>NC_141685.1:1395475782-1396675782 GCF_964263255.1 Lissotriton vulgaris | reverse complement strand
CATGCACCAGACATGAGGGGGGACCCTGGCGTCCCACAGGCTAGAGGCATGGTGGACTGAGCGCCCACACATAAGCTTGTGCGGGGTGATTGGCGTAGGGCGCCTGTGAGTCAGTGCCGCGCGCACAGGCTCATCTCGATGCCACCCAGGTAACAGCAGGCGGCACATGCTGCCCTGCTTTGTGTAACTGACAGGTGATAAATGTTATTTTTTCCAGCAGTGACACAGAAATGTGTACTCTTGCATTACAGCGTATTTCCAACATTAAATTGGGTCCTTCGTGTGTAATTAGCGGAATTTAAGACACTCCCGGGAGCTCTAATTTTAGCAGTAAGGTAGAGGGCCCTACCCAAATCAGATGAGCAGTGACGCGTTTAGACTTTTCCATTTCTGTGTCAACACCACGCACCTATTACCCATTTTCCGCAAGGCGACCGTAAAGAAAGCAATTTCTTTTCTGCTGTGTGCCCCTAACTTGTCAACATCAATGGCCACCTGAAAGGTCACCAATGTACCCAGGAGGGAGGAGACAGAGGAAGGTTGCTCTAAAGTGGTCCGCCCATCGTCACACACTGTGGCCTGCGGCGGAGCCTGGAGTCCGTTTGGACCACATGTACTCCTGACTTCCGCCCCCAGAACTTGAATGCCGGAAGAGGTAGTCAAAGCTGCTTACCCAGTAGCTCACCACCCTGTGTCAAGCAGGTGTGGGAGAAGGCTTTCTCAGCGTAGTTCCTGATGAGTGCAAGCGTAGGCTAAATTTTATTTTACCAAAAATTTGCATTTGCTCCAAGCTATTGATATAACTCAAAAGGGATGGAAATTAAGCTATAATCACATTGGGTCAAGGAAAAATATGCAGTTTACTTACTGTCAAATGCCCTAGTTGGGGACATTTCCAACAAATATTGTGCCTGGTAGGAATCATGGTGACGGACATACCGCATATCAATATTGACATAATATATAGTGCATGCCGCAAACTGAAATGTCTCGTAGAGCTTCAAATATAATAGCAGAACAATGGAATGTTGAGAGCTCTACTGAAGATAATGGAGCGCTCGGCAGTTGCGCAACACAGGCCCCCGCGGCTCCCGCAGTGCGGGGCGGGGCCCGAGCTGCAGGGGCGGCCCTCAGCTCAGTACTTAGGCCTGAGAGCTCCCGAGTAGATCCAGAAAGGGGGCCCTCAATATACCTTGCAGGGAGGGCCGCCACAACTTGTATTACGCCACTGGCACCCTGGGTCAATAATTGCTGATAAAGACATTTTGCTTAATATTACAATATGTGTCTTTATGCTTCTCCCTTTTTATTTAGAGCATTCTACCTTAGTGGTTGGGATGTGCTGATATATTTGTAGTTCATCTACTTTGGGCTATACCAGTTGTTAAAGGCCCTCTCCATTGCTATAGATCCTTGCCTGCAGCTCGGGCCTGTAACTCGGCTTCGGGCCTTTAACAACTAATGTAGCCCTTGGCAGCTAGCTTTGATGCTATATTATGGAAGCCAGGCTAATTCTGGAGCTCAAACTTTGTCTAAGTTGTTAGAGCGGAGAGAGAAATGGGCAGACAGCATTAGCCTGACTGCCTTTCAAAGGAACCAAACAGCCAGATGACAAATGATGGCCCAAAAGTCCTGTCAGCCTCTTGCAGGTCAAAATGAAGATTTGGATTTGCAAGAAAGAGTCAACTAGCCTTATCATAGGGAGTGGAGAGTGGAGAGTGGAGAGTGCATAGGGACTGGAGAGTGGAGAGTGCATAGGGAGTGGAGAGTGGAGAGTGCATAGGGAGTGGAGAGTGGAGAGTGCATAGGGAGTGGAGAGTGCATAGGGAGTGGAGAGTGGAGAGTGCATAGGGAGTGGAGAGTGGAGAGTGCATAGGGAGTGGAGAGTGGAGAGTGCATAGGGAGTGGAGAGTGGAGAGTGGAGAGTCCATAGGGAGTGGAGAGTGGAGAGTGCAATGAGAGTGGAGAGTGCATAGGGAGTGGAGAGTGGAGAGTGGAGAGGGCATAGGGAGTGGAGAGTGGAGAGTGCATAGGGAGTGGAGAGTGGAGAGTGCATAGGGAGTGGAGAGTGGAGAGTGCATAGGGAGTGGAGAGCGGAGAGTGCATAGGGAGTGCATAGGGAGTGGAGAGTGAAGAGTGCATAGGGAGTGGAGAGTGCATAGGGAGTGCATAGGGAGTGGAGAGTGGAGAGTGCATAGGGAGTGGAGAGTGGAGAGTGCATAGGGAGTGGAGAGTGGAGAGTGCATAGGGAGTGGAGAGTGGAGAGTGGAGCGTGCATAGGGAGTGGAGAGTGCATAGGGAGTGGAGAGTGCATAGGGAGTGGGGAGTGGAGAGTGCATAGGGAGTGGAGAGTGGAGAGTGCATAGGGAGTGGAGAGTGCATAGGGAGTTCAGAGTGCATAGGGAGTTCAGAGTGCATAGGGAGTGCAGAGTGCAAAGGGAGTTCAGAGTGCATAGTGCATAGGGAGTGCATAGTGCATAGGGAGTGCAGAGTGCATAAGGCAGTGTGCATAGGGCAGAGTGCATAGGGAGTGCAGAGTGCATAGGGCAGAGTGCATAGGGAGTGCAGAGTGCATAGGGAGTGCAGAGTGCAGAGTGCGTAGAGAGTGCAGAGTGCATAGGGAGTGCAGAGTGCAGAGTGCATAGGGAGTGCACAGGGAGTGCAGAGTGCATAGGGAGTGGAGAGTGCATAGGGAGTGCAGAGGGCATAGGGAGTGGAGAGTGCATAGGGAGTGCATAGGGAGTGCAGAGTGCATAGGGAGTGCAGAGTGCATAGGGCAGAGTACATAGGGAGTGCAGAGTGCATAGGGAGTGCAGAGTGCAGAGTGTATAGGGAGTGCGGAGTGCATAGGGAGTGCAGAGTGCATAGGGAGTGCAGAGTGCAGAGTGCATAGGGAGTGCAGAGTGCATAGGGAGTGCAGAGTGCATAGGGAGTGCAGAGTGCATAGGGGGTGCAGAGTGCATAGGGAGTGCAGAGTGCATAGGGGGTGCATAGGGAGTGCAGAGTGCATGGGGAGTGGAGAGTCTATAGGGACTGCAGAGTGCATAGGGAGTGCATAGGGAGTGGAGAGTGCATAGGGAGTGCATAGGGAGTGCAGAGTGCATAGGGAGTGGAGAGTGGAGAGTGCATAGGGAGTGCAAAGTGCATAGGGAGTGCAGAGTGCATAGGGAGTGCAGAGTGCATAGGGAGTGCAGAGTGCATAGGGAGTGAAGAGTGCATAGGGAGTGCAGAGTGCAGAGGGAGTGCAGAGGTAGTGCAGAGTGCATAAGGAGTGCATAGGGAGTGCAGAGTGCATAGGGAGTGCAGAGGGAGTGCAGAGTGCATAGGGAGTGCATAGGGAGTGCAGAGTGAATAGGGAATGCAGAGTGAGTAGGGAGTGCTAGGGAGTGCTAGAGAGTGCATAGTGAGTAGAGAGTGCTAGGGAGTGCTAGAGAGTGCAGAGTGAGTAGGGAGTGCTAGGGAGTGCTAGAGAGTGCAGGGTGACTGCAGAGATTAAGCTAATGGCAATGTAAATGACAATGCCATTTATTTATCTGTTTTCAAAACCAACACATAAATACAAATTTTGTCATTTACAATGCCAATAACTCTAACTTTTCCAAAGGCGAAACCATTGCATTGTAAATGCTTGTTTAAATGATCTTATAGAAACGCGCTGCCAGGAGTTCCTTGATATAGCAAATAGTAGGGGGTAATGAGCGACCCTTTTTGTGCTCTGAGAAATCCAAATAGGTGCAGAAGTGAGCCCCTTTAATCTAATTTGCGCTACAATTTGTTTTTATGGAAGCATTACCCACTTCATAAAGTGCTCGCTGAAAGCCCTTGTACAACAAGACTCTGAAAGAAGCAACACCATTCAAGTGAATTAAAAGCGTTGGTAGCATCAAGCAATACCACCACAGTGTTTAACTCGGGGTTTATCTGGTGCAGGATTGCGAATAGAATTCAGAGGTTATGTAAGGTAGAACATGTGGCAGGAATTCCCATTGATCCGTATGGATCAGATTGGAATGATGACATAAAGCTATTACAATTGAAACAAATTTGCTATTGTAAAAAGTGTGTTTTTCAGTCTCATGTTGACAAGGCCTCAGTTAGGCCTCGACGCCATCATGTACAAAATGGATCCGGTATCATGATGCTCATTCTATATTTATATTTCCCCCTGACATTACATGCAGCAAGATGTGGAGCGTTTACTTCCATATGAAACTGTTCTCTTACGGCTCGTTAGAGGAAGCCTTTTGCAACAAAATTCAAGGCCTTTTCCTTTGCAGCTGTATTGCATTAATTCACAATGTTCCTCTGTTGTCCATATGACTTTATGTGGTATAACATGCCCTGGTGACATTAGGTCAGAAGGGGCGAATCAGTCTTCATGTACTTGGGTAGTGTTGAGGTGATAGGCCCATGTGGCATTTTAGAATGTAATAATATGATTTGGTATTGCAATGATCATATCATGCTGCCTTTGCAGTGCTTAGTAATTTTATGCAAAAAACTGTATATGAACCCTTCAATTTCCTGATTTCTTACTGAGTGATTCTGCTGCACACTGAGACTAGAGATTATGTTTCCTTTTGCAGCTTATTATCTTTTCTGTAATGAGATCCTTTATGGCAATTGGCTTTATGATTATGAATACATCGGAAACTTCCCGATTTTGTATTGTACCTAAATGGTTATTAAACCTTCATGGTTTTTGTTAGACGGACCGGGAGGGTCGGCCGAGGATAAGGGGAGAGGTCTCCAGGGAGAGCCGTCTCCAGCGATCGTACAGACAAGTAACTTCCCCCCCACAGACGTACACCACACAAGGATAAGGTTGAACGGTACTTTATAAGCAATTCTTTAAGTACGGTAGGATGGTACAAGGAGGTCTGGACTCAGGGGTCCCCTCGATTCTGGTCTCTGGTCTGGGAAAAGGGTAGCGGGACAGTCTTGTTACCAATAGGTGCAATAGCTCTCAATCCTCGAGCTCGGCGTTCTAGATGATCGGGCCGCGGCGGAGCCAGCAGGTCCCGAGATGGAAGACGGAAGCGACGGTCCGCGGCGGAGCCAGCAGGTCCCGATGAAGATGGTAGTTACAAACGGTCCGCGGCCACGCCAGCAGGTCCTGACGACGATGAAGGTTTACGAAGGTTGCGGCAGCGCCAGCAGGCAGGACGATAGTTCGCAAGGCAGAGCTACGGCAGCGCCAGTAGCCCGTCACGGATGAGTTCTTCTCTGCGTCTCTCGACTCCAGGATACAACTGCCTTCCTGCTCTGGAGCTGCCCCAGTTATAGGGCTGGTGCCCTTTGATGTCCGGACCCTCGCACTTGGAGGTCGGGAGGTCCGGGATGAGGGAGTCCAGACACCCAGCAGGGGGGTGGAGCCAGCGCCCGGGGAGGTTGTGGGCGAGCGGCACCTGGCGGGGGAGAGCCATCGACACCTCTTTCTCCCATGGACCTGCCAAGTAGTCCGCTCACCTCCTGGGTGGATGGTGGTGCCGGGATGTCTGAGGCCTGGCCAGGCCCAGGGTTGAGGTCGATCGGGGGCCATGCGGCCCCGTGGTGGAGTGTCCAAGATGGCGCCCAGGCTGGGCGCGTGGGCCAGTAATGGATCGGGCCCACGAGGGTGATATGTTCAGAGGCACGGGTCCCGGAGGGGACGGAAAACGTGGCGTGGTGGTGATGTGATACTTGAGGGACCGGGCTTGGGCCTGGTCGGGCAGAGGGGGAGCGGCCCTTCATGTGGCCTGTCCAACATGCGTCCCCCCCAGCTGAAGGCGGGGAGAGTCACCCATCCTCTTGGGGACTCTCCTCGTCGAGGCGGAAAAAGCGGGACAGGCCATCCGCGTTGGCATGATCTGGCCCAGGCCGGTGTTCAACAGTGAAGTCCATCCCTTGTAGGGAGATGGACCAACGTAGTAGCTTTGGATTCTCCCCCCGCATCTGCATCAGCCACTGCAGGGGTCGATGGTCGGTCTGCACCCGAAAGTGTGTGCCAAAGAGGTAGGGCCGGAGCTTTTTGAGGGCCCATACCACGGCGAAGGCCTCCCTCTCGATGGTGCTCCAGCGTTGTTCTCGAGGTAGGAGTCGCCTGCTGATGAAGGCCACTGGCTGATCAAGGCCTTCGGTGTTCACTTGAGACAGGACCGCCCCAATGCCGTGGTCGGAGGCATCCGTCTGGACGACGAATTCCCGGCTGTAGTCGGGGGCCTGGAGCACAGGGGCGGAGCACATGGCGGCCTTCAGTTGTTCAAAGGCTGTTTGGCAATCTGGGGTCCAGTTGACCTTCTTGGGTTGATTTTTGGACGTGAGTTCTGTGAGGGGCCCCACTATGGTACCATAGTCTTTCACGAACCGTCTGTAATAGCCCGTGAGTCCCAGGAAGGCGCGTACCTCGGTCTGGGTGATGGGGGGCTGCCAGGACTGGATGGCGGAAATCTTGAGCTGCAGGGGGGCCACCAGGCCGCTTCCCACCTGGTGCCCGAGGTAGGTTACAGACCCTTGACCAATTTGACATTTGCTGGCCTTGATCGTGAGGCCAGCTCGCTGAAGGGCTTGTAGCACTGCTCGGAGGTGGTGAAGGTGGTCGGACCAATGGTGGCTGTACACAGCGATGTCGTCTAGGTAGGCGGCGCTGAATCCTTCGAGGCCGGCCAAGACCTGATTGACGAGTCGCTGAAATGTTGCTGGGGCATTCTTCATGCCGAAGGGCATGACCTTGAAATGATAATGGCCATCAGGAGTGGAGAATGCAGATCGTTCTTGGGCCCGGGATGTGAGGCTGATCTGCCAGTAGCCCGCCGTCAGGTCGAAAATACTGAGGTAGCGGGCAGCTCCCATGCGGTCAATTAGCTCGTCTGCCCGGGGGATGGGGTGTGCGTCCGTTCTGGTGACCGCATTCAAGCCCCGGTAGTCGACGCAGAACCGGAGTTCCGGTGTGGCACCGGGAGCGGCTGCTTTGGGGACCAGTACTACTGGGCTGGCCCAGGGGCTGTCTGAGGGCTCGATGACCCCGAGCGTGAGCATTTTGGTTACTTCTTCCTGGATGCAGGCCCGTACCCGATCTGGCACGCGGTAGGCCCGGTGGCGGATAGGGGGGCTGTCCCCTGTGTCCACGTCGTGTACACACCAGGAAGTGACACCTGGGGTGAGGGAGAACAGGCTGGCGAACTGCAACAGAAGGTCTCGACATTCTTGGCGTTGTTCCAGGGTGAGGGCCTCCGAGAGTCGGACCCCATCCACGGAGCCATCTTTCTCCCCAGTCCGTAGGAGGTCAGGGAGGGGTTCGGAGTCTTCCTCGGCTCCGTTGTCTGTGGCCATCAGGAGGCTGAGTTCTGAACGCACAAAGTGGGGTTTCAGTCTATTAGCGTGGAGGACCCGGAGGGGGTTCCGCGAAGATTCCATGTCGATGAGATAGGTGACAGGGCCCTTACGCTCGACTACTTTGAAGGGCCCCGTCCATTTGTCCTGCAGGGCGCAGGGTTCGGTGGGGGACATCACCCATACCTGTTGTCCAGGTTCAAATTCGATGGAGGAGGCATTCTGGTCATACCACTTTTTCATGTCATCTTGACTGGCCTCCAAGTTTGCTTTTGCCAGCTCTCTGAACCGTCGGGTCTGGTTGCGGAGGGTTTTCAGTTTGCGGCCGCTCTTTCCACTGGCTTGGCACGTGGGGCAAGATCGGCAATGCTGGAGTACATCATTCCTCATTTTGGGCCAGAAGAAGTGGGTCACTAAGCGGCTGTAGGTTTTATCTTGACCCAGGTGTCCAGCCAGGGGGACATCGTGGGCCAGGTTTAGCAAGAAGTCTCTAAAACGGAGGGGCACCACTAGCACTCGGCTGGCCCCCAACTCCGCGATCCTTTGTTCACTGTATAGCAGATCACTGTCCCAGTAGATCCAGTGTGTTCCGGAGGTATCCCCTGCGCTCTGGGCGAGGGCTTGTTGGCGGAGTCCCTCGAGGGAGGGACAGGTCTTCTGCTCTTGGCGAAACTGCTCCTGTGTGGGCCCCCCTTCTTGATGCCACTGGTCGAGGCCAGCGAGGTCCGGAGGTTGAGCTGGTTCTGGGGGGACGGCACGGTCGGTGTCTTCGACTGGGGCGACCGGAGGAGGGGGCGCCGGCCATTCGGGTTCCTCTGGTCGGGCGTTGGCGCGGGCGGCCATGGACCGGGTGGTGACACACGCCCAGTTCGGAACGCCTAACATCCCCAGGTGTTCTCTTCGTTCTACGGCTGCCCACGGTGAGCTTTCAAGGTCATTTCCCAGGAGGCAGTCTACGGGGGCATCATCCCGGACCGTCACTTTCAACATGCCGGAGACCCCTCCCCATTCGAAAGGGACGCAGGCCATTCGACACAAGCTTTCTGAGTTGTCGGCTGAACGGACAGGGCAGAGAATGTTCGGTAGGTACTGTTCTGGGGTCACCAGGTGACAGCGGACGGCTGTTACACTGGCCCCGGTGTCACGAAGGGCTTCGGCCTGGCGTCCATTGATGCTCACCCATTGGCTGTACTTCTGGGTGTTAGCGGGTAGGGGGACCCGCGGGACCATGTCTCTCCCCCCTAAGCATGCTAGAGCCATGGCGGCTGGCTCCCATTCCTGATGCTCTTGCTCATATTCTTCCTGCTCCTCTGAGATCTGTTCTTCCCCTAGAGCAGCAGCGGCTACTTGGCGGGGTCTTGGGCTCTGGTACTGTGGGCAATTTGGGTCGTTTGCATAGTGGCCGACTCGTTGGCATCGATGACACGTGACATTGGCTCGGTATCCCGGTCGCGCCGGGGTGCTGCCCCGGTTGGCCGGGGGGGTGGTGCTGGTAGCGGGGGCGGCCGGAGTGTTGTCTCTTCCGCGTCCTTGGCCCCCTCCTCCTCCTCCTCCTCGGGGACGGTGCTGACCGTTGTTGTTCCGGTTCTGTTCATATGATCCATGTCGGCCCACTCTGGTGATTTCCCACCGGTCAGCCTCGGCTGCGAGCTGCCGTGGATCAGTCAATTTGCTGTCGAGGAGGTGCTGGCGGAGCTCAATGAAGCAATTGTTCGATAGGTGCTCCCACACCATGAGATTGAAGAGTTGTTCGTAAGTTGTGACATTGCTTCCTTTGATCCAGCCCTCGAAGGCTCGGCTAAAATAGTTCACGTAGTCCACCCAAGTTGTACCCGGGATGCGGGTGCAGTCTCGGAACCTCTGACGGTACATCTCGGGTGTGAGCCCGTAGCGGGTGAGGAGGGCAGCTTTCATGTGGTCATAGGAGGTCATCTGATGGTCCGGGAGCTGTAGCAGGGCATCGCGGCCCTCGTTGAGGAATCTCCCCCATAGACCGGCTCCCCAGTCGCTCCGATCGATCCGGTGGGCGGTCATAGCGATTTCGTAGGCCTTGAACCATTGCTGGATGTCGTCCTCACGGAAGTATTCTCGAACGACATCCTTGGGGATGTGTACCTTTTTCTCTGTTGCTCCTTGGGTGCGGGGTTGCTCGGGCACCCCTAATTCTTTGTTCGGTTTGCGTAGGGCTATCTCAGCTAATTTACGCTCGTGTTCATATGTCAGTCTCTTTTCCTCGAGCTCCCTTTGTCTCTGTTTTTCCTCTCTTTCTTCTCGGAGACGCAGGTGCTCTAAGCTCAGTTTCTGTTCGGCCAACTTAAGTTCAACATCCATTTTGAGCCGGGCCATTTCTAGTTCATGTAGTCGGGTTTTTTCTCGTTCCTGGATCTCGTCTTGCGAGAGACCCGTTCTTCGCTCTTCGGGGGCCGTGGTGTCTTTTTCTACGGCTGCGATGTTTTGGTCGGTGGTTCCGACGGCCCCGGTTTCTGCCCAGGACTCTAGGGCATGCTTGAAATCGTCCTTGGTACTTAGACCGGTGGTAGCGATACCTAGTTCGATGCAGAATTGTTTTAATTCACGATGGTTGTACTCGTCCAATTTCTCCATCTGAAATTTCTCGGTGGATCCGCTTTCTTTGGTCGTCATCGTGATTTCGTCGTGGGGTGAGCTACTTTCTGTACGATTATGCGGTGATTCGGATCGCGCCGCTGGCCACCAATGTTAGACGGACCGGGAGGGTCGGCCGAGGATAAGGGGAGAGGTCTCCAGGGAGAGCCGTCTCCAGCGATCGTACAGACAAGTAACTTCCCCCCCACAGACGTACACCACACAAGGATAAGGTTGAACGATACTTTATAAGCAATTCTTTAAGTACGGTAGGATGGTACAAGGAGGTCTGGACTCAGGGGTCCCCTCGATTCTGGTCTCTGGTCTGGGAAAAGGGTAGCGGGACAGTCTTGTTACCAATAGGTGCAATAGCTCTCAATCCTCGAGCTCGGCGTTCTAGATGATCGGGCCGCGGCGGAGCCAGCAGGTCCCGAGATGGAAGACGGAAGCGACGGTCCGCGGCGGAGCCAGCAGGTCCCGATGAAGATGGTAGTTACAAACGGTCCGCGGCCACGCCAGCAGGTCCCGACGACGATGAAGGTTTACGAAGGTTGCGGCAGCGCCAGCAGGCAGGACGATAGTTCGCAAGGCAGAGCTACGGCAGCGCCAGTAGCCCGTCACGGATGAGTTCTTCTCTGCGTCTCTCGACTCCAGGATACAACTGCCTTCCTGCTCTGGAGCTGCCCCAGTTATAGGGCTGGTGCCCTTTGATGTCCGGACCCTCGCACTTGGAGGTCGGGAGGTCCGGGATGAGGGAGTCCAGACACCCAGCAGGGGGGTGGAGCCAGCGCCCGGGGAGGTTGTGGGCGAGCGGCACCTGGCGGGGGAGAGCCATCGACACCTCTTTCTCCCATTGACCTGCCAAGTAGTCCGCTCACCTCCTGGGTGGATGGTGGTGCCGGGATGTCTGAGGCCTGGCCAGGCCCAGGGTTGAGGTCGATCGGGGGCCATGCGGCCCCGTGGTGGAGTGTCCAAGATGGCGCCCAGGCTGGGCGCGTGGGCCAGTAATGGATCGGGCCCACGAGGGTGATATGTTCAGAGGCACGGGTCCCGGAGGGGACGGAAAACGTGGCGTGGTGGTGATGTGATACTTGAGGGACCGGGCTTGGGCCTGGTCGGGCAGAGGGGGAGCGGCCCTTCATGTGGCCTGTCCAACAGTTTTCTAACTTTCTGACTACCTTTTTGAACCGCCCTTTGTTGACAGTATGCTGAAATGCTGATTTGAATCTAATCTTAGGTGGCACATTGCCTCATAACTCTCAGGTTAACACCATCTGAAATACCCAATGTTTGCGCGCGCCACTATAATGCAGATTTCCTAGGGTCCTACAGTGTGGTGTCTTCAACAAAGAAATAATGAAGCAGGAACTCGGAGAGGTAAGAGGCGCGTAGGGTTTAATCACCTCAGCCATCAACAGCAAAACTCAACTGCCTCATATAGAATTAATTACAGCATTCCTTAAACAATCATTCTACTTGGAATGTACCATGTAGTTCTACAAGAAGGTTCTAAGCAAAGCTTAATACAATGTGACACACCTCCCTCCTTCACAACAGAATAATAACGCAGAATCAAAAAAACAAAGAAAACCACAAGGAAAAAAACTGAGAAAGAAAATAAACATTAGAATTCTGTTTATAACGGTAAGGGTGACAAGACAATCACAAGGAGAAGATCAGTATTTTCAAAAACACAAGAGTATAGAAAGTTTGTGCGCTCTACTCCCTGAGGTCTACCATTTAGGCCCCAAATGATCCAACCAGTCAAGAGTATGAGGAAGAAGCGTCGTATTGGTAACAAAGTCTTGGGTTCAAATGTTGAGTTCCAAGGTTTTATTGTTGCAAAGTTCATTCAATATCAGCGACATAAGTTTTGTTCAAACAATACAATTAGTCCAAATAAATCCAAATTAATGCAGTGCAGAAAACTCAAAACAGCCAACGCGTTTCGTCCGGAATGGACATCATCAGGGCTGTGAATGAATATTTAAAGAAAATATTATATATTAAATATTGTTCCATATAAATCCACATACATGCATCTAGTATATAAACTGAGATTAATCACATAACAATCTCTGACACCTGCCTATATACCATTCTGATAAATACGATGATCATTGCGATACAACATTACCATTATTGAAACTGTAAATGACAAAAGAGTAAAAACATACATTGGATTGAAAAAGAGCTTACAGTCAGTAGCCACGTAAATAAATGAGTCATTGCAGTAGCCTACCTCAAAATAACTGTATGTAATAAAAAAAGTGCGGTGGCCTCTACTCTGTATTTAGATCCAGTATATTGAGTCCTCCCCGCTTTGATGTGAAATCTGAGACATAAATGAGCAAGAAACAAAGTATAAAACCTCAAGCCAGTTACATCTATTTTATGCCAGACATGTTACTGCCTATGTCTATATTGGATAGGTCACTGTAGAAGAGTATACACTTTGGTAACTCAGTCGGAATAATGTCTGATTCATCCCGTATTTAGAGTGCCCCCAGTCCAGCGTGCTAGTATAGACAACTGCAAATAGTAGTAGCCAGAAAACTCAGGTCTCACCTCAAAACAACAACACGTATTCCTATTCAGGCCTGGATAAAGTCACTAGTGTAATTTTGTAATGTAGTGTTTTTATATGCTTCATCATAGGGCTTTTGCTCCTCGTTGGGCCGGCGCTGCAATTCCCAATGGGTCCCATGAAGGGTCACTTTGGCAGAGTTCTTTTGTTGGTATGCCGTATGATGAATGCAAGGTAGAGTCTAGGTGGGGTGGTATCTCACATGAGATGATGTAGGTTAAATCAGGGAGGCCACCAACTACTTTTAATAACTGGACTGCCCTGTCAGATTAAAAATCTTTATAGGTAAATGCTACCAATCGGGTCATAAAGTACCCTGGTAGTCTGATGTCAATTCCCTCTTTAGGGTCCAACTCTAGTCAGTCAACATGTTTCGCGCCCCTAGTGGTCAGGAGGATCTGTGGCGCTTTGTCAGGACAGGAATAGTGAGTGAATCTTCCTACCCCACAAATGTGTCAAAAGTGGTGCCCAACTTTTTGATTTTGGCTTTCCAACCTTCAACTGGAGATTAAAGTACTCCCTAGTCGTGCTAAAGGCTTCAGAGTGCAATCTGGTCATCGCACCTACCCTTGTCCTCTGCTTCCCCCCCTTTCGGGGAATGAGGTTTCCCAGATTTCCTGACATGGGTTAGCCATATACGCTCATTGAACCCTCTCCCATGTGACTCATTCCTCTTTTTATCCCTGAGATGGATGGCCCTACACAGGAACTTTATGTTGAGGGACCTTTTGTTGTTAAAGAAGACTGCACCAGATACACTAACAGCCACCCTTACTCCACAGATTGATTCAGGAGTGGACGTGTTTATGCATTGATTTTTTTTTCTACTTCTAAGAATCTCTGCTTTGGGAAGTCTCGAGACCAAACAGTATCCTCCCCTATTGTGCTCTTGCTACGCATCTTGTCGAGCTCAGTTTGGATATAATTGGGTTCAGTGAGGAGGTATAACACTTTTGGGTTCGTTTCATATCGGGTCAGGTTTATGACTACCCTGTGAGGATCCTTCTTATTGGGCTGGATCTTTGCCTTTATTCTACATAAATAAAGGTGAATAAGGCACTTTCCTTTTTTGAGGGCTACCTCTTGCAACAGGTAAACTCTATCTGCGCCTACCGTTTGTAGGATCAGCGAACAGACATAACATAACCTGGCTGATGCTTGGCAGCCAATTGAGGTCATGTGTTGGTACCAAGTGTTATGTAAAAGGGCGCTATGTAGTGCATTCAGGATGCTATTGTTCTGCTTAGTGTAATTATAGCTGACATATGAAAGGTCCCTAGGCTGGAGCTGCACTTCCCTATTAGAGACTATCTTTTGACTCGACATTTCCTCAATAGTAAGTAAGTGTGAGATTACCCATAGCAGACAGAGGGTATGTAGGAAAGTGCCCCTTCTTGACATGGTTGCCACCACTTTTTGCCTGGTACATGATGTGATTTTGACTAAAAGTGCACTGAGGTCCTGCCAACCAGGTCTCCAGTGCCAGAGCTTTTCCCCAAAACTGTACAATTCTTTCCCCAATTGGCAAAATCTGTAGCACCCTCTGTACGTCCCTAGTAAATTGTATCCTGGTACCTAGAGTCTAAGGTACTAAAAGAGACCCTGAGGGCTGCAGCTCAAATTGTGCCACCCTAAGGGATGCCCTCAACAAGCACATGCCTGACTGGCATTGCAGGTTACTTGTCTTGGTATAGAAAACAATGAAAACACAAAATGTCACACATCCCTATGCACCCTGTCTCCTACGACTGCATATGATATTTTTAAGTCACCCCTACAGCAAGAGTGCCTAAGGCAGGGTGCTTACTAATATGTGTGAATGCATATCTGCCTGAGCAGATATGCCCCTGTGCTGGGCAGTCCCATTGCTGCCAGTGCAAGTGAGCATGGAAGCCATCTTAAGCCATATACTGGACACTGATAGTTCCCCAGCTATATGATGGCTTCATTGAAAATAGGAATGTTTGGTAAGAAACATCTCGTATTGGTAAACCCACACTGATGCCATGTTGGATTTATCCATACATGCACTCAGAGGGAACCTTAGAGGTGCCCCCTGAAAACCTACTTGCCTCTGGTATGCTTGCTGACTGAATTCTGTCGGCCTCCCACCCGAGACACTGTTCTGACTGCCCAATGTGATGGCCTTTGCTCTCAGGAGACCCAGAACAAAACCCTGTCCAGGAAGTGCGTGTAACACCCCCTCCCATATGATGACCTGCTGATTAGCCTCCTTGGGCTGGCAAGCTTCAAAGGAGCTGCCGCCTTTGGAATGCGAATCTGGTTCCCCTCATGGGAGAGGAAGCCACTCACCCTGTCCAGAGCCCACTTGGCACCTGGACAAGCAGGAAAATTAGCTAGTCAGGTAGGCGAGCAACCCTCAGGCTAGTACCACCCCTATGGTGGGCTAACTGTGAGGTGCTATCAATATCAAAGGGGGGAGAGAGAGATTAGGGCGAAAATGGATTCGTTCTCCCTTGGCTAATGTTTTTAAACAAAGAGAATCCACTCCTTAGGTGGCGGGTGTATGCTCCAGTGGTGGAGAACACCCTAGTTGTTTTGATACCCCTCAAACACCAACAGGCCCCTTGGTGTCATGCTTCATCATTGGGGTCCTCGCACCCCTCTCCGGGGTGCGGCGTGCTGCAACCTACGATTACGTGGGAGCAATTACAAAGACTATGTGTGGTGTGAGTGAGGATTTTCTATGTGAGTGCGTGGTGAGGTTTTATTTTAAGTGAGTGACGTTAAAAAGTATCTGGCTCGTGGGTTAACAAAAAAATCTTTATTGAGCTGGTGCTATTAAAATTAAGTGTAAGAGGTATGGTATGCAAAACAATGTGCATCACCTCCTTTTTGTGTGTGTCAACATGTTTCGGTTTAAAAAAAAATCTTCTTCTGGACTGGGGTACACAAATCCCCACCTTACTCACGTTTCTCTACTGTTTGACGTTTTTTAATACAAAAAGTGAAATATATAGTGCAGGTAAATCAATGTACCTAACAAAACGCCGCTTGTTAGCTGACCTGGAAAGAGAAGAGGATAAAAATATTTTTTGTGGTGGTCCACTTCTTCAAAAAACCGCAGGTATGGTGACCAGTGGGTACAAGTAACAAAGTGCGGCTTCAATTGCTAGACAAAATGTCATACTACAGGTGCAAATTGTACCTATAGTAATTTATAGGAAAAGACAGACCAGACTCACAAACATCTAACATAAAACACACACACTAGGTTAGGCGAGTTCATATGGTATCATTAGGTGTGGTCATAAGGCTATTTAAAAAAAAGTGAGAGTAAAGCATTTGGTAGCTCTCATTGGCGTAATGAAACTTGAGGGGGCCCCCCTGCAAAGTACATGGAGGGCCCCCCATGCCGTGAACCCATTCAGGAGCTCTCAGGCAAGGGGCCAGCCACTCATACACAGTGCTGGAGGGGGCCCTCTGTAGGTTGAGCCCCACCGCACTACTGGGTGTGCGAGGGCTATTGTTTTGTCACTGGTGAGAGGATAGGTGAAGGAGTGGGTCTGGTAGCTCAGTGGACTAATCCGTCAACTGTGAGGTCAAACTGTGTTTGACCTCATAGTCACAGATTCTAATCCCAACAGGTCCACTCTGACTTTCATCCTTCTGGGGTCGATACAATGAATTCCATTGAGTGGGTAACAATAAACATCTGTTATTCAATGCCAAGATACCCTTCTGCTTGTACGTGTGATTTACAAATACATATGTTTTATGAGAGGATAAGTAAGTGAGAGGATAGATACATGGGTGGATGAAAGGATGACAGAGTAAAGGGAAATTTTAGACGATGGATGGATGGAAATCTGAGGAAGGGTGAATAGATGGTAGAGTAAATGAAAATCTTGGAGTAGGAATGGATAAAATGACCAATGGATAGAATGGTGAACGTTTGAAAGTTGGATGAAATAATGAATGGATGACAGAATGTAAAGGTGAAATGATTGATAGCAGAAGGTGGATGGTAGGGAGAAAGGATGAATGAACAGTTACATGGATGGAAGAGACAAGGGTGCACTTCTAGGGTGTTTTGGACTCACTTGCTGCGCTTGCTTGGTGCCATCAGAGCTTTTGTTCGAAGTGGTAGGATATTCTAATTTTCTGGCTACTCCGTTACACACAGGCATGTCTCTCACTATGCATTTACCCAGCCGTTCCTCTTCCCATGCATTCAGACAGACATGCCTCTCACCCTGCATTCACACAGTCACACACTCCCCCTGAACTCATGTGACTCACCCTCTACTTAGGCGAGCACACCTCCCACTTTGCACTCACGTGAGCACACCACTCACCCTGCACACAGACACTGACGTGACTCACTCTCTGCTCACATAGGCACCCCTTTCACACTGCACTCACATGGGTAGACCACTACTCACTCAGAGGCACACCCCTCCTTGTGCACTCACATGGGAACATCCTCCCCCATGCACTCACCAAGGTTTATCTTTCATCGTGCATTTACAAGAGCTCAAATATCCCCCTGCATTCTCTGTTGTGCCCATGCATTTACAAGAGCTCAGATATCACCATACACTCACATATGCTCACCTCTCACCATGCACTGTCACACACTCACCTTTCCCCATGCACTAACATAGGTACGCCTCTTCCCCCTTAATCCATACAGACTACAAGTATCAATTTACATTTACTCTCGCACATAGGCATGTTACTCACCTTGCATGAACATCAGCTCACGTCTCAACCAGCACTCACAGAGGCACACCCTGCATTCACAAGGTCTGAAATACATTCACAGAGGCCCTCCTTTCACACTCCATTCACACGGCTCAGCTGTCACTCTGAACTCACATGGGCTAAAACTTCACTTGGTACTCGGACAGGTACATTCAGGGCTTTTAGTGGGCCGGGTCTCACTGGTGCTGAGCACCCAGCTGTTTTTTAAAGAAAGCCTCGAAATGGGTCTCTGTCGGGCTCTCTTTTGTGCCCTGGCGCAGGCGGGCTGCAGTGACAGCAGGCACATCTATGTGTGCGTGCTCACACTGCTCACTTCTCACTAGTGGAAAAGTTAAGGCAGAGCTTTAAGTGGGATGAAAAAACTGGGGGGGTCTTTCAATGGGGCATGGGCAATGTAATTAAGGGCATGGCTTAAAAACACGTATGCTAAAAATCTGTTCTTAGCATAGTGTGTCGCCCGACTTTTATTTTTCTGTCTCTTTCATTGCATCCAGATATATGATAGAACGAGTAACATCATACTTACAACAAGTCAGGACAATTGCCTTTGTCAATGTTTGTTATTTGCTTAAGATAAATAAGCAGCAACTGTGACTCGTTGTATATAATATTGAAAAAGTTTCCACTTAAAGCCGTGGTGACACCACGACAATGTTGCTGCTCCTGAGTTTCAAAAAGAGAAGGGAAATCCAGAGAGAAAATGACTCTCTATAAAGGATTTTCCTTTCACTACAACGCTCACCGGGCATGGCGTCGTGCCATAACTTCTCCACTAGTGAGAAGGGAGCAGTGTGAGCAGGAAAATTTGATGTGCCTGCCGTCACTGCAGTCCAGAAAAAAACGGACCACCTGTGCTACAGCACAAAATAGAGACCGGTAGGGACCTGTTTCGAGGCCCCCTTTTTTGTAAATTATTTTTTTTTGTCAAGCGAGGCCCCCTTTAACCCCTTCGGGGCTATTGACGAGCTGGGCTCGTCATCGCGCTTACCTGTCCTGCGCGGATGACAAGGCCAGCTCGTCACGTAACGCGGTAATTTTGAAATTGCCGCGCACAGCGGGAAAAGCCGCCGCGGCGAAGCGGTTAAACAACTGCTGGTGCTCAGACCCGGTGAGACCCGGCCCGCTTAAAGACCTGATACAAAAAATCATGGGCGTCCGCAGGGGGGGGGAAGGAGGGGCGCTTTCCCCCCCCTGGAGCAACCCTCCTTGTCCCCCCTGCGGACGCCCATGAAAACTGTGACTTCAAGACGGGGCTCTCACTCTCTTTCCTCTCCTTTCTTTTATTTGCTTCCCTGTGAAATGGATCCAAAAAACAAAAGACACTTTTGCTTGAAATGTAGTATTTTTCTGCCATTTTAATTCCAAAGTGCAGCATTGGGAATAAAAGGCTAAAAATATGAAAAATAGATAAATACCTAAATAAAGTAAGACAGAGTGGTAGCAAACTGGCCAAACTGATTTTATTCACACTGAAACACATTAGCGCCACTTTTACAGAGTTTGCCAGTGAAGCGCTATTTTTGTTTTCTTGTGTTTGTTTTCCCTGGACTTGAAACTAGTGCACCAATCCTGGAGATACCAAAATGCGTGGATTGGAGAAGAAAATGTGCGCTGCGGCTCTGCGTCCAGGAATGTGGTCTTTTTACCATACTGCTTACGTTTTGTAAGGATATAAGCAATGGCCATTGAAATGAGTCCATTCAGGGCCCTGCAGTCGTGTCCTTAACTTTTCATGCAAAAGCACTCACTGATTTATGAATAGTGAGTGTAAAAGCATTAAGGTAACCATGTTGCTCCTGCTTACATTTCCCATGGTTTGCTAAAGTTTGCATTCCCTATAAGTGTTTGCTTCTTCCAGGATGTTGTTCCTTTTTTTTGTAGGCCGCATATTGCTCCTGTCTAGTGCGTAATTTAAATTGCGCATCCAGGTGTTTATAGCCAGCAACAATTGGGTTGTAGTTGAAAACAGTGGGAGTTTTTCTCAGTGGTGCAGTACGGTGTTCAGTGGGGAAGAGGATGTGGCACTATGGTCAGAGCTGCTGAATTTGGAACTGGGAACCAGGTTCAGCCTTAATAACCAGCCCACCAGACCACTCTCCTGCGAGAGCACAATCACATGCTAGACCTTAGAAGGCTTCGCAACACCTTAGAAATCCTGGTGTCTTCGCACCAGGAGGTGGAACCTAGCATGACAAGTGTAGGTTAACCTTCAAGGCTTGTCCACCACTATCCATACTGAAGTTCACCTCAAGTCTTGCGGGCAGGCCTATGAAGCAGCACACCCTAGAACAACAGTCACTGAGGTCACAGGACCCTTGAGAAGGGACAAGTCTAGGGCGGTGCAACCAGTGTGACCGCACCGGGTGCTGACTTTAGGTGAAGGCATCATGTTTGCAAGTATATTATGGTTTTAAAAACACTTGCTGCCTCCTTCCTGGCTTCCAGCAATTTTCGACAACAAAAAAAATGTCATGATAACTCTGGTGATTAATGTTCTTCCTAGACAGAGATCAGAATTTTGTCTAGGGGAAGTTTTGACTCATGGAAAGGTAGCTCAGATGGTTAATCTACCGGCTGCCAAGAACATGCGCCATGCAGGTCACAGAGTGCACATAATGTAAATAGGTCAGTGGGCTACTGCTTTTGTCAGAGATCCTTTTGTTACTTGCAGTTTATAAGTTAAAATCCTAACTTAGAACAGTGAGCTATTAACTGTCATCTAAGAGCTGCATACAAACTGCAAGGTATAAATTCGAGCGTTATGTTCCCCCCTTCGTCCCCCAGTCTTTGATTATCCTATTGTCCCAAAAAGTGTTCTTTTGGACAGAAATCAATTCTGATTATTAAGGAGAACCCCCAACCATGGTATTACATTTTAAATTCCGGGTATTGTGTTTCTCCAGACCAATCACTATAAAACTATACGGGCTACTAGTATGGTTGTCATGTGACTCCTACACCTTGTAGTCCTTAGTCTTATGTAACATTTTCTATACAGTGATTTACACACATATTTATTGTCTCTGTGTAATGTGTGTGATGTAAAGTGCTCTGACACCCTACAATGGTATGAGTGGCGTTGTCAAATTAAATGCATCTGAGAGAGAGTGGTTATGGAGACTTGGGGGGCACAGTTAAAGGGTGGTAGTGAGGGATTCAATTCAGAGGTGGTCATTGGGGGGCACTAACAAACATTAATGCACAGGACACCACCAGTGCTATGGCTGGCCCTGCCCTTGAGGCCAGTCTGCCTCACCCACAGGTACCTCCATTGGCCTTGTTTCAGCAGCACTAGCTGCAATTCACCAGGGATTGGCAATGCAGGATTTGCACACACCAAACTAAGTTCGCAAACTTCACAGTCTCCCTGCTTCATTTACAAGCACTTTTAACATGTGCTGCCTGCTGTGGGGCCACTGGAATTAATTATGCAGCAAAGGATGACAACATTATGCCGTAGTGTAGACTAAATTATGCATTTAAAAAAAGGCTGCAGCGTAATGCAGTATATTTTCAGATATTTTATTATTTTGACGTGTGTACACATGCTAACAGTCTCTGGAAAGATTTTGCCTTATTAGTACCAGTGTAACATACAAATGCAGCAGTAGGAAAGGTGACCAGTCAACCTTTACAATAGGCCATCCACTCTGCAGCAACACAAGTCACATTTTATATTAATTTTTGATATGTTTGAGCTACAAACAATTTATTAGTTTAAATGGTCAGATCATGCAGCAGATCTTGCATTATGAGGCAAATATGGCAGAGCCATATTTTAGAGAAAACTTGTGCAAACTAGGATATTTTGCCATTCGTGTTTGAACTCATGTTGTTGAAAAAGGGTGAATTGCTGATGACAGAAACTCCATGGCTCGGAGACAAAGTGCTTGTGTTTCCACATTTTATAGTATTTGGTACATTCTGTGATTAGAAGCATATCCCACTTTGTGAATATATTTTAATGTCAATAACCATTATAACCTTAAATAATCATGTGTATCCATTGGTTGATAAAACTGGGCAGTGAAATGCCAAACAAATACAAAAACTTGGGATGTCTGCGCATTCTAGCCACGCCTCTGGCTCCACCCACAGATCCAATCCTTGGGTTATTCCCGCCCTCTGATTCTCTGCCCACTGTTCCCCTACTTTTTTTCCCCCACTTCGACCACTGTGTAAGACTCAGCATCCCTGGACCTGTGATGTGGCGCAGCTGCGGGCGCAGCATGTGCCACACATTTACGTGCCGGGCTTCCAGATAAGGGAGCTGGCCATTATTGTATCCCTAAACGTGCGCACGATGTCAGTTTGACATTGACTACACGTAGAGGGACTCTAAGTTTCTTTTAAAAAATATAGCTAACATTTGGACCTATACATTTTATTTTGTATAAATTAATTGAATGTGTGTAAAATTTAGCAATGCCCAGGGAATTCTAGTAAAGGGAGCACCCACTGTCAAATCACTAGCGTGTGTGATTGCTGCATTATTTATTACTAACTTTGACGTTGTGCTTTAACTTTGGATAAAAGTTATCATGAATTCTAGCACCAAGAAGCCAATATTGGTAAATATGTGTGCTACAAATAATCCCTAACATACACTGTGCATACAGTATATTTAATCTGGTGCTTTAATCATAGGCTGTTTTAAAGTATTCTGATAAAAATCGAATCATGCTGAAGACAGCCTTGATTGGTGTTGGGTCGAGGACCCAGAAGTCTGCACACCTAGCAGACAGAGATAAAGCACCTTGTCAGAAAGTTTCGCGTTCTCCCTACAGGTGGTGTTTGTTGGCCCGTGGCAGGGTCAGTCACATGTCCTGGATTCCTGGCATTTAATTGAGTCTATCCTAGTTCTGCGCCCCAGTGTTTTGTTGTGCCCCACCTGGCATACATCATGTCAGACGATTGTGATGACGTTAACATTTTGCCCCCCCCTAGAAAAATTTCTGCGGACGCCCATGCACAGCATGACATCATGCCAGGGGAGCATTCATGGGGAAGTCAAATACTTTGAAGTGCTGTGGAGTGCTGAGTGAGGCCACTCCCACCAATTCTGGCGCTGCTGACATGTTGCATGTGATCAGCATCAGGACTGGGCAAGGGAGTGCCAGCATTCGGTTCCAGTAAAGATGAGGTACAGAGTGAGGCTGTCACGTCAGATATGTTTTATTTTTATATAATATTTTCTCTGCGCGTGCCCCACTGCCCCTCCTCCTGGTAGGTGCCTGCCGCCACTGGTGTCCTGCTGCAGCCTCGGCCCACCAGATGCCACTGCAGCTTTAAATCGAAAAGAACTTTAGGGTTCCTAACCACATATAGCTTGCAGGTGCACCTGGCTCTGATGAGGACGGTGCTATTATCAAGAGTAGGTTGTTGAGCTCAGGGACAGGTGCCTACCCTTAGGATCATCGGTTTACTCGCGCGACAGCTGGTAGCAGGTAACTAACTGCATGTGATCTGCGCACCACCGCTGTATGCAAGAGACGTTTATGATCCTTGTAGCAAACTGTTGTTTTATCTCCCTCTATTGCAACCTCATTTTTTTAAGTGTTCATTTCAGAAAGGAAAATTGTCTTACTTAAGAAATTCCAAATCGCAATTCCAGAAAAAAAGCACAGGAAGTGTACGCAAATGTACCAGATTAAAGAACAACTATTTTGTCGGCCAGTAGAGAGAAAGTGCATTAACGTCTCGTTTCAGGCTTGCCATTGCTAACATAGTAGTTTTAGCTAAAACGAAGGATATGAACGTATTTCTTGACATAAGACATGCCTGCCTGCTACACAGTGGTTGAGGTGTGAAAAATAACTCGCCATGAGGCAACTTCGACAGAGGGCCCCCCTGCGCGATGTTCTGAAGGTGCCCCTCAAACTAACACCAGTAGGGGCTGAGGGGGGCCCCTCCAGTGTGGGTAAGACTGGGGGGCCCTGGGGCTGCGGGGGCCTTTGTTACCCCCCTGGTAGCTCTCCATTCGAGTAACATACTGTTTTGAAGGGGTTTGGTTGCCTCATGAGCCAAAATCCGGACGTAGTGGTCCCCCGTGCTAATCTGCTACCTGGGAGAGAAGCATGATTAGAGTGTTGCCGTTACTTACACTTTCGTAGGGATGGTAGCGCTGCTCAGGATGTCTATACTCACGAGTATTGCAAGGTAATACCTCCTGACCGACCCTCACGCGGCTCCGCTGATAGTGACAGGATGGTGTTAGCCGGGCTATTTATACCCTTTCCGGCTTCGGACTGATTAATTAACTGTTAATTAAGGTATCCGGTTTACCCTTACATGGGTTTTTGTTGGTTTTGCTCGCGTCTCCCAGGTATTGTGTACCGCTATTGCGCATGCGTCTAGCGTGTGTCTCTCATCTGTACTGAGCATGCGTGCGGGATGGACGCTTCTAGCACTTCTCTCCTTTAACTGGAAAATGCTCCGACTGCAATATTCTTTACAAAAGGTGACAATGACCCCATTGCTATAAATTCAGTAGTAAGGTCAAATGTCATCTAAGCCAAACTGAAGGGTTTTCTTGTGAGTTTAATGTGCGGTAGTGGGAGAAACCATCAATTAGGTGTCAGTGACATCTACCAATTATCCCGTTTTGTATAGTCCGTTGATGGGCAGGTATTTGTTATCAAATTATCCTATGGTTATCACCATTGGCAGGTTTTGTGGGCTACGGCCCATTATTTTACACCCAACTACTATCACTGCATCAGTTCAGTTCAGTTCAAGAAGTCTTTATTCGATTAATTCATCATAAAAGACATAAATACAAAAAAACACAGTAACATATGTAAAATCAGTATTAAATCGTTGGCATCGAATAACTTCTTGCAGAAGTATACAAAATTTAAAAATACAGATACTGGTTACCACAGTAATATAGAATAAAACAGTCTCAGCTAATTTAAATTGATAAACCTACTTCTAATAATCCAGGCCCAGCCTAGGAACTTTGCTACCCCCACCACAATGATCGGATCCAGATTAGTTTTTAACAGTCTCAGGGCCTCAGCAGACGAGCGTGTGCCTAGTTGACTACAGACTGGTTTGAGCCACTTAGATCTGGGGGCTGAGTATTGGGGGCACACAAACAAAATATGAGATAAACTTTCCCCAGACCCTTGACATTTTGCACAAAACCCCTGTCTAGCTTTTCCCCACTTAGTGGTAAAGTCCCCAATAGGGAGTGTGCCACATCTGAATTGGAAAAAAAGTTTTCGATCCAGGGGTTTGGTAATGATCTCCCAGTAGTTTTCTAACCTGGGAAGATCTTTGTGCACCAAAAATAAACCTGTAAGACTACTTGGGCTTGTTTTTATAAAGGTATTGAGCATCACCCAGGCCCAATAACACTCTTTGAGCTCATTTTTAGATGGAAAAGTGGCTGTCTCAGGCGACAACCACAGCTCAGAGAGGCCCAAAGATAGGAGAGTAGCCTTAAGATCTCTAAACCATCCTATTTTTAGGGCTCCCGGAGAGTTTTTTAACTCAAGGCAGGCTTCAGCATAGTGGTGTAGGTCAGGGGTTGTCCACAGACGCCTCCAGAATGAAATCGGTCGAAATCGTGCACAATCGACCACCGAATGACACCCCAGATCGTATAGTAGGGGGATTAAAGGTGTCGAATGTGGCAGACCAATTGCCATCCTTAGAAATTTGTTTTGGGAATGTTTCAAGGAGTCCAGGTTGCTACCTCCCCATAACTCAGCACCATATAGCACTGCTGACAAAACCTTCCCACCATAGATCTTCATCAGTGGGGACATGGGTTTGGTAAAAGAGCTCTTATGTTCCTTGATCAAAGCTCCACCCAACTGTTGATGTTTCAGGGTCAGGAGCTCGATCTGATGAGACCAGTTAAGTGTGTCGCTGAATGAAACACCCAAATAGGTAAAGTGCCTGGTCTGCTCTAAGGGGGTATTCCCCATAAGTACCCTAGCCTTGACCTGCTTGTGACCCCTCATGACCATGAATTTGGTCTTGGCAACGTTCACCTCTAGCTCATGCTCGCTGCAGAAACTCTCAAACCTCGACAGTGCAAGCTGTAATCCCTGCCTGGTTCTTGAAATCAAAAGAGTATCGTCAGCGAACATGAGCAGAGGGATTTTCATGCCAGCCAAACTTGGCGCGTCTGTGGGGCAGCCCTCAAAGTACTTGGTGACTCTGTTTATATATAGGGAGAACAGAGTTGGAGCCAAAACACATCCCTGTCTGACACCTTTCAGCACAGGAAACTTTTTGGTCACCTCACCAGGTTTTCCCCATCGTACATAGGCATAAGTCTCAGCATGAAGGTTAACAATGATGCGAACTAAAGAGGAAGGCATACCCATTTCCAAAAGACTGTTCCAAAGCCCAACCCTTGGTACAAGATCGAACGCAGACCTAAGGTCTACGAAGGCCGCATAGAGGTTACCTTTGCCCAGAGTGACCGTCTTCCAGTGTAGTAGCATAAACCGAAAGGCCTGATCCAGGGTACTAACATGGGGTCTAAACCCTGCTTGGAGAGGAGTAAGAATATTAAATTCCTCAATCCAGGCCTGAACCCGGGATAGGACAAGACGTGACACTATCTTTTGAACCGCGTCAATAAGGCTGATCGGCCGGTAATTAGAAGGAACCGACCGATCACCCTTCTTGAAGATGGGCAAAATCTCAGCACCCGCCCAAGAAACAGGCACCTTTGCTCCACTGGCCAGCGTGTTTGCCAGGAACAGTAGATAGGGTACCCATAGGTCCTGATCCTGTTGGAACATATCCGCAGGAATACAATCCGGGTCGGGAGCTTTGCCCCTGGGAATGGAGTTCAGAACGTTTTCAACCTCTTTGGCTGAAAACACAAGGTTGTCAAAGGACAGCGGCCAACCAATGGGAGTTTCCCATTCACTGAGGCACCTGAACTGATCCTCGAAATGGGACACCCATTTTTCTTGGTCGACAAAAGCAGGGCTCGGTCGATCATCCAAGGACTTACCCCATTTGAGGAGGTGCCAAAAGTGCGTAAGATTCCTAGAACCGCATGCCTCAACTAGGAGAGCCCAGCGTTCTTCATCCCAGGCGGCTTTGGCCCGCCTCTTGGCTATATTGTAGGCCTTCCTGGAGGATTTAATAAGAGCTGTGTTTCTAGATTTTAGAGCTTTGAACAGGTTTGAATGAGATGTACCACACTCATCATTAAACCAGTTCGCTGGCTTCCTCGGTTTCCCAATGCCCTTTTTAGCAACTATTTTAATGAATAAGGACTTAAGAGATGTGAACAAACTGGCATGAATATCGGAGATTTTAAGAGATATTTGGTTCAGGTCATCACATTGCTCAATTAATCTTAGGGAATCTGAGACCAGGGATCTTATTTTAGTGCGAGCATCCATATCTACAGCAACCTTTGGCCACCGGACCCTCCTCAAGTCATTAGTTAATACCATGGCCTCTTGTACAACATTAGGGAGGTGCACAGAGGGCTTGGAAAAACTAAGATCCTTGAGTTCCGCAAGGAGAGGTTCATGGTCACTTTCAGGCCGAGGTCTAATTTCCATATCCGAAACTAGGGGCCACATGGTTACATCGACTAAAATGTAGTCAATGCGACTACTAAATCTTCCATTAAAGAATGTTGGGTTGCCCGATCTGTCCGATCTAGTACGACCGTTTAGGGCACGCAGTCCCCAATTCAGGCATAGGCCTTTAATGAAAGTGGCACTTTGAGACCATTTAGTGATCGGAGGTAGCTCCAGTTGTGGAATACCCCAAGTCGAGTCCTCATCCACCGTTAACATCCCATCATCCACACTTAGTGGTTCGAAACAGGTATTAAAATCACCCGTAACCACCACATGACCCTTTTGTTGTGCAGAGCCAAGGAATTCATCTAAGAGTATTAGGGTAGATGAAACACGACCACCCAGAGTTCCTCTGGCATACACATTAAACAACAGTATAACCAGTCCACTATTAAGCTTCAGGCTAACAATGAGGATATCAGGGCAGTCAATGTGGATTTCTTTAACAGAGACTCCTGCTGATTGGCGCACCCAAACAGTAAGACCCCCCATAGCCCTGCCTCTTTGCCCTCTAACTGCAGGTTTGTTAAAGCTCAGATAACCTGGGAAGTATACCGGATAAGTTGACCAAGTCTCCTGAAAGGACCAGACATCACCTTGACTGATGAAGTCAGCCCAATCAGGTATACATATACAGGAATCTATACCCGCAACATTCCAGCAACCCAATGAGGTACCCTTAGGACGGGCTTGTGCACCCGAAGCTGTAACATCAGCGGGGGAGGATCTGTAGGATTGTTGGGAACCTACAATGGAAGCGGCGACCTCAGCAGGAACCCCAACATTAGACATCCTACAAACCCCATCCCGCAATGCCTGTGCTGGGAGTGGGCCTGTAGCTGAAGCCACACAGGAGGGCAGAATGTCATGAGACGGGGGGGAGGTAACCCACCCAGTTGGTAGGGCAGGGACACCTTCCTCACAACCAACAACAGGAACTTTAACACTTACAGTCTTACATGGGAGGAAACATGAAAACAATCCTACCGGAGATATAAGCTGGGCGTCTGTGCTGTTCCCCCTAGTTTGTCAATCGTTCAACGACAGCCCAGAAAGTGGATCATATAAGTTTCTTAGTGGAATATTCCACAAATCCTTGGGATGGGGGGGCCTGTTGAGATTAGAAAAAGCTGGAAATAAGCTGGAAGGCTGCAGAGCCTGTCTAAAAACTGGTGTGGGGGGGGAACAAGGGATACTGAGGATTATTAAGAAAAGGCATTCCCATTGGTATAGAAGGGCCAGACGGCTGAATATATGGCTTAGCCCAGCCCGGTGGTTGGGGAGGGCAGTTGTAGGTGGATTCAATGTATGAGCGATACAAAGCTTCCGGGTTGAAGTGGGGAACATGGAAGCTTGACGTAAAATTGGACCATTTGGGTGGGTTTTTGGCTTTACTAGCTCCACCTAGCTGACTTTTGTGTGGATTAGTCAGGGTTTCGGGGTAAAAGTATCCTAAATTCCTTGTGGAAATCCCACCCTCGTTGTTCCCCACATACCAGTCAGTGAGGTGGGATACTACCCTATGGTCTCTAAAGTTGATAATAATAATATCCCCTTCAATGTCCTTAGGGCGCACCCCAACCCACTTACATCTTCTAACCGTTACAATGTCCCCGTTAAGGTTCGGAGGAAGGGGTCTATTTGTTTTTAACCAGAAGATGACTTTGTTTTTTAAACTATCGTCATTTTCCCTGTCCCCTTCCTGTAAAGGTGGCACACCTGTCATAACAATAACAAAGTTTAAGGAATCAGGCGGCAGGTCAACAAATCTTTTCGTGGGTAGGGTTTTCTTCTGTTTACAATTTGTGTCAGCAGGTTTGCCCATCCCGTTCTTTTTTGCTGGTACTACCCTCTTGGCCAATGGTTTGTTAATTACAACACTGGGGGTAGCTGCCACAGGAGGTTGTGATGATGTAGAGTTTGCAACCACTAACGGTGCTTTGCTAGATATGGAAACAGATTTAGAAGAGTTAGAGGTGAGTGTTTTAGTGGAAGTGGACGAAGACAAACCAGTGGCTTTGGATGATACACCTGCAGTATGAGATAAGCTTGCAGGGATACTGGGGGGGTTTTTGATCTTAACCAAGCCTGAAATATGAGATGATTCAAAGGACGCCACAAGGCGGTCCAATTTTTCCCCCATAACCCTTACACGTTCCAACAGGGGAAGCATGTATGATTTAATAAGTTTCCCCATGATGTCTACAGTTGCTTCATCCACCCCTGTAGACACTGACGCAGAAGGAACTACGACAGGGGCTGTATGCTCATCGGTAGTAGTGGGGTGGGACTCTGCTGTGGGGGGAGGATTTGTGGTAGGTTTCGGTGGAGGCGGGATGTGGTGACTACGTCCTTTCCTTTTAACCCCCCCTTTACGCCTCTTCTTCCTTGGAGGGGAGTGAACCACCCCTAAAACTATGTTGGGCGATCGACCTGGTGATAGGCCATTCGCCTCCGGCACAGTCTCTCCTGGGACTAGATTACCCAGAGTCAAGGTGGACCGCATAGGGGAAGGATCTACATTCCTACTTTGTGACTCAGGGATATTTATTTCTATTATGCTCGAGTGGTTTATAGGAGGACAGATCAACTGGCCTCCACTGGTAGCGCCACTACACGGCGGAGAAATATCGGGGAACCTAAATATGCTAGGGGTAAGATTGAGATCAGTCGTGTCAGCGTCAATATCGCTCAGACCATGGGCTGGGAGATCCTTGGTAGAATTAAGGACAGGCAGTGTGTTGGACAGGCCACATGACGGGCCGCTCTCCCCCGGCTCGACCAGGCCCGAGCCCAGTCACACAAGCACCACACACCACCATTGCACGCCCTACGTCCCCTCAGGGACCCCTGCCCTCGAACATGATAACCTCGTGGGTCCGATCCACTGCCGGCCCATGCACCCAGCCCGGGCCGCCATCTTGGACACCTCGCCACGAGGCCGCCTGGCCCCCGATCGACCTCAACCCTGGGCCTAGCCCAGCCTCAGACAATCCGGCACCACCCTCCACCCAGGAGGTGAGCGGGCTACTTGGCAAGTCAATGGGAGAAAGAGGTGCCGATGGCTCTCCCCCCGCCCAGTGCCGCTCGCCCATCGCCTCCCCGGGCGCTGGCTCCACCCCCCTGCTGGGTGTCTGGACTCCCTCATCCCGGACCTCCCGACCTCCAAGTGCGAGGGTCCGGACATCAAAGCACGCCAGCCCTATAACTGGGGCAGCTCCAGAGCAGGAAGTCAGTTGTATCTTGGAGTCGAGAGACGTAAGAGGAACTCATCCTGGACGGACTACTGGCGCTGCCGTAGCTCTGTCCTGTGCACCATCGTCCTGCCTGTTGGCGCTGCCACAGCCGTCGTAACCTTCATCCTCCACCGTCGTCCGGATCTGCTGGCGAGGCCGCGGACCGTTGTAACCGTCATCTTCATCGGGACCTGCTTGGCTTCTCCACGGCCCGTCGACCATCCTTCATCCATCTCGGGATCTGCTTGGCTTCTCCACGGCCCGTCGACCATCCTTCATCCATCTCGGGATCTGCTTGGCTCCTCCACGGCCCGATCAGCAACCACGCCGAGCTCGAGGATTGAGAGCTATTTAACTCATTGGTAACTAAGACTGTCCCGCTACCCTTTTTCCTCAACCAGAGATCAGAACCGAGGGGACCCCTGAGTCCAGACCTCCTTGTATCATATCGACGTAACCTAAGAATTGCATATAAAGTCTCGTTAACCTTCAATCTTGTGTGGTGTCCGTCTGTGGGGGGGAAGTTACTTATCTGTACAGTCGTTGGAGACGGCTCTCCCTGGAGACCTCTCCCCGTAATCTCGGCCGACCTTCCCGGTCCGTCTAACATTGGTGGCCAGCGGCGCGATCCGAATCACCGCATAACGTACAGAGAGTAGCTCACCCCACAACGAACAACAATGTCGACTAAAGAGAGCGGATCAACTGAGAAGTTCCAAATGGAAAAACTAGAGGAATACAACCATCGTGAACTAAAGCAGTTCTGCATCGAACTAGGTATCGCTACCACCGGACTAAGTACCAAGGACGATTTTAAGCATGCCCTAGAATCTTGGGCAGAGACCGGGGATGTCGAAGCCCCTGAGCAAAGCACCGCGAAAAATACCAACACGGCCCCTGAGGGGCAAAGAACCAGTCTCTCGCAAGACGAGATCCAAGAAAGAGAAAAAGCCCGACTACACGAACTCGAAATGGCCCGACTCAAGATGGACATAGAACTCAAATTGGCCGAGCAAAAAATAAACTTAGAGCACCTTCGCCTCCGAGAAGAAAGAGAGGAGAAACAGAGGCAAAGGGAGCTCGAGGAAAAAAGACTAACGTACGAGCACGAACGGAACCTAGCCGAGATCAACCTGCGCAAACAGAATAAAGAGTTAGGGGTGCCCGACAGACCGTCCACCCCAGGGACCGCGGAGAAAAAAGTGCACATCCCCAAGGATGTGGTCCGAGAATATTTTCGAGAAGACGACATCCAGCAATGGTTTAAGGCCTATGAAATCGCGATGACTGCGCACCGGATCGATAGAGCCGACTGGGGAGCCGGCCTATGGGGCAAATTCCTCAATGAGGGCCGCGATACTCTGTTACAGCTCCCAGACCACCAGATGACCTCCTACGACCATATGAAAGCGGCCCTCCTCACCCGCTATGGCCTCACGCCCGAGATGTACCGTCAGAGGTTCCGAGACTGCACACGCATTCCAGGTACAACTTGGGTGGACTATGTAACGTACTTTAGCCGAGCCTTCGAAGGCTGGATCAGAGGGAACAACGTCACGACCTACGAGCAGCTGTTCAATCTGATGGTATGGGAGCATCTGTCCAACAATTGCTTCATTGAACTACGCCAACACCTCCTCGACAGCAAGTTAACCGATCCCCGGCAGCTCGCAGCCGAAGCTGACCGGTGGGAGATCACCAGAGTGGGCCGGAATGGGTCCTACGAGCAGAACAGGAACAACAATGGTCACTACCGACCCAGAGGAGGAGGAGGGGGCCAAGGACGAGGAAGAGACAATACTCCGGCCGCCCCCGCTACCAGCACCACCCCCCCGGCCAACCGGGGCAGCACCCCGGCGCGACCGGGATACAGAGCCAATGTTACATGTCACCGATGCCAACGAGTCGGCCACTATGCAAACGACCCAAGCTGCCCGCAGTATCAGAGTCCAAGACCCCGCCAGGTGGCCGCCGCGGCACTAGGGGAAGAACAGATCTCCGAGGAACAAGAAACAGGCGAGCAAGAGTATCAAGAGTGGGAGCCAGCCGCCATGACTCTCGCGTGCTTAGGGGGAAGAGACATGGTCCCGCGGGTCCCCCTACCCGCTAACACCCAGAAGTACAGCCAATGGGTGAGCATCAATGGACAACGGGCCGAAGCCCTTCGAGACACCGGGGCCAGTGTGACAGCCGTCCGCTGTCATCTGGTGACCCCAGAACAATATCTACCGAACGTTCTCTGCCCTGTGCGATCAGCCGACAACTCGGAAAGTCTGTGTCGGATGGCCTGCGTCCCCTTTGAGTGGGGAGGGGTCTCCGGCATGTTGAAGGTAACGGTCCGAGACGACGCCCCCGTGGAATGCCTCCTCGGAAATGACCTGGAAAGCTCCCCGTGGGCAGCCGTGGAGCGAAAAGAACACTTGGGGATGTTGGGCGTCCCAGACTGGGCGTGCGTCACCACCCGGTCCATGGCCGCCCGTGCCAACCATCACCCGGAAGAACCAGAATGGCCGGCGCCACCGCCTCCGGTCGCCCCCGCCGAGACCCCCGACCATGGCATCCCCCTCGAACTTGCTCAACCTTCCGACCTCGCTAATCTTGATCAGTGGGCTCAAGAAGGGGGACCCACACAAGAACAATTTCGTCAGGAACAGAAGACCTGTCCCTCCCTTGAGGGACTCCGACAACAAGCGCTCGCCCAAAGCGCCGGGGATACCTCCGGAACTCATTGGGTCTACTGGGACAATGATCTATTGTACAGCGAGCAACGAATCGCCGAGCTGGGGGCCAACCGAGTACTAGTGGTGCCCCTCCGCTTTAGAGACTTCCTGCTAAACCTGGCCCACGATGTCCCCCTGGCAGGGCACCTGGGACAGGATAAAACCTACAGCCGCCTAGTGACCCACTTCTTCTGGCCCAAAATGAGAAACGATGTGCACCAGCATTGCCGATCTTGCCCCACGTGCCAAGCCAGTGGGAAGAGCGGCCGCAAATTAAAGGCTCCCCTGCAACCCTTTCCAGTAGTCCCGACCCCATTTGAGAGGGTCGGGATAGACATTGTGGGACCCCTGGACCCGCGTACAAGACAAGGCCATCGCTTCATCCTGGTACTAGTGGACCACGCCACCCGCTACCCTGAGGCTATTCCTCTCCGGACCGTGACAGCCCCAGTGGTCGGCCGGGCCCTGATGGGGATCTTCTCCCGTGTGGGGTTCCCCCGAGAAGTCGTCAGTGACAGAGGCACGAACTTTATTTCTAAATATATGAAGTCCCTCTGGCAACAGTGTGGGGTCACCTACCGCTTCACGACCCCCTATCACCCCCAAGGAAACGGACTTGTTGAGCGGTTCAATCGCACGCTAAAAGGGATGATCGGGGGATTGGAAGAGCCCCTCCGTCGCCAGTGGGACGTGCTGCTGCCGTGCCTCCTCTTCGCCTACCGGGAGGTCCCACAGAAGTCCCTAGGCTTCAGCCCCTTCGAGCTGCTCTATGGGCACCCAGTACGGGGGCCACTCAGCCTGATCAAAGAAGGCTGGGAGATGCCTCCGGCCAAGAGTCCTCCAGATGTCTTCCGGTACCTCCTCACCCTCCGCAACCAGTCCCGGCGGTTCAGAGACCTAGCAAAAGCCAACCTAGAGGCCAGTCAAGAGGACATGAAGAAATGGTATGACCAGAACGCCTCATCCATTGAATTCGAGCCGGGGCAACAGGTCTGGGTAATGTCCCCCACAGAACCGTGCGCTCTCCAAGACAAATGGACGGGACCCTTCAAGGTAATCGAGCGCAAGGGTCCTGCCACCTATCTGATCGATATGGAGTCCGCCCGGAATCCGCTCCGAGTCCTCCACACCAACAGACTGAAACCCCACTTTGCACGAACAGAACTCAGCCTCTTGATGGCCACAGACAATGGGGTTGAAGACGACTCCGAGCCTCTCCCTGACCTCTTGCGGACCCAGGAGCAAGACGGCTCCGTGGATGGGGTCCGACTCTCGGAGACCCTCACCAGAGAACAACGGCAAGAGTGCCAAGCCCTCCTATCACGGTTCGCCAGTCTGTTCTCCCTCACCCCAGGTGTCACTTCCTGGTGTGTGCACGATGTGGACACCGGAGACAGCCCTCCTATCCGCCACCGGGCCTACCGCGTACCTGATCGGGTACGGGCCTGCATCCAGGCGGAAGTAGCTAAGATGCTCACGCTCGGGGTCATCGAGCCCTCAGACAGTCCATGGGCCAGCCCGGTCGTACTGGTCCCCAAAGCAGCCGCCCCCGGAACCACACCAGAACTCCGGTTCTGTGTCGACTACCGGGGCCTGAATGAAGTCACCAGAACGGACGCACACCCCATCCCCCGGGCAGATGAACTGGTCGACCGAATGGGCGCTGCCCGCTACCTCAGCATCTTCGACCTGACGGCAGGTTATTGGCAGATCGGCCTCACACCCCGAGCACAAGAACGCTCTGCCTTCTCCACCCCCGATGGCCACTATCACTTTACGGTCATGCCCTTCGGCATGAAGAATGCCCCAGCGACGTTCCAACGGCTCGTCAATCAGGTCCTGGCGGGGCTCGAAGAGTTCAGCGCCGCCTACCTGGACGACATCGCTGTGTACAGCCACCATTGGACCGAGCACCTCCAACACCTCCAAGCAGTGCTGCAAGCCCTTCAGCGAGCTGGCCTCACGATCAAGGCCAGCAAATGCCAAATTGGACAAGGGTCGGTGACCTACCTCGGACACCAGGTGGGAAGCGGCCTAGTGGCCCCCCTACAGCTGAAAATTGCCGCCATCCAGAACTGGCAACCCCCTATCACTCAAACTGAGGTGCGAGCCTTCCTGGGCCTCACGGGCTACTACCGAAGGTTTGTGAAAGACTATGGTACCATCGTGGGGCCTCTCACCGAACTCACGTCAAAAAAATCAGCCCAAGAAGGTGAACTGGACCCCAGAGTGTCAAGCGGCATTCGAACAGTTAAAGGCCGCCATGTGTTCCGCTCCTGTGCTCCAGGCCCCAGACTACAGCCGGGAGTTCGTCGTCCAGACGGACGCCTCCGACCAGGGCATTGGGGCGGTCCTGTCCCAAGTGAACACCGAAGGCCTCGATCAACCGGTGGCCTTCATCAGCCGGAGACTCCTACCCCGGGAACAACGCTGGAGCACCATAGAGAGGGAAGCCTTCGCTGTGGTATGGGCCCTCAAGAAGCTCCGGCCCTACCTTTTTGGCACCCACTTTCGGGTGCAGACTGACCACCGACCCCTGCAGTGGTTGATGCATATGCGGGGGGAAAACCCAAAATTGCTACGCTGGTCCATCTCCTTACAAGGTATGGACTTCACAGTCGAACACCGGCCTGGGTCCGACCACGCCAACGCCGATGGCCTGTCCCGGTTTTTCCGCCTCGACGAAGAGAGTCCCCAAGAGGATGGGTAACTCTCCCCGCCTTCAGCTGGGGGGGACGCATGTTGGACAGGCCACATGACGGGCCGCTCTCCCCCGGCTCGACCAGGCCCGAGCCCAGTCACACAAGCACCACACACCACCATTGCACGCCCTACGTCCCCTCAGGGACCCCTGCCCTCGAACATGATAACCTCGTGGGTCCGATCCACTGCCGGCCCATGCACCCAGCCCGGGCCGCCATCTTGGACACCTCGCCACGAGGCCGCCTGGCCCCCGATCGACCTCAACCCTGGGCCTAGCCCAGCCTCAGACAATCCGGCACCACCCTCCACCCAGGAGGTGAGCGGGCTACTTGGCAAGTCAATGGGAGAAAGAGGTGCCGATGGCTCTCCCCCCGCCCAGTGCCGCTCGCCCATCGCCTCCCCGGGCGCTGGCTCCACCCCCCTGCTGGGTGTCTGGACTCCCTCATCCCGGACCTCCCGACCTCCAAGTGCGAGGGTCCGGACATCAAAGCACGCCAGCCCTATAACTGGGGCAGCTCCAGAGCAGGAAGTCAGTTGTATCTTGGAGTCGAGAGACGTAAGAGGAACTCATCCTGGACGGACTACTGGCGCTGCCGTAGCTCTGTCCTGTGCACCATCGTCCTGCCTGTTGGCGCTGCCACAGCCGTCGTAACCTTCATCCTCCACCGTCGTCCGGATCTGCTGGCGAGGCCGCGGACCGTTGTAACCGTCATCTTCATCGGGACCTGCTTGGCTTCTCCACGGCCCGTCGACCATCCTTCATCCATCTCGGGATCTGCTTGGCTTCTCCACGGCCCGTCGACCATCCTTCATCCATCTCGGGATCTGCTTGGCTCCTCCACGGCCCGATCAGCAACCACGCCGAGCTCGAGGATTGAGAGCTATTTAACTCATTGGTAACTAAGACTGTCCCGCTACCCTTTTTCCTCAACCAGAGATCAGAACCGAGGGGACCCCTGAGTCCAGACCTCCTTGTATCATATCGACGTAACCTAAGAATTGCATATAAAGTCTCGTTAACCTTCAATCTTGTGTGGTGTCCGTCTGTGGGGGGGAAGTTACTTATCTGTACAGTCGTTGGAGACGGCTCTCCCTGGAGACCTCTCCCCGTAATCTCGGCCGACCTTCCCGGTCCGTCTAACACAGTGGAATACTCTTTAACTGCTCAATTGAGCGTCTACGCTCAGCTCTCCTTTCCGCCAATATCAGGTCCATATCGACCTCCTTGGCGGATTTCTTGAAGAATTTATCAAGGGGGCCCAAGACAGAGACACTTACACCTGGTGGAGCGGAATGGCTCATGTTAACAGTGGAATAACAGAGTTAGGGGATTAAAAAACAACACAGATACAGTGCTAACAATCCCGGAAAACAGGAGCAGAGACACTGCTTACTGCAAGTAAGATAGAAATGTCCTGGCCCAGCCCGGCCTCCTGCGGCCCCGGACGGCCACAGACGGTCCCGCCCTTGTCCCGGGCTTCTCCCGGCGCCCTCCCGCGCGCTCCCGCGCAGCGGGGATGACGCTCCTCTTTTGATGCTGGCTGATAGGACTCTAGGGGCGGAGCCGGCAGGGAGAGCAGCCCAGATGACCACGGGCGCGCGGGGGCTCCTGGAACTTGGAGTCCCCCGCTGTGGCTCGCAGCCCTGCCGGTCAGAAAAATAGCACACCTGAAAGCCTTACAGGCTGCTCCTAGCCGCGAAGCGGGACCCGCGAAGCGGGTCCGGCGAGGGGCAGCGGCGGGAGCAGGCAACAGGCAACGCAGGCAGCAACGACCGCCCTCAGCTCCCTCCTGGACACTGGAGCAGTAGGTCCGTAGTTTTTGCAAAGAAATCCGCTGGGTCTGAAGTGGGACGCCGCTTTATTCGTCCTGGTGGGGGCGGAGCCGGCAGGGAGAGCAGCCCAGATGACCACGGGCGCGCGGGGGCTCCTGGAACTTGGAGTCCCCCGCTGTGGCTCGCAGCCCTGCCGGTCAGAAAAATAGCACACCTGAAAGCCTTACAGGCTGCTCCTAGCCGCGAAGCGGGACCCGCGAAGCGGGTCCGGCGAGGGGCAGCGGCGGGAGCAGGCAACAGGCAACGCAGGCAGCAACGACCGCCCTCAGCTCCCTCCTGGACACTGGAGCAGTAGGTCCGTAGTTTTTGCAAAGAAATCACTGCATCACAATAAGGGGTGCCGGCATCTTATGTAACCAAATTTAGGAAACTGATGTGGGGCATTGCATCAGGTTTTTTAGTAAGAGAGTTCTACACGAGTTGCCCCAGGGGATGGCATCGTTAAGGCCTTGTATGTGGGTCCCCAGGCGGAACACCCATCTTTGTTCTTTCTCAAAAAGGCCTTGTTCAGACAGCAGTTGTTCAATTACTGTCCACCTTAATTCATTGACACAGTGTTGTTGTTCCAAAAAATGTGCAGCCATTTTGGGGGTACTTTTTTTGCAACGGATGTTGCTCTTATGTTCATTCAGTCGTGTTTTCACTGGTCTGGTGATCATGCCTATGTATTCGAGTTTACAGGGGCAGGTGATCAAGTAGCTAACGTTTCTACTATTGCAGTTTGTCAGTTTCCGCTGTTCCCATTTGGTTCCATTGGCGAAAATCAACTCTTTGCTCTTCTGTGTCAGGTGACAGCTAGCGCAATTACCACATAGGAAATGGCCCCCCAGTCCGTGTTTTGAAAGCTGTAGTTGTTGTTGAGGTTTTGGGCAGGTATGGACCAGTATGTCTTTGAGGTTTTTTCCTCGTTTATGAGCAAACATAGGTTTTTCAATGTTTAACGATCCACTTGTCAGAATGCGCCAGTGTTTATTCACAATTTTTAACACTTCGTTAGAGTGGGAGCTAAATGTAGTGACGCATATTGGTCTGGTGGGTCTCTGGTCAGCTGGGATTTTGTTCTCTAATAGAGCCTCCCTATTGTTGTTTCTGACCCTCTTCATGGCTGCATTGATAATTCTGTCCGGATATTGTCTTTTCTGCAACTTAGTTTTCAGATCCTCTGCTTGTGACTTGTAGTCTGTCACTTGTGTGCAGTTTCTTCTCAGACGGAGGAATTGTCCGTATGATAAGTTCATCCGCAGATGTCGAGGGTGGAAACTGTCGTGTCTGAGGAGACAATTCTTGCAGTTGGTTTAAAGTGTGTTGTCGTTTCCAACTTATCGTCTTGGTGAAAAATGTTGAGGTCGAGAAGCACAAGGGTCTTGTTGGAAATCGAGTGGGTGAATTCTAGAAAACGGTTCTGAGTGTTGAGCCATTCCATGAAATGATAGATCTACTGAGAGGGTTTAAGGTATTCCAGATTGTGAAAGGCGCACAGCCGGGTAACCGTAGGATATCTTATGGTTGTCAGGTATTGTTTTTCCAGGCAATGGGGCGGGCGGTAATCCCTCGCAACCGCTCGAAGGTGGATCAGAAATCCACACAAGTATACAAAAACAACAGAAGCCCCTGCTCTAGGAAGAAAGTATTTGGAACTCAATGGTCTCAGGTTGGGAGTAACATTAGTAATAGAAGCACATCAACAATGTTACAAAGTCAAAAACCAATGTATCCAGAAAGAAATATATAATGGAGAAGAATCCTTGATATGGAGAAAACTTTATTGTTCCTCTTGTTGTGGCCAACACGTGTTTCATCGCAGGGAAACAAGCTGCGAATCTTCAGGGCCTAGTTCCGATGAAAGCCAAGATTCTAGTGATGTGGCCAAAAGCCCCTGCGGGCGGGAGTGTGATGAAAGCGCCTTAAGCGCGTAGTATAATTCAAACCTTATTGAGTTCTTAAATGGGCCATAACCGGGAGGAGAGAAAGTGTGCAACTGTAGCGTTCGAACAGCAAAAACAGGCGGGTACACCTGGTTAGCTTAGCTCCCCCTCTTGTTGTTCCCGGCGCCGTTTGTCGAAGACAAACGGCGCCGGGAACAACTACGCGCTTAAGGCGCTTTCATCACACTCCCGCCCGCAGGGGCTTTTGGCCACATCACTAGAATCTTGGCTTTCATCGGAACTAGGCCCTGAAGATTCGCAGCTTGTTTCCCTGCGATGAAACACGTGTTGGCCACAACAAGAGGAACAATAAAGTTTTCTCCATATCAAGGATTCTTCTCCATTATATATTTCTTTCTGGATACATTGGTTTTTGACTTTGTAACATTGTTGATGTGCTTCTATTACTAATGTTACTCCCAACCTGAGACCATTGAGTTCCAAATACTTTCTTCCTAGAGCAGGGGCTTCTGTTGTTTTTGTATTCCATGAAATGAGTTGCTGTTTGATAGTCACCCTGCCAGATCACAAACACATCATCGATGTATCTTTTTCAGGTTAGTATGTGTTGTTTGTAGGGGTTGTTATTATGTAAGATCTTGTTTGTTTCCAAGTGATGGACATAAAGTCCGGCCAAGCTCGGCGCAAATGTGCTCCCCATACTTGTACCATGGCTCTGAAGGTAGATTGTGTTGTCGAATTCGAAGAAGTTTCTTGTTAGGGCCAATGTAATACACTCCATTACCACTCCTCGTGGGGTCTGGTACTTCCAGTTTGTGCTATACAGAACCTCCTCAATTATAGCTATTGTTTCATCGTGAGGGAGGCTTGTGTAGAGGCTTTCCACATCTAGGCTTAGTAGTAGCTTGCTGTGTGGATCAAAACTGAAGTCTTTAAGGAGTTGTAACACCGACTTAGTATCCTTTAAATAGGTGTCAGTCCCTTTAAGCATGGGCGGAAAATCCGTTCCGCTCGCGGATTTTGCGGATTTTCGGTAAATTCGCAATCCGCGAACGCTCGCGAATTTACCGAAAATCCGCAAATTCGCACGCAGCGGATTTTTTTTTCTTGGTGATACAATTTTGCGGCGCGCGGCGTTCACTTACCGTCATTCAGCGTTTGCCGAGTTGTTTTTCTCGATATTTTGCGAGTGCTGCGCCATTTTGGATCTTGCTGCGGGATCCCGCGGGAGTTTGGCGAGCGCGATTACGTCATCGCGGCTTGCCACCTTGCACAGCGAGAGTTTGTCAACGCGAGTACGCCGTGATCACGCATCGCGGGAGTTCGCAATTGCGAACTTGTAGATGCGGCGGGCAGCAACAATCTTGCACTCGCGAAAATACAAAATTTGCAACTCTGCACAAGAAATCCACCAGCAAGCAGCTTAAACCTTCTGGAAATGATGATTTTTATCAGAATAACTTCTCAGGTTGACATTTGCCTGCACTTTTTTTTGCCAGGAGTCCATTTTGCGGGGGGGGGAGGAAGTGCCCCAGAGTCTCCAACTTCCTGTTCCTGTCGAGCAGGCTCCTCCCAGTGCTTTCTTCATGTGCTGGTCACTTTCATTCGGATTCTTCACCTGGAAGGATTACTTTTTGTGGATGCTGCTGGATATTTGGATTTGAGGCCTTTTTGACTTTCTTTGGATCACTTTTGGATAAGAAATTTCACAAGTAAGTTTGTTTGGGGCATTACAGTTTTGCAACTACAATTTTGGAATTTTCGATTTTTGGGCTGTTTTGGGGCCTTTTGCCCAGGGGTACTCGGTGGTGGGTGGACTGAGTCTTTCTGTGGGGTGTCTTGAATTTAAACATCATGGAGGGCCTGGATGGCTTGGGATTGTGCTGATTTTTCTGTGATTTTCGTTTTTTTGGCTGTTGTTGTGGCCTTTTCACCAGGGGTAGTGAGTGGTGCATGGGCCTAGTCTTTCTGTGAAGTGTCTTGAATTTAAACATCATTGAGGGCATGGATGGCATGGGATTGTGCTGATTTTTCTGTGTTTTTTTATTTTATGGGGTGTTCATGGGGACAGGCCATGTGGGTGGGGGCCATTTTGAGTGCTGCTACAGGCAGGCCCTGGCCATGTGCTGGGAGGCAGGGGGCCATTTTGAATGCAGGCAGTGTTCTTAGGTCTGCAACCATGTTGCCTAGCTTTCAACCTTTATGCCCAGGGGTAGTGAGTGTTGCATTGGCCTAGTCTTTCTGTGGGGTGTCTTGAATTTAAACATCATGGAGGGCCTGGATGGCTTGGGATTGTGCTGATTTTTCTGTGATTTTCGTTTTTTTGGGCTGTTGTTGTGGCCTTTCACCAGGGGTAGTGAGTGGTGCATGGGCCTAGTCTTTCTGTGGGGTGTCTTGAATTTAAACATCATGGAGGGCATGGATGACATGGGATTGTGCTGATTTTTCTGTGTTTTTCGATTTTTTGGGGTGTTCATGGGGACAGGCCATGTGGGTGGGGGCCATTTTGAGTGCTGCTACAGGCAGGCCCTGGCCATGTGCTGGGAGGCAGGGGGCCATTTTGAATGCAGGCAGTGTTCTTAGGTCTGCAACCATTTTGCCTAGCTTTCTACCTTTATGCCCAGGGGTAAAGAGTGTTGCATGGGCCTAGTCTTTCTGTGGGGTGTCTTGAATTTAAACATCATGGAGGGCCTGGATGGCTTGGGATTGTGCTGATTTCTCTGTGATTTTTGTTTTTTTGGGATGTTGTTGTGGCCTTTTCACCAGGGGCAGTGAGTGGTGCATGAGCCTAGTCTTTCTGTGGGGTGTCTTGAATTTAAACATCATGGAGGGCATGGATGGAATGGGATTTGCTGATTTTTCTGTGTTTTTCGATTTTTTGGAGTGTTCATGGGGACAGGCCATGTGGGTGGGGGCCATTTTGAGTGCTGCTTCAGGCAGGCCCTGGCCATGTGTTGGGAGGCAGGGGGCCATTTTGAATGCAGGCCGTGTTCTTAGGTCTGCAACTATTTGCCTAGCTTTCAACCTTTATGCCCAGGGGTAGTGGGTGATGCATGGGCCTAGTCTTTCTGTGGGGTGTCTTGAATTTAAACATCATGGAGGGCCTGGATGGCTTGGGATTGCGCTGATTTTTCTGTGATTTTCGTTTTTCTTGGCTGTTGTTGTGGCCTTTTCACCTGGGGTAGTGAGTGGTGCATGAGCCTAGTCTTTCTGTGGGGTGTCTTGAATTTAAACATCATGGAGGGCATGGATGGCATGGGATTGTGCTGATTTTTTTGTGTTTTTCGATTTTTTGGGGTGTTCATGGGGACAGGCCATGTGGGTGGGGGCCATTTTGAGTGCTGCTACAGGCAGGCCCTGGCCATGTGCTGGGAGGCAGGGGGCCATTTTTAATGCAGGCAGTGTTCTTAGGTCTGCAAACATTTTGCCTAGCTTTCAACCTTTATGCCCAGGGGTAGCGAGTGATGCATGGGCCTAGTCTTTCTGTGGGGTGTCTTCAATTTAAACATCATGGAGGGCCTGAATGGCTTGGGATTGTGCTGATTTTACTGTGATTTTCGTTTTTTTTGGCTGTTGTTGTGGCCTTTTCACCAGGGGTAGTGAGTGGTGCATGGGCCTAGTCTTTCTGTGGGGTGTCTTGAATTTAAACATCATTGAGGGCATGGATGGCATGGGACTGTGCTGATTTTTCTGTGTTTTTCGATTTTTTGGGGTGTTCATGGGGACAGGCCATGTGGGCGGGGGCCATTTTGAGTGCTGGTACAGGCAGGCCCTGGCCATGTGCTGGGAGGCAGGGGGCCATTTTGAATGCAGGCAGTGTTCTTAGGTCTGCAACCATTTTGCCTAGCTTTCAACCTTTATGCCCAGGGGTAGTGAGTGATGCATGGGCCTAGTCTTTCTGTGGGGTGTCTTGAATTTAAACATCATGGAGGGCCTGGATGGCTTGGGATTGTGCTGATTTGTTTGTGATTTTCGTTTTTTCGGGGTGTATAACTGAACTGATGTTCCTCTGTCTTCCATTGCTTTTAGGTGCACAAGACTCAAGAGAACCACCAGTGCCAGGAAGAAGCCCTGCAGCGGTGTGTGTGTGCAGCATAACGTCACGCGACGTCACGTCTGGCCACAGACAACTCTGCAACTCGTGCAACTGCGGCCTGCTGTTCTGACCTGCTCTGAAGAAGATGGCCCCAAAAAAAGTTCCCCGTAGCTCCTCTAGCAAGAAAGTTGCCAGTAAGGAGCAGAAGAAGCAAGTTACCAAGGAGACTGGTGTGCCGCCCGCCACATTTTTGGGAGTAAAAAAAAAGTACGCCTGCAGCAGCAGCGGGATCTGCTGGGGACCAAGCTGGGAGCAGCACCCCCGCTCCATTGGGCTCAGTGCCACCACCACCACCACGCCAAGTTCGCCAACTTAAGTCCAAGCCCTTGAGTGCTGCAGAGGCAGCCAGTGTACTTGTTCAATCACCATCGACCAGTAATGTTGGCTCATCGCAAGAAAGTAGCAGCAATGTCCCTCAATCAACACAGGTTGTTGTAACTCATCTGACGAGTGTTGAACAACCACAGCCACAACAACAACCACATGTGCAAGTACAAGCCCAAGTACAAGTGGAAGGAGAGGCAGCGCAAGGAGATGCGCAAGCAGAGGTGCATGGAGGGTCACAAGTGCCCACAATAGTTGTTCCTCCCGAAGTAGGGGCACATCAGGATATCGACAATCAAGGCGAGGTATCATTTGAGGAAGCCACTCCTCCTGATGATCATTCATTGTCTTCCACACCCCTAGCAAGGAAGAGATCTAGGGTGGTGTCTACATCTTCTTCAAGGACACCTCCTTCTGATGATACGGATCACAATTGGGAACCAGCACCACTGCCGTCTGAGAGTGAGGCACACCATGATCTGACAAAGGTACTTAAGCGTAAAAGGAAGGTCGTCCAAAGTCTCATAGTTATGGATTGTGATGAGGCTCAACAAGAAGTGGCGGATACTGCTGCTGATGAAGGCTCTCACGACGACGACCCAGTCATCATAAAGGTCACTGCAGCCCCAGCGGGCATGCAGCAAACAGACATTTTGACCCTGGCCCGAGAAGCTGCTGAGCGTGATGATGATGTCGACGAGGAGGCAATAGAAACACAACAATCATTGGAGTTAACTAGTAGACCAACACATACCGCTTCCATATTTCTTCCTCGCCAGAAGGGACCTCCATCCACCTCGACCTCAATTAGTGGTGGTGAAAGTGCACAACGTACTAAAGTTTGGCAATCCACATCCTCCACTTCATCTGGCATTAGCAGCATGACCACCACCACCAGTATCGCCGCCTCCTCCGGCCCCCACAGACAATTCAAGTCCCCAGCTTGGGACTTCTTTAGTGTTTGCCCAAAAAGGGAAAACTTCGCCATTTGTAGCATTTGTAAGCTTGCAGTTAGTCGTGGTAAGTTTGGTACCAACTATGGCACCGGAGGCCAGAGAGGTCATCTTAAGAGACAGCACTCTGTCCAATGGTTTGCGCACCTAAAGGCGATCAAGGAAGCCCGAATTGCACGTCAAGAAAACGTTGATGTTTCATCTGATGATGACGAGGAGGAAGAAGACATGTCAAACACTTCACTTACACCCAGTACCCCTGTCAGCAGCACACCCCATGTGAGCCACACTAAGAGTGTGGGAGAGAGTGAGACACCAATGCGAAAAAGTTCATCAGCGAGCGTAACTGGGTCGAAGAAGTCATCATCATCATCCCGTAAATGCTTGGTCCAGGGTAACATTAGAAACATGTTGTTTACAGAAGCGCCATATGAACGCAACCACCCACTGACGCGTCTGTATAACACTAAGCTGGCTAAAATGCTAGCTCTGGACCTTCTCCCTTTTTCTTTTGTAGAAGGGGTTGGTTTTCTAGAATTAGTGGCAGCGCTCTGCCCTAAATGGAAGGTTCCTATCCGGTTCTATTTTGCCAGAGTTCACGGTTCCAGCACTACATGAAGATGTGCTGGAGGTGATTGGGGCAGCTTTGCAGAAGAGTGCTGTTCACACTATACATCTGACAACAGACATGTGGACCAGTGGCACAGGCGCTGATTACATGTGCATCACTGCACACTGGGTCTCTTTTTCAGGGGTTAAAGCAAAGCTAAACGCAGGTGTTGACCCGGACCAAGTTTTTAAAGCTGCTCGGAAACATGCAACACTAGCCATGTTTGGCTTGGAGAAACGTCACACAGCACAAAACATTTTGGATCAGTTTAACACAAAGGTCTTTCACTGGCTGTCCCCAAAAAAATGCCAGATTGGTTATGTTTCCACGGATAATGGCGCTAATGTAGTTAAGGCCATGGAGCTGGGTGACTATTTCAGAGTGCAGTGTTTGGTGCACTGTATAAACCTGGTTGTTAAAAAACTCTTGAGTGATGAAGACAGTCCAGCGTGCGAGGTAGTGGCCACCTGCCGAAAAATGTGCAACCATTTCAGCCATTCTTTTAAGGCCCGGAAGCATCTGAGGAGCCTGCTACATGAACGTCGAATGCCAGTGAAAGAACTCATCCAGGAGGTGCCAACACGTTGGAACTCAACCTTCTACATGCTTGATCGTCTGTATGAGCAGTATACGGTACTCGATCACTATTCCTTAAAACAGGGTACAGCTCAGAAGGACCTGAGGATGGATGCGGCGCAATGGGACCTAGTTAAAAGCCTGACAGACATGCTTCGTCCTTTTGAGGTCTTCACGTGTGCAGTCAGCAAGGAGGACTGTAATTTGGGAAAAGCTGTCCCATTGTTGTGCATGCTGGAGCACCAACTGAAGGCGGTGTCTTCTGTGTTTCAAAAAGATGAAAACAACCAAGACCCTTTTGTTTTGGCGGAGAAATTATTAGAGCGCCTACGTGGTGATGAACATCTTAAAATGATCCACTCAGAACAGCATTACATTTGTGCTACTATTCTGGATCCACGCTACAAAAAGGCGCTGGCAGGCCGAGCATTCTTTCCTTTTGCTGATGAAGATGTTACAAAGTACAAACGTTGGCTAGCCTTGTCAGCCAAGAGGTTTGAAAGAGAACGGCAGCTCATTGAAGGAAAAGGCAGTACATCAGCATCAGCATCAGCAGGCCATCCCCAGTCAAAACAATCCACTTCTGCACCTGTGGCTGTGGCACAAGTGACCTCTCAGCCGTTAAAGACACCGGCAACCGAATCATCTGCACCAGACACAACAGTAACATTGGATGCTGAAGAGGATTGGCTAACTTGGCTTGGGTTTGGTTCTCAAAAGGTCACAGCAAAAAGTAAGCAAAGTGGAGGAACCTTGGAGGACCTTGAGTCGATGGTGCAGGACTATCTGAATGACTCAACAGAGGTCTATGTTGATGCTGACCCATTGACGTATTGGCATGGGAAAAAGAATTGTGGCCACAGCTCTCCAACCTGGCTATAAACTACTTGTCTTGCCCACTCGCAAGCGTGTCTTCTGAACGTGTTTTCAGTGCTGCTGGTGGCATTGTAACTCCCAAACGGAGCCGGCTCTCGCCCAAAAATGTGGAGAGGTTAACAATGATCAAGATGAATCAGCACCTCATACCACCAGATTCCAAAGTACGAGAAAGCACGCCGCATGAAGACGAGGAGGACAGCAACGTAGATGAGGGAATCTGTTCTCTGTTCGGTGACACTGACCTCACCCTGCCTGAATTCGCAGAGTATGATGACGAACTCTTATTCTTATTCCCTGACACTGAGCCCTGAAAATGAGACAATGAATCAATAACTTTCTTTTTCGTCCTTATTCACTGTTATTCCTGTGTGTCTGTCTTTCTTTGCTTTGCACAGTTAATTTAATTCAAACTTTAATCACCTAATCACAAAAACAAGCCCATCAGCAGAACTGTCTACACTTGTTTGCTTATTGATTTGAAGGTGCCGCAGTATGCATTCCTCAGGTTCACAAGTTCAGAAGAACATGCTCCTCTATCCTCCTCCTCCAGACTCCTTTTTCCCTCAAAGCAGAGGGCTGGATTACGCCCAATGAAGAAAGACTCAGCACTTGTGGGGGTGTTCTACTTCTTTGCGGGTGAGTTGACGGCTCTGGGGCCATTGCTGGGAAGCTCTAATACCGGATAAAAGTGGTTTGGACCAAATCGGAGGCGGAATTTTTTTTGCGTTTTTGCTGACTTGCTTGCCTTTGAGGTGCTCTTTGGTGGGTTCCGGTGTTTGTGGGTGAGTTTGGGGGTCTGGGAGCCCTGCTGGGACAGTCTAATCTTGATTGCATTTGCTTTTCAGGAAATCCGTGGTGGAAAACGGGAGTTATGACCTAGCTGCACAGCGCGTTTGGACCGAAGGCCGAGAAATATTGTAAGTATGAGATTTTCCTTTTTGGCTGTTTGGGGGTGTTGTGCTTTTTTGCGGGTGGGTTGGCGGGTCTTGGGGCATTCCTGGGAAGGTCTAATACCAGATAGAAGTGGTTTGGACAAAATCCATGCTGAAATTTATTTTGCTATTTCTGACATTTTGCTCAATGTAGGGTTTTCGGGGGCCTGTTTGGGGGCTTCCTGGTGTTTGTGGGTGGGTTTCGGGGTCTAGGAGCACTGCTGGCTATGGATACTTTAGTTTGCAAGAGGTTTGAAGCAAATCCATGGTGGCAGAGGGGAGTTAGGGCCTAGATGCAGAGCGCGCGCGGAGTGATTTTGGAAATTGGCAAGAAAATGACTAAGTCCCCATTTTTGTACTTTTGCTTTTTGGCTGTTTGGGGGTCTTCTACTAGTTTTCTCCTGGGTTGACGGCTCTGGGGCCATTGCTGGGAAGCTCTAATACCGGATAAAAGTGGTTTGGACCAAATCTGAGGCGGAATTTTTTTTGCGTTTTTGCTGACTTGCTTGCCTTTGAGGTGCTCTTTGGGGGGTTCCGGGTGTTTGTGGGTGAGTTTTGGGGTCTGGGAGCACTGCTGGGACAGTAGTCTAATCTTGATTGCATTTGCTTTTTAGGAAATCCGTGTTGGAAAACGGGAGGTATGACCTAGCTGCACAGCGTGTTTGGACCGAAGGCCGAGAAATATTGTAAGTATGAGATTTTCCTTTTTGGCTGTTTGGGGGTGTTGTGCTTTTTTGCGGGTGGGTTGGCGGGTCTTGGGGCATTCCTGGGAAGGTCTAATACCGGATAGAAGTGGTTTGGACAAAATCCATAGGGAAAAGCCTTTTGGCACTTTTTGTAACTTAGGGTTCGTTAGGGTTAGCCCTAGCAGCAGGATTGCATGTGTTTCGGGGTGTTCTAGATTTTTGCAACTGAGTTCTGGGGTCTTAGAGCACTCGTGAGAATGTGTAATTTTGGTTGCAAGTCATTTGAAGAAAATCCATGGTGGGAAAGGGGGGATTTGGCATAGTTAAAGAAAGCCTTTGCCACTATTCTTAACTTAGGGCTCGTTAGGGTTAGCAGTATTTCTATTGCATGTGTTTGGGTGGGGGAGTTTTCGAGTCTTGGAGCGATGCTGGCTATGGATACTTTTGCTTGCTTGCAAGTGGTTTGAATACAATCCACTGTGGGTAAGGGGGTATTTGGGCCTACTTTTACTTTCAAAGTACGTTTTGGCACCAGTTTTCTGCTAGGCCTCGTTTTTTGCGACTGGCTTTAGTAAGGGTCTGGGTGGGAGCACTGCTGGGAAGGTCTAATTTTGTTCTAAAACACAGTTTACAGTACATCTAGCTTGAGGGGAAAGATCCGCTAAATTAATTTGCCCATACTTATTTATACTTCAAAAGGTGACTCAGACAGAGTACGCACTTTCAAAAATATTGTACTGTCTATTAGGAAAATCAAAGTGTGACTTTTTGCACTACACAGCGTACATACCTTATATTTATTTATCAGTGGTGTTGTAATATCACTTCCTGTTTTTCGTTCAATAATTACAGGCAGGGTTTCAGTCTGTGCAATGGGTAAAAAAGGATGGAGTCAGGCTTCACATTAGCGAGCCGCAATTCAGCATCCGCCAGGCAGGCAGTGGACAGGGTGTCTTCTGGTCACCAACATTGATGGACGAAGCGTCAGCAGGAATGGAGGAGTGCCGCTAATAAAAGGAATTGTTTGCTGCATGCAACTTACTTACCAAATTCAACAGGACAACTACAACAACATACAGATACAGTATCCATTGTTTTCTTCTATGAGTGTGACTGCATTTCTTGAATCTCTCTCTGCTTCTAAATTGATCCCTACAGCCATTCTATAGGTTTTACTTCGGCTATTTTTTAAACCTAATTTAATGTAAGAAGTGTTTCTCTGAGTGCAGAGATAGGCAAGTGAAAACGCTGCAGCCCTGTACTGTCGCATTCTAGTATTACTTACTTTTAAGTAACAATGCATGCAGTAGTGCATGCACTTACTTTATGTCACTTAAAAGATTTATGGTTAGCTTTGTACCCAAAGATTTCTTTATCTTCAATTATTGTTTGTCCATGCTGTGCTTTATTTTTCTTCTCTCAACAAAACCTACCCAAAAAGAAACCCCCGTTCCCATCCATTTTCCAAACCCTAACCCTCTTCCCCCGGGCTGTGTGGTTTTGCTTGATGTGTGACTAAATGACATCAATAATTCCACACACTTGCTGGGGAGGATAAGGTCATAGCAACAGGCTGGTGAAGGAATCCGAGGATATATTCTAGACTTACTCAGCTTCAGTACTATTTCTTGTAGTAGGAGCCAATGTCAAAGAAATCCAACACAAGTACAAGTTATACTTTCAATACTTTACCATTTGTTAGGCTACATTGTGGCACTGTTCTAGTGTACTGTCACCTGCTATATTCTCTATCGTACCGTTGTAATGCTACAGTAAGGACAAACCAGGTTTCATTTTCTTTTTTTCCATAGGCATGCAACTGCCACTGTGTCACACCACTAGTACTACCGCAATGAGGAGGACATTTCATCCGCCCAGGATTGCCAACCTTAATCGCCATTGCCCGTGGAGCCAGCCCTGGGCCTAGACCTACTTTCAAACACAAATTACAGGTAAGATAAGCGTTTGGTTGGAGGTAGTATAATGGAGTATTAGGAGAGACGAGAGATTGAGGTAGTACTACTAAAGTCCTAGGACTCTTCAGGAAAACAAACTTACTGTTAAACCCCCACCCACCAGACTCAAAAGCAGTAAAAAAGAGGTATGGTCAGATAAAGTTTCAAAAAGTATATTTTTGTAGCCCTAACAAAATAATCTCCTGCAAGACCCTCCCTAACCCCAGCGATTGTCCTTCAAAAGTCCCAAAAACAACCCAACTCCCAATTCCCACCCCCCAAAAGTCTCTAAAAAAGTGTCAAGGGACACTACAGCAAGGTGCTGTTGACTTTAGCGGCCAGGACATCATACTCCTTGCGGAGGGTGGCATGGTTGAAGCGGAGGCCCTCCACCAAGTTCTTATAGGTTAGGACCTCCTGCTCCAGGTAGGACACTCTGAGGCAGAAGCGGCGCTGGCGTGCCTTGCAACTCCTGTGGGGGGCAGCTGCTGTCTTTGCTGCTCGGCGGTGGCGGTTGGCTTTGGTAGCCCGGCTCCGTATCGCTGGAGCACTGCGCTGGCTGGCAGCCCGTGGGGGCACGGAGGAGGATGCAGCTGTCCCAGTGGATGTTGTTGTTGTACCGGTAGACTGCGTGTCCTCCTCCTCCAGGGCCACCAGCCGCCGATATTCAGCGACAGTGGCATCCAGCCTCCGTTGCCGGGCCATTCGAGCTAGCTCCCTCCTTGATGGTCTGTTTGATTTGGAAGGAGCAACTATATGAAGAAAGAAAGACATAGTCTGTAACCAATGCTCCTTAAGATTAACACAAAATGATTGAGCAGAAAGTTGTGTCACAGTACAAGTAGCAAATTGAAAGCACAGTACATAACTATTGAGGACAGTATCTATCTAACCTCCGACTTCTTCATCCTTGCTCTAGCATTAGTGGGAGTTTAAGGAACAAATTCTACGAGCACTATGGACTTCCATTACAGTCGACTATGACAGTACACCAGTCTTCTTCTTCTCTCTTGTTTAGGAAAATTGGTATGTTATCTTATGCAAGCCGGCATAATGCCAGCGCAGTGAACTTGCACCCGAGGAAAACAGACGCACACCATGATGAGTGAGACAGACTTGCGTTACTGTACCGGTCCAGTACATGCAGGTGGTGAAGCTCTTACTTTTCTATTACGGGTGGCACTGAGAATACTCTGTTAAAAGGGCTACTGCTTAATTAATTTAGCTTTCACCCTACAGTGCAAATGAGTACTAGAAAAGGAAAATCAGAGAAGCTAAATAAACTTCTTATCTATCACTTCACATGGGATGTATTTGATGACATATGGGATGACTTTAGGTGCTTTTCTTATTATTGAGTGAACAGTGATACACCCACACATGAATGACGTACTACTACTAAACTAAAGTTATTAAGAGAGGTAGGGGGTGTCCACCGTAATAACCGGATATATGCTGTGCTTGCAGTTGCAATACAAACTACTGCTACTATTCATGGTAGTATTTGGACAAAATTACAACTTCTTTTCCTTGCCTTTCCTACACTGGAATGGACGTGCGGGTGCGGTGTTACATGCTCTTCAAAGTAACACTTAGTTCATCCAGTGACCATCTACTCTCTCTAGATACACATATGCTATCTAAGAGTCAGACATTACCATGATCCAGGCATCCATCCATTCAAAGTATATGCACACATACAGTTTCTGTTTCACCCACCCAGGCTGTTCTCCTTCCACCCATCCTTGCTTCATCATTCACCCATCCATGCACCATACCATATTCTTTCCTTCCCAGCCACCTCGGGGACCAAGCAAACACATATCATTCTTCTTTGCCAGTCATCATTACATTTCTCGTCCTTCCACACTTACTTACACCCTTCTTTCGCTTTTCGTTCATCCCATCCATCAAGTTCATCTCAGATCTGATTGGGATTCTTCTCGGCAAAAACTTCACAGCTAAGTTGAAGTACATTTAGAGGAGGCTACTACCTGGTTGATTTATAATACACCCGTGCAGAAAGCACACTCTGTAGTCTTCAATCTCAATAAGTAAGGAATATATAGCTTACCTTTGCCCGCCACCACCGTGTTAACCCTCACAGGCACGTCCGGCACTTGCACCGCCTCCTCCCCAGAGTTGTTCCCCTCGTCCAATACCACCACCTCCGCGCTGGCCCCGCCACCAGATGTTCCACCTACAAAGTACATTTAAGAATGTTAGAATACACTACTCACTACTATATAATATTTGGTCTAGGAGGAATAAAAAAATGTGAAAAAAACAGAATACAATGTAATAATTTGTGACTGTCTACTCTAAAGTAAAAATGTCCCCTTTTCCAGGGAAGGCTGTTGTCTTGCTGCACTTTTTGGCACAACTGATGAATGCTTGCTTTTTATTTTTAACACGCACCACTTTTTCTCCTAACAGACATAAGCTTGACTTCTAAGAACACGAGCAGGATCAAGTTCAAACCAGGTGAGAGCTCGACTCGACCACAAGAAATGTGTCCAATTATTTGTCAGCACTAAGCACTTTTCCATTTTCAGTTAAACGTTTAGTTTTATGACAAACTTGATTTTAATAAATGTGCTTACTTTTAATAAAGCTTTTAAACTTAAATAGACTCTGTGGTTTTTGGTCTTCCAGACTAGAGTGGATGAGCTAAAGGTTTTGGAATTTTTGCAAGCATGAGTCCGTGCCTCGGACACTTCTTGACTCTGACTCCGTACTCTTGTCCTGCGTTGGATAATCTAATCATCATTGGGGATCAATCATAGGTGACTTTGGGAGCTAAATGACTCTGCCACACTATCTAGTCAGTAAGGAGATTGGGGGTTCAACTACAAAGTCTGTTATCACTGAGGTATGTGGAAAGTCTAACAGCACCTATTATAATTGATAAGCTAAGCAATGCATTATTTAGTGTCCATAGTTCTGTTTGTGCAGATTTGTCCCTGCAACAGTAGTAGAATGGATTGTCCTACTATCCAAACCAAGTAGTATCTTATTCTTTCTTGGTGGTCATTCACCTTTTTATTGTTGGCAATTGTCAAAGCATAAACATTTAGAAGACTTGAAAAGACATTATGGACAATCCCAGAGGGCTGCACTCAGTGCATAGAGCTATTGCTGACTAGAATGGGAGTCCAATGGAATTGCCAAATGTGCAATCTTAGTTAGCTACACAGACAGACTAATAAGAATAATCTAGTAATACCACAGGGAGTCATAGTCGAGGCAGGATAAGAATTTAGATCCAGTCTACAAGAAGATCAAAGACGATTTAGAAAAAATCGAATGAGGAAAGCTAGGAAAAAAAAGGTACTCTATATTAAAATTAAAACTTACTGGGGCCAGCAAAGGAGCCCTCGCCTGCCCGATCCTGGCCTGCATCCTGTTCAACAGCACCCTCTTCCTCTTCCTGTGTCCTCTTGCCCCTGGGGGGAGCTGATGTGCAATATGAAAGAAAGAAAGACCAGAAAACATGGATGATATTTGTCAACCAAATCATACATTTCAAAAGAACAATAACAAAAAATGTTGGCGAAATAGCAAATAGACAACTATTCCACGGGATATATTGACCGATCTCATGTGGTCTACTACGTTATTAGTATTGCTTGATTTGCGTACCATCGACTTGGAAAGTTCTTATGTAACTCACTAAATAAAGTACTAAAAAGGTTTGCCTAGGATTGACAGGCAGCAGTCCGCAGCACGCGAAGCGACAGACAAAGTCCATTGTGATTGCAGATCAGCGACAACACTAAAGTTTCCTACTACATTAACCAGTCATTAAAAAAAATACTCAAACTATCAATCCACCACCACTATTTCTTCTTATCACCATGTGTACAAAGGAAGGACTGGACTTGAGTCTGTAGGGGCTGATTTAGAAGCCCCTTGCGGCTCTTTTGCTCCATTGTTGCGTGACTTTTGTGACGCAGCGGCAGAACAAAAGAGGCGCAATGGTGCGGCGTATATTAACAACGTGACGCATATGGGAGATGCATCACGTTGTAAAGCCCTGCGCCATCAGGGGGCGTTCCGGTGCAAGGGAGGGCGTTCCTGCGCAGGAACGTATCCTAAAAGTGGCTGAGGGAAATCTACAAGATTTCAATCAGTCACTTTAAGGACAATGATGCGTGACTCAAACCCTGCGCCTGCTTGAAGCAGACGTACGGCTTGATGCAGCATTGGGGAGATAGGGCACCCCAGAGCATTGATGGAGCTGCGCCATCGTTGCGACGCAACTCCAGCAATGCGCCGCCTTTACGGCACAGATGCGTAACGCTTTGGCGACGTTTTGGGCCCATGGTGCGCCGCATTGTAAGTACGGCGCACCATGGGTGGTGGTGGCATGGCGCACAATTACTGGCGCATCCCCGCTACTTTGCCGGGATGCGCCGGTAATTAAAAATCTGAACCTTAGTGTCTAGCATTACGCAGTTCTTTAAACTACACTCATACATAATTTCACAGGCCAATGAAATTAACACAAAATCGAAAACAAATAAGCATAGTAGCAACACTACTGAGAAGGAGAGCAGTGCACCTGAAATGCACAGAAGATTTTGAAATATAATTTACCTCCAATGTAATCAGCAGCATTATTGCTCTTGGTAAAAAACAAAAATTTGCATTATAATAACACACAGAGCAGGAGAAAACAGAGTACTAAAGAAATAGCTACTACTACTCACCAAGCCCGGGGATCTCAAGGCCAAGCAGGTCGAGCAGATCGCGTTCGCGGTCCAGGACATCCGTCCAGCGGTGGGTGGCCTGGTTGTAGGTGCGCCGGACCCGAGAGTGATGGTACATGGGCCGGACACCTTCTTCCGGCGCTCCCGGATCCCCTACCCGCTACCGATCTTGCCGCCTGCCATGATGGTCCTGGGGAGGTGGCGCTGAACATAAAAAATTAGTGCGGCCACCTCCTCCGGGCTGAAGATCTCCCGGGGTGCGACTGTCTCCCCCCTCAAACGCCCGCACGGGAGCCGGGCACGGGGTGCGGGACCCTTCCCCTTTTCGGGCTGCTTCCCGGCTCCCTTTACCATGGTCGGGGCAGAAAGGAAGCTAAATAATTAAGAAAAGAGAATAGGGAAGAGAAGAAAAGAAAAGAGTTTAAAAAAGTAGTTTAAAATTAACCAAAAGTAGCAGAAAACACAAAAATATAGAGCTAGAAAAATAGAGGGATAGATAATAAGTAAAATAGATTAAAAAAAACTACAAACAAGCAAAGGATGGCAGAGATTCAGAGAGGATAGAAGAAGCATGCCCAGAACCATAGCAATGAATGAGAAACAAGATGGCCGCGCCCGTTCACGACCGCGTGGGTAAGTTCGCGCGAGATTTTGCTCGCGAACACACGCGAAATTGTACTAGCGAGCCACACACTTTGCGAGATTACACATCGCGCACGGAAACGGAAATACGTCATGCAAACAAGATGGCCGCGCCCGTGAACGACCGCGAGGGTAACTTTGCGCCGTTGCGCTACAAGCGGCTCGCTAAAACGCACAAAACCTTGCGAACTAACACGCCGCAAAAAAACAAATCGCATATTCGCATGAATTCGCGGCTTCCGAATTCAATCTCGCGCAAGTTCGCGCCCCGCGAATCCCGCGAAATTGCAGAAAAACGAGTTTTGCAATAGTGAAAGCTCTCAGCAGGTGCAAAAGTTCAAACTCATCATTAGTAACCATTCCCTGTAGTGCTTCCTGACTGGGGCCCCTCCAGAGTTCAGTTGCTAGTTGCAACAATTGTATGACCCTGCTCTGACCCTCACAGCAGGCTCATAGATTAGCTACAAGTAGGCCACAAAGGTCCTGGGAAAAAAATGCACTGCAACAGAAAGCAAATTACTGATAAGGAAGCAGGTGCCAGACTGGAATTTTAAAACAGTGACACATTAATAAACCAACCCCAAATTAATTCATGTCAGTTGAAGCAGGGCAGGTGTGCTTGCTTTCCCCCCCCATAATCTACAGTGATGATGAACCAGAGGGTGGCATTGATGTACCAGAGGGTGGCATGGGTGAAACAGATGGTGGCAGTGTTGAAACAGAGGGTGCTGTGAACCTGTGATGATGAACCAGACGTAGAAACAACATAGTCGCGACCATTGCGTGCCGACAAGTAAGTTCGCAATTGCGAACTGGTACAAAACCCTCGCGAACTGGCAGAAACCCTTGCGAACACAAAAAAAACAAAAAAATCCGCAAATTCGCGGATTGCGAGTTCGCAAATACGCAAATTTGCGAACGCCAGAATCGCAAAATTCGCCCATGCTTAAGTCCCTTGTACTAAGGGGCGGAGGAAGGCGTCTGAAAATTTTGAGAAGGGTTCCAAGATTGACCCTATATCCGAGACGATTGGTCTAACCGGGGGGTTGTCCAGGCTCTTGTGTATTTTTGGAATACAGTAGAAATATGGTGTCCTTGGTGTCTTTTGTACTAGGAATTCCGCCTCCTTTTTCGAGAGCCAGTTGTGTGCTAAGGCCTCCTCCACCATTACTCCGATTGTGATTCTTATGGACTCAGTTGGGTCTTGGGGTAATATGGTGTAGTTGCGTCGGTCTGATAGTAGTCTCAGACATTCTTGTTTGTAAGCTGCTGTCGTTTGAACCAATATGGCCCCCCTTTTGTATGCGGGCTTTATGGTCATGTCTTTATTGTTAGTCAGTTCACGGATAGCCTCTTGTTCCAGACGGCTAGTGTTGTGAAAGACTGGACGTGTGGATGAGTCTAGTCCCTTTAGTTAGTTCATTATTGCATTCTCAAACGCCAGAACCTCGATGGGTAAGGTTGAATCTGGCAGCGTGAACGTGGACTTTGGTCTCAGGCCTGTGTCTGTCTCTGTGGTGTTTTCTTTTCCTGGGAAAAAGACCTGTAATTTGATTTTCCGTAGGAATTCTTGTATTTCAGTGTGGAGTCTGAACGAGTCAAGCTTGTTTGTTGGAACAAAACCTAAGCCCTTGTTCAGGACTTCTCTCTGTGTAGTGGTCAGTTCCCATGGGGTGATGTTTATCACTAGGTCCCCTTCCGGCTGGTTGATGGGTTGTTCGAAAGGAGAGCAGTGCTAGAAGCGTCCATCCCGCATGCATGCTCAGTACAGATGAGAGACACACACTAGACGCATGCGCAATACCTGGGAGACGCGAGCAAAACCAACAAAAACCCATGTAAGGGTAAACCGGATACCTTAATTAACAGTTAATTAATCAGTCCGAAGCCGGAAAGCGTATAAATAGCCCGGCCAACACCATCCTGTCACTCTCAGTTGAGCCGCGTGAGGGTCGGTCAGGAGGTATTACCTTGCAACACTTGTGAGTATAGACATCCTGAGCAGCGCTACCATCCCTACGAAAGTGTAAGTAACGGCAACACTCTAATCATGCTTCTCTCCCAGGTAGCAGATTAGCACTAGGGAACCCTACGTCTGGATTTTGGCTCATGAGGCAACCAAACCCCTTCAAAACAGTATGCTACATAAATGGAGAGCTACCAAATGCTTTACTCTCACTTTTTTCGAAATAGCCTTATGACCACACCTAATGATACTATATGAACTCGCCTAACCTAGTGTGGGTGTTTTATGTTAAATGTTTGTGAGTCTGGTCTGTCTTTTCCTATAAATCACTATAGGCACAATTTGCACCTGTAGTATGACATTTTGTCTAGCACTTGAAGCCGCACTTTGTTACTTGTACCCATTGGTCACCATACCTGCGGTTTTTTGAAGAAGCGGACCACCACAATTTTTTTTTTTTATCCTCTTCTCTTTCCAGGTCAGCTGTCAAGCGGCGTTTTGTTAGGTACATTGATTTACCTGCACTATATATTTCACTTTTTGTATTAAAAAACGTCAAAAAGTAGAGAAACGTGAGTAAGGTGGGGATTTGTGTACCCCAGTCCTGAAGAAGGTTTTTTTAAACTGAAACATGTTGACACACACAAAAAGGAGGTGATGCACATTGTTTTGCATACCATACCTCCTACACGTAATTTTAATAGCACCAGCCCGCGGGCCCAATAAAGATTTTAACCCACGAGCCAGGTACTTTTTAACATCACTCACTTAAGAATAAAACCTCACCACACACTCACATAGAAAATCCTCACTCACACCGCACATAGTCTTTGTAAGTGCTACCACGTAATCGTAGGTTGCAGCACCCCGCACCCCGGAGAGGAGTGCGAGGACCCCAATGATGAAGCATGACACCAAGGGGCCTGTTGGTGTGTGGGGGGTATCAAAATAACTGTGAGGTGGACACTATTCTTCAGAGGTAGCCATCTTTATAATTGTGAACCTAGGAATTCTTGAACACGGGTATGCCCACTTCCACAGGAAGTGGTCATATAGGGGACATAGTGACTCCATGATTCAGCAGTCCATTGGCTATTACCCTACACTCCTCTAACGCTCCTTAATTCAGTATTTATGGGAGCCACTGGCACCAGAGAGGTTGCTCCTGCAGTCCTAAGAAGAAGAGGACTATGAAGAGCTGCAAAGAGCAATAAGAAGAGGCTGTGTTACAGATCTGGCACCAATCCTGCCTGCCTTTTTGTTGTCTCCAACTCCTGCACCGAAAATACCTTGTCATGCAGCTGTACTCCAGAAACCTGGGAGGCATATTCTACCTTGACCATCACTGTAAATACTTGATGGTATTTAAGCATTGTTTTCTGCAATTGTTTTCTACTGTATTTGCCAAACGTCCTTGCTGATCATACTGTTTTTGGTATAAATATACTTGCTATTTTTATAGATCGAGGTGGATCTCCTTCTTGAGTCATGTTGTCACTTATTAATCATTGTGTGTATTTGCAAATGTCATACATTCCTCTGTGTTAAGCCTAAGGCTGCTCGAACACACTACCCACTAATAGAGCACTTTGGGATTGGATGGCAAGCCCTGTCCAGTAGTAAGGGAGCCCCTGGACTCTTTACACGCAATATCAAATTATTGAGATATCACATAAAGTATCATCTTCCTATGGGGTACACATGTACAGAAATATGCAGCCCTTTTGTTGTGATATGGTCGTTCGAGGAAGAATTCCTTTCGGAGCTGCCTGTGCTCTTTCGGTGACTGTTTTTCTCTTGCCCAATTTGAAAATATTCACAAAGTTCATGGATGTCATCTCCATGGAAGGGATAAATTACACAAAGGAATGGTGCACCCACTTGGGTGTTAAGCAGGCTGTGGGTGTTTCCTCCTTCCATTGGAATAAGTGTGAACATTTTCCTTTTTCTGTTTCTTGCTTAATCTCTTCTGGGCATCGGATGGCCCACGGCCGTCTGATGTCACGGTGGGTGTGTGCGTCGGACAGCTAGGGGCCGTCCGATTTGCACGCTCTTAGAATTCTCACACACAGTAGGGAAATGTGCTCTGCATGGAAGCAGTTAGTGAAAGTTGTCGACACGTATTGTTGGTGCACTTCTTCGTTACATACGTTTGAAAAAACTTTGTTGACATAAATGATACACCAGCTCTGTAGTTAATGGTTTTGAGAGTTCCTGTGATTTTCCACACTCCACTAGTCACAATCTAGTGGGGCACAGAAGGTGACCCCTGTTGGGTATATTTTAGTAAGTTCAGGGAGTAAGGGTGTTTATTAGTTATTTAGATGGATCACACCTTTTTATAAGTAATTGAGCCCCCCTCCAATTCTAACTGAATGCTTAAATTGGTGTTTAATATGTTTGAGGAGTGATCCCAGGAACATGAGGAGGGATGGATTTGTGGCTTTTAGTTGGAATCCTATCCCGGTGCTAATTTCTGCCATAGGCCCTTCGCCCAATGACTAAGACAAAAACAGTTGATGGACTGAATGCAGAACAATGTCATACATTCACCCCAGTACAGATATCTGGGCCTAAATCCATCGCTTTTTTGCTCACCATGCCATTCCAGTTTGAACCTAGCCATATGCAAATCAGTCTTGACCCTGTGCCCCATGGGAACAGTCCAACCCGAACTGCCAAGCCACATCCTCCCTGGACTGGAAACAAGCATACTAAGACCACTTTCAGCCCTCATCAACCAGGATAGCTTGATTCCAGTGGCATGGAGAGCACGGGACTCCCATCTGAGCATACCCATCCCACTCGGGGTGACAAATGCAAAAACAACAGTTGATGGACAAAATGCAGAACAATGTCATACATTCACCCCAGTACAGAGATCTGGTCCTGAATCCATCAGTGTTTGCTCACCATGCCATTCCAGTTTTAATCTAGCCATATGCAAAGCAGTCTTAACCCTGTGTCTGTGGTTCTGTGAAAACGGGCTTCGTTACGTAAGGTCATGGTTCCGTCACGATTTTGGTGATGTCGGACCGTATTTAGCGAATGCGGCTAATGTGGAGTGAATTCGTCACGTTAGTTAGCGAGTTTACCATGTATTTGGAGATTTCGTTTTGAGCATGGGTTCCACTTTGTTTAAGGCCTCCATTTTGTCTTGCCATAACGCAGGCCGACGAGTATGGTCGAGCGAACGAAACGGCCTGGCCTTCATGTGTTGGTGTACATTAACAGGGTCTTTCTTGACTCCGAGGTGAATTGCAAGGATCTGATTCCTTCACCTGAAGCCGACCCTGCCGAGTCAATTTCCCTGGTTTGATCGTTGTCTGAGATTACCAATCATTGTTCAGGACATCGTTAACTTTTAGTCTCCTTACACATGCCTTATCTTGCTCACTATCAGACATTGTTTCCTTTTCTATGCTCTTTACTACATGCATTGTGCTTTTCAATTATGGGTTTGTTCTGCTTGTGGAAATTGGATTTGGGACATTCCCAATGATTAACGTTGGGTTGGGATGTTGCAAACTGAGTTTTTCCTCATGTGATACTTTGTTTGAGAATGTACTTCATTGGTTAGCTTTTGGCGCAGTGGGTGTGTATGCTCGTAAAATGTGAAAATTGTGTATAAAAGGAGATGTCTTGCTCTACGAATTTGAGAAGTCTCCTGAAATACTTCCATGCTGTATTTTGTGGATCACTGTTACTGGCTGCAGCTAATAAACTTGGTCTCTGACGCCACCCAGAAGTATTCTGTATCTCTGTAAACCAAGACAGGTGAATCCGAAGACTTTGGGCGTGCCCCTGGCGCCGCTGGGTTCTAAAAACCCAGTTCTTCAGTTGGCGCCCAACGTTGGACGACTTCAGCGGTACCGGTCCAAGCCCGAAGATTGTAAGGAGCTTCGTGAGGAAATTCTGGAAGAGGGCCCCCACTTCATCGACCCCGGCATGTCGAATGTGGACTGAAGGTTTTTGCTGTGAGGCTTCCCCTTTCCGACGGCTACGAAGGACTGCTGCCCTGACTGTCGCCCTGTCTTGGACCCTTTTGTGATGATTTGTAGAGCGAGACGATAGACGGTCTTCTGGTGGCGTGACAAGACATTTTGGTTAAGTATAAGTGGGTCGCTCCCACGACTTGGTTTTGTTTCTTAGGTTCTTTGATTTGGTTTTTGCAAATACCAAAGCCAAGGGGCTCGTACATTTGATAGTATATTGTGTTAGATAACCCCTTGAAGTTTGAAGCTAGATTAGTGAGCGAAGATGCCTGGTCTTAGCAAACTTAGGAATTTGTTTTGTTGTAGTTGCAACAGGGATTCCCGATTGGAGGTCTTATGTCCGATACCTCCAGTTATAAGCTCTATTCAAAGCATGGAGTGGGTCCCATTACGTATAATGAAGTATGGGCCCGCTATACACGTAAAGATGGTGTTTTAAAATGGCCACAACATGGTAGTTTTGAATCAGATATTTTAGATAATTTGGAAGTTGCGCTATTTAGGAAGAAAGCCCGGCCGGCGATGTTTGACTCTTTCCGCCTCTGGCGTAAGGAAGCCAAACAGAGAGAAATTAAGCAAGCTAAAAGAGATTGGAAAGAAAAGAATATGTCGATAATGCAAGCTGCTAGGCAGTTTAAAGAAGATGAAGAAAATCGTGCTATTGAGGTGTCAGACAGACAGCGTTGCATGGCCATTGATAAGTGTTATCCGGCTTTGCCACCTCTCGTCCCGAATGTGACTAAGGACCCTGAAAAGGATCCTTTGATGTCGCATTTGTTGAGTTCACCACCCCCTTATGTGCCGAGTGCTACGGCACCTCCACAACCCCCAGTTGTGCAACCTCCAGTTGTTCAACCTCCTGCTGTTGTTCAGTCACCGGTTCTTCCACAGTTGGTTCTCCCGCCTCTGGCGCAGCCTTCTCTAGGGCCGCCAGCTTTGCTTACTGCTTTGCCTTCTACTCCTTTGCCTTCTACTCCTTTGCCTTTAACTTCTTTTTCTACTGACCCTATGTCTTTGTCGTCTCAGAATACTTTGTCTCCTGTCCTCATGTCGACTTCTTCTCCTTCTACTCGACAACGAATGGCTGAGACTGTCACTACCCTTTTGTCTCCTTTGTTTGGGTCGTTTAACATGACCCCAGTTTCTGTACGGAAACAAACGCGTAGTCAGCTCCCGAGTTCCGAGGAGCGGGCTGTGTTAGATCTCCTTGCTCGTAGATGGGTTTTGAATGTCTCCAGGTATGATTTGCAGGCGGTTATGGATGTTTCTCTACAGTGGGAATCGCCAAAACAAAGGTTTTTTTTTTATGTTATGTCTTTCCTTCGTGAAGAGTGGGACGATGCTGAATTGGGTCCGATTCCATCGGAGTTGCTTAATGTTCAGTCCGAATTTGCTAAAGGGACGATAGTGGGTCCCGATGTTGAAGAAGCGGTAGAGACGCTTCTTGCGTTTAGGTGTAGACTTCCTTCACAGACGTTGTTTGAACCTGATCCTTCTGTTAGGAGAAAAGTGAAGCAATATCCGATGAGAGAAGTTCCTCCTGTATGGAGAGAGGAAGTTGTGGCTAACCTTAATCAGGGTATTCAGGGTGTACCAGCTCATTTTCAGCGTGTTTGGGTACATGTTCCTTGGAAAAGAGCTGAAGTCTTGGCTCTTAAGCAGACTCTACCTGACCCCTGTAAAAATCCTGCAGGTTATTATAAAGAGTTGTCCCAGACAGTTGATGCGTGTGTGATGAATTTAGCTGATATAGATATGTTGTTGGGGAATGTAGTCCCTCAACCTTTGTGGGCGAAGATCCGTCACGAGGATCATGCAGTAGAGTTAGGAGATACGTGGGCTAATATTACTGCTGCAGATGGTCGTCAAGGTGGAGGGGCTAAACCTGAGCCTTTAGTTACAGAACTCCCTGGTAGGATTATTGCTCTAATGAAGACTTTGATGCCTGCTATGCGAGTGCATTGGGACAAGTTAGAAGCATGTAAGAAAAAGAAAGACGAAAGTGTGTTTGATTTCTTCACTAGGTTTGAAGAGACTTTTATCGATCACAGTGGTCAAGATATGAGTACAGAAGGTGGCCAAAGGTTGTTTGTGGATAAGTTTGTCTATAATTTGCTTCCCGAGCTCTGTAAGAAACCGAAGGACTCTGAGAGTTCATGGGCTGTTTCTTCTTCGGCCCAGATATTGGCTACTGCACAATATTACGAGAACAGAGATAAAGATGAGAAAGATAAAGCAGAGAAAAAGACTAAAGAATTGAAGACGAAGGTTCTTTTGCAACAGGCGTATCCGCCTCGCTTTAATCAGCGTGAGTTTCAGCAACCCCCACAGTTTCAGAGAGTGTTGCAGAAGCCCAAGTCTTTTGCGCAGCGAATTCCGGTAGGCCCCAATCAGTGTGCTTATTGTAAGGAAGAGGGTCACTTCAAGAATGGTTGTCCGATTTTGCTACAACGCGCGAGTGGTGTGTCTGGTGTGAGAGGTCGAGGTGTCCAACAAATGCCTTGGGGTAGAGGACGTGGTGTGTTCCCCCTGAGTGGACGTTCCTTTCCCCCACAGAATTCTATGAATTGCTTTGATCAACAGAATGTTGCGTCTGGTCAGTCGACTCAATATTATGCTGATTATTACTATGTTGAGAGTGAGAATGTTGACTGTAATGATAGCTAGGACAGCCATAGACAAAGAGAGGGAGTAGTGTCAGTTCCAGTAGACTACAGTGGACCCTATGTTGAAGTGATTACATCAGGTGTGTCAGAGCCTTTTCTGTTGGATACTGGTGCGGCAAAGAGTTCTATCATGCACTCTAAACTCCCTGGCGCACCTTTGTCTGGCTTGACGAATGTTTCGGTAGGTTTTTCTGGCGCCACAGTTCGTAACCCGGTTTCTTGTCCTTTGTCTATTTCTGTTGGGTCTTGTGAATTGGAAGCACCTCTGATTCTGACGACAGGTTGTGGTGAGAATCTGTTGAGTTTGGACTTGTTGAAGAGATTGAATGCGACATTGTATTGTTCTCCTGCGAGAGTACATCTTACATTGGGTAAGAGAGTGATTTCTCCGATGTATTTGTCTAAAGATCGGCTTCCACTGGAATTGCGTTCTCTCCCTGATACGCTTTGGGCTATGGGTCCAAATGATGTTGGCCTGTTGCAGATTCCACCATATGTTGTTACCCTCAAGGTGAATGCTAAGTTGCCTCGCATTCCACAATATCGAATCTCGAGTGATGGTGAGAGAGCTCTTTTAGCGATTATCTATGATTTGGTTGAGAAAGATGTGATTGAAGAAACGAGAGGTAATGTGTGTAACAGTCCGGTTTTGCCTGTTCTTAAGCGTACTGACTCTTCTCAGCCACCTGTGTATCGGTTTTTGATCGACCTTTGTGAAGTGAACAAGATTGTTGTTCCGCAGTTTCCTGTTGTTCCGGACATTACTGCTTTACTAACTATGATTCCAGCTTCGGCTGCTTGGTTCTCTGTGATTGACCTGAAGAATGCTTTCTTTAGTATTCCGATTGCTGAAGAGAGTAGAGATATTTTTGGCTTCTCTTTAGGAGGCCGAAGCTTCCGGTTCAAGCGTGCTCCTCAAGGTTATTGTGACAGTCCGTCAATTTATAGTCAAGCTTTAAAGACTCAGCTTGATTCTTTTGTTTTGCCTTCTGGTGCGACTCTTATCCAGTATGTGGATGATTTGTTGGTTGCTGCTGATGATGAAGAGCTTTGTAAAGAAGCTACGCTTTTTATGTTACAGCATTTGTCTGACCTCCATCATAAAGTGTCGCTTTCGAAGTTGCAATATTGTCGCCAAGAAGTGAAATACTTAGGTAATCTCTTGTCGAAGGAGGGAAGACGATTGACCCCAGAGCGAATACAAGCGATTGCGCAAATGACTGTACCGTCTACACAGAGAGAAGTGCGTGCTTTCTTGGGTATCACCTCGTATTGTAGGCAGTGGATTCCGAATTTTTCCCTGCTGGCAAACCCTCTGTTGGCACGTACTCTTAAGGATACTCCGAATCCTCTTCCTTGGTCTGACGAATGTCAGAATAGTTTTTCTGAATTGCGCTATGCGCTGTGTTCTGCGCCAGTGTTGGGTACCCCCGATTACAGTAAGCCCTTTACGTTGTACGTGCACGAGAGAGAAGGATGTGCGTTGTCAGCGTCTACACAGCAGTTTGGAGACAAGCAACGCCCATGTGCGTATTTCTCGGCTACTTTAGATCCAGTATCTAAGGCGTTGCCGAGTTGTTTGAGAGCTGCCGCGGCTGTTTCTGTCCGACAGTCTGCTGGTCTGGTATTGGATAATACGTTGATTGTGATGGTCCCACATGCAGTGGATACCTTACTGAATAAGACAAGCACTCAGCACCTTACTCGTGCACGTTTGTCAGGTTATGAGTTGACTCTTTTGGCGAGTCATGTGCATATAAAGCGATGCAACACGTTGAATCCAACTACGTTGTTGCCGATTTCTGTAGGGACAGATGTTCAGGAACAGCATGATTGCTTTCCCAGGACAGAGGAAGAAACGAAGGGTAGAATTGATCTGAAACATACTCCTCTTTCAAATTCTGATGGTACCTTATGGGTAAATGGTTCATGCTTTAAGCTTCCAAATGGCGATACGACTGCAGCGTATGCGGTTACGACTTTGCACACGATTGTTGAAGCTGCCCGTATTCCACAGAATTCAGCTCAAGCAGCAGAGTTGATTGCACTGACGAGAGCGTGTGTGTTGTCAAAAGGAAAGAGAGTGACAGTGTATACTGATAGCCGATATGCGTTTGGTGTTGCTCATAGTTTTGGACGTTTGTGGAGAGAAAGGGGATTCCTTACCTCCCATGGTACGAAGATTCAGCATGGACAATTAGTGAATGAACTTCTTGAGTCACTTACTTTGCCGACACAAGTTGCGATTGTGAAATGCAGTGCACATAAGTAGATTACGGATGACGTTGGTTGTGGTAATGCGTTTGCGGATGAAGTAGCGAAAGAAACAGCGAGGGATGTGATGAGTCGAATGTATGTTGCAGGCCCTGCGAGATGGGTTGCGGATAGAGGAATGTGTGAGGATACAATAGAGAGTGTGAAATCGATTCAGGCTGAAGCTACTGAGAAAGAATTGAGTGTGTGGAGACAGACTACGGGAATGTTGGATTCGACTGGTTGTTGGATTGAGTTGTCAGAACACCAGCGATGGTTGTTGCCTGATGGATATGTGCTTCCAGTGGTTACGATGGCACATGGAATGGCTCACATTAGTTTGAAAGGGATATGTAAGTTGTTGGCCCCAGTATGGCAGAATGCTGGAATTCCTAAATGTGCTGAGAATCTGGTGAGAAATTGTATGGTTTGTTTGATGCATAATCCTGGTAAGGGAACCTTAACTCCAGCAGGCCATTTTGCTCCTCCGACGTATCCGTTTGAGGTTCTACAGTTGGACTTTAGCCATATGGAGAGATGCAACAATCTAAAGTACGTCCTTGTGGTTGTTTGTGCCTTTTCAAGTTGGATAGAGGCTTACCCTCTAAAGGATAATACTGCCTTATCTACAGCTAAGGTCTTATTGAAGGAGTTTTTCCCTAGGTATGGTTTGCCGAGAATGGTATGGAGTGACAACGGAAGTGAATTTGTGGGTCAGATTATGAAGAAAGTGTGTGCAGGTTTGGGACTAAGACAGAAATGTCATGCTGCGAATCACCCCCAGTCAGCTGGTTTGGTCGAATGCTACAATGGCACCCTTAAGTTGAAGTTGGCTAAGATACAAGCGAGCTCTGGCCTAGCATGGCCCGATGCTTTGCGGTTGGCACTTTTGTCAACAAGGACGACAGTGCATTCTCTTATGGGAATTAGTCCGCATGAAGTTGTGTTTGGTCGTCCGGCGAATGTTTGGGGTGTGCAGCGGCCAAAGAAATATAGCGACATTGAGTACCCTATGTTGGTTGACTATTTACATGATTTGACTGCTAAATTGCGTGTTCTTCACCAACAGGTGTACGATACTTTACCTTCAGCTTCTGTGGATGCAGGACATTCCATCCAACCTGGCGATTGGATATTCGTCCGGAATTTTCAAAGGACGAAGAACCTCGAGCCGAGGTGGACCGGACCTTATCAGACTCTTTTGGTGACTCGAACAGCCGTCAAAGTTTCCTTAAAGAACAATTGGGTGCATGCCACCCACACCAAGAAGCTTCCACTTCCCTTGCCGTATGACCAATACATTGCTAATGGTATTCCTGATTCAGAAAACGAGAGAATTGTGGAGTTTGTCCCCTTTAGTGATGCACATTTGAAATGGACTCAGTCTGAACGTGAGGATGATGAAGTTTTGCAAGAAACTGTGCCTCTGTCGATGAGACTCAACACTACAAATCCAGAGACATTACTCCAGGATCAGACTGTGTCTGGTAAAGAGTAAGCATAGGTGAATTTTGCGAATTCGCGATCCGCGAATTTGCGGATTTGCGAATTCGCGATCCGCAAAATTCGCGAATTTGTGCAAATTTGCGGATTTTTGTTTTTTGCGTGTTTGCGGGGTTTTTTGCGTGTTCGTGGGGTTTTTTGCGTGTTCGCGGGGCTTTTTGCGTCTTCGCGAGCCGCTTGCATAGCAAAGTTACCCATGCAGTCGTTTATGGGAGAGGGAGAGAGAGATAGACAGATAGATAGAAAGAGAGAGAAAGAGAGGGAAAGAGAGAGGGAGAGAGAGAACGAGAGAAAGAAAGAGAGGCCGGATCTCTGAAGGGCCAGATTCCTGAGTTGCCCCTACAGAACATACAGCTTTTTATTTTTAGCAAAATGCATATGAAAATTGTGCTGTAAAGGTCTCTTTTAGTTTAACCCCCCCTGACAACTCAAAATGGGTGTATTTGCCATCCTCTCCCTTCTTCCTGTTTTTTATATCTGTAAGTGCTTCCTGATGAGGTTTAATTCCTTGGACAGGTGCCTCGTTGCCTACTTGTAACTATTCTCTGACCCTGCTTCAAGGGTGAGAGCAGGGTCAGAGAATAGTTGCAAGTAGGCAACGAGGCGCCAGGAAGCAATTAGCAGCAGGTGTCCAAGTTGAAGTTAATTTGTTTGTAACCCTTTTGTAAAAGGTTACAAAGAAATTAGGTTCAACTTTTGCACCTGCTGCTGTAACTCTTGCTTGGCTGAAAATTCGTCCCCGCTGATTCGCGGATTTTACCTCGATTTCGCGAGATTCGTGGATCGCGAAATCGCGGAAAATCCGCAAATTCGCCCGCGAAACGGATTTTACACCCACCCTTAGTAAAGAGCACTATAATTTGCGCAGCACAAGAGACAAATAAAAAGTAAGATTTTTTTGGTGCTTCTGGTGAACTATACTCTATCAGACAAGAGACTTTTTTTTGTCTTTTTTTTTTTCGAACCACCATCCGGGTTCAGCTGTAGGGTCGCGGTATAAAGACTTAAGGTTGTGAGCCGTGTGGACGCAAGGTCAGCGGTTCTGGTTTGTTCTAGGACGTTCCCTAGATTTACAGATGCACACTTGAGTGAAGAGAAACAACTGACGCGAACAGCACGGTTAGAGGATGGAGTCTTTTGTAATGGATAGAGTTGTTGAGAAAATGGATTTTAAAATGAGATTGTGTACATTGGTCCGTAACAAATGTTTTAATATGCTGTGTTCTTTTGTGTTTTTAAGTATCACATTGGCTTGTGTGGGTTGGACTGTATATGCTACGTCACTGATTTCTGCACCTACCATCCAATCTATGCTTTCTTCTACTACTGTTTCTTTGCACAAGTTCTTCACGTTGCCTGAACATGAACAGACATGAAGATCGGAGTTCATAAACAACTCATTTATACAGCTGTTGCATCAGCATCAGTTGGTAGTCGATACGACGAACTGTTGGGTATGTGGTCTTATGCCTCATACAACAGATAGAGGTATGCCATATCTGGTTTTGCCTTTTTCTTCCAATGGGTCTGTATGGGCTTTTCAGACTATGTTCATCTATGCGAATGAGGTATACCCTATGCGGTCCATGAGAGACAACCTGAGCAATAGTGCTTTGATAAAGGGAATAGTAGATATGATCAGAGATATCGATGCATACAATGCTATCCCTAAGGATGAAGTGCAGGCATATTTTGGTTGGAATGTTACTGGGTATAGCACTAGTTTGACAGAAAAGGAGAGATGGAAGAGGTCTCCCCCGATTTGGATCGTACCCCATTGAGGCCACTTTTGTTTACGTGGTAATGGTCGAAATCCGTAAGCTCAGTTAGGTGAGAGTGTATGTGCTCAAACCTACGTTTTTGCATCCCAGACTTCTCCTCCGTTTGTGCCAGCTACAGGAACATATTTTGTATGTTACGACAGAGCCTATACATGGTTGCTACCTGATTTTTCAGGCACATGTTATGTAGCGCTTATGCTTCCCCCTACGTATACGGCTGCTATGGATTACCACAGGACAAGATATGTTAGAGGTGTCTTTGATCAGGAAGATACCGCAGCACAGGAAGTAGGAGATTTCTTCAAGGGTTTCCTACCCTTTTGGGGTCCTATGGCCAATAGCAGACACATACGACAGCTTACGAGAGTGATTGAGGCCACTATAAATGAAACTGCAGGTGCTCTCAGTAATAATACAGCGGAAGTTCAGGCTGACCATGTTATGTCATTGCAGAATTGTGTTGCCCTGGATGTTATACTTGCAGATAGATGAGGGGTATGCAAATTGATCCAATCTAGTTGTTGTGTTTACATACCAGATAATGCCCCGACAGTGTACCAAGCCATTTCCAGATTGCATAAGGTTTCTGAGTCTATTCATGTAGATGAAGGAAACTGGTCATTGATTGGATGGTTTTGGGAATTGTCTAAATGGGGATGGAAAGTTCTGATTTCCTTGGTATGGCTCTAGCTATTCTCTTCTCGTCTTTGTATCCAGTGTGCTCCCACCGTTTGTGGTCTTTGTGCTACGATGTGTGTGCTGAGACCTGTCTCGAGAGAAGTAGAGAATAATAGGATGATGCTCCAGAAACACCTTGATGGTCTGATGATGCTAGACCTAGATTCAGATTAACGCGAGTTTAGGTGATTGCCTACGTAATGGCAAAAGGAGGGACTGTGGTTCTGTGAAAACGGGCCTCGTTACGTAAGGTCATGGTTCCGTCACGATTTTGGTGATGTCGGACCGTATTTAGCAAATGCGGCCAATGTGGAGTGAATTCGTCACGTTAGTTAGCAGTGGCGGCTGGTGACATTTGAAAGTAGTGGGGCGTAAGGGCAGACAACCTAATGGTCCTGCTTGATGCCTCGCAACCGCCCGCTTCGCTCGCGCCTTGCAGCTTCTGCTGCACTATATACATGCACTAAGTTCATTCTTGGCCAAAGTCTGCAGTTTTTACTGCGTTTCTGCTGCATCAGTGATGGTACCATGTGCAAGTATTGCAACAACCTGTCGGTACTCACGCTGAACTACCTGCTTCTGCCGCAACAAGCACACTTTTTGCCATAGCCTCCTGCCGTTCAGCGTGTGGTGCTTTTACTGTGTGTGACATCTGCGCAACTGTGGTGTTTTGTATCATGCTCAATAGCACCTTCCAAGCACAGCACTCAACATAGCCCAAGTGATACAGTAAGCTAAGCCTTCACCACCTCAATAATACACGTATTAACTAATGTGGAATGCGCTAAAACCACATAATGGACAAAGAAGTCTTGAACCATCACAGGCACATGCAGGTAAACAATGGACGTCTATGCACACCCGGAGAATGGAATGGACAGCAGTGACTAAAAGGTCGTCTCTCCACTGCCCCCACTAAAATGCTTCTACCTGCAACTAGCTGGCCCTCGCCTTGCTCTGTCTCCTACCTCTCCTCCTCTCCATTGCTCAATGTTAATTGTGCATCCTCAGTCACTGTAAACAGGCCCTGTGACATTTCCAGCTTATTCCCCTGTAGGCCTCCTCTCCTTCCAGCAAGGTGCCCCTCTATTGCCCCGCCTCCCACAAAGTCTCATCCCTTAACCCATCCCATGCCAAATACTCCCTGGCTGCATCTGTTGCCTGCTCCCAAAATTCCCCCCTTTACTACGAAGATTGGCACTGGGGAGAGGGGGGCCTATTCCCCACTACTTGCTTTGTTCAACTGTGCCTCCCAGGGCTATTGCCCCTGCCTAACCCACATGCCTACAGCATCTGCTGCTTTAAATGAGACCTTGGCCTACCTGCTCTTTCCCTCCCAGCTAGTAAGTACCTGCCAGTGCCAGAACCCCCTCCCCCTCCAGGCCCCTCACAGACTCCCACAAATGAGGGTCTGATACAGCTCAGGCCCACATGACCAGTCCCTCTGCCTCTAGATGCGCACAGGTTCGTAGAGGCCCCGCCCACCACTCCAGTCAGCCCTGCCAAGTGCAACGCATTAGACGTTAATGTAACACATTGTAGTGTGTGCCCCCGCATCACCGCACTAAAATGTGTTGTCACGCATATTTAGTTCCTCTGCAGTACTGCCTATGGCGCTTTTCTCTACTACAGGACGTGCCCTCAACTTCTGTTTACCTGTGCCAGAGGCAGTGCGCGCTGGGGCAGTATGAGCTGGGCCCAGACACCTTTACTGTGTTTGCCATGGAAACCTGCTCTTTGGCCCGGCATGTTACACTTTATTAAACAGTGTCTCGACACACAGCCAGTCGTCTAAGTAGCATTCAGCACTCATAGAGCAAACTTAATATAAAAATACTTTTTTTCTGGCCTGGGGGCAGGAGGAAACTGGCAATGGCTCGTGTATATCAACGTTCTCCTGTTTTGTTTGCTATGTGGTGAAGAGATTTTGTCAGTCATAGTCATTGAAATGTCACTCATAATTACACTGAAATTATGAAAATGTCACACACAGCAGTCTGAAACCTTGGCAGCTATGTCCTGTCACTTGCGCTACAACAGAGCCTTCAGCTGTTTTCTTAAGGCTATCGGCCCCTGTGCCCAGCGTTTACCCTCTGGGTTTCCCATGTGTGTATTCCCCCCATGCTGCTTAGCATAGCAGGCTGCCCGGGCACCACCTATGCCCAGCGGCCTGCCAGTCGAGCCCTCAGGACAGCTCTCCTCACATGGGAGCAGCCTCTCCCTCTTACCCTGCTTTCCCTGCCACTGGGGGTCCTGCGCCACGGCGAGCAAGCCAGCACCGACCATGACCCCCCACTGAGGCCCTCCACAGAGAGCGGCCTCCATTCACCCCGCTTAAACCAACAGATCGAGGCGACCCGCCTCCGCCAGCAAGCTCATTCCCTGCGCTACCTTTTTGTCGGCAATCGTGGTCTGAGGATTAAAGGCACTAAACGCTCAAAACACCACTCAATCACACGCCTCACTCACTAACCTAAAACTCAAAAGAAAAAATCTCCTCACTGCACCTGCTACCAGCAACCATGTTCCCACTATAAAATGATAGCTGGTAACATAAAATGGCGGTGTTTCTTTGAATGAATGAATAAATATGGTCAGAGCGCTCCGGTGTGTAATATTGAGCAGATTTCATCTGTACATACCGCACGGAAACTTGCTGTCTGTGTAATTAAACTAGGTATGCAAAGATTATGGGCAGCGAATTTCGCATATTTCTCGATTTTTGGCCTTTATTTATTTCACTGTCGTTTTTTTATCTCACGAGTATTAGTTGGTGGCGCTGAACCAAATAACTCACACTCATTTAATTTTGATATACACAAGCGCTTACCTTGTGGAACTTTTCCTCATTAGGCTGCTGCTGCAGCCAGGGCACGACCGGTCCGCTTTTTTCTTAGAGGCTCCGCTCCGACCTTGACCCAGGCTCCGCTCCGATTCGCTAGTCTCCACCGTCCGCTCCTCCTGAGGCTCGAGTCCTGACACTACAGACAGGCCGTCTGGAAAATGGCCAGTCAATGGCGGCTGCTACGACTGCATGCGCGGGAACTTGAAAGAAGAGAACTAGTCAGAGTCTGCGCAGAGGCCCAAGTCGTCACAGGGTGGGTCTCACCACGCCCTGTGACGAGTTGGGAGGGGGTGGGGTAATACAACACCAGCAAGCTCTCCTGTCTCCTCCACTTGATTGACGTGGAGACATTAGCAATCCCGGGCTTGTGTAAAAAACGCCCGGGGCTAACTTAATCTCCACGCCATCAGGGGGTGGAGACTGGGCCTCCAGGCTATGTCTTTGCCTAGCTGATGGCGTCACAGCCTTCAGGGCTGTGAGGTTCTCAGCCGGCAAAGACATAGCAGGTGGTGCAGCGCAGCGGTATTGGCAGTGGGAGGCAGCAGACTGAGCCAGACTCCAAGACAGTGCCACTGCCCCGTGTTCTTTGCGGCCGATGTGTTCTTCTTTGCACTTTTTGTCTTAATAAAAAAAGAAACGTACTGTACTGGACTGGTGATATTTATTTTTAATAAAATGAACAGAAACGTTTGAAACGTGATAAATTAACTGGGGCTAAATTACCTGGGGCGGAGCCCCGACGCCCACAAAGAGAAACCGCCACTGTTAGTTAGTGAGTTTACCATGTATTTGGAGATTTCGTTTTGAGCATGGGTTCCATTTTGTTTAAGGCCTCCATTTTGTCTTGCCATCATGCAGGCCGACGAGTATGGTCGAGCGAACGAAACGGCCTGGCCTTCATGTGTTGGTGTACATTAACAGGTTCTTTCTTGACTCCGAGGTGAATTGCAAGGATCTGATTCCTTCACCTGAAGCCGACCCTGCCGAGTCAATTTCCCTGGTTTGATCATTGTGTGAGATTACCAATCATTGTTCAGGCCATCGTTAACTTTTAGTATCCTTACACATGCCTTATCTTGCTCACTATCAGACATTGTTTCCTTTTCTATGCTCTTTACTACATGCATTGTGCTTTTCAATTGTGGGTTTGTTCTGCTTGTGGAAATTGGATTTGGGACATTTCCAATGATTAACTTTGGGTTGGGATGTTGCAAACTGAGTTTTTCGTCATGTGATACTTTGTTTGAGAATGTACTTCATTGGTTAACTTTTGGCGCAGTGGGTGTGTATGCTCGTAAAATGTGAAAATTGTGTATAAAAGGAGATGTCTTGCTCTACGAATTTGAGCAGTATCCTGAAATACTTCCATGCTGTATTTCGTGGATCACTGTTACTGGCTGCAGCTAATAAACTTGGTCTCTGATGCCACCCAGAAGTATTCCGTGTCTCTGTAAACCAAGACAGGTGAATCCGAAGACTTTAGGCGTGCCCCTGGCGCCGCTGGGTTCTAAAAACCAGGTTCTTCATGTCCCATGGGAACAGTCCCGCTCGAACTGCCAAGCCAGGTCCTCCCTGGACTGGAAACAAGCTTCTAGGACCGGTTTCGGGCTTTCAGCTCTAATCAGCCAGGATAGATTGATTACAGTAGCATGGAGTGTCAAACAAACAAGGGAACCCATAAGGTATCACATAGGGACCTTGCCCATTAAGTATTATAAAGAACAGTGGTCCCTATAACAAGAATTATTGTGAACAATGATCATACACTAAATAGATTGTATGTCTTCTGTCCATCCGGACAGGATTTTATTTTGAGTTAGAAGAATAGTTTTGATTGTAAAAAATGTCAAGCGGGCACAGCCGTGACCTTCAACATTTACAGGACAACAACAAAAAGGACAGAAATGGAAAAAGCACAAAATATGTCTGTACATTAGCTTTTCAATGGGACAGACGTCAAATGTTAGACCGCACCATTGCAATTATCCATGTTACATACACTTTTTGCATATGGGGTTTATGTGTCGACGTTTCGATGCCTTTCCTAGAATGTGGGTATCATCATCAGGACATTGGATGACATTATTGTTGTCTTAATTATTAAAACCATATCAATTGGCCTTTCCATCACATTTACATCATAAACATTATTTACAATGGGAGGAAAAAGGGGGGGAAAAAACAAAGAAAAGTAACATAAATAACAGGCATATAGTTTAAATCCTCATTGGTTCTGGTCAAATGCATTGGGTGAATGGTGGCATGCATAATAAAAAGTGGCCATTTGTTTGTGCGTGAATAGGCAACGACGTGAGTTTGAACAGCGTTTATTATTGGGACTGTGAACCGGTGATCTAAGTGCAGCAGTGGCGCCGAGAGCGAAAGAAAATGGGCGTCGATCTGAAATTGTTTGCAAGTGATTTATGTGCAACAGGGACGCCGAGCATGGAAGAAGTTAATGTGAGGACGGCGAGTGAACGGGGATTGTAAGGAGTGATCGCCGAGTTTGGCTGTGGCTAAGCGTTTACCTCCTTTTTCTAACCGTTAGTTATTTTCTCGACAGAATTTTCTGCGTACAACGCCAGGTTAACCACCAGAACACAGGTTCACCGGCCGTCTTAATTCTGTAGGTGGCATTCTCCCTGCATCTCATTTTGAAAGCATGGTAAACGCTTAGCCACAGCCAAACTCGGCGATCACTCCTTACAATCCCCGTTCACTCGCCGTCCTCACATTAACTTCTTCCATGCTCGGCGTCCCTGTTGCACATAAATCACTTGCAAACAATTTCAGATCGACGCCCATTTTCTTTCGCTCTCGGCGCCACTGCTGCACTTAGATCACCGGTTCACAGTCCCAATAATAAACGCTGTTCAAACTCACGTCGTTGCCTATTCACGCACAAACAAATGGCCACTTTTTATTATGCATGCCACCATTCACCCAATGCATTTGACCAGAACCAATGAGGATTTAAACTATATGCCTGTTATTTATGTTACTTTTCTTTGTTTTTTCCCCCCCTTTTTCCTCCCATTGTAAATAATGTTTATGATGTAAATGTGATGGAAAGGCCAATTGATATGGTTTTAATAATTAAGACAACAATAATGTCATCCAATGTCCTGATGATGATGCCCACATTCTAGGAAAGGCATCGAAACGTCGACACATAAACCCCATATGCAAAAAGTGTATGTAACATGGATAATTGCAATGGTGCGGTCTAACATTTGACGTCTGTCCCATTGAAAAGCTAATGTACAGACATATTTTGTGCTTTTTCCATTTCTGTCCTTTTTGTTGTTGTCCTGTAAATGTTGAAGGTCACGGCTGTGCCCGCTTGACATTTTTTACAATCAAAACTATTCTTCTAACTCAAAATAAAATCCTGTCCGGATGGACAGAAGACATACAATCTATTTAGTGTATGATCATTGTTCACAATAATTCTTGTTATAGGGACCACTGTTCTTTATAATACAGTAGCATGGAGAGCATGGGACTCCCATCTGAGCATACCCATCCCACTCTGGGTGACAAATGAAAAAACAACAGTTGATGGACAGAATGCAGAACAATGTCATACATTCACCCCAGTACAGAGATCTGGGCCTAAATCCATCGTTTTTCTGTTCACCATGCCATTTCAGTTTGAAGATAGCCATCCGCAAATCAGTCTTGACCCTGTGCCCCATGGGAACAGTCCACCCCGAACTGCCAAGCCAGGTCCTCCCTGGACTGGAAACAAGCATCCTAGGACCAATTTCAGGTTTTAAGCCCTCATCAGCCAGGATAGCTCGATTTCAGTGGCATGGAGAGCACGGGACTCACGTCTGAGCATACCCGTCCCACTCAGGGTGACAAATGCAACAAGCATTTAAAATGCAATGGTCTTGGCATTATTAAAGTTAGAGCTATTGGCATTGCTCATGACTTTTTTTTTAAAAATCATAAATAAATGGCATTTCATTTACAATGCCAATAGCTTAATCGCTCGGAAATGCAGGACCTATTGCATTTACACCCACACAGAGACACCCACACAGAGCCACCCACACACACATACAGAGCCACCCACACAGAGCCACCCTCACACAGACAGCCACCCACACATAGAGCCACCTACAAAAAAAGCTATCCACACAGAGCCCCACACACACAGCCAAAGCCCCCCCCACACACACACAGACAGAGCCCCACAAAACCTGATCACAAGCAGGAGGGAACAGAGGCACGAAGAAAACCAGATCACAAGCAGAAGGGAACAGAGGCATGAAAAAAACCAGATCACATGAAGGAGGGAACAGAGACACGAAAAAAACAGATCACAAGCAGGAGGGAACAGAGGCACGAAAAAACCAGATCACAAGCAGGAGGGAACAGAGGCACGAAAAAACCAGATCACAAGCAGGAGGGAACAGAGGCACGAAAAAACAAGATCACAAGCAGGGCTGTACACCGATGGTGTAAGTCCCGTCCTTTTCAGACTGGGGGGCGTGTTTTTTAGGTTTGAGTGATTGAAGATGTCACAGAGAGAAAGAACCTAAAAAACACGCCCCGAATCAGGAAAAGACGGGGCTTAAAGGGAGTGCCGTCCCTCTCCTCCAATGACTGGCCAGCATTTACTAGGCCAGCCAATGGAGAAGAAGGGCGGGTTAATGCTCAGTACTAAGAAACATTAAATCTTCGGACCGAACTGCGCAAGCGCAGCCTACGGTCCTCGACCTAAAAAGGGAGCAGTGAAAGCAGGACGGTAAATTTAAGGCAATGCTATGGATACAATAAAGACAGTTAAAGTTGAACGTACAGGCCGGATGGCTGGTTACCAACTCCACATCAAACACCAAGTTTGAAATCCCCCAAACCTATGATGTTTTCTTTTAAGTGGATAATAAAACCTATAACAAACATTTAAAGTGACAAAACTCTGGTGGAAAAGTTGCAAAAGGAGCTGTGTGTGCGTTCATTCCTGCACCAGGAATTTATAGAATGTTTTAAAGATGATGCTAACTTTTCGCAGTATCATTCTTTTGGTTAAAAGGCAATGAGGAGCTACTTGGCCAACAGGAAAACGAATAAGTCTGGACACTCTGGTGCCCCGGACAGGAAAACAGAGTAAGTGTATAATCATTCATGTGAGATGAATTGGGGTAATTCACCCTACCAGAAGAACAAATCTACTGGTATGGGTGTCACCATGGGGCGTGGTACCTCAGCACCCTAAGGGTAAATGAAAGAAAGGGCCAGCAATGAAGAAAACACGAAACTGGAAATTAAATAAAACACAGAAATGGCCTAGATTGTAAAAGGCAATGGAATATTCACAAATATCCTACATCAATTTAACATAAGAACAAAGTGAGCAGATCAGGAGTTGAATGTAGTGTTGTCAAATTAGTATTTTATTAATTGTGGTCCACCACATCTAAACTACTAGGCAACAAAAACATGGTCACGGGTAAAGAATTAGAGACTTGCAGTATGAGAATAGTGAGAGCAGGAAAACTGAGTAACAACTGTAGACTTAATCGGTGACAATGCTGAAACAGGAGATAATGTGGATGTCTGAAGTGGTAATGGCAGACATGATGGCCGAACGGGCCTTTTCTGCAATTACACATACGGAAATTGGGGCAGAATTTGTGAACTCAAGGTAGGCCCTTCGATCAGACTCGTGGGTAAAATGATCACTTACCCAAATTCTTTGCTTACTACCTTCAAGTTTTCAGATCGGAGACTAATATGGTAAATACAATCCAAGAGCTTTTAACTCCTCACAGATCCGTTAACTGCACTTCACAGAGCAACATTGCTCAAAACTTTAATTTTACCCCTTTTTAAAAATAGTTTTATTGAGTTATTTGTGATTTTATACAGGCAAGTAAAGAAACAGAGCAGAATACTATGCATTATAACCAAACAAGAGATTAGATATATTTACATGATATGAAATAATAAAAAGCCAATCAAAATGCAATAGATCCTAAAATATATGAGAGAGATTGAAAGAAGAAATCAGACGAATAGAGGCGATATCAACTTTTACACTTTACACCATTCCATCATAGGTGCCCATATTTTCATTCCCATTCTCCTTTTCCTGCTGCCCTTGGTCTTATATATAGCCAACTCTAAATTATATTTGGCAAGTAGCCCCGCCCGCCAGGTCTCAAAAGAGGGAGGGGCAGTACTGATCTATTCACGCGTAATGCAAGAGAGTGTAACCGTCATACAAATGAATAGAAACTGTTTCCTCTCTTCAGGGACTGCATCGGATGTTACCCCGATCAGTACCATTTCACCAGTAATGCATACTGCCGTCTGCAGTAAGATGGTCAAAATTTTTTCGATAGACGAGAAGATTCCTTCAATTTTGGACATAAAAAAACATGTGTACAGCGTCAGCAGCATATTCCCCACATCTGCTGCAAGTTTTGCTCACCGATGTCCCCCACTTCGAGATCTTGCCGGGAGTATAATAAAGATCAAATATTGCCATATATTGTTGTGATCTTGAATGGCCTGTTATTAAGATTGCATTGGCTAATTTAATTGATTCTTCTATATTAAGTAAATCCCGGTCCAATTGTGCTGCCCTTTTACTTTGATATAACTCCATATCGTTTGGGCATGATGCCAGCAGAATTTTATAATACAATCCAATTTAAGTTTTCCTAAACATGCAGTCAATAATAGGGATTCTCTTTAGATGTGGTTCTAATCTGTTAATATACTATGAATCTGTAAGTACTTGAAATAATCAGGACCAGATAGATTAAAATTTTACTATACCCCTGATAAGCAGTCAGCAAAAAAGAGAAACCCCACATCATTAGACAAAACAAAGAATCAAACGCTGAATAGATCTGGTTGTAGTGATATTTCTGTCGAAACTTGAAGATGAAGAAATAAATAAACAGAAAAAAACACCTGGTTGCATCTCTGCTTCTGCGAAAATGTCACTAATGATGGAGCAAGGATTCGCACGTAAAAGCGACTTGCTCACATTCAAGAACCTCGCATAATCAATAATGTCATTAATCAACCTGTTTTTGTCATTAATAATGCACTTTCACACAACACACGGGTGTCCCAGAGATGCTTGCCTATGGGTCTATTAATCTTAACGAAGCTTGCATACTACAGGATCGCTGCTTTGCAGAAATCTAGTCTGCGCATGCGTCTGTCATACCCATGTGATGTGACGCACTCGCAGTTCTGGAGGGATTTTTTCGCACATGGGCATTACTGCTAAAAATGGCCGCTTTGTTTTTAACATGCTCGCCGCTTGCTACTGCCGCTTTTGCTCAGCTGTCTATTTCTGCCTAAAACCCTAATGCTATAGATATTATAAAGTAAGGGGTGCAGTGAAGCTAATCCAGGTATACAGTGTATTCATTTTTTCTGTGTTTCTTATTTGTTTTCGCTTACTTTTCATGTACCGCGTATCTGTGGGCCTGGGAGTGGGGAGCCTCTCCATCTTAGAAGTCTGACAGGGACTCACCACGTGACATGAGAAACGAAGTCTTGCAACAGTGGAACTCAGCCAGCTGGCTGCCGAAGCTGAGATGCTCCTGGGAACCTGCTCTTTGGCCTGGGAGAAGACTTCGACTTGTACCTGAAATGTATCAATTTATGTGATAATGTTTGCGTGCTCCATTGTTCTCTTTACACGTATGCCATGTAAGCATGGGCGGATTTTGCGGATCCACGATCCACGGATTTTGCGGATTTGCGGATCGTGAATCCGCAAAATCCGCGGATTTTGCGGATTTGCGGATCCGCGGATTTGGGGCGGGGCTTCCATGCGAGTGCACATGCCTCTTGTGTGTTTGAAAGGTCTGCGAAAGATCAGTTCAGTAGATGAAGAGAAAGAAACCCCTGGTCACAAGAACAGCACGGGTATTGTGCTCGTGAAAGTCAAGGATGCAAAGGCCTCTATCCAGCATCACAGCTGATTTTCCACGGTAGAGTTGGGAAGAAGGCACACCTGTCCAGCCTCGACGACGCTCACGATTGTTTTTGGGCTAATGAATGAGTCACTGAATTTGAGCATCAACTAGTTTGAGCGACCATGTGTGTGTTACTATGCAATCGCCCCGAAGGGCGCAGGGGTCCCTTGAGTGAGCTGTCCATCATAGTGGGTGAATGGCGGGAAGACGGTGCAAACCGCGAGTGTGTGGGCGGGGCCAAACGGGCAGGGCTACCATGCGAGTTCACACATGCTTCTTGTGTGTATAAAAGGTCAGAGAAAGATCAGTTCAGCAGATGAAGAGAAATAAGCTCCTGGTCACAGAAACAGCACGGGTATTGCGCTCGTGAAAGTCAAGGATGCAAAAGCCTCTATCCAGCATCACAGCTGATTTTCCACGGTAGATTTGTGAAGAAGGCACACCTGCCTCGACGACGCTCACAATTGTTTTTGGGCTCACAAGAAGGGCATGTTGTAAATATCTTACGATGGCGCCGGCAAGCTGCCAGCGCCATCCTAAAATACTTACTAAATTAGCTTCATCAGGAAGCTCTAATAGATAAAATTGAGCACCTGCTTTATTTTATCTATTAGAGCTTCCTGTTGAAGCTAACTTAGTAACTATTTTAGGATGGCGCTGGCAGCTTGCCGGCGCCATCATAAAATAGTTACAACAGGCCAGGCTTCAACTTTTGCCCCCGGAATAATCCGCCGCTCGCGGATTTGCGAATTCTCGGTAAATTCGCGGGAGTTCGCGGATCGCGAATTTACCGAAAATTCGCAAAATCCGCGAGCGGAACGGATTTTCCGCTCATACTTAATGCCATGGGAGCTGAAATGTGAGGGGTGGGTACGGAAAATTAAATATTCATTGTGGGAACACTAAATCCTAGGTGGTAACAGTGACCTAACCACCTCTCTTGTCCAATCCAAAGTTGGGGATCCTGTCTTTGCAACATTTATGGGTGGTCCATGGACCCGAAAACAGTATAACTAGCCTAGTTTTAGATAGAGAAATTGTCCGACTTGTCGAGTAGCTGACCTGTCACCGACCCTACGAACTCTAGAGGTGATTGATACAGAGAGTCGCGGAGCACTCTGTCCGTAATTTCCACAAACTCCTAGGGGTGGAATAGTCTTAAGTGCTTGCGAAGCACTTTGCTGGGAGATTCGAGAACCCAATCGGGGTTACTGGCAGATTCCGTGCAGTGAGGGAGTAACGCAGGTGTTGCATCCGAAGCTGCAGGTGTCGGTCGTGCCCTTTGATGAGCCCAGTCCTGATCCAAATCCTGAGGGGTATCCTGTCTTGACTGTCCATGAGCTGTACCTGCTCGCCTACTGGCATCCTAAGTCCTTGAGGGTCCTTGTCCTCGCCTTTCCCAAACTGACCCGTGGCCTGGGTTAATCCTCATTCCCGTCCTAGGTAAATATAATTGTGGGTGTCCGTCTATCTATTCTCTCTTCTTCTCTCCTTTTAATAAAGCATCCTTGCCTATGTTATTTTCCCTGTCTTTTCCAAAAACTTACATGCAAACTGTTTTTATTAGCTATGTTCTGTTTTTCCCTCTACCTGTAGGAGATTGTTGAACTGTGTATTTACTTAGTGTGATCAATTCTACTCTCGTTTAGAACTTATGCTTAAATAAATAGTCAGAATAAGGTCTGTTTAAATCTCATGTATGCAACTAGCACTCTACTAAATAGTATGTTCTAGCCCACTTTTACTTGCCTTAGTGTAAGCCTGAAAACTGAGTAGCATGTTCCCTGTTACCCTTACCCTGTAGTTTCCACTCGCACTCAATGGTGCTTGCTCTCATTCATAGTTATATTATAGTTATAATTCTAGTTATTGATATTCTAATCTGTATCAATTTTATTCTCATGGCGTATGGATTTTAAAATCTGCTATATAAAGTCTTGAAAACCCTTCAGGTGTCTGTGGTTATTACAAAGGTATAAAGAGTTATTCAAATGTATAAGGTATTTTTGTTACTCTTATTTCCTACCCACTGCTAGCTCCTGATTCGTCGGGAACATAGGTACCTGTGACCAGGTGGTAAGTCAGGTACTCTGGTAATTGTGGTAAGAAAAACACATAGAATTACTGATGGTGTCGTGTAAACTCGTCCGATTCATAAAAATACAGTCATTAAACACGTCATGGACCCAATGCGTGTAATTTGGTGAAATAAAGAGTCGGGCGACCTGCCCGCTCTATCAGTAATTTTCTGGTAGCAGTAGAATGGTTTGGACTAGTTAAGATAGGTAGAGAAGATAGTTTTGATGAACTGTGAAAAATAAAATGTGCTGCTAAAATTTATTGCTGCTAAAATAAGTTTTTCTATGATTGCTTTAAAAATGTTATGAAATGTTTTAAAATAAGATTTTATGAAATGCTGCTATATTATTACATTTGATTAACAAAATTGTGAGTGATCGTTTTGTGTTGTGTGGAATCCCCGGGGAAATAGAATAGCAAGTGGTGAGTAGAATCCACTTGGCTGTGAGGTCACTGGCTGGGAGGGAGATTAGTGCATGGTTAGGCGGAACTGGAAGCGCTAATTAGGATTTTCCTGAATGAATTATCGAATAAATGATAGCTACGAGTCCACTGTTGAAACTCCCGTTGTGATATCACCTAGTAAGGGTCACATGCGGAAGGATTAGTAGGTTCTTCGGAGCTTGAGTGATAGCAAAGGAGTCCGCTGGTGAAACTTTAGACTTAGTATATATCCCGGAAAGAAATAGATGAGTCAAAGGAGTAGCAGGTTCTCTAATGCTCGTGTGAGAGGATAGGTAGAAAAATCTATCTGTAGTGAATGAAAAGTAGACAGAAGTGGTTTACTTGCAGAGAGAGAAAAACTTTTTTCCTTTTTAAAACCCTCGAGCACAGTGGCAAAAGTTATACGTTGTTGACTAAATTGAGCACTTGCACTTTAAGAAAAATTCAAAGTTTTTGTTACCTTGTGCCGCGCTGATATTGGTTGAGCCAGCAGGTGAATAGCGAAACTGGAATTGTAAGGGAGGGGTGAGTACCGAAGCGTGAGACCGTGTCTCGCGAAGGGGGCGCGCACCCATTGGCCAAGAGTATTTGCATCACTGTGAAAGGGTTGTTCCTTCAATGGCCATACACTTCATACATTGGTATACATCCTCCTTTTTTAGGCGACAGAAATATTTTAGACAATATTTATTTCAACATTTCTTTTATTCTTATTTCATATGATTTCTTATTATTCAGTTTGTAGAAAATTATTTCATCATGAATACATTTTTTGAAACATATTTTTTCTTTTATACATGTAAACAATTATCACAAAAATTGCTATAAATCTATACAAAAACATGTGACACAAATTATCTAAAAAAACACCACCTGATACCAACCACGCAAACTCAAAATCATACCATTCTCACAGCCATACTACATTCAAACCACACTCAAGAAAAGACAGAAAGGGGAAAGGCTGAGTTATACTTGGCAAGATCTAAATGCCAATTCTAGGGTCTCAAAGGACAATTTGAGGCCCCTGCACCAGGTCGACGCGCGTTTCGGCGGCTCTAGGCCACCTTCCTCAGGACCTTTTTCTCATAGTTTATTTGCCAGATATCAGGTGATCTATAAAATGTATAGAAAACATATCTGTCACCAAAACAATACAAAAAGTTAATAAGGACAACTTAATAATGATTTTGTTTAGATTTAACTCAGCAACTCCACACATGACCATAAGCTGCAAAAAAAGGGGGTGCACCGTTTGAACTGTCACCTAACATCTAGGCCTCATAACAACACTTCCAAAATGGTATACTTGATAAAAGCCTGATTACATGGCAAGAGAATTGAACTGGACAAAAATCCTGTTTCTACAAGAGATACTATACATTCATTGAGACATACACAAAACGTTTCACAGATAAAAAGGGGAATTGATCTACTTACGATAAAAACAATTGTTCCCTGCTACTTAGAGTCTGACTTCAAGGAATTAATTTTGGAGAGACGGGATATGTGAGAGAAAAGGGTATCTGAAAGTAAAAGGGCAAAAGAGACTTTTCCTATACATACTGCCCAAGGTTAAACTAGGGGCAGACTTATTCCCTCCCAAGGTTGAGTCTTACCAATAATTAGTGCAATATCCAGTCCGTTGTTTTAAGATAGGCTCAGTCCTTCATAGTGGTGTGTGATGATTCTTCCTATATTCAAGGCAGCTGCAACGAAGATATAATGTTTTCACTATATGTGCAACCTATTTCTGAGTGCTATAAACCTAAAAGGGTTTGTAATAAACAACGCACCTCCTAATCAGCTGCCAGCTACCGATTCTCTATTGCTCGAAGTTAAACGATGTCTACGCGGCGAGAGGACTTAAATGTAATCCTTAGTAACGTGTAACCTGAATAAAAACACGAAGACAAAACATAAGTTTGTCTAAGTCACAATGATGGTATGACTCATAGTCCTTATAAATGGAACTGTAATTGCATAGACATATGTTTAATGGAAAACAGCTTACTTTTTTCAGTACTGTAAAATATTCCCATAGGAGATAAGTTAAGGGAATATTAGATGCCGTACAACCATCTGAAATATAGAGATGGTACATGTCAAAGGAAGGAAGTAATGGCATGGATGTTAAGAAATGCCCAAAAAATAAATGCACCCTACTTATACGAATGCCAGCACTGTGGAGCACAGGACTTAAAAGAGCTCAATGATCATAGTAGGAGAAATGCACAAACGAGAAAACACCCTATTTGTACGAAATGTAGGCACTAAAATACAAGAGGTTTGAGCGCGCTCGATAAGTACGAATTTAAATGTTAAACATAGCGGCCCGATATTATCAAGTAAGAGATGTTAACATGCAGGAGGACACCCCAATCGTACAGTTACGTGGTAAATATATAGCAAGCACTCGGGAAAAAGGAGAGCAACCGGGACTCAGAAGGTACGGGTTTAAATATTTACAATTCATAGACCAGTCTTCCCGCTATCTCGTACTACGGCTACATTATAAGCTTATATGTTAGTATATAGCCCACTTTTACGACTTACCAGGGCCTTCCGTATCGCCGTCAACATTCGCCTCTCTCCTCATTAATGTCCGCGGTAGACAGCGTTCATGTCGTCATATCCGGTTTATAAACCTACAGTTTAGATACTCAAGGGGGCGCACCAAAATGAAAGTCCAAATAAAATAAGTAGAGAAATGTTCTTTATTTATCTTTGTTCAGCAACAAAAGGCATATCAATAAAATAAGTAGTGAGATCAGCCAACGCGTTTCACTCCCTACCAAGGAGTTTCTTCAGGGCGCTGCGAGTATATCCGGTAAGTTGTCTTTTGTAAGATCCCTCTGTAGTCACACCGGTATTTTTCGGGTCATTTCTTTATTCCAGCCTATTTCTTTAAAAGCCTTTGGGGTATCTCTCTTCCCTTATCTTTTCTTTATATCGTGGACTTTGTAGGTCTTGTCCGAAAGCGTTCTTGTATTTCAAAAAGCTACCCGTCCCTGGTTGTATTTGTTACAGGTGGGTGCAGTGCTGTGGTTACCGTTGTCAGTTTCGGCGTCTCGGCATGGCTGGTTTATAAACCTACGTCGAGATGGCAAAGGAACGCGATAATACCCGTATTCTCGCTATAATCACAGACGCCATACAAGACGCAACATAGATGTAGGACTACAACCCGTGGCAATGTGCTGGAAGAGTATATTTTACATAGAATAGTGAAAGGGAAACGGAGAAAAGCCATTTTTTGCAGGGCTACACAGTAATCTCTGTGTGAATCAATATTTCAGAAATACAAGACCACACGAAAATGATGCTTATGTATTGGAAGCAATTATTTTCACTTCGTGCCCATAATCGTAATACATACACCCGTGCATTTGTCATAAATCTCAATAAATGTGAGGAAGTACTCAAATAAGTTAGAGTACTTAAAGCATAAGAACATCTTTTTTTCAGAAACACAATTATAAGAGAAGAATCAGTGACCTTATGATAAATCAGTTTTTTCAGAACTATTAATCAAGGTTCTAGTACAGGAAACTAACTAGGAAGAATGTAAACATGTCTATTTGGTAATATACCAAGATATTTCTTCATTCAATCCTCGTTTGACACTGTCCAGATGGTAGATCCAGAATGTTTCACGTTTCCTTCGAGTGACTTCATTCAATTGACCCATTCTGGGTACCACCTTTTCAAGAATGGACCACTTGATCTCATATTCAGTGTGGTTCTTCTCAAGGCAATGTTGAACCAGTGGGGCCGTTAATTTTTTTGTCCTTATGGCAGACTTATGTTCACTGAAACGGACGCGGAACTCGCGACCCGTCTCACCCACATAAGCCAAACCACAACTACAGAACAAAATATAAATGATGTTGCTACTGCGGCAATTCGTTCTTTCGCAGTTTAATTTGTTTCTCATTGTAGTTGATCACCTCAGATGTAATGGCTGAGTCACAGGCGTGGCAGGAGCCACATCTGTGATTGCCTAGAACCACTGGTAGGCCTGTGATGGAACGCAGATTATCTGAAGGCGAGGTTTTCACTTGTCTGGTGTGAACCAACATGTCCCTAAGATTTTTATTCCTCCTATAAGCTAATAGGGGCAATGGTAAGGGAGGAACATTCTCATCGGAGTTCAAAATTCTACAGTTTTTATTAATGATGTTCCGAATTTTGTAGTTCAAGGTAGAGTGGTTAATAACACACGTAATCCGATTTTGTTTTGGACGTGTGATACCCTGGAGAAGCGCAATTCTGTCGTAATATTTGGCTCTTTTATAAGCATGCCGGACGAGGCGATGGGGGTAGCCTCTCTTCAGCAGCCTACTTTGAAGAGCATCTCCATATTTGTGGAAGGAGCTCATATCAGTACAGTTTCGACGAATTCGTAAGAATTCACCGAAGGGGATGGATTCCCTTTGACAGTTCAGATGATAGCTGTTAAATTTTAGGATGGTATTTTTGGCTGTACTCTTTCTAAAAAGACTTACTGTGTTACTATCAGTGCCTTCAATGCTGATGTCTAAGAAGTCCACTTTCCGGTTGTTGAAGTTCACCGTGAACTTCAGATTGGTATCACTAGCATTCAGCCAAAGGATGAATGTCTATAACAGTTCTTCTGGGCCACTCCAAATAAAAAAATATATCATCTATAAAACGCTTCCAAACTGAAATGTTTTCAAAAAAAGGGGCTAGTTCATTATAGATGTTTTTGAGTTCCCACTCTCCCATGAAAGTATTAGCTACACTGGGGGCACAAAAGGCCCCCATTGAAGTACCTTTAATTTGTTTGAAAAGGCGACCATTGCACTCAAAAAAATATTCAAAAGGACAATCTCCAGACATTGAAGAATAAAGACATCAGGGCGATTCGACGGATATCTCTGAAGTAGGTCTGAGACCGCCTGTAACGCTCGACACTGAGGAATATTTGTGTATAATGCCTCAATGTCGAGCGTCACAAGGATGTCCAGATCAGGATTGAATGGTAAGCCCTCTATCTTATTAATTATATCCCCGGTGTCACGGATATAAGAGGTGTATTTCTGGGTAAGGGGACACAAGAATCTATCAACATACTTTGATAGCGGTTCCGTACAGGACCCAGTGGTAGATATTATGGGTCGCATAGGTGGATTTAATTCTCATTTATGCGTTTTCTGAAGACCATAAAGAGCAGAAGTTATGGGAGAGGCTTTGTTGAGAAAAACATATTCATCTTCACAGATGTAACCCTCTGTGAATGCCACTTGGGTTATTTCTTGAATGTGTTTATTCAACCTTTCCAGCTCCTTACGTTGTGCTGGTCTGTAATGTTCTGTCACTGACAGCATCTCAAACATTTTGTCATCATAGCTAGTCCTGTCAAATAGAGTTATACCCCCACCTTTGTCACAAGGTTTAATGACAATGGAGGGATTAGATTTCAATTCATTGAGTGATGCTATTTCCAAACTAGAAAGATTGGACTGAGGTTTTTAGGGATTTTTTTGAACTCGTGCAATGTCCCGAAGGACATTCTGTTCAAAAATGCGCACGTCTGTACCATGTCCAGTGTCGGAGTAAAAGTCGACGGTGGCTTACATTTAGACAGATTATTGTCTTCCTCATTAGGTGGACGATCAGAAAAAAATGTGTTCAATCTAACCTTTCGAAAAAAGGCAAAAAGATCCTCATGCAACTTAAATTTGTTTAGATGTATACTTGGGACAAAAGATAAACCCTTACTAAGCACTTTTATGTCCTCAGGCTTGAGTGACATGGAGGAGAGATTGTAAATGGGTAAATCTTCTTCATTTTTTGATGTGCGAACCTCTGTGCCTCCTACCACCAGTACTGCTGGTTGCGTGTCCTCACATACTGTTGTGGAGGTTGAGGGCTCATTTGGGCTTGGGCTCCTTGATCTTGCCAACGTACATTCCTCTCTCTGTACTGGCCCCGGGGTAAAAAAACCCTTCCATTAAATGGACGTTGAGTAGATCTACCTCTGAATGGTCTTAAATTGTATTGGCCATTATTCATATCCTGATAATTCTCTCCTTCTGATCCCGAGGAACCAGAGTCAGAGAAATTGGTATATCTCCTCCTAGAATAGCCATTGAAGTTGGGGTTATAGTTACCTTGTGTCCCCTCCTGATAATAACTAGGGGTAAGGTAAGGATAGATCTTTTCTTTGGTAAACCATCTTACATCTTTCCTTAACTTATCTGTCTTTTTATTGGTAAGATAAGTATCAAACTCCTTCATCTCAATTTGGATTTTTTCCAGGCTATTTTTGGCTTCCTCCACCGCCGTGGATTCATTAAGCTTAGCTTCTAGGTCATTTATCTCCTGCAAGAGTGTAGATGCTATGTCCTTGGCAGTTTCTATAATCAGCATCATCCAGTCCCTGGAGCAGCAGTTGGAAATAAGTGACCACCGCTCCAGGAACTTTCTGATGTCGACAAATAGTGCAGGGGCGTTACGAACCCTCAGACCTGAGGGGATCACCCCTGCTTTCAGATACTCAAACATATAAAATGCATGGGATTCTATTCGTTTCAATTTCTTCCGCATGTTGAGAAGATTTTGCCAATCACTATTACCCAATTGGTGTGAGGGGCCAGAACTACTGTCTCCTGTAACTTTCCCCATCAAAGTGTTGAACTCATCATCAGAAAATCCAAATGTCTGAAAGTTATCCATTATCAAAAGAAATCTGGACTCTCTATGCTTGTCTTAGTACGGAATACTCCAAAAGTTAAGATGAGACAAAATTCTGAGTGGAAGAAAAATATTTCCTGATGACCTAAGTAGACACAAAAAAGAAGTCATAAAGGGTGTGGCACCGTAAAAAAAGCAACAAAATGGTCATGTGAGAGCAGCCTATGGTAAACCAACAAAACAGCAAACAACAAGAAAAAATTATTTTTTTAAGACAGAATAGGACAACAGAATCCCACGGTTGAAAAACCGCGTATGCTAGCAGCATGTACAATGGGACCCCCTCAACAGTTCAATCGTGGCCAAGGAACAGAGGGGAGAAGAAAAACATCACTGTGAAAGGGAGTATTTGCAACCTCTGTGCTGATTGGTTGCTGTGAATTGAAAGATGTGCTAGCATTGGAAGCACCTTAGTAAACAAAATTAATCAATCCGAGCTTGAAGACAGTTTGGAGAGGTGTATGTGGTATCCCGAATTCTTACCTGATCCGAAAAATCTAGGTTTTCATAAGGAGCAGATGCTAAGAGGTAGACCTTACAATATGTACGGAAGCAAGAGAAAAATGTCATTTGCCGAAAAGATTAAGAACTATTTCAAGAAAGACAAGCCCATCAGAACTAGAAAGGGTGTAATCATTCCACCACCTAATACTCCCGCATCATTTATGATGTTTGACAAAGGGTATCATACCTGCGTATGGTTGGAGAATTGGGTAAAGTATACTGAAGATGACGGAATCTTAGCATTTCCCCTCGATGGTACCTTTAATGGTAGAATCCTGTTTAACTTGAGGACCCGAATGAATGAACTACACCCCAGACCCAGATTAACACAATATGAAGCTTTAGAGGAATGGGAGATTGAGGCTCTAGAGCGAGACAGACCCCGAATGGATAAGGGAGTGAGCAAATGGTATCCAAAATTGCAGCGGGAAACAAAGGAGAAAAAGATGAAACAGTGGAGACAGGATATGATGGTCGAGGGACTATTTCCAGTGTTTGGGGTAACTGAACAAGAGGGAGGAAAAAGGACAGAGAAAACCCGACATTTAATGGCTATGGGGGATTCAGAAGATGAATACCTGGTTTATTAATGAAAAATCCACCTCCCTATGCTGAAGAGTCTGGGCCCCTAAGCTCGAAAAATCCATTTTTCCGACATCCTAGACGTAGAAGGGCCAGTGAGACAGATGTAGCTGGTACTGGTAGCAAACTCAGTGGTAGTGATGGATTTTGTAGGCCTGGCACAGCGATCCCAAATTACCGACCCTTTGATGATGAACGACCAGGTTTGGCAATCCCAACTGCCCTGAGTATATACCCTCCATTAGTACCCCAAGTATTGCAAGACAACTCTATGGAAAGGGTTTAACATGAACGAGAAAAGGAAGCATTGATTAAACAGAGAAATGAACTGATTCTTGACTATAGCTCAGATAAATCCCAGTCCTGAAGCATTGACAATTTCAGTCACTATTGGTCCAGTTGTTCCTCTTTATGGGGATAGACAGGTTGGTCCAAGAACTCCCGTTATTACACCAATTGTAGCACCGCCTAGAAAAGAGCCGCTCATAGTAGATGATCAGGCAAGCGAATGTGAGTCTATGGTCTCCCTGATGGATCTACCCATAAGGGAACCTCAAACCAGTGTACCACGGTCGGGAAACCAGACAAAGGCAAAGGAGGTCCTGATAGAAACAGCTTCAGGTACCCGAAGTGACACTGTAGTGACTCCGGAAGAAATAGAACGATGGTCCCGAGAAATGGAAAAAGAAACTCCTCAGCCGAAACCATTAGATATATACAAGCTAAGAATAGAGCTGGAGGAACTGACGGCTGGGAATGTAGGATTAGACAGGTTAAATACCTTTGATGAGGAAGAATTGTTGTTCCTATGCAAAAGCCTTACCCGGAACACTAGAGTGTTTCATGAAAAATGAATGGACACAGCCGCAAGTATGGGGATAGATGTTAGTCGATCCAAGGTACTACAGAAACCCTACAGAGCTGAATTTTCCGACAAAGATTTAGAAAATATGAATGTGTCAGGAAAGAAGATACAGATAAAGGAATTGCTGAACATAATTCAGAAATGGGGAGATCTAGACAAGTGGAAAGCCAGGTGGGCAAAGAAAAAGGAAGACAGTAAGGCCAAACCAAAGACTTCTGAATATGTTCTAAATGAAGTAGACAAGGCAGAAAACCTGTATCCCATGAGAGAAGTACCAGGTGGGAAATATGTACATGTCCCATGGTCCCGACAGGATATTGTGTCCTTCACAAATGACTTCCCAAAATTAAGAGAGAAACCTGTAGAATGGTATCGGCAGGTTGAGCGATTCGTGAAGGTTCAAAAATGTCTCCTGAAAGACCTGGATGGGTTCTTTGACATTGTAGTTCCTGTAGACTTGTGGACAGAATGCAAAATTGCAGTTGATTGGCCCAGTGAAGAATATGAGAGAGACTCCAGAACCGGAGCTCCCTCAACAGAAGTAATGAGAAAATATGATAAAGTCATACAATACTTAAAAGAGAAAGTGCCAGCAAAGGAAACTGATTGGACCCGAATAGATAGAACTACCCAAAATCGTGATGAAACAGTGCACTCCTACTATGAACGACTACTACAGGTATTCAAAACCTACAGTGGAATCGATAATATTGAAATGAAGGATATGACCCATTTCATTTACCGATTCGTGTTGGGGTTGAGGCCTGATATCCCAGTGGATCAGGGATAATAAAATCTGTTGGCAGGGCAAACCCATAGATGAGGTCCTCAAGTACGCTAAGTACTGTGAGGATGAGTTGGAGAACAAATGAAAAGCCCTGAAGGAGAAAGTGATGTGGGCACAAGTAAAATTGGCTGAACAACAAGAGAAACAGTTAAGTAAAATGAATAATAATGCTCAAAACACTACCTCTGGGGGAGGGGGGAAGCCTCGGGTAAAAATGAGTAAAGAAGAGGCCAAAAATAAGTTTCCCTGCCACGGGTGCGGTCAGATAGGGCACTGGAGAGACGAGTGTCCACATTTGCAGGCTGGTAATGCCCCCATAAATGGTTTAAATCCACAGGTGCAGAAAGAGGGGCCACGAAAGAACCAGCAACAGGTAAAACAGCATCCATTGCCTCGAGCTCCTAGACCTAACTATAAGAATCAGGCTCAGCAAAATGAGGGGGTCGAGGTATGGGAAGGAGGGGATGAGAGAAATGCAGCAACTTCGCAATTCCTGTTAAATGATACATTCCTCTGTGATGAACCATACTGACGGGGCCTGAGGGGGGAGGACGAGGAGTGCGTGCTTGGCGCCTCCTTACCGGTAGACCAGACAGGGGCATACATTGAAGGAAAGGTTGAGGGAAATGACGTCACCTTTCTGTTGGACACTGGTGCTACCCGTCCTACTATGAGAACAGCAGACGTTCCAAACCTACCCCTCTCGGGAGAAGCCATCCAAGTAGTGGGCGTGTCAAATCAGATACTCAGTACTCCTGTAACTGAACCAATGGAGATTTCTATAGGGAACTTTAAAGAAATGCACAGATTTGTTGTCTGTGACTCTAGTCCGGTGAATCTACTGGGACGTGATTTGTTGTGCAAAATGAACTGTACCATCTTTTGCACACCAAAGGGCGTCGAAATTCAGACCCCAGATGAAGATGGACTGTACAAATTGATGTTACTAAGGCCTGACACTGAAATTAAGACACTGACAATACAGGACTTACCTGAGGAGCTCCAACAAAAAGTGATACCAGATGTGTGGGATTTCACTGGGAGAGATGTAGGATTAATGGCAAATGTGGACCCAGTTAAAATAGCCATTAAAACAAATGCTGTTTACCCGAAAACCAGACAGTATAAAATGAGTGCAGAAGTGAAAGCTGGAGTTGCTATTGAAGTAAAAAGGTTGCATAATACAGGAAGTAATGAGCAGTCCTTGTAATTCGCCCATAATTGGAATTAAAAAGCCTAGTGGAAAGTACCGGGTAGTACAGGACCTGCCAAAGGTAAACCAGATTGTCGTACCTTGCTGTCCTATTGTGCCGAACCCTGCAGTGATCTTGTACCAGATTCCATGGAATGCAGAATGGTTTACCGTTATTGACTTGTGTCATGCATTCTTTTCCATCCCATTGCATCCAGACAGCAAATTTCTTTTCTCATTTGAATTCAACAGTCATGTCTATGTCTGGAATCGTGTCCCCCAGGGGTACACAGAAAGTCCTTCGATTTTCAATCAGATTTTAAAAAGATGCCTTGAATCACTAATCCTGCCTAAAGAATCAGTTTTGGTCCAGTACATAGACGACCTTCTGGTGGCGTCTAAAAGTCAGAACGACTGCGTTACTGATACCATTGCCTTGTTGAATCATCTAGGCAAGGGAGGACATAAAGTATCACCTGACAAATTGCAGTTCTGTAAAAACTCAGTGAAATATCTGGGGCACCAGATAGAAAAAGGTATACGAAAAGTCACTTCAGAAAGAATTAGAATATTTCGAGATATGGAGTTACCTAGAACTCAGAAAGAAGTCAGAATGTTCCTAGGAGTTGTAGGGTACTGCAGACAGTGGATTGTGGGATTTGCTGTTCTAGCCAAACCTTTGATAAAAATGACCAAGAAAGGAGTACAAGATCCAGTTGAGTGGGATGATGAAAGTATGACAGCCTGGATAAAATTACGAAATTGTCTGTGTTCAGCTCCTGCATTGGGAATGCCGGACTATTCCAAAAACTTTGAATTGTTTTGTGATACACGAGACAATTGTGCACTCTCAGTCCTAACACAAGAACATGGTCTGACCAGACGTCCGGTGGCCTATTTTTCGGCTACTCTAGATCCAGTGGCTCCTGAATTTCCTGGATGCCTGAAAGCAGTAGCTGCAACTTGCACTAGTCTAGAACAAAGTGAAAAGATTGTTATGGGACATCCTGTAACTGTATATGTTCCACATTCAGTTGTAATTCTGCTGACCAGAACCAAGACTCAGTATCTCACACCCAGTCGGCTGACTAAGTATGAGAGAATTCTTATAGGTGCAGAAAATGTGATAATTTCCCGATGTAACATACTAAATCCAGCAACCTTGTTACCAAACACCCAAAGTACGGAGGTTGAGGGTAAAATGGAGCATAACTGCATTGACTTAACTGAATTTAGCACTAAACCACGTGCTGGTATAAAAGAAACAGCCTTACCTGTAGAAGACCTTGTGATGTTTGTGGATGGCTCCTGTTTAAGACATGAGGATGGAGGTCTGAGTGCTGCCTATGCGGTAGTCACCCTAGAAACGACCTTAGAAGCATCTTACTTAAGTGAAATAAAATCTGGCCAAGTAGCTGAATTAATTGCATTGGCAAGAGCTTGTAAACAAGGGAAAAATAAGAGAGTAACCATATACACTGATAGCCAATATGGTTACGGGGTTGTGCATGACTTCGGCCAGTTGTGGCTGCAAAGAGAATTCATGACTTCCTCAGGTACCCCTATCAGAAATGGAAAAGTGGTACAGAACCTACTGGAAGCAATCCAGTTACCCAAAGAATTGGCGGTGGTCAAGTGTGCTGCTCACAAATCTGGCAACGACGATGTGACAGCCGGAAATCGATATGCTGACCAAATTGCCCAATATTGTGCCCGATACAAAATGTCACAAAAAATCAAATTATGGGGAGGTGGAAGCAGCTGCCAACTTATGGTGTTTGAGAATGTATCTACTTGGAGGGAACTGAAAGAGTTGCAGCAAGCAACAGAACAAGATGGAAAGGAGAGATGGGAGAAAGGTGGATGTCAACCTAGGAATAGGAATGGTGTTATTGTTTGTGGGAAGGGTATGCCTGTATTGCCAGACAGTATGGTTGCTCTAATGGCCCGACTAATACACGGAGACTCACACATAGGAAGGGATGCGATGTGCCGTGTTTTTCAAGAAGTGTGGTACAATTCGAAGTTCAGGAACATTGCAGAGTCACTTTGCTAGAGGTGTTTGACTTGTCAGCAATTTAACCCGGGAAAAAGAACAGTAGTGGAGCAAAGTACGATTGGAAAGGCAGAAGGTCCCTTTGTCAGACTGCAGGCTGACTTTATTCAATTGCCCATGTGCAAAGGATATAGATACGTTCTAGTTATAGTCTGCCTGTTTTCAAGATGGGTGGAGGCCTATCCAGCAAAGAAAAATAATGCCATTACTGTAGCCAAATTGTTACTAAGCGAACTGATACCTAGGTATGGTTTTCCAGAGACAATTGAATCAGACAGAGGTGGGCATTTTGCCAACGAAATTTTAGCAGATCTTTATAAAGCCTTCAAAATTACCCCAAAACTGCACTGTGCATATCATCCAGAGGCTTCTGGAGTAGTCGAACAGGTGAATGGCACTATAAAGTCAAGATTGGCCAAAATGTGTAACTCTACAGGATTGAACTGGATAGACGCTTTACCCCTTGTCCTGATGGGATTGAGAAGCATTCCAGACCGAAAGACAGGCCTGAGTCCCCATGAGATACTAATGGGAAGAGTGATGCGACAGGCATGGGTACCTGGACACAAACTGCTAAATATTTCTGATGATTTGGTACTAGAATACTGCAAGCAGCTGGGTGACCAAGTGCGTTCTGTATCTCACCAGATTGGGGAGGACGCCGTCGCCTGGCCAACAACTCCAGTTCATAAACTGAAACCTGGTGATTGGGTTGTGTTAAAGAAACACACCCGGAAGAGTTGCCTTGGACCGAAGTGGGGAAAACCGAGACAGGTGATCCATGTCACTACAACTGCAGTGAAGTGTGCAGGCGTGCCAACATGGATCCATGCCAGTCATACTAAGCGGGTGACCGGAGAAGAAGCGACTGAGGCTGAAAGTGGTGCTGCTGAGGAGTCTCCAGATGAGGGTCCGGAACTAGCTGATATCGAACTACCGAGCACCAGTCAAGACGAATGGTTCCCAGCAGACGATCTGATTCTTGATCCAATAAGAACCAGAAAGTATTCCTACCTAGATAGAGAGTGGGATAGTGAGGACGAGACAGGAATAGACCGAGAAAATCAGGTTATCGAGAATCACATCAGACCTGATCGGGAAATAGGTCAAGTAGGGACAGACCAAGTTATCGACACTCTTCCAAAGACTCCAGAAACTGAAAAGGGACAGATAGTAATTAGGGCTGAAGTTCATGCAGAAGAAAATCAAGGGTTCGAAGTGCATGAACAGGAACAGATAGAAATAGACGAACGCGTTCATGAGACAGAGTCTGAAACAGTTGAAAGTCAGAAACAAATCCAAAATATACCTGAACAAGGCCAGCTTAGAAACCAGGCGGAAGAAACTGAAGAAAGACCTGGGACTAGTCAGACAGGAAGGGAAAAAGATACCGTCGAAATAACAGTGCCACAACTGAACAAAAATAAAAGGGCTCGTGAGGAGAGCCAAACTACAGTGATAGCCAAAAGACTCAAGAAAAAAAGTGAACCAAGATATATAAAGAGCTGAAACTAAGATTAAAGACAGTAGAGGAGAAATTAGAAGATCGAAAAGGGCTGCTAGTGAAAGACAGAGAACAGGAGACCAGCAAAACAGACGAAGTACCAGGATAAAAAGACAAAACAAGAATTATCGGAGTCCTGAATGGACTTACTTGGTATTGGAAGAAATTGAAGATCTCGAAATAAGCGACAAAAGTGGCAAAGAATCAATTACTGATCAGGGTTCCGAAGAAGAAGACCCAACCTGAAAGTGAAACTGCGTAAGCCTCTTGTGTAAAGTTACAAAGAGGGGTTGGAAAGCTTCTTTTGAGCCAAAATGTCTGATTCAAATGTGAATGGAAGACCTAGAGGAAACTGTTGTAAAACATGCTGTAAAATATGCATATGTAGTGTAGCAATAGTACTGATAGTATGGATAGGACTAACAGTCTTAATACCTTTTATGATAAGTAAAGATACTAACCTGTACCCTACTAAACAAGTGACGTCAGACACAGAAGCTGTACAAACCGAAGAAACACCACGAAGTGTAGAAAGACGTGAGAATACAGTTAGCCTGAAACAAACTAGACCTGACTTAGATGCATCAGATGAGGAAGGACTACATTATCACAGAATCAAAAACAGAACACATTTAAATGTATTTGCAAATCTTTTAGTACACTATGTAGAAGCCATGGAAATAGAAGACTGTTATGTGTGCATGAAGCTACCTACTTCTGTAGCTGAAGGTGTGACCTATCACAATCTACCCCTGACCTATGGAATTTCCTGTAGTATATTAGCAAGTTTATTTTACAGAAGCACCTTACAGTATTACTATTCAAACTCTGACGTAATTTTTTCTGAACTTCCTATTCGGGGAAACCTGAACATTGTACATATTAGAAGTGATGTGACTCGTTATATGGGAGAATATTTCCTGACTATAGGTGACATAGATTTAAATGAAGCACGCAGAAGTAATTTGACTTGTTTATTACATGAGCAAGAGAAAATGTTCCTAAAAATGGCAGAAAAGAGAATCGAGAGTTTCCAGAGAAAGGCAAATGATAAGAGACAGAAAACCCCTAAACGGGCTGAAAACATGGAAAGCACCTCAAATGGTGAAGCTAATCCTGCACTGTTGCTGGACTTCGAACGGAAAGGGAAACTCTGTCTTCATAGAGAAAAGACTAGCTATTATAACAATGTATTCATCGGTTCCAGTGAATGCGAACACAATTACAAGGTAATTGGAGGTTGGGGTTTCAAAAATGGGTCAGAACCTGTGTTTCGGTGGAATTTATTATATATGTGGAAACAAGGCTTATTTCAAATTGCCGGATCACTGGTATGGAAGCTGCTATTTTGGAATTGTCTTCCCGAAAATATACCATGTGAACAACGCCGCTGGAAGCAATGAAAATACTAATGGTTTAGTACGTAGTAGACGAGAAAGTGTAGGAGAAATTATAGGTGATATATTTAGTGCACTGATACCTGGAGTGGGAGTGGTTCTGAATACTCATCGAATTTGCAAATTGTCTACAGTAGTGGATCAGTTATCAACTGACACTGCTGCCGGATTCCTGCTGGTCAATACTGAAATGGTTGTGATCAGATCAATGGTTTTACAAAATCGACTTGCTCTTGATACCTTATTGGCAAAAGAGGGCGGAGTCTGCAGGATGTTGAAAGCGCAACATTGTTGCACTTACATTCCTGATAAGAATGTTGAAATTAAGAAATATGTAAGAAACATTACTAATCTGGAAAAGGAACTCAAACCACTGGAGGTTGACAGTGCCTGGAAGAGACTAACAGATGGTCTCACTTCTGTAGGTAGTTGGTTTTTTAACATAGGTAGGAGTCTCATGGGAAAAATACTGATGCCAATGGCTGGAATAAGCTTGATTGTACTGATTGTAATAATTTGCTGCAAATGTCAAAAATGCAGAAAGTAGTATACTGTGAATAAGAGAGGAGTGAAACGGAATATAGATGAACTGGAATTAGAAGAGTTGAGAAACCAGATTTACAAAAAGGCCAAGAATTCCCATCCTAATAAGGATGCAGAGAAGAGGCTCAACAACAAATTTGTAGAGATTGAGATGAATGAGATTTGAGAAAGAAAGTTGGCATCTGTTTCCATTAATGGTGATGATAGTAAATATCATCAAAGAGGAGATTAATGGAGCAAGGATTCGCACGTAAAGCGACTTGCTCACATTCAAAGAACCTCGCATAATCAATAATGTCATTAATCAACCTGTTTTTGTCATTAATAATGCACTTTCACACAACACGCGGGCGTCCCAGAGATGCTTGCCTATGTGTCTATTAATCTTAACAAAGCTTGCATACTACAGGATCGATGCTTTGCAGAAATCTAGTCTGCGCATGCGTCTGTCATACCCATGTGATGTGACGCACTCGCAGTTCTGGAGGGATTTTTTGGCACATGCGCATTACTGCTAAAAATGGCCGCTTTGTTTTTAACATGCTCTCCGCTTGCTACTGCCGCTTTTGCTCAGCTGTCTATTTCTGCCTAAAACCCTAATGCTATAGATAATATAAAGTAAGGGGTGCAGTGAAGCTAATCCCGGTATACAGTGTATTCATTTTGTCTGTGTTTCTAATTTGTTTTCGCTTACTTTTCATGTACCGCGTATCTGTGGGCCTGGGAGTGGGGAGCCTCTCCATCTTAGAAGTCTGACAGGGACTCACCACGTGACATGAGAAACGAAGTCTTGCAACAGTGGAACTCAGCCAGCTGGCTGCAGAAGTTGAGATGCTCCTGGGAACCTGCTCTTTGGCCTGGGAGAAGACTTCGACTTGTACCTGAAATGTATCAATTTATGTGATAATGTTTGTGTGCTCCATTGTTCTCTTTACACGTATGCCATGGGAGCTGGAATGTAAGGGGTGGGTACGGAAAATTAAATATTCATTGTGGGAACACTAAATCCTAGGTGGTAACAGTGAACTAACCACCTCTCTTGTCCAATCCAAAGTTGGGGATCCTGTCTTTGCAACATTTATGGGTGGTCCATGGACCCGAAAACAGTATAACTAGCCTAGTTTTAGATAGAGAAATTGTCCGACTTGTCCGAGTAGCTGACCTGTCACCGACCCTACGAACTCTATAGGTGATTGATACAGAGAGCTGCGGAGCACTCTGTCCGTAATTTCCAAAAACTCCTAGGGGTGGAATAATCTTATGTGCTGGTGAAGCACTTTGCTAGGAGATTCGAGAACCCAATCGGGGTTACTGGCGGATTCCGTGCAGTGAGGGAGTAACGCAGGCATTGCATCCGAAGCTGCAGGTGTTGGTCGTGCCCTTTGATGAGCCCAGTCCTGATCCAAATCCTGAGGGGTATCCTGTCTTGACTGTCCATGAGCTGTACCTGCTCGCCTACTGGCATCCTAAGTCCTTGAGGGTCCTTGTCCTCGCCTTTCCCAAACTGACCCGTGGCCTGGGCTAGTCCTCATTCCCGTTCTAGGTAAATATAATTGTGGGTGCCCGTCTATCTATTCTCTCTTCTTCTTCTCTCCTTTTAATAAAGCATCCTTGCCTATGTTATTTTCCCTGTCTTTTCCAAAAACTTGCATGCAAACTGTTTTTATTAGCTATGTTCTGTTTTTCCCTCTACCTGTAGGAGATTGTTGAACTGTTTATTTACTTAGTGTGATCAATTCTACTCTCGTTTAGAACTTATGCTTAACCCATTCCAGGCTCATGACGAGCTGGGCTCGTCATGGAGTAGCCTCCTCCCAGGCTGATGACGAGCCCAGCTCGTCATATATAATGGGAATAACGATTTCTCAGCACAGCAGGGGAATATGCTGAGCAGCCATGGGGTTAAATACATAGTCAGAATAAGGTCTGTTTAAATCGCATGTATGCAACTAGCACTCTACTAAATAGTATGTTCTAGCCCACTTTTACTTGCCGTAGTGTAGGCCTGAAAACTGAGGAGCATGTTCCCTGTTACCCTTACCCTGTAGTTTTCACTCGCACTCAAAGGTGCTTGTTCTCATTCATAGTTATATTATAGTTATAACTCTAGTTATTGATATTCTAATCTGTATCAATTTTATTCTCATGGCGTATGGATTTTAAAATCTGCTATATAAAGTCTTGAAAACCCTTCAGGTGTCTGTGGTTATTACAAAGGTATAAAGAGTTATTCAAATGTATAAGGTATTTTTGTTAGTCTTATCTCCTACTCACTGCTAGCTCCTGATTCGTCGGGAACATAGGTACCTGTGACCAGGTGTTAAGTCAGGTACTCTGGTAATTGTGGTAAGAAAAACACATAGAATTACTGATGGTGTCGTGTAAACTCGTCCGATTCATAAAAATACAGTCATTAAACACGTCATGGGCCCAAGGCGTGTAATTTGGTGAAATAAAGAGTCGGGCGACCTGCGCGCTCTATCACTAAGACCTACCAAATACTCTGCAGGTGTGTCTTGAAAAAGAGAAAGTTATTAATTACATGAGTAGATCAAACTCCACTTGCAACAGCGGGCTGCTTTAATGAGCAATAATTAATCAGTGCAATGGCAGGGGCTGGATGTTATGCTTCTAGTGGATAGCAGTAATCTGAAGTGGACAAAAAGTGCTAATTTCAAAAGGGCACAGTATCTACAGTCCTGCTGGCTGCACTAACTCACGAACCTGGTGCATCCCATTGCTAACATGGAATATTCCCATGTGGATGTATGTGCTCAAGATGTTCCTTCCCCTTTTCGGGGGGCCCTGCCCACTGTGATGGATACAGATGGGAAAGCAATACCTCCTTCCATTCCGATCCTGCATGTGACCTCTCCTCTAACAATGTGAGGGGGTTAGCTTGGTGTATGCCGGGAGCACTCTGTGTGCCGAACAGCGACAGATACCCCTAGTTTCTGCCCCGTAGCTCCACAGGCCGGCGTGGGAGGCACCGGGTGATCACAGTGTCGCCGACAGCACTGTGGTGAATCATGGTTGCAGGAGGGAGTCTGAGCAATGAACGGAGGGAGAGGGGGCTGCGGCTCGGTGTGCAGCCAGCAGTAGGATTGCACAATGATAACGGGAGCTGCGGAGCCTGGGGCAGAGGGCCGCCGGAGAGGCAGCGGGTGGTGGCGAACAGACAAGAGAAGGGCAGGAGGGGGAGGTAATTACCTTGTTGCTGCCGCCACTGCTGCTTGCGACCCCCGAGTACATATAGTAGGCGATGCCCAGCACCCAGAGCAGGGCTAAGCAGGGAAGGGCACGGGACTTCCTTCGTATGGTGCGGGCTGCGGACTCCTATACCCCGGCGCAGCCTCGTCCAGGCCGCGAGGAGGAGCAGGAAGCGAGCGGGGCACGGGGCAAGGAAGCGAGCGTGGGTGATTCTGTCTGCCTCAAAACCAAGTGAGCAGGAACAGCTGACCCCCCTATTGACGAGTTTTGGTACTGTCAGTTTGCAATCTAACCGGACGATGAACCAATAACGCATGATTCGTTTGGCCCAGTCCTATATTTTAAAACAGCCATCATCATCTTCCCAGATGTGTCACCTGGCAAGGGCATGAGCGGCACAGAAAATATTGATGCATCATAAATGAAGAAGGTGTGCTGAGAGCCCCCCCCCCCCCCTTGCACAAACGTCTTTCTTTCTAAAGTTTTATATAGCGCAAACGCGACACTAAGGTATAAGTGTGGTGTACTTGAGCACCAGCAGTGTTATAGACGAACCCAATCCCGCACCCGAAACACCAAAGCTAATTATACCAATGCTCTCTCTGAAGATGCCGAACCGTGAACCCTATCTGTAGGACCGACAAGAACAGAGTTCGCCCATACCAAATGCCTTGTTCAACTGGAGAGCACCCGCACCAACTATGCCACAAGGGGGTGCCAGCCCGTCCCCAGCCACACAATTCTCTGCCGCTGGCTCTAACCTCTGAAGCCGCTTGAAAGGGACGCACTGTTCAGTTCTCTCCGGCGCAACCAAAAAACACCAAGACAGAGCCCACCATTGCTCCCCCTGCAGACGGAGTCAACTGCTATGCCTCAGAACCGCGAGCCCTACTTATAGGACGTCCGTGAACAAAGGTCGCATCTCCTCTAAGTGTCTGCTTCCCCGGAGAAAGCCTCTCAGCCCAACATTAGAGCCCCCCTATCCAAGAACACATTCCTGTCTTGGGTCACCTGATGCTGAGCAGACACGAATCTCGCCAAGGGCTGGCGCCACGCACACATAGCCGTAGCTATTACCTATGTCACGCAGTGCAGCAGCCTGAAGAAACTCACATGTGTACATCTCAGCAGAGGATCAAGGTTCCTGGTCACGCGTATTGCAAAGAGTGATGAATGCCGTTCCTAAGCACTCCCATAACAAACGGCTCCTGATTACTTTCACAAAACAAGTGGTCTACAGGGCAACTTCTGCACCGTTCCGGGCAACAGCAAAAACAACCACAAAAAATGGCGGCCGAAAATTTTCGGATTCGGGGGCGTGTATTTGTTATTTTGAGTGACGGATGACGTCACTGGCTAAAGAACAGCAAAATGTACCCCCCGAATCCGAAAGAGACGGGGCTAAATTCGAGTGATGGCCTTCTCCTCCAATGGCTGGCCTCCGTTTAGGAAGCCAGCCAATGGAGGAGAGACAAAAAGAGAGGCGGGATAAAGCAGCCACTCTAAGAAACAATAATTCTCCGGACTTCCGGCTTGGCCTACGGCCAAGCCTACGGTCCCTCGACCTAAAAACTACAGTTGATTTACAGAATGCAGAACAATGTCATACATTCACCCCAGTACAGAGATCTGGGCATAAATCCATCGTTTTTTGTTCACCATGCCATTCCAGTTTGAATCTAGCCATATGCAAATCAGTTTTGACCCTGTGCCCCATGGGAACAGTCCAGCTCGAACTGCCAAGCCAGGTCCTCCCTGGACTCGAAACAAGCATTCTAGGACCGGTTTCAGGCTTTCAGCTCTTATCAGCCAGGATAGCTTGATTACAGTGGCATGGAGAGCACGGGACTCACGTCTGAGCATACTCGTCCCACCAGTCTGGTTGCTGTGCGTCCCCTTGTAGTAGTTATTTTCCCATCTGGGGACTACATATTTTGATTCTATTCGTAGTTGTGTTTGCTATGCCTTGTTTAGGTGAACACTGCTTTAGGTTAGTGGAACACATGGGAAGAGGGGCATATTGCCATGGGAGTTACTAATGTGTGCCTTGTGTTGTGAGCACATTTTGGTGCGTGTGCACCTCTCACGTGATGTATAACGTGTCGTGGCCCTCCCTCGTGTCATCCAGATATCGAGATTTGGCTGATCTAGAGCCCACCGTTGTATCAGGAACCTTATTTTGGGCTAGAAATTGATGTTTTTTCTGTAGTTTTAGGCATTTCTCTGAATATTGCATAATCTATTGCTTTACTTGTCCTGCAGTGGAGAGGGTCACCGGCTGCTCCCAGGACCCATTTTCTCCCATCTATGCTGCCTCATGATGTCTGAGGTCGGGCCACCTCGTCTGGAGCCGGAGTGGATATTTGGGATCCCCCTCCCGGGCACTCCCCTCTCCCTGGGGCCACACCTCTAACTCTAAGCATACTTGTGGACCCGCTGTTCCTAGCTTGTGGCTGGGGTCTCCTCAGAGATATGTTTCCTAATGAACTGGTGAATCTCTTGTCTAATTTTGGGAGGGTGTGGCATGGTGACAAGACTACGGAAATCCAAAATGGGACCGTTAAAGAAACATAGAAGAAGGCAGGCTACGCTAGTATTTGCCTTGTAACACCAAAAATGTAAACCCCCTGACGTTTGACAAAAAAATTGTAAAGGTCTGCCAGGTGACAATGAAACAATCGGGACTGCCTCCCCAAATGTGGGACATCTGTTCACCCTGGTGTAGCCCTTCCCACCCAAACTGAAAGCTTGGGCTCGACATTATGCTTAGGTCTTGCCATTTATTGGCTCCTTATTGTGACTTTAGAGTCTTTTAGGGTTTTACCATTCCAGGGGTACAGGAATCCTTGTTCCCACCACCGATGATATCTTCATTTTAGAAATGAAAAGGGAGTCCCCATTGATGCGAAGGATTCTGGCTTTTAGGGGCACTGTTGGGATCACATGCCATGATGGAAACATTGGCTCCGGACATGGTGTCTGAGGTTGGGGACCCTTTGGCTTGCTCATTGGAACATACCCCATTTGACTTTAGATGCAGGAACTTGGTGGCTCTTTTTAAACAGTTCTTGTTCATGCCCCCTCAACAGACTGCCCTGCCTCTGGGGAGTAGCCAGCAAATACCGGCAGCAGAGTGGGGTCCCTTGAGACCACCCTTCAATAACAAACATGGTGCAGGCTCCCAATCAATACAACTCTCAGCCGCTCTGGATTTTCTGGACATAAGTAAAAGGAGAAAATGGAACTCCCACTGTTGTCTTTTAGTCCCTTTTGATCTGACAGTAGATTGGGGGAAAATGGTGAGTGGGTGTCAGAGTAATCACTGGGTTTTAAGTTGTATGGGTCTGGGGGGTTTAATTTTTACTGCTTTGATTGCTTGAAATCGCTACCTCCCCACACCATCACCCCTACCTTTGGGTGTTATGGCCCAGCCCCTATTGTGTTGGATTCCCTGTCTGTGGCTGCTGCTGCCACGGGCACACCCTATGGCTAGATCCCCGTAGTGGTTGTGTGGCGACTGGCGGGCCTCCCTACAACTGGACGTAGTGTGTATTCTGATTCCCCTGTGCTTGATGCTGAGGCGAAACGTTTGTGGGGTTTTGTGGGGGCTGGCCCTGGTTCATTGGGCTCTGCTGCTTTTGCTACTCATAGTATGCTTTTAACCAGCATCTCTCCACCAGACGCTCTGGCATAAGGCAATATTCGCACTCCCTCTGGTCTGGTTGCTGCGGACCAGTCTGGCCTCTTCTGCGATAGCTTGTTTGGAACCTTCTGGGGTTTTGTGGTGGAGCCCCCATTGAGACTGGTACCATCTGCACGGTTGTGCTCATCACTGCCCCCCTTGAGGGATGTATTTTTTATTAGTTTGTATTGAACCCGTTTTGCTGTGTCTCTTTGGGCCTGCTCCTGTTTTTCGCTATCCTTTTCTTGCTTCTGTTTGCGATAGTGAAGGATGTGAGCCTGTATCTCCCACCGGGGTTTGATATCTAAACCCACTACGCCATCCAGCCGTCTCTGTATCTCGGTGGGCAGCCTCATTTTAGGAATGTTGCAGAAGAACGTGACTTATGGGCCCCTATCGGTCCATGGCATAAGCTGAAAAGTTCCTAAGGGAAAATGAATAGGGAAAATGCGTTTTGGGATCCCCTTTTTTTCTTGGACCCTGCTTGACTGGTCACCCCGAACTTTTCCATGGGCAAACTAGTCAAAAAGTAGCACTTTTTGGGAATGTTTCACAGAAAATATATTTTTTCATTGAAAAAAAACAATGTTAAAGGGGCCTTATAGTTAGATAGAACATATCCTTTTAAAAAATATATAAATAATGTTTTTTGTACAGGAAATAACATCAGTGTAGGTCTGTACCTGTATAAAAATATAATTGGTGTGGTTTTATAACAATAACAGCGTTGCTTCTTTAGCACGCAGAAGACTATCCTTACATATATATTAGCACATATATTAATACATAATGCACATTTCAGCGATGTAAACATATCCCATCAAAGTCAGTCTTGTTAAAGTACAAGGTACTTTAAGAGTACTAGTGGTGGAAACTGACATCTGGATAGTGCAGGTACTTAGGTAAATGGTTAGGTCTTGCAATGGCAGGGTCGCTGATCTGTCAGGTACACTGTGTGTGTGGTCATATCTATTGTACTTTCAGCAAGTCACAGAGCCAGCAATTCATGCCAGGAGCAACACAGGTTTTGCAGGACATTTCTATTGGTCGTTTGAAAAGTATGAGGGAGAGGTTTATAAACCTGCCCAGATATTTATTACATTTGGGTCTTGTCATTAATTGCAACAGACATGACTTCGGTGTGGGTGGCAGAGTTTTTTTGAGGTGATTACCATCACCTCTCCCTTTGCATAGTAGATCACCCGGCAGTCCCACACCATATGGTAGAAACCTGCTTGTTTGTCAGCATCAGGGGCAATCCGATGATGCACCCGCTAATATGTGGTGTATGCGCCTGGGGGTGAGGTCGGTCTTGTGCAAATAGTTAAATTGTGTACATTGAACCCTTGGATTTCTGGAGACCCCTTTTACTTGTTGCAGAATGGTCTTCCACTGCTTATCAGTAAAATCTATCCCTAAGTCGGTGCTGATTGATCTCTATCCCTGAGATTGGTTTTGTACATCTGTGTAGTCAGAACAGTGTACAGTACCTTTATGGCCTTCTGAGTGCTCCCATGGGATAATAACGCCTGTCAAGGTATTGATGGGGTTTGTTCAGAGGCGCCCACCATGCGTTAATTGAGTGGTTTATGTTATAAATTTACCAAGCGCTATACCATATGTATCAGATAACTCCTGTAAGATGCTCTGGGTGCCGTCTGTGTAGCGGTCTCCCACTATCTACACCCTCTGGTTCCTTCCATGGTCGTACATCACACTTCTGCATGACACCAGTGGGAGAGCAGGGAGGAGGAGGGTGCAATACAACGCGGTATTGTGTATATATGTGTGCCAAAATGTATGTGCCACTTGCATTAGTTGGGTCTTAGTGGCCAGTGGATTTGTGGGGTATATTATCCAGATGAGTATGTGTACTCTGTCTAGCATTCTCATCCTGTCTGATCTGTCTGGGGGTGGTGATTAGCCACTGCATATGATACACATAAACAGTGGTCCTATTGGGACAAGCAAACAAAACATTGAGAGATGATTGTATCACTATCTCTTAACAATATATGAAAAATATAATCTTCTCTGGCCAAGGCTGGTACTTCACTTTTTTGTCATCCTCCTTCGACCCAATTTTCCTGTCGTCCAGGCTCTACTGGGCCAACATGAGCAGTTTAAAAATGCCAATAAAAAAGGCCGGGTGCACATGCTCGACTCCATTTCCAATCTCTATCTGGTTGTATCAGTGTGGTGTTCATGTAGGCATGAGGGCCTAGGGCCCTGCAACATCACATTCCCCTGGCCCGGAGGTGACATGCTGTCATCTGCACCACAATACTTAATCATACAGGGTCCATGACTTGCGGGGCACAGACTTGGTGGCACTGGATACATAGTGGCTGGCACAGGCACACCGCCACGGGACGGTGACTTTCGGTGCATTGAGTTAGGGGCACCTTAAGTGCTGAGCAAGTGTGCAGCCTGCGATGATGCCCCGTCCTGGTGGTCCAGACTGCTCAGGATTTGTGTGCCCTGCTGGACCACAGTGTAGACTAGAGCCAGCGGGCAGCGCAGGCCTACCGCCACGTGGCATCTCCTCCCGGATCACAAAGTTAGTGGCAACTCAAGGACTGAGTGGGTGTGCAGCCTGCGATGATGCCGGGTGCACTGGTATGTACTCTGATATGGCGAAATCAAGACCCAGAATCAAATGTGAGACCTGGTGGCCCGCGGAACGGGGCTGCATGAGGTGGAGGGTGCCATATTCACGGGCCCGGACTTGGGGCTTGCACCGGCACGTGGTGGGCCCTCACTGCGATACGCCGGTGGCGGAAGGTGAGCAGTGAGGCCTGGGTGCGCAGGGGCAGGCATGCAGCGCTGGGCGGCAGGAGAGGATGGGGGGGTGCAGGTATCTGGGTGCGCAGCGGCAGTCATGCACTTCTGGAAGGCGGGAGGGGCTGGGGTGCAGCTGCCTGGGTGAGCAGGGGCGGACAGGTGAAGACGTTGTGTGCAATTGTATGTACTTTGCCATTCTTGTATCTGGACTCTGTTTCAGATGTAGGATCTGTTTCAGATGAGGGATCTGTTGCAGAAGAGGGACCTCGTGAACTGCACTACATACCGAGACATGGTTGGAGACACACAGGTGGCAGCAGGTGAGCAGTGAGGCCTGGGTGGGTAGGGTTGGCACTCTCTCTCCTTGTCCCTCTCATCTTTTCTCTGTGGCTCTCCCTCCCTTTCCATCTCCCTCTCTCTCGCCCTCTCTTTCTGTCTTCCTCTCTCTCTGCCTCTATTTCCGTCTACCTCTCTCTCTTGACCAACTGATCCACGCCACCAAGAAAACTGCATTCAAGGAACGACTGGACAACAACACACACAACAGCAAGGAACTCTTCAACATCGTTAAAGAGCTCTCCAACCCCAACGCCGGTAACAACGACATCACCCCTTCGCAAGACCTCTGCAACTCCCTCCCCTCCTACTTCCACAACAAGATCGCGGACATACACAACAGCTTCTGCACTCAACCGACGCACGCCACGACCGAACCACCGCCCCCCAACACCACCCTCCACTAAGTGTGAGTGGGAAATCCGTTACGCTCGCGGATTTTGCGGATTTTTGGGAAATCCGCAATCCGCGAATTTTGCGGATTTCCCGCAAAATCCGCCAAAAAAATCCGCGAGCGTAACGGGTTCAAAAGTTGAACCCCCACTCATGCAACTATTTTACAATGGCGCCAGCAAGCTGCCAGCGCCGTTGTAAAATAGTTACAAAGTTAGCTTGCACAGGAACCACTAGATAAAACGAAGCAGGTGCTGCTTTATTTTATCTAAGTGCTTCCTGTGCAAGCTAACTTTGTAACTATTTTACAACGGCGCTGGCAGCTTGCTGGCGCCATTGTAAAATAGTTACAGCTCACAGCTCACTCAAGGGACCCCTGCGCCCTTCGGGACGATTGCATAGTAACACACACATGGACGCTCGAACTAGTTGATGCTCAAATTCAGTGACTCATTCATTAGCCCAAAAACAATCGTGAGCGTCGTCGAGGCTGGACAGGTGTGCCTTCTTCCCAAATCTACCGTGGAAAATCAGCTGTGATGCTGGATAGGCTTTGCATCCTTGACTTTCACGAGCGCAATACCCGTGCTGTTCCTGTGACCAGGAGCTTCTTTCTCTTCATCTGCTGAACTGATCTTTCTCTGACCTTTTATTCACACAAGACGAGGCACATACCCTACTGGGCACATTGTGTTCGCACGGGTTTCTGCAAGTTCGCACGCGTTTTGTACAATTTCGCAATTTGGGAAATTGTACATACAAAACCCTCGCGAACTTGCAGAAACCCGTGCGAACATATAAAAACAAATCCGCAAATTCGCGGGAATTTGCGGATTTTGCGGATTGCGAGAGCGCAAATCCGCAAAATTCGCGAACGCGAGATTCGCAAAATTCGCCCATGCTTACCCTCCACGCCTGGACCCCGGTCAGCACCGAAGACACGGTCCGCACGATGAACTCCATCCACTCCGGATCTCCAACCAACCCCTGCCCTCACCACGTCTTCAACAAGGCCGACGCGGTCATCGCACCCCACCTGCGGGACATCATCAACACCTCCTTCGACACCGCCGCCTTCCCGGAGAGCTGGAAGCACGCCGAACTCAGCGCTCTACTAAAGAAGCCATCAACTGACCCCACCGACCTCAAGAACTACCGCCCCATCTCGCTGCTCCCGTTTCCTGCTAAAGTCATCGAGAAGACCGTCAACAAGCAGCTGGCCGCCTTCCTCGAGACGAACGGATCCCTCGACCTCTCGCAGTCTGGATTCCGGGCCAACCACAGCACCGAGACCGCCCTGATCGCAGCAACCGATGACATCCGAGCCCTGCTCGACAACGGAGAAACAGCGGCCCTCATCCTCCTAGACCTCTCAGCGGCCTTCGACACTGTCTGCCACCGTACCCTAGTGCAGCGCCTCAGCAACGTCGGAATCCAGGAGAAGGCATTGGAGTGGATCATCTCCTTCCTCGCTGGAAGGACACAGAGAGTCCGCCTCCCCCCGTTCAGATCAGAAGCCACCGAAGTCATCTGCGGCGTTTCTCAAGGCTCCTCGCTCAGCCCAACCCTCTTCAACGTTTACATGAGCCCCCTCGCAGCCATCGTACGCCAGCACAACCTCAACATCATCTCCTACGCCGACGACACCCAGCTGATCCTCTCCCTCACCAACGACCCCGCCACCGCCAGAGCCAACCTTCACGAAGGGATGAAAGAGGTAGCCGAATGGATGAAGAACAGCCGCCTGAAACTGAACTCGGACAAGACGGAAGTCCTCATCCTTGGATCTTCACCCTCTGCCTGGGACGAATCCTGGTGGCCCCCCGCCCTAGGCAGCGCACCCAAACCAACAGGCCACGCACGCAGCCTGGGCTTCATCCTGGACTCCTCCCTCTCCATGACCAGACAAGTCAACGCGGTCTCCCCGTCGTGCTTCAACATCCTGCGCATGCTACGTAAGATCTTCCGGTGGATCCCCACCGAGACAAGGAAGACGGTCACCCAGGCCCTTGTCACCAGCCGTCTGGACTATGGCAACTCCCTCTACGCGGGACCACCGCCAAACTCCAGAAGAGACTCCAGCGGATCCAGAACGCCTCAGCATGACTCATCCTGGACATCCCCCGTCGCAACCACATCTCCAGACACCTGAAAGACCTGCACTGGCTCCCGGTCAACAAGAGAATCACCTTCCGTCTCCTCACCCACGCATACAAAGCCCTACACAACCAAGGCCCAGGATACCTCAACAACCGCCTCAACTTCTACGCTCCCAAACGCCAGCTTCAATCGACCGGCTACGCCCTTGCCACCGTCCCCCACATCCGAAGAGCCACCACAGGAGGAAGGTCCTTCTCCTACCTCGCCGCCAAGACCTGGAACTCCCTCCCGACCCACCTCCGCCTGACCCAGGACCACCTTGCCTTCAGGAAGCAGTTCAAGACCTGGCTGTTCGAGCAGTAGCGGACCCCCCCAGCGCCTTGAGACCCTCCGGGTGAGTAGTGCACTATATAAATGCTTTGATTGATTGATTGATTGACTCCTCTCTTTCTGTCTTCCTCTCGCTCTCCCTCTCTTTCTGTCTTCCTCTCTCTATCCATCTCTTTCTCTCTCTCTGTATATCTCTCTCTCCCTCACTCTCTGTCTGTCCTTTGATGGAAGCATGACACACCTTCTCACCTGGATTTTTGTCTTGCAGGCTGTGATCTACAGATTGTCCCGAGGAGAGCAGCCATGAGTCTTCATTGAGGTTCTTTTGAATACATTTTTTCTGGTACTTAGAAGGTGAATGTGTGATGCTCCTTTTTGTGACGACACATGCATGTTACATGTGATTGTGCGACATCAGTCGGATTTTTTGTACATGATTTCGTGGAGTTGATGTGACATGTGTTTGCCCCGGGGGTGGGGTCCTGGGGGTGGTGGCGATGGGTGTTGTGGCCCTCTTGGGGCTCCTAGCTGCATGATCAATGGCTCCATGGTGTCTGTTACGCTTCAGGTGCGGCTCTGGGCTGGGCTCCCATTTGTGGTGCAGGCTGTCGTCTGACTATACACCAGGTCAGAGCTGGTGTTGATTTCCTGCTGCTAACATGCCTTATCGCCTGTTTTGTGTTCTTATCGCGGATCTGGCTGGTCGTTGAGAATGTTGCGGAGTGGTGTTGTTGCGGCTTTTGGCACGGGAACGCCTACTCTGCATCTCTTCTGTCATCTGTGGCGATATTTTTTGCGGCTGCTATCGCAGGTAAACTGGTGATATGGGCTGTTAGCACCAACTTGTAAATGGGGCCATAAATGTATTGCCACTTTGGCTGTAATAAAGTGCTGTTAACTCGGCGATAAGTCCTTGCGAATATGCCCCAATGTGTTTTACAACACATTTTTCTTTATAGAACCTTGTCCAACCATTGACTGATGTCTAGAGATAGGAAACAGGGCTGCATATCTGAATGAACAAATAGTTGGATGGTGAGGAGCGGGCGGGTGAGTAAATTCAACAATGGGTGAAAAATGAATACAGACTTTTAGCTACGGTGAGCAAATGGTCTCAAGGCAATGACCAAGGGTGGGTGCTCTGGTTTTCATTTTAGCTCCCGCACTCGAACCTCATCCTCTCCAAACACTGCCACCACCACTCTCTATGAAACATGCCTGGATGTATTTAACATAGTGCACTGGCTCGGTGCCTCAAAGAATTCAACACAAAACATTAAGCTTTGATCTAAAATGGGGAAAGAAAGAGATAACCAAGTAGTGGCTGAATTGCACAGCGTGAAGCCGGGAAACCTGGCACCAATCCTGGCTTCCACTTGACCACATCGCCAGGGCAGTGCCAGTGTGTGCAAGAATGTTTCCATGCTCATGATCATAGTATATCACGTTTAACAATTGCCGCTCAACGCAATGGTATAATTTAGTATACTAAATTGACTTGCGTTGCACTGTTCACATTATAAAGAAATTCACAGTTTTAAAAGTTGAAGAGTCTTCATCATATATGTACTGGAGGACTCTGAGTCAAGCAACAGCAAACTGTTATGTTATGTTATACTGAATTTGTAAAGCGCGCAGTTACTCAAAGTATCCCGGCGCTAATTCCAAAGAGAGCCCACACACATAACCATCTAAAGAGGAGACGAAGAAAGAAAAGGCCTCAAAAAGCAAAGTTTTTAATTTCTTCTTGAACGCAACAGGGTCAGACACCCTCCGGAGGGCCAGAGGGAGCTCATTCCAGGCACGACCTGCTTTGCGGGTGAAAGAGCAACCACCCAGCCTGTGGCGATTGAACCGAGGGTTCTGTATTAGAAGTTGGTCAGAGGACCGCAGTTGCCTGGAAGGTTTATAAAAGGCAAAACTCCTCGCCCAACCTCGCCCTGAAAGTGAGCCCTGCTCGTGGTGACCCTGCAGGAGACCGGAACCACCTGAATGCAAAAACAACTGGTTTTGAAGCGATCATGGTCTAACTGGGCACGCTGCACGCTTTAGAAAATGTGTTTTGTGTTCTTATTACAGCAAAGATGCATTGCAGGCAGGGAACGGGATCACCCCATCAACAAAATCGGCCCCACCCACAGTGAAACCTGTCCCCACCCTGCCATCCCACTGGGAAAATGCCCGGTGCCCCGTAGGCCCGTCCGGGCCAGGATCTTTCATAAAATTACTGAGGGAAAAGAGATGGAGCAGTGCCCAGGATGCTGAGTTCAGCTCCACTCTGACCAAGCTGTCCCAGGGGATCAGGACCAAATAGGAAACAAGCCCCTGGCCCGAGCTTGCAGCCCCCCCCTCCCCCTTGCCCACCAATACAAATTATGCACCCTATTTCTCATACAGAGCATTGCTACAGCTGTTTTTTCAAATAAAGAGAACGCTGGTAATCAACCCTGTATGACTCTGCACGTTCCCCTTTCACACCCACGCTGCCTCTTTGATGTATTTATCTTTCCATTTATTTCTCTCACAGTCATAAATGCTAATAGGTTGATAAGTTTCTTAGGAAGAAACCTCGACCCTTGCTGCCCCTCCTCCCCGCCTACACACTGGGTTCTCGGCAGGTCACTCTTTTGTAATTTCCCTCAGAATCTGAGGTCACGTAACCTATATGAGTCACTTACTAGCTATATAAGGCGGAACGTTCCTGAGCAACACCAGCCTGAGCAGCTGGGATCGAAGTTCCAGCCTGAGCAGCAGAGATCGCAGATCGAAGATTCAGCCTGAGCAGCAGAGAACGAAGATCTATCTTGAGCAGTAGAGACAGAAGATCCAGCCTGAGCAGCAGAGATCGAAGATCCAGCCTGAGCAGCAGAGGCAGTAGATCCAGTCTGAGCAGCAGAGCAAGGAGGAGCAATGGCACCGGTGAGTGGGAGCGGGACAGTGGATGAGATGTGTGAGAGTCAGACAATGGAAGAGGTGAGTGTGAGTGGGACAGTGGAGGAGGTGAGAGGTACAGTGGGAGAGGTAAGTGGGATTGGGTCAATGAAATAAATGAGTACGGGTGGGCACTGGAAGAGATGTGTGAGTCTCACAATAGAAGAAGTGAGTTTAAGTGGGACAGTTGAAATGGTGAGTGAGAGTGACAGAGGCGAGTATGAATGGGTCAATGAAAGAAGTGAGTGTAAGTGGGACAGTGGAAGAAGTGAGTGGGACAATGACAGGTGCGAGTATGAGTGGATCAATGAAAGAAGTGAGTGTAAGTGGGACAGTGGAAGAGGTGAGTGGGACAATGACAGGTGCGAGTATGAATGGGTCAATGAAAGGAGTGAGTGTAAGTGGGACAGTGGAAGAGGTGAGTGGGACAATGACAGAGGGGAGTATGAATGGGTCAATGAAGAAGTGAGTGTAAGTGGGACAGTGGAAGAGGTGAGTGGGACAATGACAGAGGCGAGTATGAATGGGTCAATGAAAGAAGTGAGTGTAAGTGGGACAGTGGAAGAGGAGAGTGGGACAATGACAGAGGCGAGTATGAATGGGTCAATGAAAGAAGTGAGTGTAAGTGGGACAGTGGAAGAAGTGAGTGGGACAATGACAGGTGCGAGTATGAGTGGATCAATGAAAGAAGTGAGTGTAAGTGGGACAGTGGAAGAGGTGAGTGGGACAATGACAGGTGCGAGTATGAATGGGTCAATGAAAGGAGTGAGTGTAAGTGGGACAGTGGAAGAGGTGAGTGGGACAATGACAGGTGCGAGTATGAATGGGTCAATGAAAGGAGTGAGTGTAAGTGGGACAGTGGAATAAGTGAGTGGGACAATGACAGGTGCGAGTATGAGTGGATCAATGAAAGAAGTGAGTGTAAGTGGGACAGTGGAAGAGGTGAGTGGGACAATGACAGGTGCGAGTATGAATGGGTCAATGAAAGAAGTGAGTGTAAGTGGGACAGTGGAAGAGGTGAGTGGGACAATGACAGAGGCGAGTATGAATGGGTCAATGAAAGAAGTGAGTGTAAGTGGGACAGTGGAAGAGGAGAGTGGGACAATGACAGAGGGGAGTATGAATGGGTCAATGAAGAAGTGAGTGTAAGTGGGACAGTGGAAGAGGTGAGTGGGACAATGACAGAGGCGAGTATAAATGGGTCAATGAAAGAAGTGAGTGTGAGTGGGACAGTTGAAGAGGTAAGTGAGACAATGACAGAGGCGAGTAGGAATGAGTCAATGAAAGGAGTGAGTGTAAGTGGGAAAGTTGAAGAGGTGAGTGGGACAATGACAGAGGCGAGTATGAATGGGTCAATGAAAGAAGTGAGTGTAAGTGGGACAGTGGAAGAGGTGAGTGGGACAATGACAGAGGCGAGTAGGAATGGGTCAATGAAAGAAGTGAGTGAACGTGGGACAGTGGAAGAGGTGAGTGGGACAATGACAAAGGTGAGAATGAATGGGTCAATGAAAGGAGTGAGTGTAAGTGGGACAGTGGAAGAGGTGAGTGGGACAATGACAGAGGCGAGTATGAATGGGTCAATGAAAGAAGTGAGTGTAAGTGGGACAGTGGAAGAGGTGAGTGGGACAATGACAGAGGCGAGTATGAATGGGTCAATGAAAGAAGTGAGTGTAAGTGGAACAGGTGAGTGGGACAATGACAGATACGAGTATGAATGGGTCAATGAAAGGAGTGAGTGTAAGTGGGACAGTGGAAGAGATGAGTGGGACACTGACAGAGGCGAGTATGAATGGGTCAATGAAAGAAGTGAATGTGAGTGGGACAGTTGAAGAGGTGAGTGAGACAATGACAGAGGTGAGTAGGAATGGGTCAATGAAAGAAGTGAGTGTGAGTGGGACACTGGAAGAGATGTGTGAGTCTCACAATGGAAGAGGTGAGGTGTGAGTGCTATAGTGGAAGAGGTGAGTGGGAGTGGGTCAATGAAAGAAATGAGTAAGGGTGAGTCAGTGGAAGATGAGACTGTAAGTAGGACACTGAAAGAGATGTGTGATTCTCAAAAATGTAAGAAGTGAGTGTGAGTGGGATAGTGGAAGAGGTGAGTGGGACAATGACACAGGGGAGTACAAATGGGTCAATTAAAGAAGTGAGTATGAGTGGGACAGTGGAAGAGGGGAGTGTGAGTGGGTCAATGAAAGAAATGAGTTTTAGTGGGGCAGTGGAAGAGATGAATGGGACAGTGGAAGAGGTGAGCGGGTCATTGAAATAAATGAGTGAGAGTGGGGCAGTGGGAGAGGGGAGCGGCACAGCGAGCGTTAGGCTTTTCTCAGAGTTTTGAAGTTGTAGAAACAGGTAGACGTCAGCCTGGCAATTTGAGAAATAAATAAAAGGTTGTCAAATATGATTACTACTTGCGAGGCCTGATAAACTAGAAGTGGAGAATTCCCCCCCCCCCTCCCTCCCTCCCACCGTCGCCATAACAGGAGTTAGCCTATAGAGCGAGATGCATATAAAATTACGTACAAAGACGGGAGTACAACATGGGTGGGTGAGAAGGAACGAGGGAGAAGGGGAGTGGAAGAAGAGGGTGTGAGGAAGGACAACTGAAGAGCTGGGAACGGATATAGAAATGAGTGCGAGGTGGGGTGGAAAGGGCCAATGACAGAAGCGAGTGGGGGCATGACGATGGAGGTGAGGGCCGAAGGTGAACATGACGAGATGAGTTGGGGTGTTAGAAGGGACCATGGAAGAGAGAAAAAACTAAGGCAGGGCACAAGTCGGGGTACACGGGGGTGGGCAGCATCCACCCACTGTTTTCACAGGGTGGACCCCTTCCTCCCTGCCAAACTGGACCTTAGTGAAACAGGCTGAACTTGTCCCTGTGTAATTTTCCGGGGCGCACTCAGCAGCTCCTATATGTTGTCTGCTTTCCTTTCAGAGCAGCAACGTGCAGGCGGCGAGGCTTTTGCCTTTTATATTCTAGCTGGGTGACTGGCTGCAAGCAAAGGGCGACGTTAATGGGCCATCAGCCCTCCTTAAGTTCCAGTAGGACCCTGGCTAGGAGCTATCTGAGCCCCACACATAGATGCCAATGCAATGTCCCGAAATAAAGGGGCACAGCTTGTTATCACTTCACAGGTACTTAAGAGAAACTGATCTGTAGGCAAGCTTTGGACTTTGCTCAAGCCCTGCATATAAGAGATATATGCATGCGCTGTAAGAATGTCAGATGTATTGGTCGGTACTAGTACTTTCTTTATTTCCTCTGTTGTGCTACTCATCGCACTGTAGGGTGTCAAAGCCCTTTACAACATTCACACACATTATACATAGCGCAGATATCGGCGACCCTCCCCAACGCACCTGGTTAAGAGCGAGTTAGTACAGAAGAAATGAAATAAATCAGACAACACGTGATTTGATGGAAAAACAGTTTGCTGCAGGTTTATTTTATTTATTTCATAAGCAAAATATGCCAACGTGGTGGGTTAATTTACGGGCGATCCAAGGGCAGGCAGGGGTGAGTAACCTAAGTTGCCTGCTCGCCTGATGAGCCAAACATCTCCGTGGGCCAACTAATTCAGCGCTACCATCTTAAACCCATGAGTGCCAGTCTCCGATTGTTACTCACACCTTTTTAGGGGTGGACCCGTTCCTCAGGTTTTTTCAACCGCCCGAAGGACTAATGGGGCACCATTGCTTACATCCCAGGGTCCTGCCGTAAAGACTCGTGGGGTTTGGCATCGAGCACCCCTACTGTGCTCCCTCAGATGATACCCCTATGGGCCAAAATGTCACCGGATCGCTCTCTAAGTCCGCCAATGCCCTGGATGTGGCCACCTTGTTATCACGTCATCACTTCACAGGTACTTAAGAGAAACTGTGATTTGGAGGCAAGCTTTTGACTTTGCTCAAGCCCTGCTTATAAGAGATATGTGTGCGCTGTAAGAATGTCAGATGTATCGGTCTGTATGAGTATTTTTTTTATTTCCTTTGTAGTGCTACTCATCCCAGTGTAGGATGTCAAAGCACTTTACACGTATGGTTCGAGGTAACCGTGGGGACAGAGAGAGCATTTTGTGTTTGACTGGGGAACTGAGTGTTGGAGGCATCAGTGTTTTCCTAGCTTCATGGAAGGTTTTGTATTTCGTACTCTTTGAGTGGGGAGTATGCCCAATTGGGTTTGGGGAATGATTATCCCACGGAAATGTGATTGGGGAGGGGCTCTTGACCTGTGCTGGGTGGGGTGGATCGCACTTGTTAGAGGTAACTGAGTTGCTGAAACGAGTGAAGGCATGTGTAAGGATGTCTATTTTCTTTGTGAGATAAGAAGTAGAGTACAGGAGGGCAGAGAGAGGGCTCCAGTGGTGTACAGGGGAGGACTGAGGCTTATCATGTTCTTTCGTAGTAGGTGTTGGGGAAGGCTTGCTGATCCAGGGAGTCATGTACTTGTGGGATGAAGGGGGCAGAAATGGAGATTTAAGGCGGGAAGGTTTCGGAAGTTGATTGTTCCTATTGGATAAGATGGTGAGCCAGGAAGGGTTAATGGCCCGGGGAGTTGTCGGTGACCAAATTATGGAAGGTGTGGTGAGGAAGTTGAAGGAGGGAGGGTGGATTTTGTGCGATGGGTGCGAGGGTGTGTGAACTCTGGTTAAAGGTACTGTGTGTGGGGGTAGGTGTCTGGAACCTGCTGGAAAGTTTTGTGTGTGGATGATTGAAGCTGGAGAGAAGGAGGATACATTAGGGGGTGTTGCAAGGTGTGAGGAGTGGAGGAGAAGACAGAGGTGTGAAGTGTAGATTGTTGGGGCAGATGAGAAAGGAGGAGTAGGGTGAGCGACCAGAAGGGTTGGCGATGGATGAATGTGCATTGAGTGGAGGAGAAATCAGAGGTGTTAAGTGTTGAATGTTGGGAGAACAAGGGGCAATATGGTTAGAGGGTGAGCAATCCAAAGGGTTGAAATGTGAATTTGCTGTTAGTGGTTTGAGAGCAGGAAAGATATTGCCAACAAGGCTAGGATCTCATTGTTCATTTAGATCATTATTTTCCTATTGAATATGGAAATTGGAAGGTTACCAGGTACTGATTTGGGGAAAGTCGTGGATTGAACCTGTAAAATACAAAACCAAGTTAGCTTCTGACGGTGCCTGAGTTGCAGGCAAGATCCTGAAAGCTGCGTTGTTTTGTGATGCATGTCTTGGATCTGCTGGTGGACTTAGTGACTTTAAAAAAAAACTTTATTCAATAAATCAATCAATCAAGCAAATTTGTAAAGCGCGCTACTCACCCGCTAGGGTCTCAAGGCGCTGGGAAGGGAGGGATCCGCTACTGCTCGAATAGCCAGGTCTTGAGTTAGTAAAGTAAAGTATTTTATTGTGATGATTATTTAAAATCTTACAACATAACGAATATAAAAGAAACTATTAAAATATATGTTACAGCATAAAATCAAATAGAGTTATCATTGCCGGACCTTTACGAAGAGTTAAGTTTTGCAGTGGTTACGTCTCTGAGTTTCCTTTTGACCAGCATCAGGAACTTTACGAAGGATACATTTAGAGCAATGTCATTTGAGTCCATACGTTTAATTACTGCCTGCCTGCATGTTCGTATGCCACGTGATTTTTAAGCGAACTTAAGCATTGATTTTCTCTCTTGCGTGAGTGCAGGGCAGATACACAGGAGGTGTTGAATATCTTCTTCGCCCATGTTACATAGTCTAGTGGAGAGGTGTGGCTCACTGGTTAGAGGTGGCAGACCCGAGTGCAGAGAACGGCCCGGGACCAGGGTTCGATTCCCGACGCGGCAGGGTCTTGGATCAGGATCAGCGGACTGATAATTCTCGCATCGGTGCCTACTCCGACCAGGGAGCACACTCGGCAACTCTGGGCATTAGCTTGCTTCATCTCCACAACGGCCCCACACAAACGCCGGGGATGCCTGGTTTCACCTTGGAGACCCCCAGGAGGGACTATCTCACAGGGAAAGCCAGGACGGGTTCCCCAGCGGTCTATAGCGCTACGAGGCCTCCGGGTAGCAGTGCGCTTTATAAGACACAACAATTTACAATTTACAATTTACAATTCATATGGGTTTCTTGAAACTCCCATGGCGGAAGATGACATAGGCCTGGCATGGATCCAAATCTTGCTTTAATGAGCACCTGCTTATTTTTTTCCGTCCACAGAGTTTTCAGATATTGTTGTATCTCCTTCTTTTTATAACCGTTTAGCACCGTCCAGGCATGTTTTCTATTGGTAAGGGTAGCCTTGTCCTTTAGAATGGATAAGTGGTCTGCAGCTTTATTAATGATTTTCTTAAATGAAGACTTGGTTATGTTCATTTCCCATATCGAGATAACCCCAAGTTCATTAATCGCATCTCTAAGATAGAGAGCTGCACTAGAGTTAGTGTCCTTCTTTATTTCTCTTCATAGGAGCAGTGAGATCTCATTTTGATAGTCACTTTTTATTTGGTTCCAAACTTTAATAAAGTGGACTGGCCTTGCAACGTGTTGATTTGTTAGGCCAAACTCCATCCTTATTTGCGCTGGGGAGGCGTTCACTAGGAGTTGGAAAAGCGCTCAATATACTCGGGTTATAATTTTATTCAAAGAATCACTATCTTTACCCATTAGTGCTTCACTCCCATATGTAATTGTAGTAAGAGTTTTGCACCAACAATGCTCAGCAGAGGACCGTATGTCAGGCTAGGGAGAGACTTTTGCACAGTTCTAAATGCCGCAATTAGTGTGTTTGCTTTCCTGCTAGCGTCTGCTTTGTGAAGATGGTAATTGCCCTTTGCATCGAATAATACCCCTAGGTATTTGTAGACCTCAACTTGTTCGATCTCAATTTTATCCATGAACCATTTACATTTTTGTTTTATCTTTGTTTTTTTAGTAACTACCATAATCTTGGTTTTTGTCTCATTTATAACCATTCCATTCTCTTGAGTAGGTATTGGTCCTTTTCATCAATCGCTGAAGGCCCACTTTTGTGTGGCTCATAAGTATGACATCGTCGGCATACATCAGACTTGTGAGCCATCTATCTGCTATTTTTGGCGGATGCGCATTCTCTATGTCCAAAAGTCCTGGTAGGTCAGCAAGAAACAAGTTAAAAAGAAGGGGGCTAAAACACACCCCTGCTTCAGGTCTTGATTTGTTTCCTGAAGGAGAGATGGTCCTGGGTCAGTCGTAGGAGGATGAGGAGGGATTTCCATGTCTTGGCCGCTAGGTAGGAGAAGGATCTTCCTCCGGCGGTGGCTCTGCGCATGCGTGGGACGGTGGCGAGGACGAGGCAGGTCGAGCGGAGCTGGCGGGTGGATGTGTAGAATGTGAGGCGGTTGTTGAGGTACTTGGGGCCCAAGTCATGGAGAGCTTTGTGTGTGTGGGTGAGGAGTCTGAACGTGATTCTCTTGCTTACGGGGAGCCAGTGCAGGTCTCTCAGGTGGGCAGAGATGTGGCTGTGGCGGGGGATTCCAGGATGAGTCATGCGGAGGCATTCTGTATGCGCTGTAGTCTTCTCTGGAGTTTTGCTGTAGTTCCCGCATAGAGGGTGTTCCCGTAGTCCAGTCGGCTGGTGACGAGTGCCTGGGTGACCATCTTCCTGGTTTCGGTGGGGATCCATCGGAAGATCTTTCGGAGCATGCAAAGGGTGTTGAAGCAGGCTGACGAGACGGCGTTGACTTGTTTGGTCATCGTGAGGGAGGAGTCCAGGATGAAGCCCAGGTTGCGAGCGTGATCTGTTGGCTTGGGGGCGGTGCCCAGGGCAGGGGGCCACCAGGAGTCATCCCAGGCGGAGGGGGATGATCCTAGGATGAGGACTTCCGTCTTGTCTGAGTTCAGTTTCAGGCGGCTGGTCTTCATCCACTCTGCAACATCTTTCATTCCTTCCTGGAGGCTGGCTCTGGCGGTGGCGGGGTTGTTGGTGAGGGAGAGAATCAGCTGGGTGTCGTCTGCATAGGAAATGATGTTAAGGTTGTGGTGGCGTGCGATGGCTGTGAGGGGGCTCATGTAGACGTTGAAGAGGGTGGGGCTGAGCGAGGATCCTTTGGGTACACCGCAGATGACTTTGGTGGCCGCGGATCAGAACGGGGGGAGGCGGACTCTCTGGGTTATTCTGGCGAGGATGAGATGATCCACTCCAGGGCCTTCCCTTGGATTCCGGTGTTGTTGAGGCATTGTATTAGTGTGCGGTGGCATACTGTGTCGAATGCTGCTGAGAGATCCAGGAGGATGAGGGCAGCTGTTTCCCCATTGTCAAGCAGGGATCTGATGTCGTTGGTAGCTGCAATGAGGGCGGTCTCGGTGCTGTGGTTAGCTCAGAAACCGGACTGTGATGGGGTTGAGGGATCCGTTTGTCTCGAGGAAGGCGGCGAGTTGCTTGTTGACGGTCTTCTCAATGACTTTGGCAGGAAAGGGGAGGAGCGAGATGGGGCGGAAGTTCTTGAGGTCAGTGGGGTCTGTGGTGGGTTTATTCACCAGTTTACAAGCATATTACCGGCTCCAATAAGGGCCATATAGTAATACAATACAGTATCAATCATACGGAGATAGAAAAAATTAAATCACCACCATCTGGAGAATGTTAACAACGAAATGCAGTTGTGATCAATAAAAAGTTTAAACAATAGTTCTTATCCGACCATCTTTCCCACCTGAACAGACCAAACACATATATTACATTGGTATATCCATAACTGCGACAATCTCAGATTTGTTATTACATTTATTCGATGTAACTACTCCTTGTAAACTGGATTGCCCGATTAACCCACTCCTGTGGGGACAATCCCATGTTCGTGTTCTGATGCATATTGTGTGTGTGATGCAACGACATAGCTTTTTAGGGGGCCCCAGGTATCTTTTGAACGTGACGACCATGGCAAGATGCTAATGTATAGATCACAGTTTGTGTTGCAATATGCTAAACTGTTTAACCAGCTCTTTAGTGCCGGAGCAGTTTTTTGTCCCCATATAACTGCAATTCCTCTCTTAGCCAACAGTATCCCCATGGAAATAAACTTCCAAATTCCCTTTGGGAAATTGACCACATAACCCAATAGTGCGACCTCAGGAGTGGGTACAATGTCCATCTCGACCATTTCCCAGTGTTCGAAAGATTTCTGCCCAGTAAGTTTTAGTCTTTACACAGGTCCAAGTAAGGTAAGCAAAGTCTGTGTGTGGAGTTCCGCACTTTAAGCAGCTATGGGGTCCACTCAGGTCTATCTATGTGTTTGCTCTGGGGTTATATAGAGTCTCAGAAAACGAATCAGTTTATGATGTCTACTGAGGGTGTCCAAGCTCTGTCTCCCATGCCGCCCGGATATTGGTGTCGTCAATAGGGATAGTGTCCGCACATGCCCTGTACATTTTGGAGATGAGATGTTCCCCCCCAGTGCAATCGGTTACTATGGCGAGTGTAGCAAAAGGCTCGGGTTTCAGGGGGAATCCTGGTAGCAGCGGCCTGAATGCAGAGCGAACCCAATTAAGAATGAATCGGTCCATGAACGATGCCTCCGTGAATTTCTCCTCCTCTGAAATAGAGAAAGTCTGCCCCCCAGTAAACACGTCACCAAGGCTTTTTATGCCATATTTGAAGAGCGTTTTTTGTACTAGTTTTTTTTATCAGTGATTGAGATCCAAGGGTGGTTAACAATCAGTAGCCCAGGAGAGTACAACATAGGGGCGCCCAGGAGTCTGATCAGTTTTTTCCAAGCTTAGCTGGTATTTGAAACTGTTTGAATGTCGCAGGGGTCAGGCAGGGCAAGGTCTGCCTCTGGCTTTCGGTACGGGATTCTGGCATCTGGATGGAGCCAGGCGTGTGTGTAGCTGCATTGTGCGACTAGGTAATATAGCGGTAGGTTTGGAACCCAGAATTCACCTCAGCTGTAAAGTAATGTCAGGACCTCAAAACGGACTCTAAGCCTCTTGCCTCCCCAGGTAAGTCTAATGAGATGAGTGCGCAGTGTCAGAAAGAAACTGTTAGGGAGCGGAATGGGGATGTTAACAAGCAAGTACAACAATTTGGGAAGGACGATCATTTTAATCAAAGCAACTCAGCCAGCAAGTCGAGAGAGGGAGCTTAAGCCATTTTTCCACCTACGATTCAAGCTTGTGTGCAGCCTGGCCATAGTTTAGTCGGAGTATTTGGGCAGTGTCTAAGTGGATGTGTAGTCCCAGATATTTAGACGAATCCTCACACCACTCTATGGGGAACTCTGAGTTCCATTTTTTAGTGCCAGTGGTGAGGGGCAACAACACTGCTTTGTGCCAATTGATCCCCAAGCCCGAAAAGCGACCAAATCAGATTATTTCCCTAATCAGTGGTACAAGGTTTTCCTGAGGCTCCCTGTCATTCAGAATGGCATTGTCAGCTTATAAAGACACTAACAGGGGTCCAGTGCAGAACTGGAGCCCTCTCTGCAGATGCCGCTCCTGGAAATGTCTGACGAGAGTGTCCATAGTTAGTATAAATAATATTGGCAATAAGGGGCAGCTCAGTCTAGTGCCTTGGGAAAGAGCGAAGGAGCGAGACAGAGTGCCGTTTAGGCGTATCCTATCGGTCGGGCCACGGTGCAGGAGTGCGGTGACATCGATAAATCCCTTGTGAATTCCCATGTTGCGCATAACAGATAGCAAGAAAGGCCACTCAAGGGAATCAAAGGCCTTCTCTGTGTCCAAGAGAATTGCTGCAGCTGGGGTTTCCGGATTAATTCTGTGTAACATCAAAAAAAGGGTTATTAAATTTAGAGAGGTTGATCTGTGGTGGACGAAACCTGATTGGACGGGGGAAATTAGTTTGTCAGGTAATAAAGAGAACCGCAGCTCGATCATTTTTGTGAGGATTTTGTAATCTAAGTTTATTAAGTAAAGCGGCCTGTAGGAACCGCAGAGCAATGGGTCCTTCCCTGGTTTGGGTAATAATACTATCACTGCTTCTCTAAGGGATGGAGGTAACTCCCTCTGTTCTAGTGCCTTGTTATACACCTTGAGCAGTCGGGGAGCCAGAAGGTCCTTTTATGATTTGTAAAAGTCTCCAGTGAAGCCATCAAGGCCTGGTGCAGTGGAGCCGTTCAGCGCCTCAATCACACTGTTAATCTCGCCTGAAGAGATAGGTTCTGCTAGAAAGTCTTGCCTACATTTTTCTAGATATACTAAGACTATTTCGTCCAGATAAACCTCTTGTTCAGTGGGATTATGTGTGCTTTTAGATGCGTGAAGCGCAGCTTAGTATGCTAAAAATTCATCACGGATTTGTGGAGACGTCCCAAAGTGGCTCTCAGATCAGTATTGTAAGATTTTCCGTAAGGGGGTCTCAGAAGACAAGCCAAAGTGCGTTCCGGCCACTCACCCTCTCCGTAGCAGCAGGCAGTGATGTATTTGTTCAGGAAATGTGTCTCTCTTTCTAAGGATCGATAAGCGATGCCTAATACCCTCTGGTGTTGGGCTTTGCAGGATCTCTTGATCTATGGTTTCCAATGGCTGCTCGAGGCGGGCCCAACTGGTCCTAAGATCTTTCAACACTCCAGCATGTTTAACAATGCTAACCCCACTGATGTAAGCCTTAAAGGCATCCCAGAGCACAGCCCAGGTGTCTACTGAGCCTGTGTTTAGTTTGAAGTATTCCTCTATTGCTTCCCTGATCTCGGTGTGAAACATATCATCGTTCAGGGCTCGACCCGGGAAACACCATTGTTGTTCGTGTCCTTCTGGTCTGGGAAGACTAACCTCCAATATCACTGGGGAGTGATCTGAGTAAGTTCTGGGGAACGTTGTGGTGGTCTTATATCATGTATTTAAACAAGGGGAATTTAGCCAATAATCTAGCATGGGCCACTTGTTATGTTGGGCCGAGTAGTGTGTGTAGATGGTAGATGTTGGTTTGCACCGTCTCCAGATGTAAGACAGGTTCAAGGAGTCACACATTTCTACAAGAGCGCATCGTGAGCATGCCTTAGTGTCCGGGGAGGTCGAAGAGCAGTCTAATGTGGGGTTGAGTAGTAGATTAAAGTCCCCGCCCATGAAAATGTGATTGGTTCCCGAACGAAGGACGAGGGAGTGGGGATCCTGGAAGTATTCAGGGCAATCTAGGTTAGTGGCATATAAGCATACCAGTGTGATGTGGGAAGTCTCTTATGAATCAGTATCGCTGTACCCCATGCGTATGAGCTGTAGTTAGAAAAATAGTGATGTGGGCCCCAGCTAGCTGCAAAATGGATATGATTGGACTTAGGTAGGTGGGTTTCCTGTAAAAACACAATATCTATTTTATGTCTTTGCAGGTAAACAAAACCCAATAAATCAATCTGCAAATATTCCCCACCCCCCCACCCGCTGCAAGCCAGTAGACGTTTGGAACAAACCCCGTCGAACAGTAACCAAATGCATCCAGTAAACATCCAAGTCAAGAATACAAATATACAGTATGATGCATTACTATCAAACATATCAACAACGTGATATACACTCAGGGGGAGGCAACGCCCCGGCAGAGCCCAGCACTGTACCATATTGAAATGTAGATATTCGTCTGTCTAAACATATATGAAAAATCCTCTAGACTGACATTCTGCAGAGCTGTACATGGTAATGTAGTTATTTATTGGAGAAAAGTTCAAACCTGTCCACCGAACCGCCAAGTGGTGGAGAGGCGCCGGGTCTGGCCTCTTTTTGCTGGCTGCTAGTGTTCTTGTAGAATCTACAGAAGTCCTGCACTGCTGCGGGAGTATAAAAAATGCGAGATCTGCCATCGACGTCGACACGTAAGCGGGCGACTTAGTGACATTTCTCATGATGCATCTGGGTCAGAAGCCACATCTGTCCTTTTCTTTGACATGCATCCCATCACACGTAATGGGATTTTCTGTCATAATACTATTGGCCAATTTTGATTCATGTCATAATGTGGTTTTAAAAAAGAAAAATCATTCCTGTTTTGGTCACAGATGTTTCACAACCATGTTATGGAGTCAATGACTTCAAATATATGGGAATTTTAATTTCAGACACAGATGTGTTGACTTCCACTGATCGCGGTGTAAATGAAGGAGTTCAGAATCAAACAGCAAGCCTTCCCTCTTCCTTCCAATGTCTCACTTTGTTTTCTCTTTTCTAATAGGTTGTGGTGACTCGGGAACTTGGTCTAACGCCTGGCCAGAGTGTATTTATAACAGGCATGATAAAGAATGACATCAATGAGTAAGTAATGGGGTATCTGGGACTTTATGGTGTGTACTGGGGACAGCATACAGAGGACAGGCACTGGAAGTGGAGGGTTTGTGTCTTTTGGTGGTAGGGGGTTGAAGCAGTAAGCAGAGAGGAAATGTGGTAAAGAGAGCAGATAAGGGGCTGAGGGAAAAGGCTGGAGTATTTAGAAGTGGGAGGTTTGAGCTGTGGGTAAAGAGGTCTTTGAAACTTAAGACATGACTCAAGGAAAGTCTTTTTTGTGCCCTATAGTTTTAACATCAACCTTGGACAGGACTTTGACAACTTAGTTTTGCACTTCGACCCTCGCTTCAACTTAAGCTCTGACGTCAATATCATCGTATGCAACTCTCGTTACCAGGGAGCTTGGAATCAAGAGGTCAGAGACAATGACTTTCCCTTCCAAAAGGGGCAGAAAGTACAGGTAAGGAAGTCAGCAGGGTTGGGGTGGAGCCAAGGAAATGCTAGAAACCGAATCAAGCACTCAAATTCAACCTTGCTCCCTGCTTTCCCCACTTTCCAAGTCATAAAATCTTCTGTCTCTTTAAGGGCTCTCCTACAGAAGCCAATTCAAGTTAACCATATTTTGGTAATAAAATGTGTGAACCTTTGGCATCTGCAATCAAAGATTGCCCTCATCTCCCACCATTCGTAACTCAATAGTTAAGATTGAGGTGACACTTCCATAGCAGAGGAGTTTTTTTTAGAGGTTTAGAGCTTTGTCCCAACAATAGATAATTTGCACTAAAATCTGTTTTGCCAAATACATTGGGGCCCATTAGGATGTCGGGCATATCGCCACCGCCATGCGGGCGGTGGCGATCCGCCCAACATCCTTGTCCGCCCGCCACCCATTTCCCCCGCCATATTACTGTGGCAGGAGGGTCCGCGGCGGACGGAAAGCCCGTTGGCGGGGGGGGGGACCGTGGCTGACGGAAAGACGGAAAAGGTTTAATATGGTGGCAGTGTCTATCAGACACCGCCAGCCATATTAGTATGGGCTTTGGGGAATGCCTTTCCGTGGTGGCAATGCCGCCACGGAAAGGCAGGCGGTCTTCACTTTGGGGGCCCCCTGCGGGCCCCCATGATGAAGGCGTAGTGGGGGGTGCACATGGGGGGTACCTGTGGTACCCCACTGCATTTGCATATACAATGCGTCCGGCACCGTGCGGTGCCTGCCGCTTTGTGCATGCAAATGCATCACATGCATTTTTAGCATTGTGGTGGGCGGTGCTGAGAGCACCGCCCGCCACAATGTTAAAAATGCAGTATGCGCTCGCCACTGTGGCGGGCGCATCCTAATACCCCTCACGGGACCCCCGCCCTTATGACGGGCGGTCCCATAATCCGATAGGATGGCGGGCAGACTTAGTCATCCTAATGACTCCCATTGTTTTTAAAACCTTTGATGAAAGTTATGCTTGCGTGATTTAACACTTTATTGAAGTATTCAACCAACAATCAACAGGCCCATAGTGCCATTGACAGACACTACATGAGCAGGTGTGTTCATAGACAAGTAGCAGAGCTAAAAATACTTAAAAGCAAAACCTGCATTATCAGTTTGCAGTATGTTAGGCTACATTTAGGGACACTGGACAAGAAAGGGTTGCTAGGTCTCAACCATGGGGGTAGAAGTTGTTTGACTCTGATGACCCAAGGTCTGTCCTGACCCCTTCAGCACTTGACTCCAGTGACAGCAATGGCAAGCAGCAACAGGCTTCTCAGGGAGACAGTATATATAATAAAGTGGCAAACAGGTTTTCAGTAGCAAACAAGTACTACTGAGCACCAAATGTAGAGGTTGAAATAATTTCCCTTCTTTTCCCCAGAGACCATCCTATTACGACTCAGCAAACTTGTGGACAAGTGCAACCCCTTCAGCACTTGACGCTCAGTGGTAATAATTGAGGGGCCCTCACAGGCTTTTCAGGGTGGTATTGTGGGAGTGGAATGTCTGACAGAATATCAACGGACAGTAAATTGACCTACAAAAATTTCGACACAAAAATATCGAAGTCAAAAATATCGAAGTCCGGGGGCGTGGCTTAGCCAGCGAACATGGCGGTCATGTAGAGTGTGAGCTCCGACCAGCCTATAGAAATCCTTCTGCTTTATCCTAGCCCTGGTCATCGTACACGGTTCCCAGCAATCCTGCTTGGTGCCCGGTCCCGGGGGCGTCCATCGACGGCGTTTGGAGCGACAGAATCGGCTCAGGTGGTCGGGGGATGTCTCGGCGGAGAGCCGCGAGCGGGGCAGTCAGGTGCGGCCTACAAAGCCAGGGCCTCTATTTTGGCGCGACCCGACCAGCTGAGGCGGCCACATCGGGAGCAGAGGAGGTGCGTGCCCCCTGGATCGCCAAGGGGCCGGGGAGCCCTGAGCGCTGCGTCTCCCGCCTGGTGGCAATAACGAGGACACGGGGACGAGGCGAGCCTGGAGGGCGCCCGATCCGGTGACGGCCGGGGAGAGTGGGCGCCATCTTGAGTGACAGTGATGGCCGCGCCGATCGGAGGTGAGCCGCGACTGGGCGTGCGAGCGGCGCTGCCGCATCCCCAGGTTAGTGCTACTCCCTGGGGACAGGAGCGCGGGGCAGCTGCGGGGGTTGCCAGAATTTGGGGGTCAAATTGGGCCCCGGCGCATGAACAATTGGGCGCTGACCGCGCCGCGACGTCCCTCCTGCATCTGGGCCGGGTAGCGGCCGGGCCGGTGCCCAGCATCCTCTATCGCCGGCCAGGGGGCAATACTGCGATTGGCGGAGTACAAAGCTGAGTCTGCCACTTCATCACCCCCTTGGGCGCACAACCAGCAGTTGGCGGCCATTGTTGTGCATCGGCAGGTGGCGCGATTGGGCTGTGCATGGGGCCGGGGGGCAGCCCTACCCATCGAGATCACCATGATGCGAGGTGGAGGTGGAAGTCAGGGCAAACAGGGACCAATAGACAAATTCACTGAGGCTGCTGGTGCGAAGGGAACTCAGGCACAGGTGCTGGACAACGCGGCGCTCCTGGCGGCGATCCTGCAGTCCAGAGACGCTCTGGATGCCAAGATTGGGGCAGTGGGCTCGGATGTGATGCTCCTTCGGCAGGATCTAAAAAACACTGTGGAACGCATAACAGGCGCGGAAACGCGATTATCTGAGGTGGAGGACGATGTCACTACCTTGAAAAAGAGGGTCGTGGCCCTGGAGAGAATTCAGAAGGGCCTGGCATTGAGGGCTGAGGATGCGGAGGGGCGCGCCAGGTGCAGTAATCTTCGCTTTCTAGGATTTCCAGAGGATTGCGAGAAGGGTAATGCAGAGCGATTCCTGACACAATGGCTGGAGAGCTGGATGCCAACCGACTCTCTCTTCCGCTGCTTCGTGGTAGAGAGGGCCCACAGCGCACTGACACAGAAACCCCGGTTGGTGAGCGCCCGCGTCCCATATTTGCCAAACTCTTAAACTACGCCGATAGAGACGCTATCCTGAAGCAGGGGAGACTGAAGGGCCAGCTCATGTATGAGAATGCGAACATTCTTATTTTCCCGGACTATACGAAATTGGTTCAGCAACAACGCCAATCCTTCACCGCGGCCAAGGTTCGCCTCAGGGGCCTGAAACTGCAATATGCATTGCTCTACCCAGCGAGGTTGCGGGTCGTCTTCCAGTCCCGCACATTCTTCTTTGACACCCCGGAAGAGGTCTTTCAATGGACAGACGAGACTGTAAAGGTTCGCATCAACACTGCGAAGGGTGGGGAGTCTGACTCCTCCACGGGGGGCCCAGCTGGAGGAGGTCCCGGGAGCCAGCCCCGATGCCGTGGCAGATCGCGTTCCAGCTGGAGCTCGCAGTCGAGATCAACGTCTCGTCGAGACAAGGGAACGCAGGAGGTCCAGGAGGATGTGCCCTGACTTCAAAGGGAACTGACACATACTTTCGCTATATGTTGAACATAGATGACCAGGTGTGACGCTGCCATGGCTGGTGGCCACACTCGGTTTGGTTTGAGGAGGGAGCAACAGCCTAGTTCCACATGGGATGCTGTATGGGGATCCATTGGATGGGGTGGCACTTGGCTCCCAGTTGGGGCCGAGACCACACTCCGACCACAACAGGTGCTTCCATGTTTGGGAGGTGCGGGGTGGGGGGTCGGGGGGGGGCATTGGGGGCTGGTTTTGTTCAAAGGGGGGTGAGGGCTTGCGCGGACAATGCTGCTAGTGGTCTGTTGTAGGAACTGCCAATGCTGCTCTTGTAGGGCTGGGTCGCAATATGTGCTACTGTATAAATGTCTCTTGATGGTGAGGGTGTGCGGCTAGGCCCTGGCGGGACACTTATAATGAGCTGGAATGTAAGGGCGATGCTGGATAAGGTAAAGAGGGGAGCCGTGTTCACATGGTCCAGGAGAAGGGGAACTGACATACTTTTGTTGCAAGAAACGCACTTGATGGGCACCAAAGCGCTATGCCTTCAGCGAAATGGCTTCATCCATGTCTACCACTCTGGGTTTACAAGGGGGTCACGAGGGGTATCGGTCCTCATACATCGTAGGGTTCCCTTTGCTCATAAACGCACATGGACTGATGCGCAGGGTAGGTTTATATTTGTGCAGGGAGAGATTGGGGGTGAAGCAGTGATTCTTGGCAGCGTGTACGCACCACCCCCTTTGCAGTGGGCCCTGGTAGAGAGGCTGCTGTCCCTATGGGTGGATATGTCCACTGCCCTGTCCATTGTGGGAGGGGACTGGATCGAAGTCATGGAAGTCTCGTGCGACCGATGGCGAAACACTGCTGGCGCTCAGGATGCGGTGGGGAGGGAAGGGCCAGCCACCAGATTGAGGGCCATGGTCACAGGTCTAGATTGGGTTGACACCTGGAGGTACAAGCATGGGTCGCGTAGGGACTTCACGTATTTCTCCTCAGCGCAGGACTCCTCAAGATTAGACTACGTGTTTGTTCCGAGAGTGATGGCTAACAGGGTCTTGTCCGCAGAGAACCTACCATGGGCGTTGTCCGATCACTCGCCGGTGTATGTTGTTGTCGACACTGGTCGCGCTCTGCAGCCATTTCGGTGGCATATGTCGCCTTGGCAACTGATGCAAGACTCCTACCGTACTCACATGACCTGTGAACTTGCGCATTTCCTATCCACTAACGTGGGTACAGTAGACTCCCCGGCGACGCTGTGGGAAGCAATGAAGCCCACGCTGCGGGGGATAGATATCTCGTGGTGCGCGGCGGCGCGTAGGGAGAAGCGTAGGGAACTAGTGTGGCGCGAAGCAGAGATAGAGGATCTGGAGCGTAGGGGGCGAGAGGATGATGATGGTGGACCGGCGAGGCAGCAGCTGATATTGGCGCAACAGCAATATGCTGCGGCGCTGCTGGATGAAGCCCGACAGGCTTAGCTGGCTACACGCAGTTGCATATACCAGTGGGGCGACAAGTCCTGCAAGATGCTACATCGCCTGTGTCAGGCCATTATGCATGCCCAGCCACTGCCCCACATAGTGAGCCCGGATGGGGAGCCACTTTTGGAACCCGCTGTGATAGCCGGTAGCTTTGCTTTGTACTACGAGACATTGTACGCGCCCCGGGAGTGCTTAGAGGCAGAGGTAGTGCAACGGTTTATAGATGACCTCCCTCCGAGGGCCGTTACGGATGAGGTTCGCAAAGATCTTGACCGCCCTTTGACGGACGATGAGTTGGCCGCGGCACTGGGCGAATTGAACCCGGGTAAGGCGCTGGGACCCAACGGGTTCCCTAGCGAGTTTTTTCGGCAATTTGCAATGCAGCTGAGTCCTCATTTCCGCCCAGTCATTGAAGAAGCGTGCGAGAGTGGCACGCTGCCCCCGGACTGGAGGCATGCGGAAGTGGTGGTGTTCCTGAAGCCGGGGCGACAGCCGGAGAGACATGAGTCATACCGTCCAATCTCTTTGCTTAACACTGAGGCCAAGATACTGGCTAAAGCCCTTGCCAATAGACTTAAACCCCATATCACGGACCTGGTTCATCAGGACCAGGCCGGTTTTATGCCACAACGTGCTACTCGCCATAATATTAGACGGGCCCAGGTCGCGATTTCGGCGTGGCGAGGATTGGGGGAACGGGCGGCGCTGTTATTGGCGGACATGGACAGGGCATTTGACTCCCTGAGCAGGACTTACCTGTTTGCCCTACTGGGACGCCTGAACCTGGGCCCTCGCTTTTTGGCATACGTGCGGCTACTATACTCGGAGCTCACGGCCGCGGGTGGGGGGGTATCCCGCTCCTTCCACATTCGACGTGGGACGAGGCAGGGCTGCCCCCTCTACCCATATCTCTTTGCACTTGCAATGGAACCCCTCGCAGCGTGGGTGAGAATCGACGCTCAGCTGGAGGGATTTCAGTGGTCGGCGGACCTGACTGATAGAATAGCCCTTTACACAGACGATGTGTTGTTTTCCCTCACAGACTTGGAGTGATCGGGGCCTCGTCTTATGCGAATCCTACAAATCTTTGGTGAAACCTCAGGTCTATACATGAAACCTGGGAAATCTACCCTCTGGATTCTGGGAGGTCCGCAGCCGGTGGGGAACTGGACGGGGGGGGGCTCCAGATGGCCATGGATGGCATGAAGTATCTGGGAGTGCTTCTCTCTGAAGACGGGACCGTAGCCCGAGAGCGCAACATTACCCCGGTCTGGGAGCGCACCCGGGAAGATTTGAAAGTGTGGTCTAGAATGGAGCTCTCCATTCTTGGTAGATTGGCCATCTTTAAGATGGTGGCGCTCCCGCGCCTGATATACCAATTGCAAAATCATCCAGTGTTGGTTCCACTAAGCTGGTTCCGGCGCCTCAACGCGGCACTGAGCGGATTCTTGTGGGACGGGGGCGCCGTGCGTGTTGCCTTGCGAACTTGCTTTCGGTCAACGTACACTGGGGGCTTGGCCACGTCAGATGTCCTGTCGTATTACCAGGCGTCCCACCTTTTGGTTCTAAATGAATGGTTGTATGCAGACAGGAGGGACCCCGCTTATGCTGTAGAGAGGGCCTTGATGGGCACTGCGTCTGTTCACACACTGCTATATTCTGCATCCCTCAGGAGGTCCCTGCCGTCCACTACGCAGGTGGTCTTTCAGATATGGTGACAGGCTTTACGAAGGATGGGCTGGTGGAATGTCCTTACTCAAGAAACTCCATTGTGGCGAAATGGTAGGTTGCCCCAACTGGCCACCCTGATGGGCTTCCGGGGTTGGGATGCGATTGGCATCTCTACCCTAGGGGACGTTATGTCAGGGTGTGTACTCAAATCCTTTGATACTCTGCGGGAAGAATTTGAAATGCCACGTACCCAATTCTATAAATATCTCCAATTTCGGCATGCTCTCACACCATACATTACGGGGTTGGAGGATTTGCCTGAGTTCAGCCCACTAGAGGCTAAAGTTTTCATGAGGGAGTTGCCCGATAAGAAATTGTCCCGCATTTACCAAACCCTGGTGCGACACTGTTCCACGGACCTGCAACGACTTAAGACCACATGGGAGCAGGACATTGGGGAGTTAGATGAGGAGGGCTGGGTGGAGGCATTGGAGGGACCCAGGGGAGCTGCTATTTCCACGCGCCTGCGACTCATCCAATTTAGATACCTTCAGCGTACGTACTACACCAGACAGTGCTTGTGGAGGGCAGGCTTGGTTGCATCCCCAGATTGCCTTAGGTGTGGGTCGGAGGTGGGCACGTTGATGCATATGGTGTGGGACTGCAGGGTGTTATGGAAGTTCTGGAATGGGGTGTTCCGGTGCCTAGATGAGGTCCTGGCTTGGGTGCTTCAGAGGGATCCTAAGCTGGCTCTACTACACGTTATGGCTGGGGTGGGGGGCAATAGGTATAAGCGCCACTTATTGTTACTGGGGCTAACGCTGGCCAAGAGAGACATTGCACGATCATGGAAGGCGCCCCAGGCCCCGTCGCTTATAACCTGGAAAAATGGAATGGACTTTTGTATGGGGCTGGAGCAGCCAATCTACGTAGCCAGGGGTTGCCCTCGAAAGCACTTCAGGATATGGAAGAGGTGGGCAGACTATCGTGGTCTGGAGTTGGATTCGCCACCTGAGGACAATGCTAACCAACCCGCCTGACAGCTCAACAGCCAAGACTATATTACAGACACTTTGATACACATGGCAGGTGCTATACTAGACATGCATGATACAGGCGGAGTAGGCAGCGGCGTGCTCGGGGGGGTCATGGGTGGACGGGGGAAGGGGGTGGTTCCTCAGTTTCACTTCGTTGCCTGTATGTTTGCTTCTTGACAGGAACTAAAACACATTTGTAATTGATAAATTGATACTGGTGATTGTCTCTGGATATCAGAGCGTTACGTAACATGTGTTCACTATGCAATCAAAAAAATCTGTTTTAAAAAAAAAAATATCGAAGTCCAATCCACATAATTGTAAGTACAAAAATATTGAGAAAAAAATATTGTCGTCAAAAATAGAGTTTTCTAAAAATGTTTTAATAATAATATGAAATTAAGTAAATAATACATATAACTAAAAGAAATATAGTTACAAATATTAAAACATATTTAAAAATAATAATTAATAGATATAATGTTAAAATACATTAAACATATACATATAAATTAATATATATACTTACTCCATATAGTGCATAAGTAGGGAAAGCGTTAAATAGCGTAGGGGTAAAAATGATTATTCCCACTCCAGAGAGTGCAACAGTAGGGAAAGCGCCGGATAGCGTAGGGGTAAAAATTACTGTTCCCACTCCAGAGAGTGCAACAGTAGGGCAAGCGTTGGATAGCGTAGGGGTAAAAATTACTATGCCCACTCCAGAGAGTGCAATAGTAGGGAAAGCGATGGACAGCGTAGGTGTTAAAAATAACATACTTATAAATCAAATAAATATTGTAATTAAATAATGATTTATGAATACATTTACAAAAAATAAAATAATAACTACAAATATATCAAAATTGATAATTACTTTAATAATATTAAATACGTCCCACCCTAGTCCCCAATAAACACCCAACACACTCCACATACAATTTCACACAATTAATGTTATTTTCTATTAATCAATTAATAAAAACGAATTTGCAATTAATAATTAATTAAACATTAAATAATTATCAATAACGATAAATATTATGTAATACAAATTAATACCCAATTAATAATTAATTAACAAAAACATAATTATCAATACCAATACATAATATTTAATAAAATTGAATAACCAATTTATAATTCATTAACAAAATAATTATCAATACCCTATTTATTTTTTATTAATTTCTTCATTGCAAATAAATGACTGCCCACCCTATTCCCCTATAAACCCACAACCCACTCCAATAATACATTAATACAAATATGATAATTATCAATTAATAATAATTAATTACCAGCTAATAATTAATTAACAATACAATAATTATGAATACAGATAATTAAAAAGTAATAATCACTTAATTAAAATGAAATTACTTCCCATCCTATTCCCCTAAAAACCCACAACCCGCTACAGAACTAAAACAAAAAATGTAATTAAAAATAATAAATAATTCCTAAAAATGATTATTTAATTTACTATAATTAAATTACTTCCCACCCTATTCCCCTATAAGCACACAACCCGCTATAGTGCTAAAACGCAAAATTAATTATAAAAAACGTACTAATTTCTAAAAGATTTAAACATATATTTAAAAAAACTGTACAATATTTAACAAAAATTATAGAATACATACATATAAAACACATACTAAAATACTTAACACTAATATAAATATCGGTAATTTAACTATTGATATTACTAACATCGATATTTGTAACATCGATATTTCTTACCTTAATTTCGATATTCTGGTTGTCGATATTCTTGATGTTGATATTCTGTCCCTACAATATTTAAAACTCAATATAAAAGCACTCCGATATTTAAAAATCGATATTTTGACTGTTCACCGTGGGAGTGCACAAGCTCTTCACTGAACAAATGCACATCCATATAAGAAAGAATTGTCCAACCCAGTGCCCGACTTTCAAAAATAATGCACCATAGAATTAAATACTACACTTACATGTATACATAATGCAACTTAGTGGCCTTAGACCTCGGGTGCCAACCCTTTGCTCAGGTGGATTTTTCCCATTTGGGCAAATTGTAGCAAGAATCAACTCAGATGCAGTTTTAACCCCAACACTTTTAAGATAGGACATAGACTGTATTTCTCACTGCATTCACCAAACATGTATGCAAGTCTGTAGATTGGGTTGTTTTGGCTCAGGTGCTTCCACACTTCTGGGGCAGAGCGCTAGCCGATTGTCCTTTCTGGGTGGGCTCAACGTTTGCATATGCAGCTCTCTGAGCTGTCAAAGTTGGCTGTGGAAATCTCTAGGCTGTGCATGTCCAGATCAATGTGGCCACTTGCCACGTCACACATCTGTCAATTACTTCAGGTGCATCTGCTCAGGACACGCTGCAGTTGATTACTTCAGGTGCAGTGATTCAGGTCAAACTGCCCTTGATTACTTCAGGCACAGTGGCTTAGGTCACATCATATCTTCATGATGCATGCTGGAAATTGAATAGTAAAAGAAACAATCGATTGACAGAATGCTGAACAATGCAAACATTCACCCGAGTCACAAGGATCTGGGTTTAATCCATCATTCTTTTGCTCACCACACCACCCCAGTTTGGACCCAGCCATATGCAAATCAGTCTTGACCCTGTTCCTTGTGGGACCAGACCAGCCCAAACTCCCAAGCCAGGTCTTCCCTGGACCAGAAACAAGCATCTTGGGACCGGTTTCAGGACACCACCCTTCATCAGTCAGGATAGCTTGAATCCAGTGGTGTAGTGAGCATGGGACCCACGTCTGGGCATACCCTTTCCACTTAAGGTGACATATGTGAAGGAAAAAAATGATCGACGGAATGCTGACCAATGCAAACATTCAACCCCAGTCACAAGGGTCTTGGTTTAATCCATCATTCTTTTGCTCACCACACCACCCCAGTTTGGACCGAGCCATATGCAAATCAGCCTTGACCCATGTTCCTTGTGGGAACAATCCAGCCCGAATTGCCAAGCCAGGTGTTCGCTGGACTGGAAACAAGCATCCTGGGATCGGTTTCAGGGCATCACCCTTCATCAGTCAGGATAGCTTGAATCCAGTGGTGTAGTGAGCATGGGACCCACGTCTGGGCATACCCTTCCCACTTAGGGCGACATTTGTAAAAGAACAACTGATGGACGGAATGCTGAACAATGCAAACATTCACCCCCAGTCACAATAACAGGGTTTAATTCATTATTCTTTTGCTCACCACTCCACCCCAGTTTGGACCCAGCCATTGCAAATCAGTCTTGACATTGTTCCTTGTGGGAACAGCCCAGCCCAAAGTGCCAAGCCAGGGCTTACTTGGACCGGAAACAAGATCCTGAGACCAGTTTCAGGGCACCCCCCTTCATCAGCCAGGCTAGTTTGAATACAGTGGTGTAGCGAGCATGGGACCCACGTCTTGGTACCCACATCTGGGCATACCCTCCCACTTAGGCCGACATATGTAAAAGAAAGAATGAATGGACGGAATGCTGAACAATGCAAACATTCACCCCAGTCACAAGGATCGGGGTTTAATCCATCATTATTTTGCTCATCACACCACCCCAGTTTGGACCCAGCCATATGCAAATTAGTCTTGACCCTGTTTCTTGTGAAAATAGTCCAGCCCGAACTTCCAAGCCAGATTTTCCCAGGGACGAAAACAAGCATCCTTTGACCGGTTTCATGGCATCACCCTTCATCAGCCAGGCTAGTTTGAATCCAGTGTTGTAGTGAGCATGGGGCCCACGTCTGGGCATACCCTTCCAACGTATGGTGACATATGTAAAAGAAACAATTGATGGATGGAATGGTGACCAAGGCAAACATTCACCCCCAGTCACAACGATCTGGATTTAATCCATCATTCGTTTGCTCACCACACCACCCCTGTTTGGACCCAGCCACATGCAAATCAGTCTTGACCCTGTTCCTTGTGGGAACACTCCAGCCCGAACTGCCAAGCCAGGTCTTCCCTGCACCATAAACAAGCATACTCGGACCAGTTTCAGGGCATCATCCTTCATCATCCAAGCTAGTTTGAATTCAGTGGTGCAGTGAGCTTGGGACCCACGACTGGGCATACCCTTCCCACTTAGGGCAACATATTTAAAAGAAACAATTGATGGACGGAATGATGAACAATGCAAACATTCACCCCCAGTCCAAGGATCTGGGTTTAGTCCATCATTCTTTGGCTCACCACACCACCCCAGTTTGGAGCCAGCCATAGGCAAATCAGTCTTGACCCTATTCTTTGTGGGGACAGAAAAGCCCAACCTGCCAAGCCAGGTCTTCCCTGGAACGAAAGCAAGCATCCTGGGACCAGTTTCAGGGCATCATCCTTCATCAGCCAAGCTTGTTTGAATCCGGTGGTGTAGTGAGCATGAGACCCACATCTGGGCAAACCCTTCCCACTTAGGGGGACATATGTAAAAGAAAGAGTTGATGGACGGAATGCTGAACAATGCAAACATTCACCCCCAGTCACAAGGATCTGGGTTGAATAAATCATTCTTTTGCTCACCACACCACCCCAGTTTGGAGCCAGCCATAGGCAAATCAGTCTCGACCATGTTCCTTGTGGGAACAGTCCAGCTTGAACTGCCAAGCCAGGTCTTACCTGGACCGGAAACAAGCATCCTGGGACCGGTTTCAGGGCATCACCTTTCATCATTGTAGTAGAGCATCTGGAGCCCGCTGACACCAGGGAGTACAGATTGCTCTCTGTAGTTGTCCATTCTAGCAAACCCATCACACCAGGGTCACACTGCACCTCGCTCTGCCCGCACTGTCATGCCTCTTGTCAGATTTAGCAGGCTCCTTTCATCTCTCACCAGGCTGGCTGCATGACATATATGTGCTTCAAGATAAGTTATCAGCTCTTGTAGCAAATTACATACTCAGATGATGGGAAGCTGTATGTCAAGTTGACACAAGCTCTGGTTGCACAATAGTCCTCTGAGTACTCTGAAGAGCACTTCCTTCCTTGGTCAAAGAGAACTTTGAACCAGAACAGCAAACAGGTCAATTAACAACACATGTATGCCGTAAAAGCAGGCAGGAGATGTTTATAGGCCAACTTGGGGTGGTTCTCTGTTCAAGTGTTCTTTCCATGACACCCTCCAAAAACAGACTAGGTGTAGAGTGACACTTCTGACACAACTGTGGACCAAAGAGGTATGAGCTTTCTGCTCCTAGCTGTCATCCGCCACACTGAAGAATAACCAGAGAAAAGAAAACAGTCTGATCTCACATAAGGGGCCCTTCTTACCTTGACCAATAGAGAAGGCAATTCCACATTTCCCCCCTACCATGGACTTCAGGAAGACTAATCTGCAACTCCTCTCAGTGAAAGGCCTAATTGAATTTCTAAGGGAGACTTGCCCCTGTTTTTCAACGTCAGTGTCTAGGTCTCCTCTATCCAGATTCAGCAGCGTAATTAATACACTTCCACTGTCTGGCAAAACAACCTCACTCCTCACGTCCATCTTGTGTAAAGGGTCAGCACGCAGACATCTGAAATGGATCGAGCAGGCCTCCATTTCTCTGGTTCACTCAGACGCACAAAGCATATACCCCTGTGCCAAATAAACACCCATGCACCCCATACAATTTGGTAGCTGGTGCTAGGTTCTGGGTAAGTGCATTGGTGTTGGACGTCATGCCAGTAGCTCAGATAAAAATATCTGATCACAACTATAGATTCTCCAAACATTGTATGCTGTCTACACAGCTCTATGTACTAAACCCATGACGAGGTCAGTGGTCCACTGTCTGTACAATAATGATATGTTTGTTTAGACGCTCCAAGTCATGTGACAAGTACAGGGTCTCACTCGTTTCTAGGGAAAAGCCTAGGTTTCTGCGCACACTCTAGATTACTGTGAGGCTAGTGTCAAAATAAAAGTCCAGGATAACATGTACATTCAGTTAGGCACTCTAGTCAGAGGAACACAGCTGCCCATCATGCAGAGGACTTCAACGTCCCAACTCAGTACATGGAATAAAGCAGTTAAGGTGGTCTTGTGTGGCTTGATAAATCTCACTTAGGTTTTGCATCGTCCTTGCGCTCCCTCGCAAGGCACAAGAGCAATGCAAAACCCTGATAAATATGGGCCTGAGTATTTCAGTCAATCCTTTATGGCTGCCCTTGAGCCCCCTACTCAACAAATAGCCACTCTTGGCCAGGGTTAATGCCATAGCTGAGGAACGCCTCTTTGAGGCTGGCACATACCTAACCAAGTCACCAGGGTAGACTGAGCAAAAGGTGTATTAATCATGTCTGAGTGCACAATAAAATGCTAACACCAGTGGTCCAGCAACAAGGGTAAAGTCCTTGCTCGGTTTATGAATCTGTCCTTCGATTGGCTACAGAGAAAAGAAATCATGTCCTCCTCAAAGTAAAAGGATTATATTCTCCATAGGGTTAAGTACAACCCATGTAGACCTCTTCCCACTGTGAATGGGCTATCACCAATTTTTAATTGGTGGTGAAGTATTACTGTTTTGAGACTGGAATTTAGTTAGAAATCATTAACCCCTTCCATGCTCATGACGGAACCGTTCCGTCATGAGCGTCGGTTGAGCTGTGCTCATGACGGAACCGTTCCGTCATGAGCCGATAGGCTCATTAGAACCTTCAGCACAGCGCGAAAATTCGCGCCGCGCTGAAGGGGTTAATACATACCACTGCGAATACGTATTGGAGGTGGTGTACTAAACACGCACCTTCCAAATTACATATTGAAATTGGGTCATAAACGACAATTACGATTTGTTAACATGTTACTTAATCACAATATCATGTTTGTACCTTCAAAAAAGCATTTTTAGGGGCTGATTCCACCACCTGGGTCATTTGTGGCCTTAAAAATACTTTGTACATCTGGCCCTAAGTTCCTTCTCTCCTGCTAATTAGTCTCTAAAGATGACACTATATTTAGATAGCACTCCCAAACCACTCTGCGACCTTAATCTGTTCTCTTTATTTAGTAAGCATCCTCCTCCTGAAACCTATACAAAACCTGAACACTATCATTGCAAATCAGGGATAATAGTTAGCCAAATCTTGCTGGCAGCATCCTCATAAACCTCACTATTACAGATGATATGTATTTATCAAACACAAAAAATAAAGTCATGTTTATTATAGGTGACAGTAGCCAGGTGATAACTCATAAAGAGTTTCAGTCATAAGGGTTTATTATACACATGTTTTTCAAGCTCATAAAATAACATTTGAGATGAAAATAAAGTGGAAGAAAATGGGTAAATTTCTGCTTCAAATAGGAATAATTTCGAATCTGTCGTCCTTGGATGTATTGTTCTTCACATCCATGTATATGTTTTATTGATATTTACTCTTGCTATTTTTGGGACACCCTTATCTTTGTCTATCACAGGGAGGAGTTTTTATGGTACATATGAAAATGTTAATAAATATTAGAACACTGGAATGTTGGGAGCTCCATTGAAGACAATGAAGTGCTCCCTGCTTCTACTGTCCGGTAAAGGCCCACAGAGCAACATTCAAATGTTTTGTAAGCACAGTCCCGGGCACACGTGGTGGGGATACAATAGCACAGGACACCCACTATGTTACACATTATCACGTATACCCACTTGCCATTGTTTTTACTATGTCACATCACTCATGAACAATGTTTTTCTCACAACTTTGTCATTTTGATCATACCATGAAAGTGGCATGCGCACTCAAGTCACATTTCGCTCAGGTTTTTTCTTAAAACACTAGCTCCGCTAACACTTAGGGTGAACCCTTTTCTATGTCCCATCAGGGGTTATTATACCGTCCATACTTGATTTTCCATTTTGTTTTCAAACTCCCCTCACCCCATGTTTTGAATCCTCCCCAGCCCTGAAGAGTCACAGGACGATTGCCTTGTGAAAAAACATGTGTCGTCTGGTTGTTTGATTTCATTCTATCATATCTTGATTAAATAACTTTAAAGATTACACGGGTGTCGACCACAGTAATTTTGATCTGAGACTGCCATACCACTATTGTATCCCCACCACGTGTGCCCGGGACTGTGCTTACAAGACTGTTGTGGGTTCCTGACTCACAAACCAAAGGGCGTTATTGGGTAGTTCCCCCGACCTGGTAGAACGTACATACTCAAAGCATTATTCACACAAAAACGCGCACTAGTCTGAGAGCCAATCTCCCTGGTTACACAAAAAAAACCTAATCCTAGATACAACATTCCAATATTTTACAAAGGCCTCTCGGAGCTCGAGGGGATTTAAATCCCCTTGTGCTCCAAGAGGCCTTTCTTTTAATTCTGCCCTCCAGTGGCAGAATGTTCTAATAGCCTTACAGCCCTTCGTAGCAGGTCTATACCGGCTTTTGAAGTCCTGTTCCCTTTGGCTCGGGCCTTTAACTCAGAAGCAGGCCTTTAATAGCCGGTATAGCCTACTACGGCGGGCTATAAGGCTATATTATACATATTACTCCTGTGTGGATATTATTGGTTTATCATACTCACAAAATGTGATGAGAAGAATGCTTGCAGTTTTTGTAACCACTGGCAGTCTTCTTCTGCCCACCTTAGTTTTCCCAGATCTGGGTTCTGTGCTCACCGTGCCACTGGAACAAATGTATACCTGGCTGTATACCTTGCTGAATAGCCCTACTCACAGCAAAACCGGCCTTGGGTAGCTTGTTCTCTGGTTCTGAGTGATTGTCAGAGGTTAGACAAATTCCAAGCCTTCTTATCACCACCTTTTGTGTGTTGGTTAATATTGGTTGCTTTGAACCATAAGGGTTAGAACACGTGGACCTTTGGCCATTTCTCACATGATGCACATTTTTACCTGTTACGTGCTTGTTATTAGCGACTGTATACTTATGGTAAAGACTCACTTTTTATATTGAAAACACGTTTTGGGGTTTGTTTATAACTTTGGCTCTATTTGATCAATTTTTCGACAATTCCGATAGAAATATGTGCACTCAAATAAAGCAAAAACCTCTAAATGTAATTACACCAAACGTGGCATGACATTAGAACTTTAATTAGAGTAGTGTCTTTTTTCCTTTTTTGGCGTTATCTTCTTAGTGGTTTTTCAGATATTCCTGTTACAAAAGTCCCCTTTCTGATGGAGATGGCGAGGACAACTCTACGCTACATCCTACTCAGCGTATGCCAGAGGGATGCACTCTGTCATAGACACAAGATGGCAGATATGTTTTAATAGAAGGCAGATTATATGGTAACGTGATTACTCTAGGGAGCATTTATGCCTCTAACCAGGACCAGCTAACTTTCCTCCATTCACTCTCTCCACACATGGAGAGTACACCCCCAGATACTTGCCTGTTGGGAAGCAATTTTGATTGCGTGCTGGACATGAATCAGGATCGGTTAATTCCTCCTTTAAAAGGGACTGTGGTAAAGAAACTGGATGAGGGGCTACAAGACTGGACAGAACACTGGGGACTGATAGATGTCTGGCGGACGCAACACAGTACGGACCGCACTTCTCCTATTTTTCACATGTACACAACCCTCATTCTAGAATAGATCGCTTTGTATGCTCCCATAAATTGACCCAGAATATAACACAGTCCGAATACTTTGGGAGAACTATTTCGGACCACAGTTTAATACTGTTACAATTTACCCCCATAGGGGAGCGACATCCTGCCCCAAGGTGGCGGCTTAACCAACCCTCGCTAGAAGATCATGCTACCGAAACTCAATAGCAAGGGTGGTATCCGATTACTGTCTTAATAATCAAGGATCAGCGTTTATGAGACTGCTTGAGTGGCAAGCCTTTAAGGTAGTGACGAGAGGGCAATGCATTGGCCAGACAGTAGGCATCCAAGCAGAGCTTCGTAAAGAGTTACCGACTCTGGAAAAAATGTATGCATATTAGATAACATGACTGGTATGCAACAAGAGTCCCTAACAGAATGGAAACAGCGTTTACAACGCTGTCATCACATTGCAGTGCTATTACAATGCGGTTGTTACAATGATCGCATTGTTAGTAAGCAAAACCTTTACATCGCAAGGCATTAAAACTACTTGCTGTTGGGGGCGCTAAGGTATTGGAAATGAATTCCAACACCTTCCCTACTGTTGCGCAAACTGGAGTAGGAATAGTAAATAATACTATTCCTAAGTCCAGTGCGCCCCCTACATCTAGTCATTCCTAATGACTTGAGCTGCAAAGGTATAGCGTACTAACAACACAGTTGTTGTAAAAACACGCAATGTAATAGCATGCGTTGTGACATGCTATATTCCTAACAGAAGCACACGACACGAGGAAGCAAAACGAAATCTTAGAAAAATGACGATCCCTTGACTACAAACAATATGTCTATGTCTATGTGGGGATATTTATAGGGCACACTGTTACTCCAAGGAGGGTTCTGACGCTAAGAGCTAAAAGGGTAGCAGCGGGGGAAGGAAAGGTCACGGGCATGAGTAGAGCCAACTTTTCAGTTTTTTCCGGAACAGAGGTGTGGACTCATAGATTTCACTGCGTCACTTCTACAAGGCTTTTTGCGGGGGAACGCCCCCCTGCATACATTATACCTGACGCAGTTATAATGTAGCACGGGGGTTTACAAAGGGACGCATCTGCTTAGATGCGTCACTATGTAAATAGTGCGCAACCGGAGGCATGTTTTATACCGCCGATGCGTCACAAAAAGTGATGCATCGGAAGCGCAAAACTGATGCAAAGCCTCATAAATGAGGCTCTACATTTCTAGACCTGGCGCTGGGTTTGTCCAAATGGTGAATAGCGATAGACTGGAAATCAGCAGAGTGCTCTAGGGTAAAAATGTGGACGACAGATGTAACACAATGGGTGAGAGCCGAGGAAAGGGCTTTGACAAGTGAAGAAACTAAAGGAGTAAGACTTTGGCCGATAGCAGATCTGTGGTCAGAAATACTGACAATGTGGAAACACCCAGGCCAGGGCAACGAGCTGAACCAGATACAGATACAGACTCAACAGATGAAGAAGGTCTTGAGTTGCCAGCAGACCCCATAGGTGAAACACAAACAGCTAAAGGGAAGAAGGACCCCACAGGACTGAGACCGTTAAGAAGGTAACACAGACAGACTGACTCCCTGACCATCTGACCTCCCCCTGCTCGCCACACCACCCTAGACATACCACATCTTGCAGAATAAATTAACAAGGTTACTCAATACCCCTGATACCCTGCTAAAAGGGAATTCTGCTTCATCTTACCTGCTGCTCCCCCTTCTCTTTTTTTCTTTCACAGTATAAAAAAAAATGTTCTGAGATATATGTTAACTGAAGCAACATGATTAAAGGAATCTGCATAAAACTAAGGCATACCTTAAACAACGAATGTATCTCTGACTCTTCTGAAGAATGGTATACTGTATTTGATTATGGCATAAAGACGTACCTTCTGATTGCAATAATTTTAATGCATAAGAAGAAGAAATCCCCAAGAGAACGATTGCGAACTAGCAAAAGTGAAAACTGATAACATAAGAGGACAGAAGGACAACAAAAATGTACCATAAGTTATACTGTGAAGATTCACAATATATTGTTACCATACAAGATATTACTGCTTGTAAATGAAAAATAAATACCAATAAAAAGACGTTTAAAAAACGTGATCTGGACTGTTTATTAGCGGTCTGTCCATGAGCTCCAGTTCGTGGAGCATACGAAGTCCATTGGGCAAGAGAGCATTTTCTCATGTTATCCAATACAGCTTCAGAGATCCTAAACCTCGACCCCAGCACCAAAGGCTGTCATTGGTGGGCCACTTCATGTCTTGTGGGCATGAAGATCAGGGACAGCATCCACTGACCATTGGGCCAGTGTGCAAGTGGGGAAGGAGAGACCTGACACCTATAAAGTTAAACAATTATTCTTGGGCGCCGAGTTCACAGACCAGGTCGAGATTACAGACCCTGGGGTCTGCCTGAGGACAGCTGACCCTACTAGAAACACACAGCCATAAGGCCAGGCCTTCAGTGTCTTAGGTCAGCCAGACCCAACAGCAACTGCAGAGTTGAAAGCTGTGTCTTTAGACAGAGTGTGTTTCTGGAGATGGAGCCCAGGACAAATGAATATGAAGGATGTCACAATCACAATGGACGAGACAAGTCTGCTTTTAACCATGATGTGGACGCATCACACACAGTTGTACACCAGAATATTATGAAATACTGACATGCCCCAAATATTACTGTACAAAGATATATACGTTTCCATTGGGTATGGGTGTACTATTATCAACTGCAGTTGGACAATATTTTTGTAGACAATATTAAGGACAAGATATTTAGTTCAGACATTATTTTGACAATAGTATTCTAGTACCACACAATTATGCTGTGATCCCTGAGTACGCATGGGTGAAACACACACCACATACACCACCTTCTCTCTACAAAAATTAGTCAAGGACTCCAGCTATGGGTGATTGATCACACCTTTCCTGGGAAGTGCTAGCAGGTACATTTGCCACCAGGAGTGCAGGTAAGAAGGTCTATAATCCAGAACTACAAAATGCTACCACTAGTGCAAGCACTGCACAGCGTGGTAACCACTCTCGTTAGGGTTCATGGAACATTCTGGGTGTACTCGTTTTTAGTAAGCCTGCGCGTAGTTAGCGAAGTGACCAAAAACATCTACTGTGCTACGTGGAATTCTGCAAGCAGTGGAGTGAGCTTGATAATGACTGTTTGCATTGATTTTCAGCTCTGGGTGTTTGTCCTGCGCCGGAAAATCAACACAAACAACATCACACGCAGCATAAGAGGGCGCTGCTTCTTTTCTGATGCTTGAGTAGATTTTGTACTTGAGCTGAAACTTTCTCAACGCGAAAAGAAAGTTTCTCAACGTGAATGGTCATGATCGCCAGCATTGAGAAATATGACTGCACGGGTTGAGAAATCTTGCCGGGAGGTGGATTTTTCTCACTTGCGATTGGCAACTTAGTGCTGGGGAGCGTGAACAAGCAAAAATCCCACTGGGAGGTGGATTTTCCATGCTTGCGCTCACCAACTCGATGTTGGGGAGCGCGAGTGAGGGAAAAAACTCTGCTTAGAGTTTTTCAGAACTCCGCATGCTCCGTGGTGTGCAGAGTGTGGAAAACTTTGCAAACTCCATGAGCGGAGCAGAGTTCACCTCCCGGGCTTATTTTTTAGCTGAGCTAGGTCATGATTGTATTAACTATCCTCAACCTTTGGTCAATCCTGCTAGTTTCATTGCATTCTCTCCCCCTGCTGTTGTCTATACAACAAAGGGAAGGAAAATATTAAATGTTATATTTCCTGGCCATACCACTTACTCCATTAATGAACTTCTTGGGGGCCACAGATATGTCTTCTCACATAGTCATGCTTGTATAAGTGTCTTGAGGAACTGAACTCTCTGCCGATCCACATACGCAGTGTGGAGCTTCTGGTGTATGCACAGAGGCACCTTTGAGCAAACTTCATGATCCATTTCCGATGCATCCACATTCACGATAGCGACTTCCTCAGGAACACTGGTGTGCTCCACTTTATTGTCAAAAACGCCCCTGCCTATATGGGGATGGGAGCCAGAGACTTGTCATGACTAACACTTAATGGTTGGAATTCAGGGGGTCCTTGTCCCAGTTACCCATTTGACCCTGATGGAACCACTTTTGCTAGTTCAGCTTCTGTTTTTAGGCTGAGGTCCAGGAATTGCCACTGAGCATTGTTGTCAGACTTCTGGCTTTGCTGCACTGGATGTTTCTACCCCAAGTGGCTCCGTCGGTTGTGCACCTTGCCCCTTCTGATCTCTCCTATTGGCAGTCCACGAAACACCTACTGCCATCTGCTTGGGATCAACCAGTGAGAGTCACCAAGGGGCTATCTCAACGTTACTTGATGAGTTGAGTTCAGCTGATGGGTTTTGATTTAAATCCCTATCTACAAACATTTATAGTCAGGGATTTGCACCAAAATCCAATGCCTCTTCTAGGCAGACACAACGAGGACAAATATTTTACCTACCTACTTTTCATGCATGCTGCATTGTACTGCACATGTACAAAGCAGGAAAAGTGTTAAAGGATAGTTCTTGTGCTGGAAGAGTCACCATTCAGTACAAGAACTATTCCTTACAGAAAACACACACCCTGGCACTATGGCGCAAGAGAGTGTGCGTTGGCACAGTCATAAGTGTGCAGGCGCAGGGAGAGAGGAAACACTGCCACATCTTAGTAGATAGAGCATTGTTCTGCTCTCTCCCTTTCAAGCGCGTAGAAAGTTTAGTTGCTGCACCGTGTTACTTCTAAGTAAATCTTGGCCCCTAGTCTGTTCCTGTTCACCATTTCATGCAGTCTCAAAATTCAGCTTTGCATCATTTAACCAGGTTCCAAAGGAGACCTCAATACTTCTGCTGTAATCCTTAATATTTCTCAGCACACGAACAGATGGCTTGTCCATGCCATATTCAGGCAGCCAACATAAGTTCCACCAAAGTCTCAGTGTCCAGTTACCTGGATCTTCTAGGAATCCAGCACCAATTTTGACATCCCACTAGAGATACCAAACGTTTGAAGTCCATATCTCAAGATTTGATTTATGTCAGGTTGTATGTACCAGGGGCTCACCATGAAACAGGGGGTTCTCACTGGGCCCAAAGTCTCAACCAGACTCAATTCAGAACTTAGATGCAGGCCTTGGGTCCAATCACAAATGTAAAGGATATCATCTCCATACTCGTATTCCTGGAGAGATGCTTCAAATTACTCTAGAATCAAAACAGTGGCCATGTTTAATGGAACACAGCCCTCAAAGTCAGGGTTGAATAGCACAAAACCTCTGGGACTGGATGAATGTGGGAGTAACAGAAAGGTTGGTCATGGTTTAGGCTCATCACAGGTTTTGCTGGGAAGTGGAAGATGCAACTACTGTACTTCAAGCCGTACTTTGTCTTTGATCTTTATTCTACCTTGCTGGGCGGTGGTATCTTGTGACCTCTGGACGTCTCAGTCCTTTGAGGCAGCCTCAGGTAGATCTCAATAGCTTTGCCTTGAGCAGGCCTTTCTGACAGTGAGGTGTCACGTCATTAACTTGCAAGGCACTGCAGTTCCTTTCTTCTCCGTCTCATATCCCCCATGTCTATTCTTGTATGGAAGGTCAGTGAGTGGGTCCCTGAGGGCTGTGTGACATTGACTCCTTTTGCCTTCCTTCCTTAGCTGTGTATGTTGCATTTAGTCTCCATTTTGTTTCTCTTCTAAAATAGCTTTGCTTGCCCTATATATGTTATTATTCTCATAGTGGAAGTGCTTCTTCAGTGAGAGGACCGGTCTCCTTTACAATTTAAATCATCAATGCAGTGGAATGAAAATACAGAATGGAAAGGACACAGTCTGCAGCCTAGAAATAGGTTTCAGATCCCATTGGTTGAACCAATGTTCATGCAAATCTCCATATGTCTCTGACATGAATATACAAGCTTTCCAAGTCTCCCACTATCAATGGCATGTGTGTACATGATTCCACAGTCCCCCAACAGTGACATGCATTTACAAGCTTCCACAGTCATCCTCCACTGTTAACACATATTTAAATTCAACTACAATCTTCCTTCACCATGGATGCATGTTTATCTCCCTGTGTCCTGTTCCAACAGTGATATGAATTTACTAACTTCCTCGGTTATCCTCAAGTGGACAGATGTATTTACAAACTTCCCATGTCCTCCTTCACTATAGACAAATATGTGCAAACATCCATGGACCTTCTCCAAGAGAGACATGCATTTACAAGCTTCCCGTACCTTCCTCTACCAGGGCATGTACTCACAAACCTCCAGCCCTCTTCCTGCAGGGTCATGTGTTTACATCTTCCACAGCCCTTTACAAGGGAATCTGAATATAAGATGTGGGCAGATTTCAAGATAATTCTTGGGGAAACTGATAGCAGGTGGAATTGAGAAAGGCCATGTTGAGCAAAAGAGTCAAAGAAGGCTAGATGAGCACTGACTGAAGGTTTTTGGGTGGAGTGGCAAAGAGGAGTGGGGCTGGAAAAAGAGATTCATGGGAGTAGTGCTGATTGAGAGTCTGGCTTAGATCTGGTTGGCAGAGACTGAGGCATGGAATGTTACCTTAACACTGAACTCTACTTTTTCTCACCCCTTGCAGTTAACCGTAGAATATAGAATGGATGAACTGCTGATCACTTTGCAGGACAATCATGTCATTCCGTTCCCAAACCGGCTGGATTTGGAAGTGGTCAATTACCTGAGTGCGGCAGGAGTCGACATTCATTCATTTGTTGTAAAAAAAAAACAATGTGGAGAGGATGATACAGCTCACAGTGGACACCACAAAAAACCTTCTCCCTGATACTTGGGAAGTCAGATTTACCTGCTACTGAGGGTGGGGCGTTTGTACTTATCCCATGAAGTGTCATCTCCGTTCACTGAGGGCCTCTCTATAACACCATGTGCGTTGAGTAAAGATTTCTGTACTTCATTACATGGTTGCTTATAGTGCTTACTGATTTCCCTGTATGTATTTCTGTAACCCTTTCAAAAATGTATCTCTGCTGTTATGACTAGCCCTGCAAATCTGGTGAGTGGCCTCATTGTAAAAGCTATTTTCGTTATACTGTATTTACTAGAAAACTCTGTGAATCAGTGATTAAAAGGCTTCAATCCTGGCTAAAGGTCTCCATATCTAAATATTGACCAATGAAATTTAACACCTGTAATTGAAAGTAAGGCACACAACATTTTTTGTATATACACTTTCTTCTGAATTCTTCCAGCTTCTAGGTTTAATAACAGATAATATTATTATTGAAATGTGTGACACCACAATCATCCACACACTAAAGTCCTACAGTACTGTCCCTTTGCCCATTGTGATGCCCCATGATTTACTGTCACAGAAAACAATATCTCATAGTATTTCACTCATGGAGGATGCCTCCGTCATATAATAGAAGGTCGCAAGACCCCTGACCTACTGGTCAGGTACCTGCTCTGTCCCCCAGCAGCTCTGTAGTTGTGCCACTGCCGTAGACCCCGCTCACCTCTCTGGTAGGTGTTCTAGGCCCTCCTCCACCTGCAGGCTCCTGCCTGAGCCTCTTCCCTGGTGGTCCAGTGGGAGAGCATTGCTCTTCTGCTGGTTCCACTGCTGTCTTTAGAGTGTTGTGCCCGTCTTCTGTCTTGTTTGTATCCGTTTTTCTGTCTCTTAGCGATTGTTCCTGTTTTTCTGGCTTTTGTTATTGTGCCTCTGTTAGTTCCTTCCTGTTATTTGTCACTGTTATCTGTTTTTGTTCGTTTGTTTTTTTCGTGATTTCTGCCCTTCCCTTCCTGCCACTGCTGCCCTCACAGCCCCTACCCCCTGTTCTTCCTGCTCCTGCCTCCCAGTTGTGCTTTCCTCCCCCTTCCCTATTTATTGGCAGCCGCTGTGAGAGAGTACGAGCAAGACCTCCTGGTCAGGGACCTGATCTGTCCCCCAGCAGTTCCACTGTTGTGCCGCTTGAGGTGCCGGGTTTTTAGGAACCCGGTGGTGCCAGGGGATAACACCCGAAGACCTCTGAGTTCTCCCTGTTCCGGACCACAGAAACACAGAGTCTTCTAGGTGAAGTCAGAGATCGAGTTTTATTGGTTGCAACCAAGTAACATGTGTCCTAGAATTACAACAGCACAGGCTGTAAGTTCTCAGGAGACTGTTCGTGTTTACAGAACCAGCCTTCCCTCTTTATACAGAAATAACAGCTGCAGGCAAGAATTCTTGAGTTTATGATATGGTTATACACATATTTCTACAATAATACAAAGAGCGAAGTCATGCTGGTCAACACATATTTTAGATGTCCGGATCGTGATGGATGACCCAGCTCGGCCCAGAACTACCATCAGATATCGACAAAACCCCAATAAAAAAGGGCACCTCCTTGTCATAAAACTGGCCATAAATGTAGTGAAGGGTTTATGGCATGTTATGCATTGATGCTATCTCATTCGGCCACTGGGCGAGGAGCTGCCCAAACAGGTTTGGCTGGAGGCGGTGGAGTCAGTTTGGCCAGGTCATGGGGAAGTCAGCTAAGGTGGACGTGTCCTTTCAGATCAAGCTCGGCCTCAATCAATTGACTTATATGAGGGCAAGTCATAAGTTGGATGCCGTTCACAAAATGGAGTCCGAGGGTTCGGAACGGAAACCATGATTTAAGGGTGTTAGCATCGCTCAGGGATAATGTCCTAATCATTACCGTCTGCCGATACCAAATTCGTCATGGTACGACGATATTTTGTGACACGAGTGTTGGACCTTGGTACCGGTATTACAGCAGGGTCCAGAATTTCAGAACCACAGACCCTCCTTTTGCCCTCATATTAGGCAATAACTCATGCTAATCTGAATCCAAATCTGTATTAATGAATTCATGGAGATGCTGCTGTAGCATCATTCTGTTGCTCAATTCGTCCCTTGACACAGGCTTCCTTACACATGAAGTAGCGCAGAGGCCACATATTGCAGGAGCGCACTGTACAAACAGGCAGAACATAAACAGGACGGCTAAGATCATCCCAATGAAGATCAGGGTTTTCCATCCCCAGCCAGATAACAGTTCCCAGAACCACCCTAGCAAGGACCAATCCCCTTTCTCCACGTGAAGGGAATCAGAGATTTTGTGTAGTTTGGAGATGGCCTGGTATACTGTTGGAGCATTATCAGGGATGATAATGCAGCAACTGTTATGTTCCAACGACTGTATGGAGTGAGTTCATCTTTAGGAATCGTTTGATACGTGTCAATATCCCTACTCATATTTCTTATTCCTGCCACTAGTGCCTTGTTGCTGGAATCGCTCTCTGTGGAATGGGGCGGGTATGGTTCTAGGGCGAACAGGAACATGGTCTGGAAAGCCCACAGAGAACCATAATAACTGAATGGCAGGATGAAGTATGGGATGCCCTTATCTGTTGTGTGCGGCATGAGTCCACATATCCAACAATTCGATGTGTTCATTATAGCTTGGTGCTGGTGTAGGAGCTGGATGAATGAGTTATTTATAAATTCTAGTCGTCTGGCGGACTCGTGTTCGGGTAGAGGGTGAAAGGAATGCGAAGAAACAGTTGGAGGAGGTGTGTCTGAGTGTTGTCTACAAAGGTGACTTGAAATGTGGATAAGGTATAACCAATCAAGAACATCGTTATGCTACATATCATTAAAATACATATGACTAAGAATTGTCTCCTTGCCATTATAGTACATAGTCTCTTTCCAAAGTTCACAAATTTAGTAGGTCTCTCTACCCTCGGAAACTCCATCCTCTGGTTGCTGCCCGCGGTGGGAGGTTGCTTCTGCCAGGGAGTGCTTTCCGTTCGGTCTGGGGTAATTCCCTCAAACCGACCAGAACCGTTGACCTAAACGTCCCCAGCTGTACTCCCCAGACTTCAACCGCGGCCCTAGCAGCAGAACCGGATGGCGGTTCGAAAATCAAAAATGAGCTAGTTCCCTGGGCGAGAGAGCTGTAAAATCAAAAATAGTTCATAGAAAAGGGAAAAGTGCCTCAATATGTTTATTTAGTTCTTTCGTCTGGACCTCAGATTATATCGCTGTTTCCCAGGCACGGTGTGGTCTTCAAACAACGTTTCAGGTTCTGTAGTGTCAAACTGTATTGACGGGGGCACAAATCCTTGCAAAATACGATCACTCTCCTTTTCGGTATCAGTTCCTTTTAAATGTGCATCGCTGAAAGGGACGAAGTGTGGTGTGGACTCGGTCTCGGAGTCAGCAATTCCTTCCTGGACCCACCGGTCATATGGAAGGGGCAGAGGGACCCGTTTACAATGGGTCCCGTGGATCCAGTTCTTCTTTCCTTCCACCCGAACGGCTGATCTTGTGGAAAGAAGGACGAGGTATGGCCCGTTCCACCTGGGCTGTTCGTTGTTCGTGCGCTGAAAATTCCGCACCAACACCCAGGTGCCGGGTTCAAGGGAGTGACCTGGATCATCAGAGGCTGGCGGAGAAGAACTGTGAACCTGTTGGTGTAAAACACGCAATTTAGTTGTCAATTCGTGTAAATAGTCAAGCAGTACAGGGTGCTCTATTTCACTGAGTCTCCTGGGCCTTGGCACACCCCAGATGTTGGCTGGGCGGCCAAATACGATCTCATGGGGGCTAAGTCCTAATCTGGAATGGACAGTCATTCTGGTTGATAGGAGTGCTAAAGGCAAGGCGTCTGGCCACTTAAGACCTGTGCTGGCTTGGATCTTGGCCAATTTTAACTTTAACGTGCCGTTATAGCACTCTACTAATCCAGCTGATTGGGGGTGATTTGCAGCGTGAAATTTCTGGTGTATGCCTAGACACTCGCACACTCTCTTCATCACTCGTCCCACGAATTCACTTCCGTTATCACTCCAGACAATTCTAGGCATACCGAATCTAGGGAAGAATTCCTTGACAAGGGCTTTGGCAGTTGACAAGGCAGTGTTGTCCTTAAGGGGATACGCTTCCACCCACCTGGAGAAGGCGCAAACAACAACAAGCACATATTTCAGATTGTTGCACCTTTCCATGTGAATGAAATCGAGCTGCAAGACTTCGAACGGATACGTTGGAGGTGCAAAATGACCAGCTGGAGTTAGGGTCCCCCTACCGGGATTGTACTTCAAACACACCATACAATTCCTGACCAAATTCTCTACGCATTTTGGGATACCACTATTCTGCCATACTGGGGCCAACAGTTTACAGATTCCTTTCACACTGATGTGCGCCATTCCATGGGCCATTGTCACCACTGCAAGCACATAGGCGTCAGGTAACATCCATCGCTGGTGTTCTGATAGTTCGACCCAACAACCATTCGCATCTAATCTACCCTTGCTTTCTCTCCATTCATTCACCTCTTTCTCAGTGGCATCAGCTTGTATAGATTTCACACTTTCAATGGTGTCCTCACACATGCCCACATCGGCAATCCATCTCGCAGGACCTTCAACGTACATTCGACTCATTGTGTTCCTTGCAGTCTCTTTCGCAACTTCGTCCGCAAATGCATTCCCGCGACCAACATCATCTTGAATCTTTCTGTGTGCTCTGCATTTCACAATCGCAACCTGTAGTGGCAAGGTCAGTGACTCGAAGAGCTCGTTAACTAGCTGGCCATGTTGGATTTTTGCACCGTGTGATGTCAGGAACCCACGTTCACGCCATAATCTTCCAAAACTGTGGGCTACGCCAAAGGCGTATTGGCTATCAGTATACACATTCACTCGCTTTCCTTTTGCCAACACACATGCTCTTGTGAGTGCAACTGACTCTGCTGCTTGCGCGGAATTGTGGGGGATGCGAGCTGTCTCTACAATTGTGTGTAATGTCGTCACAGCATATGCTGCAGTCGGATCACCATTTGGCAACTTGAAGCATGAACCATCAACCCATAAAGTGTCATTACATTCAGGAAGGGGAGTGTCCTGCAAGTCTACTCTCCCTTTTGTCTATTCCTCTGTCCTAAAGCAGCAATCATGTTTTTCAACCTCATCTGTCTCTGCCGGGATGGGTAATAACGTAGCGGGGTTGAGTGTATCGCACCTCTTTATGTGAATGTGACTCGCTAATAGTGTCAGTTCATAGCTGGACAGTCGAGCACTAGTTAAATGTTGCGTTTTCGTTCTATATAGTAAGATGTCTACTGCATGTGGGCCCTCAACGATCAGTGTATTATTCATGACTAACCCAGCAGACTGTCGAATACAGACAGCTACTGCAGCAGTGGCCCTCAAGCAGCTTGGTAATGCCCTAGCACCAGGATCTAGAGTCGCTGAGAAATACGCACATGGGCGCTGTTTGTCCCCAAAGTGTTGTGTCAGGACTGACAATGCGCAACCTTCCTTCTCGTGGACATATAATGTAAAAGGCTTACCGTAGTCGGGGTTGCCCAACACAGGAGCCGAACATAATGCATCACGCAACTCATGGAAACTTGTCTGACAATCTTCAGACCAAGGCATAGGATTGGGTGTGTCTTTACGTATTAATGCCAGCAAAGGTTTAGCCAGTAGTGAGAAATTCGGTATCCATTGTCTACAGTACGATGTAATGCCCAAGAAGGCCCGAACTTCTTTCTGTGTCCTTGGGGCACTCAATCTTGCAATTGCCTGTATTCTTTCTGGGGTCAGTCTCCTTCCCTCCTTCGATAAGATGTGACCTAAGTAGGTCACTTCTTGTCGACAAAATTGCAGTTTTGAAAGAGAGACTTTGTGCTTCATGTCACATAAGTGACGCAATAACGACAATGTGGCTCTCTTGCAAATTTCTTCAGCGTCTGCAGCGATCAGCAGATCGTCCACATACTGTATCAGAGTTGCACCCTCAGGTAGGACAATCGTGTCTAGTTGTGTTTTCAGAGCCTGACTGAATATTGATGGACTTTCGCAATAGCCTTGAGGAGCGCGTTTGAAGCGGAAGCTTCGTCCTCCTAAATTGAAGCCAAAATATCTCTGCTCTTCTCAGCAATCGGGATGCTGAAGAAAGCGTTCTTCAGGTCAATCACCGAAAACCAAGTGGCTGAAGCTGGAACCATTGTCAATAAGGCAGTAATGTCAGGGACGACTGGAAACTGCGGTACAACAATCTTATTCACTTCTCTGAGATCAATCACAAATCTGTACACAGGGGGTTGTGAAGGATCGGTACGCTTTAAGACAGGCAAAATAGAACTGTTACAAATGTTGCCTGTTGTCTCTTCGATGACATCTTTCTCGATCAGGTCGTAGATGATTGCTAACAAAGCCTTTTCACAATCGCTCGATATTCTATATTGGGGAATACGTGGCAACCTAACATTGGCTTTCAATGTTATGACATATGGTGCTATTTCCAAACGACCTACATCATTAGAACCAGTAGCCCAGAGTATATCCGGAAGAGATGACAATTCAGTTGGAATATTTTCCTTTGACAAATACATTGGAAAAACCACCTTCTTACCAAGGGTAAGTTGTACTCCCGAAGGAGAACAGTACAAAGTCGCATATAATCTCTTTAACAAATCCAAACCTAACAAGTTTTCGCCACAACCTGTTGTAAGGATGAGGGGTGCTTCTAATTCGCATGGGCCAACGGAAAGGGGCATAGGACTGGAGATCGGGTTTCTAACAGGGGCGCCAGAGAAACCTACTGAAATATTCATTTCGCCAGACAAAGGTGCGCCAGGAAGTTTTGAGTGCATAATAGAACTTTTTGTAGCACCAGTATCCAGCAGAAATGGCTCTGACACTCCGGATGTAATCACCTCGACATAAGGTCCATTCTGATCTACTGGAACTGAAACAACTCCCTCTCTTTGTCCATGGCTGTCCTAGCAATTATTACTCTCATTCTCGTTTTCGGCGTAATAGTCATCAGTATAGTACTGAGCTGACCTGGAAGACGCATTATTGTGTTGGTCAAAGCTATTCATGGAATTCTGAGGCGGAAAAGACTACTTGACCAGGGCCACACCGTGACCCTCATCTTGCTAGACCTCCCTGCAGCCTTCAACACAATTTCCCACCACACTCTTGCAGCCAGACTCCACAACGCTGGCATGTGGGGAAGCGCCCTTGTCTAGATCCGCTCCTTTGTGGCTGGCAGAATCCAAAGGATCAGACTCCCACCCTTCCTCTCCGAACCCACAGAGATCAACTGCGAAGTACGCCAAGGATCATCGCTCAACCCCACGCTCTTCAACATCTACATGGCCCCCCTCGCCACCATCATCAGACAGCATGGGCTCAGCATTGTATCCTACGCCGATGACACCCAGCTCATCCTCTCCCTCACGAAGAACCCCGAAGACACCAGACTCAGCTTCCAGGAAGGGATGAAAAATGTGGCAGCTGGATGAGCAACAGCTGCCTAAAGCTCAACTCGGATAAGACAGAGGTCCTCATCCTCGGAGGTCCTCATCCTCAGACCCTCCCCCACCACTTGGGACAACACCTGGTGGCCCCCCGCCCTCGGAAACCCAGCCACCCTGACGGACCATGCCCCGAACCTCTGCATCAGTCTAGACTCCTCCTTCACAATGACTCGCCCGATCAATGCCATTGCCTCCACCTGTTTCAGCTCCCTTCGCATCCTCCGCAAGACCTTCAATTGGATCCCCTGAAGCCACAAAGACCATCACCCACGCTCTCATAACTAGCAGACTGGACCACTGCAATGCCCTCTATGCTGGAATCAACAAATCCCTGCTACACAAACTCCAGACCAGCCAGAACACCGCAGCCAGACTCGTCTTCAGCACCCTATGACATGAGCACATTACCCAACACATGCAAGACCTCCACAGGCTCCCTGTTAAGAAGAGAGTAACCTTCAAGCTACTCACCCAGGCCTACAAATCCCTCCACAACATCGGACCCAAATACCTCAAGAGTCTCTCACCAAAAGAAACCTCCGCTCCGCTGACCTCGCCCTAGCAGAGATTCCACACATCCGCAGAACTGGAGCAGGAGGAAGAGCCTTCTCATACATCCCTGCCAAGCCCTGGAACAAGCTCCCAGTCAACATCAGATGCTCCCCTAAGAGCACTGGGCCCCACGGGGAGAGGTAATAAGCGATTACCTAGCGGGTATCCCCCTTTCCACTATATCTAGAGACGATGCAGAACAGCTGGGAGCTGACATTTCGGAGCACTAGATTAGGGTAGCTATCAAGAGCCTGGCGAAGGGCAAAATCCCAGGAACAGATGGTTTCACATGGAATTCTACTCCACTTACATGGAGGAATCGGCCCCCAGGCTGATGGAGCTATACGCAACAGCAAGGGAGGAGGGAGTCCTTCCACAAACCACACAGGAGGCAGTTGTGATCCCACTCCTAAAACCTGACAAGTCCCCTCTTGACTGTACAGCTTACAGGGCCTTATCGATGCTCAATCTATGGGACTAGTGAACTGCCGCTCACTACCCGGCCACGCCAATGACATCTAAGTAAAATACTGGTGCCCAGATTGCTCCCGCACATGACCTCCCTGGTCCACCTCGACCGGCCGGGGTTCATACCGGGTAGAAATACAACCCTGAATATAAGACGACTCCTTTCAATCTTAGAGCTGGGTAGCAGAACAGAACGGGAAGGAGTGATATTAACCATAGATATAGAAAGGCCTTTGACAGCCTAGAGTGGGAGTTTCTCTATGCTGTACTAGCGAAGATGGGAATGGGGCGGGGGTTCTGGCGCTGGGTTCGATTGCTGTACACAGGCACGACGACGAGGGTGCGCACTGGCCGCATGATCTCAGAGCAGTATCGAGTGGAGAGGGGCACTCGTCAGGGTGTCCCCTCTCTCCCCTATTGTTCGCCCTGTCGGTGGAGCTCCTGGCCTGTGTGGCACGGACGGGGGAGAGATGCAGAGGACTGCAGCTGGAGGGACAGGTACATCATATAGCGTTAAACGCTAATGATCTCCTACTGTTCCTGAAACACTCTGGGGAAGACCTCCGAGAGGCTAGGAATATAATTGAGGAGTTTGGGTCTCTCTCGGGCCTAACCGTGAACTGGCAGAAATGCAGTCTGTTTCCCATTGTAGCAGACCGACAACCACCCGAGGGGCTGGGAGACCTGAGGTGGGAGCCTCGCTGCTTCCGATACCTGGGGGTAAAGATCTTCCACTCACTCCAGGACGTACAGGAAGGAAACCTGGGGGGGGTGAGGTCCATGAAAGATCATATGGGATTCTCGGGGAAACTCCCCATCTCAATGGCGGGAAGGATCTCCTTGCTAAAAATGGTGGCCATCCCCCGATTGCTGTACTTCTTCATCACACTGCCTGTGTGGATCCCCGGGGCGTGGTTCTGGGAGGTGGACTCATACCTTTCAGCATTTTTCTGGGGATCTGGGAGGCAGCGAGTAGCCCTCGCCACATTGAAACAGCCGTCCACGAAGGGAGGGATGGGCGCCCGGACTTTGAAGAATACCACGTGGCAGGGCAGCTGCAGAGACTCAGACAATGGGTGCCAGGGAGGGTCACACCACATAGAGGGGTGCACCCCTTTACCCTGGAGAGGGATCAGCTGTTCAGCACACTAACGAGGACCACAAAACCACATCATATACACACCAATGAAAGTGATACAGAGGTGTTAGAATAGGTGCCTCCAAAAGACCCGGACGAATACCCGTACTCGATGGAACTCCCCCTGATGATGCTCAGGGCTTTGCCACACGGGTGCTATGGAGAGGGATAGACGATACAGGCAGGGGAGACAAAGATAGGGGATCTCTACAGAGATGGAGAGCTACTCCCATTTGAGGAATTCAGTACTGATTGGGATATAACACAGGGACACTTTCTGCTACACAGAGAAATCATGGGTGCGATGAGACAACACTGGCAGATAGCTACGATAGAACCACCACAACAGGCCACATGTGAATATATTGGGATAGCTGGTGGGGTTATTAAGGCAATCACCTGCCTGTATAGGGCAATTGGAAGAGACTCTTTCCGACCACTAGAGGGGATAAGGAACTGCTGGCAGAGGATATAGAGCATCCCATAGAGGATAAGGACTGGGAAAATATACTGCTAAGAGCACAAAGGCTGTCTAGAAACACACAATTCAGGCTCATAAGGTTTTATATGCTACATCAAGCATACATCACCCCGGAACGAATAAACCAATACTTCCACAGGACGTGGAGTGCCCTAGATGCAGGGAAGTAAGAGCAAATTTCATCCACATGATGTGGAATTGCGAGAGTTATTTCATTAATGGCAGGAGGTCACGAGGGAGACAGCCCAAATCACTGAAAAAATAGTACACTGCACACCGGCACACTGCCTGCTCAAAATGTTCCCTCACACAGCCAAGACTAAAGTTACATCCAGGTTTCAGGACCTCACTTTCATATTAGCCAAACGGGAAATCACCGACAGGGGAAGGCCCCGGATGGTCCTAGCATCACTAGATGGAGGCGGGAGCTCGAGAGATGGGCGGGCTGTGAGAGTAGGGTCCTGATGAGAAACGCGAGACTAGGCATAGGCAGAATAGAAAGGGCCAAGCATGGGAGACACTGATGGAGGAGATGAAGCGTAATGGACAAGAATCTGGCAGCACCTCCCCAGGAGTGGGATCCAGACAAGGGAGCCCCCAGAGATGGGAACCTGAGCCTGACTTAGAGCCGGGACCCAGGGACATAGGCCCACAGAATCAGTAAAGTGGAATGGACCAAATATGACTCAGAGAGGTAGATATGAAGACTACACTGCCCGCTAACGACTATTAGGAAAAAAGTGGCAAACAATGGTAGGCGAGTTTTGCAATAGCCTGCAGTGCGAGGGAGGGGGGAGTGTTTGTGGGGAAGTTGGGGGGCGGGGGAGTTTGAATTAACCCAACCAATTTGATGATACCAAGACTTTAATTGGGCTATTGAGAAAAACAGAATGCAATTCACCAATGTATGGCTAAGTACGCTATGCTATGTAATTCTAATTAAAGATGAGAATGTGTGTCACACCAAAACCCAATAAAATATGTTAAAAAAAATAATCAGACGCTCCCCTACCCTGCACACCTTCAGGAAGAGCCTCAAGACCTGGCTTTTTGGCTGACCCGGAGCTGCATCTCGCCATGCCCCCCCAACCCCCGCCCCCAGCGCCTCGAGACCCTCACAGGTGAGTAGCACACTTTAAAAGCCCACATTTGCTTGATTGATTGATTGATTGATTGATTGATTGAGCCTGGATCCTACATAACTTGACCTTTGACCCAACAATGGAATCACAGTAAATCTTATAACAACAAATGGAGTCCAGATCTGTGGATATGATCATGTGGCTTCTGACCCAGATGACAGACAACATGATAAATTAATGGCATAAGCACAGGGCCACCATTAACCTCATTAACATATCTCGTCGCTAAAACACATTGTGAACATACCAAGAGTTAACAGAGGCTTACAGCCCACTTGTTACTTTCCATTGGCTGGCACTTTCATTACTTGCTTCTTCATTGATGACTTTCCTTGAACATTTTGTGTTTGTCCCAGCCAGGAGCATAACTTCTTTAAATCATCTTTACTGGTTGACTTATGTCCTTCTACTGTTAACTTTTAGGTAACTACTTTTTTTTTTATAGTTAAGCTCGCCATCGGAGAGCATGTGTTTTCCTGCTCTCACCTTCTTTTGTTTATTTTCTCCTCAAAATTCCTTCCCCCCACCAAACTCAGGGGCCCATTAGGATGGCGGGCGGATCGCCCCCGCCAGGCTGGTGGTAGCCACCGCCGGCCTGGCGGGGCGATCGCCCGCTATCCTTGCACTAAAGACCCCCCCCGCCATATTAGGATGACGGGGGCGGAAAAGGTATAATATGATGGGCAATGCGGAGAATCCCTGCTGCGGGCCCCCAGGGACTCCGGGGGGGAGGGGGGTGCACATGGGGGGTAGCCATGGTACCCCCCGCATTTCAAAGGTACACAGTCAAAATATTGAATCTTTAATTTCGACTTACACTTATATCGAGTTGCTAATATCGAAGGGACAGAATATCGATGGCCAGAATATCGATGGCCAGAATATCGACCCTAAGGTAAGTAATATCGAAATTACTTATATCGATAGCATATATATCGATGTAAGTAATATCGACATTACTTATATCGATAGCATATATATCGATGTAAGTAATTTCGATTTACTAATATGTGTTAGAAATTTTAGTTAAGTATTTAAATTAATTGTTATAATATGTGTTTAATATGTTTTTATAAATAAAAAATATATAAAAGTAAATTATATGTTTTACTACCAGAGCGGGTTGTGGGTTTTTAGGGAAATAGGGTGGGAAGTAATTTATTTGTAATTAAATAATTATTTTTTAATGATTAATTTATTTTGCAATTAAATATTAATTGGCAATGAATTATTTTAATTGATTAATTGATTAATTAATTGATAATTTATGTATATTTTTAAGTAAATTATATGTTTTACTACTGGAGCGGGTTGTGGGTTTATAGGGGAATAGGGTGGGAAGTAATTTATTTGTAATTAAATAATTATTTTTTAATGATTAATTTATTTTGCAATTAAATATTAATTGGCAATAAATTATTTTAATTGATTAATTGAATAATTAATTGATAATTTATGTATATTTTTAACTAAATTATATGTTTTACTACTGGAGCGGGTTGTGGGTTTATAGGGGAATAGGGTGGGAAGTAATTTAATTTTAATATTAATTAATTTTGGGTAAAGGAGTATTTTTAGGGTTCAGGGTCAGTTTTGGGTTTTTGGGTAAAGGGGTATTTTTAGGGTTCAGGGGCAGGTTTGTTTTTTTGGGTAAAGGGGTATTTTTAGGGTTCAGGGTCAGTTTTCAGTTTTTGGGTAAAGGGGTATTTTTAGGGTTCAAGGTCAGTTTTGGTTTTTTGGGTAAAGGGGTATTTTTAGGGTTCAGGGTCAGTTTTCAGTTTTTGGGTAAAGGGGTATTTTTAGGGTTCATGGTTAGTTTTCAGTTTTTGGGTAAAGGGGTATTTTTAGGGTTCAGGGTCAGTTTTCAGTTTTTGGGTAAAGGGGTATTTTTAGGGTTCAGGGTCAGTTTTCAGTTTTTGGGTAAAGGGGGCTTTTTAGGGTTCAGGGTCAGTTTTCAGTTCTTGGGTAAAGGGGTATTTTTTGGGTTCAGGGTCAGTTTTCAGTTTTTGGGTAAAGCGGTATTTTTAGGGTTCAGGGTCAGTTTTGGGTTTTTGGGTAAAGGGGTATTTTTAGGGTTCAGGGTCAGTTTTCAGTTCTTGGGTAAAGGGATATTTTTTGGGTTCAGGGTCAGTTTTCCCTACTGTTGCACCCACTGGAGTGGGAATAGTAATGTTAACCCCTACGCTATCCAACACTTTCCCTACTGTTGCACCCTCTGGAGTGGGAATAGTAATTTTTACCCCTACGCTATCCAACACTTTCTCTACTGTTGCACCCTCTGGAGTGGGAATAGTAATTATTGTTAAGTAAGTATATATTATATATGATTTGTTAATATTTTTTTTTTATTAAATATGTATTATTATTTTTTTTTACCATTATTAAATATATTTAAATATGTTTAAGTAATTTATAAGTATTATTTACAGTATTTTTCATGTAATTTTAAACCCAAAAAAACGATATATTTGACAACGATATTTTTAACATCGATATTATTTTTTCGATATTTTGGTACTTACCATGTTGTACATAGGGCGTCGATATTCTTGCAATCGATATAATTACGCCGATATTTGTGTAGGTCGAAATTCTATCTGTCGAAATTCTGTCATAGATCCCATTTCAAAGTGCAACAAGGCAGGCACCGCGCGGTGCCTGTCATGTTGTGCTTTGAAATGCACAACATGAATTGGTTAAAATACTGGATGCGCCCGCAAGTGTGGTGGGCGCATCCTAATTGCAAAGCGGGGACCACCGCTCCTGTGGCGGGCAGTCCCATTTTGCACGGGATGGCGGGCGGGCAAAGTCCGCCCGCCATCCTAATGGGGGCCTCAGTGTCTGCTCTCACTTTCTTGTAACTGCTTACTCTCCTCCTGCTTACCCCACCACTTCGTGTTGCTGTTTCTTTTTTATGCTTCTCAAACTGCTTCCCATTTTGCTGTCTCCCTTTTCTAATTCTCTCCGCCCCATGTTGCTCTTTCGCCAAACCCGCCCCATCCACCTGCTCCTCCTACCTCACCTGTCGCCATTCTTTGTTGTAATGGATTTTAAAATATTTTTGGGGGATCAATTTGCTTCTGGGCCTTAATAGAAATGGTCACGTGCATTTAAACATTTTTTTTTATTGACCCATTAAAGGAGTGCTTGTATTCTTAGATCGGTCACAAGCAGGAGGGATCACAGTTCAGTTACCGGATCGGGTGACTGACAACAGCGATGTGGCTGTTGGCCTACAGTTGTATGAACTTCAAGAAGGGGAACGCTTGGTATAGAAATACGAAACACTGGAATTTATTTTGACAATGATAACTCACTACGAGAACCCTTACGTGGCAACTATTTGAAGGATATATGTACACCCGAACAGGGAGTGGCATTTACAAGGTACTAGTAGTAATTCAATGATCCCTGTGCCTAGAGACCACAACATTTTGATTTCCTTCGGGACAGAATTACAACCGAAACTAAGGACCTGAACTATAGGAGTACATCCCTGAAGAAGTCGCTGTATATTGTATTGAGATGCAACAAAACACTTGGCTAAGGTTTTGATTGAGGAGTGTATTGTTCCCACTCATGGGTGCATTGCACGGATTCCATCTATATGTATTCCATTTGTCCCACATGTTTCCCTATTTCCAGGGGCACCCTCTGCTCACATAGATTATTTTTTCTGCCACCACAATCCAATCCATGTCTTTCTTCCAGGTCCAAAGGTCTGGTGGGGCCTTCGCCCCCCAACTCCGCGCTATGTGATGCTTCGCTAGCATTAGGTGTAGGGTAACCCAAGTTTGATCCGCTCGTCCCAGGTCTGTGGCATCCCAGTCATTAAGGAGGCACCATTTAGCCGAGAGCAATAGTTTCTCCCCACTAATCTCAGTCATACATGATACCGCAGCATCCCAATAGGATTGAATTTCCGTACAATACCACAAAATGTGGAAAAATGGCCCTTATTCCCCACAATACTGAAGACAACGTGAATCTGTCCTTCTACCCATTTTGACCATTGTGTTACAGGAGATGTGGGCTATATGTAACATTTTGAGCTGCACCAATCTAAAATGCGCTTTAATTGCCACTTCCCTAGGGAATGCCAGGACTTCTGGCCAGTCGTCTTCTTGTAGGTCTGTGATATCACTTTTCCAGCGTTCATGTAAGCGTGTAATGGTGTCAGAGGAGTTGTTAATGAGTTTCTGATATGTGAGAGAGGTTGCCCTGCATGTCAAGCGTTCTTCTCGGGGTCTACATTCTAAAGGTGATGCCTCTGGCAGGGTTTGCCAACATGGCACCACAGCCTGTATGGCATAACGAATCTGTAGGTATCGGAGGGTCGCATTGGGGGCTAGGTCATGGCTACTCTGTAAAACTGTGAAGAAAGAGTATTATGCCTGTCCGGGAGTGCAGATCGCCCACTCACAAAAGCCAAATCAATTCCCATTTGTCAAATCCTTTTCTCGTGCCCATTGCTCCTAACCGCTTGGATCCCACAGGGGTGTTGCCCTGGTAATTTGATTCTTCCATCCAAGCTTGTGAGAGTCAAGTCCCATAGGTGGACTGTTAAGGCCATTGCTCCTTCCAGGTGGAGGTGTCATGGATACGTATTGAGAGCCTGACATATCCCCTCAGTTGGAGAACCAGTCGGTCCAACCAATAGGCGGGTTTGGTCAGTGGTTGGTGGACCCATTGCTTTATAGTTGTCATCTGCGCCCCTCTATAATATGTGTGAATGTTGGAGAGAGCGATTCATCCTCATACCAACCATGTGTTAATTTACTAAGCAAAGATTCGTGGGGAGCCCTCATCCCATAGAAGGGTTTGTACTTCACTTTCTATAGTTTAAAAAAATATATTGGGTATCGGAAATGGCGTGTTCTGCAATATTTAGTGAAACCGTGGTAATGCCATAATTTTCAATAGTGCCGCTCTCTCCAAGTGAGAGAGGGAAAGCGACCTTCAGTGTTGAATGTCATTCTTAAGTCGAGTCAGGGGGGCCTGTAGGTTGCGTGCATGACAGAGAGCAGCTCGGGGGTAGAATAGATGCCAAGATAGTGGAACCCATCTGTAACTATTCATGCCTCACATTCTTCCAGGAGACAGGGCGCTGGTCTGTGAAAGACAAACACCGCAGATTTGGCGTAGTTGATTGTATACCCGGAATACCTGTTGTTATGTCAATTACATTTTGTACGGTGCAACAGCTACCCAAAAAGGGTTTCCAGAGGCCAACCTGAAAGGAACAGAGAAAGAGGGGAGAGATTATTGGTTGAACATCCAAGTTTTTAGGCTCTTGCGGAAGTTCCCGTAGGCGGTTTCATTGCGGAGCGACACAGGAAGAACGTTCCAAAAGGAGGGACCCAAGCGGGAAAAAGATCTACCGCCCATGCGTGACAGTCTGATTCTAGGGATCGAAAATGTTGCCTCAGTGGTAGAGCAAAGAGGGCGTGAGGGCAAATAAGGGAGCACCTTCCTTCGGGTACAATACCTCTATGCGCTGTAACTATGGTGCCTGTGCTTCCTAATATAATGTTAAACCTCTGTTCTTTTTTCTAATATATTCACATCATTCATTGACTTGACGAAATACATGAAATAATAATTCTTTCAAGTTTTTCGACCTCCTGAAAGCGTATTGAGGTTTCTCCTTGACAAATCTTTAAAATCAGTTTAATTTTGTAAGATTTCCGATCTGTTGTTTATGTTTTTTTTTATTTTCATAGAGCTGGTGGAAAATTTTGACAATGAAACCGATTTTAAAGATTTGTTCAAGGAGAAACCTCTGTACGCTTACAGGAGGTCGAAAAACTTGAAAGAACATTTAACAACCACATCGCCTAGTACCACTGAGGTATTTCATGGCACCAGGAAGTGCCAGAACTGTGTGCATTGTAATAATGTTATCATAGGCAATAGCACTGAAAACCCTACTGCCAGCAAGTCTATCAAACTCAAGCACAACGCAGACTGCAATTCAAAAAATATAATTTACAGCATTAAGTGTCCATGCAGACTACTGTATGTTGCAAAAACCAAAAGGAAAATCAAGACATGAATCTCCAAATATAAAAGTATCATTTGCAACAAAAACACTAACAGTAGTCAGGCTATACACTGGATGGAAGCACGTCATTCAATTGCCCAAATGAAATTTCAGGTTATTGAGGTTGCAGTAGTAACTCCTGAGAAAGATCTTACAAGAATACTGTTACAGAGGGAAATCTTTTGGATTAGAAGATTAAATTCTCAAGATCCAAATGGATTAAACGAGAAAGTGGATTGACCTGGCTTTTTATAAGTAGGTGTGGAGATTTCAAGGTCACGAGGTGCATGTAGATGCTGATACACTTTTACCATACATTGTTAATACAGGCTTTATGCATTTGCACTACACCATGTTAATACAAGCTTCAAGTATATTCTATTAGTATTGTTGCCATTTTCATGTGACCACAACAGATTTTATTGAGCAGCATATTCATGGTTTCTTTTTTAATGTTTTCTCTTTTGATGTTTCTGTTTCACTTCTCTGCACCTTATCGGGGGTGTCATCTGTATCACATAGGATCATGGTAGGATGCCCCAGGACCCGCTTCATAGGGCCGCGAAGGGCCGACAGGATTGGCAGCTCACATGGGGACTGATAGACTCCTGGCGGGAGCAGCATTTAACAAACCGTGATTATTCCTACTCTTCGGTCCCGCTTGATCTTCACTTGCGTCTTGATGGTTTTTTGTGCTCCCCGGATGTTCATGGTCTGGTTCGCCATAGCGAATACCTCACCAGGACGATCTCCGACCACAACCCATGTTTGTTAATACTGCAATGGGTCAGGGATTGCCCAGCGATCCCTGCTTGGCGACTGAACCCCCTGACTCTGGAGGATCTGGTCTTTCATGCGGAGATAGGAAAGGGGATAGACCGATATTTCCTAGAGAATACGGGGACAGCTTCTAGTCGCACCCTTGAGTGGGATTCTTTTAAGGTGGTGGTTCGGGGGCTGTGCATTTCCTCCACGGCAGGGGTGCGCAGGACACTCTTACACGATATTGAGAAGGAGGAGCTCCGCCTCCATGCCGCCGAGAGGGCCCATCACTCCGATTCGACCGCCCGAGCACAGATGATGGCAGCGTGGGAGGGGGTTGCTGTGCAGGTTGAGAGGCTGCGTTGCTTTGACCACAGAGAATACTTGGTGAGGGCACATGGGGAGAGGAACAAGGTGGGCTAATCCAGCATCCAGGGGGTCCCCCATTCTGGCTCTCACTACCGCGGAGGGTACCATGGCATATTCGCAGAAAGGGATCAATGACCAGTTTTATCTATATTATACTTCTCCTTATGACAGCACCATGAGGGTACCTTCGGAGCACCTTGATGAATTTTTAACTGAGGCACATCTCCCGCGACTAGAGACAGTCCAGGGCGAGGAGTTGAGGCGGGAGTCGGGACATCTCGTTTGGGGAGATACGCGCTGCGATTAAGCACATAGCTCGCCGGAAAACACCGGGAGCAGAAGGTTTACCGGTGGAATTTTATTCCGCATATGTGGATGTCTTGGCCCCTCAGTTGCAGGTGGTCTACCAGGAGGCTTGGACGCTGGGGAGGCTACCAGCTTCAGCCCGGGAGGCTATAATAGTCCCTTTATTGAAACGCGATGGGGATGCGCAATCTCGCTCGGCCTACCGGACTCTTTCCATGCTTACGGTGGATTTATAAGGTTTTGAGTAGGATCCTGGCCACTCGCTTACTGTCCCACATGGAGCATTTGGTCCACCCGGACCAGGCGGGCTTTATTCCCAAACGTAGCACAGCAACTAATGTGCGGCGGCTCCTTCGGGTGTTGGGGGGCGAGCATATCAGTGGATATCACCAAGGCCTTTGATAGTGTGGAGTGGCTGTACCTGTTCCGCACGTTGCGGGAATTTGGTCTGGGGGACCGATTCGTGAAGTGGACTGAACTGTTGTATAGGTCTGCTACGGCTCGCGTAAAGACAGGGACAATGACCTCGTCGGCTTACCGGGTAAAGAGGGGCACCCGACAGGGTTGCTCTCTCTCCCCATTGTTGTTCGCCTTGGCTATGGAACCGCAGGGGTCCCATGCCCGATCAGGGATATGGTTTGCGGGCCTGTCAGTTTGTGGTGAGGAGCATTGTATCTCGCTTTATGCCGATGATTTGGTGCTGTTCCTCCGTGACTCGGAAGTGGCTTTTGAGGGGGCCAGATCCTTGCTACGGGCATTTGCCCGACTATCTGGGCTGCGGGTGAACTAGGGGAAAACGTGTCTGTTTCCGGTGGACCCCCGTGGGATGTGGCACCGGTCTGGGCACCTGATGTTAGGTGGGAGCCTCGCTGTCTGTCCTATTTGGGCACTCATATTTACCACTCCACCACTGATATGCTGAAGGGTAATGTGGGCAGAGCCGTTTGGGCGTTGTGGAGCAGTATCCGGTTTTGTCAGGCATTGCCGCTCTCGGTGGCAGGTAGGGTGGCTCTGCTGAAGATGGTGGCGCTCCCTCGACTCGTTTACTTTTTCCACACTCTGCCTATTTGGATTCCTGGCTCGGTTTTTAGACAACTGCGCTCCATGGCCACAGGCTTTATTTGGGGAACTGGTAGGGGACGAGTTGCCTTGTCCACCTTGATGCGGTCACAAGAGGAGGGGGGCCTGGTGGTCCCTGACTTTGAGTGGTACTATCTCGTGGCCCAGATGCAGTGTCTCACTCAGGCGGTGGCCAGGGAGTTTCGGGGCGCGAGGGGCCGCTGGGATGAATGTTTCTCAGGCATGTTTTATCGTTTATAGTTCTCCAGCAACCGCTCCGATTGGAACACCTCACTGTTGAGGAGCATACATTGCAGCTCTGCTGGAATCGAGGGGCGCGCCGCACGGGGATCATACACCCGTATGCTCCAGAGATTCCGCTAGGCATGTGTATGGCTTTTCCACACGGCGGGGATTGGTCCTCTTTAGCCGTTTGGGAGGAGCTTGGGGTGCATGTGGTGGGTGATCTCTACGAAGGTGGAGTTCTTCTCTCCTTTCAGGAGTTGCTTCTTCGATATGGCCTACCATGGGGAATTATTTGTTACATGCGACCTTCACAGCAGAGATTCAGCATTACTGGGGTATGGGCCGCTCGAAGCCTGGTACTTCCCCAGGTTGCCAGTACGTGGTGATGGCAACGGGTACGGTTAAGGCCATTACGTGCCTGTAAAGGCGCTTGTCGGCTGAGCAGCTGCAGCCCCTCCTTGCTCTGAAGGGTAAGTGGGAGGCAGACCTCGGGAAGGAAATTCCGGAGGCAGCATGGCCCCAGCTGCTGCGCCGAGCCTGCAAGGGTACTCGTAATGCCAGGCTACAGCTAATTAAATTTTTCACCCTCCATAGGGCTTATTTGAGCCGGCAAAGATCATGCAGCATTTTGGCGGCACGACGGAGAAATGTCCTAGGTGCGGCGCTGACGGGGCCGATTTCCGTCATATGTTTTGGGAGTGTACGGTCCTAGGCAGCTATTGGGAAGAAGTTGTGGCGTGGTTTAATCAAATTACTGAGCGACATGGGCTTGTGCCTGCTACTTTGGTTCCCGCATACGGCACAGACAAAGACTACCAGTAAGTTTTTAGATTTGGGCCTGATACTCTCTAAAAGGGAGCTTACCATGCACTAGAAGTCCACAACGGGCCCCAGTATGACTCGCTGGAAGGCGGCTCTCCTGGGGTGGGCACGCAGCGAAGGTACACTGAGACTGCGACAGGCTAGATGCTCGCGTAGCGATAAGGCATTGGAAGCGGCAGAGACCTGGGATGCGTTGGTGGTCTCTCTCCAAGCCTCTACTGAGGCAACGGGGGAGGACACAGCTCCGGTGGCCTTGGTGGGAGTTGCGACTGGTTGAATGTGCTGTTGCCATGGGCACTCCCGGGACCCAGGGTTTAAGGGTTAGCCATCTGAAGTACTTTAGTTCATTGATGGTCCTTAGGTGGTCACTTCTGTTGACATCACAGGGTTTTTTTAGTGTTTTTTTTTTTAAAGTCTTCATAGCATACACTTGGTTGAGTAAATCGAGTATTCTTAGCACACTGGCGAGGGAAGAGGGGGGTATAGGAGGGTGGAGGGTGGCGATGCAAGTTAATATGTCATTATCCTGTATTATTCTTATGCGTTGCATTCATGCTGATGTCTGCTTGTATCTTTTGTGGTATAGTCTTGTTTTGGAAATCAATAAAATACATTAAAAAAAAAATAGGATCATAGTGGGATTGAGTTGTCCGAACTAGGTATTGTGGAGTGAGACTGACGATGAGGGACTTGTATCTGAGTCAGTGCGTTCATTCGAGCACGGAATAGGTGGTTACACATTGCCACTGAACCAGTTTGTTCCTTACTTTCATCATCCAACATGGCGCCCAAGACGATTTTGAACGACGGGTAGTTTTGAGTTCAGTCCTTTGGCAATTTTTAGTTTGCGCAGTCCATCGTCTATGTCGAGTGAAGGTCCGTGGGTTGAAATCAGAAAGTAGAGGCAGGAAGAGCATTAGCTTCGAGTTTAGCGAAAGGCGTTGGTATAGGGCGGTTTAATGAAAGGCTGTAAGGTGAGGAACTGGGATCAGGAGCTCAATGCGTTGTGAAGGGAGAAGGAGAGAGTTACTCACAGATACTAATAGACTTTGGTTTATGTTTTTCAGGCTGTGTTGATCAAATAGTCACTACTGCTGTACGAAGTTAGAACCGGCATGTATTGTTGCACTGGGTGGTATTGCTGCTGATTAATATTGGAATACTGATTCCATGTTTGTTTTTAGGTCTCGGCTAGCGTAAGACTGCGCACATGCGCAGTCCTGCTGGCGAGACTTTAATGACATAGAGTGAGTTTCACTAGCGAGGTTAAGCCCCGACCCTCTTTTCCATTGGCTGGCGTCACCGTTCATGCTAAACGATGGCCAGCCATTGGAGAAGAGGTCCCAGTGACATTCTTCTTTCTCTTTAAGCCCCCTGCTTTTCAGACTGGCTTACTTGACTTACTGCTGTGGTAAAAGCTTTCTTATCTTCTTTATGGGGCGAAACAGATGGCCCCATAAAGAAGATATTATTAATATTATTTAGTATTTTGTAGAGCGCACAGCTACCTCCAACGGAGGTGTCCCGGCGCTGAAGACATTATCTCAGAGGGGACGAGGTGGAAGGAAGGGGGAGGTTTAGATCTGAGAGAAGAACCAGGTCTTTAATTTTTTTCGGAAGAGGGGTTCTGAAGTGGTGAATCTTAACTCTGTGGGCAGCTGGTTCCAGAGTTTGGAAGTGACAACGGCAAGAGCCCTTCCTCCCGTACGTGCAAGACGAAACCGGGGGGATATCATTAGGCGTAGATGATTGGATCTGAGGTTACGTTGTGACTGTGAGAACCTCATTCTGCTCCATAGGTATGCAGGGCCTCGGTCATTGAGGGCTCTGAACGCCAAGGTCAAGGCTTTAAATTGGATCCGCATTTTTATTGGGAGCCAGTGGAGTTTGATACGGTGGGGTGAGATGGAGTGACGGAAAGGGATAATGTTGATTAACCTGGCCGCTGCATTCTGAACTCTCTGTAGCTGGTTGATGAGGTAGGATGGGGCACCTATATACAGGCTATTCGCGTAGTCTAGATGGGAGGTTATCAGGGCATGGACTACTGTTTTTCGAGAGTCTAGCGGTAAGTAGGAAATGATTTTTTTATAACATACGTAATTTCCCGAAGCAGGCAGAGGTAACTTTGCTGATTTGTGTTTTACAGGAGAGGGAAGTGTTGAATTGAAATCCTAGGTTTCGGGCAGTTTGGACAGGCACAGGGGGAGGGTATAGTTCGGTCGGCCACCAGATATTAGGGTGTAAAGGTGATTTTTGATTAAAAAATAAGACTTCAGTCTTATCAGTGTTGAGTTTTAAATTGTTCTCAGACATCCATGAGGCGATCTTTAGCATGCAGTGGCGAAAGTTGTCAAAAGATTTTTCAGCATGGTCTTTGAAGGAGAACACCAATTGGGTGTCGTCGGCGTAAAAGTTCACTTTCACTCCACACGATTCGACAATCTTTGCCAATGGTTTAAGGTACACGTTGAAGAGGAGCGGGCTTAGGGCGGAGCCCTGTGGGACTCCCCACGTCAGTGGTTTTTTGGCAGAGAGAAAGGATCCCTGCATCACTTGTTGGGTTCTGTTTTTTAGAAATGATTTTACCCACAGGAGGGGAGGGCCGCCGATCCCTATCTCTTGTAAGCGAGTCATAAGTTTGTCGTGCGAGATGGTGTCGAATGCAGCGGACAGGTCGAGGAGGACCAACATGGCCTCCTCTCCCCTGTCCGTGCATTCCCTAATTGACTCGGAGACTTCAAGTAGTTCTGACTCAGTACTAAAGTCCGGTCTGAAGCCAGACTGGGTGTCATGAAACAAGGAGTTAGATTCCAGGTAGTCTGATAATTGTAGTTGAACAGCCTTCTCTAGTACTTTGGCGGGTTTGGGCAGAAGTGAAATCGGACGGTAATTGCTTAGACAAATAGGGTCTATGCCTACTTTTTTTTGGATAGGGATAAGTAATGCGTGTTTCCAGGCAGCAGGGACAACACTGGCAGATAGGGAGGAGTTCCAGATTTCGAGTAGGGAGTTGATGATTAAGGGGGCAATATCATTCAGGATTAAGGCTGGGGCAGGGTCTAAAGGTGAGCCTGATTTGCAATCCAGAAATAATTTCGTAGCTTGTTCCTTAGTGAGAGGTTGGAATGCTGTAAAGGCAAGATTGTAGTTCGTATCAGGGTCTTCAGTACTGATGGCGCCGCTTTGATGGATAGTAGCTGCAATATTGATAATTTTCTCTTCAAAAAAATTTGATAGATTGTCGCACAGTGTTTGAGACATGAGAACTGGGGCAATAATGCATTGGGCTGAGTGAAGTCTTTCACTATATTGAAAAGGGTCTTGGTGGAATTCTTTGCTTTGGCAATGGTGTCAGAGAAGTAAGTGCTCATGGAATGGTGTTTGAGTTTACGAAACTCTTTAAGGCCTTGTCTGTAGAGTGCCTTTGCTACTGGATCATAGTTCCAAAGTCGTCCCAGCTTTTTGCACTTGCTTCTGTGTGCCCTTAGTTCTTGTGTGAACCAAGGAGCAGAAGGTTTTTGTCTGAGGGAGGTGAGAGGACGCAGTGGGGCGATTTTTTCTATTGCAGAAGTAAGGTCATTGTTTAGTGTACGTACTGCTGAGTCCAGGTCGTCCGGGAGCGGGTTGAGACTAGTGAGATATGTTTGCTCTAAGGCAGTTAGAGAGAGTTTGTGCCATTTTCTGCCTTGAGTTCTTATGGCTGATTCTTGTTTAATATTTTGGGATAGAGAAATCTCAAAAGGTATTAAGTAGTGGTCAGACCATGTCAGGGGTAAAGGGGGGAGGATTTTAAGTTTCTCATGGTTTGAGAATATGAGGTCGAGAGTATGCCCAGCGGTATGAGTGGGGCCTGTTACCCTTTGTGATAGATTTAGATTTTGCATAGATTGCAGGAGTTGAGCAGCGCGGTTGCAGTTGCTAACATCCACATGATGGTTGAAATCTCCCAGTACAATAAAGTCAGGGTGTTTAAGGGAGAGATCTGCTGTAACTGCCAGTAACTCTTGGATGGCAGGTTGGGGAGTGTTAGGGGGAACGTAGGCCAACATCCCGGAGGAGATGGCAGTGGTGGAATCTATGATAGAGAAGTATAGAGCTTCTATAGGTTTGGTGTTAGTAATTTTCCAGGTGGTAATTTTTAGGTGATTCCTTAGAATTACCGCTATTCCTCCTCCTGGTTTGGAGCCTTCGCGGCTAAGACCAGTAAATCTGTAACCAGTAGGAATAGCTAGGGCGATGTCGGGGTTGGAGGTTTCTTTGATCCAGGTCTCAGTTAGGAATACTATGTCCCAGGGTGTAGAGGACAGTAGCAGCCAGATGTCATTGGCGTGGCCGGGTAGTGAGCGGCAGTTCACTAGTCCCATAGAGTAGGTTTGGGGGGGGGGGGGGGATTGGTGTCAACGGGTTTGCGTGGGCAAATCCAGGTGGGGTGAAGCGAGAAAGAGCAGTTAGGGCATTTGTGTAAGAAAGGGCTGGGTAAGGGAAAGCAACAGGGCGAGGGGGACGAGCAGGCTGTCTTACCTATGTCCAGGAGTTGTGTTTTGGTCCAGGTTAGTATCTGGGAAGGAGGAGAACTAACAGCATGGCAGGCCCTAGGCACGGAGCTGGTGCGGACGGGCGCAGACGGGCTTGCCTTAGGCGCGCCTTCGGCGCGCAATCGTCGCGCCCGCTGTGCTCGTCCGCTGCGCGGCCGAGAAGTGCACATGATTAAAGTGTTTAGGAGGCGTGGCCTGGGGAGGTGGGCGTGGCCTTGAGGTGCCGAGCAAATGGCGGCAAGCCTGAATGGCGTTCCACGTCAGCGCTAGAGTCCGCTGGGCGTGAGTGTGCAAAAGAGCAGCAGATAGGCTTTTTAAATACACAGCATACGGTAAATGTTTAAAAATAATTTGGCAATAATACAACACTTCTCCCGGCTTCCGCCTCAGGAGATTCGCAGTCTTCTGGTCGCGCAGCAGTCAGCACGCCTAAAATACTCGGTGCGGGGGCGTGGCCTGGGGAGGGGGGCGTGGCCTCGAGGTGCCGAGCAAATGGCAGCAAGCCTGAATGGCGATCCACGTCAGCGCTAGAGTCCGCTGGGCGTGAGTGTGCAAAAGAGCAGCAGATAGGCTTTTTAAAAACACAGCATACAGTGAATGTTTAAAAATAATTTGGCAATAATACAACACTTCTCCCGGCTTCCGCCTCAGGAGATTCGCAGTCTTCTGGTCGCGCTAGCAGTCAGCGCGCCTAAAGTACTCGGTGCGGAGATAAGGAACCTTTTACGCCAGCAGTAAGCTATAAAAGAGAAAAGGCTGTGTCATTGCGAGCGCTTGCTTCATAGGCCACAGGGAACAATGACAGGGCCCGGCCAAAAAAGTGAGACATATGAAACGCAACTAGAATCATCTTCCAGTACGAAGCCCCGTTTTTGCAGCAGACTGAAAGATTGGAGATCCCTCCCTGTGTGCAGAAAAAAGAAGGATGTCCTGTTTGGTCTAACGCATACATAAATAAACATGGGTCCAACAGCTCTATCTTGTATCTTTTACTTTATTCGGACAACCACCACAAAGGAAGCAGCGACTTTTCCCTTCGGATTGATTATTACGCTTTTCTTTTAAGAATTTCATCCGCCCCCACAAGAGCCTCGCAGCTTGCAGCAACTCCCAACCCAAACACGCGGGGTGTGCGATAAAACAGCGCCCCTCCTGCCAGCGGGGGAAGCCGTCACCTGGCAAGGGTGCAGCATGCCTCTTTCTCGTACTCCTCCATACCGCTGTCAGGCATCTTGGTATTAACCCCCAGAGCTCGGTATGCTGGCTAAACGCCGGGGGAGGAGGCGGAGGAGAGGGGGCGACCTCTGGCTGCTCATTCACTCATCAGCAGCAACAGAAGGGTCCTGTGTGCTGCAAATGTATTGTTTATCTACCTCGTTCACGCAACTCTAATACAAACAAAGGAGTTTACCGATACAGGAGGGGAGGGCCGCCGATCCCTATCTCTTGTAAGCGAGTCATAAGTTTGTCGTGCGAGATGGTGTCGAATGCAGCGGACAGGTCGAGGAGGACCAACATGGCCTCCTCTCCCCTGTCCGTGCATTCCCTAATTGACTCGGAGACTTCAAGTAGTTCTGACTCAGTACTAAAGTCCGGTCTGAAGCCAGACTGGGTGTCATGAAACAAGGAGTTAGATTCCAGGTAGTCTGATAATTGTAGTTGAACAGCCTTCTCTAGTACTTTGGCGGGTTTGGGCAGAAGTGAAATCGGACGGTAATTGCTTAGACAAATAGGGTCTATGCCTACTTTTTTTTGGATAGGGATAAGTAATGCGTGTTTCCAGGCAGCAGGGACAACACTGGCAGATAGGGAGGAGTTCCAGATTTCGAGTAGGGAGTTGATGATTAAGGGGGCAATATCATTCAGGATTAAGGCTGGGGCAGGGTCTAAAGGTGAGCCTGATTTGCAATCCAGAAATAATTTCGTAGCTTGTTCCTTAGTGAGAGGTTGGAATGCTGTAAAGGCAAGATTGTAGTTCGTATCAGGGTCTTCAGTACTGATGGCGCCGCTTTGATGGATAGTAGCTGCAATATTGATAATTTTCTCTTCAAAAAAATTTGATAGATTGTCGCACAGTGTTTGAGACATGAGAACTGGGGCAATAATGCATTGGGCTGAGTGAAGTCTTTCACTATATTGAAAAGGGTCTTGGTGGAATTCTTTGCTTTGGCAATGGTGTCAGAGAAGTAAGTGCTCATGGAATGGTGTTTGAGTTTACGAAACTCTTTAAGGCCTTGTCTGTAGAGTGCCTTTGCTACTGGATCATAGTTCCAAAGTCGTCCCAGCTTTTTGCACTTGCTTCTGTGTGCCCTTAATTCTTGTGTGAACCAAGGAGCAGAAGGTTTTTGTCTGAGGGAGGTGAGAGGACGCAGTGGGGCGATTTTTTCTATTGCAGAAGTAAGGTCATTGTTTAGTGTACGTACTGCTGAGTCCAGGTCGTCCGGGAGCGGGTTGAGACTAGTGAGATATGTTTGCTCTAAGGCAGTTAGAGAGAGTTTGTGCCATTTTCTGCCTTGAGTTCTTATGGCTGATTCTTGTTTAATATTTTGGGATAGAGAAATCTCAAAAGGTATTAAGTAGTGGTCAGACCATGTCAGGGGTAAAGGGGGGAGGATTTTAAGTTTCTCATGGTTTGAGAATATGAGGTCGAGAGTATGCCCAGCGGTATGAGTGGGGCCTGTTACCCTTTGTGATAGATTTAGATTTTGCATAGATTGCAGGAGTTGAGCAGCGCGGTTGCAGTTGCTAACATCCACATGATGGTTGAAATCTCCCAGTACAATAAAGTCAGGGTGTTTAAGGGAGAGATCTGCTGTAACTGCCAGTAACTCTTGGATGGCAGGTTGGGGAGTGTTAGGGGGAACGTAGGCCAACATCCCGGAGGAGATGGCAGTGGTGGAATCTATGATAGAGAAGTATAGAGCTTCTATAGGTTTGGTGTTAGTAATTTTCCAGGTGGTAATTTTTAGGTGATTCCTTAGAATTACCGCTATTCCTCCTCCTGGTTTGGAGCCTTCGCGGCTAAGACCAGTAAATCTGTAACCAGTAGGAATAGCTAGGGCGATGTCGGGGTTGGAGGTTTCTTTGATCCAGGTCTCAGTTAGGAATACTATGTCCCAGGGTGTAGAGGACAGTAGCAGCCAGATGTCATTGGCGTGGCCGGGTAGTGAGCGGCAGTTCACTAGTCCCATAGAGTAGGTTTTGGGGGGGGTAGGAATTGGTGTCAACGGGTTTGCGTGGGCAAATCCAGGTGGGGTGAAGCGAGAAAGAGCAGTTAGGGCATTGTGTAAGAAAGGGCTGGGTAAGGGAAAGCAACAGGGCGAGGGGGACGAGCAGGCTGTCTTACCTATGTCCAGGAGTTGTGTTTTGGTCCAGGTTAGTATCTGGGAAGGAGGAGAACTAACAGCATGGCAGGCCCTAGGCACGGAGCTGGTGCGGACGGGCGCAGACGGGCTTGCCTTAGGCGCGCCTTCGGCGCGCAATCGTCGCGCCCGCTGTGCTCGTCCGCTGCGCGGCCGAGAAGTGCACATGATTAAAGTGTTTAGGAGGCGTGGCCTGGGGAGGTGGGCGTGGCCTTGAGGTGCCGAGCAAATGGCGGCAAGCCTGAATGGCGTTCCACGTCAGCGCTAGAGTCCGCTGGGCGTGAGTGTGCAAAAGAGCAGCAGATAGGCTTTTTAAAAACACAGCATACGGTAAATGTTTAAAAATAATTTGGCAATAATACAACACTTCTCCCGGCTTCCGCCTCAGGAGATTCGCAGTCTTCTGGTCGCGCAGCAGTCAGCACGCCTAAAATACTCGGTGCGGGGGCGTGGCCTGGGGAGGGGGGCGTGGCCTCGAGGTACCGAGCAAATGGCAGCAAGCCTGAATGGCGATCCACGTCAGCGCTAGAGTCCGCTGGGCGTGAGTGTGCAAAAGAGCAGCAGATAGGCTTTTTAAAAACACAGCATACAGTGAATGTTTAAAAATAATTTGGCAATAATACAACACTTCCAGCAGCGGTTCGTCCATTGGGGCGTAGGGGCGTAGCCCCACCAGCCACAATGGACCCGCATCGCGGCCGCCGGCCGCAATCCCATCTATACATTTACCATTTTTTAAATGCATCTAATCAGCCTCCGCCCTCAGCCCACCGCGGTTTGCCGGGAATTGTGCGGGGGGGGGGGTGGCCTGCAGCTTGAGTGACACTCAGGCAGACTGTAGTGCACTGTGCGCATGCTTGGGATTGTTGGTTACTATCTCAAGCATGCGCACTATGTTCCCCAGCGGGACCCAGGGGGGTACTTGATCGCCTGCTGCCAGTGCCACAGCCCGGGTTTTCAAAGCAAACAGGGCGAGCAGCAAATGTGCCCCCCCAGCGCCAGGATTGGCTGGCCACCAGCATGCAGCAGCCATCATTGAATGCCGCCCGGGGGGTGGCGCACACACTGTTGACGCACACGCTGCGAGGAGGAACAGGATGTTGGCGGACGGCGGTAAGAAAACTTCGGCAAGTGTTGTAATGTTTATCTATGTATGTTGCATTCCCCTTTGTATGTATGTATGTATATGTATGCAGAACGGAATTGGCCACCAGGGTCCGGGACAGTTCCCTGTCGTGTACAATGCTGGGGTGTGCACTTCGTTACAAGCATCGAAGTTTAAGCATAGACATTCACGGGGCACAGGACGGACATACACTGTGAGGTTTCCCATAGCAACAGGTTAGTTAAATGACTGGCATTAACACCCATGTTGAAATTTAGTAACGAAACACAGATTTTGTTTTTATGGGTCTGCGGGCACCTCATTTTAGTGTTTTTGATGTTCGGGTGAACATTTTTGAAAATGTGCCGTAATTTATGGTTCAGTAACATGGCAACTGATTCCAGGAGTATTGCAGCGGGAATAAGAATACAAGTAAGATGATGCATTTAAAATAAGAGGATAGATAAAAAATCAGATTGGTTCATATTACAATATACTGGCATATCAGAAGCTATGATTTTCCCTTTTTAATGGTGGTCTTGTGTTAAGTGTGGGAAACTTGAACATCCTTTCTAAGACTGTGTTCCATTATTCTTGTCAAAGTGTTTATTTTTTCTTCCTATTGAGAAGTCTTCCAGTTACTTTTGAAAGAGGCACTTTTTGACATTTTTGAGAAGCGGTCAGCGGCAGGTGTGCTACAGTCCAAGGAGTACACCAACACGGGGGGCAAGCAGGGGGGCTGGGGGTGGAGGAGAGAGCTGTGCTACAGTCCGAAGAGTACACCAGCACAGGGGGGGCAAACAGGGGGGCCGTGGTGGAGGGGTGAGCTGTGCTTCAGTCCGAGGGGTGCAGCCAGGAAAGGGGGGCAGGTGGGCCAAGCAGGGGGTTGGACTATACTGCAGTCTGAAGGGTGCAGCCAGGGCAGGGAGGGCAAGCAGAGGGGGGGTGGGGTGTGGGGACGGCTGTACTGCAGTCCGAGGGGTACAGCCAGGACAGGGAGTGTAAGTAGGGGGGTCGGAGGGTAGAGGGGAGAGGTGTGCTACAGTCCAAAGAGTACACCAGCACAGGGGGCAAGCAGGGGGGGGGCGGGGGTGGAGGGGAGAGCTGTGCTTCAGTCCGAGGGGTGCCGCAGGATAGGGGTGCAAGCATGGGGACAGGGTAGAGGGGAGAGCTGTGCTGCAGTCAGAGGTGTACAGCCAGGGCAGGGGGTGTATGCAGGGGGCAGGTGTGGGTCACAGGGGTGCAGCCAGGGAAGGGAGGGAAATTAGGGGGACGGGGTGGAGGGGAGAGCTGTGCTTCAGTCCGAGGGGTGCAGCAGGACAGGGGTGCAAGCAGGGGGCGGGGTAGAGGGGAGAGCTGTGCTGCTGTCAGAGGTGTACAGCCAGGGCAGGGGGTGTATGCAGGGGGCAGGTGTGGGTCACAGGGGTGCAGCCAGGGCAGGGAGGGCAATTAGGGGGACGGGGTGGAGGGGAGAGCTGTGCTTCAGTCCGAGGGGTGCAGCCAGGAAAGGGGGGCAAGCAGGCGAGCCAAGCAGGGGGGTGGACTATACTGCAGTCTGAAGGGTGCAGCCAGGGCAGGGAAGGCAAGCAGTGGGGGTGGGGTGTGGGGGGGGCTGTACTGCAGACCGAGGGGTACAGCCAGGACAGGGGGTGTAAGCAGGGGGGTCGGAGGGTAGAGGGGAGAGGTGTGCTACAGTCCGAAGAGTACACCAGCACAGGGGGCAAGCAGGGGGGGCGGGGGTGGAGGGGAGAGCTGTGCTTCAGTCCAAGGGGTGCAGCAGGACAGGGGTCCAAGCAGGGGGCGGGGTAGAGGGGAGAGCTGTGCTGCAGTCAGAGGTGTACAGCCAGGGCAGGGGGTGTATGCAGGGGGCAGGTGTGGGTCACAAGGGTGCAGCCAGGGCAGGGAGGGCAATTAGGGGGACCTGATGGAGGGGAGAGCTGTGCTTCAGTCCGAGGGGTGCAGCAGGACAGGGGTGCAAGCAGGGGGCGGGGTAGAGGGGAGAGCTGTGCTGCAGTCAGAGGTGTACAGCCAGGGCAGGGGGTGTATGCAGGGGGCAGGTGTGGGTCACAGGGGTGCAGCCAGGGCAGGGAGGGCAATTAGGGGGACGGGATGGAGGGGAGAGCTGTACTTCAGTCCGAGGGGTGCAGCAGGACAGGGGTGCAAGCATGGGGACAGGGTAGAGGGGAGAGCTGTGCTGCAGTCAGAGGTGTACAGCCAGGGCAGGGGGTGTATGCAGGGGGCAGGTGTGGGTCACAGGGGTGCAGCCAGGGCAGGGAGGGCAATTAGGGGGACGGGGTGGAGGGGAGAGCTGTGCTTCAGTCCAAGGGGTGCAGCAGGACAGGGGTTCAAGCAGGGGGCAGGTAGAGGGGAGAGCTGTGCTGCAGTCAGAGGTGTACAGCCAGGGCAGGGGGTGTATGCAGGGGGCAGGTGTGGGTCACAAGGGTGCAGCCAGGGCAGGGAGGGCAATTAGGGAGACGGGATGGAGGGGAGAGCTGTGCTTCAGTCCGAGGGGTGCAGCAGGACAGGGGTGCAAGCAGGGGGCGGGGTAGAGGGGAGAGCTGTGCTGCAGTCAGAGGTGTACAGCCAGGGCAGGGGGTGTATGCAGGGGGCAGGTGTGGGTCACAGGGGTGCAGCCAGGGCAGGGAGGGCAATTAGGGGGACGGGATGGAGGGGAGAGCTGTACTTCAGTCCGAGGGGTGCAGCAGGACAGGGGTGCAAGCAGGGGGCGGGGTAGAGGGGAGAGCTGTGCTGCAGTCAGAGGTGTACAGCCAGGGCAGGGGGTGTAAGCAGGGGGCAGGTGTGGGTCAGAGGGGTGCAGCCAGGGCAGGGAGGACAATACACAGAGGCAGGATATTTAGCCATCAGTGAAGATTGAGACATGCTGCAACTCTTTAAATGAAAATTTAGGGCAACATAAAGTGATTGTCTGTGCTCTCATTATAGGTGTTCCGTGGAAATGTGGACAACAACACTCACTACGTAAATTCGTTCACACCTCCAGTAGAAGCGCAGTACGTATGGATGTTTCCACAGGTGTTCAGAAGACATTGCACTTTAAGGATGGAGCTACTGGGATGCGAATTGTCAGGCCAGCCTATAACTTTATGATATTAATTTGGAATGGATTGAAAAGACTATATGTGCATATTGCTACAGTATATACAAATGTGCAGAGTGTCGTATGGCATTTACTACTATTCAGAGGGTGGGAAAGGGCTATGACTCTTAAGAGCCGAAGCCTCTTGCTGAACTCAGAATCTCTGGAGTCCACTCACGCCGCAGGTTCTTCCAGGTAATAATGACGCTTTCAGGCAATAGGGGCGTTATTGGTGAGAGAGAAGCATCAGGGCGATTAATGGTGAGAGAGAAGCAGCAGGGCAATTAATGGTGAGAGAGAAGTAGCAGGGCGATTAATGGTGAGAGAGAAGCAGCAGGGCGATTAATGGTGAGAGAGAAGCAGCAGGGCCATTAGTGGTGGTGAGAGAGAGGCATCAGGGCAGTTATGGGGAGCGACAAGCAGGCAGGGCGTGACTAGTGAGTGGGAAAGGTGTTAACAGTAGGAGGGAGACGGGAGAGTTAATGGTAGAAGGAAGACAGGACGTCAGCGGAGAGAGAAGGCGACGGGGGCACTGTAAGAGGGAGACGGGCATTAATAGAGAAAGGAAGACCGGGGCGTCAGGCAGGCCCCTGCTACGCTTCATGGAGTGCGGGGCTTCCTGCCCCAGGCCACTGAATATATTTGGAGACATGGGGGAATCGGCGGCTCCTCATCGTGTTCCGGGAGGGGAGTGGGCACAGTTTTTATCACGCCTCTGAGGAGCATTCGTGGTGAGATGGAGACATGGGCCTTAACGGAGATGGCAGTGATTTTAGTGATGAGATGGATAGAGTGGTCCATGGAAAGGAGACCTTGTGTCAATGGCAAAGGGAGACGGGCATCAGTTATGGTTATAGGGAGAGCATGCGTTTATTATGATTTAGGGGAAAAAGGCAGAGGTAACCCTGAAAGTAAGGGGTGACTTGGAGGGCTTGGCTTCACAAAGAGTTGAGGAAGGCAGCCAATAGAGCAATAGGAAGGAAAATCGAGACCTCGCCATAATAAAACCTAAATAAATGTACGAAGAGGAAAACGAGAAAAGAAAAAGGAGCTGGGCTTTTTGGGGTGTGTGGAGAAAAGGCACAGAGCAATGTGGGAGAACGCAGACGAAGCAGTCAGCCACGTTTGTCTTATATAACATGTCCCATACACTGTTTTACACACCTATGATTTCTAGTCTCTGTGTAATGTGTGCGTTATGTACAGTGCTGTTATGTACAGTGGTGTTCATTCAACTTCCTATGTTGCTGGAGTGCATTTGTTTTTTTTAGGGGTGTATCCTCGAAAGTCTCCTGTTAATGTGGCTGACCTGCTTGCTGAAGTGCACTTTATACTTGCTTTTGAGTGACACCAAGTATTGCTGGTTTAATTTGATTCCGTTTGCTGACTTGTGATGCACGGCTTGATGGGTGCATGCGTTTATTTCCCTGTGACTAGTTTGTTCTGATATAATTGTCTTATTTGCAATCGTTTTCAGTACACAGTTTGCTCAATCAGTTATGATTTTGTGTGACTACCTGGATTCCTGGAGTGCCTCTGACTTCATTCTGTTTCTTTACTTTTTGTGACTGTTGGTCCTGCGGGGAAACATTTTCAATTTATGTTGTCTTGTTTACTGGGAGAATTGCTTTTATTTTCCTTTAGTGTAATAGGCTGGCTGGTGAAGTGCACTTCCCATAGTGTGCAGTCACTTCAATTTGCCTTTAGGTGACTACCTGGCTTGATGGTGGTTTTCTATTTGATTTCATGTAACTCCTTGTCTTGATGAGTGCATTGGTTTTAGTTTGTTTGAGGTAACTGTTTCACATGCTGGTTTCATCACACAGCTGACACCCACCCTGAGAAAAGCCAGAGCTGCCCTGTAAGTGGTATGAACACCAGTACACTTAGGTTCCTTACAGCTCCTTCACTTGAAGTGGGTTACCACCTACCCGTTACTTTTTGTATCCTGCTCGTACCAAGTCCGATCCGGACCCAGACCAGTCCCCACAGTTGCTCCGGATTAAGGGACATTGTCATGTCATCTCAGGCGCGATGTAAAGATTACCAGTGAGCTGAGGACTCCTTTGGCTCAAGAACCAACTAGCTGGAGACCCTTATGGTTGTTTAAAGATTTAAGATCAGCCTGTAACTCAGTCTTGAGGTGGGTGGGTGACCTCGATTACAAAGTGGCTGGGCCAGATGTCCCATTAGGACCCCTTTTGCTTGTCTCCCCTTCAGTCGCAGAGGGCGTAAAACTGGGGGGTGCTCAACCCTGCCAAAAAACTGAGGGGTGACCCTAAGAGCACAGCTGCCATCCAATCAGGGGTGGGATGCTTTGGTGTGCTGGTCTGGTTTTCTGGGTGACTGGTTTTCTGACTTATGACTGCGCATTCCTTTCAGTCTGCACTTGCTTCAGTTTACTTTTTGAGTCACTGTCTAGTTTGCTGGATGTATTGCTTTCATTTTTTGACTTGCTTGGTGCTTTTATGTTGGTGCCTGCATGCTGAAGTGTACTCTTCTTCAGTTTAAATGTATGTGACTGGCCTGTTGACTAACACCCTGCTTTCAAAGTGAAGGTTCACAGGTTCACTCTTGCTTTAGTTTACTTTTGTATGGTTGACTGCATGCACTGTTTTGCTGGATGCATTGCTTTAAGTTACTACTTGATGCATTGCTTTCAGTTTGCTTTCAAGTAATTGCCTCTCATTTTCCTAATGCTTTGTGAAGGCTGTTTCCCAACTGCTGTGCAACTTCTTCTACTCTTAGAGCTGAGATTTTCATGAAAGTCTTATAGTCTGAATTCAGCACCTGAGCGTAATAGGACGGAATGTATGAAGCTCTGTGGTTATACTGAATAAGCAGCTACCTATGTTATGCCATCTACTAATGTAATAACTGCACTTTCACAGTTGCTTTATTAACCTTCCTGCTTTCTCAAATTTGCTTGAAAATGCACGATTTTTCTTCTTTTTTTTCAAAATTTTCTTGGGGGGGGGTTATCCCCCCAAACACCCCTTTTGGGTGTCGGGCTCGCTCGCTGCGCTCGCTCGCTACGGTGCAGTATGCGAATCGCTTTGCGCCCCACCACTTTGAAATGTCACCCACCGCCCCTGAACACTTCTCCCGGCTTCCGCCTCAGGAGATTCGCAGTCTTCTGGTCGCGCTAGCAGTCAGCGCGCCTAAAGTACTCGGTGCGGAGATAAGGAACCTTTTACGCCAGCAGTAAGCTATAAAAGAGAAAAGGCTGTGTCATTGCGAGCGCTTGCTTCATAGGCCACAGGGAACAACGACAGGGCCCGGCCAAAAAAGTGAGACATATGAAACGCAACTAGAATCATCTTCCAGTACGAAGCCCCGTTTTTGCAGCAGACTGAAAGATTGGAGATCCCTCCCTGTGTGCAGAAAAAAGAAGGATGTCCTGTTTGGTCTAACGCATACATAAATAAACATGGGTCCAACAGCTCTATCTTGTATCTTTTACTTTATTCGGACAACCACCACAAAGGAAGCAGCGACTTTTCCCTTCGGATTGATTATTACGCTTTTCTTTTAAGAATTTCATCCGCCCCCACAAGAGCCTCGCAGCTTGCAGCAACTCCCAACCCAAACACGCGGGGTGTGCGATAAAACAGCGCCCCTCCTGCCAGCGGGGGAAGCCGTCACCTGGCAAGGGTGCAGCATGCCTCTTTCTCGTACTCCTCCATACCGCTGTCAGGCATCTTGGTATTAACCCCCAGAGCTCGGTATGCTGGCTAAACGCCGGGGGAGGAGGCGGAGGAGAGGGGGCGACCTCTGGCTGCTCATTCACTCATCAGCAGCAACAGAAGGGTCCTGTGTGCTGCAAATGTATTGTTTATCTACGTCGTTCACGCAACTCTAATACAAACAAAGGAGTTTACCGATACAGAGTTGGCTTCACTCTGGTGGTAGAAGTATCACATCCTCGCATATTTTCTCGTGAATTTGGTGAAACCTGCTGAGAATAATTAGGGGGTAGGGAAAAAAGGTTAACCATACGAATTTGGTGTTATACATTCCGACCCTGCCTGTTATGCATTAATTTCACGTTGAAATCTGAGAGTATAGATATGTTTTTTACAAATGACAAATATTTGTCCTGACTGAGGTATTTATTGGGAAGACAACCGTGATGTTTTGCACCCAATATCTATTGGGTGAGCAAGGATATCTGCCATAAATGTAATTGGCTTTGCTGCTGGCAACAGTGAAGCTGGGAATGGTTTGACTGAACAAACAGGTTCCAAACCCGGTGGCTTATGTCCACCACAAGCTCAGTGAAAAGAAAGGAGCAAGCACTTCACAATCACCACGAATCCATAGACGGAACACACCTCAGTGAAATCAGTCACAGTAAGGTCACAGGGCCCGATTCACAGAACTAACTTAAGACAAAATCCTAAACTTACTACTTTTGGTATTCACAGAAGTTAGGATTTTGTCTTAAGACAAACTTAAGACAGACTTAAGACAAAATCCTAACTTAAGTCTGTCTTAAGTTTGTCTTTAGACAAAATCCTAACTTCTGTGAATACCAAAAGTAGTAAGTTTAGGATTTTGTCTTAAGTTAGTTCTGTGAATCGGGCCCACAGTAAGGAGATGCGCTTCCGGCTAAATAACTCCATAAATGATTAATATCAGTAAATTCTGCATACGCAGAGCAAGAATCAAACTGTAATGTGTCATCAGCACAATTACTGAATAGATAATAATCCCGTGAAATAAATATGTATTGCAAAAGAGCCTTCCGACAATTAATTTTGTTAGTTCCGCCGATGACAGATTGGTGTTTAGTTCATTAAATAATATGGGATCAACACTGATGCAATTATAGGAAAACAAACATTTGACCCATATTAAAGCCAAGAGAGTATTTGTTGTATTTTACCCACTGAACCGTGAAGCTGTACCCGCAGCATGGAACCCCCAGCTAACCCTGCACACCACTGCCTTGCGTTAGCACTGCTTGGAAAGGCAGCTGTGAGCTACCAGGCATTTTCTACTCATCAGACTTGGTTATTGCAGCGCATGCTCCATCTAGGTATTTAAAAGGACATGCCTGTCCGCCCATACAATAGCCCCAAAGGCACCTGTAGGATCCTTGCAATAAACCAAACACCGAAACGAATACAAGAGTCCTCGAGCTAGGCTCAGCATCACTTTAAATAGCTAGTAACAGAAATCCGGCTGAACAAGAAAACAGACGAACGCTCCACCAACCGGCGATAAATCTGCCAAACTCATCTACACTCTGCCAAGGATCCCACATCTGCTAATGAAAGCTATTGCCAGAATTGGGGTTCCAAATTTCACTATTTCTGGTATAGTGTGATGTACACTGCGATTTAGTATCAGCTATGGCACCTCAAATTGCACAATTTGACGTAGGTCGTTTTATTAATGGAATTAATATGATACAAAACAGACAGCTAAAAAATATTAAAAAAACAAACGTGCCTAGATTGTGGCTGGTGTCAAATAGGCAAAATGCAGCACTGAATTGTAACCTTTGAACAGATGACTCCAGCCAACCAACAGCGAGGCAATACACCATTTTGCCAACCCTATTAAGGAAACTGCCTCTTCCTCCCCTTGGATGCACATTAATGAATAAGATGTGCCCTCCTGTTGCTCGATTGAGCAACTAAGAATACATACCAAGGCGTCACAATCACCCACAACATACTTACTGCAAAGGACTGCCGAATGGTTTTCAACTTTAAAAAAACAAACAACAAAAACAGGACAACTCATGGGCAGTACTACAGTATTAATTAATGTCTTTATTATTGTCTTCCCACTGCTCAAAATAGGTAATAACAAACTTTATTTCCTTCTTCCCCTGTTGTGGGAACTGCGAAAGAATGTAAAACAAAAGATCATTTGAAATACTCATGTCACCCATGAAATAACCGCTAGCTCTGTGTGTGGCTCTGTGTGTGTGTGTGGCTCTGTGTGTGTGGCTCTGTGTGTGTGCGTGCGTGTGTGTGTGTGTGTGTGGCTCTGTGTGTGTGTGTGTGGGTGGCTCTGTGTGTGTGTGGCTCTGTGTGTGTGTGTGGCTCTCTGCGTGTGTGGGTGGCTCTGTGTGTGTGTGGCTCTCTGCGTGTGTGTGTGCGGCTCTGTGTGTGTGTGTGTGTGTGTGTATGTGTGCAAATGCAATAGGTACTACTCTCACTACTCACTCTACTACTCTACTACGTACTCACCATCTCTCTAATACTCCCTACTCAGTCTACTACTCACACTCTACTACTCTCTACTACTCACTCTACTGCTCTCCACTCACTCTCTACTACTAACTATATTCACTACTACTCACTCTAGTACTCTCTACAACTCTCTACTACTCACTACTACTCACTCTGTATTAATAACTATTACTCTCTGGTACTCACTCTACTACTCTACTACACACTCTCTACTCCTCTACTATACACTCTCTACTACTCACTCTCTAGTACTCACTATTACTCACTCTACTACTCACTCTCTACTACTCTCTACTCTACTCACACTCTACTAATCACTATCTACTATCCACTCTCTACAACTCTACTAACTCTATACTACTCACTCTACTACTCTCTAATACTCTACTCACTACTAATATCTACTACTCTACTCACTACTACTAATTCTCTATTACTCACGCTCTACTACTCTCTACTCTCAAATCACTATACTACTAACTCTACTACCACTCTACACTACTCACTCTATACTACTCTCAACTACTCACTCATTAATACTCACCCTAATACTCTCTATTACTCACTCTCTACTACTCTCTAATACACTTTACTAACTACTACTCACACTCTACTCCTCTCTACTCACTCTCTACTACTCTCTACTCACTCTCTACTACTCACTCTCTACTGCTCACTGTCTACTACACACTCTAACTACTCTCTATCTACTACTCACTCCACTCACAACTCACTCAATTACTCTCCCCACTCTCTGCTACTCACTCTCTACTACTCTACTACTCTCTACTACACTCTAGTATTCTCTAGTACTCACTAACTACTGCTCTCTAATCTCTACTCAATTTAACTACTCATTCTCTACTACTCACACTACTAAATCTATCTACTACTCACTCTACTATCTACTACTCACTCTACTACCCTCTATTACTATCTAGTACTCTTCATTACTCTCTACTACTCACTCTCTACTACTCTCTACTACTCTCTATCTCCTACACACTATCTCCTACTCACTCTATACTACTATCTACTGATGTATACTACTCACTCTCTATTACTACCTACAACTCACTACTACTCTACTCTCTACAACTCTACTCCCTATTAGTTTACTACTAACTCTCTACTAACTACTACTCACTACTACTACTCTCTACTACTCTCTACTGCTCAGCTATTGCCATTGTAAATGACAATGGCATTTTTTTTATCTATTTTCAAAATCAACACATAAATAAAAAATGTGTCATTTACAATGCCAATAGCTCTAACTTTTGCAAAGGCGAGACCGTTGCATTGTAAATGCTTGTTTAAATAAGAGTTAAGACAGGATCCAGATTACGGAGGTATTTTGGTAATTAATGTTTTTCACTCACAGATTTGCATGAGGACAGGTCTTTTGGCACTCGTTTTACCACAGGGATCTACATGTTTACCATCATGTAAACATCGTCACACAAGGTCACCTTGTACTTTTGTTCACTGTTCTTCTTTTTCTTCTTTTTTCTTTTATTCTGTGGTTCATACAGTACCTTTCACATCACATTCTTGTAAAGCTGCATGACTGGTCATAGCATGCATGAATGTAAAAGAATGAATGATACTTCCCTGCTTATTGAATTTATGTTATGTTAAGATTGATTGTGTTAATTTCTAGATACAACTCCTGAAGAAGGGCTCAAGGGCCCGAAATGCACTGGGCACAAGCAAGAAATGGAATACCTGCATTGTATTGAACTGTATTTTATGCGTTGAGAACAGTTAAATGATATTGTCATTTAGTGACAATTTGTGTAACATTTCATGTATTTCGTCGTCGATGAATCAGGTGTATATATTGGAAAAAGCAATATATTAGGTAGCACATGTACCATAGATACAGTGCACAGAGGTCAAGTATTGTACTTGAAGGAAGGTGCAGATTAAGCAGACATAATTCAATGGTATGTCAGCCTTTGTTGCACGCTGAATCAAACAGATTATTATTTTAGTCAGAGTTTTTTTAAAAAGGGAGTGCTCCACTTTTTCACATTAAGGCAAATAAGGGTGACCTACTGAAGGTTGCAAAGATATTCAGTATTCTGGGAATAGAGGACCAGGGAGATGCCACATAGAGAAGAATATCATCTGCGTACAGTGATATTTTGTTCTCCCAGCCCTTCAACCAGCAGAGGACTCAAACCAGCAGATTCTCTCAAATCCAGGCTCCAAAGGTTAAAGCATTATTAAGGGTTATAGGGACAACCCTGTCTCGTCCCTCGTTGCGGAGGGAAGACTCGGGTCATCTCCCCATTGACGACAACTTGCACTAGGGGGACTGCGTCTAAGAGGCGAAGCCAGGACAAGAAGCGAAGCCCGCTGCTTATGCGCGTAAGCACAGTAAAGAGGTATGGGCACTCAATGGAGTCAAAGGCCATGCGTGCGTCAAGGGACAGAACCATTGCATCCTCTCCGATTCTGTGAGTGCGTATCAACACTCTATGGAGATGTCTCAAATTCAGCGCAGTGCTGCGCCCTGGCATAAAATCAGATCGGTCCGGATGGATCAATCCAGAGAGACGTGGGAGAAGTCAAAGGGCTAACAGTTTAGCTAGAATTTTAGCTTCTGCATTGAGAAGTGAGATAGATTGATACAAGGCGAACTGCTCTTCCGGCTTCCCTTCCTTGTGAATAATGACTGTGGCAGTGAGTCTCTGATCAGTGCGAAGCCTACCCAGGCACCTACTTTCTTCAAACTTCCTCAGTAGGTGTGGGGTAGTAGAGGAAGCTGTGAGTTTGTAGAGGTCTATTGGGATACCCGAGTTAAGGGCCCTAATTGCTTGTTACTTCATCTTCTGTTGGGTCACCATCTAAATGCCGTGCATGCTCAGGAGTTAGCCTCATAAGCGCTGCCGACGGCCAACGGTCGTCACGAGCGCTACCTCCCCAGTGCTGCGCACGACCATTGGACGTCCATTCAGCACTAGTTCCAATGGACAGCGCAGCACTGGGGAGGGATATTTGCGCCGCAGCTAAGGTGTTAAGGATGGGAGTGGAATGTCTGCCGGCAACACCAGGAAGCAATGCTCCGAAGATGCTGAACCTACTGACTGAATCTGGGAGTAGTGGTCCGCAAAAGCCTCAGCAATGGCATGAGGATCATGGAGCGGCTCCCCTACTTTCAAACGTTTGGTTGCAACCCATCTCTTTGCCCTCTCGTGCTGGTAGAGAGTTGGAAGTCTGATTTAAGCATGAGCGATAGGAAAAATGAAGGGAACCCTATTTAACAACAATGGAATAGCAGTTCTGGGAGTGCTGGCTTTCATTTAGACTACAATCCCCTTAGTGCCCAGACTTGTCATACCATTGGCGCTGATATAATTGTGACAATTCTTGCCGAGATATGAGGCTGATGCATTGCATGATGTCACCCACAACTGGTTTACTGATCACTTGGGCATAATAGTGCTAATTTGTATCAGACAGTAGTTTTTCCTGTGAAAATGGAGCCTAATCCTGTTGGCTCCCATGCTTCTTTTTGGAAAAAAACCTGTGGTTGGCCAGTGCCAGGCAGGATGACCCATGTTTAATTTCTTGGGCGAGGGGGCTTATGGCCCCTCTCCCCAGGCTGTTTTCTGCCCTGAGGGCCACATGCCCCAAGCCTAAAGTATTATGAAAGGGAAGGGAGATGTGTGGCCCCCCTCCCCAGGCTGTTTTAGGTCCGGTGGAACCCAACTCCAGGGCCCAAAGTATTTTTAAGGGAAAGGGGCATACAGCCACGTCCCTGGGTCACGTTCGGCCCTGGGCATCCCATCCTCTGGGGCCCATTGTGTTTTTAGGGGTAGAGGCCCATCCAAATCCCTAAGTGTTGCTACTATTAAAACAAGCATTTGCAATGCAATAGGTCTCGGATTAGGAAAGTTTGAGCTATTGGTATTGTAAATGACAAATTTTTTATTTAGGTTTTGTTTTTGAAAATAGCGAAATTAATAGCTTTGTCATTTACCATGCCAATAGTTATAACTTTCGCAAATGTGACACCTATAGCATTTGTAATGCAATATGTGTTGTATTTACGTGACTTACATGTATTGATATTACAAATAACAATGGTTTTTAATTTTTTTTAATAATTAATACTTAAATAAAAGTTATTGTAATTTATAATGGCAATAGCTTAAACTTTTGTAAATAACATTTGTAAAGATTATGTTCAGTGTATTTTATTGGGACGAAAATCCAAGAACATATGTCAAATATTAACATCTTTTTGTTACATTTGTAATAAAGCTTGAAACATTGAGATAACATATTTGAACCAGTTGTTGTTGAATGGTTGCACAGATTAATGCTGTGGTGGAGCTCAGTGATGTTGTGGTGCCACAGAGCGATGATGTGGTGGTGCTGAGTGATGCTGTATGCTATGCTATGGTTTGCTATCCTATGTTTTGTTTTGTTATGCTATGCTATGCTGTTTTGTTATGCTATGCTATGTTTTGTTATGCTATGCTATGCTACGTTTTGCTATGCTATGCTATGTTATGCTATGCTATGTTTTGTTATGCTATGCTATGCTTTGTTATGCTATGCTATGTTTTGCTCTGCTATGCTTTGTTATGCTATGCTATGTTTTGTTGTGTTTTATTATGCTATGCTTTGTTTTGCTATGCTATGTTTTGTTATGCTATGCTATGTTTTGTTGTGTTTTATTATGCTATGCTTTGTTTTGCTATGCTATGTTTTGTTATGCTATGCTATCTTTTGCTGTGTTTGGTATGCTATGCTGTGTTTTGCTATGCTATTATATGTTTTGTTATGTTTTGTTAAGCCATGCTATGTTTTGTTGTGTTTTGTTATGCTATGCTATGTTTTGTTGTGTTTTGCTAGGCTATGCTTTGTTATGAGATGCTTTGTTATGCTATGCTTTGTTTTAGTATGCTATGTTTGGTTATGCTATGCTTTGTTATGCTATGCTTTGTTATGCAATGCTTTGTTATTCTATGTTTTGTTATGCTATGCTAAGCTTTGTTTTGTTATGCTATGCTATGCTGTGTTTTGTTATGCTATGCTATGCTTTGTTGTGTTTTGTTATGCTATGCTATGCTATGCTATGTTTTGTTATGTATGCTATGGTTTGTTGTGTTTTGCTATGTTTTGTTTTGCTATGTTTTGTTATGCTATGTTTTGTTATGCTATGCTTTGTTATGCTATGCTTTGTTGTGTTTTGCTATGTTTTGTTTTGCTATGCTATGCTTTGTTATACTATTCTATGTTTTGTTTTGCTATGCTTTGTTTTGTTATGCTATGTTATGTTATGCTATGGTATGTTTTGTTGTGTTTTGTTATGCTATGCTTTGTTATGCTATGCTATGTTTTCCTATCCTATGCTTTGTTTTGTTATGCTATGCTATGTTTTGTTATGCTATGCTGGTGAGGGTGAGTGAGGGTGAGTGAGGGTGGGTGAGTGAGTGAGGGTGGGTGAGTGAGGGTGGGTGAGTGAGGGTGGGTGAGTGAGGGTGGGTGAGTGAGGGTGGGTGAGTGAGAGTGGGTGAGTGAGGGTGGGTGAGTGAGGGTGAGTGAGTGAGTGAGGGTGGGTGGGTGAGTGAGTGTGTTAGAGGGAGGGTGAGGGTGAGAGGGTGAGAGGGTTGTGTGGTTGTGTATCCTATGCTTTTTTGTTTTAACAAGAACAGAAATGAAAATATTTAACATCTTTTTATGACATTTGTAATAAAGCTTGAAACATTTACAGAAAATATTTGAACCAGTTGTTGTTGAATGGTTGCACAGATTGATGCTGTGGTGGCGCTGAGTGATGTTGTTTTGGGGACAAGTGATGCTGTGGCGTTTATTGATGCTGTTGTAGCGCATAGTGATGTTGTGGTGCCCCTGAGTGATACTGTAGTGGTGCTGAGTGATGCTGTGGTGGTGCTGGTGGTGTGTGCCTGGTGAAAGAGTGCACCGACGGCTGGTGGTGTGTGTGTGACTGGTGAAAGCGTGCTCTGACGTCTGGTGGTGTGTGCCTGGTGGAAGTGTGCACTGACAGCTGGTGGTGTTTGTGCCCGGCGAAAGCGTGCACTGATGGCTGGTGGTGTGTGTGTGGCTGGTGAAGGCGTGCACTGATGGCTGGTGGTGTGTGTGTGTGTAAGCGTGCACTGATGGCTGGTGGTGTGTGTGTGTGGCTGGTGAAAGCGTGCACTGATGGCTGGTGGTGGTGTGTGTGCCTGGTGAAAGCGAGCACTGACGGCTGGTTGTGTGTGCCTGGTGGAAGCGTGCACTGACGGCTGGTGGTGTTTGTGCCTGGTGAAAGTGTGCACTGACGGCTGGTGGTGTTTATGCCTGGTGAAAGCATGCACTGATGACTGTTGGTGTCTGTGCCTGGTGAAACTGTGCACTGACGGTGTGGTTGTGCGTGTGGTTGTGCGTGTGGTTGTATGTGTGGTTGTATGTTGTGTGACGGGCGTGAAACTTAAAGTACGGCCGGCCGGCCGTAAAAAAATAATTAGGGTAGGAGAAGCCCTTTGATGTGGTGTCATGGCCTGGCGGCCGTGAAAAAATGCAATTAGGAGAGGGGAGAGTGGTGAGGAGAGTGGTGTTGAGAGGGGAGAGTGGTGGTGAGAGGGGAGAGGGGAGAGTGGTGAGAGTGGAGGGGAGAGTCAGGCCTGGAGAGAGTGAGGAGAGGGGTGAGTGTGGAGAGGGGAGAGAGGCGAGAGAGAGGTGAGTGAGTAGAGAGAGAGGGATTGGAGAGGGAGTGTAGTGGTGAGTGGTGAGAGGGTAGAGTGTTGAGTGGTGAGAGGGGAGATGGGGAGAGGGAGAACAAGGAGAGGGGGAGAGGGTAAAGAGAGGAAGATAGGAGAGAGAGGGGGAGAGAGGAGAGAGAGAGGGAGAGAGGAGAGAGATGAGAGAGAGAGGGGGATGGAGGAGAGAGAGACGGAGACGGGGAGAGAGGAGAGTGAAGAGAGGGAAAGGGAGAGAGGGAGAGGGAAGTGAGGGAAAGGGAGAGAGGGAAAGGGAGAAAGGGAAAGGGAGAGAGGGTAGAGGGAGAGAGGGACGGTAATAAGAGAGGGAGAGGACGAGAGCGAAGGACAGAGGGGGGAGAGAGGGGAGGGAGAGAGAGAGGAGAGCAGGCAGAGGGGGAGATGGGGAGAGGGAGAACAAGTGTATTTTACAAAAACCTCTCCACACATGTTCATGTTTTCAGCAGATGAAAATGGCTTCGCCTAGAAGTCTTCCTTAATGGCAAGCTACCTCCTCCATGGGCAGTAAACCCATGGCACTAACATTTTCCGAGAACAGAAAGCTTTTCTGCTTGCACAATTGGTTCACATTTTCAGAGTAAATATGCTGGAGCATCACATGTTCAGCTAAATGCATATTAAGCACACCAAGTCATTCGAAGACTAAAAGGCACACACACAACTTGCGATGTGAAACAATCCCATATCGAGTGAAAATGGCTGTAGTAACAAGCTACAGTTCAGTCCGTGTGGCTGAAGTCATGTTTGTGAACCAAGCACTATTATGATGACACACCTACAAGGGTAAAAGTAGGATGGTTTATTGCCACCCTCTAGGGAGGCACAAGTGACCTTCCATTAAGAATTGTACCCCATAGCTAATTAGTATAAACCGATCCTATAAAATGTTGCCCTACCCCTGTGAAATTCCTATAATGGTTTAAAATGGGGCTTGGAGGCCCATACGCCTGTCTGGATTACCCCCATAGGACGGTCATTAGAAGAAAGTATTGTTCCACTAACCCATTCACTTTCCAAGCCAGCATTTGCTTCGTGTGTGAATGATGGCGCGCACGGCTGAACCACAGTTGTGCCTGCCCTGCAAGTCCCCTCGGACAACCTTCAGCGCAGAGGCAGGATCCCACCATTAGATGACTGGATGTAATGATCGCAGCAAGCGGGGCTGACATGCTATTGGTCTGGCGCAATGTGACCGTGACAGCGTTGACACTAAATCAAATTCAATTAGGCAACGCTTGCTAATGAGGTGATTGGGATTCACGTGAACTGTTGAAAATCCTCATCGTAAAAGTCAGCTTTGTGGATGGGCGGCATTAGGTCTCTCTACGAGACCTAAAAACGGAGGGGGCCATCTGGCCTCTCCTCCCTGAGCCATTAATGGCCGGGGGTCCCCATCCCCCGTGCCCGGCTCACATGCTGTGTACCGAAGAGCCCAACTCAGGATGCAGCAGTTTCTCTGCCCGACCCAGCGTTGGATGGAGAACTGTGGGTCATATTTACAAGGGGATATAGCCACCAGAAAGTCACTTATTGTGATGTTCTGGTTGCGAGATCCCCTTCTCTATATTTACTTAGCGGCTTTAAGCACTATGGTAAAAGGGTGCCTGCGTTGGCTCTATACAGCTACATTTAGCACCAGTGCTAGGGGAAACACAGGGGTGCGCTGTATGCCTGTGTTTTGAAAATGTCGGAGTGTGGCGCTGAAAAATTTGGCAGTTCCACACTCTGACATTTTCTAGTAAATATGCCCCTGTGTTTGCTCCCATTTCTTTTTTCTTTTTTTGTAAGACTTTATTGACATCTGTGCAGTTCACACAGCATTCGCCTACAACCCGGAGGCCGGCTGCTATTTTATTAACATTTGGTTATATCATGACACATCATTCCTGTGGATAAGTCATAGTTCAGCAACAACATAGTACCAGTTATCAAAGAACATATCAGCCTGTACCACAAGTTTCAGTGTACGTCTTACTTTTATGATTTTATAAACTTAACTCAACTTGTGACTCGATAGTTCAAATATGCAGTTCACACCATTGTACTGTACTTTTCTAGGTTCATACGAGAAAGTTCTGTCTGTTATTTCTCTCCATCTTTCTGCCCGGGGTTCCCTCTCCCAACTATCCTCCCCCCGCTCTCCTTGCTCCTGCCCCACCCCGACTGCTATATCCTGCTCCGTGCTCAAGCTATATCTTCCTCGTCCTCTGAATCGTCCGTCTCCTCCTCCGATAATGGTTCACATATATCCCCACGATAGCTGTTCCACGGAAGCCATATCTTGTTCCATTTCTTAGGATTTGCCCTTTGCTTGTACACTGTCCGTTCAATCACCATGAGCATATCTACATTCCTACACCATTGTGCTCGGGTTGGGACCTCTACCGCCCCCCATTTTTGCGCTATATCACGCTTGGCCACCATCAGTCCTATAATAGCCCATTGTTGTCCCTGGCACGTCAGATCATTAGGCCCCCACACATTAAGCAGACACATGCGTGGATCTGGCGTGATTGAGACCTCAAGCGTTTGTGAAATCGTACGCAATACTTGCCTCCAGTAGTCCGCAATTAATGGACATTCCCAGAGTGTGTGAAATAGTGTCCCTTCCTCCCCACAGCCCCTGAGACAATATGGATGATCAGCCCTGTTGATTTTGTGAAGTGTAGTCCTCGTATAATACACCCTATGCAGTATTTTAAATTGCACAAGCCTAAATCGTGCCGAGATACCGGCTTCCCTTGGGGAGGCCACGGCCTCGTTCCATTCCGTCTCATCCATCTCTGCTATCTCACTCTCCCACTTCTCCTTCAGTTTTTGTAATGGGTCAGGCATATTATTCAATAATTTCCAATACGTAAGGGAGGTTGCGCTTGTTTGCATGTAGTCTGTCAAGAGGCGATCTTCCAACGGGGAGGACGCCGGAACATCCGTGCCCGCCTCAACCGCCGACAGTAGTGCGTGTCTTATTTGTATGTAGCGGTATGTCTCGTTAACTCCCAGGTCGTACTGCCGCTGCAGCTGGTCAAAGGGGATTACTCCATCTCTAGTCTACCCAGTTGCGCTCTGTCAGCCAGATAGGCCGGGTCGTTCTGCGGCGCATGTAGCCACTGGTTAATAATCTTGAGGTGAGCCGCCCAATAGTACAGTTGCATATTTGGTAGGGCTATCCCACCACTATACCAATCTCTGACCAATTTCCTGTGTGCCACTCGGGCCGGGCGATCTCCCCACAACAGCCCAGTTAGTACCGATGTCACTCTATGAAAATATGAAGGTGGCACTACTACCGGTGTATTTTCTAACACAAGAAAACGAGGAAGTGCCTTCATTTTAAATAGGGCCGCCCTCCCTAGTAACGTCAGCGGGAGCGTTTTCCAATGTCTCGCATTCGCCTGAAGCCGCGTGAGCGGCGGTAGTAGGTTTAGGTCGTAGAAGGCTTTACTGTCTCGGGTGATGGCTATCCCCAGGTATTTAAATGTGTTGGTCGCCACTGTCAAGGGACAGTCGGCTGACAGGGTCGGGGCGGGGCCGCTAAGTATATATATTACCGATTTAATCCAGTTGATTTTGTAGCCGGAGGTGCGACCATGTCGTTCACACAGTGTCAGCAACATCAGGATCCCCCTCTCTGGCTCTGACATATAGATCAACATATCGTCCGCATATAAAGAGACCCTGTCTTCCCAATTTTTCTCCCACCGTATTCCTCTCAGCAGCTGGGATGTTCTAAGTACCACTGCCAGTGGTTCTAGGGCCAGTGCAAACAGTAAGGGTGAGAGCGGGCATCCCTGCCTTGTCCCCCTAGCCAAGGCTATGACCATTTGCCGCCACATGCACCACCGGGTCAGTATAGAGCAGTCGAATCCACGAGATAAACCTGGGGCCGAAGCCCATATGGTCCAAGACCGCAAAAGATAGTGCCATTCCACCATGGCGAACGCCATCCTGGCATCCAACGACAGAATAGCCGCTGGTTCCGTCAGAGATGGGGCCCTTGCCAGCGCTCCATGTAATCTACAGAGATTGTGCGCCGTACTCCTGTGGGGCATGAACCCCGACTGATCGGATGGATTAGTTGTGCAATGTGTGGCATCAGTCTGGTAGCCAACAGTTTTGCCAAGATTTTGGCTTCTGCGTTGAGGAGGGAGATAGGACGATAGGACGAGGTCTCATCTGGCGGCTTACCCTATTTTGGGATTGCCACAATGGTGGCAACTCGTTGGTCAAGGGGCAGAATTCCCTTTTCTAGGCTTTCGTTATACATATCTAATAATGGTGTGCTTATCTCTTCAGACATAGTTTTATACCACTCCACTGGGATCCCATTGGGGCCCACACCTTTACCCACATGCAGTGCATGAATGGCTAGTTGAATTTCATTCGTCGACAGATCTGCATCGAGTTCCCCCCTTGCCTCCTGCGTCAGTGTCTGTGTTGGTATTCCGTGAAGCGCCACCGTCGCCTCCTCCTGTGTTATGGCCACCTCAGGGGTGTATACGTCTTGGAAATGTGCAGCCATGGTTTCGATTATCACTGAAGGCCGCGTTTCTGCCTCCCCGTTAGAGCCTTTCAACTGCAGTATATGTTTGGCACCTCCCTTTTTCGTATCTAACCAGGCCAGGAGCTTGCTGGCCTTATCCCCAATATCATAGATTCTGTGTGTCGTCGCTGTGATGTCCTCGACCGTCTTCCTGCGAAGATGGTCGCCATAAAGTCGCTGGCAGAGCTGCAGTGTATGTAGTGTGTCGGCAGTCGGGTCCGTCATGCGTGCCAAGTGCGCCTGCTCAAGTTCAAGTTCCAGTTTCGACAGTTCCTCCCTCTGAGCGCGTTTTTGCCCTGTTATAGACGCTATTGCCCGTCCTCTCAGGACCGTCTTGTAGGCCTCCCAAAGGACCGACGGCGATATCACCGAGGTCGTATTTTCCGCAAAATAATATCGGGTAGCCTTTTTCAGGTCTTTACGTATGGTCGGTACCTTGAGGTATCCAGGGAAGATTGGGTATATTCATCTTCTAGTTATTTCGGGACAGGATAATGTCAATGTCAGCGGTGAGTGATCCGAGATTCCCCTGGGTCTAATTTGCACGTCGCTCACGGTGAGGAGGCCCCCTCCCAGAGCGAGAAAATAATAGATGCGTGATTAGACTGTCACGAACTGCGGAATAGTATGTGTACTGTCTGTCGTCGGGATGGAATTGTCTCCGGAGGTCCATCAGACCCTGTGCCACCAGGAAATCATTGAATCTAGAGGGGCTCGGGTTCGGCGTGCGGATTTGAAATCTATCCTGTGCGTTGTGTACCACTGCATTAAAATCTCCTCCTATTATAAGGTCTCCTTCTGGGAGCTCCAGTAGGAATTTCCCCAGGTCTGGAAGGGCGACCGTGTGGAGCGCCGGCGGAATATAAATTGACACTAGAGTCAGTGACTTCCCTTCCCATTGGCCATGCGCTGCTGCGAAGCGGCCCTGGTCGTCTATTTTAGTGGATTGCAATATGAACCGGGACGATTTCTTCAGCAGTATACCCGTACCTCTAGACCCTGAAGAAAGCTCCGAGTGCGCAATCATCTGATACCCACGCCTATCCAGTGCACTGCTAGCCGCACCCACCAGGTGTGTTTCTTGCAGTAAAACCACTGTGGGACCTATCCTCCGGATGGCCTGCAGAACCAGCCCACGCTTAATCTTATCACCCAATCCCCGCACGTTCCAGGTCATCAGTTGTAAAGGTGGTATTGGCCCCTGCTCAGATCCCCCTTCTATCGAACCCTCCCGAGTGTCACGTGCCACTATCATCCTGTAGTGTTGGAGCGACGCATTTCCTGAACTTACTCTGTCCTAACCTTCGTACAGCTGTCCATGTGTCCTCTTGTATGTACCACAGTAAACCTTTTTGAGTCGAACAGTGCAAACAGTTTGCTAACATCGATAACAATCCCCCCCCCCCCCCCCAACTCCCCACCTCCCTGCCCTCCAGCTACACGGACATAAAACCGCCCGCCTCCCCAACTAAGCGGAGTGCTCAACCCTTTCCCCATACAATGTATACTTGCTCGATGGGGCGAAGGACTCTCCGGAGACGGCAGCCCCTCTCACTCCCTCCAGGGGCCCCTTGGCCCGGTGTCCATTGGCAGTCCGTCAAGCACACAGCTGGGTTCGTGAAATGTTCATAATCACCGGCAGTCATTGTTCCTCATTGGCTTCTTCGTCTACGCTATCTCTCAGCTGCGAATGTTCTTCCGAATCGTGCCTAGAGTCTTGGGAATTCCAATGCCCACCTGTTCTTTGAGTCCTGCTAGTTCTATTGGAGCGGCGTGGTTGGGTAGCCGGCCTCCATCCGTCCAGCCAGTCTCGGGCTATCTCAGGATTATCAAAAAACCAGGTCTTGTTATCCGCCACTACACGCAGCCTGGCCGGAAATAGCATTGAGTAGGGAATCTCACGCTTTCGGAGTTCTTTTTTCACATCCAGGAATGTCTTTCTACGGCAGGCCACCTCTGCCGTATAGTCTGGAAAAAAGTCTAGTGTGGAGTACTGAATCTTTACCGGTGGTGACACATGCGCCGCCTGCAGGATGGCATCCCTGTCTCGAAAATTGAACAGTCTGGCTAGAATCGGGCGCGGGGCCGCACCCGGCTTCGGTTGTCCCCCTGGGACCCGGTGCTCTCTCTCAACGGAGAAGAAGGCGGATAGGCCCTTAGGTTGGAGCTCCTTCTGTATTAGTTCTTCCACATATAGGTCCATCGCTCTAGTGCCTTCAGACTCCGGAACCCCTAGGATCTGCACGTTATTTCTCCTAGAGCGCCCTTCCTGATCATCCAGCCTTTCACGCAGTACCTTATTCTCTGCCGACATCTTCTCCATTGCTATTTGAAGCTCTGAGACATCCTCGACCAGCGACTTCGTAACCACCTCCATGGAGCTCACCTTCTCAGACATTTTATGGAAGTCCGCCCTTATGAGAGTGATTTCGGTGGATATCGTACCTACAGTCGCTTGGACTTGCGTCAGGGCTTTCATGACATCATCCAGCGTTGCTTTCTTCCCGTTCACGCCATCTGCCGCTTTGCCCGCCGGCGTCTTACCATCCGTTGGGGAAGATACGCTCTTACCGCAGGCAAACCTATCAATTCTGGTCTGTGTAGTACCACCCTTTGCGCCTTTCCCCGCCATAGTGGTCAGCTCCGCGTCTGCTTACTCCCCAGGCTCCAGGCACTGTGGCGATGTTTTAGTTCAATAAGTGCGACAGATTGTCTTAGCGCTGGTCTGAATGATAGTCCAATGCACCCACACCGCAACGCTGTCGTCCACCACCGTGTATACACCCGGCCAGGATATGTGCCACCCAGGCATTGGTTTCTAAAGTTCCACCACTCAAACCGAAGTGCCAGCCATTGGTGATCTCATGACTCCGAGATCTGGGCGGCCGGCCATGCCTTGTCTAGTGACCAATGACACTCCAGATGTCTACTGCGGGTGCGAGCCGGCTGTCCACACTGTCTGAGGCTCAAAACAGGTTTCTCAGTGCTGTTGAAAAGGGTGGCAGCGGTTCGTGTCTTCGCGCTACATCCTAAGTCTCAGTGGTAAGGCGCAGTAAGGAACTGCGTCATCCGCACGTGAGTGATATCTGCCTCGTGCCCGGACCTGCCTCGCAGTGCCCTCTCCGGCTGTAACTGGCCGTCCTGTATTCAGTCAGAGGGTGCCGGGCTTCTGAGCATTCATGTGCACTCTCCTGCAGCAGGATCACCACCCAGTTCAGCCCGTCACTTCGCGCCTCTGTAGCTTGCCAGTGTGCAATAACGGATACCGCCGCTACATTAGTGCGTCTCCTCGGGTCCGGCAGCAGCTCTGCTCCTTTCTGTCACTGAACAGCGTTTCTGCCGCAGTCGGATACCGCTGCTGTCTGTTGCCGGCGAGATGCGTCTTTATGACTCGGGATGAGTCGTCCTGCACCAAGATGGCGGCGCACTTTTTTATTTTGCCGTTGTCACCTTTGCTGGTGTCAGCCTGCAGCCCGACCCGGCCTGCTGTCCATGCCCTCAGTGTACTTTGCCGGGTCTGTGTCGGGTGCTCCGCAGCGCTCCTATGCGCAGTTCCGCCGAAGTTTGCTCCCCGCCGCTATGCACTTCAGGGTCGGGCGCTTCCGGTGTGTTGCGCACCGTGCCGCTGCATTTCCGGTCGGCTTTGGATTTTCTATAAAAATATCAATTGAATGTTATCTATTTGTTGTCTTGGGCCCTGATATTCAACTGATATTGCTCCCTTCTAATCAGAATCGGATCCTGTGAAGGACCCTTTATTATCTACCTTGGCAGGGTGTTCTTTTCTAACTGTACGGAGAGAATCACTACACTGGCCCCGCCCCCTCCTGCCATTTAAATCCGAGCAGGGCGCGGACGCGCGCAGCGAAACGCCTCACACTTACAGTAGTGACTGCCAGCCGCTCGCGCTAGCGCCTTTTTTGGCTTTTGTATTTTAAAAGTGTGAATCTGTCTTTTTAAATAATAGTGTTTAGTCCTGAAACTTTGGGCATTATTTGTCAACTTTCGTATTTTGCTTCATGTACCTGTACTTCTTTGATCAGCTGGTCCCCGGTCCGCCACGGCAAGTGCCGGTTGAGCGGAAGGACTTAAGGCAATCTGCCAGCAGCATCTGGCCGGAATTTCATTTGGTCTGGGCGGAGAGAATCACTACACTGGCCCCGTCCCCTCCTGCCATTTAAACCCGAGCAGTGCGCGGACGCGCGCAGCGAAACGCCTCACACTTACGGTAGTGACGGCCAGCAGCTCGCGCTAGCACCTTTGCCTGTTGTATTTTAAACGTGTGAATCTTTCTTTTTAAAAAATAGTGTTTAGTTCTGAAACTTTGGGCATTATTTGTCAACTTTCGTATTTTGCTCAACGTACCTGCACTTCTTTGATCAGCTGGTCCAGTGGTCCCCGGTCCGCCACGGCAAGTGCTAGTTGAGCAAAGGGACTTAAGGCGATCTGCCAGCAGCATCTGACCGGAATTTCATTTGGTCTGGTCGGAGAGAATCACTACACTGGCCCCGCCCCCTCCTGCCATTTAAACCCGAGCAGGGCGCGGACGCGCGCAACGAAATACCTCACACTTACGGTAGTGATTGCCAGCAGCCCACGCTAGCGCCTTTGCCTGTTGTATTTTAAACGTGTGAATCTGTCTTTTTAAATACTAGTGTTTAGCCCTGAAACGTTGGGCATTATTTGTCAACTTTCATATTTTGCTCCACGTACCTGCACTGCCATTTAAACTTGAGCAGGGCGCGGATGCACTCGGCGGCGCACCAAAGGCAAGCCCATCTGCGACCGTCCGCGCCTGACCGCCTCCTGACGCCAAGACCCCGGCTCAACTTTGATATTTTAGTCCCGGTAAGTCTACCAACACTATGCCACGTTACTCTACCAAGGAATTGCGAGCCTTAAACCCCCTTAACTCGCAGGGCTATGTACATTCTCCTCAAGTGGACCATCTCCCTGTTAGTCAGCAATCATCTATCCTCAATTGCAAAATATCGCGAGCACCGATTGGTGTAAGTGCTGAGATTGGTGTCAAAGATGTTACTAGTACCCCTACAACATTAAAAGCTTTGTACAGGCAAGATCCGTGCCCAAGCATGCATTAGAACTCTGGAGCCTGATGGAGGCTGAAATGCCTGACATTTGCCTCATCACTGAGACATGGCTCCATAGTCAGGCCTACCCCGACATTACAATAGCCTTCCCCCCTCAGTATTATCTAATTACACAAGATAAGGAAGTCGGGAGAGGAGGTGGCATTGCGATCGCAACTAAAGTCCCCTGTGTGAATAATGTCCTAGAGTTCTCTGCTAATTCAGTGTTAGAGATACTGGTATTCAGGCTGGAAACCCCTGACACTAAAACCTGGGGAGGAGCCAAGGTCTATGGACCCCCTGATTTAAAAGCCAAATTTGTTAAACAGCTGTTAGACGTTATAGCATCTCACGCACTAGCAGTGGAGAACTTTTTATTAATTGGGGACTTCAATTATCATGCGGAACTAGCGCTTGACCCCGGCACTTGCCACTTAATCCAAGCAATGAACACACTGGGATTAACACAGAGGACAGAGGGCCCTACTCATCTAGCTGGACACATGCTAGATTTAATATTCACAAACACATCCAAACTGATTACCGAATCTCCAGTTTCTCTGTTATGGACAGATCTCTATCTGTTAAAGTTTGGTATGACCAGAAACGTTAACAGGAAACTAGGTCCCAAGAGAAACACTCTAATTCGCCCTTGGCGTAAACTTACCCCTGAAGTTTTCCTCTCTTACTTTAAGCCTCCGCAGATCTCCCCTTTAGAGACAGTGGAACAGGCCACAAATATGTTGGAAACTGCTATTGTAGCTACTTTGGATAAAGCTGTCCTGCTGTCTAAAGTAAGAGTCGAAAGTAAAGCCTCTCCCTGGTTTACGACTGCACTGAAAATTGACAAGCAATTAAGTAGAGCCGCTGAACGCAAGTGGAGAACTACTAAAACTGAGGAAAATCTGAAGACCTACACGGTGTACAGACAAAATATCGACTCCAAAATATCGACTGGACATAATATCGAGTTTTAAATATAGACTGGACATAATATCGACTGGACATAATATCGACTACAAAAATATCGTTTTTCAGGTAAGTGAAGTAATATCGACTGTATAAAATATAGATAGCAAAAATATCGAATTTTTAATAATTTATAATATTTTATAGTGTATTTTTATGTAATAATATGTGTGAATAGTGTGTATTAATGTTATAACATATTTTATTAAATGAATTTTGTTTTTATAATAATTGCGTAATGTAATTCTGTAGCGGGTTGTGGGTTTATAGGGGAATAGGGTGGGAAGTAATTTAATAATAATTAATTAATATATGTTTGTTAATATTTTTAATTAATAATTAATTGATAATTAATTAATATTAATTAGTTAATTAATTAATATAATTTTGAACATATTTTGTATTAGTAATTAATTGTTAATTAATTATTTGTAATTAGTTAATTACATTAATTAGAGTAAATTTTTAATATATTTAATTTTGTGTTATTTTTAAGTAATTAATTTGGAAAAAATAATATTAATTATTAAAATAATTACAGCTAATGTTCTAATATATTTACTTTATTGTTATTGTTAATTAATAATTAATTGGTAATTAAATAATATTGATACATTTTGTGTAAAGGAGCATTTTTAGGGTTCAGGGTCAGTTTTCAGTTTTAGGGTAAAGGGGTATTTTTGGGGTTCAGGGTCAGTTTTCAGTTTTAGGGTAAAGGGGTATTTTTGGGGTTCAGGGTCAGTTTTCAGTTTTTGGGTAAAGGGGCATTTTTAGGGTTCAGGGTCAGTTTTCAGTTCATGGGTAAAGGGGTATTTTTAGGGTTCAGGGTCAGTTTTCAGTTCATGGGTAAAGGGGTATTTTTAGGGTTCAGGGTCAGTTTTCAGTTCATGGGTAAAGGGGCATTTTTAGGGTTCAGGGTCAGTTTTCAGTTCTTGGGTAAAGGGGTATTTTTAGGGTTCAGGGTCAGTTTTGGGTTTTTGGGTAAAGGGTTATTTTTAGGGTTCAGGGTCAGTGTGGGGTTTTTGGGTAAAGGGGTATTTTTAGGGTTCAGGGTCAACTAATAAGATTGTAAAAAATTATTTTTATTATTTTCATTTATTATTTAATTATTATAATTTAATTTAAGTAGTTTTAAGTATATTTTAGTAATTTAAATTTAATATTAATTTAATTTAACACTGTTTTTCATAAAGTCGATATTTTTAACATCTATATTATTGTTAACGATATTTTGTACTCGATATTTTTGTACTTACCTGTTTGTAGATACAAACTCGATATTTTGACTGTCGATATTTTGTCCACGATATTCTGGCAAGTCGATATTGTGTCCGTCGATATTATTTCAGTGATCCGACCTACACGCATCTTCACCGTAACAATGAAAAAAATATCAAATTAGCAAAAAAATCCTACCTAACCCAAATAATAAATAATGCTGGTCACTCAAGCAAGGAACTTTATAACCATGTATTCTTCTTTCCCTCTTGACGATACAGATTCTCATTATTCAGTCAATGATTTTCCCATGTTGGCCATACCTCCGGACACAACAAATGTCCCTGTGCTTAAGGAATTTGAACCCATAATCACTTCCGAAGTATTAAAAGGCCTGACAGAAATCAAATCAAGCTCCCCTGCAGACCCTTTCCCCCCTCGAGCCTGTACCAAGCTCATGCCTCTAATTTCCAATGTTCTAACCCAAGTCTTTAACATGTCGCTACAGCAAACTAAGGTCCCCCGGATATGGAAACAGGCTCATATCAAACCCATCCTTAAGAAACCTTCATCAGACCCCAACCTTCCTGCCAACTATCGCCCAATCTTCCTCTTGCCCTACTTTGGGAAGGTGCTAGACATCTTATTAATAAACGGCTAACTGCCCATCTGGAAAAACACTGTCTACTCGACCCCTCACAATCTGGCTTTCGGGCCTCCTATAGTACGGAGACTGCTGTTGTCGAGATTGTCGACAATATAAGGCTTACCCTGGAGAAAAAGGAATCGGCTGTCCTGGTTCTCTTATATCTGTGTGCTACCTTTGATACCATCTCACACAGCATTCTGAAACATCAACTGTACATGTACAGGATTTTATATAGCGCAAATCACCAAGCGGTTTCTAAGCGCTTGCTTAGGGAACCCGTCCTGGTATTCCCCTGTGAGATAACCCCGGCAGGGTATCCGCAAGGTGAAAGCCAGGCATCCCGCCGCGAGGGGCCGTTGTGGAGATTAAGCAAGGTATTGCCCAGAGTCGCAGAGTGTGAACCCGTGAATCGAGTAGGCACCGGAGCGAGAATTGTCGAGTCCATGGACATATTAGGACTCAAGACCCCGCCGAGCCGGGAATTGAACCCTGGTCCCGGGCTGACCTCTGCTACCAGGTCTGCCTCCCCTAACCAGTGGGAGGTGGGTATCAGAGGAAAAGCCTATGCCTGGTTTGAGAGCTATTTTGCCGATTCATTGACCTCCTGTAGTTACCTGGTAACTGTTGGGGTTCCTCAGGGTTCAATACTCAGCCCTATGTTGTTTAACCTTTACCTTACTCCTTTAGCTGGGCTCATCAAAGCACACAACTTTCAGACCGTGTCCTATGCTGACGATACCCAACTGTTGGTCACTAGTGACTCTGACCATGTCGGCACCCAAGCTCGCTTTAAGAGCTGTATGGTCCAAATCAACAAATGGATGAGTACAAACAAGCTACAATTAAACAGCAGCAAATCTGAAATTACCTTGTTTGGAAGGGCCGAGGAATTTTGGTCGCCAGATTGGTGGCCCTCGGAACTAGGCATGTGCCCCCTTCCAAGCCATCAGTACGTAATCTGGGGATTACCATTGACAATTCTTTGTCCTTGAAACCCCATGTCAATCAGGTTCTGGGGTCTGTAATGGGATCTTGCGTAATCATCGCAAGATTTTCAAATGGCTACCCATGGAAGCAAGGAAACCGCTGGTGCACTGTCTCGTTATTAGCCGTTTAGATTACGGAAATGCCTTGCTTACAGCTTTAAATGAAGATCTTCTCTCCAAGCTCCAGATTCTTCAGAACACTGCAGCTAAGCTGGTCCTCGATCTCCCTCGGAGAGCCCCATCTGCCCCGAATATTTAAACCCTCCATTGGCTCCGATTCGACAAAGATGTCAATTTAAAATCTTAAGTCTTGTTCACAAGACAATGTATGGTGCAGGCCCATACTACCTGAAAAACAAACTTAAATGGTACTTACCTGGTAGAACATTAAGGTCATGCTCCAAATCATATTTTGTTCAGCCCCACATTCGAACCTCACGTAACGGAGGTCGTACTTTCTCATATCTCGCCCCCATGTTATGGAATAAACTACTTGAACACATTTCTTCCACTACTGATCACAAATGTTTCCGTAAGAAACTCAAAACCTGGCTTTTCCCTTAGTAGCCTACTAGTCTCGGATTGCTGTCTGATCTACCATTCCTTTTGCTGCTAGCGCCATGAGACCTCATGGTGAGATTCGCGCTATACAGGAAAGTTTGACATTTGACATTTAACATACACTAACCCAATCCCCTCCCACCCACGCTGTCCCTAAAACTACCCTAACCCCTTCCACTGCCCGTAGGCCTAAAACCCTAACCCCTAATTTAAAAAAATGACCCAACCCACCATGAGTCCTAAAATTACTCCGATCCCCCAGCCCTGAAAGCTACCCCAACCCTCCCAAGCCCTGAAAAGTATCCCAACCCTCCTCTACCCTGGAACCTACCCCGACCCCCCAGCCCTGAAACCTACTCCCCTAGCCCTGTCTCATTTACCTCACTGTGTCCTCTTGCTCTCTTCCTGGCGAGGTCTTCCTGCTTCCACCCAGCAGCAGCCAGCAGCTAGACCGTGCACTGCCTTAACCACAAGTGGTTAAGGCAAGCATGGATATGCTTGTGATGTTGGAACACGCGTGTCTGAGGCTGCGGTGTTCCGACTGTTTCCCAAGATAGGGAATGGGAAACTGCTAAAAACACAGGGATGGTGGCCTGCTGAGAACAGCAGGCCACCATGTCTGTGTTTGCTTTTAATAAAGCAATTTTTTTAAATGCAGCTTGTTTTTCTTAAAGGAAGGCGGGATGCGTTTCAAAAAGAAAAATTTAACATTTCAGTTTAATTTTTTTTTGAGTAGACAATGGATAGTGGGACTACTGCCTGCTCTTAAAAAAACATGTTTTCAACCAGTCACGAAGGGGAAGTTGTGTCCAGGCGACGCCTTCTCATTTGCGACTGGCTTACCACCCGTTGAAGTAAGAAGTAAAGTGCGAATGTTTTGCTACCGCATTCCTGTTGTAAAACATTTATACATACACTTGCAACTCTCTATCAGGAAGGGACGCCCTTGATACGCCCCTTGCTAATCCTGACTTGGAAAAACTATTTTGCAAGTCAGCAATAGCTTACAGACTCAAACAAATAGGGTTGGTACATGACAAAAGGCTCCTTAGCACTCGCAAATAGCCCGATTCTCCGTTTGCGCCCTTTAAATCTGTTGTACATGTGGCCCCTAATCCTGATAATGGAAACAGAAATGTGCAAATACCAAAGGGAGTGCAGATACAAAACATGCCAGTACAACAGATGCAGGTGCCAATGCAAAAGCAAGTTCCAATGATGCACGTCTCACAAGCTCAAATGGTTGCACAGACTATGAAAACCCCAATATTTAATTTGAACCAGATGCCAAAAGCAAATTCAAATCCTTTCCAAAATGCAAATCAAAATACATTTCAACAATTCCCTAACACAAATCAAAATGCTTTTCAGCAATTTCCCGCTCAGATACATCCCAGGGGTAGGAACATTGTGTGCTTGCCGCATTCTTAGAGGTAGACCAGAGTGGTCCATTTGTAGAAGGTGAGGTGAATGGCCACCCCATATCTTTTCTCATAGATACTGCTGCTATCAGATCCACTGTTATAATGGTGGAAGTCCCAAACCTATCCCTCTCGGAAAAGAAGATCCCAGGTGTAGGCGTTTCAAATAAACAAATTACCAAACCAGTTTCAGAAAAGATCCCTGTAAAAATAGGCACTTATGAGGAAAACCACCAATTTGTTGTTTGTGACACAAAGTCTGAGTACATTTATTGGGGAGAAATTTATTGTGCAAGTTAAATTGTACAATCCAAAGTACACCAGATGATGTAGAGTTCCATCTCATGATGAAGATGTGGAGTTTAAAATGTTGTTTCCTTTAATGACAATTGAAGAATTACCTGCTAAATTAAGAGAAACTGTGAACCCAGAAGTGTGTAATCTCACAGGAAAAGACATTGGGCTGAATAAATGAGTAAAACCAGTTTTGATGTCTATACGGGCAAATGCAGTGTTTCCAAGTACACCACCTTACCATCTGACCCCAGAGACAGTTGCATGAATTATTCCTGTAATCAAAGATATGATACAGAAATGAATATTGAGGGAACTGATTGGGAGTGAATGTAACTCTCTGGTCATGAGTTTGCAGAAACCGAATGGAAAATGTAAGCTTGTTCAAGACCTGAAGAAAATAAACAATATAGTTGTCCCATGTTGTCCAGTGGTACCAAATCCAGCTGCTAATATTATTCAAAATTCCTTGTACTGCAGAGTAGTTTACTATCATTGATCTTTGGCAGGCATTCTTCTCAGTTTCATTACATGAAGATAGCCAATTTCTTTTTTCTTTTTCATCAACAGAGAGTTCTGGCATGGTGCAGAGTCCCGCAAAGGTATACAAAGAGTCCATCAGTCTTTAATCAAATCGAGAAAAAGAATCTAGAATCATTACAGATGCCCTACAGATCAGTATTTGGCAAATGTCTTGATGACCCACTTGTGGCATCAGAAACACGAGAAGCTTGTAGACAAGATTCTATTGCACTATTGAATCACCTGGCTGAGAACGGACATAAAGTGTCTCTGGGTAAACTGTACTACTGCCAGAAAGATGTTCAATATCTGGGACACATAATTAAGAAGGTACCTAGAAAGGTGTCACCAGAGAGAGTGGAAGCAAGTCTTCAAATGAATCTACCTTGAACACAGAAAGTAGTCAGGATGTTTCTTGGAATGGATGGCTACTGCAGACAGTGAATATCCAACGTTTACCTAGTGGTAAAGCCTTCAAGATGACACACCAGGATGTATCTTATCCCCTTCCACGGGACAATGAATACTTGAAAGCCTTCCTAGAGCTGAAAGAAAAACGTTGTTGTGCCTCAGCACTTGAAATGCCAGATTGCAGTAAAGAATTCCCACTGTTTTTCAGTGAGAGGTAGGGCTGCACACTCTCAGTGCTTACACAAAGGCATGGAGATGCTCGAAAAACTGTGGCTTACTTTTCAACAACCCTTGACCCTGTTGCCCCAGGTCTGCCCAACTGTCTTAAAGTCATTGCGGCAGTAAACACTAGTCTGGAAAATAGCCTAGTGATGGGATAGCCATTAATTGTAATAGTCCCTAACTCTGTGGAGCTTTTATTGACCCAAACAAAAATGCAATGCATGCCCCATAATGGGTTCACAAAAATACCAACAAAGAATCTTGGCCCAGATGTAGGTCGGTCGGTAACGGCCGGAAATCGGTATTTTCGGCCGTTACCGACCGGTATACAAGAATTGGCATGTAGGGGCACAATTTTACAGAATCGTTAACTTTACCAATTCGGTAAAGTTACCGATTCTGTAAAATACCGAATCAGTATTTTTACCCATTCGGTAAATCTCAGATGTAGGTGGGACTCTTCTGAGTCCCAAAGGCCCTACAAAATCGGTATTTTACCACACAATCCTATTGTCTGGTAAAATACCGATTTCAGGTGTGCATACATATGTGTGCATGCACACCTAGCCATGTGACAGACAGACATGCCCTTAGGGCATGTCTGTGTGCCACATGGCGCACATGCCTATTTGTGGGGTGCCAGAGGGTGTCAAAGTGACACCCCCTGCACCCTTGCAAAATTCGGTATTTAACGATTCTGTAAATACAGAATCGGTATTTCCCATTGATTCCTATGGGCTTCAAAGCCCATAGGAATCAATGGGAAATACCGATTCTGTATTTACAGAATCGGTAAATACCGAATGTTACAGATTCGGTATTTCCACATCTGGAAATACCTACATATCCACCCCTTAGATTTACCGATTTTTAATTACCGAATCGGTAAAATTCGGTAATTAAAATTCGGTAAATCTATTCTACCTACATCTAGCCCCTTGTCCTCTGAAAATGTGGTGATAAAGAGATGTCACATTTTTTATCCTGCTGTTCTACTTCCAGTAAATGATGCTGTTTGTGATTGAATTGAACATGATTGCCTAGATGTTAACTGATTTATTCACAACACCTAGACTTGTTATTAAAGATGAATCCCTGATTGCTCCTGACCATGTCATTTTTGTAGACAGCTCATGTTTGAGAAACACTGATGGTACCCTGAGAGCAGCCTATGCTGTATGTTCAACAAAGGACATTGTTAAAACCATTCTTCAGCCCCCACACCAGCGGGAAACAGACCTGAACTCTGCCACGCCACGGACCTTTCGCCACGGACCTTGACGGTGAATCCTTCCTGCTGAGCCGCTGCTGCTCGCCGGACCCGCTGCGCGGGTCCCGCTTCGCGGTCTCAGCAGTGTGGGGAATCTTGCCTGGGGCTTGTTGTGTACCGGCAGGGCTGCGAGGGTAGAGCGGGTGGACTCGAACTCCCAGGAGTCCCCGCGCGCCCGTGTCACCTGGGCTCCTCTCCCTGCCGGCCGCGCCCCCGTCACAGCTGTTAAAACCATTCTTCAGCCCCCACACCAGCGGGAAACAGACCTGAACTCTGCCACGCCACGGACCTTTCGCCACGGACCTTGACGGTGAATCCTTCCTGCTGAGCCGCTGCTGCTCGCCGGACCCGCTGCGCGGGTCCCGCTTCGCGGTCTCAGCAGTGTGGGGAATCTTGCCTGGGGCTTGTTGTGTACCGGCAGGGCTGCGAGGGTAGAGCGGGTGGACTCGAACTCCCAGGAGTCCCCGCGCGCCCGTGTCACCTGGGCTCCTCTCCCTGCCGGCCACGCCCCCTAGGTCACCCCCAGAACATTTTAAAAGGAGCTGTCTTCCCCGCTGCGCGGGAGCGCGCGGGAGGGCGCCGGGAGAAGCCCGGGAGAAGCCCGGGACAAGGGCGGGACCGTCTGTGGCCGTCCGGGGCCGGAGGAGGCCGGGCTGGGCCTGACCGCTTTCATTTGCAGATCGGAGGACTCTGTGTATCACATAATGGATACGGCAACCGAAGCAGAAACCCCGGGGAAAAAATCTAAATTACGTAATGGATCCCTGGAGAATTACTTTCCCAAGAGGAGCGAGGGAGATAAGGATTTCACCTTAGCGGAGCGTAGGGCAGAGCGGCGTCGCTCTGTTGAGAATATGAAACATAGACCCCTCACTGACAGTCTACTTGAACTGAACCGGGAAGGTGACTCGCATGGCCTAAGCGAGGATAATGTAAGTCAAGATGGTATCCCCCTATTGTTTCGTGACTTTGTAGCCACTCCTTGTTTGCCCGAGGAGAATATTATAATTGTTTCACCCACCCCTAGTGATAGTCGTGTGAGCGACAAATCTAAATCTAGGAAGCAGAAAGTTAACATTTGTCCTGTCGCCCAGATCCATCGCCCGCCCCCTAGTAAAAAAAGAAGGAAACATAGGGCGGTCACAGGTAAAGCAAAAACATCACATGTTGATTTTGGTAAAGGGATTAAGACTCAGACCTCATCTGAGACTCCCACAGTAGTTGAGCAGGTAGTTGCTACACCGGGTCCTTGTCCAGCTTTAGCAACCAGACAAGACGAGGTCCCTGATAATATCAGTAGAGTTACCCCTCCTATCACATCACCTCCACTTCCGGCCTCAGTATCAGGGAACCTGGAATTTTTGTTAAGATCTCTCCTTCTACCAATTAATGAGTCTATCAAAAAGGTGGAAATTAGATTAACTATATTGGAAGCCGCCATAACTAGTATGGCTACCCATACCAAAAATAAAGGAAGTGTGGCGGTACAGCCAATACCCCCTCCGACCACACCGCAAAGTAAATCTAGAATTCCTCCCACTTCTGCTTTGGCTAAGCAAACTTGTCAGCCCTCGGGGGGAGTTGTGCCCCCAACTCATAATATACCGCCATCTAAACAACCTAAAACATCAGCTACTGAGTTGGGAGCAGGGCCCTCAAAACCACCCCCAAAGGCCTTATCGAGTAACAATCAAATTGCACAAGGGGACGATGGTAAAAGCAGAATGACTCATAAAAAGATCCCACAAGTAGAGATTCCCCCAGAAGCCGTGCCCTACGTGGTGATCCTAACGGGAGTCCCGCAACTATCAGAGAACAAGAAGGAGGGATTCCCCGACCTTAAAAACAAAATTATTCATTGGTTAAGGTTGCATAGGCCGATAGCACCTAACATAGATGGGGACATAGTTCATGTTAGACGGATCAATTGGCTGGGGAGTAGAACTAAAGATATTGAGGGAGACCTAGTGGTGGTCAACTTTAGAGACCCTCGGGCAGTTGATTACATCCTAAACTGGCCACCTGGGAATGGCGAAACCTGTGTTATTCCACGGGCCTTAACATATTTTTACCCCAGGTCAAAAGTTACTAACTCTAAACATACAAACAGACCACAAGGTTATAGGCCGCCCCTTATTCCGCCCTACATTAATAATGAATTTCAGTATGGCCATCAGCTGACTAGGGTGCCAGACCTACACTCCGCCTGGTCCATGGTCCCCCATAGACACATGCTGAACCAGGGTCCTAGTATGAACCACTTGATGCCCTTTACCCCGTTGGATACCTACAATCGGTTTTCCCAGTTGTCAGGACTGGAGGAATGCGATTGAAGGTGGGGGCAGGGGGCAGGGGGGAGGGGGAAATGATAATGAACCTCTAGGGGCTGAGGATTCTCGTTCTCCCTGGGGTAGCATTGGTAAAGAAGAAGTTAGTCTAGTTGTTGACCATATGGTGACCACCATTGTAATAACAGAGGATTCCAGGACAGCTGGGCCCGTGATGAGCACGGCTGGCTGCTCTGCAACCCTCACCACACTAACCCAGGAGGGGGGGTGCCCTTCGACCAGGGTGGTTGATGAGAGGTTGCCTAAGGCGGGTTATACTTCTATGCCAGGAGGAAGGAGGGAAATAAACCTCCTTTCCTGGAATATTGCTGGGCTAAAGAGGAAGTTAGACATCCCGGAGTGGCACACACAAATTGAGCAGTTCGATGTCTGCCTGTTTCAGGAGACATGGAGTTTTGTTCCGCTACATAAATCGGGGTATACCACCCACTGTGTGCCCGCAGTAAGCAAGGGAAAGGGCAGACCTTCGGGCGGCCTGATAGTGTGGATAAAAATAGATTTGGATTGGGTGGTCACAAGACACAGTGAGGAGTGTAATGATATACTCCACCTCTCGGCGAAAGGAGGGGAGGATGTTGTCAGGCTCGACCTTTTTAATGTTTATGCAAGAGGGACACAGGGTGACTCCCCCTCTTTGACCCTAACATCCTTGGACTTGACCTTAGCTAAATGCCCCTGCTCAGCTAAAATTCTGGTGGGGGGTGATTTCAATTGTACATTTGAACCCCTCCTCGGAGACGACCCTTTAGGAATCGAAGAGGAGGATTCAAAATGGTCTATTCCATCCCTTTCTTTGCCCCCTGTTAGGAAATGGTCGTCCAGAGCTATACAAATTAATGCACTGACAAGGGACCATAAATTAAGAGCCCAGGACAATATCCGACCGGTCAGGGGCATGGACCTTCAATAGACTTTCGGGCCCGTCCAGAATCGACTACATCCTAATAGATGTTGGATTCTGGCCGGACCTGATTGATATGGAGGTCGTCCCAAGCCAGGATAGTGACCACAATCCCCTGTGTTGTAAGTTTCACTGGGGTGTGCTGGATGACAGGCGAGGGGTGGTCACCCTAAAAACAACTAAAGAAGTTATCCCATTTAATAACAATCGTAGGCTGAAATGGGATAAGGCTAAGCTCAATGAGGGTGATATAGGAAGTATTAAAGCATTGGTTGAGGGCTTGTCTTCTACCTTAGATATATGGGTTGGTGAAAACTGGACCGTCAATCCCCAATACCCCACCCTTGACTCTGCCTATAAAATGACAATAGACCAAGTTGGTCAATTTTTTATCTCTAAGAGGAAAGGTAATAGGGCTCCTGCTATACCCTCTACTCTTAGTAAAGTATGGTATAACGACCAGTGTAAAAGCTATAGGAAAAAATTGACAGAAGCTTTGCTTTCAGGGAACCCTCCTTTGGTTAGAGTGGCCAGGACGGATTACCAGAAAGCATTATCATTGGCCAAAAGGGAGTGGGAGGAACAGCATTGGCTGGATCTTTCCAATGCAGTGAGTGGCAGGAACCCAAACCTCTTTTGGGAATTGGTCAACAGATCAAGGCAGAGAAGATCGCAACCATTGGCTGATCATATAACTTGCCAGCAATGGTTTACACATTTTGCATCTCTTTACGGAGACTCGGAAGAACTAAATAGCCCAGGGGTGAATAGCCAGGGTGAAGGGGCTCCCGCGGATCAAAGCGATCTTTTGTTCTCAACGGGTGAAGTAGTTTTGGCGATTAGACACCTAACCCCAAAAAAAGCCGCTGGGCAGGATGGGATCCCTGGGGATCTATTGTTGGCGGATCCGGAGGCCTGGGCTAAATTAATCGCGATTATAATGAATCTGATCGTGAGGGGACACCAGGTTCCAGACTCCTGGAAAGGGGCCGAGGTAGTCACGGTGTATAAGAAGGGGGCTAGAGATGACCCTGCAAACTACAGACCCATTAGTCTGATAGATATAATTCAGAAAGTGGTCGGCAGGGTCATCATTTCAAGAGTAGGCGACTGGATAGAGGAGGCTAGTATCCTCTCCCATTTACAAGCGGGGTTCAGAAGGAGGGTAGGTACGATGGACCAGGTCTTTCGTCTGTTCGCCATATATTGGAAGGCGGTTGTTATCATGAAGGGTAGTTTGTATATGGCGTTCATTGATCTTAAAACCGCATTCGACCTGGTCCCTCGCACAAAACTTTGGGGAATTCTAAGAGAGATGGGTATTCCCAGTGGTCTTCTGAGCCTAATTGTTAAGCTACACGAGGGGAACTATGCAAGGGTGAGATGGGGATCCCAGGGTCAACTTACAGATAGGATCCCTGTGCGGAGAGGAGTGCGTCAGGGATGCGTCATGGCTCCGACCCTCTTCTCCCTATTCGTAAATGGAGTGGTGGACCATCTAATGGGGGAGGAGTCGGATGCCCCATCCCTGGCGGGGGAGAGAATCCCCACACTTCTCTTCGCCGACGACACCCTATTAATTTCTAAATCCCCGGTGGGCTTGCAAAAACTCCTGGATCGGTTTAGCTCCTTCTGCACCAACAGAGGCTTAACTATCAACACATCGAAAACCAAATTGATGGCCTTTGCTCCCTCGAAAAGATTCAAAAATAATTTTGTGCTTAACAACGCCCCCCTTGAACTGGTTGAGTCTTTTGACTACCTTGGTGTCCGAATTAACAGCCACATGACCTGGAAGGATCATCTGTCTAAAATGCTACTAAACCATCAAAGAGTATCCGGGGTGACGCTGAAGGAGATACGTGAGTCAACCAGCAAACCGGTCTCCCCAGCTATGACCATCTATGAGGGTCAGATCCTACCTGCAGCACTTTATGGCTCGGAGTTGTGGGGGTTTGAAGGGATTTCTGACTTGATGACAGCGGAAAACAACTTTTTTAGGAAAGTAGTAGCCCTTCCCACTTCCACCCCAATGATCCCATTAAGATTAGATCTGGGCAGGAAATCAGTAAAGGATTTGGTGAGGCTCCGCCCGTTGTTATTTTGGTCCCGATTACGAAGAACTGAAGAGCTGGCAAAGTATGCAGAAGGACTAGATGAACTACTTTTACTGGACACCTGTAAAAAAATAGCATGGTTAAATAACCTGAAGGAATTGGTTTTCACTTTGGGTCTCAGAGAGGCATGGGAGTTGCAATCACCACCACCGAAAGATGTCATAAAAAAACTATACTGGGACTGGGTACAGAACAATGTTATGAGGTCTAGGAAATTGGGCTCTCTCACTGACCAATTTTTGTCTATTAAGTGCACGCGCAAAATGGAACCCTTTCTAGATTTAATAACTAAACCATTGGATCGAGCGCTGTACCTAAAATTGCGATATGGGACGCTCCCGGTGTATGAGTTTACGGGTAAATGGAAGAATACAGATGCTAGCTCGCATGGTTGCCCGGGTTGTGCGGCCCCTAAGGAATCGGTGGCTCACCTGTTCTTCGCTTGCCCATCTTACAAAGGGGCACGGAAATTCTGGTTGAAACCTGTCTGTAGGGAACTAGGACTGAGGTGCCATAGCCAGGCATTACGTGTCCTTTCTACAGACTCTTCATCTGCCAGTATGATCTGTGGGGTGGCTAAATTCCTAGGAAGTGCGTGGAGGACACGTTGCCGTTTGTTGAAACTTCAAACCGGAAAGTCCATTAGCTAAGGTCAATTATACTACCAGTAAACTGGGAATGATGTGTCATTGCTTCTACTGTATTATATAACCTTTTATTAGAGTGAAATGTTTTATATATTGTGTTCTTTTATGGTGAAAATTGCCGAATAAAGATTCATTCATTCATTCAACATTGTCAAAGCTTCATGGTTTCAAGGGGTTACCTCAGCACAAGTTGCAGAAATGATTGCTCTTACCAGAGCATGCAGTTTAACTACTCAAATGAGAGTGACTATATTTATAGAGTCAGTATGGCTTCAGTGTTGGCCACAACTTTGGGCAAAATTGATTACAGAGAGGTTTCAGGACCTCTTTAGGAACCCCAATTAGGAATGGGTGCAGGTGAGAGACTTATTTAATGCTTCCAAATTACCTGTTGAAATTGCAGTTGTTAAATGTGCAGCTCATCAAAATGTGAATGGCTACATTTGCCATTGGAAATAGGCATGCTGTTTTAGCAGCACAGTATTGTGCCTGATTGGCTTGCACGTTTCATGAAGCTTTCACATATGAGTCTGAGGAGGACACTTCATTTTCTATGTTGATGAAATTAATTGATACTTGGGACGAATTAAAAAGGGTACAAGAAAATGTTTCAGAAGCAGAACAACAAAGTTGGATCAGAGCAGGTTGTGAGAAAAATGCAAATGACATATAGATGTCAACTGATGGGAGACCAGCCTTGCATTACCTGCCGTGAGGGGAACGGCTGAGTGCTACATCGGGTCCCGCACTCCAACGCAAGAGTCCACGCCGTGAGGGAAACGGCAATTTGCAGCAGCGGGTCCCGCAGTTCAGCGCCAGTGCCACCGTCGCCGTGAGGGCTGGGACTACAATCCCCAGGTGCCCCGGCGGCTGTGGCGCAAAAGTGACGAGAACAGAGCGCCCGGAGGCGCGTAAAGGGAGAGGAACGCCTCTCGCCCAGCGAGTCGCGCGCGGGAGAAGCCCGGGACAAGGGCGGGCCCTCTGTGGCCCACAGAGCAACAAGGAGGCCGGGTCGGGCCACCCCACTTGTCTGCTACTAACTTGAAGGTACTGCATCTCATCACTATTGATTCTGACTTTGCACTGTCGTTATACCATGTCCATCTGGGAGGAGCTGAATGCATTGTGTGGTACTAACTATGTCCAGAACGTATCTACCCCCCCTAAAGTGGTTAGAGATGTTGATGATACCGACAATATGTTCACTAGTCCCTCACTACAACCTTCCAACTCACCACCAATCTCGCCACCGGCTAATAAAACACCTAACCCAGTATCACCACCACAATCAATCCTACTGGCACAGATCGAACAATTGTTTTTTACTGCATTATCACCTTTGATTACTAAAATCAATAAGCTGGGAGATAGGTTAACCAGCATAGAAAATAAACTATTAAGGAACCATACCCCAACTGGAACAACGGTCACACCCACTCACCCTACTCTCCCCAGCATCAATGAATACTTCAAACCCTCGACACTTATGGAAGTTTAAACCTCTAAACCCCTCATTTCTCTACCTAAGACAAGAAGACGGAACAGTATCATTCATCCCGTACCTGTACCCCATAGATGTCCTAGGCTCGCACACGAAAGCAGGAATCGGATCAACCTACCTCCAGAAGCTGCCCCCTATGTGACTGTTCTTTCTGGGGTCCCCGCACCTAGCCAGGGCAAATTTGAAACTCATCAGGACTTGTTACACAAAACTATCTCCTGGCTAAAACAACATAGACCATTGCAACCTGCTTTAGATGGCGGCATCTTGAGTGTTAGGAGGGTAGGGTGGCTAGGCACGTCACCCAAAGACATCCCGGGCGACCTCATTCTAATTAAATTCAAGTCAACGAACATTGTCCCTTATTTGCGATCCTCCCAACCTAGGGAGGGAGATGGCCCTATTCGCATCTGGGACTTGTACGACTTCTATCCCGCCCCCGACCCTATCCATCCCCCAGGCAATTGGCATGGAATCATAAATCATGGTAAAAAGGGGACGTTAGGAACCTTGTCCCAATAACCACTACCCTTTTCCCGATTACTGCATGTACCTTTTCATTCACCTGAAATGGACACATTAATTTTAGTTTGTTTTAATAGTTGGTTTTTCTTTTTATTTTGCAAATGTTATGTTGAGTTATTTATACATGTTTGTATTTCTTTGCTGCTTTTATGGTTTTAAACAAAAGCCGAATAAAGCTTATTTTGATTTGATTTGATTTGATTTGATTTATAGTTTGTTGTTCCTAATGGCACAATACTTCCATGGATACACACACTTAGGGAGGGATGCCAAGGCAATACATTTCCAGCAAAAGTGGTTTAGCACCAGGTTCAGGATGATTGCAGAGAAAGTGTGTCACAGATGTGTGACATGTCAACAGATGAATGCAGTAAAAGAACACGTTACACTGAGTCACATAAGGAGATCAGGTGGTCCTTTCAACAAAATGTAGATGGACATCAAGATGCCAGTTTGCAACAGGTTGAGATATGTCACTGTGTCAAAACTGTTATTGTGAGAATTGATACCCAGGTATGAAATGCCGGTTGCTCTGGAATCAGATAGGGGACCTACTTCAACAATGATTCCTGAAGATGATTAACACAGCATTACAGATTGATCAAAAACGACATTGCAGCTATCGACCTGAGGCTTCAGAAATAGTTTACAGATAAATGAGGCTATCAAGTCTTGACTACCAAAGGTTTGTGCCTCAACATCGCTAAAATGACCAGATGTCTTACCTATAGTGCCGATGAGTATTCAAAGTATTTCTGATAGTAAGTTTGGCATATTGCCCTATGAAATACCTATTGGCCGTGCAGTGAAGATGCCTGCTGTACCTGCAAATGCCCTTTTGAACATTACAGATGATATGATACTTGATTATTGCAAAGGATTGGCTGATGTTGTGTGCTCTGTTGTTTTAGCAGGTTGCAGCAACCACTATCGAACCACACCAAGAACAGTGCCACAACCTCAGTCCTGGTGATTGGGTCATGATCAAAGAGCACGGTGAAAAAAATTGTCTGGAACTGAGATGGAAAGGCCTCTTCTAGGTCATCTTTGTAACTAAAATGGCTGTAAAGTGTGGCGGGTTGAAAATTGGGTGCCAGCATTGCACACTAAGAGAGCGAGCAATCCTGAAGAAAAAATTATGCTCTTTTGTCCTGAAGCAAGAGTATTGGTTACTGCACCACCACAAGCTGTGAGACTGTAGAAACTGGTGGTACAGGGAACACATCAACAACATCAAGAAGAGAGGGGTGAAGATCTGCAACCAATAGTACCAAATCAAGTATTTTATGTTACACCAAGTGGCATTGATGTCTCTAACGAATAGAAGCAGAGACTGGTCCTCGTTTGGAAAAAGTAACTGAGACAGCATCAGTACAGCAAGAGAATCCGGATGAAGGAACAAGCACTGAACTGAAAAGAGTCACCTGAAAAATTGAATGTCCACAACATTATACTTAGGCTTTCCTGTTTTAAGTTTCTATTTTGGGGAAATTCTGGTGGTGTTTTTTCAGTGTTTTCCAGTGATTTCAATACCTCAAAAAAAACTGTGCTTTTCAGTGGTTACTCCTTTTCGCGCCATAACAAGCAACTGAAATAGTGTTTTACTGGTGTTATTATTGAATCTCGCTTTTCTAAATCAACCATCCGTACATGGTCATGCAGTATACATGTCAATAAGTTATTATTATGGCTTGGGTCACATTAATATTTCTTCTGCCTCTCGGTCGGACACTAACAATCCCATTTCCTACAGCCTGCATTTTCCCATTCACTTTCAAGATATTACCTCTGCCCATATTGACTTGGTGATTGAAGGCTGGTGTAGACGCCTTTAGAGCATATGAACTATATTATAAACTTTCATGGCTCTCTATTGCTCTGAGGAACAGCATCCAGCCGTAACGGTGTTTTCAATCATGTAAAGTCTCTAGTTGACACAGTGTTGGGAAGTGGGTTATTGGTAGGGGCAAATGTGGGTCTGCCACTGGCAATAAGGCCACTAACACATGGTAGGACCCAGCATAGGTCTTAGAAAATTATTCCTAGGCTTAACCCTTGGTAACTTGGCCGCGAGCAGACAGGCTAAACTTTAATGTCAGGCATGTAATGCATTTAAAAACACCATTTCAGTAAATAATTAAAACACAACACAAAATAAAAATCCAAGACCAATTTACAAAAATAGGCAATATTTGTATCTTTAAAATTACCTCAAAACTAAAGAATCCACTGTAGGGAGCCAGAGATATTAATTTTGAAAGATTAGTCACTTTATAGGGATTAGAAACCAACAGTGCCCCTTTTAGTCATTTTGTTTTCTCTTACAGGGACACCTTTAGAAATTGTTCTGGAGAATCTTACCAAATGTGCCTTCTCCAGCAGGCGGGGTCCAGTTAGAACTCCTTCCTGAAGTTCTGCTTGCGGGTCCCAAAGCATCCAACACACAATCCAAGGTTCTGGAATCTCCAAGAGGGTCCTTGTAAGTGTGAAACTTCAATTCCGCAATTCACTTGAACAAAACCCCTACAAATCCACTGGTACTCCAGGCTGGGAATTCTTTGTGGGGATCTCCAGGTGAGCTATGCTAACCTGTAGCTTGCAGGGATTCCACTCTTTAGTCCTTTTGCAGCAAGGTAATCCACAGGGCTGTAGTTTCAGTTGGTGCAGTCTTCAGAGGTCAGGCCTTAGAAATCTTCAATCAATCAATCAATCAATAACATTTATAGAGTGCGCTACTCACCTGTGAGGGTCTCAGGGCGCTAGGTGGGGGGGGGGGTGCTGCTACTGCTCAAAGAGCCAGGTCTTGAGGTGCTTCCTGAAGCTGGGATGGTCTTGGGTCAGTCGTAGGTGGATGGGGAGGGAGTTCCAGGTTTTCGCAGCCAGGTAGGAGAAAGATCTTCCTCCGGAGGTGGTTCTGCGAATACGTGGGATGATGGCGAGGGCGAGGTTGGTGGAACGAAGCTGGCGGGCGAGGGTGTAGAACGAGAGTCGGCTGTTGAGGTAGTCGGGGCCCATGTTGTGGAGTGGTTTGTGTGTGTGGACGAACAGTCTGAACATGATCCTTTTGTTGACGGGGAGCCAGTGGAGGTTTCTCAGGTGGGTGGATATGTGGCTGTGGCGAGGGATGTCGAGGATGAGTCATGCGGAGGCGGGTTGTATGCGTTGGAGCCGAGTCTGCAGTTTGGCGGTGGTTCCTGCGTATAGGGCGTTCCCGTAGTCCAGTCGGCTGCTAACCAGGGCCTGGGTGACTGTTTTTCTGGTTTCTGTGGGGACCCATCGGAAGATCTTTCGAAGCATTTGCAGGGTGTTGAAGCAAGAGGACGAGACGGCGTTGACTTGTTTGGTCATCGTGAGAGAGGAGTCCAGGATGAAACCCAGGTTGCGTGCGTGGTCCGTGGGTGTCGGTGCAGTGCCCAGCGCCGAGGGCCACCATGAGTCATCCTAGGTGGAGGGGAATTGTCCGAGGATGAGGACCTCCGTCTTGTCTGAGTTGAGCTTGAGACGGCTGTGCTTCATCCAGTCTGCTACCTCTTTCATTCCATCCTGGAAGTTGGCTTTGGCGGTGGCTGGGTCCTTGGTGAGGGAGAGTATCAGCTGGGTGTCGTTGGCGTAGGAGATGATGTTGATGTGTTTTCGTGCAATGGTGGCGAGGGGGCTCATGTAGATGTTGAAGAGAGTAAACAGGCATTGATCATGCACCCTCACAGAATATATAATGATCCAAGTACTAATCACAAATTTATACAATACAGTTCATTGATAGGAGAAAGGTTTCCAAAATACGGGTCCAGAGTCAAGCGTTAGACTTCAAATCTTTTATTTTATATTCATTAAAATTATTTCCAGCTTGTCCTGCCGACACGTGTTTCGTCTCTTTGGAGACTTTTTCAAGGCTGGAAGTATAGAAAAGCTAAAATCAATATTTACATAATATACATAATACATATACAATATCAAGGGCAAAAATATATGCATAGAAGCCTAACACAAACATGTATTATTTAAAGGTGTATCCCACCTTATGGAGAAACCACAAGAACAGAAAAACATATCAATAATCATACATCGAAAAAATGTCCTTATTGTATTATTATAGTAGATACGGTTGATGTTTCATGATTATCATAATATATCCTCTTATTCTCCATAATACATTAGGTTAAGTAACAATAAATGCCCATATTCTGTGAGCTATATCATCAGCAAGGTCCCTTGTGTAAGTCTAGATTTGTGAGAAGCAACTGGTAAGAGACATCGTCATGTTATCATTTCGTGATTAAAGAATCATCATGTTCTAGTTTAAATTATAAAGAGCTTCTGCTCAGTATGATATTATCTAACTCGTTGCCAATATCCTTAGGTTTATTCTTCCTAACTTTTGACCACTGCTCTGGATGTCAGTACATACCCTTTAAGATTATACACCGGTGAACCGGATCATGAAGATTGTGTGCTCATTATACATTGACTCTAGGTATGTCTTTAATTACGATTATGTCATCTTAAAACTGAGATCTTAGCCGAATCTTTATCTAATTGGAAAACATTGGTATTCTCAAATTATTTTAGGATTGTTCTTTCTGATGTGACCGTAGAACTTGGATTCATCCACATTTCCTTATAACAAGACTCGTGATGCTTAATACCAGTGCACTATTTCCGTCTTCTTGGGTATGTCTATGTATACTTTCTGGTTTATTTGAACTTGTTAGATAGAATTAAACGATACAGGGATATAATACCGATACTTCAGGTGGGCTTAGAGTCCTTGCTTTCTAGAATCTCTTGATAACATGACGATGTCTCTTACCAGTTGCTTCTCACAAATCTAGACTTACACAAGGGACCTTGCTGATGATATAGCTCACAGAATATGGGCATTTATTGTTACTTAACCTAATGTGTTATGGAGAATAAGAGGATATATTATGATAATCATGAAGCATCAACCGTATCTACTATATTAATACAATAAGGACATTTTTTCGATGTATGATTATTGATATGTTTTTCTGTTCTTGTGGTTTCTCCATAAGGTGGGATACACCTTTAAATAATACATGTTTGTGTTAGGCTTCTATGTATATATTTTTGCCCTTGATATTGTATATGTAGTATGTATATTATGTAAATATTGATTTTAGCTTTTCTATACTTCCAGCCTTGAAAACGTCTCCAAAGAGACGAAACACGTGTCGGCAGGACAAGCTGGAAATAATTTTAATGAATATAAAATAAAAGATTTGAAGTCTAACGCTTGACTCTGAACCCGTATTTTGGAAACCTTTCTCCTATCAATGAACTGTATTGTATAAATTTGTGATTAGTACTTGGATCATTATATATTCTGTGAGGGTGCATGATCAATGCCTGTTTACTTTTTGATATTCAAAATTAGTGAAAAATTCATTTTTTTTTGCTAATTTAACACTCCTGGTGGTGGGTGTTTGACAGGACAACAGTGCACCTCACATTAGAAACTGTTTACAAGTGACAATACACGTATACGTGTTTAGAGTATTGTATCATTCATATGTGCGGACGTTTTCTCAATCTTGAGAAACACTACCACCACATATCTGTTTTGCATTTTGTTAAGTGAGTCCTAGCACTTTTTGTGATACTTTCTCTCTTGACGTGTAGCTGGCCTGGTACTTTTTTTGCACTAACCTTGCCCTCCATTCGTTATATCAAACATGGCTATGTTTGAAGATGATAGGGATAAAATGTTTAACGAGATATTCCAAAATCAAGAGTTCCAGACTAAACCTAAGGTTACAATAGAAGAGAAACCACAAAATATAAAACAGCTTTTTCTTAAACTAGAACGCTTACGTAAGTCGGAACTTTCCCGTTGGTGGGACTTAACTACTCTTAAGAAGTACATCGAGATCAAACAGATCCCTAGAGGGTTAAGAGTTATCATCTTTCCCACCTTCGAGGATCTGGATCCCGATCTCCTTGGAGAATGGGAAAGTTTAATTGCTGGCTCATCATTTGGCATGATGGACATCTTAATCCGTCATGCGGAAAGAAAAAGGGAAAAACTCTTGAGGGAAATAGAAAAAATTGAAGGTGAAATAAGTTCCCTTAATTTGGGTGATGTTGCTGAAAAAAACTACAAGATACTAAAAGAGGTTCTCAGCTCTCACCAAAACTATATAAGAGATAAAAAGATTAGAAAATTGAAGCGTGACGAACTAGATTATAAGAATGGAAGAGTTTTTACTTTTGCCAAAAGATTTGACGAGGCCAAGCCCAGATCAGGGACCTCAACACTGAATGAACCTAGGACTGACAGAACAGTTTCTGTTAGTGGTTCAGAAATGTCAAGCTTCAACAGTGATTTTACAGAAATCAGTGAAAGAAGAAGTGAAGCCTCTTCAGTTGCAGGACCCTCTAAGAGCCCTATCCCAGGTTCATCTTTTTTAACAGAACTAGAACGATACCGGAAGGGAATTCAGGCAGGCTTCAATCGCAAAACCCAGCCAGAAAGAGAACAAGGCGGGGGGCCGCAAACACAGAAGGGGACCCAAATCAAAGAGTAACCAGGTCAGCATCACGACAACAGAGAAAGTAAAAGCTCAGGACAATAATACCAACATTGTGACCTCATGTAATGATGTCTTGACTACTTGTACCAAAATCATTAACTGTGATGTTGGAATGGATTTACAGAATAATAACAATGATGTGTCTGTCATTAATTTGTCTAAAACTGAATTGGAAGCGGGTGAAGTGAGTTTACTCAAGAAAGGATTGAGTTTCTGTCCCATGAATAAAGCCGACTTTACTCTCGCACACATTGATCTTTTCAAATTTGTAAGGAAACTCAAACTAAAAAAGTTTTTTGATCAAAATAAAAGACCAAGAGAAATTCCTGTCTACAATGTGTGTGAGAGTGGGAGAAGTATTCAGGATATTATGGAAGTGCAAATGCTCCTTGAGATGGATGATGATTTGGATAAAATTCCTACAGTTAGTAGTGTTATGGCAGACTTGGGAATAGAAAGCAATATCTATACAGACAGTGGCCTTAGAAACAAATCTACTTTCTCTCCAATAACATCTTCCGATACCCTTATTGACTGCTTTTATAAAACAGTCACGGCTGAATTGTACAAACTCGAAGACAAGACCCTTGGTCGGCCCTTAGGATTGAAAGACAATCTTAATGCAAGTGAAAGGAATGCCTGAAAAACCTTAAAGCTAGAAAAAATATAATAATAAAGGAGGCGGACAAGGGGGGAAATATAGTTATGCTTGACGTTGAGGACTATATTGGAGAGATTAATCGACAGCTATGTGATACAAGCTCTTATATCAAATTGGGGTCTAATCCCATGAATTCCACCATAACGAATCTTGGTAAAAAACTTAAATATTGGCACAGTGAAGGTTTACTATCTGATCTGGAATTTAAATATCTTAATGTTCCCAACCCGAAAGCTGCCTATATATATGTATTACCGAAGATACATAAATGTATTACATCTCCACCAGGCAGACCCATTATTTCTGGGATTGGAGGACCAATAGAGAAAATCTCGGAGTTTATTGACATTACATTACAACCGATTGTACGAAACATTCCTTCATTCTTGGAAGATCCGAAGGACCTTCTTTGTAAACTTGAAGATCTAGAATGGGTACCGACTTTCAAATTGGTAACATTAGATGTATGCGCCCTGTATACAAGCATACCCCTGGAAAAGGGTATGGATGCCCTCACTTATTATCTATCTAAGAGGGACGCCACACTTTATGATCATACTACTATGATCATTGACTTAACTAGATTTGCCCTAAACAGCAACTTTTTTAAACATATGGATGATTGGTATCAACAACACTCAGGAGTAGCTATGGGGGCCAAATTCTCCCCATCTTTTGCAAACATTTATATGGGGTTCTTTGAAGAACATCATATCTGGAGGAAAGGTCCCCCCACCCTAACGGAGCACATTGTCTACTGGGGTAGATTTATCGACGATGTTTTTATGATCTGGGCGGGAGGAGATGATCTATTGAATGAACTCATGAGTTATTTAAATAACAATGAATACAATCTCACTTTCACCTCTGAATCTAGTACGAAAAGCATATCTTTTCTGGACGTTACGTTATTTATATCAGATACCAGAATTGAATCTAAACTATATAGAAAGAGTTCATCTTGCAACTCAGTTCTCCATGCGAGTAGTGCACACCCAGCTTCACAAATAGGAGCCATCCCGTATGGAGAAATGACCAGATTGCGATGAAATTGCAGTACTGAAGATGACTTTACAAGGGAGATAGATATCTTAAAAAATAGGTTTCTTATGAGAGGCTATGATAACAAAATATTAGAATCAGCACATAAGAAAATTCAGAAAGTCTCCAGAGAAACCACGCTAAAAAATAAGCATAAAGACTCTAACAAAGAGGCCAATAACAAACTGGCACTCATAACCCAATATAGTGCTAACAGTACTCAAATTTACAATGCCATTAGAAAACATTGGCGCTTGCTCCAACTAGACAAAGATCTTGAAACCTATGTTGGCAATAAACCTCGAGTTATATACAAAAAGGGCAGAACCCTTAAGAATATACTCAGTCCCTCTATTATAAAGAACCCGGGCAACAACAATGAAATGATTGATGGCATCAAAAAATGGATGTCTATCAAACCGTGTGGATCGTATAGATGTACCCTATGTAACATGTGCCAATTTGCGTTGGACAAAAAAAAGACCTTTTCCTACAATACCAAACAAGTATACCATATAAATCATTTCATTAATTGCAACTCCAAGCTGGTGGTTTATTGTATTATTTGTTATTGTGGATTGATTTACGTGGGGAGTACGATTCGCCCACTAAAAGAACGATTACAGGAACATGTTAGAGCTATTCGTAACAACAATGACAAATATCCCTTAGCAGCTCATTATAACAAAGAGCACTCAGATTTGGAGGTACTTGGAATCCATTTTCATGGAATAGATATGATTAAACCGGATCCAAGAGGGGGAGATAACACTTTGGCTCTACGTAAGCTTGAGTCCAAATGGTTGATCAGGGACTGAATACTGATAGAGAACTTCATGTGTTTCTCAAAGAGTAATGACATTATGTGTGTTAATGAAGAGTTATCCATCATCCTGTATTAACCAAAGTCATAATGATATGGGGACTTCCCTTCATGTGTTCAATCTGAATGAATTTTGTTTACTTATTGTTTTCTGTATACTCATGTAGTTTGTTGGGTATTGTTGGATTGCTATATATTATCTATGCATCCTAATGTTTATAAAGCTATATATGAGGTGTTCATATATTTTTTAATGAATTGATCGTAATCACTACATACACCCCTGTTGTATGGGAATACTCGTTCTGACATGGGGTTGCTAATACTCTTAATATTACGACTCATATATTAGGGCTTCTTAGACACCCACTACAAGATGTCTGCCACTATTGTATGCTCAATGAAGTCATTGCCATAATCACTAGTTCATAAGGTTGGACACACACATGACTAATAGACATCATTCGGGGACACACAAATCAAATAGTACTAATAGGATGTCTGGCATTCAAGACTTGATTGTATTTTTAAATGTAGAGCTACATATGAGGTTCGTATTTCCGATGTTTATATAGTACATGTATCGAGATAATTGACTGGGGCGGCTCTTAGTCACTTTACAAATATATTCTGAGATACCTTAACCCTCAATTCATGACTTCTAGGACATGGAAGGACATTATTACCTTTTAATTAACATTACAATATGTCCGCCACATTTCCCACGAGAATTCCGAGAGTTGGGATGTGTTTCGTTGCGAGACCTACGCGGGATCTTTGGGCTTAAGCCACGCCCCCCGCGTTCCGCTTAAAAACTGGCGCGAGAGATTGTCACAAGTAGCTGGCAGCGGTGAAGGTGCCAGGGTGACGCCACGACGTATGAGGTATGTTCATATTGGCCTGTTGTTTTCTTGGGTTAATTTAGGGAACGGAACATCCGTTTCTGACTAATACTAACTTATCCATAACTTTGTAGCGAGTATATACCCTACCGGGTTGCATGTACCAATTAGCGCAGATGTTGTTTACTTCCCAGCGCCTGTTTGCGGACTCTTATGTGTTCTCTCTATAATGAGAACCGGCCCTCTTTGGGAAATCATTCTCGCTACATTCTGAACCATGAGGGTTTGTTTACTCGTGCCCCTTTGGTTCGTTATACGATGCTATGGGCTAGGATGCAGACGTAATTTGGTCTGTTCTTACGTGACTACGGAGTTTGGTGTTTACACTCTACCCTCATCCTATAAAATTCTCGGATGTACATGTTATGATTACGGTCTATTGTCGTTTGCCACAAATATACGACTTTAATATATTCTTCACAGTTGGCAGAATCCTGACGCTTGTTTTTGTTTCTGTCCACTGTTTTATCCATTTAGTGACTTATCATGGTCAGCTTATAAAGTTAAGAATATTGAATCCACCTTCACGAAGTATGACGTGTTATTAACTAAGTAAGTAGTTTCATATGGTGATCTCTTTTTTTTCTGTTATTTTGGAGTATTATTAAGAGTTAGGCTACAGGTTTGTTCTACTGGACACAGGACCCTTCTTATTCACTAATCGTACGATGATAAGTTTGGACATCCGATTTATATTTCCCTAACGCTGTACCACCACTATAATGTTAAACGAAGGTTCTTGTGTGTTTTCTTTACCAGAACCGATTTACCGTAAAAGTATGCAGGGTTTCGTGATTAAAGAATCATCATGTTCTAGTTTAAATTATAAAGAGCTTCTGCTCAGTATGATATTATCTAACTCGTTGCCAATATCCTTAGGTTTATTCTTCCTAACTTTTGACCACTGCTCTGGATGTCAGTACATACCCTTTAAGATTATACACCGGTGAACCGGATCATGAAGATTGTGTGCTCATTATACATTGACTCTAGGTATGTCTTTAATTACGATTATGTCATCTTAAAACTGAGATCTTAGCCGAATCTTTATCTAATTGGAAAACATTGGTATTCTCAAATTATTTTAGGATTGTTCTTTCTGATGTGACCGTAGAACTTGGATTCATCCACATTTCCTTATAACAAGGCTCGTGATGCTTAATAACAGTGCACTATTTCCGTCTTCTTGGGTATGTCTATGTATACTTTCTGGTTTATTTGAACTTGTTAGATAGAATTAAACGATACAGGGATATAATACCGATACTTCAGGTGGGCTTAGAGTCCTTGCTTTCTAGAATCTCTTGATAACATGACGATGTCTCTTACCAGTTGCTTCTCACAAATCTAGACTTACACAAGGGACCTTGCTGATGATATAGCTCACAGAATATGGGCATTTATTGTTACTTAACCTAATGTGTTATGGAGAATAAGAGGATATATTATGATAATCATGAAACATCAACCGTATCTACTATATTAATACAATAAGGACATTTTTTCGATGTATGATTATTGATATGTTTTTCTGTTCTTGTGGTTTCTCCATAAGGTGGGATACACCTTTAAATAATACATGTTTGTGTTAGGCTTCTATGTATATATTTTTGCCCTTGATATTGTATATGTATTATGTGTATTATGTAAATATTGATTTTAGCTTTTCCATACTTCCAGCCTTGAAAAAGTCTCCAAAGAGACGAAACACGTGTCGCAGGACAAGCTGGAAATAATTTTAATGAATATAAAATAAAAGATTTGAAGTCTAACGCTTGACTCTGAACCCGTATTTTGGAAACCTTTCTCCTATCAATGAACTGTATTGTATAAATTTGTGATTAGTACTTGGATCATTATATATTCTGTGAGGGTGCATGATCAATGCCTGTTTACTTTTTGATATTCAATATTAGTGAAAAATTCATTTTTTTTTGCTAATTTAACACTCCTGGTGGTGGGTGTTTGACAGGACAACAGTGCACCTCACATTAGAAACTGTTTACAAGTGACAATACACGTATACGTGTTTAGAGTATTGTATCATTCATATGTGCGGACGTTTTCTCAATCTTGAGAAACACTACCACCACATATCTGTTTTGCATAGATGTTGAAGAGTGTTGGACTGAGTGAATATCCCTGAGGTGTGCCGCAGATGGTCTCGGTGGCCGCAGACCGGCAGGGGGGGAGGCGAACTCTCTGGGTTCTTCCGGAGAGGAACGAGGTGATCCATTCCAGGGCCTTTCCTTAGATTCCAGTGTTGTTGAGGCGCTGTATTAGTGTGCGGTGGCATACGGTGTCGAAGGCTGCTGAGAGGTCCAGGAGGATGAGGGCGGCGGTTTCTCCATTGTCTATTAGGTTCTGATGTCGTCTGTGGCTGCGATGAGGGCGGTCTCGGTGCTGTGGTTGGTTCGGAATCCGGACTCTCCTCCAGCAAGGACATCGCCTTTAGCCACGCCACCGGACTCCACTGGACGGACCACAGCTGCGTCCACTTCAGCTACAGAAAGAACACGATCCACCACCACCATCAACAGGCTGCACGCAGAAGCTGGAACAAGATTACAGCCGACCAGCTCGCCGCATCCCTGAGCCAGGACCCCCCCGCCAGCTCAGTGAACCCCAGCCAGGGCGCCAACAACCTCACGAAGTGGATCAGCAACTGCTCAGATGACCTGGCCCCACTGAGGACCCCGCCCAGCAGACCCGGCAGTAAGAAAGCACCATGGTTCACCGACGAACTCAAGAGCTTCAAGAAGAACTGCCGAGCCCTCGAGAGAGCCTGGCGCAGAGACCCAACACCAGACAACATGACCACCCTCAAGCTCGCCACTCAAAAACACCATCAACTGATCCACACCACCAAAAAAAACGCATTCAAGGAACGACTGGACAACAACGCCCACAACAGCAAGGAACTCTTCAACATCGTCAAAGAGCTTGCCTTTGGTGTGCAATTGGCGTGCCCACTGCGCGCGTCCGCTGTGCGTCCTGGCGGTGTGCTCCATAAGAGGCGGAGTGGGAGAGAGGAGCAGCTGGGAGGCGGGAGCGGGGCGGCAAATGGGAAGGAACAGAAGGCAAAGTGGGCGGAGCCGCAGGGGGGCAGCAGCGGGAATTGGGAAACAACAGCGGAAGGGCACTGGAGAGCCCAACAGGGGGGTGAGCAGGGGAATGCAAGAGGCAGAAGCCTAAAACCAGTACAGAATGCGGGGAAAATATAAAGAAAGTGAGCAAAAGTACAAATAGAACAGTCAGAATGCAATCAACAGTCACCGGGAGTCGTGAACTCGCAGCGGCAGCAGCAGCAAGGGGCGGGGGTCACAAGCACTCTGGAGGAGCAGTGCGGCGTGAGGAGTATTCTGGACCATGTCTGGACACCAAAACCTCTCAGCAGGGCACTTCTTGCTTCAGTAAGTTTCAAGCAGCAGATCTGGAGGGCTCTGCCCCTCTCAGATACTTATTCAAAATGCTCTGGGTCAAGCAGCAGGTCACTTCTGACCGATAAGAGCAGGGCAACTCCTCAAGGTGATGACTACATCCTGTAGCGTGTGGAATTATTTTGTCCCAGAGTACATCAAATCTTCCAAATCCATAATGGCTGATATTTCAGCAGAGAGTCAAGACCTGGCTAAACACCCCCCCAGGAATGGCCTATTTCCCTATTCTCTAACACCCCCATCTGCACATACCTTCCTTAAGCCTAGCCCTGAGTCTGGGTCAAGAGTGTAAAAGTGTAACTGACACCCAGGCCTCCCCTCTGCCTTTAAAGGGCATGGTCTACGACTCCACCCCCTGGCCTGGCATTCCTATGTACCAGCAGCTGCCCTACCAGTAGAGTTGGTAACCCCAGGGGCTCTTTATCACCTCTTCAAAGCAGCCTAATCCACTTAACTCTGACCAATCAGGGCAGACCACTGGAAGGCTGAATTTTTGTTGGATTTACTACTACCATTCGAGGAAGTCTTTGAATGTTATAGCGACAGGATAATTTGTACCATTTGGACTGGTGGTGACCATTGTCCACCGCCATCTCAGTATATGATGATTGGTCCTTTATTTCTGACTTTTTTTTACCTATTTGCAAGGTTTGCCTATTGGCTTTGACATGATTCTATGTCTCTTTTGCCTCTTTTCGGGCCTAGAGGCCTAAACTAGAGAGACTCCATTTTGTCTATGCCCTGACTCTCTGAGGCGCTTGTAGGTCAGGGGTGTTGTTTTAGTTATAACTTGTTGTTCGCTCTTTGCAAGCTGGAAGGAACCAGTTCTATCGGAGGAATGTACTTATTTTCTGTGTTCTAGATGCAAAACCAGCTGGCCACTGGGGGTGCGTAGGGAGCACAGAGCTTGGTGCAGGAATCTTCTGGGAGGAGGGCTGCTGGCTGGACATTTCCATGAGGAAAGAGCCTCCCATATTATCGAAGAGCAGTGGAGTAGAGGTGTCAGTTGGTCTTCGGACTCAGTTGGAAGCCAGTTGGTTTTTGGAGCAGTTGGAAGTTAGATGGAAGAGCTGGAACTGTTGGTTGTTATTGGAGTTACATCTGGAGTTGATGAAGACAGTCAGTTGGAGTTCAGTGCAGTCCAGTTCAGTTGGAAGTCAGCTGGAAGAGTTGGAACAGCCATTTGGTCTTCTGGAAGTTGATGAAGATCGGAGAGGGAAGTTCGAGTGGCAGAGCAGAGTCCTGAATGAACCGAAGAGAGAGAGAGGGAGAGAGGAACCAGCTCAGCTGCTGAGGCTGGAATGCGTAAGACTACGGTGAGGTGTTCTTAGCTAGTTTGCAATGTATAATCATTCACCCCCTTTTTACTTTCTAGGTTATGTTTAGGTTCCCACTTGCACTGTTTTCTTTGTCTTGTCATATCATCATTATGTAATAAAGAGACCCCAATGATTAGCAGTTGCACTTGAATGTTGTTTTCTATGACAGGATTAACCTTTCTTTTTAGCCAGGTGCTGATGTATAGAAGGATGGGCGAATCCCTTCTTACAGGTAACTGATGACAGGAGGATATGTTAGTCTTGATAGGAAATAACTTCCAGTGGGATTAATTGGATTTAATAGTTTCTGCTTGGGAAGGTCAGGCCCCTATTCCATGTGTTAGGGAAATTGGCTCTCATCAGATACTTAAATGGTAGGTATCAAAGAGATCGCCAATAGGGACTGGCGTTAATGAGATCACCAATAGTGATTGGTGTTAATGAGATCACCAATAGTGATTGGTGTTAGTGAGATCGTCAATAGTTATTGGCGTTAATGAGATCACCAATAGTGATTGGTGTTAATGAGACCACCAATAGTGATTGGTGTTAGTGAGATCGTCAATAGTGATTGGTGTTAATGAGATCACCAATAGTGATTGGTGTTAATGAGATCACCAAAAGTGATTGGTGTTAGTGAGATCGTCCGTGATTGGGCGTTATACCAATTGCAGAACCAGAAATGTGGCCAGTGCTATGAGGTAACTATAGGATTAAGGGCCAGATGTAGGTCGCTAAATACCGGTCGGTAACGGCCGATTTCGTAAATTTACCGATTCGGTAAAATACCGAATCGGTAATTCTAGATGTAGGTGGCACTGAAAACAGTGCCACAGGCCCCTAAGAATTCGTTATTTACCACAAAATAATATTTCGTGGTAAATAACGAATTCCAGTGTACATGCACATCCCTAAGGGCATGTATGTGTGTCACATGGCACACAAGCCAGAATCAGGGGTGCAACAGGGTGTCAAAGTGACACCCTGTCCCCCTTGACAATTCGGTAATTTTATCGAATCGGTATTTACCGATTCTGAAATTGACATTGATTCCTAGGGGCCTCAAGGCCCATAGGAATCAACTGCAGTTACTGAATCGGTAAATACCGATTCAGTAGATACCGAATCATATCGATTCGGTAAAAATTACCGAATAATTACCTACATCTCATTTACCGAATCTAGAATACCGAATCGGTAAAATTCGGTATTCTAGAGTCGGTAAATGAGATTTACCTACATCGGGCCCATAGCGTGGATTCCCCCATTCTCAGGTAGGTATTTTAGGTGTTGTGTTCCATAGGGCCCGAGAAGGGTGGTGGTACGTGGCGGCTGGGTGTGCTATAATTGGTAAGCTGATAACTTGGTCTGAAAATTCGCTACAAATGGTCAGGCTAGTCCTCTCCTATCAATAGTAATTAATCAATAAGTTCGTATCATATTAACCTATGAAACAAGGGATTCCCGCACCAGGACTTACAAAAACATATTTTATAAGTACTTGCCTTATATCTGCAGGAACCCCACCCCATGTGCAACTAGGGGAGACTTTATGGGTTCAGAACCTGTAGAAATATTGCAGATTCTTCTTTTACTGTGCTCCTAGCATCAAAGTCGAATTTGAGCAGCACTTTACCACAATGTGGGGAGTGAAATGTGAAATTTCACTTTACCCGGGCATATAAAAACTCATTTTATAAGGTGTACCTTATAGATAAATGACCCCCCCACCGGGATACTTAGGGGAGACCCTGGGGGTCCCTAATATGCAAGAACAATGTAGATTATCTATTTTTGAGTGCCCCTACCACCAAAGTCGAGTTTGGGCACACTTTACTTGTTAAAAGCAGTTCTGGCGCCCAGGGCTAGTTTTAAATTGCCCTCAGGCTTCAGCAGTGCACACATGCAAGTACAGAAAATGCTGCTGGCCTCCAAACTGCCATGCCACAGGGTACTGGGGACTTCTATGTAGTTTCAATACTCTGCTCTATTATATACTAGGGGCTGATGGAGTAGGTCATGCCTATTACAGGGGTACCCACCATACCATAGTGCAGTGGTTCCCAAACTTTTTTGACCTGTAGCTCCCTTGACCTAATCGGCAGTTGGCCGTGGCTCCCCACCATTTTCTTACCGGTGGGCGGGTGGGAGGGGATGTAAGCCCGACCTCGGGAGTACTTCCTGTTGTCTTCCATAAATTAATTGAGATGCAATGAAGAATGAAGGTATTATAAAGAAAAATATAACAATTGTTTAATAAAAACTTGTTAAGTGAGAAACGATACATATTCTGTTAATGTGTTGTGTGGGGCTTTGTATGTGTTGTAAAATGTTTGAATTGGCTGTGTTTATAAATAGGGAGCCAGTGAAGCTTCTTGAGGGCAGTGTGATGTGGGTGCGGCATGGGAAGTTGAGTTTGATTCTTGCAGCAGTGTTCTGGATGGTCTGGAGTCTGTGAAGGAGTTGTTTAGAGATTCCGGCACAGAGAGTGCTACAGTGGTCCAGCCTGCTGGTGATAAGTGCTTGCATGAAGGTCCATCTGGTGTTCTGAGGCAACCATTTGAAGCTCTTTAGGTGCACGAGACAGAGGACAGAGGACAGCATGTCCTCAGCGATGAGGCAACAGGGCCATGTGGAAAGTATGACATGCACTGAGTAGGCCTCAGTTGGCCTCAGACAGAGGTAGCAGTAAAACAGAGGACAGTGTGTCCTCAAAATGGAGACTCAGGGCTTTGTGGGAGTATGATAAGTACCGAGGAGCCCACAGACAGAGGTCAGTGGGCTCTCATAGCTGAGGGAGCAGGGCATTGTGGAAGCAAGACATGTGGAGAGGAGGCCTCAGACTTGAGGCTGCAGTCAAACAGAGGACAGTGTGTCCTCAGAGCTGAAGCAACAGAGCCTTGTGGAAGTATGATGAATATCGAGGAGTCCTCAGGCAGAGGTCAGTGGGTTCTCAGACCAGAGGCTGCATTCAGATGACAGTGTGTCTTCAGAGTAGAGGAGAGTGAGACAACAAATTAACAGGGAGGGCCGAGCTAGAGGGGAGTCAAGGGTAGGCTCTAACAGCCTGCGCGTAAACTGAGTCTGAAAAATATTTGGCATATTAAGTCAATTAACAAACATCTTGTTAGAATAGGATTACAACATGTGCTGCTCAACCATAACATCCAAAACTTCTTCTACCAGGTCATTTCCAATAAATGCTAGGGGAGCCAAATGTGCATCTGTAAGCTGTTAGGATCTGGGGGGCATCATGCCCGCTTTCTGAGTCTTTAACGAGCTCCGTGGAGTCTGCCTTTTTACAATAAAAATAATGCGGGTGATACAGGTGTAAAACGGAGGTTGGGCATTTGATTAATAATTAATGATAATCAAATGCCATGCCAATCATCTGCCCAACCTCCGTTTTACACCCTTTATCACCTGCATTAGTTTTAGTGTAAAAAAGCAAGCTCCACGGAGCTCGTTAAAGAAATCAGACAAAAGAAGCCTATTAGCCAAGGCACTTCACCTATTGTTGCAGTATCTGGAGTGGGAATTGTACGTTTTACCCCTCCACTATCCAACACTTTCCCTACTGTTGCACTCACTGGAGTGGGAATAGTAATTTTTATCCCTCTTCTGTCCAACATTTTCCCCACTGTTGCACTCACTGGAGTGGAAATAGTAATTTTTCATCCTCTGCTACCCAACACTTTCCCTACTGTTGCAATAACTGGAGTGGTAATAGCCATTTTTACCCCTCCGCTATCCAACACTTTCCCTACTGTTGCACTCACTGGGGTGGGAAGAGCAATTTTTACCCCTCCGCTATCCAACACTTTCCTTACTGTTGCACTCGCTGGAGTGGGAATAGTATATTTTACCCCTCCGCTATCCAACACTTTCCCCACTTTTGCACTCACTGGAGTGGGATTAGCCAGTTGTATCCCTCTGCTATCTAACACTTTCCCTACTGTTGCACTCACTGGAGTGGGAATAGTAATTTTTACCCCTCTTCTACCCAACATTTTCCCAACTGTTGCACTCACTGGAGTGGAAATAGTAATTTTTCATCCTCTGCTACCCAACACTTTCTCTACTGTTGCAATAACTGGAGTGGTAATAGCCATTTTTACCCCTCCGCTATCCAACACTTTCCCTACTGTTGCACTCACTGGAGTGGGAATAGTGATTTTTATTCCTCCGCTATCCAACATTTTCCCTACTGTTACACTCGCTGGAGTGGGAATAGCAATTTATACCCCTCTGCTATTCAAGTATTGCTTCTATCATGTTATCAGTAGGTGCTGTAAAAGCAAGGGCTATGTCACACGTGGGTCCCATGCTGACTGTGCTACAGGACTCACGGTATGCCACACTGGTGAGATCTAAGTTGTATAGTATAGTATAGTAGTACATAAATCTTTATATGGCAGTAATCACAGCCATAAAAGATAAAAAGAAAGAAATTAAAAACAACAACAGTTCAGTGAAGTCAAAGTAGGTGGAAACCGGTCTGGGATCTTTGTGTTCCCGCATGCAGGTACCTGGGCTGGCAGATTGAACTCGACTTTTCCCATTGGAATAGGACCAAAACTGTTTTGCATTTGGCAGGTCTCCCACCAGAGTTGCACAGTGGGGGGAAAACCATGGTTTGGAATGTGTTCCTGAACGATCGCCAATGGCTGGCATTAAGTTAAGCATTCCTTCCATCACTTTGTTGCTTTACCTGTCTGTGTTCCCAATGCTGGCAGACCTCCTCATTCACAAAGGTATGCCTGGAAAGGCACATTTAGTGCCTCAATTAGTGTGAGACTCAATTAGTGTGAGATATTTTGGTGCAATCCTTCTACCTGAAGGAGGCATATTAAATGATGAAAAGATTAGAATACTGTCAACTGTTGGTGACAAGTCAGCAAATAGTACTTCTGCTGCTTTATTAGTATTAAACACTGCGCCTATTGCTACATGTGCCATGGTTTTGCAAGATCGTTTAGCATTAGACATTTTACTGAAAGTTGTCAACCCATTTGCTGAATGCACAAACAACCACTAATATATATTTCAAGTTTTTCACCCTTTCCATCTCAATATAGTCCACCTGGAGAACCTCGAAAGGGAAGGAAGGAGGTGGAAAACTACAAACAGGAGTGGGAGTACCCTTTCCAGGATTATGCATCAAGTAAACCATGCAATATTTGACCAGGTGTGCTGCAACCTTGGGAAAGTTATCATTTTGCCATACGGGGTCTAGTAGTTTGCAAATTCCTTTCACACTAGTGTGTGCTGGCCCATATGCCATAATGACCACAGGGAGGACGTATGCATCTGGGAGCATCCATCTCTGCTTCCCAGATTTATCCGTCCAACACCCATCCTCGTCCAAATTAGCTGTGCTCTCCTGCCATATTGCTAACTCCTCAATGATCGCCTCACTTTGGATCTCCTTCACACTTTCGAGGGTATCCTCAAACATCCCATTCTCAGGCACCCACCTAGCTGGGCCTGCTATGAACATCCTCGTCATTTTAGTCTGAGCTGTCTCCTTTGCTGTCTGATCTGCAAATGCATTCCCCCTCCCGACATTATCTATGATTGACTTATGATCATTGCGCTTAACTATTGCTAGTTTTGAATGGGGGCGCTAGGTGGCGCCAAACCAAGATGGCCGCACTGGTGTGAGGCTCCCGCCAGATCGAGCACTTTTCCCTATCCTGCAGTGATCCTGACCGGAGAAATCGGTACAAGCATCACCTCATCGCTTCCGCTACACCGCGCTGTGCACAGCGGTACCTCACTTGACCAAAAAGCCCTGTCTGAGGTGGAGACAGCGACCGGAGAAACCTGAGTGGACTGTGGCGCCGGAGAGTGGGCTTCCGTACACCGGCCCATCTTGCCAGGAAAGGCCGAGGCTTTGCGGCCTGTGCGGAGCTGCCGGGAGAACCTTGTCCACCTGGGGGTGCCGGATTGCCTGGGGGCCCTGAGGACATCGGCGCGTTCGGAGTGACCCTAGCTGACACTTTAGGTGAGCGCCGCCTGTAATTTGCAACCCCCCTCCCCCCGGTGCTGTGGACATTTCTGGCCACGCTTCCCTTCTCCTGGGCCCGGCTGACATCTGCCACCCACGGCCCTCCTTTTCAGAAGCTGGGCCGCCCTACGCCTATTCCCGCGACGCTGCATACCTGCATCGCCCTCTACGGAGCTACAACCATTCGTCCGACTGGCGCCGCTGCTCACCCCTCTGCTGCATCGACTAGGGCCCCCCGGACCTGCGGGCAAGCCACCCACGCAAACCTGGTGCTTTGCGGCCTACGGAGACTCGGCCGAGCCCGCTGCTGACACCACATAGGCCATTGCGGGACCTTAGGCACTGGCGCTAGATTGCTCGCCCTCTTGTGATACCTCCGAGGACTTAACAACCACGTGGCACCCTCTCGAACATTCCTCCTGCAAGACCACGCCACAGTTTAGGCCTGCTTCAACAGCCACCGCATCCAATGTATCCTACCGTCCCCCCTGTGGCGGTCCAAGTGGACAAGCTTTCCCCCCCTCCTCCCCCTGAACGTGGGGCCATACCTGCTGCATTCATCTACCTGCGATCTATCGGCCTTTTCCCTTCGTCCTAACTTGGAGAGGAGATGACGCAGATTAGCACGAGGCCTGAACCACCTGCGGCCATTGCGTGGGACGTCGGTCCGCAATACAGCCGCTTCCAGTGAACTACGCCTTGCGCAATTAGGGTGTCTGGTAGCCGGAAACCCCCATTCATTCAGTGCCTGCTGCAACAGGCGCTCTTTACCCATATCCAGTCTTCCCGTCCAGTCTGCAACAGCCCCCCCTTCTGCCTGAACCCTCCTAAGAACTGGCGACCACTTCTTCTATTGCATCGCGGACGCCTAGGCGGGACATGGGCCGCAATGATGCAAGGCAGTCCAAAATCCCTTCCGAATCTAAGAAAACTTCCAAAACGCCGCCGGAGACGGAAGGCAGTCCTACTGCCTTGGCCCCTCAGGAGGAAGACTGGAAAACACTTTTACTAGGTATGAAGCAAAGCCTCTCAACAATAGACTCCAAAATTGATACCATAAATACACGCATGGACAGCGTGGTAGCCAAGCTGGAGCAACAGGACACTCGCATCAAGGAGACAGGAGACAGGATTTCGGTTCTGGAGGACGGTGCTGCCTCGACAAGCAGACAGGTCACTCAAATGGACAGGCTGCTCAAACTAATAGCGGACAAGAACGAAGATTTGGAAGCGAGATCCCGCCGCAATAACGTCCGTATCTTAGGCCTTGCGGAGTCCACCAACACAGGGAAAATGGAGACCTTTGTTGAGAACCTCGTAATGGAGCTGTTTGGGAAAGAATCCTTCTCCTCACACCTCATCGTCGAGAGAGCCCACAGATCTTTGGCTGCTCGCCCGCCTCCCGGAGCCCAACCTCGTCCCATCATCGCACGCTTTCTAAACTACAGGGACCGGGACGCGGTGTTAAGACGCTCGAGAGAACTGGGAACTGTGAACTAAGGCAACGCAGCGCTATCTTTTTTCCCTGACTTTACCCCCTCGGTCCAAGAGGCCAGGCGCAAGTTTGCAGGCGTCAAAAAGAAACTCCAGGCGCAGGAGATCCCATACGCCATGCTATACGCGGCAACATTGAAGGTATCTCTTCAGGGCAAGCATCACTATTTTCAAAATCCACAGCAGGTGGAAGACTTTATCAAGCACCACAGGAAAGAACAGAACAGTGAAGAAGCGGCACGTCGGCACTCCAGGTCTCAATCACCAATGTCACAACAGGACTGAAAGGACGTACTGTGATATTGGCCCTCTGGGTTCAGCAGTCCCTTAACATCGATTATGCGGAGACTGATTCTTACATATCCTGGTGAGGTGCTTGTTCTGAATTAAATCTCACTGGTCTATAGTATAACTGAGTGCTCGGTCACCCACCTCCGTCCCACAATAGGCAACCGGGGTAAGCCTGGTGTCTGTGGGTGTAAGTAGGGAGGTGGTTGGCAGGTTTGGTTCCCCTAGTTTCTGTCCCCAAATGGGTGAACCCCTAAACACCCCATCCCTCCTTAGGGCAGGGGCATATGTAGTATTTTTTCTGGTTTTGGTTCCGTTTTGTATCTGGGAAGGTGGGTGGGGGCTGTATGACCGGCCAGTTGGGGTTGCCGGTGTGGGTGGGAAGATACTCCGATCTAATGCTGATAATATTGAAATGTTAGATATGTTGGTTCTGGGTGGACCCTGTGGGGGGATTATGAGGTGGAACTGTCATCTCTATAATATTGACTGTGCTTTGGTCCTTGATGTTGAAATTACATGCTGCAAGATTCTTTATGTGTTTGAATAGGTGACGTAGCAGTTGCACAACCGTCATAGCAGTTTCAGCTGGTCTCATGGAATATTCGTGGGCTGAACAATCCAAGGAAAAAGAGACAAATTCTGGGGTACCTGGACAGGCAGGGCGTATCAATAGCCATGCTTCAGGAAACACACCTACTGCCAAATAGCTCTCCTCTATTTGCGTCTAGGTGGGCCTCATGCAAGGTATTCTCCTCTTACTCAAATTATGCCAGGGAGGTCACGATCTTGGTCAGACGCGGGATGAGGTTTACACCTGCTGAGACAGAGGTAGATTCAGGTGGTAGATATTGCATGGTCTGGGGAAAACTCCACTTGCATACTGTCCTCTTCGCCTGCTACTATGGCCCCAATACTGACAACACTTCCTCGCTTCTTACAATGTGGGAAAAAATTCAAACATTGGGCATAGGCCATGTCATATTGGGTGGGGACTTTATTACCGCATTGGAACCAGGCCTTGACAGATCTCACCCCCAGGCCTTACACTACTCCCATACCCAACGTACGCTGTCCTCTATTGTTGATGAACACCACTACATCGATGCCTGGAAGCACTTACACCCGTCCCTCAAACAGGGCACACACCATTCTGCTGTACATTCCACATGGGCACGTATTGATTACGTGTTCTTATCGGCGGGCCTTACTCCTTGGCTAGTTAATGCCCTACACCTTGCCAGGACATTCTCAGACCATTCACCTGTCCTACTATCACTGCGCATACCCATAGATGCCTCCCCATATTTAAGCTGGCGCCTTAACCCCGCACATCTCACGGATTCAGCCTTTAGGGCGGAACTCGAACAGGACATACAAGACTTCTTCGAGCGTAACATGGGGTCAGTGTCGAATCTCACAACGGTCTGGGAGGCCTTTAAGGTCACAGTACGGGGATGGTGCATCGCTAAAGGGGGGGCGTCCTCAAATCACTACGTGATGAATTGCGTAAGCTAGAAACCGAGCTCCGAGACCTGGAACAGAGTAGGACTCACGATGCTCGTGGACACACTTCTAACGCTCTACTCAGGGAGAAGATGAATAAGTATACTGAGGCGGCTGATAGGGAGTGCAAGTTCCTCGGAAAACAGTATACAGCGCGCATCTTCGGCGAGGGGGATAGGCCCGGTAGGGCACTAGCCTCTGCTGTCAGATCCCCTAGATATAATAACTATGTCTCGACCTTACTAGACGAACATCAAGTTCCGTAACAAGACCTCACAGAACAACTCCGCATCCTTACCAATCACTACTCCACACTCTATACCTCTCAAAGGTCGGGACCTATCAACTTGCATTCGTATCTCGATGACACCACCATTGCATGGCTTGGCACGTCCCAGCAAAAAATTTTACATCATATTCTCGAGGTGGACGAAATAAAAGACGCTGTCATGTCTATGAAGTCGGGCAAATCACCTGGATCTGACGGGTTGCCAATTGACTTTTATAAGGCCTATATCCATCTACTCGCTCCAATACTGCAGCAAGTTTATTATTCGGCCCTTGAAGAGAGTACTTTGCCACCCACTATGCGCGAAGCCCTTATAACATCTCTTTTGAAACCAGGCAAGCCTCCGGAGCACTGCGACTCCTACAGACCTCTCTCATTGCTCAATACCGATGTGAAAATCTTAGCGAAAGTATTTGCGTCACGCCTCAACCTGTTGATGGCGCGTCTAGTCTTGCCTGACCAAGCAGGATTTGTCCCGAATAGGGCGACATCACATAACCTGCGCACCCTTCAGGCCGTTCTGCAGGACATTAATCCTCGCTGCGAAGCTGTTGCAGTGTTCCTAGACGCCACAAAAGCGTTCAACTCCCTTGAATGGGATTACCTTCTGGCCCTTCTGGAACGTATGGGGATCCCCTATAGCTTTCTTAATTGGATCAGACTGCTATATTGTAATCCGCATGCCTCAGTCCTGCTCAATGGCTCTCGGTCAGCGCCCTTTGAGATCCATAGGGGTACCAGACAGGGGTGCCCACTCTCCCCAGTCCTCTTTGCGATAGCCATTGAGCCCTTGGCGGCTAAGCTCCAACAACATCATAATCACCGCTCTCTAATATACCCGGAGCCCCAGCTGCTCGTCGCACTGTATGCTGATGACATGACCTTATATGTGCACAAACCGCAAGAAAACCCCACCCCCCTGATGCGCGAAATCACTAAATTCGGGGCTATATCGGGAATACAAATTAACTGGTCGAAGTCTGCTCTATTTTCCTTGACGATAAGACCTTGCATTTCCCTCTGGACTACCCTTATATGGGAAACTGAGGAAATAAAATACTTGGGTATCACAGTGTCCAGAAACCGAGAGGCTCTCATTAGAGCTAATTATGGCACTGTCCTGGATAAATTGACCGATACCATTACTAAGTGGATCCATCTCCCACTCTCAATGCATGGCGCATCTCCCTGATCAAGATGGTGGTTCTCCCCAAGCTGCTATATCTCTTTACTAACATACCGTACAGTCCTGGCTCATACTTCTTCCGCGCACTCAATTCCCAATTACGACGGCTCATATGGGGTGGCAAACAGGCCAGGATCAGCCTGAAGACACTCATGTTACCTTATCATCAAGGCGGATTTGATGTTCCAAACTTTCAACGCTATTATGACTGTGCCCAGGGCCACTTCGTTGCGTACTGGTTTCACCCTCCTCCCTTCATGGCCCACCTGGCGGTGGAGGACGGATATATGAGGCCTGTACAACCGTCTGGATATTTATACACTGCGACGCGTGTCACAGACCGGGACCCGACCACGGCTGACTGCACGGTAAAGGCTTGGAAGCGCCTAGCGGATCATATGGAGGTCAAGTTTCTATTTTCACCGTGTATGCCCCTGGCGCATGACCCCAGACTACGCGTCTCCTGTGCTCACAAAATTGGCGATTCATACGTGGGGCGATCTATACCTCCAGGAGCAATTTCGTACATCGGCTCAATTCTTTGGGGAGAATACCCCCTCAGTGATGGATACGTTCCTTTATATTCGGCTTCATCAGAGCGTCAAGGCGGTCACTCCCAACTTCCCTGATGAGCCTGATACTATGGCGCACCTACATGCCCTCCTACAAACAGACACCCCAAGACATGTTGTATCTATGCTATACAAACATGCGCAGTCTGCCCCATCGCCCCCACCACTAAAAGCACGAAGCGATTGGAACGGCGATCTAGATGCCCCGTTGTCGGACGAACAATGGGAGGAAAGCTGCTCGCACACCAATGCTGTGACAGGCAATGCTCGTCTCAGACTGATTCATTTCAAATTTTTACTCCGACTATACTATACCCCTTCCAAACTGTTCCGTTCCGGTCTTTGAGACAATGACAACTGTCTAAGATGCAAGGGCGGGGGTGCGGACTTCTTCCACCTGGCTTGGTCGTGCCCTGCTGTAGCGGATTATTGGTACGAGATATTTAAGGCATTGTCTGACATGGTCCGGGTGGACATAGCTCCTTGTCCTAAGGTTGCCCTACTAGGTCACTTGGCCCCAGCGCTGAAATCACATAGGAAATTTTTCGCGCTGGGCCTCCTATTAGCTAAACGCCATGTGGCATGTAGATGGGGACGGGGTCGGGCGCCTAAATTCAAGATGTGGTTGAACACGATGTCTACTTGGCAGGATCAACTGCACAATTATGCTGAACTTTTACCACATAAGTCACGTCCTAAGGACCTCTGGGGCCCCCTCACTGCATATCTCCTTCGTGAGCAGGGCGAGGATTCGTCGGAGACGGGAAGTCACAGAGAAACAAACTAAACTAACCCATCTCCCTTGCTCAGACCTGACCCAGATCCCCAGTCAGCCGTGTCTAATGTTCTCCCTCCCCCCTTATGTATCATCACACTTATAGGCCAGTCTGCACACTATGTCCTGTGGCGAATAACCAAGACACTGTCCTATCCTCTGAGCTTGCTGGAGACTTGACCATATATCTTGCCAGCGTCAGTTACCCGGTGGTTGGCTGATGTGCTGCTCATCCTCATTACCTGATTGTTTGCACACTTTACTAGTATGTTATAAATAACGCTGCATCCAAGGACTTTGCACGCTGTCAACCTCACAGATTGGATTATGGAATACCCCCCCTCCTTCCCCCCCTCCCTTCTCCCTCCCATGTCAGCTAGAAGTGTTTATCGGGTGCTGAGCAACATTATCCCTGACAGAGTTCAATCTTCGATATAAAAGGTACCGCTCTATGGCTCTTCACCTCAAGGTCCTTTAAACCACATACTGTGTATGGTGGGATATCATGGGAGGGAACAGTTTCTGTTGGTATTTTGCAGTTTGTTAAAAATGATAAAAGAAACCTCAAGTATGTACTGCTTGCATATATCGTGTTACCTTACTGTCGTGATAATGCACCCTTCAACAGATTATACCAACTTTACATCGCGGACGGCCCAGCAGGGTTGTAGGCGGCATGCTGTGTTAAATCATTATCGCCTGGCCTTTTTAGAGGTAATCATGCTCAGGATTCTTTCTTTGGTAGCTGCCGGCCTGCAGCCGCAGGTTGTAGGCGTGAAGCTGTATACTCCTTATTTTGTCACCAATAAAGGTTTAAAAAAAAAAACTATTGCTAGTTTTGTAGGGGGTGTCAAGGCTGACAAGAGTCTGTGTATTAGGGGGCCATGCTGAATCTTCATGCCATGAGATGTCAAAAACCCTCTCTCCCCCCAAAGTCGCCTGAAATTAGGGGCCACGCCAGATGCATATTGGCTTTCAGTACATATATAAACAGCCAGTCCATCACTTAACTCACAAGCACAGAAAAAAGCCACAATCTCTGCAACTTGTGCTTATTGGTAGGGAACCCGTGATGTCTCAACTACAGTGCATAAGCTGGGGATAGCATAAGCTGCCGTTGTTGTGCCATCTGGTAACTTGAAACAAGAGCCATTGACATATAGTTCCCCTTGGGGTTAAGATAGGGAAACATCAGTCAGGTCTACCCGTCCCTTCGTCTCGTCCTCTGTGCGGTAAATGCAATCATGCACATCCGCCTCCTCACTTTCTGAAGGGAGGGGTAGTAACGTGGCTGGGTTCAGAGTAACACACCTTTTTATGGTGACGTGATGTGCAAATAGGGTCGTTTCGTACCCAGTCAGACGTGTACTAGTAAGGAGTTGTGTCTTTGTTCTGTTCAAAAGTATTTCCACAGAGTGCAGGATCATGACTGTGAGATCAGTGTAGCAGGAGGATATGGCAGAAGCAGGGAATGTGAGGAGCAGCCACGGCGATCAGAGCAGAACTATTTTGATGATCCGAGGGGGCATCAATATTACCATGATGATTATGATCTGGATGATGTGACAGGACTTATCTACGGCTAGGACAGCCAGGGATAGGGTGGGGGACCAGTCCAGATACCTGTTGACCAGCGTGGACCCTATGACACCGCTGATCTATAGGGCTCGGCGAAGCAATTCTTGGTGGAAACGGGGGCAATGAATAGCTCTGTTTCTCATTCACTGGTCAGCAGCTCTGTCAGCTCTGTCTGACCAGAATAATGTTTCGGTAGGCTTTTCAGGGGGAAACAGCCATTACAACTCAACTTTCACAACACACTACCATTACAACAAAACTTTTACAATGCAGGATCCATTACAACGAATGCCATTACAACCCATGCCATTACAACACAGATGCTATTACAACGTATGCCATTACAACGTAAGTATGGGTAAGTATTTAATTTAATTTTAACCCCTACACTATCCAACACTTACCCTACTATTACAACCCCTGGAGTTAGAATAGTAATTTTAACCCCTACACTATCCAACATTTACCCTACTATTACACCCCCCTGGAGTTAGAATAGTAATTTTAACCCCTACACTATCCAACATTTACACTAATATTACATTCCAATTAATTAAAATTAAAAAAAATACTTACCCATACTTACGTTGTAATGGCATTCGTTGTAATAGCATCTGCGTTGTAATGGATCCTGCGTTGTAAAAGTTTTGTTGTAATGGTATGCGTTTTGAATGTATGCGTTGTAACGTCATACATTCCTTTGCAGGTGTACCAGTTGTGAGCCCCATCTCCGAGCCTCTGACTCTGACTATTGGTCCCTTTACTGTAGACTCACATTTCCTGTTGAGATCGAACTGTGGGGAACATCTGATTGGTCTAGACCTCTTGAAGAAATTACATGCCACCATTTCGTGCTCCCCAGATGGCGTCTATATGACGATTGGTCCAAGTGTAGTGACTTCTAAGCAGTGCTTGTTTAAGTGCATATGCTTAATAATCCGGCCCGGCAACGCCAGTATCCCAGCTCTAGGTTTGTCTGCGGGCTTCCTCTGCTGATCCCATGCTCTGATCTCATTCCAAGTGCCATCCAACTCCACTTCGTGGTGCTGCGTGTGTACCTGCTGCCAGATGCCAACTGGCACTAGTAAACCGAAAAACATCTCAATATCAACCAGCGTCATTACTGACGAGGACACAGCCTCTGTTAATTCTTTGTAATAGGCCATCGGATTTTTCCAAGGATCTGGTAACTGGGTCTTAAGAGATAAGACCTCACTCGTCTTCCAAGAAGTATAAACCCACTGTTCCTGAAAGCAGCCTTCCACCCGCTGTCTAATGTACAATGAAAGGCACATAAGATGGGCTGTGCCACTATGCGAAGAACATGTTATCTCAGTCTCAAGGCCATGCAGCAGTTCTCTACAATGTAAAGCTGTGAGAATCAGAATGTCTAATGTTAATAGTATGTAACAATAAACAGTACATTCATTAGTGAACAAAGCTCCAACCTTGAGAAATACGAGCCAGAGGGGTGGGGTAGCCTTCTTGCAGAGGTGAGCATTCCTGGGACAGACACTCGGACTTGGCTGTAAAACAACATGGCGCTGATAAATTTGGAATACTTGCAGTGTCTATAATCACAGTTTTCCTTTTTACCAGAGCGGTGCCTCACGTCCTGAGCTGTTGCCAGATGAGGTGAGGTGTTCACCCGTACATCTATGGGTAAGCATACAATTCATTTGTAAATTATTCAGTGCTGTAGACATTCTGTACACGTAAAGTACTACAGAAAGGGTAATGACTCATACGTTGAGCATATCATACAGTACAAGCCTTTTTAACATCTGTCTCCACTTTTTCATGATTTTATGTCACTGTGTTCTTTTCTTCCACGGGTGACAACAACAGTCCTGTGAGGTCTTCGCAAACGAGACTACAGGTTTTTGTAGGCTGTATCTTTCCAAACACATCACTATTAACTTTTTCACATAATTATTGAAGTAGCAATCACCATCTACATCCTGAGGAAGGCCACAATTAGATATTGATCACCATGGCTGAAACATGTAGACCTGTTGTTTGGATCAGTGCAGTCAACAGTTTTTAGATTGCACTTGCACTGTTTTTAACCTTGATACCAAGAGTTAACTAATAAACTCTTTTTTCTCTTGGTAGCCAATTTTATATCACTTTTCACATCTCCATTTTTGGCACTGCAACCATCACCCTTTACATTCTTTACGCTTTGCATCAAACAGATTTTAGGAGACCCAATCAATTGATCAATAAAACATCCCTGAGCTCCTCCCTCACATTGAGGGGGTTGTAGCCCTTGGTTGTACTAGGGATTGCAACCAAGAGGAAATCCCAGATAAGCATGGGCGTAAAATCCGTTCTGCTCGCGGATTTAGCGGATTTTCGGTAAACTCGCAATCCGCGAACTCTCGCGAATTTGCCGAAAATCTGCAAATTCGCATGCAGCGGATTTTTTTGCTATTGGTGATACAATATTGCTGTGAGCGACGTTCACTTACTGTCATTCAGCGTTTGCTGAGTTGTTTTTCTCGATATTTTGTGAGTGCTGCGCCATTTTGGATCTTGCTGCGGGATCCCGCGTGAGTTTGGCGACCGCGATTACGTCATCCCGGCTTGCCACCTTGCACAGCGAGAGTTTGTCAACGCGAGTACGCTGTGATCACGTATCGCCGGAGTTCCCAATTGTGAACACGTAGATGCGGCGGGCAGCAACAATCTCGCACTCGCGAAATTACAAAATTTGCAATTCTGCACAAGAAATCCACCAGCAAGCAGCATAAACCTTCTGAAAATTATGATTTTTATCAGGATAACTCCTCAGGTTGACATTTGCCTGCACTTTTTTTTTGCAAGGAGTCCATTTTGGGGGGGGGGGGGGGGAAGTGTCCCACAGTCTCCAACTTCCTGTTCCTGTCCAGCAGGCTCTTCCCAGTGCTTTCTTCATGTGCTGGTCACTTTCATTCGGATCTTGACCTGGAAGGATTACTTTTTGTGGATGCTGCTGGATATTTGGATTTGAGGCTTTTTGACTTTCTTTGGATCACTTTTGGATTAGAAATTTCGCAAGTAAGTTTGTTTGGGGCATTACAGTTGCTGCAACTACAATTTTGGAATTTTCGATTTTTGGGCTGTTGTTGGGGCCTTTTGCCCAGGGGTAGTGAGTGGTGCATGGATTGAGTCTTTCTATGGGGTCTCTTTAATGGAAACATCATGGAGGGCATGGATGGCATGGGATTGTGCTGATTTATGTGTGTTTTCGATTTTTATGGCTGCTGTTGGGGCCTATTGCCCAGGGGTAGTGAGTGGTGCATGGACTGAGTCTTTCTGTGGGGTCTCTTTAATGTAAACATCATGGAGGGCATGGATGGCATGGGATTGTGCTGATTTTTCTGCGGTTTTCGATTTTTTGGGCTGCTGTTGGGGCCTTTTGCCCAGGGGTACCCAGTGGTGCATGGACTGAGTCTTTCTTTGGGGTCTCTTTAATGTAAATATCATGGAGGGCATGGATGGCATTGGATTGTGGTGATTTTTGTGTGTTTTTCGATTTTTTGGGGTGTTCATGGGGACTGGCCATTTGGGTGGGGGCCATTTTGAGTGCTGGTACAGGCAGGCCCTGGCCATGTGCTGGGAGGCAAGGGGACATTTTGAATGCAGGCAGTGTTCTCGGGCCTGCACCCATTTTGCCTAGCTTTCATCCATTATGCCCAGGGGTAGTGAGTGGTGCATGGGCCTAGTCTTTCTGTGGGCTGTCTTGAATTTAAACATCATGGAGGGCATGGATGGCATGGGATTGTGGTGATTTTTGTGTGTTTTTCGATTTTTTGGGGTGTTCATGGGGACTGGCCATGTTGGTGGGGGCCATTTTGAGTGCTGGTACAGGCAGGCCCTGGCCATGTGCTGGGAGGCAAGGGGCCATTTTGAATGCAGGCAGTGTTCTCAGGCCTGCACCCATTTTGCCTAGCTTTCATCCATTATGCCCAGGGGTAGTGATTGGTGCATGGGCCTAGTCTTTCTGTGGGGTGTCTTGAATTTAAACATCATGGAGGGCATAGATGGCATGGGATTGTGGTGATTTTTGTGTGTTTTTCGATTTTTTGGGGTGTTCATGGGGACTGGCCATGTAGGTGGGGGCCATTTTGAGTGCTGGTACAGGCAGGCCCTGGCCATGTGCTGGGAGGCAAGGGGCCATTTTGAATGCAGGCAGTGTTCTCAGGCCTGCACCCATTTTGCCTAGCTTTCATCCATTATGCCCAGGGGTAGTGAGTGGTGCATGGGCCTAGTCTTTCTGTGGGGTGTCTTGAATTTAAACATCATGGAGGGCATGGATGGCATGGGATTGTGCTGATTTTTGTGTGTTTTTCAATTTTTTGGGGTGTTCATGGGGACTGGCCATGTAGGCGGGGGCCATTTTGAGTGCTGGTACAGGCAGGCCCTGGCCATGTGCTGGGAGACAAGGGGCCATTTTGAATGCAGACAGTGTTCTCAGGCCTGCACCCATTTTGCCTAGCTTTCATCCATTATGCCCAGGGGTAGTGAGTGGTGCATGGGCCTAGTCTTTCTGTGGGGTGTCTTGAATTTAAACATCATGGAGGGCATGGATGGCATGGGATTGTGCTGATTTTTATGTGTTTTTCGACTTTTTGGGGTGTATAACTGAACTGATGTTCCTCTGTCTTCCATTGCTTTTAGGTGCACAAGACTCAAGAGAACCACCAGTGCCAGGAAGAAGTCCTGCAGCGGTGTGTGTGTGCAGCATAACGTCACGCGACGTCACGTCTGGCCACAGACAACTCTGCAACTCGTGCAACTGCGGCCTGCTGTTCTGACCTCTGAAGAAGATGGCCCCAAAAAAAGTTCCCCGTAGCTCCTCTAGTAAGAAAGTTGCCAGTAAGGAGCAGAAGAAGCAAGTTACCAAGTAGACTGGTGTGCCGCCCGCCACATTTTTTGGGAATATAAAAAAAAGTATGCCCGCAGCAGCGGGATCTGCTGGGGACCAAGCTGGAAGCAGCACCCCCGCTCCATTGGGCTCAGTGCCACCACCACCACGCCAACTTAAGTCCAAGCCCTTGAGTGCTGCAGAGGCAGCCAGTCTACTTCTTCAATCACCATCGACCAGTGGTGTTGGCTCATCGCAAGAAAGTAGCAACAATGTCCCTCAATCAACACAGGTTGTTGTAACTCATCTGACGAGTGTTGAACAACCACAGCCGCAACAACAACCACATGTGCAAGTACAAGCCCAAGTACATGTGGAAGGAGAGGCAGCGCAAGGAGATGCGCAAGCAGAGGTGCATGGAGGGGCACAAGTGCCCACAATAGTTGTTCCTCCCGAAGTAGGGGCAAATCAGGAAATCGACATTCAAGCCAAGGTATAATTTGAGGAAGCCACTCCTGATCATTCATTGTCTTCCACATCCCTAGCAAGGAAAAGATCAAGGATGGTGTCTACATCTTCTTCAAGCCCACCTCCTTCTGATGATATGGATCAAACTTGGGAACCACCACTGCCGTCTGAGAGTGAGGCACACCATGATCTGACAAAGTTAGCTAAGCGTAAAAGGAAGGTCCCAGAAAGTCTCAAAGTTATGGAGTGTGATGACGCTCAACAAGAAGTGGCGTATACTCCTGCTGATGAAGATTCTCATCAGGACGACGCAGTCATCATACACGTCACTCCAGCCTCAGCGGGCATGCAGCAAACAGACATTTTGACCCTAGCCCGAAAAGCTGCTGAGCGTGATGATGTTGTCGACGAGGAGGCAATGGGAACACCACCATCATTGGAGTTAACTAGTACACCACCTACCGCTTCCATATTTCTTTCTCGCCAGAAGAGACCTCCATCCACCTCGACCTCAATTAGTGGTGGTGCAAGTGCACAACATAGTAAAGTTCGGTAACACACATACTCCACTTCATCTGGCATTAGCAGCATGACCACCACCAGTATCGCCTCCTCCGCCCCCCACAGACATTTCAAGTCCGCAGTTTGGGACTTCTTTAGTGTTTGCCCAAAAAAGGAAAACATAGCCATTTGTAGCATTTGTAAGCTTGCAGTTAGTCGTGGTAAGTTTGGTACCAACTATGGTACCAGAGGCCAGAGAGGTCATCTTGAGAGACAGCACACTGTCCAATGGTTTGCGCACCTAAAGGAGATCAAGGAAGCCCGAATTGGAAGTCAACAAACTGTATACGTTGATGTTTCATCTGATGATGACGAGGAGGAAGAAGCTTCAAACACTTCACTTACACCCAGTACCCCTGTCAGCACACCCCCTGTGAGCCACACTAAGAGTGTGGGAGAGAGTGAGACACCAATGCGAAAAAGTTCATCATCGAGCGTAACTGGGTCGAAGAAGTCCTCATCATCATCCCGTAAAATGGTCCAGCCCACCATTAGAGGCATGCTGTTTTCAGAAGCGCCATTTGATCGCAACCACCCACTGACGCGTCTTTTGTGGAAGGGGTTGGTTTTCTAGAATTAGTGGCAATGCTCAGCCCTAAATGGAAGGTTCCTAGCCGGTTCTATTTTGCCAGAGTTGCGGTTCCAGCACTACATGAAGATGTGCTGGAGGTGATTGGGGCAGCTTTGCAGAAGAGTGCTGTTCACACTATACATCTGACAACAGACATGTGGACCAGTGGCGCAGGCACTGATTACATGTGCATCACTGCACACTGGGTCTCTTTTTCAGGGGTTAAAGCAAAGCTAAACGCAGGTGTTGACCCGGACAACGTTTTTAAAGCTGCTCGGAAACATGCAACACTAGCCATGTTTGGCATGGATACAGGAGAAAACATTTTGAAGGAGTTTAACACAAAGGTCTTTCAATGGCTGTCCCCAAAAAAACGCACAATTGGTTATGTTTCCACGGATAATGGCGCCAATGTAGTTAAGGCCATGGAGCTGGGTAAATATTTCAGAGTGCCCTGTTGGGCGCACTGTATAAACCTGGTTGTTAAAAAATTCTTGAGTGAATAAAGTCCAGTGTGCGAGTTAGTGACCACCTGCCGAAGAATGTGCAACCATTTCAGCCATTCTTTTAAGGCCCGGAAGCATCTGAGGGGCCTGCTACGTGAACGTCGAATGCCAGTGAAAGCACTCATCCATGAGGTGCCAACACGTTGGAACTCAACCTTCTACATGCTTGAGCGTCTGTATGAGCAGTTTACGGTACTCGATCAGTATTTCTTAACACTGAGTACAGCTCAGAAGGACCTGAGGCTAGATGCGGCGCAATGGGGGCTAGTTAAAAGCCTGACAGACACGCTTCGTCCTTTTGAGGTCTTCACACGTGCAGTCAGCAGGGAGGACTGTAATGTGGGAAAAGCTATCCCATTGTTGCGCATGCTGGGGCACCAACTGAAGGCGGTGTCTTCTATGTTTCAAAAAGATGAAGAAAAGCAAGAAGCTTTTGTTTTTGGGGAGAAATTATTACAGCGCCTACTTGGCGATGAACGTTTTCAAATGATCCACTCAGAACAGCATTACATTTGTGCTACTATTCTGGATCCACGCTACAAAAAGGCACTGGCAGGCAGAGCATTCTTTGCTTTTGGTGACGCAGAAGTACAAACATTGGCTAGCTCTGTCAGCCATGAGGTTTGAAAGAGAACGGCAGAAAATTGAAGGAAAAGGCAGTACATCAGCATCAGCAGGCCATCCCCAGTCAAAAGAATCCACTTCTGCACCTGTGGCTGTGACAGAAGTGACCTCTCAGCCGTTAAAGACACCGCAACCGGAACATCTGAACCAGACACAACAGTAACATTGGGTGAAGAAGAGGATTGGCTAACTCAGCTTGGTTTTGCTTTTCAAAAGGTCCCAGCAAAAAGTAAGCAAAGTGGAGGAACCGTGGAGAACCTTGAGTCGATGGTGCAGGACTATCTGAAAGACTCAACAGAGGTCTATGTTAATGCTGACCCATTGGCGTATTGGCATTCGAAAAAAGAATTGTGGCCAGAGATCTCCAACCTGGCTATAAACTACTTGTCTTGCCCACTCGCAAGCGTGTCTTCTGAACGTGTTTTCAGTGCTGCTGGTGGCATTGTAACTTGCAAAAGGACCCGCCTCTCGCCCAAAAATGTGGAGAGGTTAACAATGATCAAGATGAATCAGCACCTCATACCAGCAGATTACAAAGTACAAGAATACACGCCGGAAGAAGACGAGGAGGACAGCAACTTAGATGAGGGAATTTCTTCTCTGTTAGGTGATCTACTCCCGCCTGAATTCGCAGAGTATGAGGACGAACTCTTATTCCCTGACACCGAGCCCTGAAAATGAGCTAATGAATCAATAACTTTCTTTTTCATCCTTATTCACTTTTATTCCTGTGTGTCTGTCTTTCTTTGTTTTGCACAGTTAATATAATTAAAACTTTAATCACCTAATCTCAAAAACAAGCCCATCAGCAGAACTGTCTTCACTTATTTGCTTATTGATTTGAAGGTGCCGCAGTCTGCATTCCTCAGGTTCACAAGTTCACATGAACATGCTCCTCTATCCTCCTCCTCCAGACTCCTATTTCCCTCAAAGCAGAGGGCTGGATTACGCCCAATGAAGAAAGACTCTGCACTTGTGGGGGTGTTCTACTTCTTTGAGGGTGAGTTGGCAGGTCTTGGGGCATTGCTGGGAAGGTCTAATACCGGATAAAACTGGTTTGGACAAAAACGTTTTTGCCTTTTTGCTCACTATCATATTTTCAGGGGCCTGTTTGGGGGGCTTCCTGGTGTTTGTGGGTGGGTTTCGGGGTCTGGGAGCACTGCTGGCACAGTCTAATGTTGATTGCATTTGTTTTCTATGGCATCCATGGTGGAAAAGTGGAGTCATGGGTTAGCTGCACAGCGCGTTTGGACAAAAGGCCGAAAAATATTGTAAGTATGAGATTTCCCATTTTTGCTTTTTGGCTGTTTGGGGGTGTTGTGCTTTTTTGCGGGTGGGTTGGCGGCTCTATGGCCGTTGCTGGGAAGGTCTAATACCGGATAAAACCACTTTGGACCAAATCGGAGGTGAAATGTTTTTTGCGTTTTTGCTGAATTGCTTGTCTTTGAGGTGCTCTTTGGGGGGGTTCCGGGTGTTTGTGGGTGGGTTTTGGAGTCTGGGAGCACTGCTGGAACAGTCTAATTTTGATTGCATTTGCTTTTCAGGAAATCCATGGTGGAAAACGGGAGTTTTGGCCTAGCTGCACAGCACGTTTGGACAGAAGGCCGAAAAATATTGTAAGTATGAGATTTTCCATTTGTGCTTTTTGGCTGTTTGGGGGTGTTGTGCATTTTTGCGGATGGGTTGGCGGGTCTTGGGGCATTGCTGGGAAGGTCTAATACCAGATAAAACTGGTTTGGACAAAATCAGACTTCAAAACGTTTTTGCCCTTTTGCTCCCTATCATGGTTTCGGGGGCCTGTTTGGGGGGCTTCCTGGTGTTTGTGGGTAGGTTTCGGGGTCTGGGAGCACTGCTGGGTATGGATACCTTTGATTGCAAGAGGTTTGAAGCAAATCCATGGTGGCATAGGGGAGTTAGGGCCTAGCTGCAGAGCGCGCGCGGAATGATTTTGGAAATTGCCCTGGAAATGACTAAGTCCCCATTTTTGTACGTTTGCTTTTTGGCTGTTTGGGGGTCTTCTACTTGTTTTCGCCTGGGTTGACGGCTCTGTGGCCATTGCTGGGAAGGTCTAATACCAGATAAAAACCACTTTGGACCAAATCGGAGGCGAAATGTTTTTTACATTTTTGCTGACTTGCTTGTCTTTGAGGTGCTCTTTGGGGGGGTTCCGGGTGTTTGTGGGTGGGTTTTGGGGTCTGGGAGCACTGCTGAAACAGTCTAATTTTGATTGCATTTGCTTTTCAGGAAATCCATGGTGGAAAACGGGAGTTATGGCCTAGCTGCACAGCGTGTTTGGACAGAAGGCCGAAAAATATTGTAAGTATGAGATTTTCCATTTTTGCTTTTTGGCTGTTTGGGGGTGGACTGCTTTTTTGCGGGTGGGTTGGCGGGTCTTGGGGCATTGCTGGGAAGGTCTAATACCGGATAAAACTGGTTTGGAGAAAATCCATGCGGAAAAGCCTTTTGGCACTTTTTGTAACTTAGGGTTCGTTAGGGTTAACACTAGCAGCAGGATTGCATGTGTTTCAGGGTGTTCTAGATGTTTGCAACTGAGTTCTGGGGTCTTAGAGCACTCGTGGGAATGTGTAATTTTGGTTGCAAGTGATTTGAAGAAAATCCATGGTGGGAAAGGGGGGATTTGGCATAGTTAAAGAAAGCGTTTGCCACTATTCTTAACTTAGGGCTCGTTAGGGTTAGCAGTATTTGTATTGCATGTGTTTTGGCGGGGGGTTGTGGGGGGGTTTGCGAGTCTTGGAGCGATGCTGGGTATGCATACTTTTGCTTGCTTGCAAGTGGTTTGAATACAATCCAGGGTGGGTAAGGGGATTTGGGCCTACATTTACTATCAAAGTACGTTTTGTCACCAGTTTTCTACTAGGCCTCGTTTTTTTAGATCTGATTGGGGGTCTTCTACATTTTTGCGACTGGCTTTAGAAAGGGTCTGGGTGTGAGCACTGCTGGGAAGGTCTAATTTTGTTCTAAAACACAGTTTACAGTACACCTAGCTTGAGGGGAAAGATCCGCTAAATTAATTTGCCCATACTTATTTATCCTTCAAAAGGAGACTCAGACAGAGTACGCACTTTCAAAAATATTGTACTGTCTATTAGGAAACTCAAAGTGTGACTTTTTGCACTACACAGCGTACATACCTTATATTTATTTGTCAGTGGTGTTCTAATATCACTTCCTGTTTTTCCATCAATAATTACAGGCCGGGTTTCAGTCTGTGCAATGGGAAAAAAAGGATGAAGTCAGGCTTCACATTAGCGAGCCGCAATTCAGCATCCGCCAGGCAGGCAGTGAACAGGGTGTCTTCTGGTCACCAACATTGATGGACGGAGCGTCAGCTGGAATGGAGGAGTCCCGCTAATAAGAGGAATGATTTGATGTATGCAACATACCAAATTCAACAGGACAACTACAACAACATACATATAAAATATCCGTTCTTTTCTAATTATCTTTTAAGTAATGTTATTGCTGTGAACTTCTATGAGTGTGACTCTTTATTTCTTGGATCTTTGCTTTTAAATTCATCCCTACAGCCATTCTATAGGTTTTACTTCTGCTATTTTTTAAACCTAATTTAATGTAAGAAGTGTTTCTCTGAGTGCAGAGATAGGCAAGTGAAAACGCTGCAGCCCTGTACTGTCGCATTCTGTCATTCACAGTTGTCGAAAGTACTACTTACTTTTCAGTAACCATGCATGCAGTAGTGCATGCACTTCCTTTGTGTCACCTAAAAGATTTATGGTTAGCTTTGTACCCAAAGATTTCTTTATCTTCAATTATTGTTTGTCCATGCTGTACTTTTTTTTCTTCTCTCAACAAAACTTTCCCAAAATCCCCCATTCCCATCCATTTTCCAAACCCTAACCCTCTTCTCCCGGGCTGTGAGGTTTTGATTGATGTGTGACTAAATGACAGCAATATTTCCACACACTTGCTGGGGAGGATAAGGTCATAGCAACAGGCTGGTGAAGGAATCCGAGGATATATTCTATTCTTACTCAGCTTGACACTCAGTCACTATTGGCAAAGGAAAGCAGATTTTCATGTGCGCCATCAACTTGATAGGTCATCAAGATTAGAACATCCTCCTCCTAGACGTGGCAAATTATTACGCTGCTATGTCCTTCACCTTCGGTACTATTTCTTGTAGTAGTAGCCAATGTCAAAGGAATTCAACGCAAGTACTAGTTATACTTTCAATACTTTACCATTTGTTAGGCTACATTGTGGCACTGTTCTAGTGTACTGTCACCTGCTATAACCGTTCTAATGCTACGGTAAGGACAAACAAGGTTTCAATTTCTTTTTTTTCAGATGCTGCAACTGCCACTGTGTAACATCACTAGTACCAACGCAATGATGACATTTCATCCGCCCAGGATTGCCAACCTTAATCGCCATTTGCCGTGCAGCCAGCCCTGTTCCTAGCCCTATTTCTAAACACAAATTACAGGTAAGATAAGCGTTTGGGAGGAGGAAGTATAATGGAGTATTTAGGAGAGAGAAGAGACTGACGCTAGTACTAGTAAAGTCCTAGGACTATTGAATTCACTTACTCTGTGAGAGGCACTTAGTTTTGAAAACATTTAAGCAATGAATTACACAACTTGAATCAAGATGCCACTTAAGTTTCACAAAAACAAAGTTACTGTTAAACCCCCACCCACCAGCCTCAAAAGCAGTAAAAAAACACGTATGCTAAGATAAAGTTTAAAGTGTATTTATATCCCTGACAAAAATAATCTCCCACAAGACCCAACCCACCCCCACTCCCTAACCCCAACGAATGTCTGTGAAAAGTTCAAAATAGTGAAAAAACCCAACTCCCAATTCCCACCCCCCAGAAGTCTTTAAAAAAGGGGCAAGGGACAGTCTCCTCCTACTGCTGGCTGCTGCTGTTGACTTTCCGGGCCAGGTCGGAATGCTCCTTGCAGAGGGTCTCGAGCAGGGTTTTCGTGTTGAGCAGCTCCTGCTTGAGGTAGGAAACCCTCAGGGAAAGGCGGTGCATCCGTTTTTTGCAACTGCTGTGGGGGGCAGCTGATTTCTTTGCTGCTCGGCGGTGGCGGGTGGCTTCGGCAGCGGTACCCCAGCTCCGTACCACTGGAGACCTGCTGCGCTGACTGGGTGACCCAGGGAGCGCGGTGGAGGATGCAGCTGTGCCGGTAGATGTTGTTGTAGACTGCGTGTCCCCCCCCTCCTGGGCCACCAGCCGCTGATATTCAGCAACAGTGGCCTCCAGCCTCCGTTGCCGGGCCCGTCTAGCCAGCTCCTTCCGGGTTGGTTTGGAAGGAGCATCTATATGAAGAAAGAAAGACATAGTCTGTAACCAATGCTCTTTAAGATTAACACAAAATGATTCAGCAGAAAGTTGTGTCACAGTAGAACTAGCAACTTGCAAGTGCAGTGCATAACTATTGTGGCCAGTATCTATCTAACCTCCCACTTCTTCACCCTTGCTCTAACATTAGTGGGAGTTTAGGGAATCAATTCTACGAGCACTATGGACTCACTCAATTAGAGTCGACTATGACAGTACACCAGTCTTATTCTTCTTCTTCTCTCTTGGTTAGCAAAATTGGTACGTTAACTTCTGCAAGCCGGCATAATGCCAGCGCAGTCAACTTCTACCCGAGAAAAACAGACGCCCGCCATGATGAGTGAGACAGACTTGCATTAATGTACCAGTCCAGTACATGCAGGTGGTGATGCTCTTACTTTTCTATTATGGGTGGCACTGAGAATACTCTGTTACAAGGGCTACTGCTTAATTAATTTAACTTTCACCCTACAGTGCCAATGAATACTAGAAAAGGAAAATGAAGAAGATAAATAATATGATTATTTATCACTGCACATGGTATGTATTCGCTTACATATGGGATGACTTTAGGTGCTTTGCTTTTTATTGAGTGAACAGTGATACATCCACACATGAATGACCGAGTTCTACTAAACTTATTAAAAGAGGTAGTGAGTGGCCATCGTAATAGCCGGATATATGCTGTGCTTGCAATACAAACTACTGCTACTATTCATGGTAGTATTCGGACAAAATTACAACTTCTTTTCCTTGCCTTTCCTACACTGGGACGGACGTGCGGGTGCGGTGTTACATGCTCTTCAAAGTAACACTTAGTTCATCCAGTAACCGTCTACTCTCTCCAGATACACATATGCTATCTAAGAGTCAGATAGTACCATGATCCAGGCATCCATCCATTCAAACTATGGGGCAGATTAGGATTGTGGATTTCCCGCATCCTCCGGGCCGGCGGAATCCACCGCCGGCCCGGAGGATGCGGGAAATCCGCAGCGGACTGAAAAAGACCCCCCGCCAGATTAGGATGGATGGGGGATCGTTTTTCAGTCCGCAGCTTTTCTTCCGCGGTCGCCTCCCGTCCGCGGCGGAAAAGCACTAACATGGCTGGCGGTGTCTATCAGACACCGCCAGCCATATTAGGATGTCTGGAGGAACATGCCTTTACACTGCCTGCCGCTTTGTGCATTCAAATGCACAACTTACATTTTTATCATTGCGGCGGGTGCTGCTTCAAGCAGCACCCGCCGCAATGATAAAAATACAGGATGTGACCGCCAGGGTGGCGGTCACATCCTAATTACCACGGAGAGACCGCCGCTGCCCCTGCGGACGGTCCCTCCTACTCTATGGTGGCGGACGGACTCAGGTCCGTCCGCCATCATAATAGGCCCCTAAATGTCAATCATTCTTCTTCATGTCTCTCCTCTGGACAAACCTTACGTTTTCTCACGGGGAGCAGCACACTATGCAGACTGCAATCTCAATAAGTAAGGAATGTAAGAGCTTACCACTGCCCGCCACAACCGTGGCAACCCGCACAGCAGTTTGGTCCGGCACTTCCACCGCCTCCTCCCCAGAGCATTCCTCCTCCACCTCCGCGCTGGGCCCAGCAATAGATGTTCCACCTACAAAGTACATTTAAGAATGTTAGATGTCATAGACATACACCACTCACTAGTATTTTGTCTAGGAATGAAGAAATGTAAATACAGAAACCAATCTAATAATTTGTGACTGTCTACTCTAAAGTAAAAATGTCCCTTTTTCCAGGGAAGGGTGTTGTCTTGCTGCACTTTTTGGCACAACTGATGAATGCTTGCTTTTTAACACGCACCATTTTTATCATAACAGACAGAAGCTTCACTTCTAAGAACAAATCATTAGGACGAAGGGACCAATGATTCAGCACCAAAAAGAAAAATGAAAGTTCAAACCAGATGAGGGCTCGGCTCGCCCACAATAAATGCGTGAAATAAAAAATGACTAAGCACTTTTCCATTTTTAATCAACCGTTTATGTTTTATGACAAGCTTGATTTTAATAAATATTTTTACTTTTAATAAAGCTTTAAAACTTAAATAGACTCTGTGGTTTTTGGTCATGAGTGAATGAGCAAAAGGTTTTGCAATTTGCAAACATGAGTCCGTGCCTCTGACACTTCTGGACTCTGACTCCGTACTCTTGTCCTGCGTTGGATAATCATCATTGGGGATCAATCATCAATGAATTTGGGAGCTAAATGACTCTGCCACACTATCTAGTCAGTAAGGAGATTGGGGGTTCTTCAAAGTCTTATATCACTGAGGTATGTGGAAAGTCTACCTGCGCCTATTATAATTGATAAACAATGCACTATTTAGTGTCCATAGTTCTGTTTGTGCAGATTTGTCCCTGCAACAGTAGTAGAATGGATTGTCCTCCTATCCAAACCAAAAGTAAAGTAGTATCTTATTCTTTCTTGGTGGTCATTCACCTTTTTATTGTTGGTAATTGTCAAAGTATAAACATTTAGAAGACTTGAAAAGACATTATGGACAATCCCAGAGGACAGCACTCAGTGCATAGAGCTATTGCTGACTAGAATGGGAGTTTCGTTTTACACCTTTTGCCAAATGTGCAATCTTAGTTAGCTACACAGACAGACTAATAAGAATAATCTAGTAATACCACAGGGAGTCATAGTCGAGGCAGGATAAGAATTTAGATACAGTCTACAAGAAGATCAAAGACGATTTAGAAAAAATCGAATGAGGAACGCTAGGAAAAAATAGGTACTCTATATTAAAATTAAAACTTACCGGGGCCAGCAAAGGAGCCCTCGCCTGACCGATCCTGGCCTTGTTCAGCAGCAGAAGCCTCCTCCAATGCCCTCTATCCCCTGGGGGGAGCTGATGTACAACATGAAAGAAAGAAAGACCAGAAAACATGGATGATATTTGTCAACCAAATCAAACATTTCAAAAGAACAATAACAAAATATTTTGGCGAAATAGCAAATAGACAAGTATTCCACGTGATATATTGACCTATCTCATGTGGTCTACTACGATATTGGTATTGCTTGATTTGCGGACCGTCGACTTGGAAAGTTATGTAACTCACTAAACAAACTATTAAAAAGGTTCGCCTAGGACTGGCAGGCAGCAGTCCGCAGCACACGAAGTGACAGACAAAGTCCATCGTGATTGCAGATCAGCGACGACACAAAAAAGTTTCCTACTACATTAACCAGTCATTAAAATACTCAAACTATCAATCCACCACCACTATTTCTTCCTATTGCCAGGTGTACAAAGGAAGGACTGGACTTGAGTCTGTAGGGGCTGATTTAGAAGCCCCTTGCGGCTCTTTTGCTCCATTGTTGTGTGACTTTTGTGACGCAGCGGCAGAACAAAAGAGGCGCCATGGTGCGGCGTATATTAACAACGTGACGCATATAGGAGATGCATCACGTTGTAAAGCCCTGCGCCATCAGGGGGCGTTCCGGCGCAAGGGAGGGTGTTCCTGCGCAGGAACGCATCCTAAAAGTGGCTGAGGGAAATCTACAAGATTTCAATCAGTCACTTTGAGGACAATGATGCATGACTCAAACCCTGCGCCTGCTTGAAGCAGACGTACGGCTTGATGCAGCATTGGGGAGATAGGGCACCCAAGAGCATTGCTGGAGCAGCGCCATCGTTGCCACGCAACTCCAGCAATGCGCCGCCTTTACGGCACAGATGCGTAACGCTTCGGTGACGTTTTGGACCCATGGTGCGCCGCATTGTAAATACGATTCAGAAAAGGGGGTGGTGATGAACAGAGTGTCTGAATAAAGCAGACCACTCTGACCCAGTCAAGAGATCAGGGCTTGATCCATCACCGTTATTTAGCTCACTGCATCACCCCAGTTCAGAACTTGGCTATATGCAAATTAGTCTGACCCAGTGCCTCATGGGAACAGGGCAGACCAAACTACCAAGCAAATACTTCACCGGAAAGGAGACAAGCTTCCGGGGACCGGTTTCTGGCATTTCAGCCGTCGTCGGCCCGGCTTGCTTGAATCCTGGTGGTGCAGTGAGCAAGGGACTCATGTCTGAGTATACCCTGCCACACCTGTAGTGGCCAAAAACGATTCAGAAAAGGGGGTGGTGATGAACAGAGTGTCTGAATAAAGCAGACCCCTCTTACCCAGTCAAGAGATCAGGGCTTGATCCATCACCGTTATTTAGCTCACTGCATCACCCCAGGTCAGAACCTGGCTATATGCAAATGAGTCTGACCCAGTGCCTCATGGGAACAGGGCAGACCAAACTAACAAGCCAATTCTTCACCGGAAAGGAGACAAGCTTCCGGGGACCGGTTTCTGGCATTTCAGCCGTCGTCGGCCCGGCTTGCTTGAATCCTGGTGGTGCAGTAAGCAAGGGACTCATGTCTGAGTATACCCTGCCACACCTGTAGTGGCCAAAAACGATTCAGAAAAGGGGGTGGTGATGACCAGAGTGTCTGAATAAAGCAGACCACTCTTACCGAGTCAAAAGATCAGGGCTTGATCCATCACCGTTATTTAGCTCATTGCATCACCCCAGTTCAGAACCTGGCTATATGCAAATTAGTCTGACCCAGTGCCTCATGGGAACAGGGCAGACCAAACTACCAAGCCAATTCTTCACCGGAAAGGAGACAAGCTTCCGGGGACCGGTTTCTGGCATTTCAGCCGTCGTCGGCCCGGCCTGCTTGAATCCTGGTGGTGCAGTGAGCAAGGGACTCATGTCTGAGTATACCCTGCCACACCTGTAGTGGCCAAAAACGATTCAGAAAAGGGGGTGGTGATGAACAGTGTCTGAATAAAGCAGACCACTCTTACCCAGTCAAGAGATCAGGGCTTGATCCATCACCGTTATTTAGCTCACTGCATCACCCCAGGTCAGAACCTGGCTATATGCAAATGAGTCTGACCCAGTGCCTCATGGGAACAGGGCAGACCAAACTACCAAGCCAATTCTTCACCGGAAAGGAGACAAGCTTCCGGGGACCGGTTTCTGGCATTTCAGCCATCGTCGGCCCGGCTTGCTTGAATCCTGGTGGTGCAGTGAGCAAGGGACTCATGTCTGAGTATACCCAGCCACTCCTGTAGTGGCCAAAAACGATTCAGAAAAGGGGGTGGTGATGAACAGAGTGTCTGAATAAAGCAGACCACTCTTACCCAGTCAAGAGATCAGGGCTTGATCCATCACCATTATTTAGCTCACTGCATCACCCCAGTTCAGAACCTCGCTATATGCAAATTAGTCTGACCCAGTGCCTCATGGGAACAGGGCAGACCAAACTACCAAGCCAATTCTTCACCGGAAAGGAGACAAGCTTCCGGGGACCGGTTTCTGGCATTTCAGCCATCGTCGGCCCGGCTTGCTTGAATCCTGGTGGTGCAGTGAGCAAGGGACTCATGTCTGAGTATACCCTGCCACACCTGTAGTGGCCAAAAACGATTCAGAAAAGGGGGTGGTGATGAACAGAGTGTCTGAATAAAGCAGACCACTCTTACCCAGTCAAGAGATCAGGGCTTGCTCCATCACCATTATTTAGCTCACTGCATCACCCCAGTTCAGAACCTGGCTATATGCAAATTAGTCTGACCCAGTGCCTCATGGGAACAGGGCAGACCAAACTACCAAGCCAATTCATCACCGGAAAGGAGACAAGCTTCCGGGGACCGGTTTCTGCCATTGTAAATACGGCGCACCATGGGTGGTGGTGGCGTGGCGCACAATTACTGGCGCATCTCTGCTACTTTACAGGGATGCACCGGTAATTAAAAATCTGACCCTTAGTGTCTAGCATTACGCAGTTCTTTAAACTACACTCATACATAATTTCACAGGCCAATGAAATGAACACAAATTGAAAACAAATAAGCATAGTAGCAACGCTACTGAGAAGGAGAGCAGTGCACCTGAAATGCGCAGAAGATTTTGAAATATAATTTACCTACAATGTAATCAGCAGCATTATTGCTCTTGGTAAAAAACAAAAAGTTGCAATATAATAACACACAGAGCAGTTGAAAACAGAGTAGTAAAGAAATAGCTACTACTACTCACCAAGCCCGGGGATCTCAAGGCCGAGCAGGTCAAGCAGATCGCGTTCCCAGTCCAGGAGATCCGTACAACGGTGGGTGGCCTGGTTGTAGGTGCGCCGGACCCGAGAGTGTTGGCCCGGCACACCTTCTCCCACCGCTTCCGGCGCTCCAGGATCCCGTACCCGCTAGCGATCCTGCCGCCTGCCATGATGGTCCTGGGGAGGCGGCGCTGAACATAAAAAACTAGTGCGGCCACCTCCTCCGCGCTGAAGATCTCCCGGACTGTGACCTGCTCCCCCATCAAACGCCCGCACGGGAGCCGGGCACGGGGTACGGGACCCTTCCCCTTCTCAGGATGCTTCCCGGCTCCCTCTACCATGGTCTGGGCAAAAAGGAAGCTAAATAATAAAGAAGAAATAGAATAGGGAAGAAGAAAAGAGTTTAAAAAAGTAGTTTAAAATTAACCAAAAGTAGCAGTAAACACAGAAATATAGAGCTAGAAAAATAGAGGGATAGATAATAAGTAAAATAGATCAAAAAAAACTTCAAACAAGCAAAGGATGGCAGAGATTCAGAGAGGGTACAGAAAGCATGCCCAGAACCATAGCAATGAATGAGAAACAAGATGGCCGCGCCCGTTCACGACCACGTGGGTAAGTTCGCGCAAGATTTTCCTCGCGATCACACGCAAAATTGTACTAGCGAGCCGCACACTTTGCGAGATTACACATCGCGCCCTGAAACGGAAATACGTCATGCAAACAAGATGGCCGTGCCCGTGAACGACCGTGAGGGTAACTTCGCGGCATTGCGCTACAAGCGGCTCGCTAAAACGCACAAAACCTTGCAAACTAACACGCCGCAAAAAACAAATCGCATAGTCGCACAAATTTGCGGCTTCCGAATTCGATCGCGCGCGAATTTGCGCCCCGCGAATCCCGTGAAATTGCAGAAAAACGAGTTTTTCAAAACTGAAAGCACACAGCAGGTGCAAAAGTTCAAACTCATCATTAGTAACCATTCCCTGTAGTGCTTCCTGAGGGGCCCCTCCAGAGTTCAGTTGCCTACTTGCAACTATTCTATGACCCTGCTTTGACTCTCACAGCAGGCTCATAGAATAGCTACAAGTAGGCAACAAAGGTCCTGGGAAAAAAAATTGCACTGCAACAGAAAGCAAATTACAGATAAGGAAGCAGGTGCCAGACTGGAAGTTTAAATTCAGTGACACATTAATCAACCCCAAATTAATTCATGTCAGTTGAAGCAGGGCAGGTGTGCTTGCTTTTCCCCCCCATAATCTACAGTGATGAACCAGAGGGTGGCAGTGAATCCAGTGATGTACCAGAGGGTGGCATGGGTGAACCAGAGGGTGGCAGTGGTGAAACAGAGGGTGCTGTGAACCTGTGATGATGAACCAGACGTAGAAACAACATAGTCGCGACGGTTGCGAGCCGACAAGTAAGTTCGCAATTGCGAACTGGTACAAAACCCTTGTGAACTGGCAGAAACCCTTGCGAACACAAAAAAAAAATATTCGCGAGAGTTCGCGGATTTTGCGGATTGCGAATTCGCAAATACGCAAATTCACGAACGCCAGATTCGCAAAATTCGCCCATGCTTAATCCCAGATGATGAAGCATACCACCTCGGTGGGTGATGGGATTCCGGCCTCTTAATAAGACTTTCTCCATGTTTTAGTAGGAGCCGTATGCTTGTACTGGTTGTGCCTTAGAGTTGTTTTGAGCTCGACAGACCTGCGGATTACTTGTTTGATAAGTGGGACGTTCCTTTACCATGCCTGTTGTTTGCTTACAGGGAGGTACCGCAGAAGTCCTTAGGGTTCAGTCTCTTTGAACTCCTGTATGGGCATCCTGTAAGAGGACCTCTGAGTCTTGTAAAAGAAAGCTGGGAGAAAGCTCCCAGTAAACCTCCCCACGATGTATATAGCTACATGCCGGCCTTCAGGGACCAGGCTAAGCGCTTCAGACAACTTGCTCAGGTGAATCTGGAAGCCAGCCGGGAAGGGATAAAATGGTGGTATGATCAAAATGCCACTCTGATCAAGTTTCAGCCTGGCCAGAAAGTGTGGGTCATGGCCTCAGTGGAGCCTTGTGCACTCCAGGACGAGTGGACTGGGCCATTTGAGGTGGTGGAGCACAAGAGTAAAGTCACCTATCTGGTGAACTTGCAGACTCCAAGGAACCCTTTGCGGGTCCTACATGTGAACCGCCTTAAGCCCTACTGGGAGAGGTCTGAAGGGGGCAAGTTCCTAGCGACAGATGCTGAAATGGAGGAGGAGACTGAGCCTCTTCCTGACCTCCTGTCTGCTAGGGAACATGATGGTTTAGTGGACGGTGTAACCCTCTCCCTGCCCTGACTCCTGAAGAGCAGGATGACTGCCACCAGCTGTTGGGACAGTTTGCTACTCTGTTCTCTCTAATATCTGGTGTCACTCAGTGGTGTGTCCATGATAAGGACACTAGGGACAGTCCTCCTATGAAGCACAAAATGTACAAGGTGACTGGTTAAGTCAAAGCTTGCATCAAGGAGGAGGTCTCCAAGATGTTATCACCAGGGGTGATTGAGCCCTCCAACAGCCCTTGGGCCAGCCCCATGGTCTTGGTCCTGAAGGCTGCCGCTCCCGGTGCCAGGCCAGAACTCTGGTTCTGTGTGGACTACCAAGGGCTCAATTCTATCACCATGACTGACGCACACCCCATCCCTAGAGCTGATGAGCTCATAGATCAGTTGGGAGCTGCCAAGTACGTTTTAATTAACATCTGGGTACTGGCAGATTGCCTTAACTGATGGGGCCAAGGAGAGGTCCGCATTTTCAACCCCAGAGGGGCACTACCAATTCTGGGTGATACACTTTGGGTTGAAGAATGCCCCTGCCACCTTTCAGAGGTTGGTCAACCATGTGTTGGCTGAACCGGAGTATTTCAGTTCCGCATACCTGGATGACATTGCAGTGTTCAGTTATACTTGGGAGTAACATCTGCACAACCTCTGGGAAGTGTTAAGGCCCTGCAGAGGGCAGGCCTCGTGTTCAGGGCCAGCAAGTGCCAGATCGGGCAGGGCTCACTGGTGTACTTAGGACACCAGAAAGGAAGCGGCCAGGTGGCGCCCCTACAGCCTAAGATTGACACCATTCTGGCTTGGGAACCCCCCAAGACCCAAACAGGGATAAAATGGTGGTATGATCAAAATGCCACTCTGATCAAGTTTCAGCCTGGCCAGAAAGTGTGGGTCATGGCCTCAGTGGAGCCTTGTGCACTCCAGGACGAGTGGACTGGGCCATTTGAGGTGGTGGAGCACAAGAGTAAAGTCACCTATCTGGTGAACTTGCAGACTTCAAGGAACCCTTTGCGGGTCCTACATGTGAACCGCCTTAAGCCCTACTGGGAGAGGTCTGAAGGGGGCAAGTTCCTAGCGACAGATGCTGGAATGGAGGAGGAGACTGAGCCTCTTCCTGACCTCCTGTCTGCTAGGGAACATGATGGTTTAGTGGACGGTGGAACCCTCTCCCTGCCCTGACTCCTGAACAGCAGGATGACTGCCACCAACTGTTGGGACAGTTTGCTACTCTGTTCTCTCTATTATCTGGTGTCACTCAGTGGTGTGTCCATGATAAGGACAGTCCTCCTATGAAGCACAAAATGTACAAGGTGACTGGTAAAGTCAAAGCTTGCATCAAGGAGGAGGTCTCCAAGATGTTATCACTAGGGGTGATTGAGCCCTCCAACAGCCCTTGGGCCAGCCCAGTGGTCTTGGTCCTGAAGGCTGCCGCTCCCGGTGCCAGGCCAGAACTCTGGTTCTGTGTGGACTACCAAGGGCTCAATTCTATCACCATGACTGATGCACACCCCATCCCTAGAGCTGATGAGCTCATAGATCAGTTGGGAGCTGCCAAGTACGTTTTACTTAACATCTCAGTACTGGCAGATTGCCTTAACTGATGGGGCCAAGGAGAGGTCCGCATTTTCAACCCCAGAGGGGCACTACCAATTCTGGGTGATACACTTTGGGTTGAAGAATGCCCCTGCCACCTTTCAGAGGTTGGTCAACCATGTGTTGGCTGAACCGGAGTATTTCAGTTCCGCATACCTGGATGACATTGCAGTGTTCAGTTATACTTGGGAGTAACATCTGCACAACCTCTGGGAAGTGTTAAAGGCCCTGCAGAGGGCAGGCCTCGTGTTCAGGGCCAGCAAGTGCCAGATCGGGCAGGGCTCACTGGTGTACTTAGGACACCAGAAAGGAAGCGGCCAGGTGGCGCCCCTACAGCCTAAGATTGACACCATTCTGGCTTGGGAACCCCCCAAGACCCAAACAGAGGTGAGAGCCTTTTTAGGCCTCTCCAGATATTACAGGACATTTGCCAAGAGGTACGGCACCATTGTTTCCACCTTGACGGAGCTGACTTTCAGGAAGCAGCCTAGGAAGGTGAACTGGACTGATGCCTGCTGGAAGCTTTTGATGCCCTGAAATCTGCCATATGCACAGAACCTGTTTTCAAGGCACCCAACTTCTTACAGGAATTTATGGTCCAGACTTATGTTTCAGAGTATGGTGTGGGGGCTGTGCTCTCACAACTAAATGAGGAGGGCCTAGACCAATCTGTAGCCTTCATTAGTAGAAGATTACTTCAACTGGAACAGAGGTGGAGTGCGTTGAGCGTGAGGCTTTCGCTGTGGTCTGGGAACTGAAGAAGCTGAGGTCCTACTTGTTTGGGACTCAAATTCAAATTCATAAACTTTATTCGACAATTAAGTCATAAAAGCAGTACATAAAATACACAATTCCAAATACATAAAATTGCATTAAAATTTATACAATAAATATTTAAAAAAGGATTAAACTACAAAGGACTATTGCCGAATATAATTTATCCTTAAATTCATAAAATCCACAAAACTCATCAATGTATAGAGTCCAGGGTGATATTACACAAAGCTCAATTAAATGATACATCCCCTATATTTACAGCTAAATTAAGTAGGTGGATCTTAGATTCTCATTTCACTGCCGTAATTGTTTTGCCCGAATTACCCATGCCCATTTCAAAAACTTGGCCACAGCTATAGCAATTGGGGGACTGGGGTCTGTACATAAAATTCTTAATGCCTCTTCATGTCTGCGGGTGCCAATCAGTTTACAAATAGGTTTAACCCACATCGATCTAGGAGCATCATAAAGGGGACGAAAAAAAGAGAAGATGACTTATAGACTCTTGTTCGTCCCTGCACCTAGGGCATTTATCATTGTTGTTTTCTCCTGCCCATTTAGCTGTAAATGACCTTGTTGGAAGGGAGCCTACTCTAAGTTGGAAATAGAGTTTACGGTCATCCTGCTTCTCTATGGCATCCCAATATAGTTCCAGCTTCGGTTGGATCTTAAATTCCAGAAAACGACCTGTTAGATGTGAAGAAAGACCCTTGTAACAAGCTTTTAAATTACCCATCTCCCAATACTTTGCCTTCAGAATTTTTTTGGAGGGGAATACAGCATTTGCAGGGTCCTCCCAGAGTTCCCCCATTCTCAGGTTGAATAACAGAGACCTAATGGCCTTCAGCCAGTGTATTTTATGGGAGGAATCTTTGGCAATTATTTCCTTTAGGCCCCCAGCATAGTGCTGTAATTCTTCTGTGGTCCATATCCTACGTGTTTTGGAAAACAGGGGACCCCTACTTAAACTACGTTTGCTAGTTGTAGGGAACAATAAACATCGTTGGAAAAAAAGAGAGAGAAAAGCACTCTCGCTAGCAAAACACAAAGTTACTAACTGCCCATTTGATGGTTGACTATCAAAGCGACCTCATTCAATAACCAAATCAAAACATTATGTAAAAATCTTTGATTTTGTTTTTATTTTATATATTCTTTTTTTATATAGATATTTTGTTTCTATTTTGCATTTCATTAGTAGGCATACACATATTACATACATAAATATATATACAAGACAGTTAACGTGAAAATACACCATGTAAAACAAACACAGAATTTCCGGTCGATATAACAATGAGGTAGGCAAAGCGGTGGAATAGAACTACGCGCGTTTCGGCCAGTAGCCTTCGTCAGGTGCCCGTCATTCGCAACTAACAAAACTTGACATTGTGCAACATAAATTATCAGGATACATGAATTTGATATTTCAACTTTCTAACTTTTAGTATGTTTTTTTATTATGCCTTGGATTGGAAAGGATTCCAACAGGGATGTTGGACTTTAGGATTTACTCGATCTAAAGATGACGTTTATTTAGTCTTTAATGTTCTGTTGAAAAAAATATAACTCTTGTATGGATTATTCGCGGTCGTTTTACAAGGGCTGTGCGGGTGAAGTGAAGATCAAGTCCTTGCAGGGTAATAGCTCCTTTCTGAGCAATATATTCTTTCAGAAAGAGACCGCCGTATTTTTAGGGTCATCTAATCTTTGTCCAGACGTATTTGACACTGCTTTTACCAATCTGTTCTTTTATGTTTAAACAAAGTGTATAGCCATCCGGTATCGCTTTGTAGTATTATAAATGCATCTCTGCTCCGAGATGGCCTCTCATAACAATGTCCAGATCGTTGCGGTCACTCGACGTTAAACAGGAGAATATTTATGTATGTAATATGTGTATGCCTACTAATGAAATGCAAAATAGAAACAAAATATCTATATAAAAAAAAGAATATATAAAATAAAAACAAAATCAAAGATTTTTACATAATGTTTTGATTTGGTTATTGAATGATGTCGCTTTGATAGTCAACCATCAAATGGGCAGTTAGTAACTTTGTGTTTTGCTAGTGAGAGTGCTTTTCCCTCTCTTTTTTCCACAGATGTCCATATCCTACGCCAATACAGTAGCGGACGTAGGGAAGCAAGATCTTGGACTGATTTTTTTCCAAGATCCCACATTAATGGTTTCAGCGGGGTACTTAGCGGAACGCTGGTTGCCTTTCTCAAAAAATTGTTTTCCGCTAGCGTCAAATTTCTTAGATTCCCAAACCCCGAAAGTTCAGCTCCATAAAGGGCCGAACTTAGCACCTTCATTCCGTATATCTCTAATAATGGGCTAATGGGTTTTGATACTGAGGAGTTAAACCTTTTCAGAAGAATACCTGCCTGCTGGTGATGTTTTAGCACTGCAAGGTCTAATTGGCTAGTCCATCCCAGATCTCTCTGGAGGGTAACCTCCAGATAAGTAAAGGCGTCAACCCGCTCTAGCGGGGATTCATTCATATATATCCTCCCTCTAAAAGGTTTAGCAGACCCAAGGGGCTTACGGTTAGTAAGGGCCATAAACTTTGTTTTCGCTGTATTTATTTCAAGGCCCTGGTCCGAGCAAAAATCTTCAAAGCGCCTTAAGGCACATTGAAGCCCACTTGGCGTTTTTGAGATTATCAAGGTGTCGTCCGCGAACATGAGGATCGGAACTCGCTCTCCGGACATCGCAGGGGCATCGGTCAGGACCAATGAGAGGAAATCTGCCACCCCGTTGACTAAGAGCGAGAACAAGGTAAGCGCCATAACGCAACATTGCCTCACTCCCCGCTCAACAGGGAAGGATTCCGTAACCTCTCCCTGGCGTCCCCACCGAACCCGAGCGAACGTGTCCTCATGTAATCTGACAATCAGGCTAAACAACTCAGGGGCCATCCCTAGCTCCTCCAGGACTCGCCACAATTTGTTACGGGGAACCAGGTCAAAGGCCGCTCTTAGGTCAACAAAAACGGTATGTAGGGTACCTTTCTCCAAGACCACAGTATGCCACTATAGGATAATGAACCGAAAAACCTGATCTATAGTATACTGGTCTTGGGTTGAAAACCAGCCTTGAGGTGACTCAAGATGTTATCATCATCCACCCAGTACCAGCCGGCCCATAATTTTTTGGATGGAGTCAATCAGGCTAATAGGCCTATAATTGCCTGCTGACGACTTGTTCTCTTTTTAGGTCTCGGCTAAACGCGCGGAAGCGCGTCTCCGCCGAGATCTTTTGTTAGCGAGTGTGCTTCCCAGGAGACAGTTTCGGCCGCGCGCATCCTTGGAGCCGATTTGAAACGGGAACGCGCGCTGTGGCCAGGCGCTGTCTCCTGGGAAGCTCAAGCACCACACACGCATGCGCATACACACACACAAGCGCCCATGCACGCATGCACATACATACATACAGAGACACCCCCCCTGACACATACACACACACGCGCACACACACAAGTGCACCGAGGCCCCCCTCCCTCCCTCCCCCGCCGTCGCACACATACATACACACACGAGCATACACGCACACACACAAGTGCACCAAGCCCCCCCAGCCTTTTGGAACTTACCTGGCCAATGTCGGGGACTCTGCTCTCAGCACGCGGCGCCCAACCTCCTGCTGGCGCGGCCCCGGGGCTCCACACCGCTCAGAGGAGCCCCGGCCGCGAGACGCATTTGACTCCACCTGCCTCCTCTTCCGGTCTGGACGTGGCCCTGCCCCCGTCACAGGCGACCGTGCCTGACTTCCGGGGCGGCCGCGGCGGGATTCCGGGGGCATTGTCAACCCTTCCCACGTTATTAGCTGCAATCTCACGTGTTGAAAGTGCAAGTGATGTGTTTTGACATCGCCTGCATAGTGCGAAAGACATTCTACCCGTTCGACTTAATGGATGCCCTGCCACAGAGATCACATGAAGCGAAACTGAAACGACGTCCAACACGGAATTGCGGAATTTGAGCATTACTGTTTTAGTTTTTACACGTCGAACTTCCTCGAGGGCCTAATGTCTTTAAATCTATCGATTTAAAACCAATGTGCTCTTTTGGTTATTTCGTTTTCCAAGCAATTTACGATATGACTGATTCAAATGGTTCCCTATAATTATTTGCAACTTTGCGTTCTACACTATCAAAGAATGCTTATTTTTAAATATGTATATTGCATCTCATGATTATCCAAGTGAAGTTGTTATTTCTGATAAAATTGTTAATAAACAGCTTCTTGGTTCAGCATAGTTTCTATATCGATTGAGGAATACAAATGCTGCCTTTTATCAAGTTAGGAATACACTGATACATGATTCACGAATCGAACTGTGATACTGAGTCATGCATTTATGGACTTTCTGCCCTTTATTACGCTCTATGCACTTTAAACCCTTAATCAAGCTCATATCCACCTTATAAACAGTCGATGGAATTAGTGCAAAGAAATATATTTTGTTTGTTGAGTACGTATATTAGCCAAGAACTAAATGAGCTTTTGTATCCCACAATATTGTGCAGAGTGCTGAGTGCAGAGTGCAGAGTAGTGAGTGCAGAGTAGTGAGTGCAGAGTAGTGAGTAGTGAGTGCAGAGTAGTGAGTGCAGAGTAGTAATGCAGAGTAGTGAGTGCTGAGTGCAGAGTAGTGAGTAGTGAGTGCTGAGTGCAGAGTAGTGAGTGCAGAGTAGTGAGTGCAGAGTAGTGAGTGCAGAGTAGTGAGTGCAGAGTAGTGAGTGCATAGTGAGTGCTGCAGAGTAGTGAGTAGTGAGTGCAGAGTAGTAATGCAGAGTAGAGAGTGCTGAGTGCAGAGTAGTAATGCAGAGTAGTGAGTGCAGAGTAGTGAGTGCAGAGTAGTGAGTGCAGAGTAGTGAGTGCAGAGTAGTGAGTGCATAGTGAGTGCAGAGTAGTAATGCAGAGTAGTGAGTAGTGAGTGCAGAGTAGTGAGTGCAGAGTAGTGTTAGACGGACCGGGAGGGTCGGCCGAGATTGCGGGGAGAGGTCTCCGGGGAGAGCCGTCTCCAACGACTGTACAGACAAGTAACTTCCCCCCCACAGACGGACACCACACAAGATTGACGTATAACGAGACTTTATATGCAATTCTTAGGTTACGATGATATGATACAAGGAGGTCTGGACTCAGGGGTCCCCTCGGTTCTAGTCTCTGGTTTAGGAAAGGGGTAGCGGGACAGTCTTGTTACCAGAAGGTGGATATAGCTCTCAATCCTCGAGCTCGGCGTTCTAGATGATCGGGCCGCGGCGGAGCCAGCAGGTCCCGAGATGGACGAAGGAAAACGACGGTCCGCGGCGGAGCCTGCAGGTCCCGGTGAAGATGACGGTTACAACGGTCCGCGGCCACGCCAGCAGATCCCGACGACGATGAAGGATGAAGGTTACGAAGGCTGTGGCAGCGCCAACAGGCAGGACGATGGTGCACAAGACCGACTATGGCAGCGCCAGTAGTCCGTCAGGGATGAGTTCCTCTTTACGTCTCTCGACTCCAAGATACAACTGCCTTCCTGCTCTGGAGCTGCCCCAGTTATAGGGCTGGTGTGCTTTGATGTCCGGACCCTCGTACTTGGGGGTCGGGGGTCCGGGATGAGGGAGTCCAGACACCCAGCAGGGGGGTGGAGCCAGCGCCCGGGGAGGCGATGGGCGAGCGGCCCTTGGCGGAGGAGAGCCATCGACACCTCTTTCTCCTATTGACTTGTCAAGTAGCCCGCTCACCTCCTGGGTGGATGGTGGTGCCGGGATGTCTGAGGCCTGGCCAGGCCCAGGGTCGAGGTCGATCGGGGACCGGGCGGCCTCGTGGCGGAGTGTCCAAGATGGCGCCCCAGGATGGGCGCGCGGGCCGGCAGTGGATCGGACCCACGAGGTTGACATGCTCGAGGGCAGGGGTCCCTGAGGGGACGGAGGACGTGCAATGGTGGTGCGTGGTGCTTGTGTGACCGGGCTCGGGCCTGGTTGGACCGGGGGGGAGCGGCCCTTCAGGTGGCCTGTCCAACATGCGTCCCCCCCAGCTGAAGGCGGGGAGAGTTACCCATCCTCTTGGGGACTCTCCTCGTCGAGGCGGAAGAACCGGGACAGGCCATCCGCGTTGGCGTGATCTGGCCCAGGCCGGTGTTCAACTGTGAAGTCCATCCCTTGCAGCGAGATGGACCAGCGTAGTAACTTTGGGTTTTCCCCCCGCATCTGCATCAGCCACTGCAGGGGTCGGTGGTCGGTCTGCACCCGGAAGTGGGTGCCAAAGAGGTAGGGCCGGAGCTTCTTGAGGGCCCATACCACAGCGAAGGCCTCCCTCTCGATGGTGCTCCAGCGTTGTTCCCGTGGTAGGAGTCGCCGGCTGATAAAGGCCACCGGTTGATCAAGGCCCTCGGTGTTTATTTGGGACAGGACCGCCCCAATGCCATGGTCGGAGGCATCCGTCTGGACAATGAACTCCCGGCTGTAGTCGGGGGCCTGGAGCACCGGGGCAGAACACATGGCGGCTTTTAATTGTGCAAAGGCAGCTTGGCACTCTGGGGTCCAGTGGACGCTCTTGGGCTGGTTTTTTGACGTGAGTTCTGTGAGGGGCCCTACTATGGTACCGTAGTCCTTCACGAACCTTCGATAATATCCTGTGAGGCCCAGGAAGGCTCGTACCTCGGTCTGAGTGATGGGGGGCTGCCAAGACTGGATGGCGGCAATTTTCAGCTGCAGCGGGGCCACCAGGCCGCTTCCCACCTGGTGCCCGAGGTAGGTTACAGACCCTTGCCCAATTTGACACTTGCTGGCCTTGATCGTGAGGCCAGCTCGCTGGAGGGCTTGCAGCACTGCCCGGAGGTGGTGGAGGTGCTCAGGCCAATGGTGACTGTATACAGCGATGTCGTCTAGATAGGCGGCGCTGAATCCTTCGAGCCCCGCCAGAACCTGATTGACGAGCCGTTGGAATGTTGCCGGGGCATTTTTCATGCCGAAGGGCATGACGGTGAAATGGTAATGGCCATCGGGGGTGGAAAAGGCAGAACGTTCCTGTGCCCGGGGTGTGAGGCCGATTTGCCAGTAGCCCGCCGTCAGATCGAAGATACTGAGGTAGCGGGCGGCTCCCATGCGGTCTATTAGTTCATCTGCCCGTGGTATGGGATGCGCGTCTGTTCTGGTGACCGCATTCAAGCCCCGGTAGTCGACGCAGAACCGGAGTTCTGGTGTGGTGCCGGGTGCAGCTGCTTTGGGGACCAGTACTACCGGGCTGGCCCAGGAACTACCCGAGGGCTCGATGACCCCGAGTGTGAGCATCTTGGCCACCTCTTCCTGGATGCAGGCCCGTACCCGATCTGGCACGCGGTAGGCCCGGTGGCGGATAGGGGGGCTGTCCCCCGTGTCCACATCGTGCACACACCAGGGAGTGACACCGGGGGTGAGGGAGAACAGGTTGGCGAACTGTGATAGGAGGGCTTGGCACTCTTGGCGTTGTTCTCCGGTGAGGGCCTCCGATAGTCGGACCCCATCCACGGAGCCGTCTTGCTCCTGAGTCCGTAGGAGGTCAGGGAGAGGCTCGGAGTCTTCTTCAACCCCGTTGTCTGTGGCCATCAGGAGGCTGAGCTCTGTTCGTGCAAAGTGGGGCTTCAGTCTGTTAGCGTGGAGGACCCGGAGAGGGTTCCGGGAGGATTCCATGTCGATGAGATAAGTGGCAGGACCCTTGCGCTCAACTACTTTGAAGGGCCCCATCCATTTGTCTTGCAGGGCGCAGGGCTCAGTGGGGGACATCACCCATACCTGTTGACCAGGTTCGAATTCAATGGAGGAGGCATTCTGGTCATACCATTTTTTTATGTCCTCTTGACTGGCCTCTAGGTTGGCTTTTGCCAGTTCCCTGAACCGCCTGGTCTGGTTGCGGAGGGTTAGGAGGTACCGGAAGACATCTGGGGGGTTCTTTAACGGAGGCATCTCCCAGCCTTCTTTGACTAGGCTGAGCGGCCCCCGCACTGGGTGTCCATATAGTAGTTCAAATGGGCTGAAGCCCAGGGATTTCTGAGGGACCTCTCGGTAGGCGAAGAGGAGGCACGGCAGCAGCACATCCCACTGGCGACGGAGGGGCTCTTCCAACCCCCCGATCATTCCCTTTAGCGTGCGGTTGAACCGCTCAACCAGTCCGTTCCCTTGAGGGTGATAGGGGGTCGTGAATCGGTAGGTGACCCCGCACTGTTGCCAGAGGGATTTCATGTATTTAGAAATAAAGTTCGTGCCTCTGTCGCTGACGACTTCTCGGGGGAAGCCCACACGGGAGAAGATCCCCATCAGTGCTCGGCCGACTACCGGGGCTGTCACAGTCCGCAGAGGAACAGCCTCAGGGTAGCGGGTGGCGTGGTCCACCAGCACCAAGATGAATCGATGGCCTTGTTTTGTGCGCGGGTCCAGGGGCCCCACAATGTCTATTCCGACCCTCTCAAATGGGGTAGTGACTACAGGGAAGGGTTGCAGGGGGGCCTTTAGTTTGCGGCCGCTCTTTCCACTGGCTTGGCACGTGGGGCAAGATCGGCAATGCTGGTGCACATCGTTCCTCATTTTGGGCCAGAAGAAGTGGGTCACTAGGCGACTGTAGGTTTTGTCTTGTCCCAGGTGTCCTGCCAGGGGGACATCGTGGGCCAGGTTTAGCAGAAAGTCTCTAAAGCGGAGGGGTACTACTAGTACTCGGTTGGCCCCCAGCTCGGCGATTCTTTGCTCGCTGTACAGCAGATCATTGTCCCAGTAGACCCAATGAGTTCCGGAGGTATCTCCTGCGCTTTGGGCGAGCGCTTGCTGGCGGAGTCCCTCGAGGGAGGGACAGGTCTTTTGTTCTTGGCGAAATTGTCCTTGCGTGGGCCCCCCCTCTTGGGCCCACTGGTCGAGATTAGCGAGGTCGGAGGGTTGAGCTGGTTCGAGGGGGATGTCATGGTCGGTGGTTTCGGCTGGGGCGACCGGAGGCGGCGGCGCCGGCCATTCTGGTTCTTCTGGGCGATGGTTGGCACGGGCGGCCATGGACCGGGTGGTGACGCACGCCCAGTCCGGGACGCCTAACATCCCCAGGTGTTCTCTTCGCTCCACCGCTGTCCACGGGGAGCTCTCAAGGTCATTTCCGAGGAGGCAGTCTACGGGGGCATCGTCTCGGACCGTTACCTTCAACATGCCGGAGACCCCTCCCCATTCGAAGGGGACGCAGGCCATCCGACACAGACTTTCCGAGTTATCGGCTGATCGTACAGGGCAGAGGATGTTCGGTAGATACTGTTCTGGGGTCACCAGGTGACAGCGGACGGCTGTTACACTGGCCCCGGTGTCACGAAGGGCTTCGGCCCGGCGTCCTTTGATGCTTACCCATTGGCTGTACTTCTGGGTGTTAGAGGGTAGGGGGACCCGCGGGACCATGTCTTTTCCCCCTAAACATGCGAGAGTCATGGCGGCTGGTTCCCATTCTTGGTGCTCTTGTTCGTATGTCTCCTGCTCCTCGGAGATCTGTTCTTCCCCTAGGGCCGCAGCGGCCACTTGGCGGGGTCTTGGACTCTGGTACTGCGGGCAGCTTGGGTCGTTTGCATAGTGGCCGACTCGTTGGCATCGGTGACACGTGACATTGGCTCTGTGCCCCGGTCGCGCCGGGGTGCTGCCCCGGTTGGCCGGGGGGTTGTTGCTGGTAGTGGGGGCGACCGGAGCGTTGTCTCTTCCTCGTCCTTGGCCCCCTCCTCCTCCTCTTGGTCGGTGCTGACCATTGTTGTTCCGGTTCTGCTCGTAGGACCCATTCCGGCCCACTCTGGTGATCTCCCACCGGTCAGCTTCGGCTGCGAGCTGCCGGGGATCCGTTAACTTACTGTCGAGGAGGTGCTGGCGGAGTTCGATGAAGCAATTGTTCGACAGATGCTCCCATACCATCAGATTGAACAGTTGTTCGTAGGTCGTGACGTTGCTTCCTCTGATCCAGCCCTCGAAAGCTCGGCTAAAGTACGTTACATAGTCCACCCAGGTTGTACCCGGGATGCGGGTGCAGTCTCGGAACCTCTGACGGTACATCTCGGGTGTGAGGCCATAGCGGGTGAGCAGTGCCGTTTTCATATGGTCATAGGAGGTCATCTGGTGGTCCGGGAGCTGTAGCAGGGTATCGCGGCCCTCATTGAGGAATCTCCCCCATAGACCGGCTCCCCAATCGCTTCTATCGATCCGGTGTGCAGTCATAGCAATTTCATAGGCCTTAAACCATTGCTGGATGTCGTCCTCTCGGAAATATTCTCGGACAACATCCTTGGGGATGTGTACCTTTTTCTCTGTGGTCCCCGAGGTGTGGGGTTGCCCGGACATTCCTAACTCTTTATTCTGCTTGCGCAGGTTGATTTCGGCGAGGTTCCGTTCGTGTTCGTACGCCAGTTTCTTTTCCTCGAGCTCCCTTTGTCTCTGTTTCTCCTCTCTTTCTTCTCGGAGACGCAGGTGTTCTAAGTTGATTTTTTGTTCGGCCAACTTGAGTTCAACGTCCATCTTGAGTCGGGCCATTTCTAGCTCGTGTAGTCGGGTTCTTTCTCTTTCCTGGATCTCGTCTTGCGAGAGACCCGTTCTTTGCCCTCCAGGGGCCGTGGTGGTTTTTTCCGCGGTGCTTTGATCGGGGGTTCCGGCAGCCCCGGTCTCTGCCCAAGATTCTAGGGCCTGCTTAAAATCGTCTTTGGTGCTTAGTCCGGTGGTAGCGATACCCAGTTCGATGCAGAATTGTTTTAGTTCACGATGGCTGTACTCTTCCAGTTTCTCCATTTGGAACTTCTCGGTTGATCCGCTTTCTTTAGTTGTCATTGTGATTTCGTTGTGGGGTGAGCTACTCTCTGTACGTTATGCGGTGATTCGGATCGCGCCGCTGGCCACCAATGTTAGACGGACCGGGAGGGTCGGCCGAGATTGCGGGGAGAGGTCTCCGGGGAGAGCCGTCTCCAACGACTGTACAGACAAGTAACTTCCCCCCCACAGACGGACACCACACAAGATTGACGTATAACGAGACTTTATATGCAATTCTTAGGTTACGATGATATGATACAAGGAGGTCTGGACTCAGGGGTCCCCTCGGTTCTAGTCTCTGGTTTAGGAAAGGGGTAGCGGGACAGTCTTGTTACCAGAAGGTGGATATAGCTCTCAATCCTCGAGCTCGGCGTTCTAGATGATCGGGCCGCGGCGGAGCCAGCAGGTCCCGAGATGGACGAAGGAAAACGACGGTCCGCGGCGGAGCCTGCAGGTCCCGGTGAAGATGACGGTTACAACGGTCCGCGGCCACGCCAGCAGATCCCGACGACGATGAAGGATGAAGGTTACGAAGGCTGTGGCAGCGCCAACAGGCAGGACGATGGTGCACAAGACCGACTATGGCAGCGCCAGTAGTCCGTCAGGGATGAGTTCCTCTTTACGTCTCTCGACTCCAAGATACAACTGCCTTCCTGCTCTGGAGCTGCCCCAGTTATAGGGCTGGTGTGCTTTGATGTCCGGACCCTCGTACTTGGGGGTCGGGGGTCCGGGATGAGGGAGTCCAGACACCCAGCAGGGGGGTGGAGCCAGCGCCCGGGGAGGCGATGGGCGAGCGGCCCTTGGCGGAGGAGAGCCATCGACACCTCTTTCTCCTATTGACTTGTCAAGTAGCCCGCTCACCTCCTGGGTGGATGGTGGTGCCGGGATGTCTGAGGCCTGGCCAGGCCCAGGGTCGAGGTCGATCGGGGACCGGGCGGCCTCGTGGCGGAGTGTCCAAGATGGCGCCCCAGGATGGGCGCGCGGGCCGGCAGTGGATCGGACCCACGAGGTTGACATGCTCGAGGGCAGGGGTCCCTGAGGGGACGGAGGACGTGCAATGGTGGTGCGTGGTGCTTGTGTGACCGGGCTCGGGCCTGGTTGGACCGGGGGGGAGCGGCCCTTCAGGTGGCCTGTCCAACAAGTAGTGAGTGCTGAGTAGTGAGTGGTGAGTGCAGAGTAGTGAGTGCAGAGTAGTGAGTGCAGAGTAGTGAGTGCAGAGTAGTGAGTGCAGAGTAGTAATGCAGAGTAGTGAGTGCTGAGTGCAGAGTAGTGAGTGCAGAGTAGTGAGTGCAGAGTAGTGAGTAGTGAGTGCTGAGTGCTGAGTAGTGAGTGCAGAGTAGTGAGTGCAGAGTAGTGAGTGCAGAGTAGTGAGTAGTGAGTGCTGAGTGCTGAGTAGTGAGTGCAGAGTAGTGAGTGCAGAGTAGTGAGTGCAGAGTAGTGAGTGCAGAGTGCAGAGTAGTAATGCAGAGTAGTGAGTAGTGAGTGCTGAGTGCAGAGTACTGAGTGCAGAGTACTGAGTGCAGAGTGCAGAGTAGTGAGTGCAGAGTAGTGAGTGCAGAGTAGTGAGTGCAGAGTAGTGAGTGCATAGTGAGTGCAGAGTAGTAATGCAGAGTAGTGAGTAGTGAGTGCAGAGTAGTGAGTGCAGAGTAGTGAGTGCAGAGTAGTGAGTAGTGAGTGCTGAGTGCTGAGTGCAGAGTAGTGAGTGCAGAGTAGTGAGTAGTGAGTGCTGAGTGCAGAGTAGTGAGTGCAGAGTAGTGAGTGCAGAGTAGTGAGTGCAGAGTAGTGAGTTCAGAGTAGTGAGTGCAGAGTAGTGAGTGCAGAGTAGTGAGTGCAGAGTAGTGAGTAGTGAGTGCAGAGTAGTGAGTAGTGAGTGCAGAGTAGTGAGTGCAGAGTAGTGAGTAGTGAGTGCAGAGTAGTGAGTAGTGAGTGCAGAGTAGTGAGTGGTGAGTGCAGAGTAGTGAGTGCAGAGTAGTGAGTGCAGAGTAGTGAGTGCAGAGTAGTGAGTAGTGAGTGCAGAGTAGTGAGTAGTGAGTGTAGAGTAGTGAGTGCAGAGTAGTGAGTGCAGAGTAGTGAGTGCAGAGTAGTGAGTGCAGAGTAGTGAGTGGTGAGTGCAGAGTGGTGAGTGCAGAGTAGTGAGTGCAGAGTAGTGAGTGCAGAGTAGTGAGTAGTGAGTGCAGAGTAGTGACTAGTGAGTGCAGAGTAGTGAGTAGTGAGTGCAGAGTAGTGAGTGCAGAGTACTGAGTGCAGAGTAGCGAGTGCAGAGTACTGAGTGCAGAGTAGTGAGTGCAGAGTACTGAGTGCAGAGTAGTGAGTGCAGAGTACTGAGTGCAGAGTAGTGAGTGCAGAGTAGTGAGTTCAGAGTAGTGAGTGCAGAGTAGTGAGTGCAGAGTAGTGAGTGCAGAGTAGCGAGTAGTGAGTGCAGAGTAGTGAGTGCAGAGTAGTGAGTGCTGAGTGCAGAGTAGTGAGTGCAGAGTAGTGAGTAGTGAGTGCTGAGTGCAGAGTAGTGAGTGCAGAGTAGTGAGTAGTGAGTGCAGAGTAGTGAGTAGTGAGTGTGCAGAGTAGTGAGTGCAGAGAGAGTGTGCAGAGTAGTGAGTGCAGAGTGAGTGTTCAGAGTAGTGAGTGCAGAGTGAGTGTGCAGAGCAGTGAGTGCAGAGTGAGTGTGCATAGCAGTGAGTGCAGAGTGAGTGTGCAGAGCAGTGAGTGCAGAGTGAGTGTGCAGAGCCTTGTGTGCTGTTGAGTGCAGAGTGCTGTGTATTGGCAATGTTAATGACAATGCCATTTATTTTTGATTTAAAGAAAAAAAAATGTCATTAGCAATGCCAATAGCTCTACCTTTAATGATGCCGAGACCATTGCATTGCAAATGCTTGTTTATAAACAGGCACTATTTCAGCACTTTTCCATGAGTGGGGAACTTCCATCCCTTGAGCTATGGCATTTGCCAGGTACATAATGTAAAGCCGCCATCTATTTTTATCATTTAGGAATAGGTCGGCGGGGACACAATCCATACCTGGAGCGCGTCCCTCAGTCACTAAATCTAGTGCCCTATCTCCTTCTCTTGCAGTGAAGGCGGCCTCATTATAAAAGGTGTGGACATAAGTCCCCTTGCTATTGCCAGCTTCACTTCTAGCGTATTGTGGCTTAAAGTAATCAACCCATGAGCTTTGGGCAACATTATTTTGAGGGCTCTCACGGTGCCCTCCCCTGTCCCATTTAAAAAGATTCCAAAAAATGTTTGGGTTCTTGGACTCGCATGCGGCTTTAAGGTCCTGCCACCTACTCTGTTCCCATGCTTTTTTAGCAATGTACTGTTTATGCCTGTAATTTGCTCGAGCCGCCTTTATTTCGCTAGAATCTTTAGTTTTTAGTGCTTGGCCCAGCTCCCCCATGGCTTTTCGGCAGGTGCCATCAAACCAACTCTCCACTTTTCGAGTTTGGGCTCTATTACCTTGACTAGGTTTACAGAAGTATGATTTCAATTTGGTGAAAAAGTTATCATGGGCATCCATAAAAGGTTTATACAAGGACCCATGCATTGTATCCACCTCCATAGTTGCTAGCACATCTTCCAAACCCAGCTCAATATCAGTCAAAATGTTCTGATGCTCTGCAACTTGACACCACTTAAGGTGGCGCTCATCATTTGATATTCCTAAATCAGGCGGAATAGATCCCCTGGACATTTCGTCCACCTTATGTAAGCCCAGTTTGAACACCGCGGTCAGGGGGTTGTGGTCACTCTCAATGCGGGCCATAACCTCCATATCGAGAAGAGTGTACCACAGCTTAAGGGTAACAAGTAAGTAATCAATGTTACTTGCCCTTACCCCATTATCGAAAGTTTCCTTGGCCATCCTGACCGACAATGTTTGGCCATTAGCAGCCCTCAACTGATTCCCCATGCAGAGGCCCTTCAGCTGTATTGCAGCCTCCATCCATTTTCTTATAGGTTTAATGTGCAGTTGAGGGACTCCCCACCTACAATCCTCGTCCTCTGTTAGGTGCAAATCGTCGAGACCAAATGGTTCGAAAGTGGTATTAAAATCTCCTGCGATTAATGGCAGTACATTAGGAGGGGTGGCCAGGAGCAATGGTTCCAGAGCTGTTACTACATCAGATTTCTTACCACCTGGTAGGCCCCTGGCATAAACATTAAAGATATCAATTTTTAAATTCGATGGGAAGCTAAGCCTAACAGCAAGAATATCACTACTTGTCACAGGGGTAGTTGGGTGTAACACTTAAGGCTCTGCCTAACCCATACCACTAGTCCACTCATAGGCCGGCCCGGTTGTTTTTTGACTGCAGGGACAAAAAAATTCAAATAGCCCACTTTAAACACAGGTTCAACCACCCAAGTCTCCTGTAAAAGACAGATATCAAATTTGTCAATAAATTCCATCCAAGCGGGTGAGTTAAGTTTGGGCCCCACACCCGACACATTCCATGAAATAAAGGATGTCTGGCATACTGACCTATCAGATCTAAGAGCAAGTGCCCCGCCACAGGAGATACACTAGGGGCTTGGTATGCAATATTCAAATTTACCAATGGGCGCTCTCTTTTAGCCACCTCTAAATTACCTAGACATGTAATGTTTTGCCTGCAGCCACCATTCCCTTCATTCCTGCTTCCCTGGGTGATCACTTGCCCTGCCCTCCTTTCTGCATCCTCCCCATTTCCTGAGGCTATGCTATTCAAAACGGGACTTTGGGGCACATACCATCAGTCGCAATCCCCCAGCCCCGACAGAGCCTCGAATATATTGAACAGCCTTATGTTCCCCAAGGGGCAAGGAAACGGGGTGGCCATAAAAATAGGATAGGGGGAGTGCTTGTATCCCAGGGGACCGGTCGTTTTGAGGCCAGTTACAGATGTGATTGACACACCTCCAGTCTCTGAAGTTAATGATGACACAATCCGCCGCCGACGACTTACAACTCCTTCCTAACCAATTCACTCTCCTGGCAAACAGAATTTCTGCATATATATTAATCGGTAGTGGGCGATACTTATTAAGCCAGAAGGTGCACTTGTTTTTAAGGTCAATATATGACTCCCGCTTCTCCTGGGCCAATGAGGGAACCCCCACCAGGACTACCACAAAGTGGGCTGATTCACGAGGGAGATCAATATTAGGTAAGGTAGCTACACTATGTGCCATAGGCATCGAAGACGATTTTTGCTGTGTGGCAACCGGTCTGCTCCCATCTACCTGGTGCATCCTATTGCTCAGAGCTATATTCCCAGACCCTGTCCCTGTCAAAGTAGGAGGCGGGGGTTCAACAGTGGACACCATGGTGGCTGACTGAATTGAACTGACCCCCCCCCCGTTACAGCACCAACAATACTAGATTCGAACTTTGGGCTATAGTTGTTTTCTGCGGGCAGGTTGGAACACTGGATCTGGATCCCACCTGCTTCTAGACTGATGCAAGCGAGAGTTCGAGACACACCAGTCTGTTTTCAATAGAGTCCAACCGGTCATATATTGGATGACATATCTTCTTGAAGGGGCCCTCCAGTCTTTTCCAAAACAATGGACCCAAGTCGAAGTGTGCCTCCTCCCCCACAGTTACTGGGTGACCACTATGCCCTTCTTTGGCAAGTGATACAGGCCGTGTAGGGCTAGTAAATGACGTAACCACAGGATCCTCGGTGGATGCAGCGTTTCTGGCGATTTTTGCTTTCCTCCCCCCCAGCTTGCATTTGTGCCCCAGGACGCTTTCTTTTTGCTAGCGCTCCCCCCTCCTGCTGAGTAAATCCCGATTTTGCATGGCAGGCTGAACGAGTTTTAATATTAGGGGAGGGAACTCTTCTTGCAACTCTGTGAGAGTCCGTACCCCTAGTGGAGTTCGCACCTGTTTCGAGGATAATCAGTGGCTGTGGTGATAAGCTTCTCTCCTCCACCCCGAAGGAGGAAGCGTACCCTGGGAATCAGCCTGCTGATGAAATGGCGATCTCGCCCTTGCCAGATTTCCCAGAGAAGATCTCTATTCAAAGGGAGTATCCAGGGATAGTCTCTTTTCTGTGAGTTCTATATCCTTGGCCAAGGCCGACGATACCCTGATAAAAAAGTTATCTAAGGTGCCCATTAATGTACCTCCAGTGGACTTCCTACCATTTGAACCTGCGTTCGGCAAGGTATTCATGCTTGCTGAGGTGGGATTGCTACTGTGCACTCTTAACTTGCAGGATGTATCACACCAAGACTTTATTATGAATCACTGACCTTGGGCGGCTGGATCAGATGTTAGGGGGGTGGCCCGTCCCGTCCTTGTCCGGTCTTGAACGGGCTTAAACGGGCCCGCCCTTGGCCCGGGCTTTGCCCGGCGCACGCCCGGCGCGTCCGCATTGCGGAGATTAAGATGCCAAGATGTACTTCCGGTAAGTGGCGAGGGGTCGGGGCTGTCCCTCTGCTCCCAGCGTGGCAACAGTTGCGGCAGGTAAAGCAGCGTCTCCCGTGAAGCGCAAGGAGTCTTTGTAGACCTGGGCGAGTGGCGAGGGGGCGGGGCGGTCTCCTACCAGCACCCGCAGCACTCTGGGCTGTGTGGGCCCTCTGCTCCCAGCGTGGCGTGGCAAGAATGCCAGAAACCGGTCCTCAGAAGCTTGTTTCCAGTCCAGGGAAGACATGGCTTGGCAGTTCGGGCTGGACTGTTCCCATGAGGCACAGGGTCAGAATGATTTGCATATAGCCATGTCTGAACTGGGGTGGCAGAGTGGGCTTAAGAACGGTGATGGATTAAACCCAGATCTTTTGACTGTGTGTGAGTGTTTGATTGATTCAGATGCTCCGTCCATCACCACCCCCTTTTGTACCGTGGCAAGAGTTGCGGCAGGTAAAGCAGCATCTCCCGTGAAGCGGGAGGCGCAAGGAGTCTTTGTAACCCTGGGCCAGAGGCGAGGGGGCGTTCTCCTACCGGCACCCGCAGCACTCTGAGCTGTGTGGTCCCTCTGCTCCCAGCGTGGCGTGGCAAGAGTTGCGGCAGGTAAAGCAGTGTCTCCCGTGAAGCGGCAGGCGCAAGGAGTCTTTGTAGCCCTGGGCGAGTGGCGAGGGGGCGGGGCGGTCTCCTACCGGCGCCCGCAGCACTCTGGGATGTGTGGTCCCTCTGCTCCCAGCGTGGTGTGGCAAGAGTTGCGGCAGGTAAAGCAGCGTCAGTGTTTGGGGCTCACTTCCGGGTTCAGACCGACCACAGGCCCCTCAGTTGGTTGATGCAGATGAGGGGTGAGAACCCCAAGTTGTTGAGGTGGTCAATTTCCCTACAGGAGATAGACTTTAGGCTGTAACACCGCCCTGGTACAGAACATGTCAATTCTGATGGTCTGTACAGATTTTTCCACCTTAGTGAAGAGGACTCCTAATAGGGTGGTTAGTTCATCCCACATTTCAGCTGGAGGGGACAAGTGTTAGACCCGGCATCCTTGGTGTGGATTTCCCCTGTGTTTTTGCCTTTGCCACCTGTGTTTTTACTGTGTGTTGGACTTTGTTTTTTCTGGGCTAGATGGTTTGGGCACTTTGCCACTGCTGTTCAGTGCCAAATAAAGGTGGGCATAAAATCCTTTTCGCGGGCGAATTTGCGGATTTTCCGCGATTTCGCGATCCGTGAATCTCGCGAAATCGCGGTAAAATCCGCGAATCAGCTGGGACGAATTTTCAGCCAAGCAAGGGTTACAGCAGCAGGTGCACAAGTTGAACCTAATTTCTTTGTAACCTTTTACAAAAGGGTTACAAACAAATTAACTTCAACTTGGACACCTGCTGCTAATTGCTTCCTGGCGCCTCGTAGCCTACTTGCAACTATTCTCTGACCCTGCTCTGACCCTTGAAGCAGGGTCAGAGAATAGTTACAAGTAGGCAACGAGGCACCTGTCCAAGGAATTAAACCTCATCAGGAAGCACTTACAGATATAAAAAACAGGAAGAAGGGAGAGAATGGCAAATACACCCATTTTGAGTTGTCAGGAGGGGTTAAACTAAAAGAGACCTTTACAGCACAATTTTCATATGCATTTTGCTAAAAATAAAAAGCTGTATGTTCTGTAGGGGCAACTCAGGAATCTGGCCCTTCAGAGATCCGGCCTCTCTTTCTTTCTCTCGTTCTCTCTCTCCCTCTCTCTTTCCCTCTCTTTCTCTATCTATCTATCTATCTATCTATCTATCTATCTCTCTCTCTCTCTCTCCCTCTCCCATAAACGACTGCATGGGTAACTTCGCTATGCAAGCGGCTCGCGAAGACACAAAAAGCCCCGCAAACACGCAAAAAACCCGCGAGCACGCAAAAAACCCTGCGAACACGCAAAAAAACAAAAATCCGCAAATTCGCACAAATTTGCGAATTTTGCGGATCGCGAATTCACAATTCCGCAAATTCGCGGATCGCGAATTCGCAAAATTCGTCCATGCTTAGTGCCAAAGTGCAAGTGCTGTCATGGACTAGTTTTTGCATAATTGGCTTATTTAGTTTACTATTGAGTCCCTAGTACAGTGCACTGGGTGTGCCCAGGGCCTGTAAACCAAATGCTGTTAGTGGGAATGCAACACTGAGAGTGCCACTCACAATAGCATCCTGTAAATGTAGCTCAGACCAGCCACTAGAGTGTCTGTGCGCAGTTTGGTACTGCCATGTTGACCTGGCAAGTGCACCCACTAATCAGGCCCTAACCTTCCCTTTGAGTCACCCCTCAGGTAGGCGCAAGGTACCCATGTGGGCAGGGTTTAGTGTATGTGAAAGGTAGGACATGTCCTGGTGTGTGTGGCATGTCCTGATAGTGAAATACTGCCAATTTTCTTTTTCACTATTGAAAGGCTATCTGTTCATTAGGATAGAATGGGAGTTTATTTATGACATCTTATAAATATAACATCCCAGTGGGACAAGATAGGAAAGTAAAGTTTAGTATGCCTGAACTCAGAATCTAAAGATGCATCTTTTAGTGACAATGATTTTTACATTTTGTGTTTGAAAATACCACTTTTAGAAAGTAGGTACTTTCTTGCTTAGCCATCCTGTGTGCCTCTTCTAGGTTTGTGTATTGACTGTATGGCTTTGGAGTGACAGGGGCTGTGGATGTGCATTCTGTTCAGACAGCTACTTGGGGGGTGAGGTGTGTCCTGCCTTTCCAGGGTGAGTCAGGGCTGGGCTGAATAGACCTGGACTACAGTCAGAGTACTGGTAGGAGATACCTTTCACACCTGGATGGGCCTCATCTGCCTTGGACAATGCTGTCTCCACCTCCTGCCAGGAAGCTGCACCAGAGAGGACAGAACTGGGTTTGGCTGAGCAAAGAACGTCTATGCCACCAGAGAACAAAGGAATTTGTGCTATAAAAAGTGGAGCCCAGACCCCAGACTTTTAGTTACTTCTGGAATTCAAGAGGAATCTTTGCCAAGGAGAAGAGCTGGAGAAACTGAGGAGTCGAACTGCCCTTTTCCTGTGTGCTGTCTGGGGTTGGCCTGCCGTGGCTGTTTCTGCCAAGGAAAGGATAAGGACTTTGCTGTGTGCCGTGTCCCCTGCTTGAGGAAGATCTTCAAGGGCTTGAAGTAGAGCTTGCAGTGGTAAATCGCACAGGTAACGTTGTGGGGTGGGCAGGACCCGGTGGGGGGTAGTGGAGTGTGACATATGACGGGAAGGTAGAGAGTAAGGAAATAAATAAATAAAAGCATTTACTTTGCGCTCTCCACCCCCCTGTCGTATGTCTCACTGCACTACCCCCCACCCAGCCCAGCCCCACCCCACCCCCTCACAGTACTACCTGTTCAAGCCGCCACTGAGAGCTTGCCTCCTGTTTAGAAGTCTAAGGGAATGAAAATACTTCACCCCCAGCTCTCCTGAACTTCCTTGCTGGGTATTCCGACCTGCCAAGAGGTGCCTGCTGCTGTTCCGAGCCTCTGGAGGTTGTTCCTGCTGTTGGGAGCTGGAAAAGTAACGCAACAATGAGAAGCACGATACATCCACACCTGTTTCCGACGCACTGCCGTAGAAACCAACACAGCGACTGCCCGCAGCTTGAGAAATTGCTGCATGGCGCGTCGAGTGCACCGATCTACGAAGGGCCGAGATCACCGCACCGATTCTGATGCAGGCCCTGCTCTGTGGCTGCAAGAACCAACGCGTCATGGGACAGCGGCTGAAGAAATCAACACAGCGCTGCTGCCGCCACCGCATCGAGAACCGACACATCCCTGATCCTCACGCATCGCACCGGGGCGCCTAGTCTACAGGACACCTGGGCCGCAGTAAGAAAACCGACGCATCACCTCCCCGCACAGTAAGAAACCGACTCATCACCTCCCCGCGCAGTAAGGAACCGATGCATCACCTTCCCTGCGTGGCAGTAAGGAACCGACGTATCACCTTCCCTGGAGTAAGGAACCAACACATTACTTTCCCTGTGGCTGTTATTGCTTTTGAGTTTGAAGCATCCCAGGTACTTTGTGTTGAAAGTATTGCATCTATAGTTTTCTATGGACAACACTGCTGTTACCTTTTAACAGCCATATTTTTATTACTGTATTGTGGATTTTTTTCATTTTGGTCTTGCTTGGTTTAGATAAAGATTACGTATTTTTCTAAACTGATGTGGCATCCATTTCTAGTGTTTTCACTGTATTACTGTATGTGTGCACACATGCTTTACACACTGCCTCTGAGATAAGCCTGTCTACTTGTGTCAAGCTACCAAGGGGGTGTGATGGGATTATTTTAGAAGTGTATCCCCCTTACCCTGACTAGGAAGAAGGGTCCCTACTTAGACAACGGTGTAAACCACTGCCAACTAGAGCCTCCCATTTCTAATAACACATGACTATTTTAAAATGGAACAGCCAATCCTTGTGCTGGTGAGCTGCTACTGGATTCCTACCTCTCTTCTTTCTCCCCTCCCATGAACATTGGGGTAACAACCCTCATGCCTGTATACAGCAGCCGTGACTGTGCATGGCCTAAGCCAGAGGTTGCAATTTAAAAGTCAAGAGTCGCAGTTTTGATCCATGATGACCCCCAATTGACGTCCATGATTATAGCAAGGGTGCATACTTGTCTATTTAATTAATATTTACTAAGCATGGGTGAATTTTGCGAATCTGGCGTTCGCGAATTTGCGTATTTGCGAACTCGCAATCCGCAAAATCCACGAATTCTCGCAAATTTTTTTTTTGTGTGTTCGCAAGGGTTTCTGCCAGTTCGCGAGGGTTTTGTACCAGTTCGCAATTGCGAACTTACTTGTCGGCTCGCAACGGTCGCGACTATGTTGTTTCTACGTCTGGTTCATCATCACAGGTTCCCAGCACCCTCTGTTTCACCACTGCCACCCTCTGTTTCACCCATGCCACCCTCTGGTACATCAATGCCACCCTCTGGTTCATCATCACTGTAGATTATGGGGGGGGAAAGCAAGCACACCTGCCCTGCTTCAACTGACATGAATTAATTTGTGGTTGATTTATTAATGCGTCACTGTTTTAAAATTCCAGTCTGGCACCTGCTTCCTTATCTGTAATTTGCTTTCTGTTGCAGTGCATTTTTTTTCCAGGACCTTTGTGGCCTACTTGTAGCTATTCTATGAGCCTGCTGTGAGGGTCAGAGCAGGGTCATACAATTGTTGCAACTAGCAACTGAACTCTGGATGGGCCCCAGTCAGGAAGCACTACAGGGAATGGTTACTATTACTAATGATGAGTATGAACTTTTGCACCTGCTGAGTGCTTTCAGTTTTGCAAAATTCGTTTTTCTGCAGAAGAGCAACTGTAATGCCCCAAACAAACATAGGCAACTGAACTCTGGAGGGGGCCCTCAGGAAGTACTACAGGGAATGGTTACTAATGATGAGTGAACTTTTGCACCAGCTGAGTGCTTTCAGTTTTGCAAAACTCGTTTTTCTGCAGAACAGCAACTGTAATGCCCCAAACAAACTTACTTATGAAAGTTGATTTCTAATCCAAAAGTGATCCAAAGAAAGTCAAAAGGCCTCAAATCCAAAAAAGTGCAGGCAAATGTCAACCTGCGGAGTTATTCTGATAAAAATCATCATTTTCAGAAGGTCTATGCTGCTTGCTAGTGGATTTCTTGTGCAGAATTGCAAATTTTGTAATTTCGCGAGTGCGAGATTGTTGCTGCCCGCCGCACCTACATGTTCGCAATTGCCAACTCCCACGATGCGTCGCCAAACTCCCACGGGATCCCGCAGCAAGATCCAAAATGGCGCAGCACTCGCAAAATATCGAGAAAAACAACTCTGCAAATGCTGAATGACGGTAAGTGAACGCCGCACACCGCAAAATTCTATCACCAAGAAAAAAAAATCCGCTGCGTGCGAATTTGCGGATTTTCGGTAAATTGGTGAGCGTTCGCGGATTGCGAATTTACCGAAAATCCGCAAAATCCGCGAGCGGAACGGATTTTCCGCCCATGCTTAATATTTACCCATTAGGTGGCCTACTTTGCCAGTATGCGATGCTTTCCCCTGCATCTTGGTGATTCCCATGTCACTTTTCTTGTATATATTGATGACTTGATATTAAAAGATGAGGTTGGTATTGGACTTCAAAGATTACTGGATGCTCTGAATACAGATAACCAAGATAACTTCTTGAGAATTAATAATAATAAAACCAGATTTCTGATCTTTTTAAAAGTAAAAAGATATAAGTGATGATTCATAGAGAAGGTTAAAGTAGCAGCTGACCGCACTACAACTGCCTGGGAAGAGCTCAACAAGGAGGGCTCATATTCAAGATCTGTGTAAACTTAAAACACAGTACTGCATGCAATGGACTCGTTTCAGTAAACAGTATGTTATGCTAATTGATATTTGTATAGCCCGGAATCACCAACAGGTCTCTCAGCGCTAGGGAGGGAGAAGGTGGGCAGCTAGACGACACAGGGTCGAGCGTGAGTTAGGCTGTGCTTAGTGATTCTCTGAACAGGATAGTTTTGAGCTGTTTCCTGAAACGAAGCAGGGAGGGTTCCTTACGGAGACGCTCGGGTAGCTCGTTCTAAAGCTGGGGGTCTAAGACAGTAAAAGGCTCTACCTCCTTTTGATGTAAGCTTATACAGAGGGCAGAATAGGCGAAAGGCCTTGGAAGACCGTAGTGTGCGGCCAGGCACATAGGCCTCCAGGCGTTCTTTTATGTAAGTTGGGGCAAGGCCATAGATTGATTAATGGATGATGCGGAGGCCCTTAAACTTCGCTCTCTGCCTAATAGGGAGCCAATGTAGTTTGTGTAACAACGGGTGGCATGGGATCTTCTAGGAAGCCTGAAAACCAACCTTGCTGCATCATTCAGAACCACCTGGAGTCTGTTAGCTAGTTTCTGAGGGAGGCCCATGTATAAGGCGTTGCCGTAATCTAGCCTTGAGACGATAGTGGCCGAAACTATCATTTGTAGTAAGGTGGTGGTCAAAAGGGGGGATGAGTTTCCGCATCTGTCTGATCAGACCGGTGCATGTACCGACCACCGAGGTGACTTGTTTGGCCATGGAGAGCTTGGAATCGATTTTTAAACCAAGACTCTTCACAACCGGCACGGGGGTAGGGGTGGGGCCTAGCTCTTGGGGCCAGAAGTGATCATTCCAGGGGGAGTTAATAGAGGGGATGACCAAGACCTCTGTCTTGTCCGAATTGATTTTCAGTGAGTTTGCGGACATCCAGCTCACTTTAAGTCTGAGCACATTTTGGACATGGGCCTGGGCAAGGGGGGTGTTGTCTATGCTGAGGAGGAGTTGAGTGTCATCAGCATAGTTGAATATTTTACAGTCCATGCTAGCCAGGGCTGCTATCAGTGGTTGCAGGTATATATTAACAAGCATTTGCAATGCTATAGGTCTCGTATTAGGAAAGTTTGAGCTATTGGTCTTGTAAATGACAATTTATGTGTTGGTTTTGAAAATAGCTAAATTAATAGCTTTGTCATTTACAATGCCAAAAGTTATAACTTTCGCAAATGTGACACCTATAGCATTTATAATGCAACATGTTTTGTATTTACGTGACTTAGATGTATTGATATTACAAATTACAATGGCTTTTAATTTTTTTAAATAATTAATACTTAAATAAAAGTGATTGTAATTTATAATGGCAATAGCTTAAACTTTTGTAAATAACTTTTGTGAAGATTATGTTCAGTGTATTTTATTGTGACGAAAATTCAAGAACAGAAGTGAAATATTAACATCTTTTTGTGACATTTGTAATAAAGCTTGAAACATTGAGAGAACATATTTTAACCAGTTGTTGTTGAATGGTTGCGCAGATTGATGCTGGGGTGGCACTGAGTGATGCTGTGGTGGTGAAGAGTGGTGCTATGGTGATGCTGAGTGGTGCTGAGTGATGCTGGGGTGGTGCTGAGTGATGCTGGGGTGGTGCTGAGTGATGCTGGAGTGGTGCTGAGTGATGGTGAGTGATGCTGTGGTGGTGCTGAGTGATAATGTGGTGGTGCTGAGTGATAATGTGGTGGTGCTGAGTGATGCTGTGGTGGTGCTGAGTGATGCTGTGGTAGTGCTGAGTGGTGTTGTGGTAGTGCTGAGTGGTGGTGCTGAGTGGTGCTGTGGTGGTGCTGAGTAATGCTGTGGTGGTGCTGAGTGATGCTGTGGTGGTGCTGAGTGATGCTGTGGTGGTCCTGAGTGATGCTGTGGTGGCGCTGAGTGGTGCTGTGGTGGTGCTGAGTGGTGGTGCTGAGTGATGCTGTAGTGGTGCTGAGTGATGCTGTGGTGGTGCTGAGTGATGCTGTGGTGGTGCTGAGTGATGCTGTGGTGGTGCTGAGAGATGCTGTGGTGGTGCTGAGTGGTGGTGCTGATGCTGAGTAATGCTGTGGTGGTGCTGAGTGATGCTGTGGTGGTGCTGTGTGATGCTGTGATGGCGCAGAGTGGTGCTGTGGTGGTGCTGAGTGATAATGTGGTGGTGCTGAGAGATGCTGTGGTGGTGCTGAGTGGTGGTGCTGATGCTGAGTAATGCTGTGGTGGTGCTGAGTGATGCTGTGGTGGTGCTGTGTGATGCTGTGGTGGCGCGGAGTGGTGCTGTGGTGGTGCTGAGTGAAATTGTGGTGGTGCTGAGTGATACTGGGGAGGTGCTGAGTGATGCTGGGGTGGTGCTGAGTGGTGCTGAGTGATGCTGGGGAGGTGCTGGGGTGATGCGATAGATAGGGTGTAATTATGTGGCTTGTAACTATGTGGCACTGAGTGGTATTGTTTGGAGTGTATGTTGCATTGAGTGCATTGTAATTATGTAGCATATAATTATGTAGCACTGAGTGGAATTGTGTGGAGTGTGTAATGCATTCAGTAGAGTGTAATTATGTGGCGTGTAATTAGGTGGCACTGAGTGGTTTTTGGAGTGTATGTTGCATTGAGTGCAGTGTAAATATGTGGCGTGTAACTATGTGGCTCTAAGTGGTATTCGGAGTGTATGTTCCATTGAGGGCAGTGTAATTATGTGGCATGTAACTATGTGGGACTGAGTGGTATTTGGAGTGTATGTTGCATTGAGTGCAGTGTAATTATGTGGCATGTAACTGTGGCACTGAGTGGTATTTGGAGTGTATGTTGCTTTGGGCGCAGTATAAATATGTAGCATATAATTATGTGGCACTGAGTGGTATTTGGAGTGTATGTTGCATTGAACGCAGTGTAATTATGTAGCATATAATTATGTGGCACTCAGTGGTATTATGAGGAGTGTATGTTGTATTCAGTAGAGTGCAATTGTGTGGCGTGTAATTATGTGGCACTGAGTTGTATTGTTTGGAGTGTATGTTGCATTGTAATTATGTCGGTATTATATATGGGGTGACCCAAAGAAAGTCCTAGGGCCTGGGTATCAAGTGTTACAGATAAAGTGGTCCTAGACGTTAACTCCAAATACGATTATTGGTACTTTGTTACACAACTCAATTCAATTTTTATTCCACATGTGATTGAATCCTGCAAGGAAGAATTTTGGAAACAAAAGAGAAAACAATAGCCCAAAAGCAATCAAATGTCCAACACACACAATACGTTTTGAATGTCTTAAAAGTAGAGGAAAAGACTCTACTATTTATTTATTTTTTAAATTCCTCATCATTATACAATATACAAATATACAAATTTTGGAGAAGCGAAAAAGGGGTTACCAACAAGTAACGTGCATAGAATAGAGGAAAGTTTTAGTGCTTGTGTGGGACAGAAAAGGACCAAGAGGGTCTAGAGAAGATGCGTTCCAATTAATTTTTGAGTCCAAGGTTAAATAATCCTTAGAATGGTTCTGGAGGAGCCTGCCCTCAACGTTTATTCCACAAAAAATGTCTTTCTTTCTTGCTATGTTACGGTGGACAATTCATCCGTTGCTCTTATTTTCGAAGGGAGGGGGACAGGGGCACAAAAGATGCAGGCTCCAGGTAGGGAAATGGTTGTCGACGTTTCGACACAAGGATAAGAAGGGCAGTTGATATCCTCATGAGCGGGTCTTCATCAGGACGGTTGGGGTGGTAAAGGGAGGGGGCTTAGTTACATTGAATTCATGTAACCCCAGTAGTGTGGGCGAAAAATCAATTGGTTTTAGAAAGCCGTCCAAGCGTGCCCTCGAGTACCTCGCTGTCAATGGCGGCGGGTGGGGTCCGATAAGTTTTCCAAACAATCCGGTCGTCAGCAGACAGATCCCCACTAACAAGTCGTGCAGTCCGACATATGAGACACATCGCGCATAATTGTTTGGAAAACTTATCGGACTCCACCCGCCGCCATTGACAGCGAGGTACTCGAGAGCACGCTTGGACGGCTTTCTAAAACCAATTGATTTTTCGTACATGGCACACCATTAAAGGGTGTCCGCCCACACTACTGGGGTTACATGAATTCAATGTAACTAAGCCCCCTCTCTTCACCACCCCACCCGTCCTGATGAAGACCCGCTCATGAGGATATCAACTGCCCTTCTTATCCTTGGGTCGAAACGTCGACAACCATTCCCCTACCTGGAGCCTGCATCTTTTGTGCCCCTGTCCCTCTCTCCCTTCGAAAATAAGAGCAACGGATGAATTGTCCACCGTAACATAGCAAGAAAGAAAGACATTTTTTGCAGAATAAACGTTGAGGGCAGGCTCCTCCAGAACCATTCTAAGGATTATTTAACCTTGGACTCAAAAATTAATTGGAACGCATCTTCTCTAGACCCTCTTGGTCCTTTTCTGTCCCACACGAGCACTAAAACTTTCACTCTATTCTATGCACGTTACTTGTTGGTAACCCCTTTTTCGCTTCTCCAAAATTTGTATATTTGTATATTGTCTAATGATGAGGAATTTAAAAAAAAAATAAATAGTAGAGTCTTTTCCTCTACTTTTAAGACATTCAAAACGTATTGTGTGTGTTGGACATTTGATTGCTTTTGGGCTATTGTTTTCTCTTTTGTTTCCAAAATTCTTCATTGCAGGATTCAATCGCATGTGGAATGAAAATTGAATTGAGTTGTGTAACAAAGTACCAATAATCGTATTTGGAGTTAACGTCTAGGACCGCATTGTAATTATGTAGCATATAATTTTGTGTTCACCCAGTGGTATTGTGTGGTGTGGTATTCAGTAGAGTGTAATTATGTGGTGTGTAATTATGTGGCACTGAGTGGTATTTGGCGTGTATGTTGCATTGAGTGCAGTGTAATTATGTGGCGTGTAATTATGTGGCACTGAGTGGTATTTGGAGTGTAAGTTGTATTGAGGGTATTGTAATTATGTGGCATGTAACCATGTGGCAATGAGTGGTATTTGGAGTGTATGTTGCATTGAGTGCAGTGTAATTATGTGGTGTGTAACTATGTGGCACTGAGTGGTATTTGAAGTGTATGTTGCATTGAGTGCAGAGTAATTATGTAGCATATAATTATGTGGCACTGAGTGGTATTGTGTGGAGTGTGTTTTGCATTCAGTAGAGTGTAATGATGTGGTGTGTAATTATGTGGCACTGAGTGGTATTTGGAGTGTATGTTGCCATCCATCTGCGGGGCCCTGATTTCCGAGAGCGCGTGTACAGAATCAGAGTGCGTGGCACTCCCAAATGCAGTAGATTGGTTGGAAGCGCACACCGAAGCACAGCACAAATGCGAGCGCACAGGACACTTCCTGCTTGGAAGTGCATTGGGTTTCTAGATTACGTATTCACAATAGTACCAAGTAAAGATAATCATTCACCCATTGTGGCTTCCAAAACGGATGTGCGTCATCTGGTAGGATACAAGGTCACACAAACCCTGGAAAGGGTGGAGAGCGGCAGGAAGATTATATGTTTTATGAAATGCCTGAAACACTGTAGAGACGAACATTAAAGCAATACTGAAAAAAAGAGTCGACTACGTCTTCTGCATTCCTCCTGGCCTAAATGTCTGACTTACCACTGGAATATTATAATTACAAAGCTGGCATTAAGCAGGCTGAGGATCAAGTTACTAATTTCTTGCGAGCAAGCGCTGTAAAGCTGTTTCTGCCAGTAGCGGCTCTCCTGACAAAAACCGTGTGTCTCGTTCATGATGTGACCTGTGGGGAAAACTGGCTTTAATCAAGCAACCTAAAAATGGTATGCAGTTGTGGTCCTGGCTCAAATATCAGACAGCGGGGGAAGAAAATGAAGGGGTTGGAAAAAGCTTTCAACGCAGCAACATGTGAAAACAACGTTCTTAACCCTCTCTGCCGTCCGTGCTTGTACTGAAACTGGGACGGAACATAGGCCAGGGCCAAAATAAAAGTGGCCCCTGTTACAGAATTAGATAGTTAAAAAGTTGCCTGCGTTTGCAAATCATTGCAGTTTTGAATATGTTAAGACAAGCGGTGTGAGTGTTTTGCAAGGAATGGGAGGGTGTATGCATTTGTCCTCGCTGCGGGCAATGTTTATGTTAACAGTAAACAAGGCACGGCCTGCAGCCGTGAATAAGTGACGGCGGGGGGCGGGTGACTGATTTCCGAGAGCGCGTGTACAGAATCAGAGCGCATGGCACTCCCAAACGCAGTAGATTGGTTGGAAGCGCACACCGAAGCACAGCACAAATGCGAGCGCACAGGACACTTCCTGTGTGGAAGTGCATTGGGTTTCTAGATTAAGTATTCACAATAGTACCAAGTAAAGATAATCATTCACCCATTGTGGCTTCCAAAAAGGATGTGCGTCATCTGGTAGGATACAAGGTCACACAAACCCTAGAAAGGGTGGAGAGCGGCAGGAAGATTATATGTTTTATGAAATGCCTGAAACACTGTAGAGACGAACATTAAAGCAATACTGAAAAAAAGAGTCGACTACGTCTTCTGCATTCCTCCTGGCCTAAATGTCTGACTTACCACTGGAATATTATAATTACAAAGCTGGCATAAAGCAGGCTGAGGATCAAGTTACTAATTTCTTGCGAGCAAGCGCTGTAAAGCGGTTTCTGCCAGTAGTGGCTCTCCTGACAAAAACAGTGTGTCTCGTTCATGATGTGACCTGTGGGGAAAACTGGCTTTAATCAAGCAACCTAAAAATGGTATGCAATTGTGGTCCTGGCTCAAATATCAGACAGCGGGGGAAGAAAATGAAGGGGTTGGAAAAAGCTTTCAACGCAGCAACATGTGAAAACAACGTTCTTAACCCTCTCTGCCGTCCGTGCATGTACAGAAACTGGGACGGAACATAGGCCAGGGCCAAAATAAAAGTGGCCCCTGTTACAGAATTAGATAGTTAAAAAGTTGCCTGCGTTTGCAAATCAGTGCAGTTTTGAATATGTTAAGACAAGCGGTGTGAGTGTTTTGCAAGGAATGGGAGGGTGTATGCATTTCTCCTCGCTGCGGCCAATGTTTATGTCAACAGTAAACAAGGCACGGCCTGCAGCCGTGAATAAGTGACGTCGGGGGGCGGGGCAGCTGAAGCCTTTGATGTGGCAAATGCTGCTGGCAGGGGGAAGCCTGTGGGGAAATGCAAGCTCGTGCATGAAGGAGCTTGTGGTCACGTGATTTAACGTGAACTGTTGAGAATCCTCTTCATAAAAAAGTGGATGGATGGCAAAAGGTCTCTCTACAAGACCTAAAAAGTAGTGGAGAGAAGGCAGAACCTTGAGGGACGCCGCAACTAAGCAACCCTTTATCTGACGTCTGCTCACCCTGCTGAATTCTTTGGGACCGGCCAGATAAAAGGATTTGAGCCATTGGTGCGCTCGACTACTGATGCCTAAGGTTGAAAGTCTGGTCAATAATTTCTCATGGCTGACAGTATCAAAAGCCGCTGATAAGTCCAATAGGATCAGGGCACTGGGCTTTTTACTGTCAGCCATGGTTCTGAGCTCGTCAAGTACAGATAACATGACCAGTTCAGTACAGTGGTGTGGTCTGAAGCCAGCTTGGCGAGCCTGGAGGAGTTGGTTGTCCTCCAGGAAGGATGAGAGCGATTTGAGGACATGTTGCTCCAGGAATTTTGCGAGGAAGGGTAGTATGTGTGGCCTATAGTTTTTAAGGTTGGCCGCATCTGCCTCAGATTTCTTCAAAAGGGGTATGACTCTAGCTTCTTTTAGGTTGGATGGCATATACCCGGACTCCAGAGAGTGGTTGAGCATGGAGATGATATGGCTTTCCAAGCCAGGGAATGCCATTGTGAAAAATTTGGGGGGGGAGGGGTCTGCGGGGGAGCCTGTTTTAATTCGAGTCATAATTCGAAGGAGGGAAACAGGGTCCAGAGTGGGGAAGCTAGTAAGCTTTTGATCTGAGGGGGGTTCCTGAGGCAGGTGAGCGTGGCTATAGTTGATCGAGATATTATCAATGTCAGAGAGGCTGTCTCTCACTTTCTGCAGGAGGAAAGCTTGGAATGTGTTGCAGTTAATGCTGTCATCCTCTGGTTTCTGCTCTGCCTTTTGAGTTCCTTCAATATTCTGAAGGTCTCTTTCTGTATGTTTGCCGCTGTAGTGATTCTAGTCTCATAGAATTCAGCTTTGGTGGCAGTGAAGCATTTTTCGTATAGATTGAGCTAGGTCTTATAGATTTCTCGCTCCGCTGGGTCGTTAGTTTTACGCCATTGCCTCTCTGTGTGGCGGAGATTTGTCTTTTTTTCCCTTAGTGATTTATTGAACCAGGGTGCACCTTTTCCCTTATCTGTGATCCTTTCCCTTTTCTCCAGTGCAACGTGATCTATAGTTGCACGTAGTATGGAAGTAAACCTATTGTATAATTACTGAATGCCACAAATGTAATGGAAACCTTGGCACAAAATATTGGGTTTGAGATTTACTGCCTAGCACAAAACCTGTTTTGCACCTGAAATTACCTCCAAGATAACGAATAATAGTAATAGTGCAACTCAGCATCAATGAGCCCTCATGGGGATTTCTTTGCAATCACCCTTGGGTTGTGAGCAAGCCATTACCTACTAACTTTGGTAGACAGGAATTTGTGCCAAAAATTTAGGCCTTCTTGATGCTGACGGAAAGTTAGACACAAGTTTTCTTTTCTCAAAACTTTTCATGTGTGCTGTACTGTAAAGTCCAAATGCAAAGTTATACAGTGTTAACATACTTCAAAGCATAGTATTTCGTACTAGATACGTCCTTCCAATACAAAACATATGCTTGACGTCAAGTACACACCCTTGCACTGTAGCTCCAGGGTGTTTGTATTGGTGTAAGGCAGCAGAAAGAGTGCCAGTGCAAGGACAGAGCAAAAAAAGTGCTTTATCTTAGTAGAGTTGGAGCACAGGGATTACTCAAACCTTAACCTCTCACTCACACCCCGCGTACAGGTCCATGGATCTTTGATGTCGACCTGAGAAGGTGGGAGCAGAAAACATTATTCAATGTAAATAAATACCATTCGAAATTCTCAGTCAATAAAGAGAGCTGATGTGAGTTAAGGGGTTATATTTGAGTCATCAAGGGCCAGATGTAGGTAAATCCTGATTACCGACTCTTAAATACAGACTCATACCGAATCGGTATTTAAAAATCGGAAAACGGGATGTAGGTTAAAAATCGGTAAAAATTACCGATTCTGTATCACTCGGAAAATGAAATGGGTATTTACCGATTCGGTATTTTCAGATTCGGTAAATACCGATTCGATAATACCCATTCATTCCTATGGTCCCCCTTACCCATAGGAATGATTGGGAATTACCGAATCAGTATTTACCGATTCGGTAAATACCGAATCGGTAAATACCGACTCGGTAAATACAGAATCGGAAATATGAAAAAGAACCCATGTGAGCCTGTGAACCAATCAGTAACACCTACCACACCCCAAAACAAAGCTACAGAGGATCCAACCAATCAGATGCAACCACCCCTCCCCAGTACCTGGGAGTGGTCACACCCATGCAGGTGCAGAGCAACTGAACTGTTTGCAGAGCAGGAGTAAACAGAGAGGAGCAGGCTTCCCTGAGCATACCTGATCACCAGAATGGAGTCCCAGGATAGCCAGAAGGATGCATCAGAGTGCAGGAGGAAAATAAAATTCAGCCCAGCAGAATTGCAGGTGCTTGTTGAAGAGGTGGTCAAGCACCACACCCAAATTTTCGGTAAACAGTCTCTGCATGTTGCAGAGTCTGTGAAGCGCAATACATGGCTTGACATCCAGACAAAGGTCAATGCCAATGGGGTGACGTACAGGGAGATTGATGACCTCAAGAAAAGATGGTACGACCTGCGTATCATCACAAAGAAGAAACTTGCTGCACAAAGAAAGGAAGCTGGAGCCACAGGTGGTGGAAAAAACAGAGCACCAAGACTAACAGACCTTGAGGAGCTGGTGGAATCCGCCCTGGAGCCAGAAAGCATCCATGGAATTGGGGATGCAGATAGCTCTGCCAGAGCCGCAGAGAAGCAGGTAAGATGCATGGAGAGTAATCCCCACCCATTTCCCTGTCCCCATTCCCCACTGTGTGTGTAAGCATAACACTCCAGAACAGGTTGTACTGATGGGCAGCAATGCATCATGGGAGACGTAGTAATAAGTACATAAATTCAATGCAGTCACCATAGCATTCAGCAAGGCATGCCACACACTACTTCGAGAAGCTGATGTAGACTAGGCAATTGTGTGATAGAAATGTAATTTAATCATGAGACACAGGTGAACAACACCACTAACCCAATGTCCATATCTGTCCACAGGAGAGTCCTCACGCAGTACAGCTCCAGAAAGGGAGGAGAGGGCACCAACAACTGAGAGGAGGGAAAAGATGAACGAAAGAGCAGGTCACAGCGCTGTTGAGGAAGACAACACCACAGCGCAGGAAGTCACAACACATGAGCAAACCACAACATCACAGCCTCAGTCACCTCTGTTGTTTGGGACACAAGAGTTGGAACCAGCATCACTTTCCCCAACACCAACAACACAGTCAACTGTGCAGGAAAGGGCAAGGAGGCTTGATATGCCCCCTCTGAGGATCCTGCAAACCTCAGATGAGGAGGATGAGGAGGGTGAAATGCAAAGTACTCCACCTGTGGCTGACAAGGCTAGGCAGCAGAGTATTGCAGGCGCTGTGCGGGCCAGTGTCCTTGGCCGAAGGGCACGGGAGAGAGGCGAAGGCCAGGAAGGAGAGGGTTTTTTTTGTAGACTAGAGGCCACCATGGTAAAGGTGCAGCGCCTGCAGGCGAAGGCAATTTGGCAGTGCACAGGCAGGTGCGCAGTACCAATTGCAAAATATCCAACATTGAGCAAGGAATTAGCAACATGGCAAACAAACAATACCAGATCAATGCTACCGGCGTGTTCCATAAAAAAGCTCTCTATTCTAAATAAACACAAGGCTAGATGAGAGAAGGGCAAAGGTGTCAGTTCAGATACCCATGAAGAGTTCTGATGAGAGAAATTTGCATAAGCATGAAACTTTTTCATAAGCCTGAAAGTAATATCAGCTAAATATCAACAGATAAAATTGGCTAATACCTCTCATGAAGAGATATCTATGAAACTTAGTAAAGAGTCTCCTCTAGAGAATCAAGGAATCAGGAGTAAAGAAGTGGGTTTCTCAGAGCAAATCAGAGTCTCCTTTTTCAAGGAAAGGAAGGAAATAGGGGTTCTGAGCCTAATCTAGGAACACACACTAACATAAACACACCCATCTATGTTGCAACACTAGTGTTCTTTCTTCTTCATGTTGACCAATAGTGTTTCCTCCTCGGAACAGGTTTAACTTTAATGCCCATCTTCTCACCAGAGTACAATTGTGTTTCATACATGAGCCCTGGAATGTTGCAGTACATCCAGGGGTGTAGCTTCAGGGGGGTGTTTGGGATGTTACACCCCACTAATAAATGTATTTTATGATGAATAGTTTGATGCAAGTGCTTTCAGTCGGGTATGGTGAGGGGTGTGTTGGATTTCACCCTGGATTTTTGCATGGTCACACTGACAAAAACACACCCTCTATTTCATCTCTGTTTTGAAAGTCCTAATACATTTCATTTTAGAAAATGTTGTGTTTTTCTCACTTAGTGCTCATCCCAATCGGCATTCCTTTCTCTTTCTGCTGCCCCTTACACCTCCCACTGGTGCCCTGCTTGGCATATATTTTAACATTATATGCCAGCGTGATTGTCGGGAAATCTGAAGCTCACCCTCCCCCCCCACCTGTTCCCCCCCCCCTGCCTACCCACCAATCGTACTGACTAAGCTACGCCCCTGAGTACATCGTTCTTGTTTATCACATTCTCTTTCTCATTAATCCTCCTTCCTGTCTGGCATCGACATCTTTCGCAATGAGAACTTTCTTAATTATCAGTCCTCTAACACAAGAAAGCTCTATTCTTTAACTAATTAAACAGTAACTTCTGGAAACAGCAACACCTGCATCAAAGAGATAAACTTCTCGCAAAGCAAATATTTAACGTGAAAACAGGTCTGTCTATACTAATGGCTTTTCCCTGTTTCCATGGCCCACTGCCAGCATGGGCGTCCGCAGGGGGGCAAGGAGGTGCGCTTGCCCCCCCTGGAGCGACCCTCCTTGCCCCCCCCCCCTGCGGACACCCATGAAAACCGTGACTTCAAGGGGGTTCTCACTCTCTTTCCTCTCCTTTCTTTTATTTGCTTCCCTGTGAAATGGATCCAAAAAAGAAAGATGGTTTTGCTGGAAATGTCATATTTTTCTGACACTTTAATTACAAAATGCAGCATTGGGAATAAAAGTCTAAAAAAATGAAAAATAGATAAATAACTAAATAAAGTAAGACAGAGTGGTAGCAAACTGGCCAAACTTTTTTTTATTTATACTGAAACACTGTAGTGCCACTTTTACAGAGTTTGCCAGTGAAGCGCTATTTTTGTTTTCTTGTCTTTGTTTTCCCTGGACTTGGAACTAGTGCACCAATCCTGGAGGTACTGCAATGTGTGGATTGGAAAGCAAAATGTGTGCTGCGGCTCTGCGTCCGGGGATGTGGTCTTTTTACCATACAGCTTACGTTTAGTACGGTTATAAGCAATGGCCATTGAAATGGGTCCATTCAGGGCCCTGTAGTCGTGTCCTTAACTTTTCAGGCAAAAGCACTCACTGATTTCTAAATAGTGAGTGTAAAAGCATTACGGTAACCATGTTGTTTCTGCTTACATTTCCCATGGTTTGCTAAATTTTGCGTTCCCTATAAGTGTTTGCTTTTTCCAGGATGTTGTTACTTTTTTTTTGTAGGCCGCATATTGCTCTTGTCTAGTGCGTAATTTAAATTGAGCCGCATCCAGGTGTTTATAGTGGGCAACAATTGGGTTGTTGTTGAAGACAGTGGGAGTTTTTCTCAGTGGGGCAGTAAGGTGTTCAGTGGGGGAGAGGATGTGGCACTATGGTCAGAGCTGCTGAATTTGGAACTAGGAACCAGGTTCAGCCTTAATAACCAGTCCACCAGACCACTCTCCTGCGAGAGCACAATCACATGCTAGACCTTAGAAGGCTTCGCAACACCCTAGAAGTCCTGGTGTCCTCGCACCAGCAGGTGGGCTGTAGCATGACAAGTGTAGGTTAACCTTCAAGGCTTGTCCACCACTATCCATACTGACGTTCACCTCCAGTCTTGCGGGCAGGCCTATGAAGCAGCACACCCTAGGACAACAGTCACTGAGGTCACAGGACCCTTGAGAAGGGCCAGCTCTAGGGCGGTGTAACCAGTGTGACTGCACCAGGTGCTGACTTTAGGTGGAGGCATCATGTTTGCAAGTTTATTATAGTTTTAAAAACGCTTGCTGCCTCCTTCCTGGCCTCCAGCAATTTTCGGCAACAATAAAAATGTCATGATGACTCTGGTGATTAATGTTCTTCCTAGAGAGAGATCAGAATTTTGTCTAGTGGAAGTTTTGACTCATGGAAAGGTAGCTCAGAGGGTTAATGTACCGGCTGCAAAGAACATGCGCCATGCAGATCACAAAGTGCACATAATGTAAATAGGTCAGTGGGTTACTGCTTTTGTCAGAGAGATCCTTTTGTTACTTGCAGTTTATAAGTTAAAATCCTAACGTAGAACAGTGAGCTATTAACTGTCATCTAAGAGCTGCATACAAACTGCAAGGTATAAATTATGTCTCCCCCCAGTCTTTGATTATCCTAATGTCCCAAAAAGTGTTCTTTTGGACAGAAATCAATTCTGATTATTAAGGAGAACCCCCAACCATGGTATTAGGTTTTAAATTCTGGGTATTGTGTTTCTCCAGACCAATCACTATAAAACTATACGGGCTACTAGTATGGTTGTCATGTGACTCCTACACCTTGTAGTCCTTAGTCTTATGTAACATTTTCTATACAGTGATTTACACACATATTAATTGTCTCTGTGTAATGTGTGTGATGTAAAGTGCTCTGACACCCTACAATGGTATGAGTGGCGCTGTAAAGCAAATTAAATGCATCTGGAAGAGAGTGGTTATGGAAAATGGGGGGCACAGTTAAAGGGTGGTAGTGAGGGAATCCATGGCAGAGGTGGTCATTGGGGGGCACTAACAAACATTAATGCACAGGACACCACCAGTGCTGTGGCTGCACTGGCTGGCCCTGCCCTTGAGGCCAGTCTGCCTCACACGTAGTAGTAGCTGCAACTCACCAGGGATTTGCATTGCAGGATTTGCACGCATACCAAACTAAGGGGCCCATTATGATGGCGGGTGGATTGCCCCCGCCAGGCTGGGTGTAGCCACCGCCAGCCTGGCGGGGGCAATCCGCCCGCCATCCTTCCCTGAATTCCCCCGCCATATTACAATGGCGGGGGGGACCGCAGCGGAGAAAAACACCGCCCCCCACTTTTCCGCCCCGGTCGCCTTGCGGCCGGGGCGGAAAAGGAATATTATGGTGGCGGTGTCAGGGAGTCGGGTGGGGTGGGGACCGGTTACGACTTTGCTGTACGAGATCAATGCTACACAACGTTGATGTAACACACGGTAAAACAGGGAAGGTTCACAATATGGTTGATTATTATGCATAATTTGATTTAATTAAGGTATCTCCGACACCTCTGTACTAGCAGATTTGGACACTAGATAACATGTCAGTTTATTAAAGTTTACTGGGGAGAAAAAGGAAAAGACTGTACATTGATGGAAATGTATACATAAGTAATGGGATACTCTGTAGTCGTAAATAAAGAGTTTTAAAAAAATGGTGGCGGTGTCTATCAGACACCGCTAGCCATATTGTGATGGGCTTTTGGCAATGCTGCCACGGAAAGGCAGGCGGACTTCACTCTGGGGGCCCCGTGCGGGGCCCCAGAGTGAATGAGAGTAGGGGGGTGCATACAGGGGGTGCCTGTGCTACCCCCCTTCATTTGCATTTACAAGCGGCAGGCACCGCGCGGTGCCTGCCGCTTTGTAAATGCAAATGTGAAAGTGCTTTTTCAGCATTGTGGCGGGTGGTGCTGAGAGCACCGTCCGCCACAATGCTTAACATGCAGGATGTGCCCGCCACTGTGGCGGACGCATCCTAATACCACCCCCGGGACCCCCACCATTATGGCGGACGGCCCCAAGTCCAGCTAGGATGACGGGCGGACTAAGTCTGCCCGTCATCATAATGACCCCCTAAGTTTGTAAAGTTACTGTCACCCGGCTTCATTCACAAGCACAATTAACATGTGCTGCCTGCTGTGGGGCCACTGGGATTAATTATGCAGCAAAGGATGACAACATTATGCCGTAGTGTTGACTAGATTATGCATTAAAAAAGGCTGCAGCGTAATGCAGGATATTTTCAGATATTTTACTATTTTGACGTGTGTACACATGCTAACAGTGTCTGGAAAGATTTTGCCTTTTTAGTACCAGTGCAACATACAAAGGCAGCAGCGAGAAAGGTGACCAGTCAACCTTTATAATAGGCGATGCACTCCGCAGCAACACAAGTCACATTTTATAACTTTTGATACGTTTGAGATACAAACAATTTATTAGTTTAAATGGTCAGATCATGCAGCAGATCTTGTATTATGAGGCAAATATGGCAGAGCCATAATTTTAGAGAAAACATTTGCAAACTAGGATATTTTGCCATTCATGTTTGAACTGCTGTTGTGGAAAAAGGGATTAGTGCTGATGACAGAAACTCCATGGCTCGGAGACAAATGGCTTGTGTTTCCACATTTTATCGTATTTGGTACATTCTGTGATTAGAAGCATATCCCACTTTGTAAATATATGTTAATGTCAATTACTCATTATACCCTTAAATAATCATGTGTATCCATTGGTTGATTAAACTGGGCAGTGAAATGCCAAACAAATACTATAAATTGGGATGTCTGCGCATTCTGGCCACACCTCTGGCTCCACCCACAGATCCAATCCTTGGGTTATTCCCGCCCTTTGATTCTCTGCCCACTGTTCCCCTACTTTCCCCCCCCCCCACTTCGACCACTGTGTAAGACTCAGCATCCCTTGACCTGTGATGTGCCGCCGCTGCGGGCACTGCATGTGCCACACATTTACGGTGCCAGGCTTCCGCATAAGGGAGGTGGCCATTATTGTATCCCTAAACGTGGGCACGTTGTCAGTTTGACATTGACTACACTAGAGGGATTCAAAGTTTCTTTTAAAAAATATAGCTAACATTTGGACCTATACATTTTATTTTGTACAAATTAATTGAATGTGTGTAAAATTTAGCAATGCCCGGGGAATTCTAGTAAAGGGACTACCCACTGTCAAATCACTAGCGTGTGTGATTGCTGCATTATTTATTACAAACTCTGACGTTGTGCTTTAACTTTGGATAAAAGTTATCATGAATTCTAGCACCAAGAAGCCAATATTGGTAAATATGTGTGTTACAAATAATCCCTAACACACACTGTGCATACAGTATATTTAATCTGGTGCTTTAATCATAGGCTGTTTTAAAGTATTCTGATAAAAATCGAATCGTGCTGTAGACAGCCTTGACTGGTGTTGGATCGAGGACCCGGAAGTCTGCACACCTAGCACACAGAGATAAAGCACCTTGTCAGAAAGTTTAGCGTTTTCCCTACAGATGGTGTTTGTTGGCCTGTGGCAGCATCAGTCACATGTCCTGGATTCCTGGCATTTAATTGAGTCTATCACAGTTCTGCCCCCCAGTGTTTTTTGTGCCCCACCTGACACACATCATGTCGGAGGATGGTTATGACGTTAACATTTTGCCCCCCCCTGGAAAATGTCTGCGCATGCCCATGTACACAAAGATGCATTGCAGGCAGGAAACGGGATCACCCCATCAACAAAATCGCCCCCCACCCGCGGTGAAACCTGTCCCCACCCTGCCATCCCACTGGGAAAATGCCCGGTGCCCCGTAGGCCAGTCCGGGCCAGGATCTTTGATTAAATTACCGACGGGAAAGAGATGGAGCAGTGCCCAGGATGCTGAGTTCAGCTCCACTCTGACCAAGCTGTCCCAGGGGATCAGGACCAAATAGGAAACAAGCCCCTGGCCCGAGCCTGCATTGCCCACCCCCTTGCCAACCAATACAAATGAAGCACCGTATTTCTATCACAGAGCATTGCTACAGCTGTTTTTTTAATAGAGAGAACGCTGGTACTGGTAGTCAAACCTACATGACTCTGTAAGTTCCCTTTCACACCCACACTGCCTCTTTTATTTATTTATCTTTCCACTGAATTCTCTCATAGATGATTATAGGTTGATAAGCGTTTTTAGGAAGAAACCTTGAGCCTTGCTGCCCCTCCTCCCCGCCTACACACTGGGTTCTCTGCGAATCACTCTTTTGCAATTTCCCTCAGAATCAGAGGTCACTCCATCTATATGAGTCACTTACCAGCTATATAAGGCGGAACCCTCCTGAGCAACACCAGCCTGAGCAGCAGAGATCGAAGATCCAGCCTGAGCAGCAGAGACCGAAGATTCAGCCTGAGCAGCAGAGGGAGTAGATCCAGCCTGAGCAGCAGAGATCGAAGATTCAGCCTGAGCAGCATAGGGAGTAGATCCAGCCTGAGCAGCAGAGATCGAAGATTCAGCCTAAGCAGCCGAGGCAGTAGATCCAGCCTGAGCAGCAGAGATCGAAGATTCAGCCTAAGCAGCAGAGGCAGTAGATCCAGCCTGAGCAGCAGAGGCAGTAGATCCAGTCTGAGCAGCAGAGGCAGTAGATCCAGCCTGAGCAGCAGAGCATGGGGGACCAATGGAAAGTGGTGAGTGTGAAGCAATTGAGGAGGTGAGTGTGAGTGACAAGATGGAAGCGGTGGTGGGACAATGGAAGAAGTGAGTGGTAGTGATACATTAGAAGAGGTGAGTGGGACAATGGAAGAGATGAGTGGGAGTGACACAATAGAAAAGGTGAGTGGGACAACGGTAGAGGTGAGTGGGACAATGGAAGAGGTGAGTGGGAGTGACATAATAGAAAAGGTGAGTGGGACAATGGAAGAGGTGAGTGGGAGTGACACAATAGAAAATGTGAGTGGGACAATGGAAGAGGTGAGTGAGGTGACACAAAAGAAAAGGTGAGTGGGACAATGGAATAGGTGAGTGTGAGTGACACAATAGAAGAGCTGAGTGGGACAATGGGAGAGGTGTGTGTGAGTGAGACAATGCAATAGGTGTGAATTGAACAAAGGAAGTGTTGAGTGGGGGTGAGACAATGGAAGAGGTGTGTGGGACAATGAAAGAGGTGAGTGAGAGTGGGTCAATGAAGGAAATGAGGGAGAGTGGGCCAGTGGAAGAGGGGAGTGGCACCACAAGAGTTAGGTTTTTGTCGGAGTATTAAAGTTTCCAGAAATTCGTAGACCTCAGCATGGCAATTTTAGGATTAAAGGAAAGGTGGTCAAATATGACACCATCGTTCTGGGCTTGATCATCTAGAGATTGAGGAGAACCAGGAAGGCAGGACACTATTGGACAGGCCAGACTGAGCCGGTTGTTGCCAAAAACAATCACTTCAGTCTTGTCGATGCGCATGACAAGAGTTAGTCTGTTGAGCGGGGTACATAATAAGTTGTGATTTGTTCGCATAGCTGTTAAACTGGTGCCCATACTCTGATGAGTCTGGCCAGTTTGTTATGTACATATTTAGGAGACTGGCACAAAGGAGGAACCGTTTTGGGTGTAAGAGACACCATTTGGCACCACTGTTTCTGAATTTCCCTGGGGGAGCAGCCCAATGTGTGTTGGGGTTTCTCATCTCCCTATTCACTCTGTGTGATTAGGGACATGGTTGGAAGTGTGTGGGGGCAGTTTTTTCTTCTGTGTACTCCCTTTGTATGTGAGAAAGGACAAAGGAAAAGGTGAGTGTTAGGGGTTAGAGGATGGACAATTCAAGGGAAGAGGTGAGTGTGAGGGGGTCTGGAGCGGCTTTGGTGGGAAAACTGTGTAAGAAGTATGCACATGGATAATGATGGAAGAGGTGAGTATAAGAGAAGTGATAAAAGGGAGCCGGGAAGGCTGAATGTACGGGGGTGAGGGATAGTGAAAGAGAGGGCTGAGGAGTGAAACATGAAAGGTGGAGACAATGGAAGATGAATTGTTAAAGTGCAATTGGATAATGATGACGCCAAGTGTGAATATAGTGGAAAGGAGGAGAATAGACAAAGAGAGAACATAGAGTGACATGGAGGCAAATGAGTGACACTTGGACACATTATTGTGAAGGTGAGAGGGGGCAATGGAAGGGTGGACTCTGAGGGTATGGCGGAGGGACAGCTTTCGTGAAGACTGTATCTGTGTGAAGCCGAGAGGCAAACCAGGGTGGAGATTGGGTGACCTAGAAAAATGTGTACACACGGGAAGTACATTCGACGATGCTTCACTATTACTAACAACACGTGCCCTTCTTCCCAGTCCTCGTCGAGTGAAGGGTGTCTGAGGTCTACGTCACGTGCAGCACCAGGGAGAACGAGCGTCACCTGAGCGTGTGACGTAGGGCAGGCACGCAGCAAGCGTGCACTCGTGAGGGAGATTGTAAATCCTCGAGGAGCAACAGGTGGTGTTCTAGTGTGTGTGCCTCACGGGTGAGAGTGCCCACAGTCCTCCTGAGTGCACTTGTTGCTTAGAGGTGCGCAACATGTTGCCTCAGCGAGAATACCCATAAACACAGGCTGTGTACTTTCTTGTGTGTTGTCCACACCGCTGCAAAGCATGTCTTTCACATGTGATGGTGTCCTGCTCCGATCCTGTGTGTGCGTCAGGGTGTGGAGCGCGCGTGGCAGGAGTGATGAGGCAGTTCAGTCCTCACTGCGGCTGTAGATCACGTGCTGCACGAGTGAGGGTGTTCTTTACTCTTCAGTGTGGGATTGGTGACTTGCCTATGGGGTCTTCAGACCATGGCTTCCTCCAGTGGAGGTGTGTCATCACCTGCGTGTGTGATGGGGCTGTGGAGCTTGAGTGGCATCAGTGAGGGGCTCTTCAATGTTCTGTGTGTATGGTGGCGTTCCTCGGACCTTATCCTGGGTGTGAGACAGGTGCTGCTCGAGGTTGTGAGCGTGTGCTGCACTAAGAATGGAACGCAAAGAATCTTATATAGCGCATTATGCCAAGGCGTCAAAGCGCTAGAAGCAACAGAAAGAAGCATTCGCTAAATTAATGAGAAAAGACAACATGCCTTTACGGAAGAGAAGAGAGCCACGTTTTGAATTGCTTCCGAAGGGCATCAAAAGAGTCCAGACTAGCAATTTGAGTGGGCAGGGTGTTCACATGTTGGCATCCGCTACAGAAAAGGAGCGGTCGCCCCATCCAGCTTTCCTAAGTTTTGGAATAGTCATCTTCTTAAGGCAAGATGACCTAGAATGTCTTTTCTTTCGGGAGTGTACCAATGAAAAGCTGTTCTGAGAGGCACAGACCTTTGCTGGTGTAGAACCTGAAATACCATGCAGAGCGCCTTGAATGTCTAACAGGAAGTCAGTGAAGGGAGCGCATACCCTCCCTTTCTGAGCGATGTTTGGGGACATTCAGAAGCAGGTGTGCAGCCGCATTCTGAGTGACCTGCAATCTGATGAGCGAGGACACTTCTGCTGTCTAAATATAAGGCGTTACAATAATCAAGGCACCATGGGGGATATCAATAACAATTAGAGATAAACAACGCTAAAGCGCGTTTAGCGATGTTTATCCTATCGCTGGATTTCATCGCCGTGATAGCACTGTATCCACAACGCTTTTCACAACAGCGATAAAAAATCCTGCGAAAGCGGGGAAATCGCCGTTTTGCAGGGAACATCGCTGGAAAACCAGCGATGTTCCCTGCAAAACGGCGATAACCTTGCTGATGCGACCCTGTGGTCGTATCAGCATATTCAACCCCCTATGTTAAGCATAGGTAAGTCAGGATTTTAGCAGGCGTTAGTTTTTGGCGAAAACCGCAGTTTTCGCCAAAATCTAATGTGTGCTACAATCCTGTGGGCTGCCTTGTAAATATTGCGATGTGAACATCAGCAATATTTTACATGGTAGTCCATCCAAGGTAAGCCCAGTGACGCCCACTTTGCCTCTCAGAGATGCAAAGGGAGGCGTCTGGAAAAGGGTACTAACATGCGATTATGCATGTTAGCACCCTCTTGTAAATAGGACAATAGTTTTATCTCCACTTTTTTGGCTTTTTAAGCCAAAAAAGCGGAGATAAAGCCCTTGTTAATATGCCCCCATGTTTTCAGAGCAATTGCTACTTCCACTCTAGGCTCCACCAAAAGGAATGCAAAGATTTTTTTAATGGATTTTGATTATATAAAAACAGGAGCTTACAGTTCTATTGACCTGGGTGTCAAAAGTGAGAGAATTGTCAAAAATGACACCTACGTTTTTGCCCGAAGCCACAGGGGTAGGTAATGGGCCTCACATCTCAGGCCACCAGATTTCTGATGATACCGATTGCTGTGCTCCAAAAACCAGGATCTCGTCTTAGCGGCATTTAATTTCAGATGATTTTCCTTCATCCAGTTACTAACACTGACCATGCAGAATTTAATCTTGTCAGCTGTCCCAGGCAAATCATCAGTTAAAGAAACAATGATTTGTAATTCGTCTGCATAAGACAGCACCTGAAAGTCAAACGACCTCACCAGTCTGGCCAGGGGTGCAACATATGTGTTAAAAACGGTCTGAATGAGGGAGGTCCCCTTTGAAACTCCGCAGGGAAGCTGGAAAGGATCAGCCCTGAACTTGCCACAGCTGACTTTATGAGTCCTATTAGTCAGAAAGGACTCTAAAAGTTCCAAAGCCGTATCCTTCACCTCTGCCTGATGCAGTCTTTGCACCAGGCGGGATGGGGATATCGTATTGAATGCAGTTGACAAATCCAGCGTTACCAGAATAGCAGCACCTACCCAATCTACCTGGCAGCGTATAGAATTTGCAGCGGCAATCAATGTCGACTCAGTGCTATGACCACTGAAAAATCCATTTTGTGAGGGTCTAAAAGATCATGTGCAGTTATGAACTTAACCAGTTCCTGGTTTAAATATGTGTCTAAAATCTTTGCTGGTGCAGGCTGCAGCGAAATAAGGTGCAGATTTTTAAGATCCTCCGCATCCCCACTAGGCTTTTTTTGGAGGGGAGGACTACTGCTTCCTTCCACAGTTGAGGAAATACTCCTGTGGGCAATATCTGATGGAAACCTCTTGCAGGAAAGGCACAATCAGGTACGGAGGACGTTGAAGAATTGTAGGAGGACAGGGACCATCAGGTGATCCTGATTTTAAGCTCATAAGAAGATTTTCTGCTTTAGACAAGGAGATTGGAGTAAAAGCTGACAAAACAGAGAGCACATAATCGTCGAACGCATATTCCGTTACCAATGCAGAGGGAAGTTCTTTCTCCAGTACGTTGAACTCAGACTAGATCTTTAAGATCTTGTCTTTGAAATACGCTGCAACATTATTGCAAAAACTTTGAGAGCTTTCCAAGGGTTGCTGAGTACCCGGTATGCAAAGCTCTTTGACCACCTTGAATAATACATTGGGAGTGTTGGTGACGATTCTAATTTTTCTAATTTAACAAGTGGATTTGGTTGCAGCACTAGCACGTTTATATATAAGTAACACTTCTTTGTGTTTACCTTTTTCTTCTGATGTAGAATTAGCCCTCCATTTTTCTTTTGCCTCCAGCACTGCCTTCTTAGTATTTTCATTTCTTCCGAGAACCAGGGTGCGGAAGCTTTGGCTCTAGTGCAAATCATAGATTTAATAGAAGCGACTTGGTCAATGGTGCCCGTAAGCCAGTTTTTAAAGTTATCTGCACTAAGTTTATGGGCATAATTATTATTTTCAAAAGCCTCTCTAAGCGCAGATGTCATATCTTCTGCAGAGATTTTATTCCAACTCTTAAAGAGTATAGGTTTATCCTGTGACTGTCCTACTTTTGTCTGCGTTAACATTCTATAAGTCACCCCCGAGTGATCCACCCAGCTTAAAGGAAGAGTATCCCCCACCGACAATGCTTCATGGTTGGTAAAAATCCATTCCAATTTATGTCCTACTGTATGGGTCGGGGATTTGACATATTGGATAAATTCAAAGCTTGACATACATCCCAGCAGTTTGAGGGAGTCATTGCGCCCCTTATCTTCCAAATGGGAGTTAAAATCACCCAATGTAGTGAGCAAGGTAAAGAAATTCAGCCCCAGGACTCGATAAACTGAGTCCAAGAGCCAGGGGGTGATATATCAGTAGCCCGGAGAGTGAGATATTCTTGATCACTTTAAGTTTAAACTCTGCCACCTCACACATCCCGTCAAAGTCCACACTAATTGGCTCTAAGGTGCACCTAATAGACTTTATTTTAGTGTAATAGCCACACCACTCTATGGAGGGGCCAGTCAAGCCTAACAATCATAAAGCCTGAGCGGACAGATGACACCAGGTCGGGTCCTGAATCCCCCTAAGCTTAGGTCTCCGTAATGAACAAACATTCTAGATCCAACATCAGTGAGGGACTCTTCCATGTTCTGTGTGTGGTGGCGTTCCTCAGAGGTGCAGATCACATGCCTCCTCAGTGTGTGACAGGTGCTGCTTGAAGTTGCAGTGCGTGTGCTGCACTAAGTGTCTTCAGTGTTCAGCGTGTGTCGGTGATGTCTGCCCTGGTGAGGCCTCAGTGTGTGACTAGTTATCTAGAGTGGGTTTGTTCACAGGTGAGAGGGCAGGCACTGCTGCTCAAGAGTGAATGCTCATCTTCTTAGATAGTCACGGTGTGAGGCACCAGGCAAGAGCATCTCAGTTCCCACTGTGTGACAGCGACACTCAGTAATGCCCTGCATTAGTGAGGGTGTGTCACCATCCTGTGTATGTGACAGGTGGTGCTTCGTGTAGTGCAAAAGGTGCTCTTCAGTTCTGATTGGTTGACGAGTTTACTGTGGTACAGAACATGTGCCGCATCAGTGAGAGGGTTCTTCGGTCATCTTTGGGTCCCCGGGGTCTTAGGTGTTCAGAGAATGTGCAGCGCTAGTGAGAGAACTTCGTGCCATGTGGTGTTCAGTGCTGTAGAGTATTTGCTTCTCTACTGAGGCAGCTTTTCAATTCCCGATGAATGATTGGTCAATCTGGGCAGGGGCTGAACGCAGGCCCCTGCAGCCCCTGGGGAGCAGGCGGGGACCCCGAACCTTTAGGGGGCTCCAACCCTTCAGGCGGTCCCCACTGAGCCCAAGACCAATGATTATCTGTGAGACATGGGCTACTCAGGAGCCTCTATCACATTCTGCAGGGGGGGGGGGCTCATAATATTGTGTTACACCAGTGGATCTGAGCTGAACATGTGCTGCACTAGTGTGAATGGACTCTCCATATGTCATTGTGTGACAAGCATACAAGGGGCTACAATGCATATGCTATACTAGTGAGGGTGCTCTTCAACCCGTAGTATGTGCCAAGGGGCCTGGGCACGTCATAGGCACTACTCAGTCCCTGCGTTTAACAGGGAGTTCTGAGGATGCATTAAGGAGAGGGTGTTCCAGGGAGTTCTGAGGAGGCATCAAGGATGAAGTGTACGATGGAGTACTGAGAATGCACTAAGGAGAGGGTGTACATGGGAGTTCAGAGGAGGCATTAGGGAGAGGGTGTACATCAGGGTTCTGAGGATGCATTAGGGAGAGGGTGTACCTCAGAGTTCTGAGGATACATTAGGGAGAGGGTGTACAGGGAGTTCTGAGGATGGATTAAGAAGAGGGTGTACCTCAGAGTTCTGAGGATGCATTAAGAAGAGGGTGTACAGGGAGTTCTGAGGATGCATTAGGGAGAGGGTGTACATCAGGGTTCTGAGGATGCATTAAGAAGAGGGTGTACCACAGAGTTCTGAGGATGCATTGAGGAGAGGGTGTACATCAGGGTTCTGAGGATGCATTAAGAAGAGGGCGTACAGGGAGTTCTGAGGATTCATTAAGGAGATGGTGTACCACGGAGTTCTGAGGATGCATTAGGGAGAGGGTGTACATCAGGGTTCTGAGGATGCATTAGGGAGAGGGTGTACCTCAGAGTTCTGAGGATACATTAGGGAGAGGGTGTACATCAGGGTTCTGAGAATGGATTAAGAAGAGGGTGTACCTCAGAGTTCTGAGGATGTACAGCGAGTTCTGAGGGTGCACTAAGAAGAGTTGTGTACCAAGGAGTTCTGAGGATGCATTAGGGAGAGGCTGTACCTCAGGGTTCTGAGGATGCATTAAGGAGCAATGTACAGGGAGTTCTGAGGATGCATTAGGGAGAGGGTGTACCACGGAGTTCTGAGGATGCATTAGGGAGAGGGTGTACCACAGAGTTCTGAGGATGCATTAGGGAGAGGGTGTACCTCAGGGTTCTGAGGATGCATTAAGGAGAGGATGTACAGGGAGTTCTGAGGGTGCACTAAGGAGAGTTGTGTACCAAGGAGTTCTGAGGATGCATTAGGGAGAGGGTGTACATCAGGGGTCTGAGGATGCATTAAGAAGAGGGTGTACCAAGGAGTTCAGAGGATGCATTAGGGAGAGGGTGTACATCAGGGTTCTGAGGATGCATTAAGAAGAGGGTGTACAGGGAGGTCTGAGGATGCATTAAGGAGAGGGTGTACCACAGAGTTCTGAGGATGCATTAGGGAGAGGGTGTACCTCAGGTTCTGAGGATGCATTAAGGAGAGGATGTACAGGGAGTTCTGAGGGTGCACTAAGGAGAGTTGTGTACCAAGGAGTTATGAGGATGCATTAGGGAGAGGGTGTACATCAGGGGTCTGAGGATGCATTAAGAAAGGGGTGTACCAAGGAGTTCTGAGGATGCATTAGGGAGAGGGTGTACATCAGGGTTCTGAGGATGCATTAAGAAGAGGGTGTACAGGGAGTTCTGAGGATGCATTAAGGAGAGGGTGTACCACGGAGTTCTGAGAATGCATTAGGGAGAGGGTGTACCTCAGGGTTCTGAGGATGCATTAAGGAGAGGGTGTACAGGGAGTTCTGAGGATGCATTAAGGAGAGTTGTGTACCACGGCGTTATGAGGATGCATTAGGGAGAGGGTGTACAGGGAGTTCTGAGGATGGATTAAGAAGAGGGTGTACCTCAGAGTTCTGAGGATGTACAGGGAGTTCTGAGGGTGCACTAAGGAGAGTTGTGTACCAAGGAGTTCTGAGGATGCATCAGGGAGAGGGTGTACATCAGGGTTCTGAGGATGCATTAAAGAGAGGGATTACAGGGAGTTCTGAGGATGCATTAAGGAGAGGGTGTACCACGGAGTTCTGAGGATGCATTAGGGAGAGGGTGTACCTCAGGGTCCTGAGGATGCATTAAGGAGAGGATGTACAGGGCGTTCTGAGGGTGCACTAAGGAGAGTTGTGTACCAAGGAGTTCTGAGGATGCATTAGGGAGAGGGTGTACATCAGGGTTCTGAGCATGCATTAAGAAGAGGGTGTACCAAGGAGTTCTGAGGATGCGTTAGGACGAGGGTGGACATCAGGGTTCTGAGGATGCACTAAGAAGAGGGTGTACAGGGAGTTCTGAGGATGCATTAAAGAGAGGGTGTACCACGGAGTTCTGAGGATGCATTAGGGAAAGGGTGTACCATAGAGTTCTGAGGATGCATTAGGGAGAGGGTGTACCTCAGGGTTCTGAGGATGCATTAGGGAGAGGGTGTACAGGGAGTTCTGAGGATGCATTAAGGAGAGGGTGTACATGGGATATCTGAGGATGCATTAAGGAGAGGTTGTACCAGGGAGTTCTGAGGATGCATTAGGGAGAGGGTGTACCACAGAGTTCTGAGGATGCATTAGGGAGAGGGTGTACCTCAGGGTTCTGAGGATGCATTAAGAAGAGGGTATACGAGGGAGTTCTGAGGGTGCACTAAGGAGAGTTGTGTACCAAGGAGTTCTGAGGATGCATTAGGGAGAGGGTGTACATCAGGGTTCTGAGGATGCATTAAGAAGAGGGTGTACCAAGGAGTTCTGAGGATGCATTAGGGAGAGGGTGTACATCAGGGTTCTGAGGATGCATTAGGGAGAGGGTGTACCTCAGGGTTTTGAGGATGCATTAAGGAGAGGATGTACCTCAGGGTTCTGAGGATGCATTAAGGAGAGGATGTACAGGGAGTTCTGAGGGTGCACTAAGGAGAGTTGTGTACCAAGGTGTTCTGAGGATGCATAAGGAGAGGGTGTACATCAGGGTTCTGAGGATGCATCAAGAAGAGGGTGTACCAAGGAGTTCAGAGGATGCATTAGGGAGAGGGTGTACACCAGGGTTCTGAGGATGCATTAAGAAGAGGGTGTACAGGGAGGTCTGAGGATGCATTAAGGAGAGGGTGTACCACAGAGTTCTGAGGATGCATTAGGGAGAGGGTGTACCTCAGGGTTCTGAGGATGCATTAAGGAGAGGATGTACAGGGAGTTCTGAGGGTGCACTAAGGAGAGTTGTGTACCAAGGAGTTCTGAGGATGCATTAGGGAGAGGGTGTACATCAGGGGTCTGAGGATGCATTAAGAAGAGGGTGTACCAAGGAGTTCTGAGGATGCATTAGGGAGAGGGTGTACATCAGGGTTCTGAGGATGCATTAAGAAGGGGGTGTACAGGGAGTTCTGAGGATGCATTAAGGAGAGTGTGTACCACGGAGTTCTGAGAATGCATTAGGGAGAGGGTGTACCTCAGGATTCTGAGGATGCATTAAGGAGAGGGTGTACAGGGAGTTCTGAGGATGCATTAAGGAGAGTTGTGAACCACTGCGTTATGAGGATGCATTAGGGAGAGGGTGTACAGGGAGTTCTGAGGATGGATTAAGAAGAGGGTATACCTCAGAGTTCTGAGGATGTACAGGGAGTTCTGAGGGTGCACTAAGGAGAGTTGTGTACCAAGGAGTTCTGAGGATGTATTAGGGAGAGGGTGGACATCAGGGTTCTGAGGATGCACTAAGAAGAGGGTGTACAGGGAGTTCTGAGGATGCATTAAAGAGAGGGTGTACCACGGAGTTCTGAGGATGCATTAGGGAAAGGGTGTACCACAGAGTTCTGAGGATGCATTAGGGAGAGGGTGTACCTCAGGGTTCTGAGGATGCATTAGGGAGAGGGTGTACAGGGAGTTCTGATTATGCATTAAGGAGAGGGTGTACATGGGATATCTGAGGATGCATTAAGGAGAGGTTGTACCAAGGAGTTCTGAGGATGCATTAGGGAGAGGGTGTTCCACAGAGTTCTGAGGATGCATTAGGGAGAGGGTGTACCTCAGGGTTCTGAGGATGCATTAAGAAGAGGGTATCCGAGGGAGTTCTGAGGGTGCACTAAGGAGAGTTGTGTACCAAGGAGTTCTGAGGATGCATTAGGGAGAGGGTGTACATCAGGGTTCTGAGGATGCATTAAGAAGAGGGTGTACCAAGGAGTTCTGAGGATGCATTAGGGAGAGGGTGTACCACAGAGTTCTGAGGATGCATTGAGGAGAGGGTGTACCACGGAGTTCTGAGGATGCATTAGGGAGAGGATGTACAGGGAGTTCTGAGGGTGCACTATGGAGAGTTGTGTACCAAGGAGTTCTGAGGATGCATTAGGGAGAGGCTGTACCTCAGGGTTCTGAGGATGCATTAAGGAGAGGTGAACCACGGAGTTCTGAGGATGCATTAAGGAGAGGGTGTACCACGGAGTTCTGAGGATGCATTGAGGAGAGGGTGTACCACGGAGTTCTGAGGATGCATTAGGGAGAGGGTGTACCATGGAGTTCTGAGGATGCATTGAGGGGAGGGTGTACCACAGAGTTTTGAGGATGCATTAAGGAGAGGGTGTACCACGGAGTACTGAGGATGCATTAGGGAGAGGGTGTACATCAGGGTTCTGCGGATGCATTAGGGAGAGGGTGTACCTCAGAGTTCTGAGGATACCTTACGGAGAGGGTGTACATCAGGGTTCTGAGGATGGATTAAGAAGAGGGTGTACCAAGGAGTTCTGAGGATGCATTAGGGAGAGGCTGTACCTCAGGGTTCTGAGGATGCATTAAGGAGCAATGTACAGGGAGTTCTGAGGATGCATTAAGGAGAGGGTGTACCACGGAGTTCTGAGGATGCATTAGGGCGAGGGTGTACATCAGGGTTCTGAGGATGCATTAAGAAGAGGGTGTACCAAGGAGTTCTGAGGATGCATTAGGGAGAGGGTGTACATCAGGGTTTTGAGGATGTATTAAGAAGAGGGTGTACAGGGACTTCTGAGGATGCATTAAGGAGAGGGTGTACCACGGAGTTCTGAGGATGCATTAGGGAGAGGGTGTACCTCAGGGTTCTGAGGATGCATTAGGAAGAGGTTGTACATCAGGGTTCTGAGGATGCATTAAGAAGAGGGTGTACCAAGGAGTTCTGAGGATGCATTAGGGAGAGGGTGTATCTCAGGGTTCTGAGGATGCATTAAGGAGAGGCTCTACAGGGAGTTCTGAGGGTTCACTAAGGAGAGTTGTGTACCAAGGAGTTCTGAGGATGCATTAGGGAGAGGCTGTACCTCAGGGTTCTGAGGATGCATTAAGGAGAGGGTGTACCAGCGAGTTCTGAGGATGCATTAGGGAGAGGGTGTACCACAGAGTTCTGAGGATGCATTAGGGAGAGGGTGTACCTCAGGGTTCTGGGGAGGCATTAAGGAGAGGGTGTACAGGGAGTTCTGAGGGTGCACTAAGGAGAGTTGTGTACCAAGGAGTTCTGAGGATGCAATAGGGAGAGGGTGTACCTCAGGGTTCTGAGGATGCATTAAGAAGAGGGTGTACAGGGAGTTCTGAGGATGAATTAAGGAGAGGGTGTACCACGGAGTTCTGAGGATGCATTAGGGAGAGGGTGTACCACAGAGTTCTGAGGATGCATTAGGGAGAGGGTGTACCAAGGAGTTCTGAGGATGCATTAGGGAGAGGGTGTACATCAGGGTTCTGAGGATGCAATAAGGAGAAGGTGTACAGGGAGTTCTGAGGGTGCACTAAGGAGAGATGGGAGTTCTGAGGATGCATTAAGGAGAGGGTGTACCAGGGAGTTCTGAGGATGCATTAGGGAGAGGGTGTACCACAGAGTTCTGAGGATGCATTAGGGAGAGGGTGTACCTTAGGGTTCTGAGGATGCATTAGGGAGAGGGTGTACAGGGAGTTCTGAGGGTGCATTAAGGAGAGGGTGTACATGGGAGTTCTGAGGATGCATTAAGGAGAGGGTGTACCAAGGAGTTCTGAGGATGCATTAGGGAGAGGGTGTACATCAGGGTTCTGAGGATGCAATAAGGAGAAGGTGTACAGGGAGTTCTGAGGGTGCACTAAGGAGAGATGGGAGTTCTGAGGATGCATTAAGGAGAGGATGTACCAGGGAGTTCTGAGGATGCATTAGGGAGAGGGTGTACCACAGAGTTCTGAGGATGCATTAGGGAGAGGGTGTACCTCAGGGTTCTGAGGATGCAATAAGGAGAAGGTGGTCAGGGAGTTCTGAGGGTGCACTAAGGAGAGATGTGTACCAAGGAGTTCTGAGGAGGCATTAGGGAGAGGGTGTACATCAGGGTTCTGAGGATGCATTAAGAAGAGGGTGTACCATAGAGTTCTGAGGATGCATTAGGCAGAGTGTGTATCTCAGGGTTCTGAGGATGCATTAAGGAGAGGATGTACAGGGAGTTCTGAGGGTTCACTAAGGAGAGTTTTGTTCCAAGGAGTTCTGAGGATGCATTAGGGAGAGGCTGTACCTCAGGGATCTGAGGATGCATTAAGGAGAGGGTGTACCAAGGAGTTCTGAGGATGAATTAGGGAGAAGGTGTACATCAGGGTTCTGAGGATGCATTAAGGAGAGGGTGTACCACAGAGTTCTGAGGATGTATTGAGGAGAGGGTGTACCACAGAGTTCTGAGTATGCATTAGGGAGAGGGTGTACCACGGAGTTCTGAGGATGCATTAGGGAGAGGCTGTACCTCAGGGTGTACAGGGAGTTCTGAGGGTGCACAAGGAGAGTTGTGTACCAAGGAGTTCTGAGGATGCATTAAGGAGACGGTATACGAAGGAGTTCTGAGGATGCACTAAGGAGAGTGTTTACCGGGGGAGTTCTGAGGGTGCATTAAGGAGAGGGTGTACCAGGGAGTTCTAAGGATACACTCAGGATAGTGCTCTTCCATTCACAATACTGAGATCTGGAGGGGTGCACAGAATGTGCTACACTATTAATGGTGCCCTGCGAACGCTAGTGTAGGGCCGGAGGTGCTAGGGGCTTCTGGGCATGCACTGCACTCCTGAGTGTGCACTTTAGTCCTCAGTGTTGGCAGAGCGTGCCCAGGGGCTGTATTAATAAGGTAGGTCTTCAATCTTCACTGCACGAAGAGTGCTGAGGGATTCAGGAATGTGTTGCACTACTGAGGTTGCTCTATCAAACGCAGTATAAGGCAGAGTATGTTCTTGGGAGCAGAAAACACTAGCGAGGGTGTTCCAGTACGTGGTCCAGGTAGATCTTAGGCATGCAGACAATGTACAGCACTAGTGAGGGTGTTCGTCAATGGGGTCCAGGTAGATCTTAGATGTGCAGACAATGTACAGCACTAGCGAGGGTGTTCTGCAATGTGGTCCAGGTAGATCTTAGGCGTGCAGACAGTGTACATCACTAGTGGGGTGCGCCTCAGTTGGTGACACAGGTGGTCAGCGGTAGAAAGACTATGATGCACTGGTTAGGGTGCTTTTCATGCCACAGTGTGTGACGAAGAGTGCACAAAGGTGAAGAGAAAGCGCTGCACTACTCTATAATATTGAGTGTGAGTCAGGAGGTTTGTAAAGGTGCATAGAATATGCTCCACCAGCGATGGTGCTCTTCAGTCCTCAGTGTGTATGACACAGTCTTGAGTATGTGCTGCATTAGTGAGGCCTCTCCCCAGAATTCAGTGTATGACACAGTCAGGGGTATACGCTGCACCGTTGAGGGTGCTCTTCAGTCCTCAGTGTGTGACACAGTCAGGGGTATATGCTGCACTGGTGAGGGTGCTCTCCAGACTTCAGTGTATGACACAGTCAGGGGTATATGCTGCACTGGTGAGGGTGCTCTCCAGACTTCAGTGTATGACACTTGTCAGGGTATATGCTGCACTGGTGAGGGTGCTCTTCAGTCCTCAGTGTGTGACACAGTCAGGGGTATATGCTGCACTGGTAAAGGGTGCTCTTCAGTCCTCAGTGTGTGACACAGTCAGGGGTATATGCTGCACTAGTGAGGGTGCTCTTCAGTCCTCAGTGTGTGACACAGTCAGGGGTATATGCTGCACTAGTGAGGGTGCTCTTCAGACTTCAGTGTGTGACACAGTCAGGGGTGTATGCTGCACTGGTGAGGGTGCTCTCCAGACCCTAGTGTATGACACAGTCAGGGGTGTATGCTGCACTGGTGAGGGTGCTTTCCAGACTTCAGTGTATGACACGGTCAGGGGTATATGCTGCACTAGTAAGGGTGCTCTCCAGACGTCAGTGGATGACACAGTCAGGGGTATATGCTGCACTAGTGAGGGTGCTCTTCAGTCCTCAGTGTGTGACACAGTCAGGTGTATATGCTGCACTGGTGAGGGTGCTCTCCAGACTTCAGTGTATGACACGGTCAGGGGTATATGCTGCACTGGTGAGGGTGCTCTCCAGACTTCAGTGTATGACACAGTCAGGGGTATATGCTGCACTAGTGAGGGTGCTCTTCAGTCCTCAGTGTGTGACACAGTCAGGGGTATATGCTGCACTGGTGAGGGTGCTCTCCAGACTTCAGTGTATGACACAGTCAGGGGTATATGCTGCACTGGTGAGGGTGCTCTCCAGTCCTCAGTGTGTGACACAGTCAGGGGTATATGCTGCACTAGTGAGGGTCCCCTCCAGACTTCAGTGTATGACACAGTCAAGGGTATATGCTGCACCGGTGAGGGTGCTCTCCAGACTTCAGTGTATGATACGGTCAGGGGTATATGCTGCACTGGTGACGGTGGTCTTCAGTCCTTAGTGTGTGACACAGTCAGGGGTATATACTGCACTAGTGAGGGTGCTCTCCAGACCTCGGTGTGTGACACAGTCAGGGGTATATGCTGCACTGGTGAGGGTGCTCTTCAGTCCTCAGTGTGTGACAAAGTCAGGGGTATATGCTGCACTGGTGAGGGTGTTCTTCAGTCCTAAGTGTGTGACACAGTCAGGGGTATATGCTGCACTAATGAGGGTGCTCTTCAGACTTCAGTGTGTGACACAGTCAGGGGTATATGCTGCACTAGTGAGGGTGCTCTCCAGACTTCAGTGTATGACACAGTCAAGGGTATATGCTGCACTAGTGAGAGTGCTCTCCAGACTTCAGTGCATGACACAGTCAGGGGTATATGCTGCACTAGTGAGGGTTCTCTTCAGTCCTAAGTGTGTGACACAGTCAGGGGTATATGCTGCACTGGTGAGGGAGCTCTTCAGACCTCTGTGTGTGACACAGTCTGGGGTATATGCTGCACCGGTGAGGGTGCTCTCCAGACCCCAATGTATGACACAGTCAGGGGTATATGCTGCACTGGTGAGGGTGCTCTTCAGACCCCAGTGTATGACACAGCCAGGGGTATATGCTGCACTGGTGAGGGTGCTCTTCAGACCCCAGTGTATGACACAGACAGGGTTTTATGCTGCACTGGTTAGGGTTCTCTCCAGACTTCAGTGTATGACACAGTCAGGGGTATATGCTGCACTAGTGAGGGTGCCCTCCAGTCCTCAGTGTGTATGACACAGTCAGGGGTATATGCTGCACTAGTGAGGGTGCTCTCCAGACCTCGGTGTGTGACACAGTCAGGGGTATATGCTGCACTGGTGAGGGTGCTCTCCAGACCTCGGTGTGTGACACAGTCAGGGGTATATGCTGCACTGGTGAGGGTGTTCTCCAGTCCTCAGTGTGTGACACAGTCAGGGGTATATGCTGCACTAGTGAGGGTGCTCTTCAGTCCTCAGTGTGTGACACAGTCAGGGGTATATGCTGCACTGGTGAGGGTGCTCTTCAGTCCTCAGTGTGTGCACAGTCTGGGGTATATGCTGCACTAGTGAGGGTGCTCTCCAGACTTCAGTGTATGACACTTGTCAGGGTATATGCTGCACTGGTGAGGGTTCTCTTCAGTCCTAAGTGTGTGACACAGTCAGGGGTATATGCGGCACTGGTGACGGAGCTCTTCAGACCTCTGTGTGTGACACAGTCTGGGGTATATGCTGCACCGGTGAGGGTGCTCTCCAGACCCCAATGTATGACACAGTCAGGGGTATATGCTGCACTGGTGAGGGTGCTCTTCAGACCCCAGTGTATGACACAGCCAGGGGTATATGCTGCACTGGTGAGGGTGCTCTTCAGACCCCATTGTATAACACAGCCAGCGGTATATGCTGCACTGGTGAGGGTGCTCTCCAGACTTCAGTGTATGACACAGTCAGGGGATATGCTGCACTAGTGAGGGTGCCCTTCAGTCCTCAGTGTGTATGACACAGTCAGGGATATATGCTGCACTAGTGAGGGTGCTCTCCAGACCTCGGTGTGTGACACAGTCAGGGGTATATGCTGCACTGGTGAGGGTGCTCTCCAGACCTCGGTGTGTGACACAGTCAGGGGTATATGCTGCACTGGTGAGGGTGCTCTTCAGTCCTCAGTGTGTGACCCAGTCAGGGGTATATGCTACACTGGTGAGGGTGCTCTTCAGTCCTCAGTGTGTGACACAGTCAGGGGTATATGCTGCACTGGTGAGGGTGCTCTCCAGACTTCAGCGTATGACACGGTTAGGGGTATATGCTGCACTAGTGAGGGTGCTCTCCAGACTTCAGCGTATGACACAGTCAGGGGTATATGCTGCACTGGTGAGGGTGCTCTCCAGACTTCAGTGTATGACACGGTCAGGGGTATATGCTGCACTGGTGAGGGTGCTCTTCAGTCCTTAGTGTGTGACACAGTCAGGGGTATATGCTGCACTAGTGAGGGTGCTCTCCAGACTTCAGTGTATGACACAGTCAAGGGTATATGCTGCACCGGTGAGGGTGCTCTCCAGACTTCAGTGTAATACACGGTCAGGGGTATATGCTGCACTGGTGACTGTGCTCTTCAGTACTTAGTGTGTGACACAGTCAGGGGTATATACTGCACTAGTGAGGGTGCTCTCCAGACCTCGGTGTGTGACATAGTCAAGGGTATATGCTGCACTGGTGAGGGTGCTCTTCAGTCCTCAGTGTGTGACATAGTCAGGGGTATATGCTGCACTAGTGAGGGTGCTCTCCAGACTTCAGTGTGTGACACAGTCAGGGGTATATGCTGCACTGGTGAGGGTGCTCTCCAGACCTCGGTGTGTGACAAAGTCAGGGGTATATGCTGCACTGGTGAGGGTGCTCTCCAGACCCCAGTGTATGACAGGGTCAGGGGCATATGCTGCACTAGTGAGGGTGCTCTCCAGACTTCAGTGTATGACACAGTCAGGGGTATGTGCTGCACTAATGAGGGTGCTCTTCAGACTTCAGTGTGTGACACAGTCAGGGGTATATGCTGCACTAGTGAGGGTGCTCTCCAGACTTCAGTGTATGACACAGTCAATGGTATATGCTGCACTAGTGAGAGTGCTCTCCAGACTTCAGTGCGTGACACAGTCAGTGGTATATGCTGCACTAGTGAGGGTTCTCTTCAGTCCTAAGTGTGTGGCACAGTCAGGGGTATATGCTGCACTGGTGAGGGAGCTCTTCAGACCTCTGTGTGTGACACAGTCTGGGGTATATGCTGCACCGGTGAGGGTGCTCTCCAGACTTCAGTGTATGACACAGTCAGGGGTATATGCTGCACTGGTGAGGGTGCTCTCCAGACGTCAGTGTGTGACACAGTAAGGGGTATATGCTGCACTGGTGAGGGTGCTCTCCAGACTTCAGTGTGTGACACAGTCAGGGGTATATGCTGCACTGGTGAGGGAGCTCTTCAGACCTCTGTGTGTGACACAGTCTGGGGTATATGCTGCACCGGTGAGGGTGCTCTCCAGACCCCAATGTATGACACAGTCAAGGGTATATGCTGCACTGGTGAGGGTGCTCTTCAGACCCCAGTGTATGACACAGCCAGGGGTATATGCTGCACTGGTGAGGCTGCTCTTCAGACCCCAGTGTATGACACAGCCAGGGGTATATGCTGCACTGGTGAGGGTGCTCTCCGGACTTCAGTGTATGACACAGTCAGGGGTATATGCTGCACTAGTGAGGGTGCCCTTCAGTCCTCAGTGTGTATGACACAGTCAGGGGTATATGCTGCACTAGTGAGGGTCCTCTCCAGACCTCGGTGTGTGACACAGTCAGCGGTATATGCTGCACTGGTGAGGGTGCTCTCCAGACCTCGGTGTGTGACACAGTCAGGGGTATATGCTGCACTGGTGAGGGTGCTCTTCAGTCCTCAGTGTGTGCCCCAGTCAGGGGTATATGCTGCACTGGTGAGGGTGCTCTTCAGTCCTCAGTGTGTGCACAGTCTGGGGTATATGCTGCACTAGTGAGGGTGCTCTCCAGACTTCAGTGTATGACACTGGTCAGGGTATATGCTGCACTGGTGAGGGTGCTCCTCAGTCCTCAGTGTGTGACACAGTCAGGGGTATATGCTGCACTAGTGAGGGTGCTCTTCAGTCCTTGGTGTGTGACACAGTCAGGGGTATATGCTGCACTGGTGAGGGTGCTCTCCAGACTTCAGTGTATGACACAGTCAGGGGTATATGCTGCACTAGTGAGGGTGCTCTTCAGTCCTCAGTGTGTGACACAGTCAGGGGTATATGCTGCACTAGTGAGAGTGCTCTTCAGTCCTCAGTGTGTGACACAGTCAGGGGTATATGCTGCACTGGTTAGGGTGCTCTTCAGTCCTTGGTGTGTGACACAGTCAGGGGTATATGCTGCACTGGTGAGGGTGCTCTCCAGACTTCAGTGTATGACACAGTCAGGGGTATATGCTGCACTAGTGAGGGTGCTCTTCAGTCCTCAGTGTGTGACACAGTCAGGGGTAAAGGCTGCACTGGTGAGGGTGCTCTTCAGACTTCAGTGTATTACAAAATCAGGGGTATATGCTGCACTAGTGAGGGTGCTCTTCAGTCCTCAGTGTGTATGACACAATCAGGGGTATATGCTGCACTAGTGAGGGTGCTCTCCAGACCTCGGTGTGTGACACAGTCAGGGGTATATGCTGCACTGGTGAGGGTGCTCTTCAGTCCTTGGTGTGTGACACAGTCAGGGGTATATGCTGCACTGGTGAGGGTGCTCTCCAGACTTCAGTGTATGACACAGTCAGGGGTATATGCTGCACTAGTGAGGGTGCTCTTCAGTCCTCAGTGTGTGACACAGTCAGGGGTATATGCTGCAATAGTGAGAGTGCTCTTCAGTCCTCAGTGTGTGACACAGTCAGGGGTATATGCTGCACTGGTGAGGGTGCTCTTCAGTCCTTGGTGTGTGACACAGTCAGGGGTATATGCTGCACTGGTGAGGGTGCTCTCCAGACTTCCGTGTATGACACAGTCAGGGGTATATGCTGCACTAGTGAGGGTGCTCTTCAGTCCTCAGTGTGTGACACAGTCAGGGGTATAGGCTGCACTGGTGAGGGTGCTCTTCAGACTTCAGTGAATTACAAAATCAGGGGTATATGCTGCACTAGTGAGGGTGCTCTTCAGTCCTCAGTGTGTATGACACAATCAGGGGTATATGCTGCACTAGTGAGGGTGCTCTCCAGACCTCTTTGTGTGACACAGCCTGGGGTATATGCTGCACTGGTGAGGGTGCTCTCCAGACCTCGGTGTGTGACACAGTCAGGGGTATATGCTGCACTGGTGAGGGTGCTCTTCAGTCCTCGGTGTGTGACACACTCAGGGGTATATGCTGCACTATTGAGGGTGCTCTCCCGACTTCAGTGTATGACACGGTCAGGGGTATATGCTGCACTGGTGAGGGTGCTCTTCAGTCCTCATAGTGTGACACAGTCAGGGGTATATGCTACACTGGTGAGGGTGCTCTTCAGTCCTCAGTGTGTGACACTGTCAGGGGTATATGCTTCACTAGTGAGAGTGCTATTCAGTCCTCAGTGTGTGACACAGTCAGGGGTATATGCTGCACTAGTGAGGGTGCTCTTCAGTCCTCAGTGTGTATGACCCAGTCAGGGGTATATGCTGCACTGGTGAGGGTGCTCTTCAGTCCTCAGTGTGTGACACAGTCAGGGGCATATGCTGCACTGGTGAGGGTGCTCTTCAGTCCTCAGTGTGTGACACAGTCAGGGGTATATGCTGCACTGGTGAGGTTGCTCTCCAGACTTCAGTGTATGACACGGTCAGGGGTATATGCTGCACTGGACTGGTGAGGGTGCTCTCCAGACTTCAGTGTATGACACGGTTAGGGGGATATGCTGCACTGGTGAGGGTGCTCTTCAGTCCTTGGTGTGTGACACAGTCAGGGGTATATGCTGCACTGGTGAGTGTGCTCTCCAGACTTCAGTGTATGACACAGTCAGGGGTATATGCTACACTAGTGAGGGTGCTCCTCAGTCCTCAGTGTGTGACACAGTCAGGGGTATATGCTGCACTGGTGAGGGTGCTCTTCAGTCCTCAGTGTGTGCACAGTCTGGGGTATATGCTGCACTAGTGAGGGTGCTCTCCAGACTTCAGTGTATTACACTTGTCAGGGTATATGCTGCACTGGTGAGGGTGCTCCTCAGTCCTCAGTGTGTGACACAGTCAGGGGTACATGCTGCACTAGTGAGGGTGCTCTTCAGTCCTCAGTGTGTGGCACAGTCGAGGGTATATGCTGCACTAGTAAGGTGCTCTTCAGTCCTCAGTGTGTGACACAGTCAGGGGTATATGCTGCACTGGTGAGGGTGCTCTTCAGTCCTTGGTGTGTGACACAGTCAGGGGTATATGCTGCACTGGTGAGGGTGCTCTCCAGACTTTAGTGTATGACACAGTCAGGGGTATATGCTGCACTAGTGAGGGTGCTCTTCAGTCCTCAGTGTGTGACACAGTCAGGGGTATATGCTGCACTAGTAAGAGTGCTCTTCAGTCCTTAGTGTGTGACACAGTCAGGCGTATATGCTGCACTGGTGAGGGTGCTCTTCAGCCCTTGGTGGGTGACACAGTCAGGGGTATATGCTGCACTGGTGACGGTGCTCTCCAGACTTCAGTGTATTACACAGTCAGGGGTATATGCTGCACTAGTGAGGGTGCTCTTCAGTCCTCAGTGTGTGACAAAGTCAGGGGTATAGGCTGCACTGGTGAGGGTGCTCTTCAGACTTCAGTGTATTACAAAATCAGGGGTATATGCTGCACTAGTGAGGGTGCTCTTCAGTCCTCAGTGTGTATGACACAGTCAGGGGTATATGCTGCACTAGTGAGGGTGCTCTCCAGACCTCGGTGTGTGACACAGTCAGGGGTATATGCTGCACTGGTGAGGGTTCTCTCCAGACCTCGGTGTGTGACACATTCAGGGGTATATGCTGCACTGGTGAGGGTGCTCTCCAGACTTTAGTGTATGACACAGTCAGGGGTATATGCTGCACTAGTGAGGGTGCTCTTCAGTCCTCAGTGTGTGACACAGTCAGGGGTATATGCTGCACTATTGAGGGTGCTCTTCAGTCCTCAGTGTGTGACACAGTCAGGGGTATATGCTGCACTAGTGAGGGTGCTCTTCAGTCCTCAGTGTGTATGACCCAGTCAGGGGTATATGCTGCACTGGTGAGGGTGCTCTTCAGTCCTCAGTGTGTGACACAGTCAGGGGCATATGCTGCACTGGTGAGGGTGCTCTCCAGACCTCGGTGTGTGACACAGTCAGGGGTATATGCTGCACTGGTGAGGGTGTTCTTCAGTCCTCAGTGTGTGACACAGTCAGGGGTATATGCTGCACTAGTGAGGGTGCTCTTCAGTCCTCAGTGTGTGACACAGTCAGGGGTATATGCTGCACTGGTGAGGGTGCTCTTCAGTCCTCAGTGTGTGCACAGTCTGGGGTATATGCTGCACTAGTGAGGGTGCTCTCCAGACTTCAGTGTATGACACGGTCAGGGGTATATGCTGCACTGGACTGGTGAGGGTGCTCTCCAGACTTCAGTGTATGACACGGTTAGGGGGATATGCTGCACTGGTGAGGGTGCTCTCCAGACTTCAGTGTATGACACAGCCAGGGGTATATGCTGCACTGGTGAGGGTGCTCTTCAGACCCCATTGTATAACACAGCCAGGGGTATATGCTGCACTGGTGAGGGTGCTCTTCAGTCCTAAGTGTGTGACACAGTCAGGGGTATATGCGGCACTGGTGACGGAGCTCTTCAGACCTCTGTGTGTGACACAGTCTGGGGTATATGCTGCACCGGTGAGGGTGCTCTCCAGACCCCAATGTATGACACAGTCAGGGGTATATGCTGCACTGGTGAGGGTGCTCTTCAGACCCCAGTGTATGACACAGCCAGGGGTATATGCTGCACTGGTGAGGGTGCTCTTCAGACCCCATTGTATAACACAGCCAGGGGTATATGCTGCACTGGTGAGGGTGCTCTCCAGACTTCAGTGTATGACACAGTCAGGGGATATGCTGCACTAGTGAGGGTGCCCTTCAGTCCTCAGTGTGTATGACACAGTCAGGGATATATGCTGCACTAGTGAGGGTGCTCTCCAGACCTCGGTGTGTGACACAGTCAGGGGTATATGCTGCACTGGTGAGGGTGCTCTCCAGACCTCGGTGTGTGACACAGTCAGGGGTATATGCTGCACTGGTGAGGGTGCTCTTCAGTCCTCAGTGTGTGACCCAGTCAGGGGTATATGCTGCACTGGTGAGGGTGTTCTTCAGTCCTCATTGTGTGCACAGTCCGGGGTATATGCTGCACTGGTGAGGGTGCTCTTCAGTCCTCAGTGTGTGACCCAGTCAGGGGTATATGCTACACTGGTGAGGGTGCTCTTCAGTCCTCAGTGTGTGACACAGTCAGGGGTATATGCTGCACTGGTGAGGGTGCTCTCCAGACTTCAGCGTATGACACGGTTAGGGGTATATGCTGCACTAGTGAGGGTGCTCTCCAGACTTCAGTGTATGACACAGTCAGGGGTATATGCTGCACTGGTGAGGGTGCTCTCCAGACTTCAGTGTATGACACGGTCAGGGGTATATGCTGCACTGGTGAGGGTGCTCTTCAGTCCTTAGTGTGTGACACAGTCAGGGGTATATGCTGCACTAGTGAGGGTGCTCTCCAGACTTCAGTGTAATACACGGTCAGGGGTATATGCTGCACTGGTGACTGTGCTCTTCAGTACTTAGTGTGTGACACAGTCAGGGGTATATACTGCACTAGTGAGGGTGCTCTCCAGACCTCGGTGTGTGACATAGTCAAGGGTATATGCTGCACTGGTGAGGGTGCTCTTCAGTCCTCAGTGTGTGACAAAGTCAGGGGTATATGCTGCACTAGTGAGGGTGCTCTCCAGACTTCAGTGTGTGACACAGTCAGGGGTATATGCTGCACTGGTGAGGGTGCTCCCCAGACCTCGGTGTGTGACAAAGTCAGGGGTATATGCTGCACTGGTGAGGGTGCTCTCCAGACCCCAGTGTATGACAGGGTCAGGGGCATATGCTGCACTAGTGAGGGTGCTCTCCAGACTTCAGTGTATGACACAGTCAGGGGTATGTGCTGCACTAATGAGGGTGCTCTTCAGACTTCAGTGTGTGACACAGTCAGGGGTATATGCTGCACTAGTGAGGGTGCTCTCCAGACTTCAGTGTATGACACAGTCAATGGTATATGCTGCACTAGTGAGAGTGCTCTCCAGACTTCAGTGCGTGACACAGTCAGTGGTATATGCTGCACTAGTGAGGGTTCTCTTCAGTCCTAAGTGTGTGGCACAGTCAGGGGTATATGCGGCACTGGTGACGGAGCTCTTCAGACCTCTGTGTGTGACACAGTCTGGGGTATATGCTGCACCGGTGAGGGTGCTCTCCAGACCCCAATGTATGACACAGTCAAGGGTATATGCTGCACTGGTGAGGGTGCTCTTCAGACCCCAGTGTATGACACAGCCAGGGGTATATGCTGCACTGGTGAGGCTGCTCTTCAGACCCCAGTGTATGACACAGCCAGGGGTATATGCTGCACTGGTGAGGGTGCTCTCCGGACTTCAGTGTATGACACAGTCAGGGGTATATGCTGCACTAGTGAGGGTGCCCTTCAGTCCTCAGTGTGTATGACACAGTCAGGGTGTTAGACGGACCGGGAGGGTCGGCCGAGGATAAGGGGAGAGGTCTCCGGGGAGAGCCGTCTCCAGCGATCGTACAGACAAGTAACTTCCCCCCCACAGACGGACACCACACCAGGATAAGGTTCAACGATACTTTATAGGCAATTCTTTAAGTACGGTAGATGGTACAAGGAGGTCTGGACTCAGGGGTCCCCTCGGTTCTGGTCTCTGGATTGGGAAAAGGGTAGCGGGACAGTCTTGTTACCAATAGATGAAAATAGCTCTCAATCCTCGAGCTCGGCGTTCTAGATGATCGGGCCGCGGCGGAGCCAGCAGGTCCCGAGATGGGTGAAGGAAGCGACGGTCCGCGGCGGAGCCAGCAGGTCCCGATGAAGATGGTAGTTACAAACGGTCCGCGGCCACGCCAGCAGGTCCCGACGACGATGAAGGTTACGAAGGTTGCGGCAGCGCCAGCAGGTAGGACGATAGTTCGCAAGGCAGAGCTACGGCAGCGCCAGTAGTCCGTCCAGGATGAGTTCTTCTCTGCGTCTCTCGACTCCAGGATACAACTGCCTTCCTGCTCTGGAGTTGCCCCAGTTATAGGGCTGGGGCCCTTTGATGTCCGGGCCCTCGCACTTGGAGGTCGGGGGGTCCGGGATGAGGGAGCCCAGACGCTCAGCAGGGGGGTGGAGCCAGCGCCCGGGGAGGTTGTGGGCGAGCGGCACCTGGCGGGGGAGAGCCATCGACACCTCTTTCTCCCATTGACCTGCCAAGTGGTCCGCTCACCTCCTGGGTGGATGGTGGTGCCGGGATGTCTGGGGCCTGGCCAGGCCCAGGGTTGGGGTCGATCGGGGGCCACGCGGCCTCGTGGCGGAGTGTCCAAGATGGCGCCCAGGCTGGGCGTGTGGGCCAGTAGTGGATCGGGCCCACGAGGTCGATATGTTCAGAGGCAAGGGTCCCGGAGGGGACGGAAAACGTGAAGTGGTGGTGTGTGACACTTGAGGGACCAGGCTCGGGCCTGGTCGGGCAGAGGGGGAGCGGCCCTTCATGTGGCCTGTCCAACATGCGTCCCCCCCAGCTGAAGGCGGGGAGAGTCACCCATCCTCTTGGGGACTCTCCTCGTCGAGGCGGAAAAAGCGGGACAGGCCATCCGCGTTGGCGTGATCTGGCCCAGGCCGGTGTTCAACAGTGAAGTCCATCCCTTGCAGGGAGATGGACCAACGTAGTAGTTTTGGGTTCTCCCCCCGCATCTGCATCAGCCACTGCAGGGGTCGATGGTCTGTCTGCACCCGAAAGTGTGTGCCAAAGAGGTAGGGCCGGAGCTTTTTGAGGGCCCACACCACGGCGAAGGCCTCCCTCTCGATGGTGCTCCAGCGTTGTTCTCGAGGTAGGAGTCGCCTGCTGATGAAGGCCACTGGCTGATCAAGGCCTTCGGTGTTCAATTGAGACAGGACCGCCCCAATGCCGTGGTCGGAGGCATCCGTCTGGACGACAAATTCCCGGCTGTAGTCGGGGGCCTGGAGCACCGGGGCGGAGCACATGGCGGCCTTCAGTTGTTCGAAGGCTGTTTGACAATCTGGGGTCCAGTTGACCTTCTTGGGTTGACTTTTGGACGTGAGTTCTGTGAGGGGCCCCACTATGGTACCATAGTCTTTCACGAACCGTCTGTAATAGCCCGTGAGCCCCAGAAAGGCGCGTACCTCGGTCTGGGTGATGGGGGGCTGCCAGGACTGGATGGCGGCAATCTTGAGCTGCAGAGGGGCCACCAGGCCGCTTCCCACCTGGTGTCCGAGGTAGGTTACGGACCCCTGACCAATTTGGCATTTGCTGGCCTTGATCGTGAGGCCAGCTCGCTGAAGGGCCTGTAGCACCGCTCGGAGGTGGTGGAGGTGCTCGGACCAATGGTGGCTGTATACAGCGATGTCGTCTAGGTAGGCGGCGCTGAATCCTTCGAGCCCGGCCAAGACCTGATTGACGAGCCGCTGAAATGTTGCTGGAGCATTCTTCATGCCGAAGGGCATGACCCTGAAATGATAATGGCCATCAGGAGTGGAAAAAGCAGATCGTTCTTGGGCCCGGGGTGTGAGGCCGATCTGCCAGTAGCCCGCCGTCAGGTCGAAAATACTGAGGTAGCGGGCAGCTCCCATGCGGTCAATTAGCTCATCGGCCCGGGGGATGGGGTGTGCGTCCGTTCTGGTGACCGCATTCAAGCCCCGGTAGTCAACGCAGAACCGGAGTTCCGGTGGGGTGCCGGGAGTGGCTGCTTTGGGGACCAGTACTACTGGGCTGGCCCAGGGGCTGTCTGAGGGCTCGATGACCCCGAGCGTGAGCATTTTGGTTACTTCTTCCTGGATGCAGGCCCGTACCCGATCTGGCACGCGGTAGGCCCGGTGGCGGATAGGGGGGCTGTCCCCCGTGTCCACGTCGTGCACACACCAGGAAGTGACACCTGGGGTGAGGGAAAACAGGCTGGCGAACTGCAACAGAAGGTCTCGACATTCTTGGCGTTGTTCCAGGGTGAGGGCCTCCGAGAGTCGGACCCCATCCACGGAGCCATCTTTCTCCCGAGTCCGTAGGAGGTCAGGGAGGGGTTCGGAGTCTTCTTCGGCTCCATTGTCTGTGGCCATCAGGAGGCTGAGTTCTGACCGCACAAAGTGGGGTTTCAGTCTATTAGTGTGGAGGACTCGGAGGGGGTTCCGTGAAGATTCCATGTCGATGAGATAGGTGACAGGACCCTTGCGCTCGACTACTTTGAAGGGCCCCGTCCACTTGTCTTGCAGGGCGCAGGGTTCGGTGGGGGACATCACCCATACCTGTTGTCCCGGTTCAAATTCGATGGAGGAGGCATTCTGGTCATACCATTTTTTCTTGTCCTCTTGACTGGCCTCCAAGTTTGCTTTAGCCAGCTCTCTGAACCGTCGGGTCTGGTTGCGGAGGGTTAGGAGGTATTTGAAGACATCTGGAGGGTTCTTTAGAGGGGGCATCTCCCAGCCTTCCTTGACTAGACTGAGCGGCCCCCGTACGGGGTGTCCATACAATAATTCAAACGGGCTGAAGCCGAGGGACTTCTGGGGGACCTCTCGATATGCGAAGAGGAGGCACGGCAGCAGCACATCCCACTGGCGACGGAGGGGCTCTTCCAACCCCCCAATCATCCCTTTGAGCGTGCGGTTGAACCGCTCCACGAGTCCGTTTCCTTGAGGGTGATAGGGGGTCGTGAATCGGTAGGTGACCCCACACTGTTGCCAGAGGGACTTCATATATTTGGAAATAAAGTTCGTGCCTCTGTCGCTGACGACTTCCCGGGGGAAGCCCACACGGGAGAAGATCCCCATCAGGGCCCGGACGACTACCGGGGCTGTCACAGTTCGCAGGGGAACAGCCTCGGGGTAGCGGGTGGCGTGGTCCACCAGCACCAGGATGAACCTATGTCCTTGTTTTGTACGGGGGTCCAGGGGCCCCACAATGTCTATCCCGACCCTCTCGAACGGGGTGGTGACCACGGGAAATGGTTGCAGGGGGGCTTTTAGTTTGCGGCCGCTCTTCCCACTGGCTTGGCACGTGGGGCAAGATCGGCAATGTTGTAGTACATCATTCCTCATTTTGGGCCAGAAGAAGTGGGTCACTAGGCGGCTGTAGGTTTTATCTTGACCCAGGTGTCCAGCCAGGGGGACATCGTGGGCCAGGTTTAGCAAGAAGTCTCTAAAACGGAGGGGCACCACTAGCACTCGGCTGGCCCCCAGCTCCGCGATCCTTTGTTCACTGTATAGCAGATCATTGTCCCAGTAGATCCAATGTGTTCCGGAGGTATCCCCTGCGCTCTGGGCGAGGGCTTGTTGGCGTAGTCCCTCGAGGGAGGGACAGGTCTCCTGCTCTTGGCGAAACTGTTCCTGTGTGGGCCCCCCTTCTTGATGCCACTGGTCGAGGCCAGCGAGGTCCAGAGGTTGAGCTGGTTCTGGGGGGACGGCACGGTCGGTGTCTTCGACTGGGGCGACCGGGGGAGGAGACGCCGGCCATTCGGGTTCCTCTGGTCGGAGATTGGCACGGGCAGCCATGGACCGGGTGGTGACGCACGCCCAGTCCGGGATGCCTAACATCCCCAGGTGTTCTCTTCGTTCTACGGCTGCCCATGGAGAGCTTTCAAGGTCATTTCCCAGGAGGCAGTCTACGGGGGCGTCATCTCGGACCGTCACTTTCAACATGCCGGAGACCCCTCCCCATTCGAAAGGGACGCAGGCCATCCGACACAGACTTTCCGAGTTATCGGCTGATCGTACAGGGCAGAGAATGTTTGGTAGGAATTGTTCTTGGGTCACCAGGTGACAGCGGACGGCTGTTACACTGGCCCCGGTGTCACGGAGGGCTTCGGCCTGGCGTCCATTGATGCTCACCCATTGGCTGTACTTCCGGGTGTTAGCGGGTAGGGGGACCCGCGGGACCATGTCTTTCCCCCCTAAGCATGCTAGAGCCATGGCGGCTGGCTCCCATTCTTGATGCTCTTGCTCATATTCCTCCTGCTCCTCGGAGATCTGTTCCTCCCCCAGGGCAGCCGCCGCCATCTGGCGGGGTCTTGTGTTCTGGTACTGTGGGCAATTCGGGTCGTTTGCATAGTGGCCGACTCGTTGGCATCGGTGACACGTGACATTGGCTCTGTATCCCGGTCGCGCCGGGGTGCTGCCCCGGTTGGCCGGGGGTGTGGTGCGGGTAGCGGGGGCGACCGGAGCGTTGTCTCTTCCTCGTCCTCATCCCCTCCTCCTCCTCGGGGACGGTGCTGACCGTTGCTGTTCCGGTTCTGTTCATAGGATCCATTTCGGCCCACTCTGGTGATTTCCCACCGGTCAGCCTCGGCTGCGAGCTGCCGTGGATCAGTCAATTTGCTGTCGAGGAGGTGCTGGCGGAGCTCAATGAAGCAATTGTTTGATAGATGCTCCCACACCATGAGGTTGAAGAGTTGTTCGTAAGTTGTGACATTGCTTCCTTTGATCCAGCCCTCGAAGGCTCGGCTAAAATAGTTCACGTAGTCCACCCAAGTTGTACCCGGGATGCGGGTGCAGTCTCGGAACCTCTGACGGTACATCTCGGGTGTGAGACCATAGCGGGTGAGGAGGGCAGCTTTCATGTGGTCATAGGAGGTCATCTGATGGTCCGGGAGCTGTAGCAGGGCATCGCGGCCCTCATTGAGGAATCTCCCCCATAGACCGGCTCCCCAGTCGCTTCGGTCGATCCGGTGGGCGGTCATAGCGATTTCGTAGGCCTTAAACCATTGCTGGATGTCGTCCTCTCGGAAGTATTCTCGAACGACATCCTTGGGGATGTGTACCTTTTTCTCTGTGGCCCCTGGGGTGTGGGGTTGCTCGGGCACCCCTAATTCTTTGCTCTGTTTGCGTAAGTCTATCTCCGCTAATTTGCGCTCGTGTTCATATGCCAGTCTCTTTTCCTCGAGCTCCCTTTGTCTCTGTTTTTCCTCTCTTTCTTCTCGGAGACGCAGGTGCTCTAAGCTCAGTTTTTGTTCGGCCAACTTAAGTTCAACATCCATTTTGAGCCGGGCCATTTCTAGTTCATGTAGTCGTGTTCTTTCTCGTTCCTGGATCTCGTCTTGCGAGAGACCCGTTCTTCGCTCCTCGGGGGCCGTGGTGTTTTTTTCTACTGCTGCGATGTTTTGGTCGGGGGTTCCGACGGCCCCGGTTTCTGCCCAGGACTCTAGGGCATGCTTGAAATCGTCTTTGGTACTTAGACCGGTGGTAGCGATACCTAAGTCGATGCAGAATTGTTTTAATTCACGATGGCTGTACTCGTCCAATTTCTCCATCTGAAATTTCTCGGTGGATCCGCTTTCTTTGGTTGTCATCGTGATTTCGTCGTGGGGTGAGCTACTTTCTGTACGATTATGCGGTGATTCGGATCGCGCCGCTGGCCACCAATGTTAGACGGACCGGGAGGGTCGGCCGAGGATAAGGGGAGAGGTCTCCGGGGAGAGCCGTCTCCAGCGATCGTACAGACAAGTAACTTCCCCCCCACAGACGGACACCACACCAGGATAAGGTTCAACGATACTTTATAGGCAATTCTTTAAGTACGGTAGATGGTACAAGGAGGTCTGGACTCAGGGGTCCCCTCGGTTCTGGTCTCTGGATTGGGAAAAGGGTAGCGGGACAGTCTTGTTACCAATAGATGAAAATAGTTCTCAATCCTCGAGCTCGGCGTTCTAGATGATCGGGCCGCGGCGGAGCCAGCAGGTCCCGAGATGGGTGAAGGAAGCGACGGTCCGCGGCGGAGCCAGCAGGTCCCGATGAAGATGGTAGTTACAAACGGTCCGCGGCCACGCCAGCAGGTCCCGACGACGATGAAGGTTACGAAGGTTGCGGCAGCGCCAGCAGGTAGGACGATAGTTCGCAAGGCAGAGCTACGGCAGCGCCAGTAGTCCGTCCAGGATGAGTTCTTCTCTGCGTCTCTCGACTCCAGGATACAACTGCCTTCCTGCTCTGGAGTTGCCCCAGTTATAGGGCTGGGGCCCTTTGATGTCCGGGCCCTCGCACTTGGAGGTCGGGGGGTCCGGGATGAGGGAGCCCAGACGCTCAGCAGGGGGGTGGAGCCAGCGCCCGGGGAGGTTGTGGGCGAGCGGGACCTGGCGGGGGACAGCCATCGACACCTCTTTCTCCCATTGACCTGCCAAGTGGTCCGCTCACCTCCTGGGTGGATGGTGGTGCCGGGATGTCTGGGGCCTGGCCAGGCCCAGGGTTGGGGTCGATCGGGGGCCACGCGGCCTCGTGGCGTAGTGTCCAAGATGGCGCCCAGGCTGGCCGTGTGGGCCAGTAGTGGATCGGGCCCACGAGGTCGATATGTTCAGAGGCAAGGGTCCCGGAGGGGACGGAAAACGTGAAGTGGTGGTGTGTGACACTTGAGGGACCAGGCTCGGGCCTGGTCGGGCAGAGGGGGAGCGGCCCTTCATGTGGCCTGTCCAACACAGGGGTATATGCTGCACTAGTGAGGGTCCTCTCCAGACCTCGGTGTGTGACACAGTCAGCGGTATATGCTGCACTGGTGAGGGTGCTCTTCAGTCCTCAGTGTGTGCCCCAGTCAGGGGTATATGCTGCACTGGTGCGGGTGCTCTTCAGTCCTCAGTGTGTGCACAGTCTGGGGTATATGCTGCACTAGTGAGGGTGCTCTCCAGACTTCAGTGTATGACACTGGTCAGGGTATATGCTGCACTGGTGAGGGTGCTCCTCAGTCCTCAGTGTGTGACACAGTCAGGGGTATATGCTGCACTAGTGAGGGTGCTCTTCAGTCCTTGGTGTGTGACACAGTCAGGGGTATATGCTGCACTGGTGAGGGTGCTCTCCAGACTTCAGTGTATGACACAGTCAGGGGTATATGCTGCACTAGTGAGGGTGCTCTTCAGTCCTCAGTGTGTGACACAGTCAGGGGTATATGCTGCACTAGTGAGAGTGCTCTTCAGTCCTCAGTGTGTGACACAGTCAGGGGTATATGCTGCACTGGTTAGGGTGCTCTTCAGTCCTTGGTGTGTGACACAGTCAGGGGTATATGCTGCACTGGTGAGGGTGCTCTCCAGACTTCAGTGTATGACACAGTCAGGGGTATATGCTGCACTAGTGAGGGTGCTCTTCAGTCCTCAGTGTGTGACACAGTCAGGGGTAAAGGCTGCACTGGTGAGGGTGCTCTTCAGACTTCAGTGTATTACAAAATCAGGGGTATATGCTGCACTAGTGAGGGTGCTCTTCAGTCCTCAGTGTGTATGACACAATCAGGGGTATATGCTGCACTAGTGAGGGTGCTCTCCAGACCTCGGTGTGTGACACAGTCAGGGGTATATGCTGCACTGGTGAGGGTGCTCTTCAGTCCTTGGTGTATGACACAGTCAGGGGTATATGCTGCACTGGTGAGGGTGCTCTCCAGACTTCAGTGTATGACACAGTCAGGGGTATATGCTGCACTAGTGAGGGTGCTCTTCAGTCCTCAGTGTGTGACACAGTCAGGGGTATATGCTGCAATAGTGAGAGTGCTCTTCAGTCCTCAGTGTGTGACACAGTCAGGGGTATATGCTGCACTGGTGAGGGTGCTCTTCAGTCCTTGGTGTGTGACACAGTCAGGGGTATATGCTGCACTGGTGAGGGTGCTCTCCAGACTTCAGTGTATGACACAGTCAGGGGTATATGCTGCACTAGTGAGGGTGCTCTTCAGTCCTCAGTGTGTAACACAGTCAGGGGTATAGGCTGCACTGGTGAGGGTGCTCTTCAGACTTCAGTGTATTACAAAATCAGGGGTATATGCTGCACTAGTGAGGGTGCTCTTCAGTCCTCAGTGTGTATGACACAATCAGGGGTATATGCTGCACTAGTGAGGGTGCTCTCCAGACCTCGGTGTGTGACACAGCCAGGGGTATATGCTGCACTGGTGAGGGTGCTCTCCAGACCTCGGTGTGTGACACAGTCAGGGGTATATGCTGCACTGGTGAGGGTGCTCTCCAGACTTCAGTGTATGACACAGTCAGGGGTATATGCTGCACTAGTGAGGGTGCTCTTCAGTCCTCGGTGTGTGACACACTCAGGGGTATATGCTGCACTATTGAGGGTGCTCTCCAGACTTCAGTGTATGACACGGTCAGGGGTATATGCTGCACTGGTGAGGGTGCTCTTCAGTCCTCATAGTGTGACACAGTCAGGGGTATATGCTACACTGGTGAGGGTGCTCTTCAGTCCTCAGTGTGTGACACAGTCAGGGGTATATGCTTCACTAGTGAGAGTGCTATTCAGTCCTCAGTGTGTGACACAGTCAGGGGTATATGCTGCACTAGTGAGGGTGCTCTTCAGTCCTCAGTGTGTATGACCCAGTCAGGGGTATATGCTGCACTGGTGAGGGTGCTCTTCAGTCCTCAGTGTGTGACACAGTCAGGGGCATATGATGCACTGGTGAGGGTGCTCTTCAGTCCTCAGTGTGTGACACAGTCAGGGGTATATGCTGCACTGGTGAGGTTGCTCTCCAGACTTCAGTGTATGACACGGTCAGGGGTATATGCTGCACTGGACTGGTGAGGGTGCTCTCCAGACTTCAGTGTATGACACGGTTAGGGGGATATGCTGCACTGGTGAGGGTGCTCTCCAGACTTCAGTGTATGACACAGTAAGGGGTATATGCTGCACTGGTAAGGGTGCTCTTCAGTCCTTGGTGTGTGACACAGTCAGGGGTATATGCTGCACTGGTGAGTGTGCTCTCCAGACTTCAGTGTATGACACAGTCAGGGGTATATGCTACACTAGTGAGGGTGCTCTTCAGTCCTCAGTGTGTGACACAGTCAGGGGTATATGCTGCACTGGTGAGGGTGCTCTTCAGTCCTCAGTGTGTGCACAGTCTGGGGTATATGCTGCACTAGTGAGGGTGCTCTCCAGACTTCAGTGTATTACACTTGTCAGGGTATATGCTGCACTGGTGAGGGTGCTCCTCAGTCCTCAGTGTGTGACACAGTCAGGGGTATATGCTGCACTAGTGAGGGTGTTCTTCAGTCCTCAGTGTGTGGCACAGTCGAGGGTATATGCTGCACTAGTAAGGTGCTCTTCAGTCCTCAGTGTGTGACACAGTCAGGGGTATATGCTGCACTGGTGAGGGTGCTCTTCAGTCCTTGGTGTGTGACACAGTCAGGGGTATATGCTGCACTGGTGAGGGTGCTCTCCAGACTTTAGTGTATGACACAGTCAGGGGTATATGCTGCACTAGTGAGGGTGCTCTTCAGTCCTCAGTGTGTGACACAGTCAGGGGTATATGCTGCACTAGTGAGAGTGCTCTTCAGTCCTTAGTGTGTGACACAGTCAGGCGTATATGCTGCACTGGTGAGGGTGCTCTTCAGCCCTTGGTGGGTGACACAGTCAGGGGTATATGCTGCACTGGTGACGGTGCTCTCCAGACTTCAGTGTATTACACAGTCAGGGGTATATGCTGCACTAGTGAGGGTGCTCTTCAGTCCTCAGTGTGTGACAAAGTCAGGGGTATAGGCTGCACTGGTGAGGGTGCTCTTCAGACTTCAGTGTATTACAAAATCAGGGGTATATGCTGCACTAGTGAGGGTGCTCTTCAGTCCTCAGTGTGTATGACACAGTCAGGGGTATATGCTGCACTAGTGAGGGTGCTCTCCAGACCTCGGTGTGTGACACAGTCAGGGGTATATGCTGCACTGGTGAGGGTGCTCTCCAGACCTCGGTGTGTGACACATTCAGGGGTATATGCTGCACTGGTGAGGGTGCTCTCCAGACTTTAGTGTATGACACAGTCAGGGGTATATGCTGCACTAGTGAGGGTGCTCTTCAGTCCTCAGTGTGTGACACAGTCAGGGGTATATGCTGCACTATTGAGGGTGCTCTTCAGTCCTCAGTGTGTGACACAGTCAGGGGTATATGCTGCACTAGTGAGGGTGCTCTTCAGTCCTCAGTGTGTATGACCCAGTCAGGGGTATATGCTGCACTGGTGAGGGTGCTCTTCAGTCCTCAGTGTGTGACACAGTCAGGGGTATATGCTGCACTGGTGAGGTTGCTCTCCAGACTTCAGTGTATGACACGGTCAGGGGTATATGCTGCACTGGACTGGTGAGGGTGCTCTCCAGACTTCAGTGTATGACACGGTCAGGGGTATATGCTGCACTGGTGAGGGTGCTCTCCAGACTTCAGTGTATGACACAGTCAGGGGTATATGCTGCACTGGTGAGGGTGCTCTTCAGTCCTTGGTGTGTGACACAGTCAGGGGTATATGCTGCACTGGTGAGGGTGCTCGCCAGACTTCAGTGTATGACACAGTCAGGGGTATATGCTACACTAGTGAGGGTGCTCTTCAGTCCTCAGTGTATGACACAGTCAGGGGTATATGCTGCACTAGTGAGGGTGCTCTTCAGTCCTCAGTGTGTATGACACAGTCAGGGGTATATGCTGCACTGGTGAGGGTGCTCTTCAGTCCTCAGTGTGTGCACAGTCTGGGGTATATGCTGCACTAGTGAGGGAGCTCTACAGACTTCAGTGTATGACACTTGTCAGGGGTATATGCTGCGCTGGCGAGGATGCTCTTTAGTCCTCAGTGTCTGACACAGTCAGGGGTATATGCTGCACTAGTGAGGGTACTCTTCAGTCCTCAGTGTGTGACACAGTCAGGGGTATATGCTGCACTAGTGAGGGTGCTCTTCAGACTTCAGTGTGTGACACGGTCAGTGGTGTATGCTGCACTGGTGAGGGTGCTCTTTAGTCGTCAGTGTGTGACACCGTCAGGGGTATATGGTACACTGGTGAGGGCGCTCTTCAGACCTCAGTGTATGACACAGACAGGGGTATATGCTGCACTGGTGAGGGTGCTCTTCAGTCCTCAGTGTGTGACACAGCCTGGGGTATATGCTGCACTAGTGAGGGTGCTCTTCAGTCCTTAGTGTGTGACACAGTAAGGGGTATATGCTGCACTGGTGAGGGTGCTCTTCAGACTTCAGTGTATGACACGGTCAGGGGTATATGCTGCACTAGTGAGGGTGCCCTTCAGTCCTCAGTGTGTATGACACAGTCAGGGGTATATGCTGCACTAGTGAGGGTCCTCTCCAGACCTCGGTGTGTGACACAGTCAGCGGTATATGCTGCACTGGTGAGGGTGCTCTCCAGACCTCGGTGTGTGACACAGTCAGGGGTATATGCTGCACTGGTGAGGGTGCTCTTCAGTCCTCAGTGTGTGCCCCAGTCAGGGGTATATGCTGCACTGGTGAGGGTGCTCTTCAGTCCTCAGTGTGTGCACAGTCTGGGGTATATGCTGCACTAGTGAGGGTGCTCTCCAGACTTCAGTGTATGACACTGGTCAGGGTATATGCTGCACTGGTGAGGGTGCTCCTCAGTCCTCAGTGTGTGACACAGTCAGGGGTATATGCTGCACTAGTGAGGGTGCTCTTCAGTCCTTGGTCTGTGACACAGTCAGGGGTATATGCTGCACTGGTGAGGGTGCTCTCCAGACTTCAGTGTATGACACAGTCAGGGGTATATGCTGCACTAGTGAGGGTGCTCTTCAGTCCCCAGTGTGTGACACAGTCAGGGGTATATGCTGCACTAGTGAGAGTGCTCTTCAGTCCTCAGTGTGTGACACAGTCAGGGGTATATGCTGCACTGGTTAGGGTGCTCTTCAGTCCTTGGTGTGTGACACAGTCAGGGGTATATGCTGCACTGGTGAGGGTGCTCTCCAGACTTCAGTGTATGACACAGTCAGGGGTATATGCTGCACTAGTGAGGGTGCTCTTCAGTCCTCAGTGTGTGACACAGTCAGGGGTAAAGGCTGCACTGGTGAGGGTGCTCTTCAGACTTCAGTGTATTACAAAATCAGGGGTATATGCTGCACTAGTGAGGGTGCTCTTCAGTCCTCAGTGTGTATGACACAATCAGGGGTATATGCTGCACTAGTGAGGGTGCTCTCCAGACCTCGGTGTGTGACACAGTCAGGGGTATATGCTGCACTGGTGAGGGTGCTCTTCAGTCCTTGGTGTGTGACACAGTCAGGGGTATATGCTGCACTGGTGAGGGTGCTCTCCAGACTTCAGTGTATGACACAGTCAGGGGTATATGCTGCACTAGTGAGGGTGCTCTTCAGTCCTCAGTGTGTGACACAGTCAGGGGTATATGCTGCAATAGTGAGAGTGCTCTTCAGTCCTCAGTGTGTGACACAGTCAGGGGTATATGCTGCACTGGTGAGGGTGCTCTTCAGTCCTTGGTGTGTGACACAGTCAGGGGTATATGCTGCACTGGTGAGGGTGCTCTCCAGACTTCAGTGTATGACACAGTCAGGGGTATATGCTGCACTAGTGAGGGTGCTCTTCAGTCCTCAGTGGGTGACACAGTCAGGGGTATAGGCTGCACTGGTGAGGGTGCTCTTCAGACTTCAGTGTATTACAAAATCAGGGGTATATGCTGCACTAGTGAGGGTGCTCTCCAGACCTCGGTGTGTGACACAGCCAGGGGTATATGCTGCACTGGTGAGGGTGCTCTCCAGACCTCGGTGTGTGACACAGTCAGGGGTATATGCTGCACTGGTGAGGGTGCTCTCCAGACTTCAGTGTATGACACAGTCAGGGGTATATACTGCACTAGTGAGGGTGCTCTTCAGTCCTCGGTGTGTGACACACTCAGGGGTATATGCTGCACTATTGAGGGTGCTCTCCAGACTTCAGTGTATGACACGGTCAGGGGTATATGCTGCACTGGTGAGGGTGCTCTTCAGTCCTCATAGTGTGACACAGTCAGGGGTATATGCTACACTGGTGAGGGTGCTCTTCAGTCCTCAGTGTGTGACACAGTCAGGGGTATATGCTTCACTAGTGAGAGTGCTATTCAGTCCTCAGTGTGTGACACAGTCAGGGGTATATGCTGCACTAGTGAGGGTGCTCTTCAGTCCTCAGTGTGTATGACCCAGTCAGGGGTATATGCTGCACTGGTGAGGGTGCTCTTCAGTCCTCAGTGTGTGACACAGTCAGGGGCATATGCTGCACTGGTGAGGGTGCTCTTCAGTCCTCAGTGTGTGACACAGTCAGGGGTATATGCTGCACTGGTGAGGTTGCTCTCCAGACTTTAGTGTATGACACGGTCAGGGGTATATGCTGCACTGGACTGGTGAGGGTGCTCTCCAGACTTCAGTGTATGACACGGTTAGGGGGATATGCTGCACTGGTGAGGGTGCTCTCCAGACTTCAGTGTATGACACAGTCAGGGGTATATGCTGCACTGGTAAGGGTGCTCTTCAGTCCTTGGTGTGTGACACAGTCAGGGGTATATGCTGCACTGGTGAGTGTGCTCTCCAGACTTCAGTGTATGACACAGTCAGGGGCATATGCTACACTAGTGAGGGTGCTCTTCAGTCCTCAGTGTGTGACACAGTCAGGGGTATATGCTGCACTGGTGAGGGTGCTCTTCAGTCCTCAGTGTGTGCACAGTCTGGGGTATATGCTGCACTAGTGAGGGTGCTCTCCAGACTTCAGTGTATTACACTTGTCAGGGTATATGCTGCACTGGTGAGGGTGCTCCTCAGTCCTCAGTGTGTGACACAGTCAGGGGTATATGCTGCACTAGTGAGGGTGCTCTTCAGTCCTCAGTGTGTGGCACAGTCGAGGGTATATGCTGCACTAGTAAGGTGCTCTTCAGTCCTCAGTGTATGACACAGTCAGGGGTATATGCTGCACTGGTGAGGGTGCTCTTCAGTCCTTGGTGTGTGACACAGTCAGGGGTATATGCTGCACTGGTGAGGGTGCTCTCCAGACTTTAGTGTATGACACAGTCAGGGGTATATGCTGCACTAGTGAGGGTGCTCTTCAGTCCTCAGTGTGTGACACAGTCAGGGGTATATGCTGCACTAGTGAGAGTGCTCTTCAGTCCTTAGTGTGTGACACAGTCAGGCGTATATGCTGCACTGGTGAGGGTGCTCTTCAGCCCTTGGTGGGTGACACAGTCAGGGGTATATGCTGCACTGGTGACGGTGCTCTCCAGACTTCAGTGTATTACACAGTCAGGGGTATATGCTGCACTAGTGAGGGTGCTCTTCAGTCCTCAGTGTGTGACAAAGTCAGGGGTATAGGCTGCACTGGTGAGGGTGCTCTTCAGACTTCAGTGTATTACAAAATCAGGGGTATATGCTGCACTAGTGAGGGTGCTCTTCAGTCCTCAGTGTGTATGACACAGTCAGGGGTATATGCTGCACTAGTGAGGGTGCTCTCCAGACCTCGGTGTGTGACACAGTCAGGGGTATATGCTGCACTGGTGAGGGTGCTCTCCAGACCTCGGTGTGTGACACATTCAGGGGTATATGCTGCACTGGTGAGGGTGCTCTCCAGACTTTAGTGTATGACACAGTCAGGGGTATATGCTGCACTAGTGAGGGTGCTCTTCAGTCCTCAGTGTGTGACACAGTCAGGGGTATATGCTGCACTATTGAGGGTGCTCGTCAGTCCTCAGTGTGTGACACAGTCAGGGGTATATGCTGCACTAGTGAGGGTGCTCTTCAGTCCTCAGTGTGTATGACCCAGTCAGGGGTATATGCTGCACTGGTGAGGGTGCTCTTCAGTCCTCAGTGTGTGACACAGTCAGGGGTATATGCTGCACTGGTGAGGTTGCTCTCCAGACTTCAGTGTATGACACGGTCAGGGGTATATGCTGCACTGGACTGGTCAGGGTGCTCTCCAGACTTCAGTGTATGACACGGTCAGGGGTATATGCTGCACTGGTGAGGGTGCTCTCCAGACTTCAGTGCATGACACAGTCAGGGGTATATGCTGCACTGGTGAGGGTGCTCTTCAGTCCTTGGTGTGTGACACAGTCAGGGGTATATGCTGCACTGGTGAGGGTGCTCTCCAGACTTCAGTGTATGACACAGTCAGGGGTATATGCTACACTAGTGAGGGTGCTCTTCAGTCCTCAGTGTATGACACAGTCAGGGGTATATGCTGCACTAGTGAGGGTGCTCTTCAGTCCTCAGTGTGTATGACACAGTCAGGGGTATATGCTGCACTGGTGAGGGTGCTCTTCAGTCCTCAGTGTGTGCACAGTCTGGGGTATATGCTGCACTAGTGAGGGAGCTCTACAGACTTCAGTGTATGACACTTGTCAGGGGTATATGCTGCGCTGGCGAGGATGCTCTTTAGTCCTCAGTGTCTGACACAGTCAGGGGTATATGCTGCACTAGTGAGGGTACTCTTCAGTCCTCAGTGTGTGACACAGTCAGGGGTATATGCTGCACTAGTGAGGGTGCTCTTCAGACTTCAGTGTGTGACACGGTCAGTGGTGTATGCTGCACTGGTGAGGGTGCTCTTCAGTCGTCAGTGTGTGACACCGTCAGGGGTATATGGTACACTGGTGAGGGCGCTCTTCAGACCTCAGTGTATGACACAGACAGGGGTATATGCTGCACTGGTGAGGGTGCTCTTCAGTCCTCAGTGTGTGACACAGCCTGGGGTATATGCTGCACTAGTGACGGTGCTCTTCAGTCCTTAGTGTGTGACACAGTAAGGGGTATATGCTGCACTGGTGAGGGTGCTCTTCAGACTTCAGTGTATGACACGGTCAGGGGTATATGCTGCACTGGTGAGGGTGCTCTCCAGACGTCAGTGTGTGACACAGTAAGGGGTATATGCTGCACTGGTGAGGGTGCTCTCCAGACTTCAGTGTATGACACAGTCAGGGGTATATGCTGCACTAGTGAGGGTGCTCTTCAGTCCTCAGTGTGTGACACAGTCAGGGGTATATGCTGCACTGCTGAGCGTGCTCTTCAGTCCTCAGTGTGTGACACAGTCAGGGGCATATGCTGCACTGGTGAGGGTGCTCTTCAGTCCTCAGTCTGTGACACAGTCAGGGGTATATGCTGCACTGGTGAGGTTGCTCTCCAGACTTCAGTGTATGACACGGTCAGGGGTATATGCTGCACTGGACTGGTGAGGGTGCTCTCCAGACTTCAGTGTATGACACGGTCAGGGGTATATGCTGCACTGGTGAGGGTGCTCTCCAGACGTCAGTGTGTGACACAGTAAGGGGTATATGCTGCACTGGTGAGGGTGCTCTCCAGACTTCAGTGTATGACACAGTCAGGGGTATATGCTGCACTAGTGAGGGTGCTCTTCAGTCCTCAGTGTGTATGACACAGTCAGGGGTATATGCTGCACTAGTGAGGGTGCTCTCCAGACCTCGGTGTGTGACACAGTCAGGGGTATATGCTGCACTGGTGAGGGTGCTCTCCAGACCTCGGTGTGTGACACATTCAGGGGTATATGCTGCACTGGTGAGGGTGCTCTCCAGACTTTAGTGTATGACACAGTCAGGGGTATATGCTGCACTAGTGAGGGTGCTCTTCAGTCCTCAGTGTGTGACACAGTCAGGGGTATATGCTGCACTATTGAGGGTGCTCTTCAGTCCTCAGTGTGTGACACAGTCAGGGGTATATGCTGCACTAGTGAGGGTGCTCTTCAGTCCTCAGTGTGTATGACCCAGTCAGGGGTATATGCTGCACTGGTGAGGGTGCTCTTCAGTCCTCAGTGTGTGACACAGCCTGGGGTATATGCTGCACTAGTGAGGGTGCTCTTCAGTCCTTAGTGTGTGACACAGTAAGGGGTATATGCTGCACTGGTGAGGGTGCTCTTCAGACTTCAGTGTATGACACGGTCAGGGGTATATGCTGCACTGGTGAGGGTGCTCTCCAGACGTCAGTGTGTGACACAGTAAGGGGTATATGCTGCACTGGTGAGGGTGCTCTCCAGACTTCAGTGTATGACACAGTCAGGGGTATATGCTGCACTAGTGAGGGTGCTCTTCAGTCCTCAGTGTGTGACACAGTCAGGGGTATATGTTGCACTATTGAGGGTGCTCTTCAGTCCTCAGTGTGTGACACAGTCAGGGGTATATGCTGCACTAGTGAGGGTGCTCTTCAGTCCTCAGTGTGTATGACCCAGTCAGGGGTATATGCTGCACTGCTGAGGGTGCTCTTCAGTCCTCAGTGTGTGACACAGTCAGGGGCATATGCTGCACTGGTGAGGGTGCTCTTCAGTCCTCAGTCTGTGACACAGTCAGGGGTATATGCTGCACTGGTGAGGTTGCTCTCCAGACTTCAGTGTATGACACGGTCAGGGGTATATGCTGCACTGGACTGGTGAGGGTGCTCTCCAGACTTCAGTGTATGACACGGTCAGGGGTATATGCTGCACTGGTGAGGGTGCTCTCCAGACGTCAGTGTGTGACACAGTAAGGGGTATATGCTGCACTGGTGAGGGTGCTCTCCAGACTTCAGTGTATGACACAGTCAGGGGTATATGCTGCACTAGTGAGGGTGCTCTTCAGTCCTCAGTGTGTATGACACAGTCAGGGGTATATGCTGCACTAGTGAGGGTGCTCTCCAGACCTCGGTGTGTGACACAGTCAGGGGTATATGCTGCACTGGTGAGGGTGCTCTCCAGACCTCGGTGTGTGACACATTCAGGGGTATATGCTGCACTGGTGAGGGTGCTCTCCAGACTTTAGTGTATGACACAGTCAGGGGTATATGCTGCACTAGTGAGGGTGCTCTTCAGTCCTCAGTGTGTGACACAGTCAGGGGTATATGCTGCACTATTGAGGGTGCTCTTCAGTCCTCAGTGTGTGACACAGTCAGGGGTATATGCTGCACTAGTGAGGGTGCTCTTCAGTCCTCAGTGTGTATGACCCAGTCAGGGGTATATGCTGCACTGGTGAGGGTGCTCTTCAGTCCTCAGTGTGTGACACAGTCAGGGGTATATGCTGCACTGGTGAGGTTGCTCTCCAGACTTCAGTGTATGACACGGTCAGGGGTATATGCTGCACTGGACTGGTCAGGGTGCTCTCCAGACTTCAGTGTATGACACGGTCAGGGGTATATGCTGCACTGGTGAGGGTGCTCTCCAGACTTCAGTGTATGACACAGTCAGGGGTATATGCTGCACTGGTGAGGGTGCTCTTCAGTCCTTGGTGTGTGACACAGTCAGGGGTATATGCTGCACTGGTGAGGGTGCTCTCCAGACTTCAGTGTATGACACAGTCAGGGGTATATGCTACACTAGTGAGGGTGCTCTTCAGTCCTCAGTGTATGACACAGTCAGGGGTATATGCTGCACTAGTGAGGGTGCTCTTCAGTCCTCAGTGTGTATGACACAGTCAGGGGTATATGCTGCACTGGTGAGGGTGCTCTTCAGTCCTCAGTGTGTGCACAGTCTGGGGTATATGCTGCACTAGTGAGGGAGCTCTACAGACTTCAGTGTATGACACTTGTCAGGGGTATATGCTGCGCTGGCGAGGATGCTCTTTAGTCCTCAGTGTCTGACACAGTCAGGGGTATATGCTGCACTAGTGAGGGTACTCTTCAGTCCTCAGTGTGTGACACAGTCAGGGGTATATGCTGCACTAGTGAGGGTGCTCTTCAGACTTCAGTGTGTGACACGGTCAGTGGTGTATGCTGCACTGGTGAGGGTGCTCTTCAGTCGTCAGTGTGTGACACCGTCAGGGGTATATGGTACACTGGTGAGGGCGCTCTTCAGACCTCAGTGTATGACACAGACAGGGGTATATGCTGCACTGGTGAGGGTGCTCTTCAGTCCTCAGTGTGTGACACAGCCTGGGGTATATGCTGCACTAGTGAGGGTGCTCTTCAGTCCTTAGTGTGTGACACAGTAAGGGGTATATGCTGCACTGGTGAGGGTGCTCTTCAGACTTCAGTGTATGACACGGTCAGGGGTATATGCTGCACTGGTGAGGGTGCTCTCCAGACGTCAGTGTGTGACACAGTAAGGGGTATATGCTGCACTGGTGAGGGTGCTCTCCAGACTTCAGTGTATGACACAGTCAGGGGTATATGCTGCACTAGTGAGGGTGCTCTTCAGTCCTCAGTGTGTGACACAGTCAGGGGTATATGCTGCACTATTGAGGGTGCTCTTCAGTCCTCAGTGTGTGACACAGTCAGGGGTATATGCTGCACTAGTGAGGGTGCTCTTCAGTCCTCAGTGTGTATGACCCAGTCAGGGGTATATGCTGCACTGCTGAGGGTGCTCTTCAGTCCTCAGTGTGTGACACAGTCAGGGGCATATGCTGCACTGGTGAGGGTGCTCTTCAGTCCTCAGTCTGTGACACAGTCAGGGGTATATGCTGCACTGGTGAGGTTGCTCTCCAGACTTCAGTGTATGACACGGTCAGGGGTATATGCTGCACTGGACTGGTGAGGTTGCTCTCCAGACTTCAGTGTATGACACGGTCAGGGGTATATGCTGCACTTGTGAGGGTGCTCTTCAGTCCTTAGTGTGTGACACAGTCAGGGGTATATGCTGCACTGGTGAGGGTGCTCTCCAGACTTCAGTGTATGACACAGTCAGGGGTATATGCTGCACTGGTGAGGGTGCTCTTCAGTCCTTGGTGTTTGACACAGTCAGGGGTATATGCTGCACTGGTGAGGGTGCTCTCCAGACTTCAGTGTATGACACAGTCAGGGGTATATGCTACACTAGTGAGGGTGCTCTTCAGTCCTCAGTGTGTGACACAGTCAGGGGTATATGCTGTACTAGTGAGGGTGCTCTTCAGTCCTCAGTGTGTATGACACAGTCAGGGGTATATGCTGCACTAGTGAGGGTGCTCTTCAGACCTCAGTGTGTGACACAGACAGTGGTATATGCTGCACTGGTGAGGGTGCTCTTCAGTCGTCAGTGTGTGACACCGTCAGGGGTATATGGTGCACTGGTGAGGGTGCTCTTCAGACCTCAGTGTGTGACACAGACAGGGGTATATGCTGCACTGGTGAGGGTGCTCTTCAGTCCTCAGTGTGTGACACAGCCTGGGGTATATGCTGCACTAGTGAGGGTGCTCTTCAGTCCTTAGTGTGTGACACAGTCAGGGGTATATGCTGCACTAGTGAGGGTGCTCTTTAGTCCTTAGTGTGTGACACAGTCAGGGGTATATGCTGCACTAGTGACGGTGCTCTCCAGACTTCGGTGTATTACACAGTCAGGGGTATATGCTGCACTAGTGAGGGTGCTCTTCAGTCCTCAGTGTGTGACAAAGTCAGGGGTATAGGCTGCACTGGTGAGGGTGCTCTTCAGACTTCAGTGTATTACAAAATCAGGGGTATATGCTGCACTAGTGAGGGTGCTCTTCAGTCCTCAGTGTGTATGACACAGTCAGGGGTATATGCTGCACTAGTGAGGGTGCTCTCCAGACCTCGGTGTGTGACACAGTCAGGGGTATATGCTGCACTGGTGAGGGTGCTCTGCAGACCTCGGTGTGTGACACATTCAGGGGTATATGCTGCACTGGTGAGGGTGCTCTCCAGACTTTAGTGTATGACACAGTCAGGGGTATATGCTGCACTAGTGAGGGTGCTCTTCAGTCCTCAGTGTGTATGACCCAGTCAGGGGTATATGCTGCACTGGTGAGGGTGCTCTTCAGTCCTCAGTGTGTGACACAGTCAGGGGTATATGCTGCACTGGTGAGGTTGCTCTCCAGACTTCAGTGTATGACACGGTCAGGGGTATATGCTGCACTGGACTGGTGAGGGTGCTCTCCAGACTTCAGTGTATGACACGGTCAGGGGTATATGCTGCACTGGTGAGGGTGCTCTCCAGACTTCAGTGTATGACACAGTCAGGGGTATATGCTGCACTGGTGAGGGTGCTCTTCAGTCCTTGGTGTGTGACACAGTCAGGGGTATATGCTGCACTGGTGAGGGTGCTCTCCAGACTTCAGTGTATGACACAGTCAGGGGTATATGCTACACTAGTGAGGGTGCTCTTCAGTCCTCAGTGTATGACACAGTCAGGGGTATATGCTGCACTAGTGAGGGTGCTCTTCAGTCCTCAGTGTGTATGACACAGTCAGGGGTATATGCTGCACTGGTGAGGGTGCTCTTCAGTCCTCAGTGTGTGCACAGTCTGGGGTATATGCTGCACTAGTGAGGGAGCTCTACAGACTTCAGTGTATGACACTTGTCAGGGGTATATGCTGCGCTGGCGAGGATGCTCTTTAGTCCTCAGTGTCTGACACAGTCAGGGGTATATGCTGCACTAGTGAGGGTACTCTTCAGTCCTCAGTGTGTGACACAGTCAGGGGTATATGCTGCACTAGTGAGGGTGCTCTTCAGACTTCAGTGTGTGACACAGTCAGGGGTATATGCTGCACTAGTGAGGGTGCTCTTCAGTCCTCAGTGTGTATGACACAGTCAGGGGTATATGCTGCACTAGTGAGGGTGCTCTCCAGACCTCGGTGTGTGACACAGTCAGGGGTATATGCTGCACTGGTGAGGGTGCTCTCCAGACCTCGGTGTGTGACACATTCAGGGGTATATGCTGCACTGGTGAGGGTGCTCTCCAGACTTTAGTGTATGACACAGTCAGGGGTATATGCTGCACTAGTGAGGGTGCTCTTCAGTCCTCAGTGTGTGACACAGTCAGGGGTATATGCTGCACTATTGAGGGTGCTCGTCAGTCCTCAGTGTGTGACACAGTCAGGGGTATATGCTGCACTAGTGAGGGTGCTCTTCAGTCCTCAGTGTGTATGACCCAGTCAGGGGTATATGCTGCACTGGTGAGGGTGCTCTTCAGTCCTCAGTGTGTGACACAGCCTGGGGTATATGCTGCACTAGTGAGGGTGCTCTTCAGTCCTTAGTGTGTGACACAGTAAGGGGTATATGCTGCACTGGTGAGGGTGCTCTTCAGACTTCAGTGTATGACACGGTCAGGGGTATATGCTGCACTGGTGAGGGTGCTCTCCAGACGTCAGTGTGTGACACAGTAAGGGGTATATGCTGCACTGGTGAGGGTGCTCTCCAGACTTCAGTGTATGACACAGTCAGGGGTATATGCTGCACTAGTGAGGGTGCTCTTCAGTCCTCAGTGTGTGACACAGTCAGGGGTATATGCTGCACTATTGAGGGTGCTCTTCAGTCCTCAGTGTGTGACACAGTCAGGGGTATATGCTGCACTAGTGAGGGTGCTCTTCAGTCCTCAGTGTGTATGACCCAGTCAGGGGTATATGCTGCACTGCTGAGGGTGCTCTTCAGTCCTCAGTGTGTGACACAGTCAGGGGCATATGCTGCACTGGTGAGGGTGCTCTTCAGTCCTCAGTCTGTGACACAGTCAGGGGTATATGCTGCACTGGTGAGGTTGCTCTCCAGACTTCAGTGTATGACACGGTCAGGGGTATATGCTGCACTGGACTGGTGAGGGTGCTCTCCAGACTTCAGTGTATGACACGGTCAGGGGTATATGCTGCACTGGTGAGGGTGCTCTCCAGACGTCAGTGTGTGACACAGTAAGGGGTATATGCTGCACTGGTGAGGGTGCTCTCCAGACTTCAGTGTATGACACAGTCAGGGGTATATGCTGCACTAGTGAGGGTGCTCTTCAGTCCTCAGTGTGTATGACACAGTCAGGGGTATATGCTGCACTAGTGAGGGTGCTCTCCAGACCTCGGTGTGTGACACAGTCAGGGGTATATGCTGCACTGGTGAGGGTGCTCTCCAGACCTCGGTGTGTGACACATTCAGGGGTATATGCTGCACTGGTGAGGGTGCTCTCCAGACTTTAGTGTATGACACAGTCAGGGGTATATGCTGCACTAGTGAGGGTGCTCTTCAGTCCTCAGTGTGTGACACAGTCAGGGGTATATGCTGCACTATTGAGGGTGCTCTTCAGTCCTCAGTGTGTGACACAGTCAGGGGTATATGCTGCACTAGTGAGGGTGCTCTTCAGTCCTCAGTGTGTATGACCCAGTCAGGGGTATATGCTGCACTGGTGAGGGTGCTCTTCAGTCCTCAGTGTGTGACACAGTCAGGGGTATATGCTGCACTGGTGAGGTTGCTCTCCAGACTTCAGTGTATGACACGGTCAGGGGTATATGCTGCACTGGACTGGTCAGGGTGCTCTCCAGACTTCAGTGTATGACACGGTCAGGGGTATATGCTGCACTGGTGAGGGTGCTCTCCAGACTTCAGTGTATGACACAGTCAGGGGTATATGCTGCACTGGTGAGGGTGCTCTTCAGTCCTTGGTGTGTGACACAGTCAGGGGTATATGCTGCACTGGTGAGGGTGCTCTCCAGACTTCAGTGTATGACACAGTCAGGGGTATATGCTACACTAGTGAGGGTGCTCTTCAGTCCTCAGTGTATGACACAGTCAGGGGTATATGCTGCACTAGTGAGGGTGCTCTTCAGTCCTCAGTGTGTATGACACAGTCAGGGGTATATGCTGCACTGGTGAGGGTGCTCTTCAGTCCTCAGTGTGTGCACAGTCTGGGGTATATGCTGCACTAGTGAGGGAGCTCTACAGACTTCAGTGTATGACACTTGTCAGGGGTATATGCTGCGCTGGCGAGGATGCTCTTTAGTCCTCAGTGTCTGACACAGTCAGGGGTATATGCTGCACTAGTGAGGGTACTCTTCAGTCCTCAGTGTGTGACACAGTCAGGGGTATATGCTGCACTAGTGAGGGTGCTCTTCAGACTTCAGTGTGTGACACGGTCAGTGGTGTATGCTGCACTGGTGAGGGTGCTCTTCAGTCGTCAGTGTGTGACACCGTCAGGGGTATATGGTACACTGGTGAGGGCGCTCTTCAGACCTCAGTGTATGACACAGACAGGGGTATATGCTGCACTGGTGAGGGTGCTCTTCAGTCCTCAGTGTGTGACACAGCCTGGGGTATATGCTGCACTAGTGAGGGTGCTCTTCAGTCCTTAGTGTGTGACACAGTAAGGGGTATATGCTGCACTGGTGAGGGTGCTCTTCAGACTTCAGTGTATGACACGGTCAGGGGTATATGCTGCACTGGTGAGGGTGCTCTCCAGACGTCAGTGTGTGACACAGTAAGGGGTATATGCTGCACTGGTGAGGGTGCTCTCCAGACTTCAGTGTATGACACAGTCAGGGGTATATGCTGCACTAGTGAGGGTGCTCTTCAGTCCTCAGTGTGTGACACAGTCAGGGGTATATGCTGCACTATTGAGGGTGCTCTTCAGTCCTCAGTGTGTGACACAGTCAGGGGTATATGCTGCACTAGTGAGGGTGCTCTTCAGTCCTCAGTGTGTATGACCCAGTCAGGGGTATATGCTGCACTGCTGAGGGTGCTCTTCAGTCCTCAGTGTGTGACACAGTCAGGGGCATATGCTGCACTGGTGAGGGTGCTCTTCAGTCCTCAGTCTGTGACACAGTCAGGGGTATATGCTGCACTGGTGAGGTTGCTCTCCAGACTTCAGTGTATGACACGGTCAGGGGTATATGCTGCACTGGACTGGTGAGGGTGCTCTCCAGACTTCAGTGTATGACACGGTCAGGGGTATATGCTGCACTTGTGAGGGTGCTCTTCAGTCCTTAGTGTGTGACACAGTCAGGGGTATAAGCTGCACTGGTGAGGGTGCTCTCCAGACTTCAGTGTATGACACAGTCAGGGGTATATGCTGCACTGGTGAGGGTGCTCTTCAGTCCTTGGTGTTTGACACAGTCAGGGGTATATGCTGCACTGGTGAGGGTGCTCTCCAGACTTCAGTGTATGACACAGTCAGGGGTATATGCTACACTAGTGAGGGTGCTCTTCAGTCCTCAGTGTGTGACACACTCAGGGGTATATGCTGTACTAGTGAGGGTGCTCTTCAGTCCTCAGTGTGTATGACACACTCAGGGGTATATGCTGCACTAGTGAGGGTGCTCTTCAGACCTCAGTGTGTGACACAGACAGTGGTATATGCTGCACTGGTGAGGGTGCTCTTCAGTCGTCAGTGTGTGACACCGTCAGGGGTATATGGTGCACTGGTGAGGGTGCTCTTCAGACCTCAGTGTGTGACACAGACAGGGGTATATGCTGCACTGGTGAGGGTGCTCTTCAGTCCTCAGTGTGTGACACAGCCTGGGGTATATGCTGCACTAGTGAGGGTGCTCTTCAGTCCTTAGTGTGTGACACAGTCAGGGGTATATGCTGCACTAGTGAGGGTGCTCTTTAGTCCTTAGTGTGTGACACAGTCAGGGGTATATGCTGCACTAGTGACGGTGCTCTCCAGACTTCGGTGTATTACACAGTCAGGGGTATATGCTGCACTAGTGAGGGTGCTCTTCAGTCCTCAGTGTGTGACAAAGTCAGGGGTATAGGCTGCACTGGTGAGGGTGCTCTTCAGACTTCAGTGTATTACAAAATCAGGGGTATATGCTGCACTAGTGAGGGTGCTCTTCAGTCCTCAGTGTGTATGACACAGTCAGGGGTATATGCTGCACTAGTGAGGGTGCTCTCCAGACCTCGGTGTGTGACACAGTCAGGGGTATATGCTGCACTGGTGAGGGTGCTCTGCAGACCTCGGTGTGTGACACATTCAGGGGTATATGCTGCACTGGTGAGGGTGCTCTCCAGACTTTAGTGTATGACACAGTCAGGGGTATATGCTGCACTAGTGAGGGTGCTCTTCAGTCCTCAGTGTGTATGACCCAGTCAGGGGTATATGCTGCACTGGTGAGGGTGCTCTTCAGTCCTCAGTGTGTGACACAGTCAGGGGTATATGCTGCACTGGTGAGGTTGCTCTCCAGACTTCAGTGTATGACACGGTCAGGGGTATATGCTGCACTGGACTGGTGAGGGTGCTCTCCAGACTTCAGTGTATGACACGGTCAGGGGTATATGCTGCACTGGTGAGGGTGCTCTCCAGACTTCAGTGTATGACACAGTCAGGGGTATATGCTGCACTGGTGAGGGTGCTCTTCAGTCCTTGGTGTGTGACACAGTCAGGGGTATATGCTGCACTGGTGAGGGTGCTCTCCAGACTTCAGTGTATGACACAGTCAGGGGTATATGCTACACTAGTGAGGGTGCTCTTCAGTCCTCAGTGTATGACACAGTCAGGGGTATATGCTGCACTAGTGAGGGTGCTCTTCAGTCCTCAGTGTGTATGACACAGTCAGGGGTATATGCTGCACTGGTGAGGGTGCTCTTCAGTCCTCAGTGTGTGCACAGTCTGGGGTATATGCTGCACTAGTGAGGGAGCTCTACAGACTTCAGTGTATGACACTTGTCAGGGGTATATGCTGCGCTGTCGAGGATGCTCTTTTGTCCTCAGTGTCTGACACAGTCAGGGGTATATGCTGCACTAGTGAGGGTACTCTTCAGTCCTCAGTGTGTGACACAGTCAGGGGTATATGCTGCACTAGTGAGGGTGCTCTTCAGACTTCAGTGTGTGACACGGTCAGTGGTGTATGCTGCACTGGTGAGGGTGCTCTTCAGTCGTCAGTGTGTGACACCGTCAGGGGTATATGCTGCACTAGTGAGGGTGCTCTTCAGTCCTTGGTGTGTGACACAGTAAGGGGTATATGCTGCACTGGTGAGGGTGCTCTTCAGTCCTCAGTGTGTGACACAGCCTGGGGTATATGCTGCACTAGTGAGGGTGCTCTTCAGTCCTTAGTGTGTGACACAGTAAGGGGTATATGCTGCACTGGTGAGGGTGCTCTTCAGACTTCAGTGTATGACACGGTCAGGGGTATATGCTGCACTAGTGAGGGTGCCCTTCAGTCCTCAGTGTGTATGACACAGTCAGGGGTATATGCTGCACTAGTGAGGGTCCTCTCCAGACCTCGGTGTGTGACACAGTCAGCGGTATATGCTGCACTGGTGAGGGTGCTCTCCAGACCTCAGTGTGTGACACAGTCAGGGGTATATGCTGCACTGGTGAGGGTGCTCTTCAGTCCTCAGTGTGTGCCCCAGTCAGGGGTATATGCTGCACTGGTGAGGGTGCTCTTCAGTCCTCAGTGTGTGACACAGTCAGGGGTATATGCTGCACTGGTGAGGGTGCTCTCCAGACTTCAGTGTATGACACAGTCAGGGGTATATGCTGCACTAGTGAGGGTGCTCTTCAGTCCTCGGTGTGTGACACACTCAGGGGTATATGCTGCACTAGTGAGGGTGCTCTCCAGACTTCAGTGTATGACACTGGTCAGGGTATATGCTGCACTGGTGAGGGTGCTCCTCAGTCCTCAGTGTGTGACACAGTCAGGGGTATATGCTGCACTAGTGAGGGTGCTCTTCAGTCCTTGGTGTGTGACACAGTCAGGGGTATATGCTGCACTGGTGAGGGTGCTCTCCAGACTTCAGTGTATGACACAGTCAGGGGTATATGCTGCACTAGTGAGGGTGCTCTTCAGTCCTCAGTGTGTGACACAGTCAGGGGTATATGCTGCACTAGTGAGAGTGCTCTTCAGTCCTCAGTGTGTGACACAGTCAGGGGTATATGCTGCACTGGTTAGGGTGCTCTTCAGTCTTTGGTGTGTGACACAGTCAGGGGTATATGCTGCACTGGTGAGGGTGCTCTCCAGACTTCAGTGTATGCCACAGTCAGGGGTATATGCTGCACTAGTGAGGGTGCTCTTCAGTCCTCAGTGTGTGACACAGTCAGGGGTAAAGGCTGCACTGGTGAGGGTGCTCTTCAGACTTCAGTGTATTACAAAATCAGTGGTATATGCTGCACTAGTGAGGGTGCTCTTCAGTCCTCAGTGTGTATGACACAATCAGGGGTATATGCTGCACTAGTGAGGGTGCTCTCCAGACCTCGGTGTGTGACACAGTCAGGGGTATATGCTGCACTGGTGAGGGTGCTCTTCAGTCCTTGGTGTGTGACACAGTCAGGGGTATATGCTGCACTGGTGAGGGTGCTCTCCAGACTTCAGTGTATGACACAGTCAGGGGTATATGCTGCACTAGTGAGGGTGCTCTTCAGTCCTCAGTGTGTGACACAGTCAGGGGTATATGCTGCAATAGTGAGAGTGCTCTTCAGTCCTCAGTGTGTGACACAGTCAGGGGTATATGCTGCACTGGTGAGGGTGCTTTTCAGTCCTTGGTGTGTGACACAGTCAGGGGTATATGCTGCACTGGTGAGGGTGCTCTCCAGACTTCAGTGTATGACACAGTCAGGGGTATATGCTGCACTAGTGAGGGTGCTCTTCAGTCCTCAGTGTGTGACACAGTCAGGGGTATAGGCTGCACTGGTGAGGGTGCTCTTCAGACTTCAGTGTATTACAAAATCAGGGGTATATGCTGCACTAGTGAGGGTGCTCTTCAGTCCTCAGTGTGTATGACACAATCAGGGGTATATGCTGCACTAGTGAGGGTGCTCTCCAGACCTCGGTGTGTGACACAGCCAGGGGTATATGCTGCACTGGTGAGGGTGTTCTCCAGACCTCGGTGTGTGACACAGTCAGGGGTATATGCTGCACTGGTGAGGGTGCTCTCCAGACTTCAGTGTATGACACAGTCAGGGGTATATGCTGCACTAGTGAGGGTGCTCTTCAGTCCTCGGTGTGTGACACACTCAGGGGTATATGCTGCACTATTGAGGGTGCTCTCCAGACTTCAGTGTATGACACGGTCAGGGGTATATGCTGCACTGGTGAGGGTGCTCTTCAGTCCTCATAGTGTGACACAGTCAGGGGTATATGCTACACTGGTGAGGGTGCTCTTCAGTCCTCAGTGTGTGACACAGTCAGGGGTATATGCTTCACTAGTGAGAGTGCTATTCAGTCCTCAGTGTGTGACACAGTCAGGGGTATATGCTGCACTAGTGAGGGTGCTCTTCAGTCCTCAGTGTGTATGACCCAGCCAGGGGTATATGCTGCACTGGTGAGGGTGCTCTTCAGTCCTCAGTGTGTGACACAGTCAGGGGCATATGCTGCACTGGTGAGGGTGCTCTTCAGTCCTCAGTGTGTGACACAGTCAGGGGTATATGCTGCACTGGTGAGGTTGCTCTCCAGACTTCAGTGTATGACACGGTCAGGGGTATATGCTACACTGGACTGGTGAGGGTGCTCTCCAGACTTCAGTGTATGACACGGTTAGGGGGATATGCTGCACTGGTGAGGGTGCTCTCCAGACTTCAGTGTATGACACAGTCAGGGGTATATGCTGCACTGGTAAGGGTGCTCTTCAGTCCTTGGTGTGTGACACAGTCAGGGGTATATGCTGCACTGGTGAGTGTGCTCTCCAGACTTCAGTGTATGACACAGTCAGGGGTATATGCTACACTAGTGAGGGTGCTCTTCAGTCCTCAGTGTGTGACACAGTCAGGGGTATATGCTGCACTGGTGAGGGTGCTCTTCAGTCCTCAGTGTGTGCACAGTCTGGGGTATATGCTGCACTAGTGAGGGTGCTCTCCAGACTTCAGTGTATTACACTTGTCAGGGTATATGCTGCACTGGTGAGGGTGCTCCTCAGTCCTCAGTGTGTGACACAGTCAGGGGTATATGCTGCACTAGTGAGGGTGCTCTTCAGTCCTCAGTGTGTGGCACAGTCGAGGGTATATGCTGCACTAGTAAGGTGCTCTTCAGTCCTCAGTGTGTGACACAGTCAGGGGTATATGCTGCACTGGTGAGGGTGCTCTTCAGTCCTTGGTGTGTGACACAGTCAGGGGTATATGCTGCACTGGTGAGGGTGCTCTCCAGACTTTAGTGTATGACACAGTCAGGGGTATATGCTGCACTAGTGAGGGTGCTCTTCAGTCCTTAGTGTGTGACACAGTCAGGCGTATATGCTGCACTGGTGAGGGTGCTCTTCAGCCCTTGGTGGGTGACACAGTCAGGGGTATATGCTGCACTGGTGACGGTGCTCTCCAGACTTCAGTGTATTACACAGTCAGGCGTATATGCTGCACTAGTGAGGGTGCTCTTCAGTCCTCAGTGTGTGACACAGTCAGGGGTATATGCTGCACTAGTGAGGGTGCTCTTCAGACTTCAGTGTGTGACACGGTCAGTGGTGTATGCTGCACTGGTGAGGGTGCTCTTCAGTCGTCAGTGTGTGACACCGTCAGGGGTATATGCTGCACTAGTGAGGGTGCTCTTCAGTCCTTGGTGTGTGACACAGTAAGGGGTATATGCTGCACTGGTGAGGGTGCTCTTCAGTCCTCAGTGTGTGACACAGCCTGGGGTATATGCTGCACTAGTGAGGGTGCTCTTCAGTCCTTAGTGTGTGACACAGTAAGGGGTATATGCTGCACTGGTGAGGGTGCTCTTCAGACTTCAGTGTATGACACGGTCAGGGGTATATGCTGCACTAGTGAGGGTGCCCTTCAGTCCTCAGTGTGTATGACACAGTCAGGGGTATATGCTGCACTAGTGAGGGTCCTCTCCAGACCTCGGTGTGTGACACAGTCAGCGGTATATGCTGCACTGGTGAGGGTGCTCTCCAGACCTCAGTGTGTGACACAGTCAGGGGTATATGCTGCACTGGTGAGGGTGCTCTTCAGTCCTCAGTGTGTGCCCCAGTCAGGGGTATATGCTGCACTGGTGAGGGTGCTCTTCAGTCCTCAGTGTGTGACACAGTCAGGGGTATATGCTGCACTGGTGAGGGTGCTCTCCAGACTTCAGTGTATGACACAGTCAGGGGTATATGCTGCACTAGTGAGGGTGCTCTTCAGTCCTCGGTGTGTGACACACTCAGGGGTATATGCTGCACTAGTGAGGGTGCTCTCCAGACTTCAGTGTATGACACTGGTCAGGGTATATGCTGCACTGGTGAGGGTGCTCCTCAGTCCTCAGTGTGTGACACAGTCAGGGGTATATGCTGCACTAGTGAGGGTGCTCTTCAGTCCTTGGTGTGTGACACAGTCAGGGGTATATGCTGCACTGGTGAGGGTGCTCTCCAGACTTCAGTGTATGACACAGTCAGGGGTATATGCTGCACTAGTGAGGGTGCTCTTCAGTCCTCAGTGTGTGACACAGTCAGGGGTATATGCTGCACTAGTGAGAGTGCTCTTCAGTCCTCAGTGTGTGACACAGTCAGGGGTATATGCTGCACTGGTTAGGGTGCTCTTCAGTCTTTGGTGTGTGACACAGTCAGGGGTATATGCTGCACTGGTGAGGGTGCTCTCCAGACTTCAGTGTATGACACAGTCAGGGGTATATGCTGCACTAGTGAGGGTGCTCTTCAGTCCTCAGTGTGTGACACAGTCAGGGGTAAAGGCTGCACTGGTGAGGGTGCTCTTCAGACTTCAGTGTATTACAAAATCAGTGGTATATGCTGCACTAGTGAGGGTGCTCTTCAGTCCTCAGTGTGTATGACACAATCAGGGGTATATGCTGCACTAGTGAGGGTGCTCTCCAGACCTCGGTGTGTGACACAGTCAGGGGTATATGCTGCACTGGTGAGGGTGCTCTTCAGTCCTTGGTGTGTGACACAGTCAGGGGTATATGCTGCACTGGTGAGGGTGCTCTCCAGACTTCAGTGTATGACACAGTCAGGGGTATATGCTGCACTAGTGAGGGTGCTCTTCAGTCCTCAGTGTGTGACACAGTCAGGGGTATATGCTGCAATAGTGAGAGTGCTCTTCAGTCCTCAGTGTGTGACACAGTCAGGGGTATATGCTGCACTGGTGAGGGTGCTTTTCAGTCCTTGGTGTGTGACACAGTCAGGGGTATATGCTGCACTGGTGAGGGTGCTCTCCAGACTTCAGTGTATGACACAGTCAGGGGTATATGCTGCACTAGTGAGGGTGCTCTTCAGTCCTCAGTGTGTGACACAGTCAGGGGTATAGGCTGCACTGGTGAGGGTGCTCTTCAGACTTCAGTGTATTACAAAATCAGGGGTATATGCTGCACTAGTGAGGGTGCTCTTCAGTCCTCAGTGTGTATGACACAATCAGGGGTATATGCTGCACTAGTGAGGGTGCTCTCCAGACCTCGGTGTGTGACACAGCCAGGGGTATATGCTGCACTGGTGAGGGTGTTCTCCAGACCTCGGTGTGTGACACAGTCAGGGGTATATGCTGCACTGGTGAGGGTGCTCTCCAGACTTCAGTGTATGACACAGTCAGGGGTATATGCTGCACTAGTGAGGGTGCTCTTCAGTCCTCGGTGTGTGACACACTCAGGGGTATATGCTGCACTATTGAGGGTGCTCTCCAGACTTCAGTGTATGACACGGTCAGGGGTATATGCTGCACTGGTGAGGGTGCTCTTCAGTCCTCATAGTGTGACACAGTCAGGGGTATATGCTACACTGGTGAGGGTGCTCTTCAGTCCTCAGTGTGTGACACAGTCAGGGGTATATGCTTCACTAGTGAGAGTGCTATTCAGTCCTCAGTGTGTGACACAGTCAGGGGTATATGCTGCACTAGTGAGGGTGCTCTTCAGTCCTCAGTGTGTATGACCCAGCCAGGGGTATATGCTGCACTGGTGAGGGTGCTCTTCAGTCCTCAGTGTGTGACACAGTCAGGGGCATATGCTGCACTGGTGAGGGTGCTCTTCAGTCCTCAGTGTGTGACACAGTCAGGGGTATATGCTGCACTGGTGAGGTTGCTCTCCAGACTTCAGTGTATGACACGGTCAGGGGTATATGCTGCACTGGACTGGTGAGGGTGCTCTCCAGACTTCAGTGTATGACACGGTTAGGGGGATATGCTGCACTGGTGAGGGTGCTCTCCAGACTTCAGTGTATGACACAGTCAGGGGTATATGCTGCACTGGTAAGGGTGCTCTTCAGTCCTTGGTGTGTGACACAGTCAGGGGTATATGCTGCACTGGTGAGTGTGCTCTCCAGACTTCAGTGTATGACACAGTCAGGGGTATATGCTACACTAGTGAGGGTGCTCTTCAGTCCTCAGTGTGTGACACAGTCAGGGGTATATGCTGCACTGGTGAGGGTGCTCTTCAGTCCTCAGTGTGTGCACAGTCTGGGGTATATGCTGCACTAGTGAGGGTGCTCTCCAGACTTCAGTGTATTACACTTGTCAGGGTATATGCTGCACTGGTGAGGGTGCTCCTCAGTCCTCAGTGTGTGACACAGTCAGGGGTATATGCTGCACTAGTGAGGGTGCTCTTCAGTCCTCAGTGTGTGGCACAGTCGAGGGTATATGCTGCACTAGTAAGGTGCTCTTCAGTCCTCAGTGTGTGACACAGTCAGGGGTATATGCTGCACTGGTGAGGGTGCTCTTCAGTCCTTGGTGTGTGACACAGTCAGGGGTATATGCTGCACTGGTGAGGGTGCTCTCCAGACTTTAGTGTATGACACAGTCAGGGGTATATGCTGCACTAGTGAGGGTGCTCTTCAGTCCTTAGTGTGTGACACAGTCAGGCGTATATGCTGCACTGGTGAGGGTGCTCTTCAGCCCTTGGTGGGTGACACAGTCAGGGGTATATGCTGCACTGGTGACGGTGCTCTCCAGACTTCAGTGTATTACACAGTCAGGCGTATATGCTGCACTAGTGAGGGTGCTCTTCAGTCCTCAGTGTGTGACAAAGTCAGGGGTAAAGGCTGCACTGGTGAGGGTGCTCTTCAGACTTCAGTGTATTACAAAATCAGGGGTATATGCTGCACTAGTGAGGGTGCTCTTCAGTCCTCAGTGTGTATGACACAGTCAGGGGTATATGCTGCACTAGTGAGGGTGCTCTCCAGACCTCGGTGTGTGACACAGTCAGGGGTATATGCTGCACTGGTGAGGGTGCTCTCCAGACCTCGGTGTGTGACACATTCAGGGGTATATGCTGCACTGGTGAGGGTGCTCTCCAGACTTTAGTGTATGACACAGTCAGGGGTATATGCTGCACTAGTGAGGGTGCTCTTCAGTCCTCAGTGTGTGACACAGTCAGGGGTATATGCTGCACTATTGAGGGTGCTCTTCAGTCCTCAGTGTGTGACACAGTCAGGGGTATATGCTGCACTAGTGAGGGTGCTCTTCAGTCCTCAGTGTGTATGACCCAGTCAGGGGTATATGCTGCACTGGTGAGGGTGCTCTTCAGTCCTCAGTGTGTGACACAGTCAGGGGTATATGCTGCACTGGTGAGGTTGCTCTCCAGACTTCAGTGTATGACACGGTCAGGGGTATATGCTGCACTGGACTGGTCAGGGTGCTCTCCAGACTTCAGTGTATGACACGGTCAGGGGTATATGCTGCACTGGTGAGGGTGCTCTCCAGACTTCAGTGTATGACACAGTCAGGGGTATATGCTGCACTGGTGAGGGTGCTCTTCAGTCCTTGGTGTGTGACTTAGTCAGGGGTATATGCTGCACTGGTGAGGGTGCTCTCCAGACTTCAGTGTATGACACAGTCAGGGGTATATGCTACACTAGTGAGGGTGCTCTTCAGTCCTCAGTGTATGACACAGTCAGGGGTATATGCTGCACTAGTGAGGGTGCTCTTCAGTCCTCAGTGTGTATGACACAGTCAGGGGTATATGCTGCACTGGTGAGGGTGCTCTTCAGTCCTCAGTGTGTGCACAGTCTGGGGTATATGCTGCACTAGTGAGGGAGCTCTACAGACTTCAGTGTATGACACTTGTCAGGGGTATATGCTGCGCTGGCGAGGATGCTCTTTAGTCCTCAGTGTCTGACACAGTCAGGGGTATATGCTGCACTAGTGAGGGTACTCTTCAGTCCTCAGTGTGTGACACAGTCAGGGGTATATGCTGCACTAGTGAGGGTGCTCTTCAGACTTCAGTGTGTGACACGGTCAGTGGTGTATGCTGCACTGGTGAGGGTGCTCTTCAGTCGTCAGTGTGTGACACCGTCAGGGGTATATGGTACACTGGTGAGGGCGCTCTTCAGACCTCAGTGTATGACACAGACAGGGGTATATGCTGCACTGGTGAGGGTGCTCTTCAGTCCTCAGTGTGTGACACAGCCTGGGGTATATGCTGCACTAGTGAGGGTGCTCTTCAGTCCTTAGTGTGTGACACAGTAAGGGGTATATGCTGCACTGGTGAGGGTGCTCTTCAGACTTCAGTGTATGACACGGTCAGGGGTATATTATTATTATTATTATTATGTTTCTTATATAGCGCCTGAATCGACCCCCGAAGGGGTATCTCCGCGCTTGCCTTGGGAACCCGTCCTGGCTTTTCCCTGTGAGATAGCCCCTACAGGGCATCCCCAAGGTGAAAGCCAGGCATCCCGCCGCGGGGGGGGCGTTGTGGAGATTAAGCAAGCTTAATGCCCAGAGTTGCAGAGTGTGAACCCATGATTAGGTCAGGCACCGAAGCGAGAATTATCAAGTCCATGGACATTTGAGCTCAAGACCCTGCCGCGTCGGGAATTGAACCCTGGTCCCGGGTCTGACCTCTGCTTCAGGGTCTGCCTGCTCTAACCAGTGAGCCACACTTCTCCACATATATGCTGCACTGGTGAGGGTGCTCTCCAGACGTCAGTGTGTGACACAGTAAGGGGTATATGCTGCACTGGTGAGGGTGCTCTCCAGACTTCAGTGTATGACACAGTCAGGGGTATATGCTGCACTAGTGAGGGTGCTCTTCAGTCCTCAGTGTGTGACACAGTCAGGGGTATATGCTGCACTATTGAGGGTGCTCTTCAGTCCTCAGTGTGTGACACAGTCAGGGGTATATGCTGCACTAGTGAGGGTGCTCTTCAGTCCTCAGTGTGTATGACCCAGTCAGGGGTATATGCTGCACTGCTGAGGGTGCTCTTCAGTCCTCAGTGTGTGACACAGTCAGGGGCATATGCTGCACTGGTGAGGGTGCTCTTCAGTCCTCAGTCTGTGACACAGTCAGGGGTATATGCTGCACTGGTGAGGTTGCTCTCCAGACTTTAGTGTATGACACGGTCAGGGGTATATGCTGCACTGGACTGGTGAGGGTGCTCTCCAGACTTCAGTGTATGACACGGTCAGGGGTATATGCTGCACTGGTGAGGGTGCTCTCCAGACGTCAGTGTGTGACACAGTAAGGGGTATATGCTGCACTGGTGAGGGTGCTCTCCAGACTTCAGTGTATGACACAGTCAGGGGTATATGCTGCACTAGTGAGGGTGCTCTTCAGTCCTCAGTGTGTATGACACAGTCAGGGGTATATGCTGCACTAGTGAGGGTGCTCTCCAGACCTCGGTGTGTGACACAGTCAGGGGTATATGAGGCACTGGTGAGGGTGCTCTCCAGACCTCGGTGTGTGACACATTCAGGGGTATATGCTGCACTGGTGAGGGTGCTCTCCAGACTTTAGTGTATGACACAGTCAGGGGTATATGCTGCACTAGTGAGGGTGCTCTTCAGTCCTCAGTGTGTGACACAGTCAGGGGTATATGCTGCACTATTGAGGGTGCTCTTCAGTCCTCAGTGTGTGACACAGTCAGGGGTATATGCTGCACTAGTGAGGGTGCTCTTCAGTCCTCAGTGTGTATGACCCAGTCAGGGGTATATGCTGCACTGGTGAGGGTGCTCTTCAGTCCTCAGTGTGTGACACAGCCTGGGGTATATGCTGCACTAGTGAGGGTGCTCTTCAGTCCTTAGTGTGTGACACAGTAAGGGGTATATGCTGCACTGGTGAGGGTGCTCTTCAGACTTCAGTGTATGACACGGTCAGGGGTATATGCTGCACTGGTGAGGGTGCTCTCCAGACGTCAGTGTGTGACACAGTAAGGGGTATATGCTGCACTGGTGAGGGTGCTCTCCAGACTTCAGTGTATGACACAGTCAGGGGTATATGCTGCACTAGTGAGGGTGTTCTTCAGTCCTCAGTGTGTGACACAGTCAGGGGTATATGCTGCACTATTGAGGGTGCTCTTCAGTCCTCAGTGTGTGACACAGTCAGGGGTATATGCTGCACTAGTGAGGGTGCTCTTCAGTCCTCAGTGTGTATGACCCAGTCAGGGGTATATGCTGCACTGCTGAGGGTGCTCTTCAGTCCTCAGTGTGTGACACAGTCAGGGGCATATGCTGCACTGGTGAGGGTGCTCTTCAGTCCTCAGTCTGTGACACAGTCAGGGGTATATGCTGCACTGGTGAGGTTGCTCTCCAGACTTCAGTGTATGACACGGTCAGGGGTATATGCTGCACTGGACTGGTGAGGGTGCTCTCCAGACTTCAGTGTATGACACGGTCAGGGGTATATGCTGCACTGGTGAGGGTGCTCTCCAGACGTCAGTGTGTGACACAGTAAGGGGTATATGCTGCACTGGTGAGGGTGCTCTCCAGACTTCAGTGTATGACACAGTCAGGGGTATATGCTGCACTAGTGAGGGTGCTCTTCAGTCCTCAGTGTGTATGACACAGTCAGGGGTATATGCTGCACTAGTGAGGGTGCTCTCCAGACCTCGGTGTGTGACACAGTCAGGGGTATATGCTGCACTGGTGAGGGTGCTCTCCAGACCTCGGTGTGTGACACATTCAGGGGTATATGCTGCACTGGTGAGGGTGCTCTCCAGACTTTAGTGTATGACACAGTCAGGGGTATATGCTGCACTAGTGAGGGTGCTCTTCAGTCCTCAGTGTGTGACACAGTCAGGGGCATATGCTGCACTGGTGAGGGTGCTCTTCAGTCCTCAGTCTGTGACACAGTCAGGGGTATATGCTGCACTGGTGAGGTTGCTCTCCAGACTTCAGTGTATGACACGGTCAGGGGTATATGCTGCACTGGACTGGTGAGGGTGCTCTCCAGACTTCAGTGTATGACACGGTCAGGGGTATATGCTGCACTGGTGAGGGTGCTCTCCAGACGTCAGTGTGTGACACAGTAAGGGGTATATGCTGCACTGGTGAGGGTGCTCTCCAGACTTCAGTGTATGACACAGTCAGGGGTATATGCTGCACTAGTGAGGGTGCTCTTCAGTCCTCAGTGTGTATGACACAGTCAGGGGTATATGCTGCACTAGTGAGGGTGCTCTCCAGACCTCGGTGTGTGACACAGTCAGGGGTATATGCTGCACTGGTGAGGGTGCTCTCCAGACCTCGGTGTGTGACACATTCAGGGGTATATGCTGCACTGGTGAGGGTGCTCTCCAGACTTTAGTGTATGACACAGTCAGGGGTATATGCTGCACTAGTGAGGGTGCTCTTCAGTCCTCAGTGTGTGACACAGTCAGGGGTATATGCTGCACTATTGAGGGTGCTCATCAGTCCTCAGTGTGTGACACAGTCAGGGGTATATGCTGCACTAGTGAGGGTGCTCTTCAGTCCTCAGTGTGTATGACCCAGTCAGGGGTATATGCTGCACTGGTGAGGGTGCTCTTCAGTCCTCAGTGTGTGACACAGCCTGGGGTATATGCTGCACTAGTGAGGGTGCTCTTCAGTCCTTAGTGTGTGACACAGTAAGGGGTATATGCTGCACTGGTGAGGGTGCTCTTCAGACTTCAGTGTATGACACGGTCAGGGGTATATGCTGCACTGGTGAGGGTGCTCTCCAGACGTCAGTGTGTGACACAGTAAGGGGTATATGCTGCACTGGTGAGGGTGCTCTCCAGACTTCAGTGTATGACACAGTCAGGGGTATATGCTGCACTAGTGAGGGTGCTCTTCAGTCCTCAGTGTGTGACACAGTCAGGGGTATATGCTGCACTATTGAGGGTGCTCTTCAGTCCTCAGTGTGTGACACAGTCAGGGGTATATGCTGCACTAGTGAGGGTGCTCTTCAGTCCTCAGTGTGTATGACCCAGTCAGGGGTATATGCTGCACTGCTGAGGGTGCTCTTCAGTCCTCAGTGTGTGACACAGTCAGGGGCATATGCTGCACTGGTGAGGGTGCTCTTCAGTCCTCAGTCTGTGACACAGTCAGGGGTATATGCTGCACTGGTGAGGTTGCTCTCCAGACTTCAGTGTATGACACGGTCAGGGGTATATGCTGCACTGGACTGGTGAGGGTGCTCTCCAGACTTCAGTGTATGACACGGTCAGGGGTATATGCTGCACTGGTGAGGGTGCTCTCCAGACGTCAGTGTGTGACACAGTAAGGGGTATATGCTGCACTGGTGAGGGTGCTCTCCAGACTTCAGTGTATGACACAGTCAGGGCTATATGCTGCACTAGTGAGGGTGCTCTTCAGTCCTCAGTGTGTATGACACAGTCAGGGGTATATGCTGCACTAGTGAGGGTGCTCTCCAGACCTCGGTGTGTGACACAGTCAGGGGTATATGCTGCACTGGTGAGGGTGCTCTCCAGACCTCGGTGTGTGACACATTCAGGGGTATATGCTGCACTGGTGAGGGTGCTCTCCAGACTTTAGTGTATGACACAGTCAGGGGTATATGCTGCACTAGTGAGGGTGCTCTTCAGTCCTCAGTGTGTGACACAGTCAGGGGTATATGCTGCACTATTGAGGGTGCTCTTCAGTCCTCAGTGTGTGACACAGTCAGGGGTATATGCTGCACTAGTGAGGGTGCTCTTCAGTCCTCAGTGTGTATGACCCAGTCAGGGGTATATGCTGCACTGGTGAGGGTGCTCTTCAGTCCTCAGTGTGTGACACAGTCAGGGGTATATGCTGCACTGGTGAGGTTGCTCTCCAGACTTCAGTGTATGACACGGTCAGGGGTATATGCTGCACTGGACTGGTCAGGGTGCTCTCTAGACTTCAGTGTATGACACGGTCAGGGGTATATGCTGCACTGGTGAGGGTGCTCTCCAGACTTCAGTGTATGACACAGTCAGGGGTATATGCTGCACTGGTGAGGGTGCTCTTCAGTCCTTGGTGTGTGACACAGTCAGGGGTATATGCTGCACTGGTGAGGGTGCTCTCCAGACTTCAGTGTATGACACAGTCAGGGGTATATGCTACACTAGTGAGGGTGCTCTTCAGTCCTCAGTGTATGACACAGTCAGGGGTATATGCTGCACTAGTGAGGGTGCTCTTCAGTCCTCAGTGTGTATGACACAGTCAGGGGTATATGCTGCACTGGTGAGGGTGCTCTTCAGTCCTCAGTGTGTGCACAGTCTGGGGTATATGCTGCACTAGTGAGGGAGCTCTACAGACTTCAGTGTATGACACTTGTCAGGGGTATATGCTGCGCTGGCGAGGATGCTCTTTAGTCCTCAGTGTCTGACACAGTCAGGGGTATATGCTGCACTAGTGAGGGTACTCTTCAGTCCTCAGTGTGTGACACAGTCAGGGGTATATGCTGCACTAGTGAGGGTGCTCTTCAGACTTCAGTGTGTGACACGGTCAGTGGTGTATGCTGCACTGGTGAGGGTGCTCTTCAGTCGTCAGTGTGTGACACCGTCAGGGGTATATGGTACACTGGTGAGGGCGCTCTTCAGACCTCAGTGTATGACACAGACAGGGGTATATGCTGCACTGGTGAGGGTGCTCTTCAGTCCTCAGTGTGTGACACAGCCTGGGGTATATGCTGCACTAGTGAGGGTGCTCTTCAGTCCTTAGTGTGTGACACAGTAAGGGGTATATGCTGCACTGGTGAGGGTGCTCTTCAGACTTCAGTGTATGACACGGTCAGGGGTATATGCTGCACTGGTGAGGGTGCTCTCCAGACGTCAGTGTGTGACACAGTAAGGGGTATATGCTGCACTGGTGAGGGTGCTCTCCAGACTTCAGTATATGACACAGTCAGGGGTATATGCTGCACTAGTGAGGGTGCTCTTCAGTCCTCAGTGTGTGACACAGTCAGGGGTATATGCTGCACTATTGAGGGTGCTCTTCAGTCCTCAGTGTGTGACACAGTCAGGGGTATATGCTGCACTAGTGAGGGTGCTCTTCAGTCCTCAGTGTGTATGACCCAGTCAGGGGTATATGCTGCACTGCTGAGGGTGCTCTTCAGTCCTCAGTGTGTGACACAGTCAGGGGCATATGCTGCACTGGTGAGGGTGCTCTTCAGTCCTCAGTCTGTGACACAGTCAGGGGTATATGCTGCACTGGTGAGGTTGCTCTCCAGACTTCAGTGTATGACACGGTCAGGGGTATATGCTGCACTGGACTGGTGAGGGTGCTCTCCAGACTTCAGTGTATGACACGGTCAGGGGTATATGCTGCACTTGTGAGGGTGCTCTTCAGTCCTTAGTGTGTGACACAGTCAGGGGTATATGCTGCACTGGTGAGGGTGCTCTCCAGACTTCAGTGTATGACACAGTCAGGGGTATATGCTGCACTGGTGAGGGTGCTCTTCAGTCCTTGGTGTTTGACACAGTCAGGGGTATATGCTGCACTGGTGAGGGTGCTCTCCAGACTTCAGTGTATGACACAGTCAGGGGTATATGCTACACTAGTGAGGGTGCTCTTCAGTCCTCAGTGTGTGACACAGTCAGGGGTATATGCTGTACTAGTGAGGGTGCTCTTCAGTCCTCAGTGTGTATGACACAGTCAGGGGTATATGCTGCACTAGTGAGGGTGCTCTTCAGACCTCAGTGTGTGACACAGACAGTGGTATATGCTGCACTGGTGAGGGTGCTCTTCAGTCGTCAGTGTGTGACACCGTCAGGGGTATATGGTGCACTGGTGAGGGTGCTCTTCAGACCTCAGTGTGTGACACAGACAGGGGTATATGCTGCACTGGTGAGGGTGCTCTTCAGTCCTCAGTGTGTGACACAGCCTGGGGTATATGCTGCACTAGTGAGGGTGCTCTTCAGTCCTTAGTGTGTGACACAGTCAGGGGTATATGCTGCACTAGTGAGGGTGCTCTTTAGTCCTTAGTGTGTGACACAGTCAGGGGTATATGCTGCACTAGTGACGGTGCTCTCCAGACTTCGGTGTATTACACAGTCAGGGGTATATGCTGCACTAGTGAGGGTGCTCTTCAGTCCTCAGTGTGTGACAAAGTCAGGGGTATAGGCTGCACTGGTGAGGGTGCTCTTCAGACTTCAGTGTATTACAAAATCAGGGGTATATGCTGCACTAGTGAGGGTGCTCTTCAGTCCTCAGTGTGTATGACACAGTCAGGGGTATATGCTGCACTAGTGAGGGTGCTCTCCAGACCTCGGTGTGTGACACAGTCAGGGGTATATGCTGCACTGGTGAGGGTGCTCTCCAGACCTCGGTGTGTGACACATTCAGGGGTATATGCTGCACTGGTGAGGGTGCTCTCCAGACTTTAGTGTATGACACAGTCAGGGGTATATGCTGCACTAGTGAGGGTGCTCTTCAGTCCTCAGTGTGTGACACAGTCAGGGGTATATGCTGCACTATTGAGGGTGCTCTTCAGTCCTCAGTGTGTGACACAGTCAGGGGTATATGCTGCACTAGTGAGGGTGCTATTCAGTCCTCAGTGTGTATGACCCAGTCAGGGGTATATGCTGCACTGGTGAGGGTGCTCTTCAGTCCTCAGTGTGTGACACAGTCAGGGGTATATGCTGCACTGGTGAGGTTGCTCTCCAGACTTCAGCGTATGACACGGTCAGGGGTATATGCTGCACTGGACTGGTGAGGGTGCTCTCCGGACTTCAGTGTATGACACGGTCAGGGGTATATGCTGCACTGGTGAGGGTGCTCTCCAGACTTCAGTGTATGACACAGTCAGGGGTATATGCTGCACTGGTGAGGGTGCTCTTCAGTCCTTGGTGTGTGACACAGTCAGGGGTATATGCTGCACTGGTGAGGGTGCTCTCCAGACTTCAGTGTATGACACAGTCAGGGGTATATGCTACACTAGTGAGGGTGCTCTTCAGTCCTCGGTGTATGACACAGTCAGGGGTATATGCTGCACTAGTGAGGGTGCTCTTCAGTCCTCAGTGTGTATGACACAGTCAGGGGTATATGCTGCACTGGTGAGGGTGCTCTTCAGTCCTCAGTGTGTGCACAGTCTGGGGTATATGCTGCACTAGTGAGGGAGCTCTACAGACTTCAGTGTATGACACTTGTCAGGGGTATATGCTGCGCTGGCGAGGATGCTCTTTAGTCCTCAGTGTCTGACACAGTCAGGGGTATATGCTGCACTAGTGAGGGTACTCTTCAGTCCTCAGTGTGTGACACAGTCAGGGGTATATGCTGCACTAGTGAGGGTGCTCTTCAGACTTCAGTGTGTGACACGGTCAGTGGTATATGCTGCACTGGTGAGGGTGCTCTTCAGTCGTCAGTGTGTGACACCGTCAGGGGTATATGGTACACTGGTGAGGGCGCTCTTCAGACCTCAGTGTGTGACACAGACAGGGGTATATGCTGCACTGGTGAGGGTGCTCTTCAGTCCTCAGTGTGTGACACAGCCTGGGGTATATGCTGCACTAGTGAGGGTGCTCTTCAGTCCTTAGTGTGTGACACAGTCAGGGGTATATGCTGCACTAGTGAGGGTGCTCTTCAGTCCTCAGTGTGTGACACAGTCAGGGGTATATGCTGCACTGGTGAGGGTGCTCTTCAGACTTCAGTGTATGATACGGTCAGGGGTATATGCTGCAATGGTGAGGGTGCTCTCCAGACGTCAGTGTGTGACACAGTAAGGGGTATATGCTGCACTGGTGAGGGTGCTCTTCAGACTTCAGTGTATGACACGGTCAGGGGTATATGCTGCACTGGTGAGGGTGCTCTCCAGACGTCAGTGTGTGACACAGTAACGGGTATATGCTGCACTGGTGAGGGTGCTCTCCAGACTTCAGTGTATGACACAGTCAGGGGTATATGCTGCACTAGTGAGGGTGCTCTTCAGTCCTCAGTGTGTGACACAGTCAGGGGTATATGCTGCACTATTGAGGGTGCTCTTCAGTCCTCAGTGTGTGACACAGTCAGGGGTATATGCTGCACTAGTGAGGGTGCTCTTCAGTCCTCAGTGTGTATGACCCAGTCAGGGGTATATGCTGCACTGGTGAGGGTGCTCTTCAGTCCTCAGTGTGTGACACAGTCAGGGGCATATGCTGCACTGGTGAGGGTGCTCTTCAGTCCTCAGTCTGTGACACAGTCAGGGGTATATGCTGCACTGGTGAGGTTGCTCTCCAGACTTCAGTGTATGACACGGTCAGGGGTATATGCTGCACTGGACTGGTGAGGCTGCTCTCCAGACTTCAGTGTATGACACGGTCAGGGGTATATGCTGCACTGGTGAGGGTGCTCTTCAGTCCTTAGTGTGTGACACAGTCAGGGGTATATGCTGCACTGGTGAGGGTGCTCTTCAGTCCTCAGTGTGTATGACACAGTCAGGGGTATATGCTGCACTAGTGAGGGTGCTCTCCAGACCTCGGTGTGTGACACAGTCAGGGGTATATGCTGCACTGGTGAGGGTGCTCTCCAGACCTCGGTGTGTGACACATTCAGGGGTATATGCTGCACTGGTGAGGGTGCTCTCCAGACTTTAGTGTATGACACAGTCAGGGGTATATGCTGCACTAGTGAGGGTGCTCTTCAGTCCTCAGTGTGTGACACAGTCAGGGGTATATGCTGCACTATTGAGGGTGCTCATCAGTCCTCAGTGTGTGACACAGTCAGGGGTATATGCTGCACTAGTGAGGGTGCTCTTCAGTCCTCAGTGTGTATGACCCAGTCAGGGGTATATGCTGCACTGGTGAGGGTGCTCTTCAGTCCTCAGTGTGTGACACAGCCTGGGGTATATGCTGCACTAGTGAGGGTGCTCTTCAGTCCTTAGTGTGTGACACAGTAAGGGGTATATGCTGCACTGGTGAGGGTGCTCTTCAGACTTCAGTGTATGACACGGTCAGGGGTATATGCTGCACTGGTGAGGGTGCTCTCCAGACGTCAGTGTGTGACACAGTAAGGGGTATATGCTGCACTGGTGAGGGTGCTCTCCAGACTTCAGTGTATGACACAGTCAGGGGTATATGCTGCACTAGTGAGGGTGCTCTTCAGTCCTCAGTGTGTGACACAGTCAGGGGTATATGCTGCGCTATTGAGGGTGCTCTTCAGTCCTCAGTGTGTGACACAGTCAGGGGTATATGCTGCACTAGTGAGGGTGCTCTTCAGTCCTCAGTGTGTATGACCCAGTCAGGGGTATATGCTGCACTGCTGAGGGTGCTCTTCAGTCCTCAGTGTGTGACACAGTCAGGGGCATATGCTGCACTGGTGAGGGTGCTCTTCAGTCCTCAGTCTGTGACACAGTCAGGGGTATATGCTGCACTGGTGAGGTTGCTCTCCAGACTTCAGTGTATGACACGGTCAGGGGTATATGCTGCACTGGACTGGTGAGGGTGCTCTCCAGACTTCAGTGTATGACACGGTCAGGGGTATATGCTGCACTGGTGAGGGTGCTCTCCAGACGTCAGTGTGTGACACAGTAAGGGGTATATGCTGCACTGGTGAGGGTGCTCTCCAGACTTCAGTGTATGACACAGTCAGGGCTATATGCTGCACTAGTGAGGGTGCTCTTCAGTCCTCAGTGTGTATGACACAGTCAGGGGTATATGCTGCACTAGTGAGGGTGCTCTCCAGACCTCGGTGTGTGACACAGTCAGGGGTATATGCTGCACTGGTGAGGGTGCTCTCCAGACCTCGGTGTGTGACACATTCAGGGGTATATGCTGCACTGGTGAGGGTGCTCTCCAGACTTTAGTGTATGACACAGTCAGGGGTATATGCTGCACTAGTGAGGGTGCTCTTCAGTCCTCAGTGTGTGACACAGTCAGGGGTATATGCTGCACTATTGAGGGTGCTCTTCAGTCCTCAGTGTGTGACACAGTCAGGGGTATATGCTGCACTAGTGAGGGTGCTCTTCAGTCCTCAGTGTGTATGACCCAGTCAGGGGTATATGCTGCACTGGTGAGGGTGCTCTTCAGTCCTCAGTGTGTGACACAGTCAGGGGTATATGCTGCACTGGTGAGGTTGCTCTCCAGACTTCAGTGTATGACACGGTCAGGGGTATATGCTGCACTGGACTGGTCAGGGTGCTCTCTAGACTTCAGTGTATGACACGGTCAGGGGTATATGCTGCACTGGTGAGGGTGCTCTCCAGACTTCAGTGTATGGCACAGTCAGGGGTATATGCTGCACTGGTGAGGGTGCTCTTCAGTCCTTGGTGTGTGACACAGTCAGGGGTATATGCTGCACTGGTGAGGGTGCTCTCCAGACTTCAGTGTATGACACAGTCAGGGGTATATGCTACACTAGTGAGGGTGCTCTTCAGTCCTCAGTGTATGACACAGTCAGGGGTATATGCTGCACTAGTGAGGGTGCTCTTCAGTCCTCAGTGTGTATGACACAGTCAGGGGTATATGCTGCACTGGTGAGGGTGCTCTTCAGTCCTCAGTGTGTGCACAGTCTGGGGTATATGCTGCACTAGTGAGGGAGCTCTACAGACTTCAGTGTATGACACTTGTCAGGGGTATATGCTGCGCTGGCGAGGATGCTCTTTAGTCCTCAGTGTCTGACACAGTCAGGGGTATATGCTGCACTAGTGAGGGTACTCTTCAGTCCTCAGTGTGTGACACAGTCAGGGGTATATGCTGCACTAGTGAGGGTGCTCTTCAGACTTCAGTGTGTGACACGGTCAGTGGTGTATGCTGCACTGGTGAGGGTGCTCTTCAGTCGTCAGTGTGTGACACCGTCAGGGGTATATGGTACACTGGTGAGGGCGCTCTTCAGACCTCAGTGTATGACACAGACAGGGGTATATGCTGCACTGGTGAGGGTGCTCTTCAGTCCTCAGTGTGTGACACAGCCTGGGGTATATGCTGCACTAGTGAGGGTGCTCTTCAGTCCTTAGTGTGTGACACAGTAAGGGGTATATGCTGCACTGGTGAGGGTGCTCTTCAGACTTCAGTGTATGACACGGTCAGGGGTATATGCTGCACTGGTGAGGGTGCTCTCCAGACGTCAGTGTGTGACACAGTAAGGGGTATATGCTGCACTGGTGAGGGTGCTCTCCAGACTTCAGTATATGACACAGTCAGGGGTATATGCTGCACTAGTGAGGGTGCTCTTCAGTCCTCAGTGTGTGACACAGTCAGGGGTATATGCTGCACTATTGAGGGTGCTCTTCAGTCCTCAGTGTGTGACACAGTCAGGGGTATATGCTGCACTAGTGAGGGTGCTCTTCAGTCCTCAGTGTGTATGACCCAGTCAGGGGTATATGCTGCACTGCTGAGGGTGCTCTTCAGTCCTCAGTGTGTGACACAGTCAGGGGCATATGCTGCACTGGTGAGGGTGCTCTTCAGTCCTCAGTCTGTGACACAGTCAGGGGTATATGCTGCACTGGTGAGGTTGCTCTCCAGACTTCAGTGTATGACACGGTCAGGGGTATATGCTGCACTGGACTGGTGAGGGTGCTCTCCAGACTTCAGTGTATGACACGGTCAGGGGTATATGCTGCACTTGTGAGGGTGCTCTTCAGTCCTTAGTGTGTGACACAGTCAGGGGTATATGCTGCACTGGTGAGGGTGCTCTCCAGACTTCAGTGTATGACACAGTCAGGGGTATATGCTGCACTGGTGAGGGTGCTCTTCAGTCCTTGGTGTTTGACACAGTCAGGGGTATATGCTGCACTGGTGAGGGTGCTCTCCAGACTTCAGTGTATGACACAGTCAGGGGTATATGCTACACTAGTGAGGGTGCTCTTCAGTCCTCAGTGTGTGACACTGTCAGGGGTATATGCTGTACTAGTGAGGGTGCTCTTCAGTCCTCAGTGTGTATGACACAGTCAGGGGTATATGCTGCACTAGTGAGGGTGCTCTTCAGACCTCAGTGTGTGACACAGACAGTGGTATATGCTGCACTGGTGAGGGTGCTCTTCAGTCGTCAGTGTGTGACACCGTCAGGGGTATATGGTGCACTGGTGAGGGTGCTCTTCAGACCTCAGTGTGTGACACAGACAGGGGTATATGCTGCACTGGTGAGGGTGCTCTTCAGTCCTCAGTGTGTGACACAGCCTGGGGTATATGCTGCACTAGTGAGGGTGCTCTTCAGTCCTTAGTGTGTGACACAGTCAGGGGTATATGCTGCACTAGTGAGGGTGCTCTTTAGTCCTTAGTGTGTGACACAGTCAGGGGTATATGCTGCACTAGTGACGGTGCTCTCCAGACTTCGGTGTATTACACAGTCAGGGGTATATGCTGCACTAGTGAGGGTGCTCTTCAGTCCTCAGTGTGTGACAAAGTCAGGGGTATAGGCTGCACTGGTGAGGGTGCTCTTCAGACTTCAGTGTATTACAAAATCAGGGGTATATGCTGCACTAGTGAGGGTGCTCTTCAGTCCTCAGTGTGTATGACACAGTCAGGGGTATATGCTGCACTAGTGAGGGTGCTCTCCAGACCTCGGTGTGTGACACAGTCAGGGGTATATGCTGCACTGGTGAGGGTGCTCTCCAGACCTCGGTGTGTGACACATTCAGGGGTATATGCTGCACTGGTGAGGGTGCTCTCCAGACTTTAGTGTATGACACAGTCAGGGGTATATGCTGCACTAGTGAGGGTGCTCTTCAGTCCTCAGTGTGTGACACAGTCAGGGGTATATGCTGCACTATTGAGGGTGCTCTTCAGTCCTCAGTGTGTGACACAGTCAGGGGTATATGCTGCACTAGTGAGGGTGCTATTCAGTCCTCAGTGTGTATGACCCAGTCAGGGGTATATGCTGCACTGGTGAGGGTGCTCTTCAGTCCTCAGTGTGTGACACAGTCAGGGGTATATGCTGCACTGGTGAGGTTGCTCTCCAGACTTCAGCGTATGACACGGTCAGGGGTATATGCTGCACTGGACTGGTGAGGGTGCTCTCCGGACTTCAGTGTATGACACGGTCAGGGGTATATGCTGCACTGGTGAGGGTGCTCTCCAGACTTCAGTGTATGACACAGTCAGGGGTATATGCTGCACTGGTGGGGGTGCTCTTCAGTCCTTGGTGTGTGACACAGTCAGGGGTATATGCTGCACTGGTGAGGGTGCTCTCCAGACTTCAGTGTATGACACAGTCAGGGGTATATGCTACACTAGTGAGGGTGCTCTTCAGTCCTCGGTGTATGACACAGTCAGGGGTATATGCTGCACTAGTGAGGGTGCTCTTCAGTCCTCAGTGTGTATGACACAGTCAGGGGTATATGCTGCACTGGTGAGGGTGCTCTTCAGTCCTCAGTGTGTGCACAGTCTGGGGTATATGCTGCACTAGTGAGGGAGCTCTACAGACTTCAGTGTATGACACTTGTCAGGGGTATATGCTGCGCTGGCGAGGATGCTCTTTAGTCCTCAGTGTCTGACACAGTCAGGGGTATATGCTGCACTAGTGAGGGTACTCTTCAGTCCTCAGTGTGTGACACAGTCAGGGGTATATGCTGCACTAGTGAGGGTGCTCTTCAGACTTCAGTGTGTGACACGGTCAGTGGTATATGCTGCACTGGTGAGGGTGCTCTTCAGTCGTCAGTGTGTGACACCGTCAGGGGTATATGGTACACTGGTGAGGGCGCTCTTCAGACCTCAGTGTGTGACACAGACAGGGGTATATGCTGCACTGGTGAGGGTGCTCTTCAGTCCTCAGTGTGTGACACAGCCTGGGGTATATGCTGCACTAGTGAGGGTGCTCTTCAGTCCTTAGTGTGTGACACAGTCAGGGGTATATGCTGCACTAGTGAGGGTGCTCTTCAGTCCTCAGTGTGTGACACAGTCAGGGGTATATGCTGCACTGGTGAGGGTGCTCTTCAGACTTCAGTGTATGATACGGTCAGGGGTATATGCTGCAATGGTGAGGGTGCTCTCCAGACGTCAGTGTGTGACACAGTAAGGGGTATATGCTGCACTGGTGAGGGTGCTCTTCAGACTTCAGTGTATGACACGGTCAGGGGTATATGCTGCACTGGTGAGGGTGCTCTCCAGACGTCAGTGTGTGACACAGTAACGGGTATATGCTGCACTGGTGAGGGTGCTCTCCAGACTTCAGTGTATGACACAGTCAGGGGTATATGCTGCACTAGTGAGGGTGCTCTTCAGTCCTCAGTGTGTGACACAGTCAGGGGTATATGCTGCACTATTGAGGGTGCTCTTCAGTCCTCAGTGTGTGACACAGTCAGGGGTATATGCTGCACTAGTGAGGGTGCTCTTCAGTCCTCAGTGTGTATGACCCAGTCAGGGGTATATGCTGCACTGGTGAGGGTGCTCTTCAGTCCTCAGTGTGTGACACAGTCAGGGGCATATGCTGCACTGGTGAGGGTGCTCTTCAGTCCTCAGTCTGTGACACAGTCAGGGGTATATGCTGCACTGGTGAGGTTGCTCTCCAGACTTCAGTGTATGACACGGTCAGGGGTATATGCTGCACTGGACTGGTGAGGCTGCTCTCCAGACTTCAGTGTATGACACGGTCAGGGGTATATGCTGCACTGGTGAGGGTGCTCTTCAGTCCTTAGTGTGTGACACAGTCAGGGGTATATGCTGCACTGGTGAGGGTGCTCTCCAGACTTCAGTGTATGACACAGTCAGGGGTATATGCTGCACTGGTGAGGGTGCTCTTCAGTCCTTGGTGTTTGACACAGTCAGGGGTATATGCTGCACTGGTGAGGGTGCTCTCCAGACTTCAGTGAATGACACAGTCAGGGGTATATGCTACACTAGTGAGGGTGCTCTTCAGTCCTCAGTGTGTATGACACAGTCAGGGGTATATGCTGCACTAGTGAGGGTGCTCTTCAGTCCTCAGTGTGTGACACGGTCAGTGGTATATGCTGCACTGGTGAGGGTGCTCTTCAGTCGTCAGTGTGTGACACCGTCAGGGGTATATGGTGCACTGGTGAGGGTGCTCTTCAGACCTCAGTGTGTGACACAGACAGGGGTATATGCTGCATCCGTGAGGGTGCTCTTCAGTCCTCAGTGTGTGACACAGCCTGGGGTATATGCTGCACTAGTGAGGGTGCTCTTCAGTCCTTAGTGTGTGACACAGTCAGGGGTATATGCTGCACTAGTGAGGGTGCTCTTTAGTCCTTAGTGTGTGACACAGTCAGGGGTATATGCTGCACTAGTGAGGGTGCTCTCCAGACTTCAGTGTAGAACACAGTCAGGGGTATATGCTGCACTGGTGAGGGTGCTCTTCAGACTTCAGTGTATGACACGGTCAGGGGTATATGCTGCACTGGTGAGGGTGCTCTCCAGACGTCAGTGTGTGACACAGTAAGGGGTATATGCTGCACTGGTGAGGGTGCTCTCCAGACTTCAGTGTGTGACACAGTCAGGGGTATGCTGCACTGGTGAGGGTGCTCTCCAGACTTCAGTGTGTGACACAGTCAGGGGTATATGCTGCACTGGTGAGGATGCTCTTCAGACTTCAGTGTGTGACACAGTCAGGGGTATATGCTGCACTGGTGAGGATGCTCTCCAGACCTCGTTGTGTGACACAGTCGGGGGTATATGCTGCACCGTTGAGGGTGCTCTCCAGACCTCGTTGTGTGACACAGTCGGGGGTATATGCTGCACCGGTGAGGGAGCTCTTCAGTCCTCAGTGTGTGACACAGTCTGGGGTATATGCTGCACCGGTGAGGGTGCTCTCCAGACCTCGTTGTGTGACACAGTCGGGGGTATATGCTGCACCGGTGAGGGAGCTCTTCAGTCCTCAGTATGTGACACAGTCTGGGGTATATGCTGCACTAGTGAGGGTGCTCTCCAGACCTCGTTGTGTGACACAGTCGGGGGTATATGCTGCACTGGTGAGGGAGCTCTTCAGTCCTCAGTGTGTGACACAGTCTGGGGTATATGCTGCACTTGCGAGGGTGCTCTCCAAAGCTAGATGGGTGACAGTCAATTTAGTCAGTGCTAATAATGAGTGCACCAATGAATGATCTTTTAAAACCTCAGTGTGTGACACGTGGTCACGGAAACAGATTCTATGCTGCACAAGTGATGGTGCTCTCCAGACCTCAGCGTGGGCAGTGCAATTAATGACTGCACCAGTGAAGGTGCTTTTTTGTTCTCAGCGTGTGCCGGGGCCGTTCAAGGGAGGAGCTCCAACAGTCAGAATGTTATTAAATTGTGGGAGGAGCTGAGAATGTGATGCACACATGAGGGTGTTCTTCAATCCTTTATGTATGACGGTGGATCTGAGAAGTGCAAATAACGTGCAGCACTAGTGAGTATGATTCACTCCCCAGGGTGTGATAGGGACCCCTCTGAGGTCCACACAATGTGCTGCTCTTGTGAAAGTGGTCTAATTGTTTGTCAGTTCCTAGTGTGTGCCAGGAAGTCACCAGGGTGCAGACTGCGCTGTAACATTAAGGTGACGCTTCAATCCTCAGGGGTGCATGACGTGGTGCTCGAGTAAGGATGATCTACAATCCTCAGTGTCTTCCATGGGGGGGGGGGGGGGGGGGGTCTCAGTGGTTCAGAGGATGTGGCCTTGCAGTGAGAGTGTTTTTCAATCTTCTAAGTGTGGTAGGAGTGCACGTGACATGCTGCCCAGGAGAGAATGCATTTCTTGCCTGGGAAACTCTGGGTGCAGGAAATGTGCTGCACTTGTGAGGGTTCTCTACAGTAGTGTTGGACAGGCCACATGAAAGGCCGCTCTCCCCCGGCCCGACCCGGCCTGAGCCCGGTCATACAGGTACCACACACCACCCTTGCACGTCCTCCGTCCCCTCAGGGACCCCTGCCCTCGAGCATGTCAACCTCGTGGGTCCGATCCACTGCCGGCCTACGCGCCCATCCTGGGGCGCCATCTTGGACACTCCACCACGTGGCCGCCTGGCCCCCGGCCGACCTCAACCCTGGGCCTGGCCAGGCCTCAGACATCCCGGCACCACCATCCACCCAGGAGGTGAGCGGGCTACTTGGCAAGTCAATGGGGGAAAGAGGTGTCGATGGTTCTCCCCCGCCAAGTGCCGCTCGCCCATCGCCTCCCCGGGCACTGGCTCCACCCCCCTGCTGGGTGTCTGGACTCCCTCATCCCGGACCTCCCGACCTCCAAGTGCGAGGGTCCGGACATCAAAGCACACCAGCCCTATAACTGGGGCAGCTCCAGAGCAGGAAGGCAGTTGTATCTTGGAGTCGAGAGACGTAAAGAGGAACTCATCCTAGACGGACTACTGGCGCTGCCGTAGCTCGGTCTTGTGCACCATCGTCCTGCCTGTTGGCGCTGCCACAACCTCCGCAACCTTCATCACCTTCATCGTCGTCGGGACCTGCTGGCGTGGCCGCGGACCGTTGTAACCATCATCTTCACCGGGACCTGCAGGCTCCGCCGCGGACCGTCGTTTTCCTTCGTCCATCTCGGGACCTGCCTGGCTCCGCCGCGGCCCGATCATCTAGAACGCCGAGCTCGAGGATTGAGAGCTGTTTTCCACTCATTGGTAACAAGACTGTCCCGCTACCCTTTTCCCAAACCAGAGACTAGAAATCGAGGGGACCCCTGAGTCCAGACCTCCTTGTATCATATCATCGTAACCTAAGAATTGCATATAAAGTCTCGTTAACCTTCAACCTTGTGTGGTGTCCGTCTGTGGGGGGGAAGTTACTTGTCTGTACAGTCGTTGGAGACGGCTCTCCCCGGAGACCTCTCCCCGTAGTCTCGGCCGACCCTCCCGGTCCGTCTAACATTGGTGGCCAGCGGCGCGATCCGAATCACTGCATAACGTACAGAGAGTAGCTCACCCCACGACGAAATCACAATGACAACCAAAGAAAGCGGATCAACCGAGAAATTCCAAATGGAGAAATTGGAGGAGTACAGCCATCGTGAACTGAAACAATTCTGCATCGAACTGGGTATCGCTACCACCGGACTAAGCACCAAGGACGATTTTAAGCATGCCCTAGAATCTTGGGCAGAGACCGGGGCTGCCGGAACCCCCGATCAAAGCACCGCAGAAAAAACCACCACGGCTCCTGAAGAGCGAAGAACGGGTCTCTCGCAAGACGAGATCCGGGAAAGAGAAAAAACCCGACTACACGAGCTGGAAATGGCCCGACTCAAAATGGACGTTGAACTTAAGTTGGCCGAACAAAAAATCAACTTAGAGCACCTGCGTCTCCGAGAAGAAAGAGAGGAGAAACAAAGACAGAGGGAGCTCGAGGAAAAAAAACTGGCGTACGAACACGAACGGAACCTAGCCGAGATCAACCTGCGCAAACAGAATAAAGAAGCAGGGGTGCCCGAGCGACCCCACACCTCAGGGGCCACAGAGAAAAAGGTACACATCCCCAAGGATGTTGTACGAGAATATTTCCGAGAGGACGACATCCAGCAATGGTTTAAGGCCTATGAAATCGCTATGACTGCACACCGGATCGATAGAAGCGACTGGGGAGCCGGTCTATGGGGGAGATTCCTCAATGAGGGCCGCGACACCCTGCTACAGCTCCCGGACCACCAGATGACCTCCTATGACCATATGAAAGCGGCACTCCTCACCCGCTATGGCCTCACACCCGAGATGTACCGTCAGAGGTTCCGAGACTGCACCCGCATCCCGGGTACAACTTGGGTGGACTATGTAACATACTTTAGCCGAGCCTTCGAGGGCTGGATCAGAGGAAGCAACGTCACGACCTACGAACAACTGTTCAATCTGATGGTATGGGAGCACCTGTCGAACAATTGCTTCATTGAACTCCGCCAGCACCTCCTCGACAGCAAATTAACGGATCCCCGGCAGCTCGCAGCCGAGGCTGACCGGTGGGAAATCACCAGAGTGGGCCGGAATGGGTCCATACGAACAGAACCGGAACAACAATGGTCAGCACCGACCACGAGGAGGAGGAGGGGGCCAAGGACGAGGAAGAGACAACGCTCCGGTCGCCCCCGCTACCAGCACCACCCCCCCGGCCAACCGGGGCAACACCCCGGCGCGACCGGGGTACAGAGCCAACGTCACGTGTCACCGATGTCAACGAGTCGGCCACTATGCAAACGACCCAAACTGCCCGCAGTACCAGAGCCCAAGACCCCGCCAAATGGCCGCTGCAGCCCTAGGGGAAGAACAGATCTCCGAGGAGCAGGAAGAATACGAACAAGAGCATCAGGAGTGGGAGCCAGCCGCCATGGCTCTAGCATGCTTAGGGGGGAAAGACATGGTCCCGCGGGTCCCCCTACCCGCTAACACCCAGAAGTACAGCCAATGGGTGAGCATCAATGGACGCCGGGCCGAAGCCCTTCGTGACACCGGGGCCAGTGTAACAGCCGTCCGCTGTCACCTGGTGACCCCAGAACAGTATCTGCCGAACATTCTCTGCCCTGTACGATCAGCCGATAACTCAGAAAGTCTGTGTCGGATGGCCTGCGTCCCTTTCGAATGGGGAGGGGTCTCCGGCATGTTGAAAGTAACGGTCCGAGACGATGCCCCCGTAGACTGCCTCCTGGGGAATGACCTTGAAAGCTCTCCGTGGGCAACCGTGGAACGAAGAGAACACCTGGGGATGTTAGGCGTCCCGGACTGGGCGTGCGTCACCACCCGGTCCATGGCCGCCCGTGCCAACCACCGCCCAGAAGAACCCGAATGGCCGGCGCCACCGCCTCCGGTCGCCCCAGCCGAAAACACCGACCGTGACATCCCCCCCGAACCAGCTCAACCTTCCGACCTCGCTAACCTCGACCAGTGGCCTCAAGAGGGGGGGCCCACGCAAGAACAATTTCGCCAAGAACAGAAGACCTGTCCCTCCCTCGAGGGACTCCGCCAGCAAGCGCTCGCCCAAAGCGCAGGGGATACCTCCGGAACTCATTGGGTCTACTGGGACAATGATCTGCTGTACAGCGAGCAAAGAATCGCCGAGCTGGGGAGCAACCGAGTATTAGTGGTACCCCTCCGTTTTAGAGACTTTCTGTTAAATCTGGCCCACGATGTCCCCCTGGCAGGACACCTGGGACAAGATAAAACCTACAGTCGCCTAGTGACCCACTTCTTCTGGCCCAAAATGAGGAACGATGTGCACCAGCACTGCCGATCTTGCCCCACGTGCCAAGCCAGTGGAAAGAGCGGCCGCAAGCTAAAAGCTCCCCTACAACCCTTTCCCGTGGTCACTACCCCGTTTGAGAGGGTCGGAATAGACATTGTGGGGCCCCTGGACCCGCGCACAAAACAAGGCCATCGATTCATCTTGGTGCTGGTGGACCACGCCACCCGCTACCCTGAGGCTGTCCCTCTGCGGACTGTGACCGCCCCGGTAGTCGGCCGGGCTCTGATGGGGATCTTCTCCCGTGTGGGCTTCCCCCGAGAAGTCGTCAGCGACAGAGGCACGAACTTTATTTCTAAATACATGAAATCCCTCTGGCAACAGTGCGGGGTCACCTACCGATTTACGACCCCCTATCACCCTCAAGGGAACGGACTCGTTGAGCGGTTCAACCGCACGCTCAAGGGGATGATCGGGGGGTTGGAAGAGCCCCTCCGTCGCCAGTGGGATGTGCTGCTGCCGTGCCTCCTCTTCGCTTATCGAGAGGTCCCCCAGAAATCCCTGGGCTTCAGCCCATTTGAACTGCTATATGGACACCCAGTGCGAGGGCCGCTCAGCCTAGTCAAAGAAGGCTGGGAGATGCCTCCGTTAAAGAACCCTCCAGATGTCTTCCGGTATCTCTTAACCCTCCGCAACCAGACCCGGCGGTTCCGGGAACTAGCAAAAGCCAACCTAGAGGCCAGTCAAGAGGACATGAAAAAGTGGTATGACCGGAATGCCTCATCCATTGAATTTGAACCTGGACAACAGGTATGGGTGATGTCCCCCACTGAGCCATGCGCCCTACAAGACAAATGGACGGGGCCCTTCAAAGTAATCGAGCGCAAGGGCCCGGCCACCTATCTCATCGACCTGGAATCCTCCCGGAACCCACTCCGGGTCCTCCACGCTAACAGACTAAAGCCCCACTTTGTGCGTACAGAACTCAGCCTCCTGATGGCCACAGACACTGGGGCTGATGAAGACTCCGAGCCCCTCCCTGACCTCCTACGGACTCGGGAGCAAGACGGCTCCGTGGATGGGGTCCGACTCTCGGAGACCCTCACCGGAGAGCAACGTCAGGAATGTCAAGCTCTCCTATCACAGTTCGCCAGCCTGTTCTCCCTCACCCCAGGTGTCACTTCCTGGTGTGTGCACGATGTAGACACGGGGGACAGCCCCCCTATCCGCCACCGGGCCTACCGCGTGCCAGATCGGGTACGGGCCTGCATCCAGGAAGAAGTAGCCAAGATGCTCACCCTCGGGGTCATCGAGGCTTCAGACAGCCCCTGGGCCAGCCCTGTAGTACTGGTCCCCAAAGCAGCTGCCCCCGGCACCACCGCAGAACTTCGGTTCTGCGTCGACTACCGGGGCTTGAACGCGGTCACCCGAACAGACGCGCATCCCATCCCCCGGGCAGATGAACTGATCGACCGCATGGGAGCTGCCCGCTACCTCAGTATCTTCGACCTGACGGCGGGCTACTGGCAGATCGGCCTCACACCCCGGGCGCAAGAACGTTCTGCCTTTTCCACACCCGATGGCCATTACCATTTCACAGTCATGCCCTTCGGCATGAAGAACGCCCCAGCGACATTCCAACGTCTCGTCAATCAGGTCCTGGCGGGGCTCGAAGGATTCAGCGCCGCCTACCTAGACGACATCGCTGTATACAGCCACCATTGGTCCGAGCACCTCCACCACCTCCGAGCAGTGCTGCAAGCCCTACAGCGGGCTGGCCTCACGATCAAGGCCAGCAAATGCCAAATTGGACAAGGGTCTGTAACCTACCTCGGGCACCAGGTGGGAAGCGGCCTGGTGGCCCCCCTGCAGCTGAAAATTGCCGCCATCCAGTCCTGGCAGTCCCCCATCACACAGACCGAGGTACGAGCCTTTCTGGGCCTCACAGGCTACTACCGAAGGTTCGTGAAAGACTATGGTACTATAGTGGGACCCCTCACAGAACTCACGTCGAAAAACCAGCCCAAGAAAGTCAACTGGACCCCAGAGTGTCAAGCTGCCTTTGAACAATTGAAAGCCGCCATGTGTTCCGCCCCTGTGCTCCAGGCCCCCGACTACAGCCGGGAGTTCGTCGTCCAGACGGATGCCTCCGACCATGGCATTGGGGCAGTCCTGTCTCAAGTGAACACCGAAGGCCTTGATCAACCGGTGGCCTTCATTAGCAGACGACTCCTACCACGAGAACAGCGCTGGAGCACCATAGAGCGAGAGGCCTTCGCTGTGGTATGGGCCCTCAAGAAGCTCCGGCCCTACCTTTTTGGCACCCACTTTCGGGTACAGACCGATCACCGACCCCTGCAGTGGCTGATGCAGATGCGGGGGGAAAACCCGAAGTTACTACGCTGGTCCATCTCCCTACAAGGTATGGACTTCACAGTCGAACACCGGCCTGGGCCAGATCACGCCAACGCGGATGGCCTGTCCCGGTTCTTCCGCCTCGACGAGGAGAGTCCCCAAGAGGATGGGTAACTCTCCCCGCCTTCAGCTGGGGGGGACGCATGTTGGACAGGCCACATGAAAGGCCGCTCTCCCCCGGCCCGACCCGGCCTGAGCCCGGTCATACAGGTACCACACACCACCCTTGCACGTCCTCCGTCCCCTCAGGGACCCCTGCCCTCGAGCATGTCAACCTCGTGGGTCCGATCCACTGCCGGCCTACGCGCCCATCCTGGGGCGCCATCTTGGACACTCCACCACGTGGCCGCCTGGCCCCCGGCCGACCTCAACCCTGGGCCTGGCCAGGCCTCAGACATCCCGGCACCACCATCCACCCAGGAGGTGAGCGGGCTACTTGGCAAGTCAATGGGGGAAAGAGGTGTCGATGGTTCTCCCCCGCCAAGTGCCGCTCGCCCATCGCCTCCCCGGGCACTGGCTCCACCCCCCTGCTGGGTGTCTGGACTCCCTCATCCCGGACCTCCCGACCTCCAAGTGCGAGGGTCCGGACATCAAAGCACACCAGCCCTATAACTGGGGCAGCTCCAGAGCAGGAAGGCAGTTGTATCTTGGAGTCGAGAGACGTAAAGAGGAACTCATCCTAGACGGACTACTGGCGCTGCCGTAGCTCGGTCTTGTGCACCATCGTCCTGCCTGTTGGCGCTGCCACAACCTCCGCAACCTTCATCACCTTCATCGTCGTCGGGACCTGCTGGCGTGGCCGCGGACCGTTGTAACCATCATCTTCACCGGGACCTGCAGGCTCCGCCGCGGACCGTCGTTTTCCTTCGTCCATCTCGGGACCTGCCTGGCTCCGCCGCGGCCCGATCATCTAGAACGCCGAGCTCGAGGATTGAGAGCTGTTTTCCACTCATTGGTAACAAGACTGTCCCGCTACCCTTTTCCCAAACCAGAGACTAGAAATCGAGGGGACCCCTGAGTCCAGACCTCCTTGTATCATATCATCGTAACCTAAGAATTGCATATAAAGTCTCGTTAACCTTCAACCTTGTGTGGTGTCCGTCTGTGGGGGGGAAGTTACTTGTCTGTACAGTCGTTGGAGACGGCTCTCCCCGGAGACCTCTCCCCGTAGTCTCGGCCGACCCTCCCGGTCCGTCTAACAAGTAGTATGTTTGCAACCGATTTGCATACAATATACTCCACTAATGAAGGTGCTGTTCAGTCCTCAGTGAGTGGATGTCAGATGTGGACATGTTTTGCTGCTTCATGGAGGGTCTCTTCACACAGCATCACGTGGCAGGGACCGAAGTCCACTTCTCAGCAAGGCTAGAGTTGTCAGGAAGTCCCTGAAATCCACGCAGTGTCCCATGGTGCACGCCTGGGAGCCGCTGCTGGAGATACTGACTCACATTTCGTAATGCACCTGATTCAGGAGTCATGTGGACTCTTTTCTGTGATCCGGATCACATCACATGTAATGTGCCTTTTTGTCATGTTGCCACTGGTCCTCATTTTGTGTAATGTCCCAATATGGTTTTAAAACATGGAAAAGCCTACCTCTTCCTGGCCGCAGAATCACCATGGCAGTTTTCCAAGGCCGCCATTTGGACCACCCACAGTGGCGCAAAGGAAGTGCCCTTCCCTGACGGTGACACATCGAACAGGGGTATCCAATATGGAAGGCAAGACCGCCGCGGTCTGCCGAGCATATTTCGAGTTTCCCCACCGTCAACATTTTCATAGTGGTGAGCCCTCCATGAAAAGGCTAGTGGTGGAGAAACATAGGGGGTCCTCTGGGGCCCCCAAGCCCTTGCCACCATGAGAATGCATTCAGGGGGCACAACATGTGCCCCTCTGTTTGCATGCACCCCAAGTTCCAGCACGGCATGGACTTCACAGTCCATGCAGTTCTGGAAATTCTTTTGCGTTCCACAGCAAAAGAAAAGCCCGCCAGACACAAGTTGTACTCGTAATCTGGCGGGTGAGACCATGCACAGCTTCGGTGGTGCTGTGCAAGAGCAAAGCTGCTGCAGCATCACCAAAGTCGTAACCAGGCCCTTTGTTTTCAGCCACTGATATGGTGTCAATGAGGGCAGCACATTCACAGTGTAATCCACCGACCATAGTGTAATAGAGGGGGGTCAGAACCATATAGCAACCACCTCCACTCCAATATCTCAATTTGTTTTCTCTTCTCTCACAGACACAGGTGACCGACAAACTTTGTCTGAGGCCTGGCAAGACTCTAATCATTGAGGGCATTGTACATTGTCAGACCGAACGGTAAGAGTTGGGGTATCTGGGGTGAAGGGGTGGAGGGCTGGTGCCTGTTGGTGGGTCCGGGTGGAAGCAGGGAGCAGACAGGACACCTGGAGGCGGAGAGTATGTATCTGTGTCTGGTGAGGAAAGATAAAGTATAGACGTGCATGGGATAGGCATTTTGGGGCATCCGGAGGGGCAGTGGGGAAAGGCTGGGGTATTTAGAAGCAGGAGGTGTGAACCGCGGGTAAAAGAGCCTTTACAATTTCGAGACAAAATGTAAGCAAAGTATCTATCTTTTCCCCTTTAGCTTTAACATCAGCATTGGGCAGGACCTCAACACTATTGCTTTGGTCGTGGACGCTCGCTTCCACTTTGGCACCACCATCAATACAATCGTCCTCAACTCCCGTTACAAGGGCGTCTGGGCGGAAGAGGCCCGCTCCTATGTCTTCCCCTTCTGTCTAGGACAGAAAATGAGGGTAAGTGTTACGGCAGGGTAGTGGCAGAGGTCTTTGCCAGGGATGTACGTCGTTACAACGCATGCATTTACCACGCATGCCTTTACGACGCAACTTTTACAACGCAAACCATTACAACGCATAGTGTTGAGGGGTGCTGGATGGTGAATAGTTTAATTTACTATTCCAACTCCAGTCCCCGTGGATAGTAGGGAAGGTGTTGGATAGTAAATTAAATCTATTCCCTATCCTAGAGCGCCCCCCAGCGCAATGCGTTGTAATGGTTTTGTTGTAATAGTTGCGTCATAAAGGCACTGCGTGGTAAAAGTTGCATTTTAAAGGATGTTTCCCCTTTGCCAGTGTAACATTTTGGATTACGCTTTAGTAATCTGCATAATTTGGGGAATTTCGCGTCATGCTTGTAATGCAAAATTCCTAATATTATGCCATTATGCTACATTGCATATTTACATGCCTTTAATAGTTAAAAGGTACAGTGAACACGCCTTATGAAAACAGCAGAATGCCAGTGGCTGTTACTAGCTGTGCTTTCTTTTATTTTACATTATTTTTAAAATAAAATTGACACAAGGACACATTTCACCCTAATGCAGAGCACTGAATGACTGTTTTTGACCTTATATAAGTACGTGTAATCTTACCAGACTTTTATTTAGTTATGATAAATGCAAATTATGCGCATTTCTTACTCTCCTACGGTGGTCAGACCTCTGTTGATTACTTTAGGTTATCAAAAGTCAACAGATATCCCTCTGGTTATCATTTAACACTTAAAATAAATAGTCCATTAACATCAGATACATTCGATCATTATTGCAGAATAACTTGGGAATGAAAAATGTGGTTTGCCAGTTTGGGGCATAGAGATATTGCTTATTAAATACTAGGGTCTATTAGGAGCAATTAAGAAGTTGATGGACTCTTTTCGAATTAGGTTATAACTTTCATTGTATTAGTCCTTCAAATAGGCAACACCATTGTGTACTACCTTTTTATGATCACTTTTTTATGTATTGTTTCAATATTTCAACCACTTGCACTGTGTGATCCCTTTACTTCACAGAGCAGCATTATTGCTTTTTAGTTGATCCTTGTGTACAGTGCTGTAACTGTAAAAATCTGTTTTTTCGATAATTCCTGTACATAAAGGAATGTAGCATATCACATTGATTTACGTTTATCATTGCCAGTTATTCTGCAATAATGATCAAATGTACCAGAGGTTAATGGATTATTATTGTTAATTGTTGAATGAAACCAAGAGGGATAGCTGTTTTTTTTTATTACACAATACCCTTACCTCTCTGGGTATAAAGGTTGCTTCTTGGTGAATACAATAGCGATTACTTTGGATGAAAAATAAAAGAAGCATTGGCTCTTAAGAGCGGTAGAGGGATGCCTGACTCCAAGCGTGGACAGGGCAAGTCTGACTGACTGTTGGAAAGTGGGTTATTAGCAGTGGCAAATGCACATCTGTCACTGGCAATACGGCCACAAACACAGTCTAGGGCTCAGAACAGGTCTTAGAAAATAATTTCCATGCTCAATCCTTGGTAGCTTGGCTGCAAGCGGGCAAGCTTAACTTCAAAGACGGGTATGTCAAGCATTTAAAAACACCAATGCAGTAAATAATTAGGACACAACACAGAATAAAAATGCAACACCAATTTATAAAAATAGGAAATATTTTCTATCTTTAAAATGGCATCAAACTGAAAAAAAGCCAATGTAGGGAACCGGAGATATGAATTTTTAAAGATTTAGCACTAAATAGCACATAGAGACCTATAGCGCCTATTGGGACATCCGGTCACGCTTGACCGGGACAAAGTCAAAGATTCAGGCTGATCGCGATGGAGCCCTGCTCGGCTATCCCTTGCGGTAGGTATTGATCAAAGCTTTTATTTTTGAATTTAGAAACTTTCCTGGAGCTTTTCTCTCCGGGGTTACTCAAAGCTTTTAGCCAGTCCGGATTCTGTGCTGGTTCACCGGGTTACCTTGCAACGAGCTCCCGGTCAAACTTATGGAAGTCAGACATCCGGAGATTTCCAGCAGGACAAACAGGAGAGATTCAGGCTGGCACGCGGTTCGAAGCTATTCTGTTGGCCCGGTCACCTCTCCTATGTTTGGACTTGGAACCTTTTACGGAGCGTTTTCTTCAGGGGTGCCTAAATACTCTTGACCAGGCTGGCTTCAGTGAGGGTTCATTGGCTGGGGTTTCAGCTTACTCCCGGTCCAACTCTGGAATTCAGACCTCCAGAGCATTTCATTGGGACAAGCCTGGATGGCAGGTCAGCTCACGGTTGAGTGTCACCAGCTTGGCTGGCCAGGTCCAGTCGATCCACTTATGAAGCTTTATTTCCAAAATTGCTCCAAAGTTCTCCAAACTTCTGGAAATTCTCCCTGAAGTTCCCCAAAGGGTCCCAACGTGTGCAAAACTTACTCCAAGGGTCTAGAAGCTCCAAGATGGTCCTTTAAAGTTTGGGAATTCACTTCCCACAATCTTGGACAAAACCCTTACAAATCCACTGGTAGTACTCCAGGCTGAGGATTCTTGGTGGTGATGTTCCAGGTGAGTCTGTTAACCTGTAGTTTGCATGGATCCCACTCTTTAGTCCTTTCGAAGCAAGGTAGTCCACAGGTCTGTAGTTTCGGATTGTGCAGCAGGAGCAGTCTACAGAATGCAGGGCCTGGTTGTTACACATCCAACTTCTCAGCAGGGACCCTTCTTCTTCCTTTTGTTTCAAGCAGAAGATCTGAGAGGCTCTGAGCCTCTCGGATACTTATTCCAAGTTCTCTTGGTCAAGCAGGAGGGCATTCCTGTCCAATGAGATACAGGGCAACGCGCCAGGGTTTGACCATATCCTCCAAAGTGTGGCACTATAGTCTCCCAGTGAGCACTATTTCTCCAAAATTCAACAAGGCTGATTTTCTGGCAGAGGGACAAGAGCTGGCTAAGCCCTCATTCAGGATGTTTAATTTCCATACTGTACCCAACCCCCCTTACATCTGCTCATTCCTTCCTTAATGTTTACATCTGCCTGGGTTCAAAGAGTAGGGGTGTAAATGAAACTGGCAACTTCTGCCTGTCGCCATTTTTTATTGAAGAGGATTGTTTACGACCCCTCCCCCTGCTCTGTCCTTCCTATTTAGCAAAACCCTGCCCTCCCAGAATGTCTATCTAACCCCCAGGGGTTCCTTTGCCCTTCATTAAAGCAGCCTGGCCAATCCACTTAACTTTGGCCTTCAGGTCTGAATACTGGAAGGCTAAATGTTGGCTTACGGATGAGAAAGTCTTACAACTTCTTGTCTGTACATTTTAGGATAAATTCAACATTAGCCTATTGTTGGATTTATAAATACCATTCTAGTAAGTCTTTAAACTATATTTATATATATTTATATGCCCCACCACCTTAACATTAGTTATTATTATTATTTTATTTTTATTTTTTTTTAAACTTTATTGTGCAAAAAAGAATTACAGATATGGGCCTACAACCACAGGGGCTGGCCGCTAGGACATTGAAAGCAAACTAAGTAGTTCACAGAGCAAAGACCGCTCCACTGTGGCTCAGAGTAACACAGGATACCTTTTCGGCAACACAGGATGTAGGCAGGATTTAGGAAGTTTTAATTTTTTAAGAAAGAAAAAAAGAGAGAAAGAAGAAAAGAAAAAGAACTCGAGGCGAAAGATAATATAAACATTGTCAAGCTCCCACAGCATAAACCAACTGATCAGGAGGGCATAAAGTACCATCGGGAAGGGGGGAGGCAGTGGGGAAGTCAAACACTTAATAATAAAAGGAAAATTAAACTGGTACAGGAACCGCCGGATCAGGGGGAGGATGGAAAGTCCAGATTGTCTTCGAGGGGAGGTGTGCAAATATTCCCTCTGTAGGCGTTCCACTGACCCCAGATCTTCCTCCACGCCCCAGGCTTGCCCCTAGCCACATATACCGTCTTCTCCCTAAACATACACCAGTCCATATTCTCCTTCCATGCCGACACGGTGGGAGGCCGCGGGGAACCCCACAACTGCGCAATATCTCTTTTAGCAATCATGTTCCCCAGTGCCGCCCACCGGGCCTGGGCAATGTTATAATCATTCGGTTCCCACAAATTCAACAGACATCTACGGGCCTCAGGCAGCAAAGCAGCCCCAGTAACACTCTCCATGCGCGCATGCACCCGCTGCCAATACGCCGCCACCTCCCGACACTCCCAGAGGATGTGAAGGAAGGTAGCACTCATACCACAACCACGCCTACACAGCCCATCCAAGGAAAAACCCATTGCAACCAGACGAGGACCCGTAACATATACACTGTGGAGAATCTTGAGCTGAACAAGTCGGAGATGGGCCGGAATGGCGACCTCTTTGGGGGAGGATAAGGCGGCTTGCCAGTCCTCGTCGTCCAACTCCAACCCATCCCCGGACCAGACCTCTCTGAGACGCACAAGAAGGTCTGCCCGATTGTTAATGAGTTTCTTGTAGATCAAGGAGATCGTACTATCGGGCAGATGACCATCAAGGATACGGTCCTCGAGTGGGGATGACTCAGGAACAGACAACAAGGCGTGGCGAACCGGTACATACCGGAAGAATTCTCGGTCCCCAACTCATACTCATGTTGGAGCGTCTCAAAGGCCTTCACCGCTCCCTTCACCCAAAGATCACCCACTCTGCTGATACCAATCATATCCCAGTTCTCAAAACCTTTCATCGTCCAGAGGCATCCCAAGCGTTCTGATGCATACAGTGGGGTCGCTTGCGTCAATCGATCATTCCATCCCATTGCCGCATTCGCATCCGTCCACACGCGCACTGCAACCCTGGTGGGTCCCGTGAGGTTCCTCCCCGCGGCCCGAGAGTAAAGTGCTCTATTAAAATTACCGCCGGGCAACTGATATTTGTCCATCTCGAATGCATGCGCCGGACCGGGTTCGTATGTAGCATGGTTAATGGCGGACAGCTGAGAAGCCCAATAGTACCTCCTGATGTCCGGGAGCGCGACGCCCCCGTCATACCAGGGGAGAGTAAGTTTTGCAAGCGCAATGCGAGCACGACCGTCCCACACAAGCCTCCTCTGCAAGCCCTCCACCTCCCTAAAATACGACGCCGGAATAGCGTCAAAAGAATTTTGGAGTGCATAGAGGAAGCGAGGCAGCGACATCATTTTAAAGAGCGCCGCTCGACCAAGTGGCGACAACGGCAGCTTACGCCACCGCGCCACGTCTAGCTTCAGTCGTCGGAGCGGAGGAAGGAGATTTTGCCCGTAGCGGGCAACTGGATCCAACGATATGTAGACTCCCAGGTACCTGAAGCCGGATTGCAAGATTTGAATAGGGAACCTACTCGGCAAGGGGGGGAGGCCGCCTGAGATGACATACACACACGATTTGGACCAGTTGATAATCAGACCAGAGTTCTTGCCAAAAGAAGTGAGAACATCAAACAGGACATTAAGGGATTTACGGGGGGAGGTGAGGTACAGAAGGATATCGTTGGCATACAATGAAACACGATCTTCAAAATCGGGAGACCACTGGATGCCCTTTATTGAAGGCTCCCAACGGAGCCAGGCTGCAAGCGGTTCGAGAGCAAGAGCAAACAGCAAGGGGGACAGCGGACATCCCTGCCGCGTACCCCTTCCGAGAGCAAAGGACCGGGACACCCTGCCGTTGACGACGACCTGCGCTAACGGATCCGCATACAAAAGCTTAACCCAACTATTAAAGCCCGCACCAAAACCGAATTTAGCCAGGGTGGCGCAAAGATATGGCCATTCAATCGTATCAAAGGCCATCGTGGCGTCCAAGGAAGCCAAGATGGCCGACTCAGATAAAGACTCCGCCCTAGCGAGAACACCGTGTAGGCGCCGCAAGTTGAGAGCAGTGTTTCGGTGCGGAATGAATCCGGATTGATCCGGGTGGATCAGGTCACAAATTACAGTGATTAAGCGATTGGCAAGGACCTTGGCAAGGATCTTAGGTTCGGCATTTAGTAGGGAAATAGGCCGATACAACGCACAGCGTTCACGGGGCTTGCCCTCCTTAGGAATCACACCTATAGTTGCCAGACGCTGATCATACGGGAGGGCACCGAGCTCACGTGACTCCCTGAACATTGCGCGAAGGTAAGGCGCAACTTTGTCCGGGCGCAGTTTATACAGTTCGACAGGAAGGCCATTAGGGCCCATAGCCTTACCAGAACGGAGGGAACGGATTGCGGTAGCAATCTCATCAACTGACAAAGGAGCCTCCATGCGCTCTCGATCCTCTTCAGACAGACAAGGCAAAGCAATGTCCCTCAGCAGTAAATGAGAGTCATCTTCATCCTTGTCAGACACCGGGGAGTAAACCAAATGAAAATAATCGGCAAAACATTCCACTATCTCGCCAGGGTCAGTCACACACACGCCATCCGAGGTCAGTATCTCGGGAACCACACGGTTAGCTCTCTCCTTCTTATCCAGCCATGCGAACAATTTGCCCGCCTTATCACCAACATCATACAGTCTGCCCTGCTGCTCCCTGAACATTGTCTTAGCGGCATCCGTAACATAGGACTTATAATCAAACTGTTTCAAACTAAGGGCGTGGAGTTTCTCCCGGGTAACGCCTGATTCCAGATCAGCCTCTAACTCAAGTACTTCTGCCTCCAGATTCTCAACCTCCATATTTCTAGCCTTCTTGGTCTCGGCTATTAGGGACAGGGCCTGACCACGAATGACAGTTTTGAATGCCTCCCACAAGGACACAGAGGACGAAACGGACCCCTCGTTTTCCAAAAAGTAAGAATCTAGGGATTTTATCAGGCCATTACGGGTCTTGGGGTCGCGCAGATACCACGGATTGATAGGGGCAATCCGCCCGCAGCATTTATCCCCGTGTCAAAGCTAAGCCATAAAGGAGAGTGGTCAGAGATACCTCGGGCCAAATGTCTGATCTCCCTGACATAGGAAGACTGAACTGCAGGCACAAGGACATAATCGAGCCTGGATAGACTCCCATGGGCCCAGAATGGAAGGTGTACTGACATTGCGTCGGATGCATTAACCTCCAGCAGTCCACCAGGCCAAAAGTATCTATGAACCCACCAAGCCAAGATTGGGAAGTGGGAAGCGTCCTGGGGGGGTGGCGATCCAACTCGCCTGAAAGCACCGAATTAAAATCCCCACCCATAAAAAGGAGACTGTCAGGGAGGTCCAGCAGCAGTCGGCCAACATCAGAGAAAGTGGAGGTCTGGAGACGTGGGGGAATGTATACTGTAACCAAGGAAAGAGTTTTACCCTCCCACCTGCCAGTGACGGCTGCGTAGCGCCCTCTACCATCAAGGGTAACAGTATCTATCTCGATGGGGAGGGAAGCCCGAATCAGGATACCAACCCCTCTAGAAACAGTTGTGAACGCCGAGTGGGCCACCAGTCGGTAACCTCACCTGTTTAAAGCATGGCACACATTTCCCACCAAATGCGTTTCCTGCAAGAGTACCACATCAGGAGACAAACGATGCAAATATCGCAACACAACACCCCGTTTGATACGATCCCCCAATCCATTGACGTTCCATGGCACCAACCTCAACCCACTACCCCCCATCCCCACAAGTGAAGCATGGGTAACCCCACAAAGAGCCGGACACCCGAAAACAGGAAAAAATCACATTGTCGCCTTGAAAAGAAAAAACACACTCCCAAACCACCCCTCAACCAACACCCGTTACAACTCCCCCCTCCCTGTACCCCTGCAATAGACAAAAATGCCACCCCAACATGCAGTGTGCCTGTCGCCCTAAAAACTCCACTCTACAAAAAAGACCCCGGAGGAGGAAAGAGGCCCGTCACCACCCACCACCCAGACATGAACCGCACTGAACCATGTTAGAAAAGAAACAGGACCCAGCTGAGAAAGGTCTAGTGTTCGGAAGTCAGGGACCGAAAAAGTCACTTCCGCGTAGGCTCACCACCTTCGGCACCGCCAGGGTGCTCAGTCCGATCACCCCGGCCAGGTAGGGTGTCCAGCCAGTCATTCACATTGTCCGGCCAGTCAAAAAAGAAAGTCCGCTCCTCGTACTCCACTCGAAGCCTAGTAGGAAAGAGCATAGCGTACTTCACATCAAGGTCCCGAAGCCGTCGTTTTACCCCCTGGAAGGCCATTCGTTGTCTCTGGACCTGTTGGGTAAAGTCCGGGAAGAAGTTGACAGAGGAGTTCTCGAAGTGCACCGGGCCGTGTACTCTCGAAGCCTGTAGGATCGCGTCCCGGTCTCTGAAGTGGAAGAGTCTCGCAATCATGGGCCTCGGAGGAGCGCCCGGCTTGGGCTTTCCACCCGGCACTCGATGCGCCCGCTCCACAGTGAAAAACTTGCTGAGTCCAGAGGGCGAAAGGTGCTTCAGGACAAGATCCTCAACCAGGAGGTCCACTGAGTGAGGCTCAGGATTTTCTGCCACTCCAATGACGTGAATGTTGTTGCGTCGCACCCTATTCTCAAACTCCTCAAACTCCTCAAGGCGTTGGGACATCAGATCGTTGGCCGATTTCAAGTTACCAACTTCCGTCTGAAGTTCCGATATAACGGTCGTGAGGCTGGAAGTCTTGAGATCCAATGGCTTCACTTTCTCATTGGTCTTGGACAGGTCGGCCCTGATCAGGGTGACATCGATGGCGAGCGTGTCGATTTTACGAGCAAGTGCCTCGTATTGCTGGCCGATGGTCTCCTTCATGTTAGAGATGGCGCACATGATGTCCTGTAGGGACAGGTCGACAAGGGCGGAGGGATCCTCTTTGGCATCCTCTGGGGTACGACTGGAAAGGCCAGGGGAGCCTTTGGGCTGAGTGTAGCGATCGATAACATTTGTCTGGACCAGTCCCCCACGAAGAGGCGCCTTCGTCTTACGCTTCTCAGCTTCACCCTTACCAGCCATTTTGGAAGATGCGCCCCGGAGGGACCCGCAAGACCTGGTAAAAATGGCCGCCGCGAAGCCAAGCACCAAGAGACCCCAAAAGTCGGCTCGTAATGCCAAAACCAAAGTACAAAAGCGATCCACACAACTGCAGAGTCACGACAGTGGTTGCATTAACTGGAGGCTGGAATGGCACCAAGCCGAGGGATACGGCCTCACAATCAGACCGTATCAGGATCCAGAACCGAAACCGAAAGTAATGAAGGGGCGACTGAGGAGACCCCACTGCCGTTGTTGTTCGATTCCGACCCGGACCCACAATCTGCCCAGTCCCCGGCTTGCCTCCTGGTGGGCCCAAAAAGTTCAAGTCGACACAGTTTCGGTTGCCCAAGTCCGATTTAAGATCTGAAAAGAGTTATGAGCTCAGCCGAGGTTCATCACAAAGAATCCGTCCACAAAATCAGGATAACTGCAGGATAGATGGCGAAGGGTGGCGAGGGTCCGGGGAGCCCTGTGCTCGCGCGACCATCTTGGATCTGCGCTAAGCTCCTCCTTTTAACATTAGTTATTATTAAATAACTTCTTGCCATGTAAACTTTTGTGGCTGAGAATTTGCAATGGGGAAAATGAACTGAGCTGATTCTCCAACACCAGGGCTTTTAAAACATTTTTGATAAGGACCCTGGCTATGTCTACAGGAACCCCCCCCCCCCCACTAACATCTAAGGGAGACTTTAGGGGTACTGAATATGTCAAAATATTGCAGATCCTCACTTAACAGTTCTCCTAGCACAAAAGTCGATTTCGGGACGCAATCGGGGGAGTGAATTGTACAATTGCAATAACCCCAGGGCATATTAAAAAAACAGTTTATAAAGACCCTCTTTATAAATACCTGACCATCCAAACCACCCACCCACCCTGCACTGGGAAACATAGGGGAGTCCCTGGGGGTACCCAATAAGCCAAAACATTGTACTTTAATAATTATTAAGTGACCCTAACACAAAAGTCGAGTTTGGGCACAAGTTGTAATTTTAAAAGCAGTCCTGAAACACAAAGCTGCTTTAAAACTGACCCCAGGCTTCTGCAGTGCACACATGCAAATGCAGAAAGGCTGCTGGCCTCTAAACTGCCATGCCCTATTATATACTAGGGACTTAAAGGTAGCTTCAATACACCTGTCCTAGTATGTACTAGGGCCTTATAGGGGAGTTAAGTTAATGCCAATGATTGGGGTACCCTAACCCATAGTGTACCTTAAGTGTATGTAAGTGTTTTTACTGTATTCTATGTGTGTTTTCAGCATTGTGCTGGCCCTGGTTAAACAGAACCCAGGGTCAGTCAGAGTCAGTTACCACCAGTACAAGTCAACAAAAAAGTTGGGGTTGCCCAGGGTACAGTATGACTGTGCAACACCGACTAAAAGCAATGATATACAAATAAAAGACGAAATTTCGACAAAGTATCCATGCCTACTGTTCCCACTTTGAAGGAACCAATCAAACCTAAAAATTAAGGAAACATTAGTGTCAGTCCTCTTCTCATGAATCATACAATGTAAGATTTTCCAACACCGTGGTGTTCACAAATATCCCACAAGTGGGGATTCTTCTCCACTGCCTTCCTCATGAACAAATCAAGGACTACTGTGACTATGGCACCTTTAGAGGAACACACTCTAACACTGTTTAACTTTTAATGCGAAAATTACTCTTTATGGCCACTCAAAATGTAAAATCACATTCAAATGCGATCAAGCGAATAATACAAGTAATACGCAATTATGTGTAGTCAAATAAAAAATAAAAGATAAAAAAGGGTTACAATGCGCCACTACCCCTCACTTTTGGGAAGCTATCAGGTAAACTTCAGAGCATTCCCTTCTGTGATCTTTAGGAACTTGGAACTGGAACAACAAGTGGGTCTGTGGACCCTTCTTCAATACAAAGCCTACAGGACATGTGTATCCACTGTCTGCACATTCAGAACCGGATTGCGTTTGCAATCCACTCAAGTGTCCTTTTGATGCTACTCTCTTGACCCAGCCTTTACATAGAGTGATGCTTTCTGCACCTGGCTGTCATCAGCCACCCTGAAATGCGACCAAGGGAAAGACAAAAGACTGGCCTCCCCTAAGAGGTCCCTTTTTCCTTGAACAAAAGAGACTACAGTCCCACCTTGAACCCCACCTCACCAAACAGTAGTGCTTCAAAGAGACTTATCAGCAGCTCCTCTCAGCCAAAGGCCTGATCGAATTTCTAAAGGATCCCTGCCTCTTGTTTACCCACTTCATTGTCTAGTTCGTCTCTCCAGCTTCAGGATTGTCAGCAAAACACTTTTACTGTCTCTGAAAGCAACTGACTTTCATCTTGTGCAAGAGGCAAAAGCAGGGGCATCAACAATGGATCCCACAGGCCTCCATTACTTTGGTTCACTCACACACACACAATCCATGTACCATGCAGACCACATGTGCGACTATTCATGTCATGAAGCGGTGGCCCCACCGCTAAGGCGGAGGAACGTCGCCCCACTACATTTTGAGCAGTGGATAAAATAAAAATATATGGATAATAACACTATGTTATTATCAGTTTATTTTTTCGGTTTCTGGGGTGGGCGGGGCTTGGCTGTGTCACAGTCAGCAAAGGGAGGAGTGGTGGCCACTTAAGTGAGCATGACTGCTTGGCCGGCCGTCTTGGCCCGGCCAAATATTTGCACGCACTTTGCATGTTCCTCACCAGGCTGTAATGCACAGCCCGGTGAGAAACATGCACTGGCTATCACTGCCTGCCTGAGCGCCGAACCACGGTGCTCAGACCAATCACAATGCCGCATTGCAGTGTTGTGATTGGCTGAGGAAGCCTGTTTGTTCTTCATGCTTCAAGCAGGAGCAGAAGAGGATGACAGAAGGCGAGACGGCAGTCCATGAGCAAGGTAACTCATTTTTTTAATTTATTGTTTTCTTTCCCACCTAACCTCAACCCCCGCCCATGCTACTTGGTGGCAGCTGCCACTGATCTCATGCACTTGGGATTTTAGCGCTAAGAAGTGGCACTTTACACTATTATGCCAGTAGGTCTTTATTCCAGTGATGCAGATCAAAATTTGTGGTCAAAGCAAGCATAGATTCACCAAAAATTGAATGCTGCCTTCAACACTATATGTACTATACCTGTGACAGGGATTGTAGTCCAATGTCTCACAATGAGAGCACACTTGGTGTGCCCGTCCAGTTTATAGGACAGCTCCAGGACCCAACTTATGTCATGTCATCTGGTGTGGCCCCTGCCACACTAGATTAGTGTGTGGCTACTGCCAACACAAAAAAATATATGTGATACCAGGTAAATGCAGTAAATGCAGTCAAGTATTCCAGGCAGAGTAACAAGACTGTTCAGCGGTTAGGGGATATTCTCGTCCCAACACTGTGTATAGTATTAAGCTGTTAAAACAAGGCAGAGTTTGCACAAAAATGAGGGCCTATGTCTCCTCATATTCACAGGTTAATTGCCCTTATAGTTCTTATTTCATCTTATAGTCCTATCTAACATCTGTCAGTATAATAGATGTAGCTTCTTGCAGTCGGCCTATGTACACCACGGCTCGATGCACCACATACATCTCTCTCACATCTTTCACCCTTTCATCTGTACATCTATGGATCCTACCTTTAGAAAGTGCCCGTGGAGAAGATGCAATATGTCTCTAGGGCAAGTTGAGTGCGGTGATAATGTCACTTAGATACACTAAGGGCCTGATTGCGACCTTGGCAGTCGAACTGCAGCGTCAGCAGTTGGGAGAATGTTGGCAAGCCAAAGGCATCCCGGAAAGCTGGATTTTGACTTTCCCACCCGGCTGGCGATGTGCCAGCGGCGGTCTTGCGGTGGCGGCATGCTACGTCTCCTATACAGAGCCTGAAAGCAATGCTGCCACACTACACCATCTCCACAGTAGTGTGTGCACTGTTGCCTTGCACCATATCATGCCTGGCGCACCATGCGCCCACGACAGTGGAAGCATAGGGGACAGTATGTGCCCCTTGCCACTACCCACACTGGGCAGAATCACCCTGGAGCCCTGTTTGGGGCCCCTTACCTTCCTTTCCACCAACTTGTTCGTGGCAGGATTTCCGCCATGAAAAGGTCAGTGGAAAGGAAGGCCATGATCTGCATGGCAGTGCCACCAGAGATCGCGCCTTTCCCCAGCGCCACACCTGCTGGATCCTAGATCCTGGCGGCAGTCGGACCACCCAGGAAGAGGCGGTCAGCTTGCCACCCCGAGTACACTGGTCTTGGAACTGCCATACTCGTAATCAGGCCCTAAGTCTTTCACGGAGTGCTTTACAGCTGCCATTGAGCCCTGTCCCCAACAAATAGCCACTCATAGACAGCATGAGTGCCACGGCTGAGACACAGCTCATTGAGGCTGCTACACTCCTAACAAAAAGCTCAGCACAGCCAACAGGTGAGACAGAGCAACAGGTTTATCAATCATGTCTGAGAGCATAAAGACTGACACTAGTAGTCTAGAAACAAGGTGCAAGCCCATGGTAGGTGTATGAAGTCCTCTTCCGATTGTTGAACCGTGCCCACCTCTAAACCAAAGTTTTCTATTCTCCATGGGGTATAATACAACTCGAGCAGATGTTTACAGCATAGCAAGCTATGTCTGTTATTCACAAAAATATCCATAGTCTGCGAGCAAAAGTGTTGCCACTGCTCACTTGCGCATGTAATCCACAAGCCTTTGGCATCTCTGTCTTGCAGCTAGCTGCAGTAATGTGTCGAATGAGCTTGCACGTTGCAAAATTAGGTGCAGGAGTATGTCCTATGGCTGCTGCTCTACTAACAGTGAGGGTATGACAGTACTCAAAGATAAGTTGGAATATAAAGTAGAGAAGGGTTTCTAATAGTCATCGGGGTGCTTTTATTGAACAACATCTGAATTTCACATGGATTTTATGTTAGTTAGCAAATATTACATTGCTCCTGTGATATACAGATTTCATCCTTTGGGAGCCCTAGTCTGACTTTGTTCACTCTAGCTAATTAGTCTCAAATTATGATACAGCCTATATATAACAATAGTTCCAAACTATAATCAAACCTTCACATTTTGCTCTTTATTTAAGAAGCATACTCCAGCTAAAAGCAAGCAGAACCCGAACATAATAATTGCAATCAGAGCCAATAGGTAGCCAATATTTCAGGCAGCATCTTCATGAATCTCCGATTGGTAAAGAGGATGTATAGTGATCGGACACTTAAAAAGTAAACTAATGGTGATTGTAGGTGACAATACGGTGTGAATGCTCAGAAATATTTGTCATTGTAAATTATTATACACATGTTTTAAAAGCTCAAAAACATTTGAGAAGAAAATAAAGTGGTAAAAAATGATCAGACCCCCTCATGAAATTGGAATAATTTGATAATCTGCCTTCCTTGTGAATATTAAGCTCCATGGGCCGTATTAGGCATGACTGCACCTGCGCTAGTTGTCGCTGTTCTCCGGAGTATGCATCTGTTGCCATTATGGAGGATCAGTTTGTAATACGCCGCAATGTTGGCGCAGACTTTGCGGTCTGTGTTTATGTGCGTTTGCGTCTGTGCGCATATGGTATTAGCGCTGGTGTAAATGCATTTTTGGCTGTAACATTCCAGTGCGTGTAGGTTCACAAACGGTTTCCTATTTAGGGGGTCATTAGGATGGCGGAGGGATGACCACCTGCGATAGAAACCCGGAAAAATGCCGGTCCGATTAGCATTGCGGTCATGACCGCGGCGGTGTGAATTTCCGCCCGCCACTTTTCCACCTGTAGCAGTCTGCCCGCCTGCCTGACAGGCAGAGCTTGACCACAACAATTGTGGCGGATCAGGGCCAGGCTCCGCTGGCATAATTATGATGCCGGCGGTAGCCAGCTTTTCCGCTGCGCTGGACCGCCATGGAAAGGGTGGTAGAGACATGTTCCAGGGGACCATTGCGGGCCCCCAATGTGTTGGGGGGGTGTGGGTGCACTGGGGGGTACCCATGGTACCACCACATTTCCCTGTACCAGGTGGCATGCACTGTGCAGTGCTTGCCACACAGTGCACGGAGATGCAGGACATACTCCTTTTCACTTCGCGGCGGTGCTGCTGGCAGCAGCGACCGCCGCAATGTTAAAGGGCAAAATATCGACTGCCGCAGTCATATTTCAACTACTGAGCCGGTCCTTTCCCGCTACAATGGCGATTGGGGAGATTTTGCGACTGTCATTCTAATGACCGCCATGGATAGGTTTTGCGCCACAGCAACATAATACGGCGCATTAATAAACATTCAAAGGGTTGCAGTGCAAATGCTACAGCACACATTTGTATGCACCAGGCGTAAACCATTCTGTAGTACGGCCCCGTGTCCTCATATATTTGTTCTTGATTTTGACTATTGCTATTCATATTTGGGGATTCTATCACTGGGAAGTACTTTCAAGGGGTCTGGATATAGTTGGTTGTCTTGAGTATGACCCACACAGGTTGGGACGCGTGGAAATTTGCCTACATTTTCAAACAACATGAATACATAAAGGAATGTATAGTTTTACATGTAAAGTGCTGGTATTAGGAAACGGTGTAGTTGTGAATAATACTCAGCTTTTTTTTAAAACATTTTTTCTTTTTATAATTTTTGTGCTATTTGATGAATTTTTCATTTTAATTCCCATTGTAAGTTTAGCAAAAATGCTTCAGTGCAGTTACAACAAACATGGCATGAAAGTAGGCCTATGCTTTTTGAGCTATTCATATAAAAAATGTGGTTATTTGCAACTGAAACATGCTCCTCTTGTATTAGCGTTTGGCTCGCTCATTCTCACTCAACCCAAGAAGTTCCTGCTTTAGGGAAAGGTCTCAGAAGTGCTACTGGCTTCTCCTTATTACTTGTCTTCTGCATGGAAGGTGCCAACTCAAAAGTTGCCAGCCGTGACAAAACAATCTGAGAGCTCAGTATGGTTTGGAACTATCTGTGAAAACTAGGACATAAGTGAGAAGAGCAGCATTCAGAGGAATTACATTGAGTACAATAGTGACCCTGGCTGCCAGAAGTTCAGTAGGTCACATCTGATCCCCGGCCTCCTCCTGTACCTATTCTGTAGTTGTTTCACTTCCAAGTTTCTTCTTTTTCTTGAACTAGTCTTTCTCTCTCTCTCTCTCTCTCTCTTTTTTTATCTCAAACGTTGACCTTCTCATTTAAGTATTGGATCCCAAGCTTCTCTTACACACTTACACTAACACCTCCTTTTGTCTGTCATCTGAAGCTCCTTTCTCATGAGTCCCTGGAAGTCAGATGAAGTCAGAGAAGGACGCACAAGGACAGTGACACTAGATGGTATTGTGTCCTTAAGGGGCAAAGCTGATCAGAGAAGGAAAATTTGAGATGCTACAAATTCTACTTTGAGTCAATAGTATCAGAATGACCTTTGGTCCCTGTGTCAGGGCTCCCATTTCCCATTGAACTAGCAGGCCACGATGTTGACAATAAAGTGATCTCTTTTAGTGGCTGCAGGGTTAACCTTTTTCAAACACAGAGTTCACCTTCAGCTCTTCACGTTACCTCAACATCATCAACAAGGTCCTGATGTTATCCACAATCATTTATTACCTTTCTCCCCTCTGATAATCTACTCAGCATCAAAATGTCTTATTATTTTTGTCACCAACTCTCCTTTTACTTTAGAGAAAGACACCCCTTAACCCTTTTATCAATCCACAAGCCTCTGCAGAGCACGCCTGTTTCATATCCCAAACCATCCACTAGTCATAGATATTATTTCAATCATATTTTATTCAAGATCATGAATTACTTTGTTACAGGTTAATGATTCTGGCATCATGCATTATATCTGCCATTTCAAGTGGTCACTTACAATTAATGTACAGAACTTTATTAAGTGGTATTTAGTGTGTTGTAGCGTAAATGTGCTGAACCTTATAAATGTTTATATTGAGCTTGTTACTCTAAACCACACAATAACCTCAGCTACCATACTAAGGGGCCGATTATGATGGCGGATTTCCCGCATCCTCCGGGCCGGCGGGAAATCCGCCACGGATGCTGAAAAGACCCACCACCAAATTAGGATGGCTGGTGGGTCTTCGAATCTGTCCGCTGCTTTTTCGCCGCGGTCGCCTTCCGACCGCGGCGGAAAAGCATTAACATGGCTGCAGGTGTGTATCAGACACCGCCAGCCATATTATGATGGAGTAGTAAGTATGCTTTTCCACAGCGGCTTTTCCGCCGTGGAAAAGCATACGGACCTTCACTTCGGGGGCCCGTTGCGGGCCCCCTGGGTGAAGGGGGGTGGGGGGTGCACATGGGGGGTACCTATGGTACCCCCCTGCATTTACGTGAACAAAGCGACAGGCACCGCGTGGTGCCTGCCGCTTTGTGCACGCAAATGCTGTGCATGCATTTTTAACATTGCGGCGGGTGCAGCTTGAAGCTGCACCCGCCGCAATGTTAAAAATAGAGGATGTGACCGCCACCCTGGCGGTCACATCCTAATCTGCACAGAGGGACCGCCTCTGCCCCTGCGGACGGTCCTCCTACTCTATGGTGGCGGACGGACTCTGGTCCGTCCGCCATCTTAATCGGCCCCTATATCTCTTAGGTCCTCTGATGGATCTTGTTCTGTGCTGAAAACGACTCGGATACTTAGGGGAAGAATAATTATCATATGAGGAGCTAGAATAAGATCATCGTTAATTTTAATTTATTACTGATGGAATTTTCCAGGTAATTCTATCTCTAGATCAGTTAATTATAAGGCAGATTAATTTGGCCACAGCCAAATAATGAAATAGAATCAGCAAAGTATTTTACTTCAACTTGTACTTTTATCAAAACTGAAATGATTAGCATAAAAATCTAATTTTAGAAATTGAACTGATTTAATAAGCATTAACAAGCCTGTGAAACCCAATTTTGAAGAGAGCTATCTTCCTCAGCCTAGGAAGATTTTCTCATATGAGAGAAAATATTTTAGGAAATCAGTTATCTCTCACACAAAGCCTATTTATTTAAGTTCCGTAAGTCACAGAATGACCAGTTCCAGCTCATGGACAGGTTGTCGGCCCCTGTCCATATTGCAGCATCAATGCCACAGATGTTTGAAGGAACCCTTCCAGCTGGAAAGATTCCACCACGCACACATACCACCCGGCAGCAAACTCAGTATATCGCAGTGTTCGCCTTGTTTCTGGAAGTCCAAGTCATCAGTCTCTGTACCAAAAGATGGGTAGAGAAAAGATGGACAAGATAGGAACCACCCCTGCCTAGAGTTTAGGCAATTATGCTCCATCGATTTCTGGCTTACACCCTTTGACATCACCAAAATTTTCAGACCAGTCTATCCAATTGGTCAGTTTCAATAGGATGTGATGATGTAGTAATTTAAAGAATACACATGAGTAAGAATTAAGTAATCCATTACTTTGCATTTTCCTTAAGACCACTATACTTTAGTCATACAATTGGTTGTGACATTTAGGTTGTAGGCGAGTTTATGATCTCATCCTTTGTCAGTTCTTTCCCAAGCATGTGCTCTAGGAAGTAACAATTTTGTTGCAAGACTAGTCAAGTAAGCTACAATCGTGAAAAGAATCATTCAGTGTTACCACACAAGTAGAAACTTTACAAAAGGTTCCCATAGGCTTCAGACTATTCAGTTCCCACTAAGAAAGAAAAGCACGTTTTTGAGACCTTCATGAAACACAGCTTGGGCACGATGAATTTGTGCTGAAATATGAACTGCACATAATTTAAAACAGTGCATTAGTTCTTCAATTAGGCAAACTAGTGATTTGCAATTATATCATATGAGTATAAGGTGCCCATAAAAGAAATATTAACACTTCACTATAATTTTGCATATAATTTGTAAATCTCTCAACACGTTATAGTTTAATATATAATTCAGGATTTGATAGGCACATTTAAAATAAACCTTTACGAAGCACAAATTATAACATCACCTTGTGTAGCATCTATTTCTCCTGTCAATGTCAGTGCTCACATCACACATTCTAGTGTTATTAACCATTTTCCTAACACACAAAATGGCTTTTCTTATATAGAAATGTCTATGTTATCATTTGTTTACATTCATCTATGCATAAAGAAAACATATGTTAATCTTTTTGTTAAACTTCACATTAGCTTATCAATGAGTAAATGTCATAAGAAACCCACACCAATCTTTCTGAATGCTTTTATGATGCAGTATCTAAATCAAGCTTCATTTGTGCATTTTTATTAAACTTGGTAACCTAACTCACATTTGTCATTATCATACATTAATGTCACAAATCCTTTTTCCAAGGTGAATTCATAGAGACAGACAAAATATAATGTATATGCTCTATTAAGGGTCTTCTAAAATCTTAAATCTAGTAACCCCCGCAACGTATCCATCAATAATAGTCTTTTAATAGGGGCCTGGGTCAATGTGCCGTAACTTCACTATCCTAAGTGTGTACAGTCATTAAACAGTGGTGTTTCCTTGCCAGTTATTCTGGTTGCACTTATATTGTGTAATCAAGTTACTCCTGTTCTGCACTTCTCCCTAGGGGCAGTGAAGTTAAGCAGTTTCAAGACTGCCATCAAATTACTCCTTTTCAGCACATTTTTGAGGGGTAGCAAAGTTGAGCAGTGGCGACTTAGGTCCTAATTTAAGGTTTGACAGACTGTACTCAATCTGTCAGGGTGGTGGAGGGCATTACGTCAGCCACCCTAATGGACTACAAGTCACCACATTTAGAAATGATCGCCAGCCAGTCGTCATCTCTATACCTTGAAAGGAACCGCTGTTAAAGTGGTTATTTTCAATGTTTAAAAAGTTTGGTGGACAGCCACCGTCAGTTTTGATGTCTAGTTACCATTATTTTTCAAAGTTTTTGTTATTCAGAAATAAACTCCACTAGTGGAATGTTGTTTCTGTAAAGCAAAGATCTAATGACTCTCATACTCTGGCAGTTTTCTCCCAAATATGGAGTTTGCTAGTGCTTTTTTTCTGTCCCTCACCCCCAGGTTTATCTGGCAGTGGTGGGCAGAAAGAAAATACATTACACTGTCCACTCTAAATAGCAAGGATGGTGCATTGTCCTTCCTCTGACATCCTCTAATCAATTGAGCCCTCAGAGGAAGATGTGCTACCTTTAAATGAGGTGCATGGACCAACAATTTGAGTTTAGGTTGTTCATTTGAGTTTGTGATGGAGTACCTTCTCTGCCACACTTTAAAAATAGATCATTAGTCTACAAGGGGTTAGAAACGAAAATACAGCACCAATGACAGAATGACACCCAAACTTAATATTCAGTCACTGCTATGAGGTAAATGGCACAAATATTAAAGTAAAAATATCATGTCACATGAATATCATGTCAAAAATATTGTGAATACCAATATATCGCAGAATAGAATTTATAATGTAGTCGTTGGTCTGTATGGTAATAGGATGGGAAGGTCAATAAATTGTAATTGATTTATTGACATTTTTAAATGTATATTAATTTATATTTTAGTAGTGAATTGGTATATTAAATACTAGTTGTCTATTTAATTGTTAATCAGGTCTTTTGTAACTGATAATTAACTTAGTATATTTTTATTTATTGTTAAAATTATTTGTTTTATTAGGATTAATTCATTGCTACATGTTTGTCTAATTAATATTTGTAAAAGGTGTTTAAAAGTTTTTATTTTGTTTTATTTAAGTAATATTTTCCTGTAAATGTTAATTTATTTAATGTTTGGGTGTTTGTGATATTTCTGGGTCACAGGGAAAGAAGTGACTTTAATTTAATATTAATTAACTTATTATGTAGATGATTGTATTTGTATTGTTTTGGTTTATGTTGTATGCAGCTTTTGTTTTCATAAAATAGGATTTAAAATGTTATTGTTGTTTGGAATTTAAATGTTTTCTAGAAAATATTTATGTGTTCAACACTTACCCTACATTTGCATACATTGGAGGTGGAATAGTAATTGGACTTTCCCTAATGTTGCTTAGATTGGAGTGGGAATAGCAAATCTAACCTCTTTGAAGTTGAGCGCTTTGCAGACTGATGAGTAGACTGGAATGGGGCTAGTAAATGTAACCCCTCTGAAGACCAACATTTTCTTACTGTTGAATAGATTTAAGTGAGAATAGTAGCTTTAACCACACCGAAGTACTATGCTTTCCCTTACGTGGCTTAGATTTGAGTGGAAATAGTAAATCTAACCCCTCAAAACAGTTTCCCTAATGTTGGTTAGAGTGGAATTATATTCAGTTCTATTTTGTTGTTTAATTTTATTTTTCCCAATGTTTTTATATTTTGTTTTTTATGTGTATATTGTTTTAATTTTTGTATTTAATATATTATTGTAAGTATTTTTTTGTTTTTGTTATTACTATTTTTGTAAATGTATAAATTATTAAAATATTGTTATTCTGTTCGTCTTAAAATATATATATCGTTGTATATTATTTGTAATTTTCACTTCAATTTAATGTTAATATTTAAATTAAATAAATGTAAAATGTTAGTTATTCCTATATATTTAATGTCTATATCTATTAATATATATATATTATTATATATGTAATTAAATTAAATTAAATCAATGATTTCAACTATTTAACATTCTATTATCTTGAAAGAATTAACTATTTCAAATAAATTACTTTGAAGTCAATATTTATTAATAAAAACAATATTGTTCCCTTTTTTGACTGATATTCTCTTCAACGATATTTTTGGCGCACTATTTTTGTCATTTCTATTATAAATACCTAAACGGAATATTTTGGTAAACTATATTTTGACACAATATTCATGTCACATGATATTTTTGTTCACAATATTTTGTCATACAACATTCTAATACTTAAAATATAATAGGACTATGTGAACAGATAATCAGAAAACGACCAATAGAAATAGGATAGATATAAAAACTCGAAAAAAAAAATCCTGACTCAGAGCCTGGCACCTTCAGAAGAACCAAATATGTGGTTATAGGTTTGACAAGCTAGAGAGTACATTTTCAGATATCATTTAGCACTAGCCTAGTGTTATCTTATGAGGCATTGTGCAGACAATCACAAAAAGGGTCAGGCCGCCTCAGTTTACTATTATGAATTGTAAATAGTTAAAATGTTGTGCTTGATAGAAAAATGGTAAGTGTATATTTTGGATGTGATCTGTGTTCCCGCTGATATAATGACTCTTATGGCAGCCTGGGCTAATCAGTGGATTGAAACTCTAATGTTAAGATATCAGTCAAAGCAATTCTATAACTTCATGTCCTAAAAAACGACCACAAAACAAAGGTCTCACACATGTGATGTTCAGACTGCCAACAGATTCTCAGTATCCTGTTAACAGGGTGTTCAATGAATCCCTTACCTACTTTGATTACCCTTGAAGAGACCACATTTCAGAAGTCTATATCTCAAAATGTAGTAATCTTAGTCAAATTTCTTTCCATACCAGGGGCTCCAATAAAACAGCAAATGGATGGTGGATGCCAAAGGCTAGCCCGACTGAGGTCAAAAATGGGATTTATGTCTTTGGTCTAATCACAGCTTTAAAGGATATTATCTACATATTCTTAAGGGCTGGAGAGATAAACTGCTCTGAAACCAAAACAATTGGCCACATGTAATGAAGTACAGCTTTAAGTGATAGGCTTGAAGAGGAAATAGCAAAGGGACCGGATGGAGGTTGTAGAACCGGGAAGGTTGGACATGGTTTACGCTCAAAACTAATTTTGGTGGGGAAACAGTAGATGTAGCTGCTGTACTTCAGGCCTAGCTTTGGCTGCAGGGATATTGTGGATTCTGGACATCTAAGTCCATTAAATTAGCCTCAAGGCAGATCTTATCAACTGCACCTTGAATAGGCCTTTTTGACAGCGAGAGGACTAGAGCTGAGCTAAATTTAAATTAGCTGGTGTCATTTCAGGAACTTCATGACACAGTTATTAAGCAAACCTCTGCAAAATTTTCTACAAATGGAACGGAACTTGAGCGGCTGTTATTTGGGGTGCTTTCGTTTTTGCACACCGGAACATCTGAACGTGAGTGGCTGTTTGTGGGGCTTTTCTACTTGTGGCGTATTTTATGCTAAAATATATCACTAAATGATGACCTTGCATTTTGCCTAATTAAGTGTAATTGCACATGTTTTGTCTTCATTTTGCAAAACTAGACGAAGCAAATTACGTGAATTTCGCATAATCCTAGACAAGACACGTCTCTTTTTATATGGAAGGGCAGCGAGAGGATCCCTGAGGGCAATGTGACATGGATTATTTTTGTCCTCCTTCCTTAATTGTATTTTTGCAACTGGTCTAAACTTTTTCCTCTTCTAAAATAGTTTTGTCTGCCTTACTTGTGCTGTGGATGTCAGAATAAAAATGTAATGTTTCTTCAGTGAGAAGGCCTGTCTGTTGTGCAACTTACAATGCAGAGGGGTGAAAATATGGAGTGGAAAAAATATAATGTGTACCTTAGACCTAGGTTTCAGATCCCAATGGTTGCACCATAGTTCATGCAAATTGCAATAAGTTTCTGAAAAGTATGAACAAGCTTTACAAGTCCCCCACCATCAATGGCTTGTATTACATGCTTCCACAATCTACCTCCACCAGAGACATGCAGTTTAACAGCTTCCACAGTCATGTGAACATGTATTTAAACACTTGTAAAATCCCCCATCACCTTGCATGCATTTTTTATTTTTATTTTATCCCATATCTTCCACCACCAGCGACATTTATTTACAAGCAGCCATAGCTCTCTTCCAACTGGGAGATGTATTTACAACCTGCCGATGTCCTTTTTCACTAGGGACAAGCATTTGAAAACATCAATGATCATTCCCCGTGAGGGTCACATATTTACAAGCTTCCCATATCTTCCTTCACCAGCGATGTGTGTTTATGGGCTTCCCATGTGCTCCTCTACCAGGACATGTATTTACAAGATTCCAATCCTCTTCTAGAAGGGTCGTGCATTTGCAACTCCTACTGTCTTATGCAAGGGGTTTTAGAAGTAAAATTGGGGCAGATTACAAGATAATTCTAGTGAAAACTGGTAGCAGGTGGAAATGATAGAGCCCTGGTTGAACCTAAGAGTCAAAGAAAGTTAGAGGAGCACTCAGTAGAGGTTTTGGGGTGGAGGTGAAGAGGAGGGTGGGGCTGGAGGAAGAGACTGATGCAAGCAGTGGGGTTTGAGAGGCTGGCAAGATCCAGGTTGGCAGAAACTGAAGCATGGCATGTTACCCTAATAGTGAACTCTACTTTTTCCTATTCATTGCAGGTAACCATACGATACGGCATGGATCAAATGCTGATCACTTTGCAGGATACTGTAAAGATTTCGTTTCCAAACCGGCTGTGCCTGGATGTGGTCAACTGTCTGTTTATTGAAGGATTTGACTTGCATTCTTACAGTGTGGCTACAATGTTTAAGGAAGGATGCTGAAGCCTGTGGTGACAGCCTAGAGTACACGCCACAGAAACTCCCTGACTGTGGGAAGTCAGCCCGATTATCTAGAGAGGGCGTGGAGTTTGAGCTTATCCCATGGGGTGTCATCTTTTTCAATAAGGTCCTCTGTATACGAATATGTATTCTGAATAAAGTTTTCTTTTCTTTATTAAATTGTTGCTTCTAGAGTTAGTTATTCCTCTACATCTATTTCTGTAACCAGTAAAAGGGCAACACCTTAAAAAATATATCTCTTCTCTTACGACTATCCCTGCAAATGTGCTGCCTGGCCATGGTTGAAAAATCTATTTTTGGGATACCATATTCACTTTATAAAAGGGATTCTGGTCTGGCAAAAGGTCTCTACGACGAAAGACCGACCAATGTAATTTCGCATCTGCAAATGGCAGAAAGACAGAAAAGCTTTTTTATATCGCTTTGTTCTGATTGTCCCAACTTTTAAGTTTAATACCAAGTGACAATATTATTCAATTATTCATTTACTCACTAAACATTACCTTAGCCAAATGTGATTCCTGCAGGAATTACTGTCACATGAAGTGTCATTACAGGAAGTGGCCTCCCATGATGTCTCACTCAGTGAGGACGTCAGTGACACAGAGGAGAAGGAGCCTGGGTTGTGATGTAGTTAGTATCTTGTTTGTGAGTTCTTACAACATGTATACTCAGCAATTCACAGATGCGTCATGTCAGAGAAGGAGGGCACGTGACTTAGGCAATGGTTGCATCAGAGTTCTTAACACTCTGTGAACAAAAAGCGCAGGATTTTTCAGGTTTCAGAAAAATAATTTGCATTGTGATTAAGGGCCAGAGAACAATGCCGGTCAGACTTACATCTGACCAGTTCTGTGGTAGAAGCAGGACGGCCCAACTAGTAGTCGGCGGTCCCACTGCCTGCATTACAAGAGACCGCCTTAACGGCGGTCACAATGTGTATACTTTGTCTTGCGGCGTGTGCTGCGGACTGCAGCCCACGCTGCATTACAAAATATGCACATCTTACATATCCCTGCACTATGTTGTAGGCCTCATTTGGTGCCGGCCACATGGTGCAGTGACATGTAGGGTTCACCATAGGTGCCCCCCAGGGCCCAAAGCAGAGGCTCAGGGGGAAGGGGGCCTGCTAGGGGCCCCCAAGTCACTTTCTGCCTACCTTTTCATGGCGGGTTAACCGCCATGAAATGGCCGCCGCATAGGGACATCCTAATCCCTGCTCAGGCCCGCCCATTGTATGGAGTAGCATTCCAGCCGCTGCACTGATGTGATCCTTGATCCTGTCGGACACAGTGGTCTTTCCCCCCACCAGTCATGATCCGACCGCCTGCAACATAATGCGACGGTCAGATCAGATGGGCTGGATGGCAGTGGGACAGCCACCGGCAACCTGACGGTGGCTGTCCTACCGCCATCGTAATCAGGCCCTAAATCACTAGAAACTGTATTACTTGACCTTTGGCCTGACAGTGGCATCACCAAAAAAATCATATGGGAAGAAATGTGACTCGAAAAGTGAGTGGAAAAGATAAGGTGGCTTCTGACCCAGATGACAGCAAGAGAAATGAATTGCCCTTTGAGCAAGTTTAAGCGAGGGCCCACATGAAAGTCGTTACAAAAAACATTATGGGACAATGCAGTGTTGTTTATTGGTAGCTAGTGATATCTGAAATTGGTGTGGTGTAAATGCCATCTGGACAGTAGTGACTAAACCTGACTTACTTGAAGGGTACTTTCTGTGGGGTACTCCTAAAAAAAGCTCTTGAAAAACTGGATCCCAAAAGATCATTTTAGAACAGTATTTTCTGTCATAAATATACAGAAAACTGATAGGTTCCGAGGTGTCACTTATGAAAAATTCCAATACTTTCAAGATGTGGCAAGTAAAGTTGACAGTCCGCAGGGGTGTTGAATATCCACCTGCCTCCAGAAAACTGTGGCAAAAACTGCCTTTACAGGACAGATTGACCTAACAAATGTATACAAAACCATAGGCGACTACACTGTGACAATAATTACCACAAATGTGCCTGGTCAAGCATTAATCCAGGACTGTGCACTGTCACAACATGGCAGCTAAGAGCATGCTAAGAATTACCACCATAGTTGCTAGGGTTGATACTAGTCCTTTATTGGGCACAACTATTTGTATTTGTATTTTGTGAAGCGCAACATTCATCCCAAGGGACATCACAGTGCTGGGATAGATGGAGAGCCTGCTTGGAGTGAAAATATGGTAAATGCTAAAGACATCAGGTCTGGAGCCATAATCCATGAGCATCACTACTTGAGTCCTGAAAAAAAACATGTCTTCAGCTTCTTTCGAAAACTCATGTGATCCTCAGTGAGAAGAAGCTCTAACGGGAGGTTGTTCCAGTGGGTAGCTGCCAGATAGGTAAAGGAAAGACCCCCTGCTCTAACTCGTTGATGTGTGGGGTTTTGGCTAGAGCGTGACTGCCTGACCTAAGGTCGCGAGAGGAGACATAGAATTCCAATTTGTTGTGCGGTATTCTGAGGCTATGTTTAAACAGTGCTTTGTGCGCATTGCTTATACTCGGCTCTTTTCTGATAGGCAGCCAGTGTAGTTCTTTTAGACAGGCTGAGGCTGAACTATACCACGGGATGCCTATAATATGCAAGGACTTCCGACCATTATGATGGGGCAATCGGTTTCCTGCTTTGGATTCCCACAATACCGTGAATTACTGTAATTATGGAAGGACCAGGAGTATCTGAGGGGTGGTCTGGTCACCATTGCACCAGGGATACCTACAATATATGAAGAATTGCCACCATAATGCCAAAGCCAGCAGTAAACATGGTGTGGGTGTCATAATTGGTATAAAAGTGGATCAAGCAGCAAAGTTGCCGGAGATAACTGATCACCACGGATTCCTGTGATCTACTGCTTGCCCAAGATCCACAAAAACCCACAATCACCACCAGGCCGCCCCATAGTTTCGGGCTGTGGTTCGATCCTCGAACCATTAGGGCATTACATAGATTATTTCATCAAGCCATTCGTCCCTGAAACCATCTGTTACATCAGGGACAGTATGGCTATGATACATTTCATAGAGGATTACCCCTTTGATCCCACATCCAGCACTATGTGCACGCTGGATGTGGAATCACTGTACACCAATATCCCACAATTTGAATCCCTCCGTGTGATTGAGAAGGTCCTTGAATCAAGAGCACGTCCTCATAACGTGCCCTCTATATTCATCCTTGAGCTACTCGAAATCTGTTTGACAAAAAACTTTTTTCTTTTTGAGGGACAATTTTATGGTCAAGTCAAAGGAACTTCCATGGGAGCGATTTTTGCTCCCAACCTAGCCATTCTAAACATGGACCATCTGGAGACCAACAGCATTCTCCACACGTCTAATCCTTTCCACAATGGCATTGCCTTGTGGAAAAGATATATTGACAATATTTTTCTACTATGGAATGATTCTCCTGAAAATCTCACAGCCTTCCAACACTGGCTGAACAACAACAGTGGCGGACTTTGCTATACTCTGTCCACTAATAAGGATTCCATCCCTTTCCTTGACTTACAAATAAGACACACAGAAGGCCGTCTAACCACCACACTGCATCACAAGCCCACTGAGCGCAACACTCTGCTCGAATACACTAGCCATCACCCCCAGGCCCTACGCGATTCCTTACCCTTCTCCCAGTTCCTCCGCATCAGGCGTAACTGTTATTTTAGGGATGATTATTTTGCTGAGGCGAAGATCCTTAGCAAAAAACTTAGAAGTAGAGGTTACCCACGTAAACTGGTGCACAAATCTCTTAAAAGGGCTTGGTATTGCCCAAGAGAGACCCTTTTAGAGCCCAAACAAAAGAATGCACCGGACAAACTCATCTGTGTTACCACATTCTCACCGGCATCCAATGCCATCAGAAAAAGTGTACTGAAACACTGGCCAGTCCTCAATGCGGGGCAACTAACACTAGACAAGCCCATGTTTGCCTTCAAGCGTGCTAAGAATATTAAAGATCATCTCGTTAGGGCAGCTCTCCCGCCACAAACACCAAAAACCACTGTAAATGATATCTGGGGCCTTCACCCACTCATAGGCCATGCTAAGTGTGGGGGTTGTATCTGTTGTGACACCACAATCGAAGGAAAAACGTTTGAATATGGTAACATCAAATTTGAACGGAAATATTTTTCTAATTGTAATTCTGCGAACCTAGTGTATGCCATTCTGTGTCCTTGTATGCTCATCTATATAGGACAAACCAGCCAAAAAATAAAACTCCAGATCGGTCAACATCGGAGTAGGATCAAATGCAAAACAGCGAATGCACCACTTGTGGAACCCTTTTCTACCAAAGGACACAGTGAAAAAGACTTTCTCTGGACTGTGATTACAATTATCAAACCACCACCCAGAGGAGCAGACATGTCACAACTGCTGAATAAAGAAGAATTACACTGGATCCTGCGTACCAACAGCATTCGTAATGGGTTAAATCGACTTGAGGACTGGACGTCCCTGCTGTAAATTTCTAGAAATTCATTACATGTCATTAAGTTTCAGAAAATACAGATATTGTATTTCCTTCTGTGCAAACTGCATGTTGACTATAGTATAAATCACTACTGTAAAATGGCCGCCGCAAACACTCCCTTTCACCTCACCCTCGCTACCCAGTCCTTTCACGCTGTTCACTCCCCTTGAGATTTAAACCCGGGAAACTATGCCGATCCAGCACCGGATCGCCACACCCGCGGCAGCGTTGATTCTCCTACCCAGTAAGTTTACTCCTGCTGCATGCCAAGACTGCCACTATACTAGCGAGTAGCTTTTATCTTTTTTCTCGTATAATTCGGCATTCCTTCGCTTCATTCTAGATAGCCATTGTGCTCCTCGCATATTATTTAATACGAACGAGCTGTGTTCACCCGCTCCGGACAATTTTAGAAACCGGAAGAACATAAAGCTAAGGATTAAACCCGATTTTCCAGGTAACACACTTTCCTAATCCCTTAGAGTAAATGTGCACGCCGCGCATTGTCAAGGCTTTAACCAACGGTTTATTTCTTAACAGATAGCCTGACATAGCGGTGCTTACCCTGTAGAACTTCCTACTGATCGCCTCACAGTTACTACGTAGGTGCTATTCAATACCTGTTTAGACCTCTTGCCAAACCGCTGTTATTGGCAGTAAGCACGCCCAACCCCCTCTGTGCACGATTCGAACAGACAGTGCACACGACCCATTTTTAACAAATGGCAATATCGTCCTGCACGCCCATGATTTTAGGAGAGTGCTATTATGCATGTTACCGCCTTAAATATATTCTCACAGTCACTGCGCCGTAATTTCTCGCATGATGCCACAAACTATGTTTCATCCGGACTCCTCACTCCTCAATTATTTTAAACACCTGTCACGGACAAATGACCCACTTTAGCCAATGTCAATATCGTCTTGCACGTCCACGTTCTTAGGAGAGTGCTATCATGCATGTTACAGCCTTCATATACTCTCACAGTCACCGCGCCGTTTTTTTCACAGGATGCCACAAACTATGCCTCACTCCTCAACTGTTTTAAACACCCACCACGGTTAAAAGACAGAGTGCGTCACCCGAAATCACTCCATGTATAGCCATAAAGGATCTTTGTTATATGCCTGTTACTCATGTTATTTTCTTTTGTCTTCCCCCCCTTTTCTTCCCAATGTAAATATGTTTGTAAAGTAAATGTAACGAAAAGGCTTAAATTTTACTAATGGTGTCCAAGACAACAATAATATCATCCCTTGTCCTGGTGATGATGCCTCTATTTTAGAAAAGGCATCGAAACGTCGACCTTTAACCCCATATGCAAACTTTCTATGTAACATTGAATAATGCAATGGTGGTTTTTTTTTGAACATCTCAAGTCTGTTTCACTGAAGTACAAGTGCACAGACAGATTTTTTGCTTTTTCCACTTTTCTCGTTGTTGTGTCTTGTATGTTAAAGGTCACGGCTGTGCCCGCTTGACATCTTTTAGAAACTTTGAATTTCACTTAATAGAAAATAAAAATCCTGTCCGGACGGACAGAAGACATACTACTTACTAAGTGTATGATCATTGTGTTCTTTGTATACTACTTTCATATAGGGACCACTGTTCTTTGTAATAGGAGATAACTGTGTGCACTACTTGAACAATGTTTTAACTCTTTTATCTCAATATTAGCTGTAATTATCACGATGATAAACAATGTTCATACAGAAAACAGCTTAGTCAAAAATTTATGTCCAAGAATATTTTCATTGTTTCTCTGGAACAAAACAAATTTCAAAAGAATTTCAATCGATTTACACCATATATTCTAGTACACTTGATACATGGTACAAAAATATAGAAATAAAGTACAGTCTTCTTATTTCATGTTCCACTTAATTGTGTGATGCCATATGCATTTCGGGACCTATCGTCCCTTCTTCAGGGGACACTGTGAAATAAACAGATATTAAGCACTTGATTACCACCTTGTCAAGTAACCATTATTTATAACTACCAAATTTAATGAAACTCCCTCTCGGTATGGTATGAACTGCATAACTCCCGCATGTATACCAAATTTCCAAGACAATAAAGTTGGTGTCATAATGCCATGGATTTTCCTCACATACTGGCAAGAATTACCACAATTATACCAGTACCAGTAATATGTGCCAGTAGTATGCCAAGTGTGAGTGCCAATGTGATTGGAGGCCTCAAGAAAGCCTGCACTCTCTGCCCTACTGCCTCAATAGCATCTACTTCCACTTTCCTTATCACTTGTGCTTCTACCTGACTTCAGGTGGATTCTAAAATGATCCCATTTAACTCCTAGGTCCCTATGAGCATGTTATTTGCAAGACGGTGGTAAATGCTAAGCCATATACTTATCGAGCAGGAGATGTCGCCAATGTTCACTGCACCACTATGAGGGTGTCCCTCTGGAAGGAGGCACAGGCTGCCCTGTCAGTGCAAACGAGGTGGCGTATTTTCATATTCAGTGCTTGAGTAGTTCATGCAGTCCAGGTTTTCCCCTGAATTCTGCACTTGTAGTTCTAAATGTATAATAGTTTAAACTAACCTGCAAATATCTGTAGGAAAAAGAAAGAAATTAATTGAATAGCCTCTCACCCATGGAATTAGGAAGCCCATGAGAACTGCCGCCTCCTCCCCTTCAATTGAGAGCCAGGATCCCATGCAGGACCCCTCTCTGCCACAAGGCACAAATTGGGCTGTCAACTAGTTTTCTCTGGAGCCACTTTCCCAAAGAAAAGGCAGACTGAGAAAAACACATGCCATAGGAGGATACTGATGGGGATACAGCGATTGGATTTCCTATTGCAGACCTGCCACTGTGTGACACACGATATCTGCTCCTTTCCTACGGTCTCCTGGTGAAGAGCTGATATCACACTGCTTCACAAGGGTAGAATAAAAGATGATCTGGAAACCCCTTCACAGTGTAGTTTTCCGGCTTGTGTTCAGAGTTCCTGCATAGCAGATGAAGGGGAGTGAAACCTAACTAGGACATCAGCAGCAGCCTTAGAAGCATTTTCTTGGTGTGGAAAGGTGGAAAGACGTCCCTCACAGTGTGCTCAGCACTAGGCCCCACCCATCCATGGCCCTTCACCACTCCTCACACAAGGTGACATTTTGTTACAAGTCAGCAAATCTAGTATTGGAATCAGGTAAAGACAGTGAAAGGATCAGCAACAGGGCACAGAGTACCTGACGCCAACCGTACACAAACAACTTTATACAGGAGGGGCATAATGCATCACAACATTTGGAGCTTAAGGTTGCCATTATGAGTAAAGTTACATTATGACACAACCCCTTTTCTTATAAAATATTAAGGAGGCACTAGAAATGTTGACATATTATACATAAAAAATAAGAAATAAATAGGAAGCAGTTTCAAATTGGCAACAATTTGTTCAAACTAATGCATGGCGCATAACTACATAACATAATTACATAACAATACTGGGAGAAAGCTTGAAAATCAACTGGAGACAGACTCACAAAGTCTACCAGGAACCTGAACATGTTTCCACTATGGGTGAAACTTGGTTCATATATATCTGCCCTAGCTTGACAACATCAGGCGCACCTACACCACCTCCTTCTACTTCTTCAGAAATGTCAGAACTTACACAACCACTCTACCCTTACTCGCTTATGTACATATCATCAATGAAATCATAACTTCCTGATTCTGAAACAGTTTTGTTATTACAAGCCAAATTAGCTGTCACTTTATGAACTGTTAGCTTTCCTTCATCCTCCATCTTCCACCCATGCAGAATTTGTTTCCACTTTAGAGCCTTTGAATGGCCTCGAAAACTAGCTAACATTTACATATTTTAATTGGTTACATCTTTAGGATTTAATATCAAGTTTAACAATACCAGGTTTTAAGACCCGTGTCCTTTATGCTTTTCCTGACTCAGTGTTTCTGTTTTGGACCAAACTACTCATTTGTCATCATCGTCATGCATCCTGTAAAACTTCTGTATCCATGATGGACATAATGAAGATTGAGAATATCTCCCTCTCATAAATAAAATAAGAGAAAGATTGTGAAGGGTTCCTATGAATGAATGTCATTAATCTCAATGCTTTAGTAATCTCCATTTTGTTGGTCATAGACCACTGTATACATTGGTTTAAAATGTGATTTAGTCTTTCAACCATGCAATTAGCTTATGGACGCTAAAAGGCAGTTTGCCTGTGATGAATCTCATATTCCTTATGAAATGCTTTTATGGTGGATGACGTAAATTGGGCACTATTATCGCTTTTGATAATGGAGGATCAACCATCGCTGACAAAAAACTTCCAAACATTCAGTCACTATTGGCCTATTCTACAAACTTCCAATCAAGTGCCCCTCCCGAGAACTCCTTCCTGTCCTCTCTTGGAGAAGTTGCACTGGCTACCAGTTTGTGAACGAGTAAAGTTTAAAACCTGTTGCATAATCCATAAAAGTATCTATGGCTCCTGCCCTCCATACCTGGCTGAGAAATTTGTCCCTTACGCCCCTATGCGCACCCTTAGGTCTAGCAATCAGTCTCTGCTCCAGGTTCCTATGGTAAGGAGGTCGAGACTAGGTGGAAGTGCCCTTTCCTTTTTGGGTCCCACCCTATGGAATAAGCTGCCCCTTACTCTTAAGCTGTGTGCTAATCATTTAGCTTTCAGGAAAATGCTGAAGACTTTTCTGTTTTGATTACCCTTTCCGCCTCTGATCTGTTGAGCAACATTTCTGTTACCTGCTGGCTGAGCAAAGTGCAGAGATACTCCTTCGGGAGTCGAGTCTAGCGCTATACAAACAAATAAGTAAATAAATAAATAAATAAACCACTTTATTTAATAACCAAATACTGCAATTTTAGTCTTGTTTCTGGCTTAACTCTTGTGAAAGGACCTAAAAAATCAATACACAAGTATGCCATGGTAACATGGGAAATTCTACAGACAGTAGCGGAACTTCATGAGACTTAAAGGTCTTATCAGCAGATGTGCAATTATTCTAACCTAGTACAAAACTATTGACTTCTGAATCCATTCTATGCCCCAAAACAGTTGGCACATTTTCTCCTTAGTTAATGCTCTCCCAATGTCCTTCATGGTCAAGATCCAGAAGTTTGCATCTTAAACCTGTAGGAAGTACTAGCTTAATATTAGGACACACCACATCATCTTCCATAGATGATACCTTTATTATTTTCCAAAATGTTTGCACAGAAGAGAACTAAACTTGTTTAATTAGATTCAACAACTCTTGCACTATCTGTTCAAGCACTCAATCCACTCACCTTCACTAATGCTCCCTTCTGTGCACTCACACACTCGTGATCATACAGTCTTCAATATCATCTTCAACCTTATTATCTCAAGTCCTTTAGTTCCAGTCTCATTCGTTACTCATGAGGTCAACCCATATTCCAAAGACAGAAAAAAACAACAGAAAGTCCTGAAAAGGTGTCCCTCCCCCATAGGCAATAGCCTAGCAGCTTTACCCAGCATTCCTCCTATTCTTTTTTCTGTCTTTCTTGAGACAGGCACTAAGGACATACTACTCCTGTCAGGCAGAAGGCAGTTATAGGAAAATTGTACTCACCCGACGGTAGCCTCTTCCAGGATTAGGCTCCTCGGGTGGATATTCATCATGTAGATTTAGAAGGGTATGGCAGCCTCGCTGATAGTGCATTATGGATTACAAATCGTCTGTTTGAAGTTGGAATCATGGAAGGAGCTGGGCTTCTTCCAGGGCTGAGACAGTACTTAACACCTTGGCTGCTGTGGCTTTTCCCCTCCTGTGCTGTCATTTTATGACTACCATTGTTCATGACGAGCTCAGCTCGTCATAAGAACACCTCCACTGTGCCTCATGACGAGCTGAGCTCGTCATGAGCATCGAAGGATTTAAAGCAGTGGAATATAGTAAGTCTGCATAGCGGTTTGGGTGATTTGTGTTTGTGGATTGCTACCAGGGATTTCTTGATTCTTCATGGAGTGCTGTGTTTTGCTGCAATGGGGAAGCATTCAAGAAAAAGGAGGCATGCAGAGTCCTTCTCTTCCAGGGACCTTTCAGCCTCCCCTCCTTCAAAGCGTCCTGCCAGGGAGGGGGATGATGACCGTCTCAGGAGAATTATAAAGGAGACACTGCTGGAGCTTAATGTGGAAAATGTGCCTCTAAAATAGGTATTTGTCAATGGTTAAGCTGATGTATCCTCTTTGTCTGATGGGGAGCAAACTGCAGTCCTGGATGAGTAAAAGGGGAAGTACATTGGTAAAGACTTACTTCCTTACCTTCTGGAGCATGTGAGGCAGGATATGGGGTTTCAGTATGTGGAATCTCCCAAATCCTATGAACTTTCTTCCTCAGGTGTCGTCTTTTGCATCACTTTCAGCAGTCAGCACAAATGGTTTTCCCTGTACATCCTAGTATCATGGGGTGGTGCACAGGCAGGGGCAGCTCATGCAGGTAAGAGTGGTGGGCAGGGTGGACGGGGTGGGTGAGAATTCAACATACGACGATGAGGGAAACTTAAATAAAAAATAAGAAAACCATGGTTTTCTTTTTTTTAAATTTAAGTTTCCCTTGTTGTCGTATGCCGAATCCCCCCCCCCCCCTGCTCTTACCTGCATGGGTCACGCCTTTGTGCAGGGAACAGAAGTTCCCAGATAAGATTCTAATGCTTAGGTTCATGGCTAAATTGTATCCAATTACAGATATGCAGAAGGTTTTGCCAAATTCAATTCCAATTGATTCTTTTGTCGCCAGTTTGGTGGGCCGTACATCTTAATTCATTCATTCCCATCTCCGTTGCCCAGGTCATGACGATTCTCAGTCAGGCAAGATCAGGATCACCCTGGGACCCATGCCCCCCTGAAGTTCTCCACTTGGCCCCTGTGGTCTTAGCCAGGTATCTTAAAGATATCTTCAAATGCATGTTGTCTGATAGGTATTTCCCATTACAATTGAAGAGGGCATCTATTCTCCTACTGCTGAAAAAAACAAATTTGAACAATAAATATCCGAACAGTTACAGGCCAATCTCCTGACTTCCTTTTCCAGCTAAGATCGTAGAGAAGGCCATGAATATAGGCTAACCCAGTTTATTAATAATAATAAGCTTCTAGACAGCTCTCAATATGGCTTTAGAAGTCATGATAGCACTGAGCTTACATTGATAAACTTGTTGGAGGAAATTAGAAAGGCCCTGGACAAAGGAGGAAAGACAGCGTTGATCCTGTTGGACCTCTTGGCGACCTTCAACACGGTTGATCACAGTCTTTTTATAAGTCGCCTCTTTTCTGTGGATATCAGGGGCAGAGCTTTTACCTACTGAAGTCCTTTCTTAGTGATAGGGATCAATTGGTGGAGCTTGGTGGACACAGGTCCCCTCTGTTTACTTTCCCTTGTGGGGTGCCGCTGAGCTCCTCCCTGAGACTGACCCTTTTCAATTGTAGTGTAGTTCCTATATTCTTAATAGGCTCTGCGCATTGGAATAACATATACTATATTTTAGACGTAGGACTGAAGTCGACTAGGTCGCTATCGTATATATTAAACTTAATTGTGAGTGCCAGCTAGCTCAGAGGTCACTAGAAACTCTCGAATTTACAAGAATAGATTAGTTTCTTTTTTTTTTTTTTTTTAGTCCTCATTGAGCAAATTACCTTAAGGTAAGGAGGAGTCAAAAGCCCCAGTGTCTTTTCAGAGCTTTGTAAGCGAGGGGCCCGGATTTATCCTGAAAGACACAATTTCTAGCCTTGTCCTTTTGGGGCCTTCTTTTGTCCAAACCGAAAGGCTCACGATTTTCGGTAGTGGGAGGAGCTAATCATTATGACTACTCTGGTCAAGTAATTAACTTGAAATCGTTGTTATTTTTGCCTTATTCATTGGACCCTCTGTTATTTCGTAAATTATACCTTTCCCACAGATTCCAGAATCTGTTTTTCTTTGTGTGTTTCTTTTGAGTCTCAAGCTTATATACCCTTAATACTGAATTTAGCCAATTTGTGAGTATTGGGGGATATGGTTTAACCCAATTATTACAGATGTCTCTTCTTGCTAAGAGGATCGAGACAAAAATAATATTTTCTTAATCTTTAGTTAGAGGCAGGGGTGTGTCGTTACTTGGTATCCCAAAAATAACCAATTCTGCGCTTACCTTTATCTGTCGATCTACTACGTCAGAGAAAGGTAAGCGCAGAATTTGTTATTTTTGGGATACCTTTTACCCTCTCCAGACGTCTATTGGAGTATTTTACAGGAAAAAGGGGTCTGTGTGAAAAGTATGACTGAGTTACTCTAGTATCTAGCATTAAATTATCGCCTTACCAAACGTTGGGCGCCATGTAGTGTAGTTCCTATATTCCCAATAGGCTCTGCGCATTAGAATAACATATACTATAGTTTAGACGTAGGACTGAAGTCGACTAGGTCTCTATCATATATATTAAACTTAATTGTGAGTGCCAGCTAGCTCAGAGGTCACTAGAAACTTTCTCGAATTCACAAGAAGGAATTAGTTTCTGACAACCGCTTAAACATGACTACTTTGTTTCCCAAGAATAAGAAAGCAAATCTCTAGAGTCGCGGAAACAATAGATAACTATTTTACCAAGTCAATCTTGCATGCTTCGTTTCACCAGAGATGCAGAGAAATAGAGAGACGGGCGTTTTCAATAAAAGTATTTATTGAACAGTCTTCTTTCTCAAGCATAGGAAATGAACTGCTACAATCGTAATACTGGTTACAAAGTACAATGCATATAATACGAACAGTATTATAAAGTAGTACTGTAAAAGCATGATATGGTTTCTAAGCCATAAAGTGCATAAAATGTATAAAATACATACAGTAATAAATAATGACTAAAAGTACTCAACTGGTGCTTCTAAAATACGCCTACCCCGGTGTACCTAACCTAAGTCTAGTACTAGGGATGAGGTAAGTGAGGAGTAGCTTAAGTTTAGTAGTTCTCTGCCAGGAATATATTCCAAGAATTCTCTAAGAGGTCTAATCGTCTTCGTACCTTGGTTTTAGAATGGAGGAGGTCTTGTATCTCTCTCTCAGGACTCGATTTCCCAGATACCCGCAAGGGTAAGCTGGAAACACTGGAGCTGGATTTCTCGGCAAGAGAAAAGACAGCGTCTCTCTCAGGGCGTCAGCTGGAGGGTCGGCTTCCTTCGGCACTTGCTGCTGCAGGGCGTCCGGCAAGTAGATAGTCGATCTGCTCCCAACCACTGTGTGTTTGGGCAAACCTAGGCATATTTATACTTTGAAGGTGCTGAGTTTGATGCATGTTTGGACTTAATAACGTCACTCAAAGGCTAAATTCTTGGAAAATGCCAGGAGTTCTTGGAGAACTTAATATTCAAGCAGGGGGAAGTCCCTAGCTGCTGAAGGCGGGTTTTTCCAAGAAATTGTTGTTAATTCTCGGAACTTAGTGGAAGTACCCATGCCGTATTTGGGCTGTATGGCTTAGGCCAAATATGGTAGTGATTTCTATGCCTATATCAGGATATGATAAAGTATACCTATATAAGGGCATGACTCGGGAAAATTACACTAGGGTCCTAGATTTGTTTACAACACAATCTTTATGTCACTCATAATGTCCTTTGGCTTTAAGATGGTGTCATATGCCGATGACACGCAAATTGTGGCATCCTTTGCAGGAGAGCCGACCAATACCGCATCGAGATTCCATGACTGCATGAGTGAGGTTAGATACGGGATGTCCCAAAACTGTCTGTAGCTAAACACAGGCAAAATGGAGGTGCTTCTTTTTGGTTATGACACCTCTTTTTGGGAACCAAGCTGGTGGCCACAGGACCTGGGAGAAATCCCACCTCCAGTCTCCAAGGCAAAAAATGTAGGGATTTACTTTGACACTAAACTATCCTCCGAGGAGCACATTAATGCAGTCAGTTCCTCCTGTTTTTACATGATTAAGACTGTCAGGAAAATTCTACTCTACATTCCAATGGAGCTTCAAAAAGCGGTGGTTGCAGCACTTATGCTGTCAAAAATTGATTATTGCAGCGGGCTTTTCCTTAATATACAATCACGATTCCTTAATAAAATGCAGATCCTCCAAAATGCAGCAGCCCGGCTGTTGCTTGCCAATCCGAAACATCAATCAGTGGCTCATACACTACCGTTGCTGCACTGGTTACCAGTCAAAAGAATAATCGAATTTGAGGCACTCTGCTTCGCGTTTAAAGCACTGCATGGGCTTGGCCCCGATTATTTTACACGCAGTCTCAGGTGGTATGTCCCAGAGAGGCAGCTCCGCTCAGCGGCCTCCTTAAACTTGATAAACCCTATGGTCAACACTGCCTGATTGGAGGGGGGATGTTTTGTCACAGGTACAGCTAGACTGTGTGTAGGGATTGGCAGCGGCGCAAGAATCAAGAACACCACTAACCTTGTTCCTGTGCCAAGTGGAGACGATGTTCGAAGCTAGTCCCCCCAATCCCTCATGACACGACCCCCTACAGAGAAGAATATACTCCCTGCGTAGATTCGTGCCCCGGGGGAAAAAGGGGAAGTGGATAAAATAATAAAGAGGCTGTGGTTTCTGTATTCCTCTATAGGGCATGGCATGCACTCTGCGCTGTTTCGGAAAGGCCTACAACGCTGTATAACAGGGCGACAAAACAGAAGATTACTCTCTGTTCTTTTATAAAAGTTATGCAATGTTTTGTTCGTCCCCTTCAACTCACCAAAGTCTCAAAGACTGCTGCAATCATATGTACTCTTCTAGTACCTTCCACTCAAAGATCAGAAATAACTTCAACCTAATTACTGAGGGTAATATCAGCGACAATCATGGGCGTCCGTAGAAATTTTTCTAGGGAGGGGCAAAATGTTAACGTCATCACAATCCTCCGACATGATGTGAGCCAGGTGGGGCACACGAAACACTGGGGCGCAGAACTAGGAGAGACTCAATTAAATGCCAGGAATCCAGGACATGTGACTGACCCTGCCACGGGCCAACAAACACCACCTGTAGGGGGAACTAGGTGTGCAGACTTCTGGGTCCTCGACCCAACACCAATCAAGGCTGCCTTCAGCATGATTCGATTTTTATCAGAATACTTTAAAACAGCCTATGATTAAAGCACCAGATTAAATATACTGTATGCACAGTGTATGTTAGGGATTATTTGTAGCACACATATTTACCAATATTGGCTTCTTGGTGCTAGAATTCATGATAACTTTTATCCAAAGTTAAAGCACAACGTCAAAGTTAGTAATAATTAATGCAGCAATCACACACGCTAATGATTTGACAGTGGGTGCTCCCTTTACTAGAATTCCCCGGGCATTGCTAAATTTTACACACATTCAATTAATTTATACAAAATAAAATGTATAGGTCCAAATGTTAGCTATATTTTTTAAAAGAAACATAGAGTCCCTCTACATGTAGTCAATGTCAAACTGACATCGTGCGCACGTTTAGGGATACAATAATGGCCAGCTCCCTTATGCGGAAGCCCGGCACGTAAATGTGTGGCACATGCTTCGCCCGCAGCTGCGCCACATCACAGGTCCAGGGATGCTGAGTCTTACACAGTGGTCGAAGTGGGGGAAAAAATGTAGGGGAACAGTTGGGCAGAGAATCAGAGGGCGGGAATAACCCAAGGATTGGATCTGTGGGTGGAGCCAGAGGTGTGGCTAGAATGCGCAGACATCCCAAGTTTTAGTATTTGTTTGGCATTTCACTGCCCAGTTTTATCAACCAATGGATACACATGATTATTTAAGGTTATAATGGTTATTGACATTAAAATATATTCACTAAGTGGGATATGCTTCTAATCACAGAATGTACCAAATACGATAAAATGTGGAAACACAAGCACTTTGTCTCCGAGCCATGGAGTTTCTGTCATCAGCACTTCACCCTTTTTCAACAACATCAGTTCAAACATGAATGGCAAAATATCCTAGTTTGCAAATGTTTTCTTTGAAATTATGGCTCTGCCATATTTGCCTCATAATGCAAGATCTGCTACATGATCTGACCATTTAAACTAATAAATTGTTTGTAGCTCAAACATATCAAAAATTAATATAAAATGTGACTTGTGTTGCTGCAGAGTGGATGGCCTATTGTAAAGGTTGACTGGTCACCTTTCCTACTGCTGCATTTGTATGTTACACTGGTACTAATAAGGCAAAATCTTTCCAGAGACTGTTAGCATGTGTACACACGTCAAAATAATAAAATATCTGAAAATATACTGCATTAAGCTGCAGCCTTTTTTTTCAATGCATAATTTAGTCTACACTACGGCATAATGTTGTCATCCTTTGCTGCATAATTAATTCCAGTGGCCCCACAGCAGGCAGCACATGTTAAAAGTGCTTGTAAATGAAGCAGGGAGACTGTGAAGTTTGCGAGCTTAGTTTGGTGTGTGCAAATCCTGCATTGCCAATCCCTGGTGAATTGCAGCTAGTGCTGCTGAAACAAGGCCAATGGAGGTACCTGTGGGTGAGGCAGACTGGCCTCAAGGGCAGGGCCAGCCATAGCACTGGGGGTGTCCTGTGCATTAATGTTTGTTAGTGCCCCCCAATGACCACCTCTGAATTGATTCCCTCACTACCACCCTTTAACTGTGCCCCCCAAGTCTCCATAACCACTCTTTCTCAGATGCATTTAATTTGAATTACAACGCCACTCATACCATTGTAGGGTGTCAGAGCACTTTACATCACACACATTACACAGAGACAATAAATATGTGTGTAAATCACTGTATAGAAAATGTTACATAAGACTAAGGACTACAAGGTGTAGGAGTCACATGACAACCATACTAGTAGCCTGTATAGTTTTATAGTGATTGGTCTGGAGAAACACAATACCCGGAATTTAAAATGTAATACCATGGTTGGGGGTTCTCCTTCATAATCAGAATTGATTTCTGTCCAAAAGAACACTTTTTGGGACATTAGGATAATCAAAGACTGGGGGACGAAGGGGGGAACATAACGCTCGAATTTATACCTTGCAGTTTGTATGCAGCTCTTAGATGACAGTTAATAGCTCACTGTTCTAAGTTAGGATTTTAACTTATAAACTGCAAGTAACAAAAGGATCTCTGACAAAAGCAGTAGCCCACTGACCTATTTACAATATGTGCACTTTGTGATCTGCATGGCGCATGTTCTTTGCAGCCGGTACATTAACCATCTGAGCTACCTTTCCATGAGTCAAAACTTCCCCTAGACAAAATTCGTATCTCTGTCTAGGAAGAACATTAATCACCAGAGTCATCATGACATTTTTTTTGTTGGAGAGAATTGCTGGTAGCCAGGAAGGAGGCAGCAAGCGTTTTTAAAACCATAATATACTTGCAAACATGATGCCTTCACCTGAAGTCAACACCCGGTGCGGTCACACTGGTTGCACCGCCCTAGACTTGGCCCTTCTCAAGGGTCCTGTGACCTCAGTGACTGTTGTTCTAGGGTGTGCTGCTTCATAGGCCTGCCCGCAAGACTGGAGGTGAACTTCAGTATGGATAGTGGTGGACAAGCCTTGAAGGTTAACCTACACTTGTCATGCTAGGTTCCACCTCCTGGTGCGAAGACACCAGGACTTCTAAGGTGTTGCGAAGCCTTCTAAGGTCTAGCATGTGATTGTGCTCTCGCAGGAGAGTGGTCTGGTGGGCTGGTTATTAAGGCTGAACCTGGTTCCCAGTTCCAAATTCAGCAGCTCTGACCATAGTGCCACATCCTCTCCCCCACTGAACACCGTACTGCACCACTGAGAAAAACTCCCACTGTTTTCAACTACAACCCAATTGTTGCTGGCTATAAACACCTGGATGCGCAATTTAAATTACGCACTAGACAAGAGCAATATGCGGCCTACAAAAAAAAAGTTACAACATCCTGGAAGAAGCAAACACTTATAGGGAATGCAAGCTTTAGCAAACCATGGGAAATGTAAGCAGGAGCAACATGGTTACCTTAATGCTTTTACACTCACTATCCATAAATCAGTGAGTGCTTTTGCATGAAAAGTTAAGGACACGACTACAGGGCCCTGAATGGACTCATTTCAATGGCCATTGCTTATATCCTTACAAAACGTAAGCAGTATGGTAAAAAGACCACATTCCTGGAGGCAGAGCCGCAGCACACATTTTCTTCTCCAATCCACGCATTTTGGTATCCCCAGGATTGGTGCACTAGTTTCAAGTCCAGGGAAAACAAACACAAGAAAACAAAAATAGCGCTTCACTGGCAAACTCTGTAAAAGTGGCGCTAATGTGTTTCAGTGTGAATAAAATCAGTTTGGCCAGTTTGCTACCACTCTGTCTTACTTTATTTGGTTATTTATCTATTTTTCATATTTTTAGCCTTTTATTCCCAATGCTGCACTTTGGAATTAAAATGTCAGAAAAATACTACATTTCCAGCAAAAGCGTCTTTCTTTTTTGGATCCATTTCACAGGGAAGCAAATAAAAGAAAGGAGAGGAAAGAGAGTGAGAACCCCGTCTTGAAGTCACAGTTTTCATGGGCGTCCGCAGGGGGGGACAAGGAGGGTCGCTCCAGGGGGGGGCAAGCGCCCCTCCTTGCCCCCCCCTGCGGACGCCCATGGCGACAATTCACTTCCCCAAAAGGTCCACAGTCTTAGAATGCTGCCAAAACACCAAATCATAAATAGTCACTAGAAAAAGGATATTTGTATTCCTTTTCAACAAAGCGGTGTTGCAGTCACAACTCGAGTTCCTTGGATCATAGATAATAGTACTACTTTCTGTCCTTGATGCAGAACAAATGACCAGCTTGTTCAAACAGACTCCAACGGAAATGAATATAACTTGTGCCCACAAAATACTAAGGCATGCTACACTAACACTGAAAGTAATTGCACCAAACACGTCTTTCTCTCAGAAGCGGTTCGCAGCACAAATGCTTTCTTTTACAGTTACTCATGTGCCATGTAAACATGACTCCGTGCTTTTACTTGCATTGCGGCTTCTCTTTGCACAGGAATAAATGATTGAGGCGAAGGAGGCGGTCCCGCTCTCCTTCCACAGGTACTGCGTGACGATTGTTTTCAAACACTTCTCCGTTTCCTCGGAGAACAAGATTTCACCAGGTCCGTAGCAAAAAAAAAAACACGAATCTTCACGCTGGAATCCGGCGGGGAATAACATCCGCCATTCCTCTCTGGAAACAGGCTAATTGACAAGCACCTATCCCCTGTATAGGAGGGGCTTATGACTGAGGAGCAGGCCCCAAGGCATTCTGGTAGCTGTAGTCTTAATGACATTTCCCGTTTTTGTGCATAATAGGGAATCAGCCCCCTCGACCTCGTGATCGCTACACTGTGGAACTCACTCCCCTGGCATTCAAGATGGAAAGCTATCTCTTGGTGTTCCTCAAGCTCCTTAAAACCAGATTCTTTATTAACTAGCCCGATTGCACCAATCTGTCATCCCCTCCGGTTTTAGCCATCACTTCAGAGCCACCACGCCTACACACCCTCGGGTATTAGCGCATGTTACAAATTTAAATTTCTTTCATCTTTGACAGAGAACTCTGTAATTAGGGATCAGCCTCATAAGAAAGTTGATTCTTCCTTGTAGAAGGTGTACTCTGGAGCACATCTTGCGTTGCAAGCTGATATCTGTAGCACTTATGTCTTGCAATCATTGATCTGTGAGTTAAAACAACTTTTTAAGGCTGTGGAAGAAGGGACCAAATTCTCTTCCTTGCTAGAGGGTTTTGAAAGCCAGGTGGAATACATGTCTGATATTTCTTTCAATGTGGTCCGGGCCACTGCCTTTTCTGCTGGGGCATCTAGTGCTGCCTGCCGCAACTTGGTTTTAAAAGATTGCCACACTGATTCTGGACAAAGGACTTCTGTGCTGTGTCTGGCTTTTGAAGGTTCCATCAGTTTGGAGCTCAGCTGGAGTCAAAATTGCACACATTTTTTAAGGAGGAAAAGCACTCTTTTTGCTTTAAACAGTCATCCTTCCATCCTCCGGCTAAGGCTTTCTCAGTTTATCAGCCCTCTTGTCACCAGAATTCAGGCCAACAGGGCATGTTTCACCCCAGGAAGAAGCAGGAGAAGAAGCAAACATCTTCAAAGATGCAGCGTTCCTGACTATATAGAGGATGGCCTGCCCTGTGTGGTTGGAGGCAGGCTTAGGTTCTTTCTGACTCCCTGGAGTAGGTCTGCTTCAGACTCTTGGGTGCACCAGATCATCAGTATGGATTGTAGGATAAGTTTGTAACACCTCCTACAGATTCCAGTATAAGACCAACCCCTTGGCCATCCTGCAAGGAGGAGAGGCTTAGCTCTACAGAAGGAAGTGATTTCGGAAGTTCTCCTGTTGTCCCGAGATCGGGGCTTCTATTCCATCACATTTCAGGTTCAGAAAGCTACTGGAGGATTCCGAATGGTGCTGTATCTCAAACATCTGAACAAATTTGAGCAGTCCATTCTGTTCAAAATGGAAACACTTCAGAAGATCATTCCGATGGTATGCAGGGGTCGTTTGATGGTCACCTTGGATCTTCAGGATGAGTTGTTCCATGTGCCAATTCATTCGTCCCATCGGCAGTATCTGTGCTTCTGCATCAACAACAGTCATTACAAGTTCAATGTACTGCCTTTTGGTCTGAAATCGGCTCCCTGGGTCTTCATCAAGGTGGTGGCTCTGCTGGTTGCTTCTCCCCATCTCCAGGGTGTCTGCCTGTTCCCATATCTGGACGACTGGCTTCTCCACGCGCCCTCAGAGAGTCAGCTTCTGCAAATCATGGAGAAGGTGCTGGAGCAGGTCCAGGAACATGGGTTCCTGTTCAATTGGACCAAATGTCAACTACAACCATAGGAGTGGAGAGGTGTGGCTCACCGATTAGAGCGGCAGACCCTGAGGCAGAGGTCTGGCCCGGGACCAGGGTTCAATTCCCGACGCGGCAGGGTCTTGGGCTCAATGTCCACGGACTCGATAATTCTCGCCTCGGTGCCTACTCTAATCATGGGTCCCACTCTGCAACTCTGGGCAATAGCTTGCTTAATCTCCACAACGGCCCCGAAAGCGCTAGGATGCCTGGCCTCACCTTGGAGGTGCCCAGTAAGGGGCATCTCACAGGGAAAGCAAGGAAGGGTTCCACAGCGGTATACAGCGCCAAGATACCTTCTAGGTGATAGTGCGCTTTACAATTATACACACATTTACAGGAGAGGAGCTTCATTGGAACCTGTTTCAGTACAGACTAGAACAAAGTTGTTCTTCCAGAATTAAGACCCAGTTCTCTGAGAGGATTGTTTTCCCAAGCACTTCAGAGTCACTCTCTTTCTGTTCATCATTGGCTGCACCTTCAGGGTCATATTGTGGCCACTGTGTTCACTGTCCCTTAGGCTAGATTCCATCTTTGTCCCCTGTGGAGCCATCTTCATGCATTTTGGTTTCCATCTTTGGAGGAATATGCTATGATGGTTCAACTGTCTTCAGAGATCAAAGAGGATCTCACATGGTGGATTTAGCTGAGGTCTTTGTCCAAAGGGGTGGAGCTACAAATTGCCCCCAGCTGGTTCTAATTACAGATGCCAGTGATTCAAGTGGGGGACAATCTGGGGATGTCCTCCACTCCGGCTCATTGATCTCTGACTGAGTGCAAGCAGTTGTCCAACTTGAGGGAGCTAATAGCAGACAATTTGGCCCTATGGCATTTTTTGGTGGTATTGTTTGGACATCATGAACTGGTCAGGACAGACAACATGGTTATGGTTAACTAAATAAACAATCTGGGGGCACCAGGACAAGATCCCTGAATTTAGTGGCCAGGTAGTTGATGGCATGAGCAGATATCAGCCTTCTTTCTATCTCTGCTGTCCACATCGGGGGTAGACAATGTGATTGCCCACTCTCTCAGTAGACTCTTCCCTCCCTCGCAGCAACTGTCTCTGAAGGTGTATGTTTTCGGTGAAATTTGTCAGAGGTTTAGGGTCCCTTTTCTAGATCATTTTGCTTCTCAAGTGAATGCCAAACTTCTGAGGTTTTGTACACTGGCTCAACTAGAGGGGGCACGGGTGGATGCTATTCTGGTTTCTTGGCCAAACATGCATTCCCTCCTTTTCCTGTGATTCCCAGACATCTGGACAGCGTCATGAGGGGGGGAGAGTTTCATGACCCTGGTGGTTCTTTTTTAGCGAAGGAGGGCCTGGTTTCCAATTCTCATGTACTTGGCCCTTCAGGATATTTGGTTACTTACTCTCTCCCTCCCCGGCTTCCAACAATGGGCCTATCCCAGAGGCAACAACTGTTTGTTTGGAGGTTGAAAGGAGGGGTTGGCAGTGTAAGGGAGAATTTTCAGCAACCTTCCACTTTGCACTCTTTTGGGTAGCATTGGGTACATTTACAGCCTTGGTGTAGGGGACATTCTGTCTTTCCTGTGAATTAGTCCCTTCCAGAGGTGTTGCAATTCCTTTGGGATGGGTATGAAAAGCAATTGTCAGTGTACATGTTGAGAACCCAGATGGCTGTTATCCCAGCTTCTTAGGCCCCCTCGGACAATTCTGGCGATTTTGATTCTTTGGTATCTCACTTACTGAAAAGTTTTTCTCAGTCCAGGCCTTTGAATAAACCTCTTCTCTTAGGATCTTTCATTGGTGCTTAACGCTTTGACTTCTGCCCCTTTTGAGGCTCCTGAGCAGTGTAATATTAAGCTTGTTACCCTAAATGCAGTGTTTCTAGTGGCCATCACTTCAGCCTGAAGGATTGGGGAATTGGCGGCTCTTATGGCTAGGGAGCCTTTTCTCACTTTTTTTGAGGATGGTGTGGTCCTTTGCCTAGATCCTGCTTTTGTGCTGAGGGTAATGTCAGCTTTACACAGGATTCAGGAGGTTATTCCGCCAGCACTGTTGGAAGTGTCTGAGGCCTCCCAAGATTTGAGGTGGCATCTGCTGGCTGTGAAAAGGATTTTGAGAATTTATTTGGATAGGACTTCCTCTTTTTATGAAATCTGACTCCCTTTTTCTTTCCTTTGGGGCATCTCGTAAGGGTGAGAAAGCTTCTCTGGTTTTCATTTGTAGATGGATTAAACAGGCCATTTTTGGCTTATTCTGTTTCTGTCCAAATCCCCCTTCACTCTCCCTCTGGGTGCTGTTAAGGGACATGCCAATAGGAGTCTTTCCGCCTCCTGGGCTGAGGCGAAGGGTGTGTCTATTGTCAAGTGGCTACGTGGACTGGCAACAACACCAAGAAAGGAGGCAGGGACAATAAAGAACATATGCAGGCCTATGGCAAAAACACACTGGCCAGATGTGCAAAATGTTTGCCGCATATATGGTCAAACAAGCGAGGAGGCTGGTAAAACAAAGAAGAACACATGCAGGTCTATGAACACCGACTACACAAAACTTTCCATGGCCACATGACATGGAGAACAAATCCTTACCAACTCCAGCGATTCGAAGGAACTTTTCAACAGCATCAAGCAACTCACCGAAACTCCCAGGAAAGCCACGGGTGCCACACCCTCCCAGGACCTTTGCAACAAGCTCGGCTCCTACTTCCACCTGAAAATAAAGACACTCTACGACAACTTCATTGAGCAGATTCCAGAAACCACCATCCCCTCCAACAAGGACAGCCAGGCCACCATCACCACTTGGACCCCGGTCACCAAAGATGATACCACCATGACCATGAAGAGCACCTATTCAGGAGCCCCCGAAGACCCCTGCACACCGCACATCTTTAACAGAGCCGCCGCCACAGCACCAAAGCCACGCCACTCCATCAACACTACCTTCTCATCTGGCATTTTCCCTGATGACTGGAAACAGGCAGATGCCAAACCCCTCCTCAAGAAACCCACTGTTGACCCTACGGACCTGAAGAATTACCACCCCCATCTCTCTCTTACCCTTCGCAGACAAGGTCACAGAGAAAATCGTCAAAGCCCAGCTAACCACCTTCATCTAAGAGAACGACATCCTCGACTCTTCCCAGGCTGGATTCCGCAGCAACCACTTCACCGAGACCACCCTCCTTGCCACCACAGACAGCATTTGCACGCTTCTCGACCAAGGCCACACAGAGGTCCTCATCCTGCTAGACCTCTCCGCAGCCTTCGACATCGTCTCTCACAGCACTCTCGCAGCCAGACTTCACAATGCCAGCATGCGTGGAACCGCCCTCAACTGGATCCACTCCTTTCTTGCCGGCAGAACCCAAAGGACCAGACTCCCACCCTTCCTCTCCAAACCCACAGAAATCAACTGCGGAGTACCCAAAGGATCATCGCTCAGCCCCACACTCTTCAACATCTACATGGCCTCCTTCACCACCATCGTCAGACAGCATGGACTCAGCATAGTACCCTACGCCAATGACACCTAGCTCAAAGCTCATCCTCTCCCTCACGAAGAACCCCAAAGCCACTAAAATCAGCTTCCAGGAAAGAATGAAAGACATTGCAGCCTGGAACAGCAGCAGCTGCCTAAAACTAAACTCGGAGAAGACAGAGCTCCTCATCCGTGAACCTTTCCCCACTGCTTGGGACAACACCTGGTGGCTCCCAGCCCTCAGAAGCCCACCCACTCCTTCCGACCACGCCTGGAATCTCTGCATCATCCTCAACTTCTCCCTCACCATGACTCACCATATCAAAGCCTTCGCCTCCACCTGCTTTAACTCCCTCCGTATCCTCCACAAGACCTTCAAGTGGATCCCACCCAAAGCCAGAAAAACCATCACCCACACTTTCATAACCAGCAGACTGGACTACGGAAATGCCCTCCATGATGAAATCAACAAATCCCTGCAACACAAACTCCAGACGATCCAGAACAGAGCGGCCAGACTTGTCCTTGGCACCAACCGACATGAGCATATCACCCAACACCTGTGAGACCTCCACTGGCTCCCTATCGAGAAGAGAGTAACCTTCAAGCTACTCACCCATGTCTACAAATCACTTCACTACATTGGAGCCAAATACCTTAAATAAAGAGTCTCCTTCCACATACCAAAAAGAAACCTCCGCTCAGCCGACCTCGTCCTGGCAGTAACCCTGCACATGCGCAGAACTAGCGCAGGTGGAAGAACCGTCTACATTGCTGCCAAGGCCTGGAACAAGCTCACAATCAGCATCAGACGCAGCCCTACTCTTCACACCTTCAGGAAGAGCCTCAAGACCTGGCTTTTCGGATAACCCAGAGCTGACCCCCCGCAGCGCTTTGAGACCCTCACAGGTAAGTAGTGTGCTTTACAATTCCCTTTTTGATTGATTGATTAAACAAAATAAATGGTGGCCTGGGGCAAACGCATTCACCGGCCAGACAAACAAAGCATGCTGACACTGTAGAAAACACTACCAGTGCCAAAAATGAAAATTAACTGAGCTATAAAAGTTTTACAACACACATCCTCCCAAGGCATCAAATATTGCCCCACCTATACACTTTATTCAGTAAAAAAGACGTGAAATATCCCCCCCCAAAAAACAAAACACATTTTTAACATAAACCAATACAATCCTGGCCCTAAATTAAGGTTTAAAACAAAATATACCACAGGAACAGTTGTATCATGCACCCATCACTAGTTTTGGGCCTCCTGGTTGGATGGCCCATTGGCAGACTAGTCCACATAGTGAAATAAATGAATGTATTGCAAATTTATTAACAAATATGGAGAACATGTACTGACCTGTGAAACTTTTTTCCTTTACAAAAGATTAAAAAATAAATGCAAAAATATAGCTAGATCCCTACTGAAACTGCAGGCCACCCACCACAATAATTATACGTTTTTTAACTTACCTGTGTCATATTTACCAGAGAGTCACGTTTTTTGATGCTCTGGGGACGCACAATGCTGAGCCATATTTACCAGGCCATGCAAAGCCACCTTGCGCCTTGTAAATATGGCCCCTTTCACGATTTACTCTGCGTGAAAGGGGCTTCGCATGGGTGTTGCTGTGGGTGTTCCCATGTTACACCTATGCATTCTGACGCATTCCTAGATTTACAAGGTTTCGTAAACCTGTGAATGCCTCAGATTCTAACGCCTCTCCAGGGGAGGCATTAAAGTGGTGTAACAAGGAGAAATATTGTTATTTCTCCTTGTTTTGAGCTTACTCTATATGTGCTGCATTCTGCAGCACACATAGAAAGAGGAAAACACCATCAATCATTGTTTTTGTGCAAGAAGGTATCCCTTTCTGCACTAAAACAATAATTCCTGCAATGCAGGCACCCTTTTGCTGTAAGGGTATCTGGATTAGAACTGGGCAGCCAATTGTGCGCCACCACAGAGGAAAGTACAGGGATGCATCATATTTCTGTAAATACGACGCATCCCTGCACTTTCCTAATGACGCTGCTTGGAGCAGCAAGATGGCTTCCAGCACTGCGCTGCATCATTTTTTAGTAAATATGCCCCAAAGTCCTTAAATCTAATAGTTTATATGTAGCAGGCAAAGAGAGTGATCCTTCCAGCTCCGAATCCAAATGAAAAGTGACCAAAAGATGGAAAAATTAATAGAATATTAATTCGAAAATATATTTTCGAGTAGATTTAGTTGCTTATCGAGTAGAGACTCTGCTCCAGGTTCAGCCGTGGTCACTCAAACTCAAACATCATGAAAAAGGCGCATTTGTGGCTGGAAATCATGCAACAGGCACCAAATCTTGCGTGTGTTCACTAGCGGCAGCAAGACTTGTGGTGCTTGCCAGCATGCACTAAAACAAGTCTTGCACACACCAATAGATGGCAGCATTTAATGGACCTTCATGTCACATGCAAAACACTGAGTTCCGAATTCAGCAAACTCTGTGAACAGAGTGAATTTTACCACCCACACGTGGACCCTGTTGTCCTGTGGTACCAAATCCATCCCCCATACCTGTTCGAATTCCGTGTCATGCAGAATAGTTCACTGTTCTGGAACTATGCAATGTTTTGTTCTCTGTAACATTGCATGTTCTTATTATAGTCAGTTCTTATTTTCCTTTGAGTTTCAACAGAGGTTTTTGGCATGGTGCCGAGTTCCACAAGAGTATACAAAGAGCCTGTCTATTTTTTATCAAATCAGAGCAAATCTTGAAAAAGAATCTTGAATCACTACAGATGCCTTACAACTCAGTTCTCATGCAGGACATTGATGGCCTAATTATGGCTTCAGAGACACGAGAAGCTTGTAAACAGGATACAATTACATTGTTGAATTACCTGGCTTAGAACGGGCTGTATCTATGAGGCCATGTAAAGCTGTCATGAGTGGCGGTAATTCTCCAAATTAATCCACCTCAAACACAGAGAGAAGTCAGGATGTTTTTGGGAATGGCTGGCTACTGTAGACAGCTTTTACTGAGGCTGACACACAAAGATGTGCCTGATCTGCTTCCATGGGACAAGTGGTTGAAAGCTTTCATAGAGCTGAGAGAAAGTCTCCGTAGTTTCCCCTAACTATGCATGCCTGGCTATATAAGATGTTTACATAGTTTTACACTGAAAGGGAGGGCTGCATTCTCTCAGTGGTTACTCAAATGCATGGAGATGTACAAAGACCTCTGGCTTATTTTTCGACTAAACTTGACCCCGTAGCCGCAGGACTGCCCGACTGCTTTAAAGCGGTTAAGGACGTTAGTGTAATTATTGAGAGGTGTGAGACAATAGTGATGGGACAGCCAGTAACTGTTATGATCCCCCACTCCATTGAAATATTGCTTACCAAAATGAAGACCCAATACATGACCAACAGAGAATATGTGACGTTACAACGCAATCATTTAGATCGCAGTACTTTACGTCACAGTTATTACAACGCAAGTGTTTACAACGACTTGCGCTTGAAGACGCTGGACTTAGGAATAGTATGATTTACTATTCCAACTCCAGCCTACGAAACAGTAGGGAAGGTGTTGGAATAGTAAATCATACTATTCCTTAGGGTACAGCGCCATCCAGCACAAGTCGTTGTAACGACTTGCATTGTAATGACTGCGATGTAGAAGTATCGCTGTGTAACAACCGTGTTGTAAAGTCGTTTCTCCCAAAAGTAGGCTCGCTAAGGATGAGCAGCAAATTTGGACGGCTGATAATGTTGTTTTAAAGAGCTGCCAAATTTTACAACAAACTTCCCTGTTAGTAATAACTGAAAGTGCTAATGGTGATGAAGTTGAATAGGATTGTCTAGATGTCTTGGGCTTATGCACTAAGCCAAGGCCAGACATTAAAGATGAACCCCTGAGGGAGCCTGATTATGTAATCTGTGTCAAGGTTGAATGTTTAAGAAACAAAGAAGGTACTTTGAGAGCAGCTTACACTGTATGTACAATTCATGATGTAGTAGAAGCTACACAGCTTTCTCGCATCACCTCAGCACAAGTTGCAGAATTGGTTGCACTGAACAGAGCGTGCAGTTTAACTATATTTACAGATATGTTTTAATCAAAGAGAACTAGTATGTTTAGACGTGATGGAAGTCACAAAGGTGTATGATTGATGATGTTTGTGTAAGGAAAAGTATGTTTCCTTTTTATAAAGCCCTCACTCACCAACCTAGTTGGTGGCATGCTTCATCAATGGGCCCACCCGATGACACCAAGTGTGTCCCGGGTGTGCTTCTACACCTGTTTACAGCTAAGCATGTATTTTTCTGAATGTGCAGTGTTGGTGACTTGAGAAGTGAAAGGTTTAAAAACTGCCCAGTGGTCCCATATACCCAAAAGGATTTGCTTTATTGTTTGGGCCTCTGGGAGTAGTAAAGCAAGGCTTTGGATGTAGGTGGAGTCGTATTTAGGGTACTCCTGCATCCAGTGGGTGGTCTACATGTTTCAGCCAGGCCTTATATTATAAACTGGCTTTCCTCAGGACCTATGTGAATAGTGATTTGAAAAACTATCTAAGCATGGGCGAATTTTGCGAATCTGACGTTCGCAAATTTTGCGAATTTGCGAACTCGCAATCCGCAAAATCCGTGAATTCTCGCGAATTTGCGGATTATTTTTTGTGTTCGCAAGGGTTTCTGCCAGTTCGCGAGGATTTGGTACTAGTTCGCAATTGCGAACTTACTTGTCAGCTCGCAACGGTCGCGACTATGTTGTTTCTACGTCTGGTTCATCATCACAGCCTCCCAGCACCCTCTCTTTCACCCATGCCACCCTCTGGTACATCAATGCCACCCTCTGGTTCATCATCACTGTAGATGATGGGGGGGAAAAGCAAGCACACCTGCCCTGCTTCAACTGACATGAATTAATTTGGGGTTAGTTTATTAATGTGTCACTGTTTTAAAATTCCAGGTCTGGCACCTGCTTCCTTATCAGTAATTTGCTTTCTGTTGCAGTGCAAAATTTTTTTCCAGGACCTTTGTGGCCTACTTCTAGCTATTCTATGAGCCTGCTGTGAGGGTCAGAGCAGGGTCATACAATTGTTGCAACTAGCAACTGAACTCTGGAGGGGCCCCAGTCAGGAAGCACTACAGTGAATTGTTACTAATGATGAGTTTGAACTCTTGCACCTGCCGATTGCTTTCAGTTTTGCAAAACTCGTTTTTCTGCAATTTCGCGGGATTGGCGGGGCGCGAACACGCACGAGATCGGATTCGGAAGCCGCAAATTCGTGCGAATATGCGATTTCTTTTTTTGCGGCGTGTTAGTTCGCAAGGTTTTGTGCGTTTTCGCGAGCCGCTTGTAGCGCAAGGCGCGAAGTTACCCTCGCGGTCGTTCAAGGGCGCGGCCATCTTGTTTGCATGACGTATGTCCGTTTCCGGGCGCGAAGTGTAATCTCGCAAAGTGTGCGGCTCGCAAGTACAATTTCGCGAGTGTTCGCGAGGAACATCTCGCGCGAACTTACCCGCGCGGTCGTGAACGGGCGCGGCCATCTTGTTTCTCATTCATTGCTATGGTTCTGGGCATGCTTCTTGTATCCTCTCTAAATCTGTGCCATCCTTGGCTTGTTTGAAGTTTTTTTGATCTATTTTACTTATTATCTACCCCTCTTTTTTTCTAGCCCTATATTTTTGTGTTTACTGCTACTTTTTGTTAATTTTAAACTACTTTTTTAAACTCTTTTCTTGTCTTCTCTTCCCTATTCTATTTTCTTTATTCCTTTCCGCCCAGACCATGGTGAAGGGAGCCGGGAAGCATCCCGAGAAGGGGAAGGGTCCCGCACCCCGTGCCCGGCTCCCGTGCGGGCGTTTGAGGGGGGAGACAGTCGCACCCCGGGAGATTTTCAGCCCGGAGGAGGTGGGCGCACTACTGTTCTGTGTACAGCGCCACCTCCCCAGGACCATAATGGCAGGCGGCAAGATCGGAGGCGGGTACGGGATGCGGGATCGCCGGAAGCGGTGGGATAAGGTGTGCCGGGCCATGTGCCACCACTCTCGGGTCCGGCGCACCTACAACCAGGCCACCCACCGCTGGACGGATGTCCTGACCCGTGAACGAGATCTGCTCGACCTGCTTGGCCTCGAGATCCCCGGGCTTGGTGAGTAGTAGTAGTAGCTATTTCTTTACTACTCTGTTTTCTCCTGCTGTGTTATTATATTGCAATTTTTTTTTTTTACCAAGAGCAATAATGCTGCTCATTACATTGTAGGTATATTATATTTCACAATCTTCTGTGCATTTCAGGTGCACTGCTCTCCTTCTCAGTAGTGTTGCTACTATGCTTATTTGTTTCCGATTTTGTGTTCATTTCATTGGCCAGTGAAATTATGTATGAGTGTAGTTTAAAGAACTGCGTAATGATACACACTAAGGTTCAGATGTTTAATTACCGGCGCATCCCTGCAAAGTAGCAGGGATGCGCCAGTAATTGTGCGCCACGCCACTGTCACCCATGGTGCGCCGTATTTACAATGCGGCGCACCATGGGCCCAAAACGTCACCAAAGCGTTACGCATCTGTGCCGTAAGGGCGGCGCATTGCTGGAGTTGCGTCGCAACAATGGCACAGCTCCATCAATGCTCTGGGGTGCCTTATCTCCCCAAAGCTGCGTCAAGCCGTACGTCTGCTTCAAGCAGGCGCAGGGTTTGAGTCACGCATCATTGTCGTTAAAGTGAGTGATTGAAATCTTGTAGATTTCCCTCAGCCACTTTTAGGATGCGTTCCTGCGCAGGAACGCCCTCCCTTGCGCCGGAACGTCCCCTGATGGCGCAGGGCTTTACAACGTGATGCATCTCCCATATGCGTCACGTTGTTAATATACGCCGCACCATTGCGCGTCTTTTGTGCTTCCGCTGCGTCACAAAAGTCACGCAACAATGGAGCAAAAGAGCCGCAAGGGGCTTCTAAATCAGCCCCTACAGACTCAAGTCCAGTCCTTTCTTTGTACACATGGCGATAAGAAGAAATAGTGGTGGTGGATTGATAGTTTGAGTATTTTAATGACTGGTTAATGTAGTAGGAAACTTTAGTGTTGTCGCTGATCTGCAATCATGGTGGACTTTGGCTGTCACTTCGCGTGCTGCGGACTGCTGCCTGCCAATCCTAGGCAAACCTTTTTAGTACTTTGTGTAGTGAGTTACATAAGAAGTTTACAATTCGACGGTCCGCAAATCAAGCAATACTAATAACGTAGTAGACCACATGAGATTGGTCAATAATATATCCCGTTGAATAGTTGTCTATTTGCTATTTCGCCAAAATATTTTGTTAGTTCTTTTGAAATGTTTGATTTGGTTGACAAATATCATCCATGTTTTCTGTTTTTCTTTCTTTCATGTTGTACATCAGCTTACCCCAGGGGCAAGAGGAGGACACAGGAGGAGGAGGGTGCTGTTGAGGATGCAGGCCAGGATCGGGCAGGCGAGGGCTCCTTTGCTGGCCCCAGTAAGTTTTAATTTTAATATAGAGTACTTATTTTTTCCCAGCGTTCCTCATTCGATTTTTTCTAAATCGTCTTTGATATTCTTGTATACTGGATCTAAATTCTTATCCTGCCTCGACTATGACTCCGTGTGGTATTACTAGATTATTCTTATTAGTCTGTCTGTGTAGCTAACTAAGATTGCATATTTGGCAATTCCATTGGACTCCCATTCTAGTCAGCAATAGCTCTATGCACAGAGTGCAGTCCTCTGGGATTGTCCATGATGTCTTTTCAAGTCTTCTAAATGTTTATGCTTTGACAATTGCCAACAATAACAAGCATTAGAAATGCAATAGGTCTCGCAGCATTAGAGTTAGTGCTTTTAGAATTGTTAATGGGTTTTTTTGTAAATCTTTAGCATGAGGTTGAGGGTGAGTGAGGGTGAGTGAGGGTGAGGGGTTGAGGGTGAGTGAGGGTGAGGCTGAGGGTGAGGGTGAGTGAGGGTGGGTGAGGGGTTGAGGGTGAGGGGTTGAGGGTGAGGGGTTGAGGGTGGGTGAGGGGTTGAGGGTGAGTGAGGGTGAGGGGTTGAGGGTGAGTGAGGGTGAGGGTGAGTGAGGGAGGGTGAGGGTGAGTGAGGGTGAGGGGTTGAGGGTGAGTGAGGGTGAGTGAGGGTGAGGGGTTGAGTGTGAGTGAGGGTGAGGGGTTGAGGGTGAGTGAGGGTGAGGGAGGGTGAGGGTGAGTGAGGGTGAGTGAGGGTGAGGGTGAGTGAGGGTGAGGGTGAGGGAGGGTGAGGGTGGGTAAGGGTGGGTGAGGGTGAGTGAGGGTGAGTGAGGGTGAGTGAGGGTGAGTGGTTGAGGGTGAGTGGTTGAGGGTGAGTGGTTGAGGGTGAGTGGTTGAGGGTGAGTGGTTGAGGGTGAGTGGTTGAGGGTGAGTGGTTGAGGGTGAATGGTTGAGGGTGAGTGAGGGTGAGGGTGAGTGAGGGTGAGGGGTTGAGGGTGAGTGAGGGTGAGTGAGGGTGAGTGAGGGTGAGGGGTTGAGGGTGAGTGAGGGTGAGTGAGGGTGAGGGGTTGAGGGTGAGTGAGGGTGAGGGGTTGAGGGTGAGTGAGGGTGAGGGGTTGAGGGTGAGTGAGGGTGAGTAGTTGAGGGTGAGTGAGGGTGAGTGAGGGTGAGGGTGAGTGAGGGTGAGTGAGGGTGAGGGGTTGAGGGTGAGTGAGGGTGAGGGGTTGAGGGTGAGTGAGGGTGAGTGAGGGTGAGGGGTTGAGGGTGAGTGAGGGTGAGGGGTTGAGGGTGAGTGAGGGTGAGGGAGGGTGAGGGTGAGTGAGGGTGAGTGAGGGTGAGTGAGGGTGAGGGAGGGTGAGGGTGAGTGAGGGTGAGGGTGAGTGAGGGTGAGTGAGGGTGAGGGGTTGAGGTTGAGGGTGAGGTGTTGAGGGTGAGTGAGGTGTTGAGGGTGAGTGAGGGTGAGGGAGAGTGAGGGTGAGGGGTTGAGGGTGAGTGAGGGTGGAGGGTGAGGGGGTGAGGGGGTGAGGGTGGGGGTGAGGGGTTGAGGGTGAGTGAGGGTGAGGGGTTGAGGGTGAGTGAGGATGAGTGAGGGGTTGAGGGTGAGGGGTTGAGGGTGAGTGAGGGTGAGTGAGGGTGAGGGTGAGGGATTGAGGGTGAGGGGTTGAGGGTGAGTGAGTGTGAGTGGTTGAGGGGGAGTGAGGGTGAGGGTGAGTGAGGATGAGGTGTTGAGGGTGGGTGAGGGTGAGTGAGGGTGAGGAGTTGAGGGTGAGTGAGGGTGAGTGAGGGTGAGGGTTTGAGGGTGAGTGAGGGTGAGGGGTTGAGGGTGGGTGAGGGTGAGTGAGGGTGAGGGGTTGAGGGTGAGTGAGGATGAGTGAGGGGTTGAGGGTGAGTGAGGGTGAGGGGTTTAAGGTGAGTGAGGGTGAGTGAGGGTGAGGGTGAGTGAGGGTGAGGGGTTTAAGGTGAGTGAGGGTGAGGGTGAGTGAGGGTGAGTGAGGGTGGGGGGTTGAGGGTGAGTGAGGGTGAGTGAGGGTGGGTGAGGGTGACTGAGGGTGAGGGTGAGTGAGGGTGAGGGGTTGAGGGTGAGTGGTTGATGGTGAGTGAGGGAGAGGGGTTGAGGGGTTGAGGGTGAGGGAGGGTAAGGGGTTGAGGGTGAGTGAGGGTGAGGGGTTGAGGGCGAGTGAGGGTGAGGGGTTGAGGGTGAGTGAGGGTGAGGGGTTGAGGGTGAGTGAGGGTGAGGGTGAGTGAGGGTGAGGGGTTGAGGGTGAGTGAGGGTGAGGGTGAGTGAGGGTGAGTGAGAGTGAGGGGGTGAGGGTGAGTGAGGGTGAGTGAGGGTGAGGGGTTGAGGGTGAGTGAGAGTGAGGGTGAGTGAGGGGTTGAGGGTGAGGGGTTGAGGGTGAGGGGTTGAGGGGTTGAGGGTGAGTGAGGGTGAGGGGTTGAGGGTGAGTGAGGGTGAGTGAGGGTGAGGGTGAGGGGTTGAGGGTGAGTGAGGGTGAGGGGTTGAGGGTGAGTGAGGGTGAGGGTGAGTGAGGGTGAGGGTGAGTGAGGGTGAGGGGTTGAGGGTGAGGGGTTGAGGGGTTGAGGGTGAGGGGTTGAGGGTGAGTGAGGGTGAGGGTGAGGGGTTGAGGGTGAGTGAGGGTGAGGGTGAGTGAGGGTGAGGGGGTGAGGGTGAGTGAGGGAGGGTGAGGGGTTGAGGGGGAGGGGTCGAGGGGGAGGGGTCGAGGGTGAGTGAGGGTGAGGGTTTGAGGGTGAGAGGGTGAGGGGTTGAGGGTGAGTGAGGGTGAGGGGTTGAGGGTGAGTGAGGGTGAGGGGTTGAGGGTGAGTGAGGATGAGTGAGAGTGAGGGTGAGTGAGGGGTTGAGGGTGAGGGGTTGAGGGTGAGTGAGGGTGAGGTGTTGAGGGTGAGTGAGGGTGAGGGTGAGTGAGGGTGAGGGGTTGAGGGTGTGTGTGTGACAGTAACTTGTGTGTGTGAGGGCAGTGTGTGTCAATGCAACGGGGCTCATGTTATCGACCTCAGAAGCATTAAAAGTGTGTGTCTTGGAACGTCTGAGGGCAGCTCGTGTTACAAGCTTGCTTTGAAGATGGTCATGCAGTGCTGGGAGTGGAGCAGATGGTCCTGTTTATGACCTGCAGAGCGCGTGTGAAGTGGGCGCGGATGAAGTGACTGGGGGGTGAGGGGTGTGCAGCCTGGTGTGCTGAAGCCTGGCAGCAGAGGCGGCGCGCGCCAGCAGAGGCGGCGCCTGCACACAAATTGGCTAAGTGGCTAAGTGGCTGGTGGCAAATGGACGCACATCAAAGGAGCCGCGAAAGTAGCATGCAAGCAGAGGAACCAGAGACTCATCTGATATCAATATTGTTCTCCTTCTGGGAGTGAGAAACTCCAGCTTTTAGAATGGTTTCATCACTCATCAAAAACACAATTCTACAACCAGAGACACTATCATTTTCCATACTGCGTACAGATCTTCCCATGTGTAGGAGTGGTCCCAGTCACCGGATAAGTCCCAGCGGCGGCATTTTTTGCATAGCCATCTTTTTATTTGCGTACCTAATAATGTTTGATCTATACACCAATGCTATCGGACTCCATTCTGCCCCGCTCTATCATGGGCCGATTGCAGGATGCCCGATAGCTTCTTGCGACCTTTGGCGCCCCTAGACCACCTTCGCTCAGTAGTAAATACAATTATTTATATTGGAATTGAGTAATGTCTTTTCTGACTTGCTTTTCATTTCATGCATCACAGCCTCCCTACAATGTAACTACGAAAGGTTGGTATGGCAGGAAAGCTGCCACTTTAACAAGTGTCTGCTTGCAAAATGTGATTACCGCAGCCAGGTCTAATAGTTTGAAGCACACACTTCCAGCAGAAACAAGGAGAAGGGGGACTTACGGAAGGGCAATGCACCCCATAGGTCAGAAACAAATACCCCAAACATGGCAGTACACACACCACAGGGCAGGAAGAAGGGGCACCGACAGGGCAACACACAGGGCAGGGAGCAGGGATCCCGACAGGACAGCGCACAACACAGGGCAGGGAGAATGGGCAGCGCACACTACAGGGCGGGAGAAAAGGGAACTGACAGATTAGCGCACACCACAAGGCAGGGAGAAGCGTTATTGATAGGGCAGGGAAAAGCGGTACTGACCATGCAGTGCATGCAATGGGGAATCGAAAAGTGGCACTGACAGGGAAGCGCACAGGACAGGGAAAAGCGCCACTGACAGGAAAGCACACACCACAGGCAGGGAGGAGCGCCACTGACAGGGAAGCACACACCACAGGCAGGGAGAAGCGCCACTGACTGGGAAGCACAGGGCAGAGGGAAACTGCGCTGGTAAAGTAGCACACAGACAGAAATGCGAGATGCGCGCAGTGAGAGGGCAGGGAGACCGGCGTGCACTGGCAGAAGCGAGGGAGGCCTATTGTGCGAGTGTAAGATGGAGAATGACCTGTGCTGGGAATGGACCGGAGGATGCGCTCAATCACAGGGAAAGGCAAACGCTGAAACTGAGGGTGAACGGATGCGCAAAGAAGCATGCAGAGCAGCAGCGCTAGAAAAGCGAGCCAGCAACAAAGGATGACTGCCCGGAGGTCGTGATCAGATGTGGGAACAGAGACAGAATATACAGCTTCAGAGTGAGACGACGAGTGTCGACGGGGGATTGGAAAGAAGAGCAGTCAAGGGAACGGATTCTGCCATGATATGGCCGTAGAAGCTGAAGAAAAAGATCCAGTCGATCAGGGAGACTGAACAAGAGACCAAGAACGCTGGACGCCAAGCAGGAAGGCAGCATTTAACAAGCATCAACAAGGCTAGCGGCAGGCAGGCAGGGGAGGAGAGGAGGAGGGGGGAGGAGAGTAGGGGAAGGCAAGGCGACACGGCGGGAGGGGGCGGAGCGGGTAAACAAAGACGGACATGCACGCGCCCGTGACTTTTAAGGTCAATGCGCATGCGCATAAGCTTAATGCGCATGCGCATTGACCTTAAAAGTCACGGGCACTGCAAGGAATCGCCACGATTCCTTGCAGTGCAGATAAAAAGTGGATAACTCGCAATACTCTCGCCTTGCTCGATGCGCATGCGCATCGACAGGCGAGACCTAAAAAGGTGAATGACCACCAAGAAAGAATAAGATACTACTTTACTTTTGGTTTGGATAGGAGGACAATCCATTCTACTACTGTTGCGGGGACAAATCTGCACAAACAGAACTATGGACACTAAATAATGCATTGCTTAGCTTATCAATTATAATAGGTGCTGTTAGACTTTCCACATACCTCATTGATAACAGACTTTGTAGTTGAACCCCCAATCTCCTTACTGACTAGATAGTGTGGCAGTCATTTAGCTCCCAAAGTCACCGATGATTATGATTATTCCCCAATGATGTCAGAGGCACGGACTAACGCTTGAAAAAATTGCAAAACCTTTAGCTCATCCACTCTAGTCTGGAGGACCAAAAACCACAGAGTCTATTTAAGTTTAAAAGCTTTATTAAAAGTAAACACATTTATTAAAATCAAGTTTGTCATAAAAGTAAACGTTTAACTGAAAATGGAAAAGTGCTTAGTGCTGACGATTAATTGGACACATTTCTTGTGGTCGAGCCGAGCTCTCACCTGGTTTGAACTTGATCTTGCTCGTGTTCTTAGAAGTCAAGCTTCTGTCTGTTAGAAGAAAAAGTGGTGCGTGTTAAAAATAAAAAGCAAGCATTCATCAGTTGTGCCAAAAAGTGCAGCAAGACAACAGCCTTCCCTGGAAAAAGGGACATTTTTACTTTAGAGTAGACAGTCACAAATTATTAAATTGTATACTGTTTTTTCACATTTCTTTCTTCCTCCTAGACCAAATATTATATAGTAGTGAGTGGTGTATTCTAACATTATTAAATGTACTTTGTAGGTGGAACATCTGGAGGCGGGGCCAGCGCGAAGGTGGTGGTGGCATTGGACGAGGAGGAGAACTCTGGGGAGGAGGCGGTGGAAGTGCCGGACAATTCTGTGGGGAATGACACGGGGGTGGCTGGCAGAGGTAAGCTATATATTCCTTACTCATTGAGATTGAAGACTGCAGAGTGTGCTTTCTGCACGGGTGTATTATAAATAAACCAGGTAGTAGCCTCCTCTAAATGTACTTCGACTTAGCTGTGAAGTTTTTGGCGAGAAGAATCCCAATCAGATCTGAGATTAACTTGATGGATGGGATGAACGAAAAGCGAAAGAAGGTTGTAAGTAAGTGTGGAAGGACGAGAAATGTAATGATGACTGGCAAAGAAAAATGATATGTGTTTGCTTGGTCCCCGAGGTGGCTGGGAAGGAAAGAATATGGTATGGTGCATGGCTGGGTGAATGATGAAGCAAGGATGGGTGGAAGGAGAACAGCCTGGGTGGGTGAAACAGAAACTGTATGTGTGCATATACTTTGAATGGATGGATGCCTGGATCATTCATGGTACTATCTGACTCTTAGATAGCATATGTGTATCTAGAGAGAGTAGATGGTCACTGGATGAACTAAGTGTTACTTTGAAGAGCATGTAACATCGCACCCGCACGTCCATTCCAGTGTAGGAAAGGCAAGGAAAAGAAGTTGTAATTTTGTCCAAATACTACCATGAATAGTAGCAGTAGTTTGTATTGCAACTGCAAGCACAGCATATATCCGGTTATTACGGTGGACACTCCCTACCTCTCTTAATAACTTTAGTTTAGTAGTAGTACGTCATTCATGTGTGGGTGTATCACTGTTCTCTCAATAATAAGCAAAGCACCTAAAGTCATCCCATATGTCATCAAATACATCCCATGTGAAGTGATAGATAATCATAATATTTAGCTTCTTCATTTTCCTTTTCTAATACTCATTTGCACTGTAGGGTGAAAGCTAAATTAATTAAGCAGTAGCCCTTTTAACAGAGTATTCTCAGTGCCACCCGTAATAGAAAAGTAAGAGCTTCACCACCTGCATGTACTGGACCGGTACAGTAACGCAAGTCTGTCTCACTCAGCATGGTGTGCGTCTGTTTTTCTCGGGTGCAAGTTCACTGCGCTGGCATTATGCCGGCTTGCATAAGATAACGTACCAATTTTCCTAAACAAGAGAGAAGAAGAAGAATAATACTGGTGTACTGTCATAGTCGACTGTAATGGAAGTCCATAGTGCTCGTAGAATTTGTTCCTTAAACTCCCACTAATGTTAGAGCAAGGATGAAGAAGTCGGAGGTTACATAGATACTGTCCTCAATAGTTATGTACTGTGCTTTCAATTTGCTACTTGTACTGTGACAACTTTCTGCTCAATCATTTTGTGTTAATCTTAAGGAGCATTGGTTACAGACTATGTCTTTCTTTCTTCATGTAGTTGCTCCTTCCAAATCCAAGAGACCATCAAGGAGGAAGGAGCTGGCTCGAATGGCCCGGCAACGGAGGCTGGATGCCACTGTCGCTGAATATCGGCGGCTGGTGGCCCTGGAGGAGGAGGAGATGCAGTCTGGTAATACAACAACATCCACTGGGACAGCTGCATCCTCCTCCGTGCGGGCTGCCAGCCAGCGCAGTGCTCCAGCGGTACGGAGCCGGGCTACCAAAGCCAAACGCCACCGCCGAGCAGCAAAGACAGCAGCTGCCCCCCACAGGATTAGCAAGGCACGCCGGCGCCGCTTATCCCTCAGACTGTCCTACCTGGAGCAGGAGGTCCTGAACTATAAGAACTTGTGGAGGGCCTCCGCTTCGAACATGCCACCCTCCGCAAGGAGCATGATGCCCTGGCTGCTAAAGTCAACAGAACCCTGCCATAGTGTCCCTTGCCCCTTTTTTAGAGACTTTTGGGGGTGGGAATTGGGAGTTGGGTTTTTGGGGACATTTGAAGGATAATCGTTAGGGTTAGGGAGGGTCTTGCGGGAGATTATTTTGTTAGGGCTATAAAAATATACTTTTTGAAACTTTATCTGACCATACCTGTTTTCTACTGCTTTTGAGTCTGGTGGGTGGGGGTTTAACAGTAAGTTTGTTTTCCTGAATAGTCCTAGGACTTTAGTAGTACTACCGTCAATCTCTCGTCTCTCCTAATACTCCATTATACTACCTCCAACCAAACGGTTATCTTACCTGTAATTTCTGTTTGAAAGTAGGGCTAGGCCCAGGGCTGGCTCCACAGGAAATGGCGATTAAGGTTGCAATCCAGGGCGGCTGAAATTTCCTACTCCTTGTGGTGGTACTAGTGGTGTGACACAGTGGCAGTTGCATGGCTATGGAAAAAAAGAAAATGAAACCTGGTTTGTCCTTACTGCAGCATTACAACGGTACGATAGAGAATATAGCAGGTGACAGTACACTAGACTACAACAGTGCCACAATGTAGCCTAACAAATGGTAAAGTATTTATAGTATAACTTGTACTTGCGTAGGATTTCTTTGACATTGGCTAATACTACAAGAAATAGTACTGAAGCTGAGTAAGTCTAGAATATATCCTCCGATTCCTTCACCAGCCTGTTGCTATGACCTTATCCTCCCCAGCAAGTGTGTGGAATTATTGATGTCAGTTAGTCACACATCAAGCAAAACCACACAACCCGGGGGAAGAGGGTTAGGGTTTGTAAAATGGATAGGAATGGGGGTTTCTTTTTGGGTAGGTTTTGTTGAGAGAAAAAAAAGCACAGCATGGACAAACAATAATTGAACATAAAGAAATTTTTGGGTACAAAGCTAACCATAAATCTTTTACGTGACTGTTGGACAGGCCCCGTGAAGGGCTCGCTCCCTCCCCGCATGACGGGGCCCGGACACCGGCTCTCCAGGTGCTACCCACAGAAGCAACCCGCAACCCGTCCCCTACGGGACGCCTGCTCCCGGATATCTCTGTATCACTGGCCCGGGCCACCGTCAGCACCATTGCCCGACCCAGCCGCCATCTTGGACACGGCACCACGAGGCCGCGTGGCCTCAGCTCGACCCCAACCCTGGGCCTGGCCAGGCCCCGACATCCCGGCACCACCATCCACCCAGGAGGTGAACGGACCACTTGGCAGGTCAATGGGAGAAGGCAGTGTCGATGGCTCTCCCCCGCCAGGTGCCGATCGCCCCCAGCCTCCCCGGGCGCTGGCTCCACCCCCCTGCTGGGTGTCTGGACTCCCTCATCCCGGACCTCCCGACCTCCAAGTGCGAGGGTCCGGACATCAAAGGGCGCCAGACCTATAACTGAGGCAGCTCCAGAGCAGGAAGGAGTTGTATCCTGGAGTCGAGAGACACCGTGAAGAACTCATCCTTGACGGACTGTTGGCGCTGCCGCAGCCCTGCCTTGTGAACTGTCGTCCTGCCTGCTGGCGCTGCTGCGGCCTTCTGCAACCATCATCCTCGTCGGGACCTGCTGGCGCTGCCGCGGCCCGTTGCTACCTACGACCACCTCGGGACCTGCTGGCGCTGCCGCGGCCCGCTGCTACCTACGACCACCTCGGGACCTGCTGGCGCTGCCGCGGCCCGACCTTCCAGAACGCCGAGCTCGAGGATTGTGAGCTACCATCATCTCATCTCAAATACCAGATTGGTAACAAGACTGTCCCGCTACCCCCTTTCCCTTCCAGAGACTAGAATTGAAAGGATCCTCGTGTCCTGATCTCATTGTACCGTACTACCTTACTTCAAGAACTGCATATAAAGAGCGTTAACCTTATCCTTGTGTGGTGTCCATCTGTGGGGGGGAAGTTACTTGTCTGTATGATCGCTGGAGACGGCCCTCACCGGAGGCCTCTCCCCTTGTCCTCGGCCGACCCTCCAGGTCCCTGTCTAACATTGGTGGCCAGCGGCGCGATCCGAATCAACGCGTAACGTACAGAAAGTAACTCACCCCACAACTCAACCACAATGACAACAAAAGAGAGCGGACCCGCAGAGAAATTCCAGATGGAAAAGCTAGAAGATTACAACCATCGAGAGCTAAAGCAATTTTGCATGGAACTGGGCATCGCTACCACCGGGCTGAGCACAAAAGAGGACTTCAAACACGCCCTAGAATCTTGGGCAGAAACGGGTGCGGCTGCACCCCGGAACCGAAACAGCGAGTCACCCGCAACAACCCCCACTCCGACGGAAGAAAGGAGGACGGGTCTCTCCCCGGAAGAGATCCAAGAACGAGAGAAAAGCCGACTCCATGAATTGGAGTTGGCGCGGCTCCGGTTGGACGGAGAGCTGAAACTGGCCGAACAAAAGATAAACTTAGAACACTTACGGCTCCGAGAAGAGCGGGAAGAAAAGCAAAGGCAGAGAGAACTAGAAGAAAAAAAACTGGCATACGAACACGAGCGCAAGCTAGCAGAGATAGAAATGCGGAAACAGAATAAAGATCTAGGGGTGCCCGAGCGCCCGCACACCCCGGGCACCACCGAACCAAAGGTCCACATCCCCAAGGATGTGGTCCGTGAATATTTTCGGAACGACGACATACAGCAGTGGTTCAAGGCCTACGAGATCGCCATGACCTCCCACCGGATCGATCGAAGTGACTGGGGAGCCTGTCTATGGGGGAGGTTCGTCAACGAAGGCCGCGATGCCCTGCTACAGCTCCCGGACCATCAAATGACGTCCTATGACCACATGAAGGCCGCCCTCCTCACTCGATATGGGCTTACGCCCGAAATGTACCGCCAGAGAACTATTTCAGCCGAGCCTTCGAGGGATGGATCAAGGGTAGCCACGTAACAACCTACGAGCAGCTCTTCAACCTCATTGTGTGGGAGCACCTCTCCAACAACTGCTTCGTCGAGCTCAGGCAGCACCTCCTCAACAGTAAATTGACTGAACCACGGCAGCTCGCCGCTGAAGCTGACCGGTGGGAAGCACCCGAGTGGCCCGGAGTGGGCCCAACGAGCAGAACAGAACCAACCAAGGTCAGCATCGTCCCCAAGGAGGAGGAGGAGGCCAGGGCCGGGGCAGAGACGCCGTCCCGGCCGCTCCCGCGAACAACACCCCGCCCCCGGACGGCCAGGGCAACCCCCCAATGCGCCCGGGGTTCCGAGCCAATGTTACTTGTCACCGATGCCAGCGAGTCGGCCACTATGCCAGTGACCCGAACTGCCCAAAGAACCAGACTCCTGGGCCCCGCCAGGTGGCTGCCGCCGCCTTAGGAGAAGAGCAAATCTCCGAAGAGCATGAAGAGTACGAACAGGAGCAGCCCGAGTGGGAACCTGCCGCCATGGTCCTGGCTTGCCTAGGGGGAAGAGACATGATCCCGCGGGCTCCCCTACCCGCCAACACCAGGAAATACAGCCAGTGGGTGAACATAAATGGGCGCAAGGCCGAAGCCCTGCGTGACACGGGGGCCAGTGTGACGGCCGTCCGCTGTCACCTGGTGACCCCAGAACAAATCCTGCCAAATGTTCTTTGCCCCGTCCGATCGGCCGACAATTCTGAGAGCCTGTGTCGGATGGCCTGCGTCCCCTTCGAATGGGGAGGAGTGTCCGGTATGCTAAAAGTGACTGTCCGGGATGATGCCCCCGTGGACTGCCTCCTGGGAAATGATCTCGAGAGTTCCCCTTGGGCGGCCGTTGAAAGAAGAGAGCACCTGGGGATGTTGGGCCTCCCGGACTGGGCGTGCGTAACAACCCGGTCCATTGCCGCCCGCACCATCCCCAAACCTGAAGAACCCGAATGGCCAGCACCTCCTCCACCGCTCGCTCCCGAGGTAGACACCGTCCATACCGACCCCCCGGAACAAACCCAAGAAGGGCCCGCTCAGCCCCAAGACCTTTCAGACCTGGCTCAGTGACGTCAAGAAGGGGGGCCCACCCAGGAGCAATTCCGGCAAGAGCAGAAGACCTGTCCCTCCCTCGAGGGACTGCGACAGCAAGCACTTGCCCAGAGCGCGGGAGACACCGCAGGGGCCCACTGGATCTATTGGGACAATGACCTACTGTACAGCGAACAAAGAATCGCGGAGTTGGGGGCCAGTCGAGTGCTGGTGGTGCCCCTCCGCTTCAGAGACTTCCTGTTGAACTTAGCCCATGATGTCCCCCTGGCTGGACACTTGGGGCAAGACAAAACCTACCACCGCCTGGTAACCCACTTTTACTGGCCAAAAATGAGAAATGATGTCTCCAACCACTGCCGGTCCTGCCCCACCTGCCAGGCCAGCGGGAAGAGCGGCCGCAAACTCAAGGCACCCCTGCAACCATTCCCTGTTGTTACCACCCCGTTCGAAAGGGTGGGCATAGACATTGTGGGGCCCCTAGACCCCCGAACAGCACAAGGGCATCGATTCATCCTGGTCCTGGTGGACCACGCCACCCGCTATCCCGAAGCCGTTCCCCTTCGAACTGTAACCGCGCCAGTGGTAGGCCGAGCCTTAATGGGGATCTTCTCTCGAGTGGGCTTCCCCCGGGAGGTCGTCAGCGACAGGGGCACAAACTTTATTTCGAAGTATATGAAATCCCTCTGGCAGCAGTGCGGAGTCCCCTACCGATTCACAACCCCCTATCACCCGCAAGGAAACGGACTAGTCGAGCGGTTTAACCGCACTCTCAAGAGGATGATCATGGGGCTGGAGGAACCCCTACGACGCCAGTGGGACATGCTACTCCCGTGCCTCCTCTTCGCCTACCGAGAGGTCCCCCAGAAGTCCCTCGGCTTCAGCCCCTTCGAACTCCTGTACGGACACCCCGTTCGAAGGCCCCTCAGCCTAGTTAAAGAAGAATGGGAAATGGCCCCCCTGAAGACCCCTCCAGACGTCTACAAGTACCTCCTGACCCTCCGCAATCAGACCAGGCGATTCAGAGAGATCGCCAAAGCCAATCTTGAGGCCAGTCAGGAGGACATGAAGAAATGGTACGATCAACATGCCTCCTCCATCGAGTTCGAACCTGGTCAGCAGGTATGGGTGATGTCCCCCATCGAGCCTTGTGCCTTGCAGGACAAGTGGACGGGACCCTTCAAAGTGGTCGAGCGCAAGAGCCCCGTCACCTATCTCATTGACATGGAATCCTCCCGGAACCCCCTCCGGTTCCTCCACGCCAACAGACTCAAACCACACTTCGTGCGCTCGGAGCTCAGCCTGCTGATGGCTACAGACAGTGGAGCGGAAGAAGACTCCGAGCCCCTCCCTGACCTACTGAGAACCCGGGAAAAAGATGGTTCAGTGGACAGGGTCCGACTTTCCGGTGCCCTGACCCCGGAACAGCGCCAAGACTGTCGGACCCTCCTGTTGCAATTTGCAAATCTCTTTTCCCTCACTCCCGGAGTCACCCCCTGGTGCCTGCACGACGTGGACACTGGGGACAGTCCCCCTATCAGACACCGGGCGTACCGAGTACCAGATCGGGTGCGCGCCTGCATCCAAGAGGAAGTCTCCAAGATGCTTGCACTCGGAGTCATCGAACCCTCGGACAGCCCCTGGGCCAGCCCAGTTGTACTGGTCCCCAAGGCTGCTGCCCCGGGCACCACCCCCAAGCTCCGATTCTGCGTCGACTATCGGGGGCTGAACGCTGTCACCCGAACCGACGCTCACCCCATCCCCCGAGCAGATGAACTGGTCGACCGCATGGGGGCTGCCCGCTACCTAAGCATCTTCGACCTGACAGCAGGCTACTGGCAGATCGGCCTCACCCCCAGGGCCCAAGAACGATCCGCTTTCTCCACCCCGGATGGACACTACCATTTCACAGTGATGCCATTCGGCCTGAAAAACGCTCCAGCCACTTTTCAACGACTTGTGAACCAGGTATTGGCGGGCCTCGAAGAGTTCAGCGCCGCCTACCTGGACGATATCGCGGTATACAGCCGCCACTGGTCAGACCACCTCCGCCACCTCCGAGAGGTCCTGCAGGCCCTCCAACAGGCCGGCCTCACAATCAAGGCCAGCAAGTGCCAAATTGGCCAGGGGTCCGTGACCTACCTCGGACACCAAGTGGGGAGCGGTCTGGTGGCCCCCCTCCAGCTCAAGATCGCTGCCATCCAGTCCTGGCAGCCACCCGTCACCCAAACCGAGGTCCGAGCCTTCTTGGGGCTCACCGGATACTACCGGCAGTTTGTGAAGGACTATGGCAGCATTGTGGGGCCCCTCACGGAACTCACATCCAAGAACCACCCAAAAACAGTCAACTGGACTCCCGACTGTCAAGCGGCCTTCGAGAAGCTGAAGGCCGCCATGTGCACCGCCCCTGTGCTCCAGGCCCCCGACTACAGCTGCGAGTTCATCGTCCAGACTGATGCCTCAGACCATGGCATTGGGGCCGTCCTCTCCCAACTGAACCCCGAGGGAGTCGACCAACCAGTGGCCTTCATCAGCAGACGCCTGCTGGCCCGAGAACAGCGCTGGAGCACCATCGAGCGGGAAGCCTTTGCAGTAGTATGGGCCCTTAAGAAGCTCTGGCCCTATCTCTTCGGTGCCCACTTCCGGGTGCAAACAGACCATCGCCCCCTGCAATGGTTAATGCAGATGCGGGGGGAGAATCCCAAACTACTACGTTGGGCCATCTTCCTGCAGGGGATGGACTTCACTGTGGAGCATCGCCCTGGCCAAGACCACGCCAACGCGGATGGCCTGTCCCGCTTTTTCCGCCTCGACGAGGAGAGTCCCCAAGAGGATGGGTGACTCTCCCCGCCTTCAGCTGGGGGGGACGCATGTTGGACAGGCCCCGTGAAGGGCTCGCTCTCTCCCCGCATGACGGGGCCCGGACACCGGCTCTCCAGGTGCTACCCACAGAAGCAACCCGCAACCCGTCCCCTACGGGACGCCTGCTCCCGGATATCTCTGTATCACTGGCCCGGGCCACCGTCAGCACCATTGCCTGACCCAGCCGCCATCTTGGACACGGCACCACGAGGCCGCGTGGCCTCAGCTCGACCCCAACCCTGGGCCTGGCCAGGCCCCGACATCCCGGCACCACCATCCACCCAGGAGGTGAACGGACCACTTGGCAGGTCAATGGGAGAAGGCAGTGTCGATGGCTCTCCCCCGCCAGGTGCCGATCGCCCCCAGCCTCCCCGGGCGCTGGCTCCACCCCCCTGCTGGGTGTCTGGACTGCCTCATCCCGGACCTCCCGACCTCCAAGTGCGAGGGTCCGGACATCAAAGGGCGCCAGACCTATAACTGAGGCAGCTCCAGAGCAGGAAGGAGTTGTATCCTGGAGTCGAGAGACACCGTGAAGAACTCATCCTTGACGGACTGTTGGCGCTGCCGCAGCCCTGCCTTGTGAACTGTCGTCCTGCCTGTTGGCGCGGCCGCGGCCTTCTGCATCCATCATCCTCGTCGGGACCTGCTGGCGCTGCCGCGGCCCGTTGCTACCTACGACCACCTCGGGACCTGCTGGCGCTGCCGCGGCCCACTGCTACCTACGACCACCTCGGGACCTGCTGGCGCTGCCGCGGCCCGACCTTCCAGAACGCCGAGCTCGAGGATTGTGAGCTACCATCATCTCATCTCAAATACCAGATTGGTAACAAGACTGTCCCGCTACCCCCTTTCCCTTCCAGAGACTAGAATTGAGAGGATCCTCGTGTCCTGATCTCATTGTACCGTACTACCTTACTTCAAGAACTGCATATAAAGAGCGTTAACCTTATCCTTGTGTGGTGTCCATCTGTGGGGGGGAAGTTACTTGTCTGTACGATCGCTGGAGACGGCCCTCACCGGAGGCCTCTCCCCTTGTCCTCGGCCGACCCTCCAGGTCCCTGTCTAACAGTGACATAAAGGAAGTGCATGCACTACTGAATGCATTGTTACAGAAAAGTAAGTAGTACTTTCGACAACCGTGAATGACAGAATGCGACAGTACAGGGCTACATTAAATTAGGTTTAAAAAATAGCCGAAGTAAAACCTATAGAATGGCTATAGGGATCAATTTAGAAGCAGAGAGATCCAAGAAATGCAGTCACACACACTCATTGAATAAAATAATGAATACTGTATCTGTATTGTTCTAGTTGTCCTGTTGAATTTGGTAAGTAAGTTGCATGCAGCAAACAATTCCTCTTATTAGCGGCACTCCTCCATTCCAGCTGACGCTTCGTCTATCAATGTTGGTGACCAGAAGACACCCTGTCCACTGCCTGCCTGGCGGATGCTGAATTGCGGCTCGCTAATGTGAAGCCTGACTCCATCCTTTTTTCCCCATTGCAGACTGAAACACGGCCTGTAATTATTGAACGAAAAACAGCACTGATAAATAAATATAAGGTATGTACGCTGTGTAGTGCAAAAAGTCACACTTTGATTTTCCTAATAGACAGTACAACATTTTTGAAAGTGCGTACTCTGTCTGAGTCACCTTTTCAAGGATAAATAAGTATGGGCAAATTAATTTAGCGGATCTTTCTCCTCAAGCTAGGTGTACTGTAAACTGTGTTTTAGAACAAAATTAGACCTTCCCAGCAGTGCTTCCACCCAGACCCTTACTAAAGCCAGTTGCAAAAATGTAGAAGACCCCCAATCAGATCTCAAAAAACGAGGCCTAGCAGAAAACTGGTGACAAAACGTACTTCGAAAGTAAAAGTAGGCCCAAATACCCCCTTACCCACCGTGGATTGTATTCAAACCACTTGCAAGCAAGCAAAAGTACCATAGCCAGCATCGCTCCAAGACTTGGAAACCCCCTCCACCCAAACACATGCAATAGAAATACTGCTAACCCTAACGAGCCCTAAGTTAAGAAGAGTGGCAGAGGCTTTCTTTAACTATGCCAAATACCCCCTTTCCTACCATGGATTTTCTTCAAATGACTTGCAACCAAAATTGCACATTCTCACGAGTGCTCTAAGACCCCAGAACTCCGTTGCAAAAATCTAGAACACCCCAAAACACATGCAATCCTGCTGCTAGGGCTAACCCTAACGAACCCTAAGTTACAAAAAGTGCCAAAAGGCTTTTCCTTATGGATTTTGTCCCAACCACTTCTATCCGGTATTAGACCTTCCCAGGAATGCCCCAAGACCCGCCAACCCACCCGCCAAAAAGCACAACACCCCCAAACAGCCCAAAAGCAAAATCTCATACTTACAATATTTCTCCGCCTTCGGTCCAAACGCGCTGTGTAGCTAGGCCATAACTCCGGTTTACCACCACGGATTTCCTGAAAGCAAATGCAATCAAGATTAGACTGTCCCAGCAGTGCTCCCAGACCCTGAAACTCACCCGCAAACAGCCGGAACCCGCTTAAAGAGCTCCTCAAAGGCAAGCAAGTCAGCAAAAACACACAAAAAATTCAGCCTCCGATTTGGTCCAAACCACTTTTATCCGGTATTAGAGCTTCCCAGCAATGGCCCCAGAGCCGTCAACCCAGGAGAAAACGAGTAGAAGACCCCCAAACAGCCAAAGAGCAAAAGTACAAAAATGGAGACAGTCATTTTTTTGCCCATTTTCCAAATCACTCCACGCGCGCTCTGCAGCTAGGCCCTAACTCCCCTCTGCCACCATGGATTTGCTTCAAACCTCTTGCAAAGTAAAGTATCCATAGCCAGCAGTGCTCCCAGACCCCGAAACCCACCCACAAACACCAGGAAGCCCCCCAAACAGGACCCCAAAAATGCTACATTGAGCAAAATGTCAGAAATAGCAACAAAAAAAATCAGCGTGGATTTTGTCCCAACCACTTGTATCCGGTATTAGACCTTCCCAGGAATGCCCCAAGACCCGCCAACCCACCCGCCAAAAAGCACAACACCCCCAAACAGCCCAAAAGCAAAATCTCATACTTACAATATTTCTCGGCCTTCGGTCCAAATGCGCTGTGTAGCTAGGCCATAACTCCGGTTTACCACAACGGATTTCCTGAAAAGCAAATGCAATCAAGATTAGACTGTCCCAGCAGTGCTCCCAGACCCCGAAACTCACCCACAAACAGCCGGAACCCCCCAAAAGAGCACCTCAAAGGCAAGTAAGTCAGCAAAAACACAAAAAAAATTCCGCCTCCGATTTGGTCCAAACCACTTTTATCCGGTATTGGAGCTTCCCAGCAATGGCCCCAGAGCCGTCAACTCACCCGCAAAGAAGTAGAACACCCCCACAAGTGCTGAGTCTTTCTTCATTGGGCGTAATCCAGCCCTCTGCTTTGATGGAAATAGGAGTCTGGAGGAGGAGGATAGAGGAGCATGTTCTTCTGAACTTGTGAACCTGAGGAATGCTGACTGCGGCACCTTCAAATCAATAAGCAAACAAGTGAAGACAGTTCTGCTGATGGGCGTGTTTTTGTGATTAGGTGATTAAAGTTTGAATTATATTAACTGTGCACAACAAAGAAAGACAGACACACAGGAATGAAAGTGAATAAGGACGAAAAATAAAGTTATTGATTTATTGTCTCATTTTCAGGGCTCGGTGTTAAGGTCCAGGAATAAGAATAAGGCTTCGTCTTCATACTCTGGGAATTCAGGCAGGGTGAGCTCAGTGTCACCTGACAGAGCAGAAATTCCCTCATCTACGTTGCTGTCCACCTCGTCTTCATCTGGCGCGCTTTCTCGTACTCTGTAATCTGGTGGTATGAGGTGCTGATTCATCTTGATCATTGTTAACCTCTCCACATTTTTGGGCGAGAGGCGGCTTCGTTTGGGAGTTACAATGGCACCAGCAGCACTGAAAGCACTATCAGAAGACACGCTTGCGAGTGGGCAAGACAAGTAGTTTAAAGCCAGGTTGGAGAGCTGTGGCCACAATTCTTTTTTCCCATGCCAATACGCCAATGGGTCAGCATTAACATAGACCTCTGTTGAGTCATTCAGATAGTCCTTCACCATCGACTCAAGGTCCTCATCCAAGGTTCCTCCACTTTTCTTAGCTGTTGCTGTGCCTGTGACCTTTTGAGAACCAATCCCAAGCCGAGCTAGCCAATCCTCTTCAGCCTCCAATGTTTCTGTTGTGTCTGGTGCAGATGATCCGGTTGCCGGTGTCTTTAACGGCTGAGAGGTCACTTGTGCCACAGCCACAGGTGCAGAAGTGGATTGTTTTGACTGGGGATGGCCTGCTGATGCTGATGTACTGCCTTTTCCTTCAAATTTCTGCCGTTCTCTTTCAAACCTCTTGGCTGACAAGGCTAGCCAACGTTTGTACTTTGGAACATGTTCATCATCAAAAGGAAAGAATGCTTGGCCTGCCAGCGCCTTTTTGTAGCGTGGATCCAGAATAGTAGCACAAATGTAATGCTGTTCTGAGTGGATCATTTTAAGACGTTCATCACCACGTAGGCGCTCTAATAATTTCTCCGCCAAAACAAAAGGGTCTTTGTTTTTTTCATCTTTTTGAAACACAGAACACACCTCCTTCAGTTGGTGCTCGAGCATGTACAACAATGGGATAGCTTTTCCCAAATTACAGTCCTCCTTGCTGACTGCACGCGTGAAGACCTCAAAAGGACGAAGCATGTGTGTCAGGCTTTTAACTATGTGCCATTGCTCCGCACCCATCCTCAGGTCCTTCTGAGCTGTACCCTGTGTTAAGAAATATTGATCGAGTACCGTATACTGCTCATACAGACGCTCAAGCATGTAGAAGGTTGAGTTCCAACGTGTTGCCACCTCCTGGATGAGTGCTTTCACTGGCATTCGACGGTCATGTAGCAGGCTCCTCAGATGCTTCCGGGCCTTAAAAGAATGGCTGAAATGGTTGCACATTTTTCGGCAGGTCTCCACTACCTCTTACGCTGGACTCTCTTTATCACTCAAGAATTTTTTAACAACCAGGTTTATACAGAGCGCCAAACACGGCACTCTGAAATACTGACCCAGCTCCATGGCCTTAACTACATTGGCGCCATTATCCGTGGAAACATAACCAATCTGGCGTTTTTTTTGGGACAGCCAGTCAAGGACCTTTGTGTTAAACTCATCCAAAATGTTTCTCCAAACCAAACATGGCTAGTGTTGCATGTTTCCGAGCAGCTTTAAAAACTTGGTCCGGGTCAACACCTGCGTTTAGCTTTGCTTTAACCCCTGAAAAAGAGACTCAGTGTGCAGTGATGCACATGTAATCAGCGCCTGCGCCACTGGTCCACATGTCTGTTGTCAGATGTATAGTGTGAACAGCACTCTTCTGCAAAGCTGCCCCAATCACCTCCAGAACATCTTCATGTAGTGCTGGAACCGCAACTCGGGCAAAATAGAACCGGCTAGGAACCTTCCATTTAGGGCAGAGCGCTGCCACTAATTCTAGAAAACCAACCCCTTCTACAAAAGAAAAAGGGAGAAGGTCCAGAGCTAGCATTTTAGCCAGCTTAGTGTTATACAGACGCTTCAGTGGGTGGTTGCGTTCATATTGCGCTTCTGTAAACAACATCTTTTTAATGTTGCCCTGGACCAAGCATTTACGGGATAATGATGATGATGATATCTTCGACCCAGTTACGCTCGCTGATGAACTTTTTCGCATTGGTGTCTCACTCTCTCCCACACTCTTAGTGTGGCTCACATGGGGTGTGCTGCTGACAGGGGTACTGGGTGTAAGTGAAGTGTTTGACACGTCTTCTTCCTCCTCGTCATCATCAGATGAAAAATCAACGTTTTCATTACGTGCAATTAGGGCTTCCTTGATCGCCTGTAGGTGCCCAAACCATTGGACAGGGTGCTGTCTCTTAAGATGACCTCTCTGGCCTCCGGTGCCATAGTTGGTACCAAACTTACCACGACTAACTGCAACCTTACAAATGCTACAAATGGCGAAGTTTTCCCTTTTTGGTCAAACACTAAAGAAGTCCCAAGCTGGGGACTTGAATTGTCTGTGGGGGCCGGAGGAGGCGGCGATACTGGTGGTGGTGGTCTTGCCGCTAATGCCAGATGAAGTGGAGGATGTGGATTGCCGAACTTTAGTACGTTGTGCACTTTCACCACCACTAATTGAGGTCGAGGTGGATGGAGGTCCCTTCTTGCGAGGAAGAAATATGGAAGCGGTAGGTGTTGGTGTACTAGTTAACTCCAATGATTGTTGTGTTTCCATTGCCTCCTCATTGACATCATCATCACGCTCAGCAGCTTCTTGGGCTAGGGTCAAAATGTCTCTTTGCTGCATGCCCGCTGGGGCTGCAGTGACCTTTATGATGACTGGCTTGTCGTCTTGAGAGGCTTCATCAGCAGCAGTATCCGCCACTTCTTGTTGAGCCTCATCACACTCCATAACTATGAGTTTTTCGACGACCTTCCGTTTACGCTTAAGTACCTTTGTCAGATCATGGTGTGCCTCACTCTCAGACGGCCGTGATGGTTCCCAATCTTCATCCAGATCATCAGAAGGAGGTGGGCTTGAAGAAGATGTAGACACCCCCCTTGATCTTTTCCTTGCTAGGGATGTGGAAGACAATGAATGATCATCAGGAGGAGTGGCTTCTTCAAATGATACCTCGGCTTGATTGTCGATTTCCTGATGTGCCCCTACTTCAGGAGGAACAACTATTGTGGGCACTTGTGACCCTCCATGCACCTCTGCTTGCGCATCTCCTTGCGCTGCCTCTCCTTCCACATGTACTTGGGCTTGTACTTGCACCTGTGGTTGTTGTTGCGGCTGTGGTTGTTCAACACTTGTCACATGAGTTACAACAACCTGTGTTGATTCAGGGATATTGCTGCTACTTTCTTGCGATGAGCCAACATCACTGGTCGATGGTGATTGAAGAAGTACACTGACTGCCTCTGCAGCACTCAAGGGCTTGGACTTAAGTTGGCGTGGTGGTGGTGGTGGAGGCACTGAGCCCAATGGAGCGGGGGTGCTGCTCCCAGCTTGGTCCCCAGCAGATCCCGCGGCGGCCGGCACACCAGCCTCCTTGGTAACTTGCTTCTTCTGCTCCTTACTGGCAACTTTCTTGCTAGAGGAGCTACGGGGAACTTTTTTTGGGGCCATCTTCTTCAGAGCAGGTCAGAACAGCAGGCCGCAGTTGCACGAGTTGCAGAGTTGTCTGTGGCCAGACGTGACGTCGCGTGACGTTATGCTGCACACACACACCGCTGCAGGACTTCTTCCTGGCACTGGTGGTTCTCTTGAGTCTTGTACACCTAAAAGCAATGGAAGACAGAGGAACATCAGTTCAGTTATACACCCCAAAAAAATCGGAAAAAAACAGAAAAATCAGCACAATCCCAAGCCATCCAGCCCCTCCATGATGTTTAAATTCAAGACAACCCACAGAAAGACTAGGCCCATGCACCACTCACTACCCCTGGGCATAATGGATGAAAGCTAGGCAAAATGGGTGCAGGCCTGAGAACACTGCCTGCATTCAAAATGGCCCTTCCCTCCCAGTACATGGCCAGGGCCTGTAGCAGCATTCAAAATGGCCCCCACCCACATGGCCTGTCCCCATGAACACCCCAAAAAATCGAAAAACACAGAAAAATCAGCACAATCCCAAGCCATCCAGCCCCTCCATGATGTTTAAATTCAAGACAACCCACAGAAAGACTAGGCACATGCACCACTCACTACCCCTGGTGAAAAGGCCACAACAGGCCAAAAAAACGAAAATCACAGAAAAATCAGCACAATCCCAAGCCATCCAGCCCCTCCATGATGTTTAAATTCAAGACAACCCACAGATAGACTAGGCACATGCACCACTCACTACCCCTGGTGAAAAGGCCACAACAGGCCAAAAAAACGAAAATCACAGAAAAATCTGCACAATCCCAAGCCATCCAGCCCCTCCATGATGTTTAAGTTCAAGACAACCCACAGAAAGACTAGGCACATGCACCACTCACTACCCCTGGGCATAATGGATGAAAGCTAGGCAAAATGGGTGCAGGCCTGAGAACACTGCCTGCATTCAAAATGGCCCATCCCTCCCAGCACATGGCCAGGGCCTGTAGCAGCATTCAAAATGGCCCCCACCCACATGGCCTGTCCCCATGAACACCCCAAAAAATCGAAAAACACAGAAAAATCAGCACAATCCCAAGCCATCCAGCCCCTCCATGATGTTTAAATTCAAGACAACCCACAGAAAGACTAGGCACATGCACCACTCACTACCCCTGGTGAAAAGGCCACAACAGGCCAAAAAAACGAAAATCACAGAAAAATCAGCACAATCCCAAGCCATCCAGCCCCTCCATGATGTTTAAATTCAAGACAACCCACAGAAAGACTAGGCCCATGCACCACTCACTACCCCTGGGCATAATGGATGAAAGCTAGGCAAAATGGGTGCAGGCCTGAGAACACTGCCTGCATTCAAAATGGCCCCTCCCTCCCAGCACATGACATGGCCAGGGCCTGTAGCAGCATTCAAAATGGCCCCCACCCACATGGCCTGTCCCCATGAACACCCCAAAAAACCGAAAAACACAGAAAAATCAGCACAATCCCAAGCCATCCAGCCCCTCCATGATGTTTAAATTCAAGACAACCCACAGAAAGACTAGGCACATGCACCACTCACTACCCCTGGTGAAAAGGCCACAACAGGCCAAAAAAACGAAAATCACAGAAAAATCAGCACAGTCCCAAGCCATCCAGCCCCTCCATGATGTTTAAATTCAAGACAACCCACAGAAAGATTAGGCACATGCACCACTCACTACCCCTGGTGAAAAGGCCACAACAGGCCAAAAAAACGAAAATCACAGAAAAATCAGCACAATCCCAAGCCATCCAGCCCCTCCATGATATTTAAATTCAAGACAACCCACAGAAAGACTAGGCCCATGCACCACTCACTACCCCTGGGCATAATGGATGAAAGCTAGGCAAAATGGGTGCAGGCCTGAGAACACTGCCTGCATTCAAAATGGCCCCCTCCCTCACAGCACATGGCCAGGGCCTGTAGCAGCACTCAAAATGGCACCCACCCACATGGCCTGTCCCCATGAACACCCCAAAAAATCAAAAAACACAGAAAAATCAGCACAATCCCAAGCCATCCAGCCCCTCCATGATGTTTAAATTCAAGACAACCCACAGAAAGACTAGGCACATGCACCACTCACTACCCCAGGGCATAATGGATGAAAGCTAGGCAAAATGGGTGCAGGCCTGAGAACACTGCCTGCATTCAAAATGGCCCCTCCCTCCCAGCACATGGCCAGGGCCTGTAGCAGGATTCAAAATGGCCCCCACCCACATGGCCTGTCCCCATGAACACCCCAAAAAATCGAAAAACACAGAAAAATCAGCACAATCCCAAGCCATCCAGCCCCTCCATGATGTTTAAATTCAAGAAAACCCACAGAAAGACTAGGCCCATGCAACACTCACTACCCCTGGTGAAAAGGCCACAACAGGCCAAAAAAACAAAAATCAGAGAAAAATCAGCACAATCCCAAGCCATCCAGCCCCTCCATGATGTTTAAATTAAAAAAAAACCACAGAAAGACTAGGCCCATGCAACACTCACTACCCCTGGTGAAAAGGCCACAACAGGCCAAAAAAACGAAAATCACAGAAAAATCAGCACAATCCCAAGCCATCCTGCCCCTCCATGATGTTTAAATTCAAAACACCCCACAGAAAGACTCAGTGCACCCACCACTGAGTACCCCTGGGCAAAAGGCCCCAAAACAGCCCAAAAATCGAATATTCCAAAATTGTAGTTGCAGCAACTGTAATGCCCCAAACAAACTTACTTGTGAAATTTCTAATCCAAAAGTGATCCAAAGAAAGTCAAAAAGGCCTCAAATCCAAATATCCAGCAGCATCCACAAAAAGTAATCCTTCCAGCTCCAGATCCAAATGAAAAGTGACCAGGAGATGGACAAAGCACTGGGAGGAGCCTGCTGGACAGGAACAGGAAGTTGAAGACTGTGGGGCACTTCCTTCCTCCCACCCCCCCCCTCCCCAAAATGGACTCATCGCAAAAAAAGTGCAGGTAAATGTCAACCTGAGGAGTTATTCAGATAAAATCATCATTTCCAGAAGGTTTATGCTGCTTGCTGGTGGATTTCTTGTGCAGAATTGCAAATTTTGTATTTTCGCGAGTGCGAGATTGTTGCTGCTCGCCGCATCTCCAAGCTCGCAATTGCGAAGTACCACGATACGTGATCACGGCGTACTCTCGTTGACAAACTCTCGCTGTGCAAGTTCGCAAGCCGCGATTACGTAATCGCGCTTGCCAAATTCCCGCTGGATCCCGCAGCAAGATCCAAAATGGCGCAGCACTCGCAAAATATCAAGAAAAACAACTCGGCAAACGCTGAATGATGGTAAGTAAACGCCACGCGCCGCAAAATTGTCTCACCAAGAAAAAAAAATCCGCTGCGTGCGAATTTGCGGATTTTCGGTAAATTCGCGAGCGTTCGCGGATTGCGAATTTACCGAAAATCCGCAAAATCCGCGAGCGTAACGGATTTTACGCCCATGCTTAAAACTATCCAACAAGTTGTGACATAGAAACAAACAAAGTGTTGCAGGCGCTAAGGTGGATTATGTGTAAGAGGGGGTTTCCCTCTCAGGACATTACTGTACATATAGATATACAGGACATAACAAACATACAGAAATGCGAGTTAGCATGAATTGCACAATCACGTCAGGTCATAGCAGCTGTTGCGTTTGTGTGGTAGCGGAACTAGCAGCGGAGTGAGGGTATTTAATGTGAAAACCCGGTATATGCGGGAAAGTGAGTGGGGATAATATTGAGTACAGAAATAGTGATAAATAATGGCTTTTATTCTCGCATAAGCGTTTTGCTGTACCCCATGAGTATCCGGCAGGGATACTGGCTATGAAGAGAAAGAAAAAAACAGGAAATGGGATTGGCGCGCTGGCAAATTGGTCAGATCTGAAAAGGAAAGGTCTTACCGGTCAGTAGCGGCATGGTAGTGCCTCATGGTCGACTTACTGAGTGTGAGTCCAGGACCCTCCTTTCAAACTGTTGTTGCTGCCATGGATCACAGACGGTACTGGTGCTGGGTTCACGTGTGCACTTAAGTATCCTCCATGATTGGCCCGGGGTTGTCAATTGGAGCCTTTCGTGAGTGGCGTCTGCTAAGAGAAGAGGAAACAGACAACGGGCCTGCTCTGGTGGCTCCACCTGCTCCAATGACGTGTGAGCTATGAGCAAAAGGGGCGTGGCCTCTCTCTCCAGTCAGTGGTACGTGTGAAGGTGCACAGCACCTAACGCTGGTGTGGGTTGTCATGGAGAGAAAATGTAACTGAACTGTGATAGGACTGACGTGTTATCGGCTTACCTGGCCATTGTCAGTGTATAAACATTGCCGGCAAAAGCATTTAGGAACCATTAAGAGTTTATGAAATATACGCTGGCGGCCTCTCTTTTGTTAGGTGGCTATGTTGGGGTAATGTGAATGCTATGCTAACTTGTAAGTGTGGTAAATGTGGGCACCATGCTTACTGGGATTAGGTATTAATGTTACCTAGCAGGTGTGGTGAGACGTTGAAGGATACAGTGTTCCAAAATATTGTGCACCTTATCTTTTTTCCTTGAAACTTGCTCTGCAAACTTTCATTAAACAAAAATGTCCCTCAATGGGGATAACAACACCGAGGCCGGTGGAGCTGCAGCTAATGCAGCAGCTTTACAGGTTTCCAAGAAACCGACGATGATGCTATAATAAAAACTCCAAATGTAAGGAGAGCCATCACTATAAAACTTATGAGAAATGGCCTAACATCAAGAGGTGGTAGGGTAGTTTTTGTGACAGAGGCTCATGAATATCATCAGACAGAGGTATTCTATTCATGGATAGTCTTCCCTGAAGCAAATCAAGTTACACATGAGTTTCGCTTCTACAAAGAAGATGAACCACCAGAGGAATACATTCCTTTCGAGGATTTTGAAATTCCACTAACTTACCAGGAGCATGCGGTCTGGTTTAAAGGCACCCTAAAACATACACATCACATTACCAGGCTCGGTCCACTAGGTAGACCAGGAGCAACATGTCGGTATTAGCCAGCTATACACCACATCCTGCCATTGAAGAAATGTCAGATGCAGAACTATTAGTTCAACTGAAAGAACTACTCAAACTCTATAGACAATTGGTTCAATATGTCATGTGGACTCTTACAGTCCAACCGGCAATAATGATTCCACAACATCCCCCTTACTAGGGGAACACAAATAAAAGTACACCACAGACTTTACATTCAGTCGTTGGTAAATTACCCGCAAAACAGGAACAAATTCCATTCTGGATAGCTCAAAAAATTACTGAAATCGAGGCTGTATTTCCAAATACTACCCCTCATGAGAAACACAGAATTTTAACAATCTGTTTACCAATGGGGATCACACCACACCTGGAGGACTGCGACACTTGGGGTTCAGTCTTTGCTGCAATTTACACTAAAACACATGGTGTTTCGTCTATAGCGGTATTACCAGAAGTCCTGAAACAGATTCAAAATGAATACGGAGCAGAGCCTGCTTTAAATCTAGGTATGAAATTGCTGAAAGATTTCAAAGAGATCTCAACAATAATATTAGCTAATATTAAAGGTGAAGCAGCATCCATGGCGATCCGTCAAAAGTTAAGGGAATTTGATGTAACTGAGCTACCACATGAACTGGCCAGAATAATTGAAAAATCCTATGAAGAACTATGCAGAGACAGTCTGGAAGGGAAACTAGTAAAACCCCAGCTGTCAGAAAGTCCTGAAAACATCTTTATTAAAAACACTCCTACTCCTCCTAAAAAGAAGTGGGAGAACACTAAACAAACTTCTAAAGAGAAGCGTTCTCAATCCAGAGGTAGGTCTCCTCAAAAGGAGCCCTCTGAAAGGAGGTATAACCTCAGGATTAGGGATAATTTGAGAAAACCTGATAGATATCGAGAGACTGATACACGTTCCTCTCGTACCTTTCAGACTTAGTCACAGAAATCCGAAAGGAGAGGACGGTCAGAACAAAAGGAAGAACGCGTGAAGTCCAAAGACGATCAACAAGTACAGAAAAATAAGAAAACTCAATTCACCAAAAAGAAGGTAGCAGGTCTAAAAATCAGACATGCCGAGGATCTTGAGAAAACAACTCAAGAACGGGGAATGGGCTCAAACGATGTTGGACAGAGCAGCAGAAGTCACCATAGCTCGCAAGAACTTGAAGGATCATTTGGAGACAGTGGACTTGAATGAGTACATCCAAGTTGAAACTGCAGATACCAGGGTTAGTGTCCCACATGAGTTATATGAAGTAACACTCCGGATGGAGGGGGACATAACAAGAAAAATAAGAGCACTCTTTTGGGATTGACTTTCTAAGGGTTATGACATTCTTCTAGCTGAACAAGACTGGCCACCTGAATTTGTCAGGGAGTGCCCACATGGCGAAGAAATAATTTTGCCAGCTTTCCCCAACCATATTCCAATTAATTTAAAATATACTTATGCCAGGAAATGGGCAGTGGCCCAGGCTCCTGCATTATATAAAAATCATGTAGGATGGGACGAGGATTCTCCTCTCCATAAAATCTAGTTAAAAAATCAACCACTGCACAAAGGCAGTATCCAGTTAAGCAAGAAGCTAAAAAACAGGTCAGGGAGATATTAGATCAACTTGAATACCAAGGGGTGATTGAAACATGCACCTCGTCAATGAACATTCCTTTGTTTCCTGTCTCCAAACCAGACAATACATATCGTCTAGTTTTAGATTACAGACATATAAATTCTTGTAGCAAAACTTTTGCAGTACAAAATGCACACAGTGCAGCACTAATGAATAATATTGTGCGTAAAAAGTATAAAACCACATTAGATTTTTCTAATGGTTTCTTCTGTTAAAACATTGCACCAGAAAGTAGGTATTTGACTGCTTTCTCAATTATGGGGACACAGCGTCACTTATGTCGTCTCACTCAGGGATTCAAGAACAGTCCAGGGTTATTTTCAGCCAGGGTAACAGAGTTACTACAAACCTATGATGATGAGGTATTATCATATGTGGATGACATCTATCTAACATATGATGACTTGGATAGGCACTTGAACAGGGTGAACACCATAATATTGGGCTTCGCCTCTGAAGGGTACAAATTCAATTTTAAGAAATCGAGAATTGCCCACCTTAACGTCCTTTTTCTAAGATATGAGTTATCGAGGGAAGACAAAAGCCTGGCAGCAAACTTTCTAGAGAAATGTGCGCTGCTCCAACCTCCATAAACACTGAAAAACGTACAGTTGATTCTAGGTTTCCTAAATTTCGGGAGAATTTATATTCTAAACTACGCAGAAAGGTTTAAACCTCTCTACAAATTAATCAAACATGATTTTAAAACAGTTAATTGGATTCAAAAACACACAGAAATGTTGTGTTCATTGAAACAGACATGTTAGCAACAAAATATTTACAAACACCTGTAAACGTACGCAACTTGGTGATCCGAATCATTCCAGGACAATGCAGATTCACATACTTAACCTTTAATGAAGGAGAAAAAGTACCAATAACTTACAAATCACATTTGGACACACAAGCAGAAATGAAATTGACTTCAACAGAAAAAATTCTGACAGTGCTTCAAACTGCAGTAGCAAAAGAGAGAGCCCTCGCACAGGTTAAGTGCATTATGGTCGTTACTCCTGTACCTGCATTAAAGGCAGTGAGAAAAGCGAGCATTCCCAATGCTAAAGCTTTACATCCGAGATGGATACAATAGGTTAATTCTCTTGCTGCAACAGATGTTGAATATTTTTTTGATCCATATTTGAAAACACAAGCATTTCTACAATATGAACAAGAATGTCCCCTGCCAAGTGAAATTCTGCTTCTAGAGCAGTATGAATGTGTAATTTATACTAACGGATCAGCCCAACCTGCTACTGGGGTAAACAAGCTTATAGTGCTGCGTGTGCGATCGTTAAAGGTCGCTGGCGAGATGGCAAATTCCGGCCAATGGTCACTAAAACACAATCTCTAGGAGATTGTACAGCTCAGCGAGCTGAACTACAAGCATTCAAGATGGCGCTTCGTATTATTGTGTTCAATCTTCTAATGAATACTTGCAAAACTAGATTCAAAACGGTTACAAAGATGCAAAAGGTGGCAAAATCAAGCATAAATTGCTTTGGGAACAAGTAGTTCAGTTATGACTAGGACTACAAGATGCTCACGTGATACATACACTGAGTCATCAACGTGATGGCGTTCACGTTGCAGGGTATTCATTGGATGATGAATCTGCGAAGGCTGCCGTGCAAACGGCTTCCGTAGCTGCAATCACTTGTTCAAAAATGAAAATAGACAGCGAAAAAATACAGCGAAAAAATGCAAGCTGTCAATGCTTCAAGCAAAGACAGTGGTAAAACATTACAGAAAGGCTATCCACTCAAATACTCATACATAACTGATGAAAAAATGTTCCATTCGCTCGAATCCCTGGAGTGGGGGATAGAGTAATTCCAAACATGGAACACAGATTAAGACTAATTTTAGGAGCACATGAAGGGCTCGCCCCTGCACATGCAGGTGTTTTCTGCGACAGTAGCAATAATAAAATAGAGATACTGGTGGCCGCGCATGAGGAAACAAACCAGAAACTATGTTTTGGAATGTGAAATATGCCAAAAGATGAAAGTCTGTACACTGAAACGTCCTGCGCAGATGCCCCTGTTAATTTGAGATAAACCATTAGCTTGCGTTTACCTGGATCACTGCGGTCCCTTGCAGAGGGATGGTAACTATAAATATATCATGGTCACAGTGGATTTGTGTTCAAGATTCATTTGGATGTGGCCTCAGTGCTCGGCTGACGCTCAAACTGTTATAAAAGATTTGCGAGTCTTTATGGGCACATACGCAGTCGGCACGCTACATTCTGACCAGGGTCCTGCGTTTAGCTCTCGAGCTTACAAGTAGGCTATGGTCAAATTGGGCGTTGCATTGTGCTACTCCAGTCCATTCCATCCTGAGGGAAATTCGGTAGTGGAGAGAAAAAAATGAGACATAAAGCAATCTATAACAGCTAGGGTATTAGGCTCGGGTGAGGGGTGGGTCAAACATCTAATACATGTTCAACGTAGTCTTAACAATCTGCCAAGAAGTTCTCTAGGCGGTATCACTCCATATGAAGTCCTTTTTGGAACCAGAATGATATTTTTGGATCTCGATTGTAGAACAAAAACCCTTTGATATCAAAGACCGTTTGGCTGTTTTGCAGGACTTAAAGTAACATATTCGGAAGCCAACAACCACTGAAGAGAAACCAACAGTCCCAGCAAGGCCTGTTTGGATCCCAAGGCTTAGTGATCTGGTCAGAGAAAATATCGCGGAAAAGAAGGAATTTTGGCCTTCTTACAGACAACCAGTACCTGTCCTAGCAATCCACGGATCAAGAACAGTATTACTGCCGCCCCTTGCTGGTAAAAAGAAGAAAAGGTTCGTGTCCATTGACCTGGTCAACCCACATCATGTGGCTGATCATAAGCAGTAGGCCAAGTGGACTCTGACAATGTAATAGACGCCCTAATCTGGCTACTATCCAAGAGGTTCAAACTGTGAGGCTCATCACCTTTGAAGAATCTGCAGTGCGAAAATAAGGACTATGCAACAAAGGTATGGAACTTGTATCTCTTGAGACCCAAATAACAGTTTGTCAAGAAATGCCTATCTACAATGCAGTATCATCTGAATACACAAATGTAACACGTGATCAAGTGGTTCCAGCGATTTCAACAAATCCTGATGCCATCCCTACAATTGACAGAACTGCCTCTGGCTATTTCATTAACTTTGATACGTTTTCTGAGGATCCCAGCGAGCCTGAAACGACGCCAGTAAAAATAACTTTTAAAGTACGAGCAACAGAACTTTTTCATCACCTGGAAAAGACTTATATGGTTTCACCATGGATTGTGTTGGGTGTACTTTTTCTTCTAATTTGGTTGACTCTTGTAATAACTTTGGGAATGCTGACAAATGCAAGATTTGTTTAAAAAAGGGCACAGCAAGTAAGAACATCAAAGGAGGCAAGATGGCGGCCGTCACTACGGCTGTGTGAGGTGCTTCGTCATATCCCCGGTCGAATTCCCTGCCCATGGTGATTGTTCCTACCTTTCTGGCTCCGGATCAACTGCGGCCTCTCATGGCTTAATCGGCGGCTATCGAGCGAGGCTGCTGTACTTTCAGCGAAGTTTCAGCGATTCCCTGCGGCTCCAGCGGTCAATTTCAGAGGCTGCAGCTGTACCTTCCCGAGAGCCGAGCGGACGCCTGTCCTGATCCCGCCCCAACCCCGGGTTGGGCTGGGACATACTGGTTGCTGTGCCGACACGCTGTGCAGACATGAACAAACGGCTGAGAAAATCGGAGAGAGCAGTTTGGTTTGGCTTGGTCGTAGAACTGCTCGAAAAGGACTATGTGGCTGGCTTCTCTGCTACAGTTGCTACAACTGCTCGCCTGTAACAATTTCTGAAGTCAGAACGCTCGATGTGATACTTTGAAACACTGCCGAATTAAGGTGAGAGTGGATTATTATTTTAAAGCTTACTTTCTTACTTTCTATCATAAAATTTTTTTTTTTTAAAAATCGATATAAAATCTCCAACAGGATATAAAGACTTAAATTTCATAATTCAACAAGCGTTCCTGCCATGATGGCGCCAAAGGGAAGGGGAAACGCGAAAAATAAGGGCGGAGGAGTGATTGAAACTCCGGTTGGGACCCCCACAAGGAGTGTGACTGTTGAAGGAAATGACAATGGAGCAAAAACGAGGGGGGCTGTCTCTAAGTCTAAGGGTCCAGAGGTGGACAGTCGCTCGACTCAGGCGGCTATAGATGCTGGCACAGCTGGAAAGCTTAACGTTTTAAGCGCAAAAGTACACTCTCCTTCACAACTTTTACAGCCACATGCACGGAGTGGGCAAGGAGCCTTAGGTGATTTACAGACTAATTACAGAGACTCGGCAGCCCACCAGTCTCAAGAGACACCTGCTAAACAAAAAATAGTCGCAGTTGCAGCGATTTTTGATAAGAGGCGGGGGACCAGGCCGAAAGAAATTATTGAACCAAATACTGAGCTGACTAATGAGTCTAACGTCAGAAACGATGCAGATAGAGACGGAAGTGAAGTAAATACCTCTGAGACAGTTGTGAGCCGTGATATAATGGGGGTTGAAGATATGACTTCCCAGCCAAGCACTAAAACTGCAAAAACAGTATTGGATAAAGATCTTGAATCTGAAGCTGAAGGGAAATTCTACTCTATGTCAGACTTAACTACTTTATCTGACAAAGAACAAGAATTGGACAGTGCTAGTAATCTTGGCGATTGGGGAGATCTCCCAGAAAATGAAGAAGGAGAGGACCCGGAACAGTTCCAGACCCAGGATACAGTGAGGAAGATGAGGGATATCAGTGAAACATTACAACAAGATCAAGAACAGCCATTCGTTCAGATTAACTTGGATGAAGAGTTGGAAGAGGAGGCAATTGCACTTGGTCTCATATATAAGACTATTATGACTCATCGTAATGAGACAAAAATGGAGGGTCTGCGAACGCAAGGTACGGTGAGGAAACTGCAGAATAATGTACGGCGGCTAATAAAAACCTGCGCTGAAGTTACATCACGTGTGGTGGAAGTAGAGAAGAGAATCTCCTCTGTAGAAGACACTTTGGGAAAGCAACAATCAGTAGTAGAGTCTTTACAGAATGCAAAATCCGATGTAGATTGGAAGCTTACGGATTTAGAAAATCGATCACGACGCAATAACCTGCGAATTTTGGGTATAGCACAAACAAGAGAGGGGGCAGACACTCGCAAGTCTGTTGTGCAGCTGTTCAAGGAGGCTTTTCCAGAACTGACTAATTGGAATTGGGAAAGGGAGGTAATTCGGGCTCACAGAACGACAGTGTGCGAGGCACAGACAGGGGGACCAAAATTCATATCCAAGGGCGATATTGATTTGCTTGAACAATTATCTGTTGCGAGAAGCCCTTTATGATCTTGCCCGTCCTGGGAAAAAACGTACTGCTATGGGTTTTGAGTTTTTCGTACGCCCGGATTTTTGCCCAACAACTGTAAACTAACGATGGCATATGCAGAAACTATTCACTCCCTTCGAAGCAGCAGGAGCCCAGGTTTTTCTGCTTAATCCTTCCAAATTAAAGGTTATCTTCAATGGGCAAACGAGATACTTTACATCTAGTCGGTTGGCACAAGACTACCTATCTGAACTTAAAAAGAAGGCAGGCTGAAATAGATGTTTAGTGCTAAAATGGACTAATGGGAGAAATTGATTTACTTAGACTTGCTGCATTGACAATCTGAATCTTATTCTATAGCTTGTAATTGGCATTAAGATTTTGAACCGGGGGTGATAGGTAGGGTTAATGCTTTATTTTTTGGCTGAACGTTAAAGAGTGTATCTCTCTTCATATAAAATATCGGTTATGTTATTGCATAAACAAAAGGGAGTAGGTCATTTGCTTGTTTAAGAGCTGGTCCCTAGGAGACAATGATGTTAATTGTATTTATTTACATGCTTAGAAAGAGTAATTTCTTTATCATTTTTATTTTTATAGATTTTTAGGGATTTCTGTTCAAGAATTGATCAATACCGATATTCGCAACTAGAAGCTAATTTGGGAAGTGGAGCAAGAGAGTACCATATGGGTGGGGTAGGGAATTTGACGGGGTGGGGAACGGTTGACGCATCTCAACATCACTGAGGACAATGTCATTAAGCCTCTTTTTTGGGTGGTGGGGGGGCTGTGGGAGGAGGGGGGAGGGAGTTGCCAAGGGTGGTGTGGGGAGGTGGAGGGAGAGTGGGGTTGCAAAAAAAACTGAGACTTATTTTGCAGAATTGGTGGTACAAATTACCTATATAATGGCTGAGGAAATCTCATCTGGGTTCTCCTTCTTTTTTTTTCCGGGCTTAGATGGGGGAGGACAAAATAACTATTGGCACTTGGAATATCTGTGGCCTCAATGACACCAAAAAGCGGGCTCTTTTTCGTAAAATTGTTGATTTCATGCATGTAGATATACTTTGTATACAGGAGACACATATTCCATGGGGGAAGCGGGAATGTTTGAAGTTTCCTGGTTTTGAGTTGGTAGTCTGTTCTAAACAGACATTCATGATCAGAGGGGTAGCTATATATGCAAGGGGCGGCTTGTGTAAATGTAAAAGGACACTGGCTGATAAAATGGGTAGGTGGGCTATAGTGGAATTGTGCATTGGTGGAAAAATGTTAACAATCTGTAATGTGTATGGATCGAATTTAGACGATCCTGAAGTGTTTGAATACTTAGATGTTGAGCTGGCAGCATGGCCTAATCCACTCACTACTCGTTTGTGGAGATATGAACATTAATATGTCAAGTGATATGGACTTTACGAATGTTACTAACTATGTGGGGAGAAAACCAAAAGTTTTTAAAGCTCTTCAGGCTCTTCTTCAAGAGCACGGACTTACTGACTTATGGTATCTGCATAAGAGAACAGAAGATGGTTATACATTTTACTCCATGCCTCATAAGAAAAATGTCAGGTTAGATTTTGTTTTTCTGTCTAAACAACTAGCAGCTGTTAGCGATATTTTTTGTTTACCACGATTTCTCTCAGACCATAATCCACTGATTGCTCAATGTCCTTGGCCTCGTGCTAGAAAACCACCTAGAGATTGGACCTTCGATAAGAAACTTTTATTTGATGAGGGGTATCGCACACGTATTAAAAAATGGGTAATCCAATTTCTGAACATTAACAGAGGATCTGCTACAGATCAAGTGGTCTGGGACACAATGAAAGCTGGGCTACGTGGGGAGACTAAAAGTTTCTCTTCTTACAGGTGGAAAGTAGGGCAAGAACAGATGTGAAATGGTGCTAGAGAGATTTGGGATGCTGAAATAGCACTGACTTTAAATATCAAGAGTGGAAACGATACAGCTCCCTGTTTACAAAAGATAGCGATTCTTAGAGCTGCTCTGTTGGAGCCTCTTGGGCAGGATCTCGCGCTAAAATTTTTACAATATCGCACAGAAATGTTTGAGTTCGGGGAGAAATCTGGTAGGGTTCTGGCTAAGAGACTACGCCAGCGGAGCATTCAGAGCCAGGTGGTGAAAATTCAAGATGAACATGGAGTGGTACAGGAACTACAGGAAAAGGTTAACGATGTCTTCTTAAGATTTTATTCTTCTTTATATAATGAAGATACCACTCGGTTTAACACTGAGAGAGCTACCGAAGCTTACTTAGCAGATCTTGAGACTGTCACTATTTCTCCTGAACAGGCTGAGCATCTGGCCTCCCCCATTCAATGGGAGGAGGTAGAGACTGCAGTAAAATCGCTGGCTAATGGCAAGGCCTGTGGACCAGATGCAGTGCCACTGGAGTTGTATAAGGTGTTTCTACCTGAAATTGGTCAGTTCTTCTTGGAGGTATTAAGAGCAGCCCAGAGGGGTATGGTACCAGAATCATGGCAAAATACAACCATAGTTTTGTTTAAAAAAAAAGGCAAACCTGAGTTATTACCATCATCATTTCGGCCTATCTCTCTAATCAATAGCGATTCCAAAATATATTCAAAAATAATGGCCGGTCGACTTGTACAGGTGATTACCCCCTGGTCTCAGTATTTCAGCATGGATTTATACCTGGCCGAGATACTGCCGACCATGTTAGACGCTCCATAGCATTACTAGATTGGGCTCAAGTCACTAATTCACCTGTCGGGTTGATCCTGTTGGACGGCGAGAAGGCGTTCGACAGGGTCTCCTGAGGGTTTATGTGGGCCATCTTGAAGTGGAAGAGATTTCCAAAAGAATTTATACAGGCAATTTGTGCCATGTATATTTCTCCCAGGGCGCAAATCCGTATTTCTGGCCAGCAGACCCGTTCGTTTCCTATTACTAGAGGCACGCGACAGGGGTGTCCCTGTTCTCCCCTGTTGTTTGCTCTGTATTTAGACCCCTTCCTTTCTAAGATTATGGCTAGTCAGCGTATAAAATCTATAAGAGTTTGTAATATGTCCTACAGTTTATTAGCGTACGCAGACGATATAGTGGTTATAACTTCCGAAGTTTCGTCTGCTTTTAGCGAACTTAAGCAATTGGCAGGACATTTTGGGGCAGTGTCGGGCTACAAGCTCAATGTCTCAAAGTCGCAGGTGGTTCAGACACCTGGTATGGCCATCTCAGATGCCTCAGTGGTCCCCGATACCAAGTATTTAGGGGTGCGTTTAACCTCTGTAGTGGATAGTATACCTGATTTAAACATCCCACCGGTTGTAGACGAAGCCAATAAAAAACTGGAAAGACTAGACAGCCTACATCTTTCCTTATATGGACGATGTAGTGTCATTAAAATGCTAATACTACCTAAGTTTCTATATCTATTTAGGACCATTCCCCTTTTGTTTTGTCAAATAAGCTTGGCAAAGGTAGATAGAGTTTGTTATAGATTTTTGTGGGGGTATAGACGCTCACGCAGAGCAGCTAAATGGATGTGTCTTCCCAGAGATCGAGGGGATTGGGCGGTTCCAAATCTTGTTATCTATTATTGGGCAGCAATGCTGCAGGGAATGGGTGTACTGTTATGTGGGGGTAAAGCGAGCACACCAATATGTAACTCTCCCACTATATATGAGATTGGGCTTGGTTCAGCTGCAAAAGGTATTCTACTTGAAGTCCTCGAACCTAGCTACTATAAGAGAACCCGCTTTAAGGTTTTGATAGCAGCATATACCATCTGGCAAAAGATTAGGAGGGAATTAACTATCCCAAATATGAATTTATATACACCTTTTAGAGCTTCCCGAATATTTCCCAGCATCTTTCAGGATATCGTTATGCACAGATGGCAAAATAAAGGTATCTATGGGCTTGGTGACATTACCGAGGATGGTGTTATTCTATCATACAGGGAAATAAGGGATACATTTCAGTTATCTCCACGTGATTTCTTTAAGTATCTACAGATCCAAAGTTTTATTCAAAAATATTTGAAGATAAATTCTTGTATTTTGGAGAAAGTGTCTGTTATTGAGCTGATAAAAAAGAGAAGTAGAAAAGGCATTCTGTATCATTATGTTTTATCAACATTTCCGGATGACTTGACTGCTCAAAATGCCAAGTGGGAAGCGAAATTGGGTATAGCAGGTATTGATTTAAGTTCAGTGATAGAACTTGCCAATCAGGCTATAGTATCTGGCTCCTTAAAAACTCAAAGCTATATGGCGATGCTGGACTTATATTATACGCCTGCTAAGATTGCAAAATGGGGGGCTACAAAAGGTAATACATGTCCACTATGTGGGCTGATAGCAGCAGACGCAATACATATGTTTTACTCCTGCTTATCGCTCCGTGCCTTTTTAGACGATATCGAGCACTTTATTAATGTTGCACTTAAGATCGGATGTATAATAACACCGGCACTTGTGATACTCGGGGTCGATGCAGGTAATACATTAGTTGGTGGTAACACCTTTAACGAATCAGCCCTTATATTTATCGCTATGTCACAGGTGCGTCTATGCATTACTTCTCAGTGGCTCTCGCCGGAAGCACCCATATTTGTACAGTGGCGAGCAAGATTGTTAGCCATACATTGTTTAGAATTTTCTGCATTTTCTTGTAAAGGGGGGAGATGGCGGCAATTTGTGACCCGAGTTTGGGCGCCTGTGGCCGAATGGATTGGATAAGCAAATAGCGCTGTTTGGAATGTATTTTAGTACTAGTATTTTTTTCATATGTTTCCGATGTGTTTCTCTCAGCCTTAATTGATTGGAATGCTTTTGTGTAACTATCTATTTAATTTGATGAATTAATGTTTGTTTATTTTTGTATGAATTTTGCATAACCAATTCTGTAGCTTAATTGTAAATTGCAACTGTTTAAATGTTCGGTCTCTATAAAATTAATTAAAAAAAAAGCAAGTAAATACATCAACTTACTACTCAATCCAAATAAATCAATTCATCATGAACAAAGAGACTTGTCATCAGTGAACGTCACAGCCGTTCCTATACTTAGTGGTATAGTTTAGGACAGAACTGAATATGACATTTTTGGTCCGGCTGAGCTGTTGCAGATTCCACACCAGTTCAAGATTTCCTTGAATGAATTTGTTTCATCTAGTACCTTTTCTGATGATTGGGACTTTGAGACTGTTAATAATATGATGTCAGACTTAGAAATGTCTGCTGTTTTTACAAATCATAAATACTTAGAAGGTACATCAGATTATGAACAAATGTATTGTTATAATGACTAGGGTCATAATTTCTTGCACAAATCTGCAAATCCTAGAAATGTATTGATGTATAATCAATGGGAACATTGTCCTACGCCACCAAAGGGTAGCTCAAAAACATTTTATGTCAAATTTCCATACTTTTCAGGTTTTAATGTTTCCAATCCAGAATAATTTTACTTTAAAAATGTTAATAAGACAGGAATGAAAAGTATGTTGACAAATACCAAGCAAATGTATTCTGCGGCCTTTTATGCTCAGCTTTGGAAAGACAACATTCAGACAAAAACTGCCTGGGGCACAAAAGACTGGCAAGTGCAGGGATTAGAAGATTTATTTAGCGCCTGCATCATCCCAGAGCAAATAATGTTTTTGAATGACACTGTCCAACTGACACCTTGTCTTGGGATAGCCAAGATAAAAGAGATGAACAAACCGTCCATACCAACACCCACACCTGATAGTAGTAACACTTCAGAGGGGGAGGTCGACGTACATACTATTTTGCATCACAACAGAACAGATTGGAAAATATGTTTAATCTGGCCCACAGACACAAACAACTGTCAAGATAGATTCATGAATAAAACACAAGGGTTCACATTCACTAGGCCAGATCCAAAATATGTTCAGAGAATAGTAACAACATACAGTGTAGGGAAACTGTGCCTTGAGTGGCTACACAAATCTACACTAAAAAATGTAAAACAACATTTATCTTTACTTAAAGATCGAGCAGACCTAAGGGACTTCTTGCAAGGACCTACTAAACCGCGCCATAAACGTTTTATATATGCCGGTATCTATGCTCTGTATAATGAAACATGGAAGATTATGCAATCAGAGACTGCAGAATGAATAAGAGAAATTGATCGTATTAACTTAGAGAAATCTCTCTCTGTAGTTGACAATAGGTTAACAACTCTGTCAACCAGGATATGCTCTGCCATAGACATAATGGAACAGGACTTGGTCATGTTGCAACATGGTCAGTCGCAATTACGTTCTATCATGCTATTGGGATGGAAGTTGTTGCAAAACCTGTGTTCAGGGTATGTGCCTTGTCGTTTTATCAATACTACATCCCTGTTTTCAGAATTTAATCTCACTGATATACAGATCAAATTGGCACAAAGGGGAGTAGCATATATGGTGCTGAGCATTGAAAAACTGGAAAGATTGCCATTTACACTTGCTGAAAAGCCAGCCATTGAATGGATACTACATGGAACAATCACTCTGCCTGTTACAATTTTCCATTTTCAATATTGCTTAAAACATATACCAGCAGGCACATATGAAAGTTTGGGTAAAAAATACATCAAGACATCCTGGGAGTTACCATACAAACACAAATGTTGGAGTGGGGGTAGAGAAGTTTTTCTTAGTGGTAAAAATTGCAAAAATGCACTAAGCAGTTCTCTCCTTTGTCAGGGTATTAATTTACACAGGGCTTGCGTAGGTTCCTCTATCAACTCATCCTGCCACCTGCAAGGTTCACCAGCTGCAGTGATTGGTCCAATTTATAGGCAACTTTCTAATGGAAGTTACATTATGTTGAATGATCACAGCTGCTGTGGCATGTTGCCAGGTTTACCCTATCTCGTAACTGTGTCAGCCAGGGTCATTTGCTGTATGCAAGTATTGTTTCCTAAAACCAAGACAGACCGTGAGTCGCCGTTATGGCCTTCACTGAACATCTCTTTTATACAAATTGATACTTTAAGCAGAATGAAAGCCATTCTTTTGCAAAAAACTGTGCCATTGACCTCGGCCAAAGAGACGTATGATATGCAAGTCGCAAGGACTTCTGCGGTAATACACACCCTATTAACTACAAATTGCCCTGTACATTTCTCAGAAATGTTAGGTCGTATCTTAAACCTGTCAGATACCAGTGGTATTGTACATGTATTTAAAACAGTTTTTTGGGACTGTTAGCACCCTTTGAAGCAGTCCTATGAATATTTCCAAACTTCGTGCACTCTGTGTTTGGCGGATTGCCTCTCATTTTGGGACTCGAAGCAGGGATACTATTTTTGCTCCTACTGCTATGATATGGCAAGCCAAATTACCAGCGATACCCAGTTCACCGTGGAGAACACTCTACTGGCAATGAAGTGTCGTGAGCACATTATCCAAATTTTGGGACTACCTCATCTAAGAGAATTGAATACCACATGGTTTCTATCATTCAGATAAATTTGGCAAGATTGCATCTTACCTATTCTACGATGCCTGCTATGCAGAGAAGAATGCGTGTTAGACACCTGTCTCACACACCCATCAGTCATGCCAACGGATGTTGATACTTTAAAAGGGTGGGCGTAAAATCCATTTCGCGGGCGAATTTGCGGATTTTCCATGATTTCGCGATCCGCGAATCTCGCGAAATCGCGGTAAAATCCGCAAATCAACGGGGACGAATTTTCAGCCAAGCAAGGGTTACAGCAGCAGGTGCAAAAGTTGAACCTAATTTCTTTGTAACCTTTTACAAAAGGGTTACAAGCAAATTAACTTCAACTTGGACACCTGCTGCTAATTGCTTCCTGGCGCCTCGTTGCCTACTTGCAACTATTCTCTGACCCTACTCTGACCCTTGAAGCAGGGTCAGAGAATAGTTACAAGTAGGCAACGAGGCACCTGTCCAAGGAATTAAACCTCATCAGGAAGCACTTACAGATATAAAAAACAGGAAGAAGGGAGAGGATGGCAAACACACCCATTTTGAGTTGTCAGGAGGGGTTAAACTAAAAGAGACCTTTACAGCACAATTTTCATATGCATTTTGCTAAAAATGAAAAGCTGTATGTTCTGTAGGGCCAACTCAGGAATCTGGCCCTTCAGAGATCCGGCCTCTCTTTCTTTCTCTCGTTCTCTCTCTCCCTCTCTCTTTCCCTCTCTTTCTCTCTCTTTCTATCTATCTATCTATCTATCTATCTATCTATCTATCTATCTATCTATCTATCTATCTATCCATCTATCTATCTATCTATCTATCTATCTATCTCTCCCTCTCCCATAAACGACTGCATGGGTAACTTCGCTATGCAAGCGGCTCGCGAAGACGCAAAAACCCCCGCGAACACGCAAAAGACCCCGCGAACACGCAAAAAACCCCGCGAACACGCAAAAAACAAAAATCTACAAATTCGCAAATTTTGCGGATCGCGAATTCGCAAATCCGCAAATTCGCGGATCGCAAATTCGCAAAATTCGCCCATGCTTATTACTTTACTGGACCTGGTAAAGGGCCATGCACAGTGTTGTCTCAAACGGCTACCAATTCTGATGACGGCATTCATTGAGATCTCACAGACGCAAAATGCTACTGCTGAGGTACAAGAGAAAACAGGCACACAGGTACCTTCCAATTCGAACATTGCTAATGCGACCAACTCTGACGGCGATGCTTCACATCTATGTGCGATTAATCTTCTTAACCACATCGCTGCGGCGGCTTTTCCCGCTGTGTGCGGCAAATTTCAAAATCCCGCGTTACATGACGAGCTCAGCTCATCATCAGCTTACGAGCGCCGTAGCTGATGACGAGCTGAGCTTGTCATCAGCAGCGAAGAGGTTATTGAGGTAATCCAACTCTCACCTACAATGTTAGACAAATTCTTTACAGGCTTAAAAGATTTAATGTTTTCTCCAAACAATAACACTGACTTTTGATTTGGCACACAGTGTTCTGAGAGACTCTGAATTCAACCTTCATTTTTTCAAAACAAAGTTCTAACTTTGGAACTCTTTTTTCTATGATTAACAAATTTGTATTTTTTCATTTTTGGCACAAAGTAATCTGCTTGAAGTAGAACTATTCATAGAGAACTAGAATTCTTTGAAAACTTCCAGAGACAATATTTGACCTTGTCCTAAGAACAAACAGTTATTATATAATCTGTCATGAAATGGTTTCGGCACCTTTTCCTTTCTGTATTTACGAGCCATTTCATAAATGTATTTTTGTGATTCATTCAGATAGCATTTTGAAAATGTCACCTATATGCTTGGAATGAAACATTGCTTTTAAATGCGTACAGCACAAATGCTCTTTTCGTGTACAACCAGTACCAATGCATTTTTATGTATTTTGGGTGGTTTTTTAACATATCATGTTTAGATATGTTTAACGTGCTTAGAACTTAGTAATGTCGTCGTAATGACGTACATAAGAAAGTGGAGTGGGTGTTGTGTGGCGTTTTAGGCTCCAATTGCATTTTCCCGATTCATGCCCTTATATAGGTACAATTCTTGTTGCCCTTATATAGACATAGAAATCCAGCCCTTATTTAGACATAGCCCATGCTACCCAAATACAGGCATGGCTACTTCCATCCATTCACCAAAACGTCACAACGAATATTGATTTCTCCAAGAACTCAGTTACTTTACAATGAACAACTATTCCCCAGGGGTTCATTCATGATGTTCATATGCCCGACTTTACTATGGCATTCCTAAACACCTTCAAGATATAAATATACCTTCACTTGCTATAGCAAGATACAGTGGTTCGGAGCAGTTCGAAGACCTACTTGCCCAACACAGCTCGCTACAGCACGTGCCGAAGGAAGCTGACTCTAAAGCTGAGGCACTGATCAGGAAGCTGCCCTTCTCTGCAGAGAATCCAGCTCCAGTGTTTCCGGCCCCCCTTGCGGGGTGTTGGGAAATCGAGTCCCGAGACAGAGATACCAGACCCCCTTCATTGTAAACAAGGTATGGAGCTGATTAGAACCTAGAGAAACTGTTGGTAGATTCTTGGCAAGAAAAACTAAACCTATGCTAAACAACAGTTACTTCTTCCCTCGAACTAGACTTAGGTTAGGTACATTGGGGTAGGCGTATTTCAGAAGCACCAGTGAGTATTTTAGTCTATGTTATTTATGTATGTATTTTTATATGGCTTAGAAACCATACAATGCTCTTAGAGTATTATTTCATATGTCTGTTTACGCTGTACGCATTATATTTTGCATTCTGCATAACGATTGTAGCAATTCACCTCTCTTGCATGAGAAAGAAGACTGTTCAATAAACCCTTTTATTAAAAATGCCCGTCTCACTATTTCTCTGCAACTCTCTAGAACAGGAAGCATGCACGATTGACTGAGTGAAATACTTATCTATTGTTTCCACGACTCTGAGAGATATATTCTTATTCTTGGGAAACAAAGTTGTCATGTTTATGCGGTTGTCCGAAACTAATCCCTTCTTGTGTATTCAAGAAAGTTTCTAGTGACCTCTGAGATACCTGGCACACTCACTATTAAGTTTAGTATATTCGATAGAGACCTATTGACATAAGTCCTACGTTGTGCTGCTCGCTTTGCATTGATTAATACTGCCTGCATTGTTCGCATTGCCTCATTGAGTTATCCTGCCACTGTATATTTTGGCCGCTTCGCCTTGCGTAGCGCTCGCATTACCTGTTAGATTCAAATTAAATTCTCCCTAATTGTGATAGTGCCTCTGCCCACAACGTTATAACTGTTGTTGCCCCAACCGGTTCCGGTTTCGCTTCTGCTGCCATTTTGTTGTTGTTGTGCCTCGGAGCCCGTCCTCTCCACCCCGCTCCCGCCTCCCAGCTGCTCCTCCCTCGCCCCTCCCCCTCCACTACCCACTTATGACAGATGCTTTTGCGCGCAGCGTTCACGCGCAGTGCACGCGCCCCATGCACGCCGAAGGTGCGCCCAAGGTAAGCCCGTCTACGCCCGTCCGCGCCTGGACTGCGCCCAGCGCCAGACCCCCTGGCCCCCGTAGAATCCACTCCACCCGCATAACATACGACTCTGCAACCCTCTCTCCCCTGATCCCCAGCCGCCCGCCCAACTGCTACCAAGCCACCCCAGGACACACCCATGGACCCTTCACCTGCCACTCCTGCAAGTTCGACTGCAACAAGTCCCACACCAAATCCACAAACTCCAAACAGACCTCCGACACTAACCACCTGAAGTGCATCCTGCTCAACACCCGCTCGGTCCACAGACACGCCATTGAACTCTGGAACCTATGCGACACTACATCGCCGGATGTCGCCTTCCTTACAGAAACATGGATGAACGCCTCATCAGCACCCGACATCGCCATAGCCATCCCAGACAGCTACAAGATCATCCGAAAGGACCGCACCAACCAAACAGGAGGAGGAATCGACATCGTACACAGAAACACCATCCGGATCACAACCAGTTCCGACGACTACCTCACAAACGAAGAACACCTTCACTTCCAGATCCACACCGACCCTAAGACCACACTCAGAGGCACCCTCATCTATAGACCACCCGGACCCCGCACACAATTCAGCGACGACATCACTGACTTCATCAGCCCACACGCCCTCCCCTCCGAGAACTACATTTTACTGGGAGACTTCAACTACCACCTTGAAAAGAAAAACGACTCCAACACCACCACCCTTCTGGACAACCTGGCCAACCTCGGACTTGAACAACTTGTCAATACCCCAACCCACTATGCTGGACACACGCTCGACCCAATCTTCACCTCTAGCAAGCACATCTCCTTCAATCACACCACAGCTCTCCACTGGACGGACCACAGCTGCGTTCACTTCAACTTCAAAAAGACCACGACCCACAACCCCCCACATCCTATTCCCCGAAGAACCTGGAACAAAATTACCACCGACCAGCTCTTCACATCACTACACCAAAACCCTCCTGCCAAATTATCGGACCCAAACCAAGCAGCTATCAACCTCACACAATGGATCACCCACAGCGCAGACGAACTAGCACCCTTGAAGAATCATCAAATCAAGCATGGCAACAAAAAAGCCCCTTGGTTCAATGATGACCTTAAGAAATCCAAGAAGTTATGTCGTACCCTCGAAAAATCCTGAAGAAAAAACCCTACCACTGACAACCTTACCGCCTTCAAGAACGCCACCCGCAAACACCACCAACTGATCCGATCCACCAAGAAATCAGCATTCAAGGATCGACTTGACAACAACGCCCATAACAGCAAGGAACTATTCAACATCGTCAAAGATTTCACCAACCCCACCGCCAGCACCAACGACATCACTCCCTCCCATGACCTCTGTGATTGCCTAGCCTCTTTCTTCTACAACAAAATCGCCGGCATACATAACAGCTTTGAAAACCAGTCCGGAGACCAGTCCACTGCACCCACCCCGAACCAACACCCCCCTCTAACAACCTCTGCACTGGAACCCAATCACCACTGAAGACACCATCCGTCTGATGAACTCCATCCACTCAGGATCGCCAACCGACCCATGTCCCCACCACATTTTCAACAAAGCAGACTCCATCATCGCACCCCATATCCGAGACGTCATCAACTGCTCCTTTAACTCCGCTACCTTCCCAAAAAAAGCTGGAAACATGCCGAACTTAGCGCTCTTCTGAAGAAACCCACAGCAGACCCCACTGAACTTAAGAACTACCGCCCCATATCGCTCCTCCCATTCCCTGCCGAAGTTATAGAGAAAACCGTCAACAATCAGCTCGCCGCCTTCCTCGAAGCCAACAAATCTCTCGACCCCTCACAGTCCGGCTTCCGAGCCAAACACAGTACCTAAACCGCCCTCATCGCAGCAACAGATGACATCCGAACTCTACTGGACAACGGAGAAACAGTTGCCCTCATCCTACTTGACCTCTCCGCAGCCTTCGACACAATCTGTCATAGCACCCTCATACAACGCCTCAGCAACGTCGGAATACAAGGAAAACCATTGGACTGGATCATCTCCTTTCTCGCCGGAAAAACCCAGAGAGTCCGCCACCCTCCTTTTAGATCTGAGGCCACCGAAGTCATCTGCGGCGTTCCACAAGGATCATCACTCAGTCCCACCCTCTTCAACATATACATGAGTCCCCTCGCATCCATTGCACGCCAACACAACCTCAACATCATCTCCTACGCAGACGACACCCAGCTGATCCTCTCCCTCACCAAAGACCCAAACACCGCCAAAACCAACTTACACGAAGGAATGAAAGAAGTCGCCGAGTGGATGAAGAACAGCCGGCTAAAACTGAACTCGGACAAAACGGAAGTCCTCATCCTAGGATCATCCCCCTCCGCCTGGGACGACTCATGGTGGCCACCGGCCCTGGGAACCGCACCTATACCCACGGACCATGCACGTAACCTGGGCTTCATCCTGGACTCCTCCCTCTCGATGACCAGACAAGTCAACGCCGTCTCATCCTCATGCTTCAACATCCTACGCATGTTCAAAAAAAATCTTCAGATGGATCCCCACCGAAACAAGAAAGACGGTCACCCACACACTGGTCACAAGCTGACTGGGTTGTGGAAACATCCTTTACGCCGGAACCACAGCCAAACTACAGAAAAAACTCCAACGCATCCAAAACGCCTCGGCTAGACTCATACTGGACATTCCCCGTCAAGCTCACATTTCCGGTCACCTGAAAGACCTCCACTGGCTTCCCGTCAACAAGAGAATAACTTTCCGTCTCCTCACCCACGCACACAAAGCCCTCTAAGACTTAGGACCCGAATGTCTCAACACGCGACTGTCCTTCTACACCCCCACCCGCCAACTAAGATCATCCAATCAAGCCCTCGCCGCAATTCCCCGCATCCATAGAGCCACCATGGGAGGAAGAACGTTCTCCTACTTAGCGGCCAAAACCTGGAATTCTCTCCCCACCCATCTCCGCCTTGTACAGAACCACCTCTCCTTCAGAAAACAACTTAAAACTTGGATATTCGATAAGTAAAATACCCCCCCTCCCCCAAGCGCCTTGAGACCCTCTGGGTGAGTAGTGCGCTATACAAATTTCTGAACTTGAACTTGAACTAAAGGCTGAAAATTGTGGGACCCCTTGTTGCACGTTGACAAGCATCTGACATGGCATTCCCAATTTTTACAATTTGGAAGAGGTTAGTCAGGTAAGAGGTATACCAATTAAGAACAACACTGTCAATGGCCATTTGATGCTTCAGCATGTCTAGCAGTGCCTGGTAGTTGAACGTTGCAGAGAGGTCGAGGAGCACAAGCAGACAGGAAACGCCTGTGTCCAGGATGCAGAGGACATTATCCATTACCTGTAGAACTGCAATCTTGGTGCTGTGGCCTAGATGCAATACAAGTTGAAGGGAGATGAGGAAGTTGTTGTCCTGGGTGGGAATTGACAGCTGGTAGGCTACACAGCTTTCAAGTACCTTGCCTAGGAGAGGCCGAGTGGAAATAGGGTGGAAGATGTTGAAGTTGTCAGGGCCTGAGATTGTTTTTTTAGGAGAGGGGAAATTGGAACCCTTTTTAGACAGTCAACTAGCTACAAGCTCTGATCCACTGATGAGTTAGCCAGGGTTGTCAGAATGCGTAGAAACAGTGTGACTAGATCTTACTTATGGAGCCTGGAAGGGCGTCACAAATATGGTTGGAGGGTTTTAATACAGTTCGTAGTAAATCTACCTCAGAAATTGGGTAAAAAGAGGACTTGGCTGGAGCGCCTTGCAAGGCAGAACCTCTTAGGGTATGTTGTTAACTTTGGAAGGAAAGGAAATGTTAATGTCTTTGATTTATTTTGTCAAAGAATTCTGCAAAGTTATTGCAAATGATCTGCCATGCCTTAAATGAGGGGATGGAGAAAGGGTTGTTGGCTTGACTGATTACCTCAAATAGTTTTTTCAGTCTATGCTTGGCTGCATCGAGGCAGGATCTGATATGAGTTGCCTGGGCTATAGAGATGTGGCCTTTGTATTTTTGTCCCACAGTACAAAGCTTTGTTAGATTAAATGGTGAGGGTGTTCCTTGCCAGTCTTTTCTGTTATATTTACTTTCTTTGTAGAGGGCTTTGGAGTACCAGGGGCAAGAGAGTTTGGGTCTACTGTATTTTCTCATTATGGGTGTAAATTCCTTACTCAGGGAGTCCATGCAGGAGTTGAAATTGTCTGTGGCCTCGTTGATGTCAGGTTGAGGTACTATCCAGGTGAGGTTTGGTAAGGGTAGGTCAGCCATGGTTTCCGCATTCATGTTACTGATATCTCTGAACCAGATTTTTACTTGCTTCCGTTGACCAAGGGTGTTCTTTTTTGAGAAAGATATTATGAAGGGAAACTGTAGGTGATCTGACAATCAACATGGATGGGGTCACTGGTTGAAAAGATGGGTGATCTGGAGATAATGAGCTCGAGAGTGGCGCCTTTGCAGTGTGTTTGTTTCTGGCAGTGCTGGTGGAGGTCACTGTCTTTTAGAAAATTTCCAAAGTGGTCCAGTGGTATATTTCCTTTGGAACCTCAATGGAGGTTAAATTCACCAAGAAAGATTTCGTTGTCAGAGATGATTATTGTGCTGTGAAGAATTCCCTGCCTTCTGCAATGAAGGTGTTGATTTGACAGGGAGGGTGGAAGATCACATTCAGCCTGAGGTTAGAGGAGGAGTGTGAGATGAAGTCAAGTGAAAAACGCTCAAAGTTTAAAAAATGTGTGTTGGGAAGTAGTCTATAGCTCAGAGAGTTTCTGTGTATTATCGCTAGGCCTCCACCTTGTTTGCCTTCCTGGTCATTTCTCAGAACGGAGTGAGGGGGTGGGGCAGTAGGAGTGGAAGAACGATGTTTGTGGTATTGTTTAGCCAGGTTTCAGTGAGGATCAGGATGTCGATGTTGCATTCTGTGATTGTGCCTATGATCTCAAGGCAGTGTTTGACTGCAGAGTGACAGTTGTGCAGCATGCAAGCTAGGAAAGAACTGTTGAGTTTGTGTTTTGTTTGCTCAAGGGGAAGGGTGGTGCTATGGATCAGGCTAGAGGATAAGTTGCGATTTTGGGTGGTGATGGGGAATGTGTTGCACGTATGGTTCGAGATAATGGTGGGGATAGGGAGGCCATTTTGTGTTTGGCTGGGGAAATGAGTGTTGGATGCATTGGTGTTTTCATAGCTTTTTGCAAAGTTTTGTATTTCGTGCTCTTTGAGTGGGGAGTATGCCCAATTGGGTCTGGGGGAATGATTATCCCATGGGATCGTGATTGGAGAGGGGTTCTTGGCCTGCGCTGGATGAGGTGGATCGCACTTGTTAGAGGTAACTGAGTTGCTGAAACGAGTGAAGGCATGTGTAAGGATGTCTTTTTTATTTGTGAGATAAGATATAGAGGACAGGAGTGCAGAGAGAGGGCTCCAGTGGTGTACAGGGGAGGACTGAGGCTTATCATGTTCTTTTGGGGTAGGTGTTGGGGAAAGCTTGCTGATCCAGGGAGTCGGATACATGTGGAATGAACTGGGCAGAAATGGAGAGTTAAGGAGGGCAGGCTTCGGAAGTTGATTGCTCCTGTTGGATAAAATGGTGAGTCAGGCGAGTTGTCAGTGAGTGAATTATGGGAGGTGGGGAGAGAAATTTGAAGGAGGGAGAGTGGATTTTGTGTGATAGGTGGGAGGGTGTGTGAACTCTGGTTGAAGGTACTGGGTGTCGGGTTAGGTATCTGGAACCTGCTGGAGTGTTAGGTGGTTGAATGATTGAAGCTGGAGAGCAGGAGGATGAATTAGGTTAGGAGTAATAGTGGGGGTGTTGAAAGATGTGAGGAGTGGAGGAGAAGACAGAGGTGTGAAGTGTAGAATGTCGGAAGATGAGGAAGGGGAAGTAGGGTGAGATTGTGGGCAATCTGAAGGTTTGAGATGTGAATTCTCTGGGAGGGATTTGAGAGCAAGGAAGATATCGTCAACAAAGGCTAGGAGCCTATTGTTCACTTGGATCATTATTTTCATATTGCCGATGATGGAGTTTGCAAGTTACCAGGTACTGTTTTGAGGAAAATGGAAGATTGAATCTGTAAAACACAAAACTAAGTTAGCTTCTGAGCGGGCCTGATTTGCAAGTAAGATCCTGAAAGCCAGGTGATGCATGTCTTGGATCTGCTACTGGAGTTAGCGACATTTCTCATGATGCATCTGGGTCAGAAGCCACATCTGTCCTTTTCTTTGACATGGATCCCATCGCATGTAATGTGATTTTCTGTCATAATACTATTGGTCATTTTTAGGTCGAGCTAGAATGCGCATGCGTAGCATGAGTCTAGCTCGACAACTATTGTTTTCAGTTTCCTGGGAATCTGAGACAGAGTTTGGCCACGCGCTTCTGCTGTCTCAGAATTGTCCTCGTGAGCGCGCTTTTGCTGCTGGCTGCTTGCTGTGTGTGCGCTGTTTCGCTTTCACCTGCATCTTCTAAAAAGTGGCATCATGCTATGCTAGGCAGACAGACACTCACGTACACCCCCCCAACCAGTCATCGGGCTCTTTAAACACACACACACGCATACATACACACGCATACACACACGCACCCCCCCAATCCCCCCACTCATGGGCTCACGCACGCATGCAACTCCCCCACCACTCACACACGCGCGCACACAGACACACACAGACACACACATATCCCCCACTCCACTCACCGGGCTCTTTCTCTGCCGCCTCACCACACACGGGGCTTCCCTCACGCCTGGGAGCCCCGCGTCACCGCTGCTCTCCGTGGGGCCGGGCTTCCCGCAAAAAAGCGCAAGTCCCACCCCACGACGTGACGCTCCCGAACTTCCGGTAAGCTGTTCCTAATTAGCCAGATGATTAGCCTGACGGCTACATACATACACTACATCATGCAATATAAAGTAAGGGGATCGGGTGGATTTTTGCTCTTCTCAAATAGTTCGTTTTATTTTAGATGTTTTTATTGCGCATTCTACTTTTTCTGCTAGCAGTGCACTATGAACCTCGGTGCAGTAAAGGGAATTGATAAGCATCCTTAAATGCGACGGGGGTATGCTGTTGAATACTGAAAGAGAAACCCCACTGCTGAAGTATGGAGCTCACGAGGACCAGAGCACCTAAGTGTTAGAAAAGCTGAGTGTCAAATTGTGTTTTTAACGCTAGCAGCACGTCCTCTGCACGTTCTTGCATCTTGACAGTTTATGGATGAAAGAAACTATTTATTGATGTTTCCAGAGTGCATTTTTAACTGAGAGCTGTTGTTATGTGTTTAAATTATGTCCGCTGCTCCATATGTGCAGCTGCCTATTTCCCAATTCCTAACTCTGCAACTGCTCATCATACTTCACGCTGGCTTCCGTCTTCGAGCAGGAGCTTTCAGTGCTACATCTTAAAATAAAATAGCATTAGTAGCACTGCACAACGGTTCTTTCAAGAGGCAAAGGCCGGCTGGCGAGGCTTGCAGAAATGGTCTCAGCTCAGTATGGCTGTAGGAGCACGACTGCCTATCCCCCCCCCCCCCCCCCCTCTATGAAGAGCTTCGGTCAGAGTGGTGAACCTGCCGTCCTTGCAAAAGACATCTGAAGACTGCATGCAGCACTGAAGAGGCAAGGCTCGATCGAGCATGTGACAGCAAGGTGTCTCCTACTGCTGCAGCTTCGAGGCATCTACAAATATATGTAATACAAGAAGTGTGCAAACTTTTTTATTATCGCACATACCCTTTGTAAGCACTGGTTTCATGATCATATGTGCTCAGCCCCCCCAACCACCCAAGCTAACAATTACAGGAGGATATTAAGTATATTTATTTATTGAATAGTAGTTTGGTATGCGCATACTGTGCATTCCTAGCACTAATGTTGGATCCTAAGCAACTACTGACCGACTCGCCCACTCTCTCTCACTCACTGACGGACTCTCCCACTCACTGACTGACTCTCCCACTCATGCTCACTCATTCTCAACACATATTACATTACAAATGCAATAGGTGTCACATTTGCGAAAGTTTAAGCTATTGGTATTGTAAATGACAATGCTATTAATGTATATATTTTCAAAACCAACACATGAATAAAAAATGTGTCATTTACAATGCCAATAGCTAAACTTTCCTAATGCGAGACCTATTGCATTGCAAATGCTTGTTATTAATGTCATAATATGGTTTTAAAACAAATTATACCTCTTTTTGGTCACAGTGACTTGAATTATATAGGGATTTCAATTTCAGTCACAGACGTTGTGACTTCCACTGACCGCAGTGTAAATGAAGGAGTTCAGAATCATACAGCAAGCCTTCACTCGTTCTTCCAATGTCTCACTTTGTTTTCTCCTCTCTAATCGGACAGCATGCAAGGACAGGTACTTGAAGTGGAGGGTTTGTCTCTTTTGGTGATAGGGGGTTGAAGCAGTGAGCAGAAAATTAATGTGGTAAAGAGAGCATGTATCTATGGCTTGGGAATTGCATTATATGGACATGCAGGTAATAGCCATGTCAGTGCGGGGAACGGGCTGTGGGAAAAGGCTGGGGTATTTAGACATGGAAGGTTTGAGATGTGGGTGAATGAGTTTTTGAAACTTGAGACAGAACTCAAGGAAAGTCTTTTTTTGTACCCTACAGTTTTAGCATCAACCTTGGACAGGACTTTGACAACTTAGTTTTGCACTTCAACTTAGGCTGCAACGTCAATATCATCGTCTGCAACTCCTGTTACCAGGGAGTCTGAAACCAAGAGGTCAAAGACAATGACTTTCCCTTCCAAAAGGGGCAGAAAGTACAGGTAAGGAAGTCAGCAGGTTTTGGGTGGACCAGGGAAATGCGAGAAACCGAATCAAGCACTCAAATTCAACCTTGCTCCCTGCTTTCCCCACTTTCCCAGTCATAAAATCTTCTGTCTCTTTTAAGGCCAATTCAAGTTAACCAAATTTTGGTAATAAAATATGGAACCCTTTGGCACCTTCAATTAAAGATTGCCCTCATCTCCCACCATTCGTAACTCAATATTTAAGATTGAGGTGACACTTCCATAGCAGAGAAGTTTTTAGGTCTCGTTCGAGACCTATTGTAGCCAAGTTGCTTGTGAAGTGACCTAGAGCTGGGGACGAGCGCCGATTGCACCTCGTGGACGCGCCCCCTGGCCCCTCCCCCCCAGCCGTGCACATCTCTTGCTCCACATTCACAGTGGCAGCCTCTCACAATCACGCGCGCACCCACAGCCACACTCACCAAAGCCCACACACACAGCCACACTCACCGAAGCCCACACACACACACACACAGAGACACACACACCCCTCCCCCGTACTTCTGACGATAGTTAGATCTTACCTATTCAGGACTGCAATGGAAGTCCAGAGTGCAATCCCTGAGTGTAGCTTCTCGTTTTTTGTAGCCCCATGCATCCAGAGTAGTCCCTCTAGTCTCCTAGGGAACTCCGGCGGTGAAATCTGGAGCTGCGTACTGGTTTCGGTCGAGCTAGCGCTGGCGATTCTTGTTGGGATGGGGTGTAAAAAATTTAAAAAAAGGCGTCAGGAGCTGGCCGCGCGCCAACAAGCGCTGTGAGCGTGTACGGCGCCGGCGTCAGCTTCTCTCGCATTAGCACAGGATCTGTGCACGAGCCAGCCGACAAGCGCTGTGAACACATGCAGCAGCGTGCGCTTGTTAAAAAGTGGTATACAACTGAAGCACACTGCCCATCTGATCGAGCTCCGAGTTTGAAAGTCCAGCTGCGTGGTGGCCAGTCTCCTTACAGCTCCCTTCTCTTTGAAACCGAAGTCCCGGATACGGCTGAAGCGAGCGAGCGGCCGCCGCACATTCCGCGCCTGTGGAACGCCTCTCCGCCCCCCACCGACACCTGCAGTCCATCCGCGTCTCCGCCCCCCACCGACACCTGCAGTCCATCCGCCCATCGCGCGCTGGGGGCACACCCCCTCCGCCTTCCAAGCAGCGCCGAACTTCGGCAAGTTTGACTGCGCCGGGTTCGTTATGCGTCTAGGACCCGGGACACAAAGTATTGCTTGCGCTTCCTGTGGATAGCGCTGTGCAGTGGAGCTTGGAGTCTCTCCTGGTGCTTCCGAGGACTGGACATTTAAACCCGGCAGAGGGGAGCTTCATTCAGGTAAGCCCCGCTTTATTCGCACCAGTGGCCTCTTTTTCAGTGTGGTATGAAGCTGTGCTTGTTGTTTGAGAAACACCCTGCGCTGCCGGGTCTGTAGGGTCCACCGGTCTCTTTGTTTGGTAGTCAGATTAGTGTCCCCTCGCTGGGCAGATCTGTGAACTGCTCCTGCAGCAGGGAATATACATCTACACTTTCTGACTGGTGTCTGGACAACTGAGCACCTCACTCTGCTCCAGAAGTGTCCTTCTGTTGTGTCCCGGTGTTTCGCTTAGTTCTTGGCATTGCCAACGAGCTCGGCCGTTTTTATATCACATTTTATTCCAAGTGCCACCAGTGCCTACGTAACGTTTGTTCTTGTTCTATCGGGCATTTCTCAGGTCGGCCGGTGGAGATTCTTGGGGGCAGAAACTGCCGCTGGCGACTCTGGCACTTAACAGTTAATTTACAGCAGGCACCGAGGGTGCTTTAGAAGAGAGAGGGGAAGGGAGCGGGACTGGAGTGAATATTTTTGCCCTTTTTTGCAGTTTTATGTAGCGCTTCCTCGACCCGAAGGCATTAGGGCGCTTTACACGCGCAGCAGTTTCCCGTAGGTCATAGGCCATCATGAACTGTTTCCGATCTACTCTCTGTACTCTGGAGGAGGGGGTAGGGCAAAGGAAGCAAATTAATGAAAGGTCGTATTCTCAAGTTAAAAACCCTCCACGCTAACGTGAGATTCACCCCAGGCCTGCGACCGTAGGCTACCGGCATCTGTGAAATAAGTTTTCACAGAAGCAGCCAGGTACTAAACTTATCGGATAACTGGGCACGTGTTTCTTTCTATTTTGTCTCATTGTGACTTCCGGTGACATTTGGCACATAATTCGTGGCTTTACTCTGAATATATCTGCGGTAAGAAAGGTATAACTTCCCCGAGCTTATTTCTGGAAATAGCTTTAAAAATACACTGTTTTTCTAAAAGCGAGTGTCAAATGTTGTCACGTCGTTGGCTAACAGCTAAGGCTAAACAATTTTTCAATACCCACGATACAGTCATGCTTCATGGCTGCTTGCAGGGCGCTTCAAAGCACTACAGGGGATTCCAAAATAAACGGAGAGATCAAGGTAGAGACGGGAGAAGCTCTGAGGGGTTGACATTGAAAGTTGGATTTTCTTTTCTCTCTCTCGATACATCGAGTCTGCTGAGCTGACCTTTCACCCGAGAATCGCTGGGGTGCATTGTGGTGAAGGAGGGAGCACCCTCGGACTACCCCGAGGAGTAAGTTTCTCTTCTGTTCATTTATGTCACTGGAGCACAGCGGTGCTAGGCGAATTGGCCCGCCATCGCCATCCATAATAGAAGACGGACAGACTATGGATGCAATGGGCTCCTCACATCTCTGGGGCCCTGTGCCACAATACCTGATGCACTAGGGATAGCTTCGTCCCTGACTGGGCAGGACTGGACGTTCAGGGGTTTAAGTGGGATGAAAAAACTGGGTAGTCTCTCAAAAGGGCGTTATCGATGTAATTAATGGCGTGGCTAAAACATTTCAGCTAAAAATCTGTGTTTTGCATAGTGTGCCGCCCGACTGGTATATTGCCTCTTCTGTCATTGTATCCAGATGTGTAATACAACATGTAACATTGCACTTACAAGAAGCAGGACTATTGACTTTACCAACGGTTGTTAGGCGCGTAAGACAAATAAGACACAACAATGGCTTCGTTGTATAGAATATTCAAAATGCTTCAGTTCTGAAGTGATGAGATTGAGCAAGAACTAGAACAAGCCTCTTTGAAGTTACATCAGAGGCAGTGAAGGGTGGCACTGCTACAGAGTTACGATTTTTTTTACCACCCTGATGGAGAAGGCAAAATGGAGAGCCCGCTAGAGATGCGTCTCGGCACCTGCTTTTTAGAACTGCCAGTGCTGGTGCCAGTGCCTGTAGGACCCGGCCCACTTAAAGCCCCATGGACGTTGTTGTATTAGAGCGAGCGACAGGACGTCACGTAGGAGCGCATTGCTTACAAAAAGGGACTCAAGGCACCCAGTGTGATTTCCCTGATCCAGTGTATACCATGCTTGCTAAAGTGAAGTGACAATGAAACTTGTGTAGGGACACCTGGGCATGCGCCTAAAGTGAACTATGTACTTCAAAGGTTATTTTATCCATTGGTAAACTGCTGCATTTTGATGCATACACTGACATTTTAGCTCAGTGCACAGTGCAATGGCCAAGCGTTCTCGTTTGCTTTTAAATGTAATACATTGAGATTGATGTTTTAAACAATATAGTTTGAGTGGAATTTTAGGAGATGTTTATGAAATCGGAATGACCAACAGTTCTGCTGCCGAAGCCAACATGCTCCAAATCTGCTTTCTCCATCACTTGTAATGGCCATAAAATATTGCACATTTTTTGTAGGCTATGAACTGAGAATGTACAAAGGGTCTTTTGAGAACGCTGCTGGTGGTTGCTTGCTTTACATCAGCATCCTGGTATTCTGAAAATCACACACTACTTTCAGATGTGGTCTCTAGTGATGACCTATTTGTAACATAATTCATAGGATGCCTCACCCTCACCCCCCCGCACCATCACACCACCTCACACACCCTCACCCTCACCCACCCTCACCCACTCACCCTCATACGCCCTCACACCCTCCCCGTACACCCTCACCCCCACTCACACACCCTCACCCACACACACCCTCACACTCACACACCCTCACCCTCACAGACCCTCACCCTCACACCCCCTCACAAAGCCTCACCGTCACAAAGCCTCACCTTCACACACCCTCACCCTCACACCCCTTCACACCCTCACCCCCACCCCTTCACACCCTTTCACACCCCTCACTCCCTCACCCTCATACCCCCTCACCCTCGCCTCCCCATCACACCCCCTCACCCTCACACCACCTCACCCTCAGACCCCCTCACCCTCAGACCCCCTCACCCTCAGACCCCCTCACCCTCAGACCCCCTCACCCTCACACCCCCTCACCCTCACACCCCCTCACTATCTCACACCCCCTCCCTATCACACACCCCCTCGCCTTCACACACCCCTCACCCTCACTCGCCCTCACACACCCTCACACACCCTCTCGCCCTCACTCGCCCTCTCACCCTCACACCCCTCACCCTCACAAACCCCTCACACCCCCACACCCCTCACCCTCCCTCACCCACCCTCACCCTTACAGCCCCTCACCCTCACACCCCCTCACTCCCCTCCATCACACCCCCTCTTCTTCACACACACCCTCACCCTCACACACACCCCCTCACCCTCACACACCCCCTCACCCTCACACACCCTCTCACCCTCACACACCCTCTCACCCTCACACACCCTCTCACCCTCACATACCCTCCCTCACCCTCTAACTCTCACGCACCCTCCCTCACCCTCTCACACCCTCCCTCACCCTCTCACCCTCACACTCACCCTCAATCACTCTCACACCCCCTCACCCTCACACCTGGTGCTCTGTGTGTGTCGCTGTGTGTGTGTGTGTGTGGCGCTGTGTGTGTGTGTGGCATTGTGTGTGTGTGTGGCGCTGTGTGTGTGTGTATGTGGCGCTCTGTATGTGTTTGTTTGTGGCTCTGTGTGTGTGTCTCTCTGTGTGTGTGTGTGGCTCTGTGTGTGTGTGTGTGTGTGTGTGTGTGTGTGGCTCGATGTGTGTGTGGCTCTGTGTGGGTGCAAATGCAATAGGTCTCACATTTGCGAGAGATTAAGCTATTGGCATTGTAAATGACAGTGCCATTTATTTATCTGTTTTCAAAACAAACACATAAATAACAATTTTGTCATTTACAATGCCAATAGCTCTAACTTTTGCAAAGGCGAGACCGTTGCATTGTAAATGCTTGTTTTTAGAGGTTTGGAGCTTTCGCCCAACAATGGATAATTTGCACTGATATCTGTTTTTCCAAATAAATTCTTTTTAACACCTTTGATGAAGGTTATGTTGCATGTTCTAACACTTTACTGAGAGCTTAAAAATACTAAAAAGCAAAACCTGCATTATCAGTTTGTAGTATGTCAGGCTAATTTTGGGGACTCAGGACAAGAAAGGGTTACTAGGCCTCAACCATGGGGGCAGAGGTTGTTTGACTCTGATGTCCTGAGGGATGTCCTGACTCCAGTGACAACAATGGCAAGCAGTAACAGGCTTGTCAGCGAGGTAGTACATATAATATAGTGGACAACGGGTGCTCAGTAGCAAACAAGTGCTACTGAGCACCAACCGTAGGGGTTGAGATAATTTATCTCCTTTGCCCCAGAGACCATCCTACTACGGCTCTGCAAACTGGACGAATTGCAGCTCCTTCAGCACTTGACGCTCAGTGGTAATATGGGGAGCAGTCACAGGCTTCTCAGGGTGGTATTGTGGAAGTGCACAAGCTCTGCACTTAACAAATGCACATCCCTATAAGAAAGGATTGTCCAACCCAGTGCTCGACTTTCAAAAATAATGCACAGTAGAATTAAATACTACCCTCACATGTATACATAATGCAACTTAGGGACCTAGCGCTAGAGTGCATTAGTTCCTCTCTCCTCTAGACCTCCGGGTGCCAACCCTTTGCTCAGGTGGATTTTTCCTGTTCAGGCAAATTGTATCAAGAATCGACTCAGATGCAGTTTTAATCCCAACACTCTTAGGATAGGACATAGTCTGTCTTTCTCACTGTATTCACCCAACATGTATGCAAGTCTGTAGATTGAGTTGTTTTGTCTCAGGTGCTGCCACACTTCTGGGGCAGAGTGCAAGCCGACTGTCTTTTTTGGGTATCCTCAACATTTGCATATGCGGCTCTCCGAGCTGTCAAAAGTGGCTGTGAAAATCTCTAGGCTGTGCATATCCAGATCAATGTTGCCACGTGCTGGCCAGTTTGTTTTAAGCAAGTGATGCATTGGGTGTGCTTCATCACATTGATAGGAGACCGCAGCTCAGTTTACGCCATGGTCTTAGGTAATTAACTTCAGGTGCAGTGCCTCAGGTCATGCCACTCCATTACAACATGATTCAGAAAAGGGGGTGGTGATGAACAGAGTGTCTGAATTAAGCAGACCACTCTTACCCGGTCCAAAGATCAGGGCTTGATCCATCACCGGTTTTTAGCTCACTGCACCATCCCAGCTCAGAACCTGACTATATGCAAATTAGTCTGTTCCTGTCCCAGTGCATGATGGGAACAGGGCAAACCAAACTACCAAGCCAATTCTTATACTGGGAAGGAAACAAGCTTCCGGGGACCGGTTTCCGGCATTTCAGCTGTCTTCGGCCCGGCTTGCTTGAATCCTGATGGTGCAATGAGCAAGGGACTCACATCTGAGTATACCCTTCCACGCTTATGGTGGACAAAATGATTCAGAAAAGGGGGTGGTGATGAACAGAGTGTCTGAATTAAGCAGACCACTCTTACCCAGTCCAAAGATCAGGGCTTGATCCATCACCGTTTTTTAGCTCACTGCACCATCCCAGCTCAGAACCTGCCTACATGCAAATTAGTCTGTTCCTGTCCCAGTGCATGATGGGAACAGGGCAAACCAAACTACCAAGCCAATTCTTATACTGGGAAGGAAACAAGCTTCCGGGGACCGGTTTCTGGCATTTCAGCCGCCTTCGGCCCGGCTTGCTTGAATCCTGATGGTGCAATGAGCAAGGGACTCACATCTGAGTATACCCTTCCACGCTTATGGTGGACAAAATGATTCAGAAACATGGGCACTGCAACTCAAGTCCTGCGGTAGCTGATTATTTCTTGCACACAGTAGCTCAGGTCATACCTCTATCAAATACTTCAGGTGCATCTGCTCAGGACACACTGCAGTTTATTACTTCAGGAACAGCGGCTTAGGTCACATCGCCTCTTCATGATTCATGTTGGTAATCATAGTAGAGCATCTGGAGCTTGCTGACACCAGGGTGTACAGATCGCCTTCTGTAGTTGTCCATTCTAGAAAACCCACCACACCATTGTCACTCCGCACCTCACTTTTCCTGAACTGTCACTCCTCTTGCAGAGTTAGCAGGCTCCTTTACTCTCTCACCAGGCTGGCTGGATGACTTCTATGTGCTTCAAGATATGTTATCAGCTCTTGTAACAAAGTATATACTGAGATGATGGGAAGCTGGCTGTCAGGTAGACACAAGCTCTTGTTTCACAACAGTCCTCTGAGTACTCTGAAGAACACTCCCTTCCATGGCCAAAGAGAACTTTGAACTGGAACATCAAGCAGCTCAGTTAAACCCCACATTTGTACAGTCAAAGCAGGTAGGAGATGTACATAGGCCATTTGTACGTTAAGAACCGGCTTAGTGTGGCTCTCTGTTCAAGTGTTCTTTCCATGATGCTCTCCAGACATGGACTTGCTGTAGAGTGATGCTTCTCACACAACAGTGATCCAAAGAGGTATGAGCTTTCTGCACCTAGTTGTCATCAGCCACACTGAAGAATGACCAGATAAAATACAAAATGCTGATCTCACATAAGGAGTCCTTTTTACCTTGACCAATAGAGATTGCAGTCCCACCCTTCACTCCGACCATCGACCAAAAGACACTGCTTCACTGAGACTAATCAGTCACACCCCTCAGTGAAAGGCTTAATTGAATTTCTATAGGAGATTTGCCCGTTTTCCTACTTCAGGGTCTAGGTCTCCTCCCTCCAGCTTTGGAAGTGCCTTAATACACTTCCACCGCCTGGGAAACAACCTCACTTCTCACCTCCGTCTTGTGTAAAATGCCAGGAAACAAGCATCTGAAATGTATCCAGCAGGTCCCCATTCCTCTGGTTCACTCAGACACACAAAGCATACACCTCACATGCCACATACACAACCATGCACCCATTCACTGTGGGTGCTGGGGCTAGGATGTGGGTAAGTGTAAAGATGTAGGACGCCACACCAGTGGCACATATAAAAATATCTGGTCACAACTACGGATTCACAAAACATTGTATGCTGTCTTCATCGCTCTATGTACTTAACCCATGACGATGACAGTGGTCCACTCTCTGTACAATGATGATATGTTTGTTTAGACCCTCCAAGTCGTGACAAGAACAGGAAGGGACAGGCCTAGGCTTCTGCGCAGACCCTAGATCACTGTGAGGCTAGTTTCGAAATCAAAGAACAGGATAACATGTACATTCAGTCAGGCACTCTGGTCAGGGGAACACAGTTGCACATTATGCAGAGTTCTTCCACGTCCCAACACAGTACATGGAATAAGGCAGTTAGGGTGGCCTTGTGTGGCTTGATAAATGGCACTTAGGTTTTGCATCGCCCTTGCGCCTCCTTCCATGGCCAAGGACGATGCAAAGCCTTGCTAATTATTGGCCTGAGTCTTCAAGCCAATACTTTAAGGCTGCCACTGAGCCCCATACCCAACAAATAACCACTCTTTGCCAGCATTAATGCCATAGCTGAGAAACGCCTGTTTGAGGCTGGCACATACCTAATCAAGCCACCAGGGAAGACAGAGCAAAAGGTGTATTAATCATGGCTGAGTGCATAATAAAACACTGGCGCCAGTGGTCTAACAACAGGGGTAAAGTCCATGCTCAGTTTATGAATCTCTCCTTTGATTGGCAACAGAGAAAATAAATCATGTCCTCTTCAAAGCAAAGCGATTATATTCTACATAGAGTGTAGTACAACCCATGTGGACACCTTCCCATTGTGAATTGGTTGCCAACAATTTTGGATTGGTGGTAAAATATTACTGTTTTGTGATTGGAATTTGGTCAGAAATCATTAATCCATACCAATGTGTTTACGTATGGGAGGTGGCGTCCTAAACACACATCTTCCAAATAACATTTCGGAATTGGGTCTTAAGCGCAATTGCGATTTGTTAACATGTTACTTAATCGCAATTTGGTGCTTGTACATTTTTAAAAAAAAAAAACATTTTTACGGGCTGATTCCACCAATTGGGTCATTTGCGACCCCAGAATTGCTTTGTACATCTGGCCCTAAGTGCCTTCTCTCTAGCTAATTAATCTCTAATGATGACACTATATTTACATAACAGTCCCAAACCACTCTGCAGAGCGTAATCTTTTCTCTTTATTTAGTAATCATCCTCCTGAAAGCTATGCAAAACCTGTACACTATAACTGCAAATCAGGGACGATAGTTAGCCAAATCTTTCCGGCAGCATCTTCATAAGCGTCTGACTATTACAGATGATATGTATTTATCAGACACAAAAAAATAAAGTAATGTTCATGATAGGTGACAATAGCCGTGTGATAACTCATAAAGAAATTCAGTCATAGAATATTGTCACACACAAGTTTTTCAAGCTCACCAAATAATATTTGAGATAAAAAATAAGGTGGAAGAAAACGGGTAAATTTCCGCTTCAAATAGGAATAATTTGCAAATCTATCGTCCTTGTATGTATTGTTCTTCACATCCATTTATATATTTTCTTGATATTTACTCTTGCTATTTTCGGGAGACCATTCTCTTTGTCTATCACTGAGAAGAATGTTCATGGTAGGTATGAAAATATTTATAAATATTACCCATGTTACTCCTGTCTGGATAATATTGGTTTATCACACTCACAAAATGTGATGAGAAGAAGGCTTGCAGTTTTCTAACCACTGGCAGTCCCTCTGGGTAGCATACCAATCCACTATTCTTTTGCCCACCATGGAACCTCCGTTTTCCCAGGTGTGGGTTTTGTGCTCACCCTGGGCCATATGTATGAACACATTTTCCCATAGGCACACAATGGGTAAAAACCTTTGTTACATCTGGCCCCCTGTCACTGGAACCAATCTATACCTGGCTGAAGAGTCCTACTCACAGTGAAACCGGTCTCGGGTTGCTTGTGCTCTGGTTCAGAGAAGACCTGGCCTGAAAGTTTGGGTTGGACTCTTCCTATTGGAGCAGGGTCTTGACTGATTTGCATATGGTCGGCTCCAAACTGATATGCCTCCGTGAGCAAAAGAATAAAGGTTGGGATACTACCACGTGTTATTGCCAGAGGTTAGACAAATTTGAAGCCTTCCTATCATCACCTTTTGTGTTTTGGGTAATATTGATTGCTTTGACCCATAAGGGTTGGAACATGTGGACCTTTCGCCATTTTTCACATGATGCATATTTTTACATGTTATTTGCTTGGCTTTAGCGACTGGGTGTATAGGGTAAAGACTCACTTTTTATATTGAAAACACATATTGGGGTTTGCTGATAACTTTGGTGCTATTTGATAACATTTTGGACAATACCCATAGAAATATGTGCACTTCAATAAAGCAAAAACCTCTGAATGTGGGGAGGCGCTAGGGGGCGCACGGCGACATGGCTGCCTGAGAAGCAGCTCCGTTGGGCGATCGCCAACTGTGGTGATTTTCGCCGCTCCCGCCTGTACAACCGGCCCCCCGATCGCCTAGCAGGATGTGCGAAAAGGCGGAGCACATGTCGGGATGAAATCCAGCCACCGGCGAACAAAGACGACCCTGCAGTTCGCGATTAACCGCGGCGAGGAATCGGGCGCCTGACAAGATGGCCGCCGTGTTGGGACAGGCACACAGCGGACGAGCGGAGACGGATCGCCACACTACTGTCCCGGAGCGGAGACGCATGGCGGAGGTAGGACTCTGAGGGCTATCCTCCCCGCTGCCCCTGCATTCGAACTTGTGGCGCTGAGAAGCTCATGGTCATCATTTCCAGGCATTGGAGGCGCTGCCTGACAAAATGGCGGCGGCAACACGAAAAACGCGGGCATAATCGAGTGTTCCCTGACTCTTGTGGCAGTGGCGAGACACCAGCGGTAGCCTGCTGCAGCGGAGGGGAGATCAGCTACCGAACGAGTATCCAGCGTTGTGCACAGTGTGGAGCGCTGGCGCAGAGGTGGACGTCTCCGCGCTGCTGCAGGGTGAGTGCTGCTGGCTGCTGGAGGTGAGCGCTATGTGGAGTGAGCAGTCTACGGCGAACAGTGCTGCTTAATGATCTGCGTGGGCTAGCCTATAAAAAGGAGACCTGTGGCCACTGCTGACAGACCCCATCAGCCCAAGTGTGCAGGTCGCTGCTTGTTCTTGCGCCAAGGTGGGTGCCTGCAGTGTATAGCGTATCCTCCAAGGCGACCACGTGCGAGACGGCCCATCCTGGTGGGGCGCTCGCAGACCCAGACCCTACAAACCGGCGCGGACTGCGCGGAGAGATAACACCTGGCACACGTTTGATATGCGGAGGCATCGCACCAACGTGGATGGCTATCTGCCCAAACCACTGAGTGGGAGGGGAGCGCGCTAACTATAGAACAGCGACACGCCACCTGGGTGACCAGGAAGACCTGTGATATCCACTGCCCTGCGGACTGCCACACTGGGACCATCACTCTGCACGGTTGGGAGGCCAGAAGTCCACCACGAGGAAAGGGTCGGCTAGGTGGCGATCGCCCCAAGGGTGGGGTTTCAACACGGCGTCGGCGACCAGACAGACGAGGGCTTCTGGGTCCACATACAGGAAGGCAACCTCCCCAACCGCGAGCATGGGCAAACCGGACAAACACCAACAGAAGCTGCCTTTCGAGACGAAGAAAACGCAGAAGTCCACTGACGGGGTGTTGGAGGAAGAGGCAGGTCAGGCGCCCAACAACAACATCGAAAAGATCCTGCTAGCGATACAATCAAACCTGCAAGATATTAATGGCAAGTTAGATAACTTAACTTGTAGAATGGACACCATGGCAGCGCGACAGGAAAAGCATGGGGAGAGGCTGGACGAGGCCGAAACACGGATATCCGCGGTCGAAGATGAGGCGCGGGCCTCCACCTCAAAGTGCGCGGATATGGAAAGGCTACTGGAGGTTATCAAGGCAAAGGAGGAGGATTTAGAAGCGCGCTCGAGGCGCAACAACGTACGGATCACGGGCCTGCCGGAGTCCACCAACAAAGGCCGCATGGAAACCTACGTGGAAACACTGTGCAAGGATCTGTTCGGAGCTGAGGCCCTGTCGCCCCTCTTTATTGTGGAGCGTGCGCATAGGTCGCTGGCCCCGAAACCACCACCCGGTGCCACGCCGAGACCGATTGTTGCACGTATCCTCAATTATCGCGACAGGGACACGATCCTTCGGCTGGCGAGAGAGAAAGGGAAGATCCAGCATCAAGGGAACTCCTTGGAATTCTATCCGGACCACACAGTTGCGGTCCAGCAGGCCCGGAAGGAATATACTGCAGTGAAGACCAAATTGCGTGAGATGAACATAGTCTACTCCATGATGTATCCAGCGCGCCTCAGAGTGGTATGGAAGGAAAAGGCGACAATACTACCGACTCCGAAAGCAGCACAAGAATTTGTCAAAAGGGTTCAGCGAGAGATCAGAGACAATTTGCAAAATGACCAACGACAGGACTCGGACTAACGGTGAGGGGTTGTTTCATGGTATGCCACTGGTGAGTGTAAACTTCAGTTATTAAATCATGCGTTCTAGCATGGCCTTTGATTTCCGCATTTGCTAGACTGCTGAGACTTGTTTTCCAGTATGCCCGGTGGTGGGATTGACTCAACATGCGCAGAGAGCCTGGGTGTGGAGGCCCGGTTGGGGCTAAGAGGCCGCTGTTCGGACATGAGGCTCACTACTAATTTTGCGCTGAGAATGCACTGCAACTCATGCATATCACACAGGGCGGTGTTGGCATACGCAATGGAGTGACACCATCACCCGGAGGCGATTACTTACTGCAGGCAAATGCACGATTGGCGAGAAACTGCCCCTTTATCTGAAGCGCTCTGCTTGGTATGATTGCATTATAGGAGGCCTCGGTCACGAACTGTGGGTGAGCCCCGATACACTCTGTGCGGCGAGCAGTAAGGGTGTGGAGGGAGGAATAATGTGCCTTGATGACGAACTGTTGACATTGCAATGGGTACACACTATGCCAAACATGTTGCTCAGCCGGTGGCTTGGTTGTTGGTTGTTCGGGGGGTGGGGGAGGGGGGGGCGGCGGGTATGCACCTGAACTGCGCTTCTTACAGCTTCTTTAGCATCGCCCACACCTGTACATCAGGTGGTGAGTTGTGCCCCTGGCGGACCTCTACAAGGGTATTACCCGATAAGAGTTTGGTTCTGGCACTATGTTACTGGTTATGGGAGTTCTGCATTGGTGCACTGGACGGGAATGGCTTCGGCAGGTTGGGGTTGCTGGAGTGGGTGGGTTTTGGGGGGGCAGGATGTATGTTTGTACTGTTAGGCCGACAGAATGTGTAATGTCTTATTGTACCGATGTCGTGTTGGTCCCCGCTACTGCTGGGACGACTGGAGCACCTAATAGAGAGCTGCTCCTGATCCTTATCCAATTGATTTGTATGGAACGCTCATGCATTATGTCATTGGTAATTGATGGGGACTAGGGAGGTGGATAGACGCAGTTTAAACGTACTAACCTGGAACATTAGAGGGTTTTCACAGCCGCGTAAAGTACGACAGATTTTTGCAAGCCTGACGAGGTGGAATGTGGATATAGCATTCCTACAGGAATCTCACCTGGCCCCACACTCACAAACACACCTGGGGGCAAGATGGGCGGAGGGGGTTTTCAGGGCCTCGTACTCCTCTTACTCTAGAGGGGTGATCATTCTGGTGAAACGAGGGGTGGGTTTTGTGAGTCACTCTGTCACACGGGACCCTGAAGGCAGGTTTTTAATGGTTTCAGGTACATTGAGGGGGCAGAAAGTTACATTGCTGAATGTATACGGTCCTAACACAGATGCCCCGGAATTCTTCAGGGAGATATGGGGACACCTACAGGAACACAATAGCGCACATATATTATGTGGTGGGGATTGGAACGTGACACTCTGTGATGGTTTAGACCGGTCAACCAATTCGGTGGAACAGCACAAGCACTCACGCACAATGGTGGGACACATGATGAAGGATCTGGGTATGGCGGATCTTTGGAGGTTGAGGTACACTGACGCGCCTGGGGCCACGCACGTTAATGCTTCCCACAATAGTTGGTCAAGATTGGACTACTGGCTAGGCTCCTCTGATCTGGCACTATGGGTGAGACACCTGCAGGTGCTCCCTCGCACGCTGTCTGATCACAATCCTGTCCTCCTACAGCTGGACGTTCCACGATACACACCCCCCCCCTTCCAATGGCGCTTTAACGCACGTGCGCTAACTGATGCCATTTACGCCGACACGATTCTGAGGGCGATTAGAGATTACTTTGACCTTAATGCCCCATCGACTGATGATCCTGGCATCCTCTGGGAAGCATTCAAGGCCACGATAAGAGGGGTCTGTATAGGCACCACGGTAGGGGTTCTGAAGGATATCAGGACTCAGATACGCAGATGCGAACAGCAAATGAGAGACCTGGAATCCCTATATGAATCCACTCAGGATATCACGCACCTGGCCAAGCTTCGCGAAATACACACAGAACACGAGACCTTTCTAGACTCTGAAATGAAATATTTAAATCGCACGCATGTGGCTAGAGCTTTTGGGGAAGGAGGCAGGCCGGGGGCTGTATTAGCCAAGAAGATCTGCACAGGTCGGGGCCAAACCATGATACTTAGGGTAAAGAACGGGGAGGGCGACACACAAACCCATGCTAATGACATACTGAAGTGCTTTGTGAACTCATTTGGTTCCCTGTACAGATCCCAACCCACCGCTCCGGCGGATGACACCTACGCATACCTGCACGACGTAGCGATAGGGTGGCTATCAGATGCACACAGAGAGTACTTAGCAAGGCCTATCACGGCGGATGAGGTTAAAGAGATCATTGGCTCACTTCCGAATGGCAAGGCACCTGGCCCGGATGGGTTCACCCCGGAATTTTACAAACAATATGCAGACATACTAGCTCCACACTTAGTAGATATGTATGGCACCTCCTTTGAGAAAGGCATACTTCCCCCCACGCTACGCGAAGCCATGATTATCGCTCTTCTGAAACCATCTAAAGATCCAGAGGAGTGTGACTCGTACCGACCGTTATCTTTAATCAACGTAGACTCGAAAATTCTTGCTAAGCTTATAGCCAAGCGGCTATCACCACTGATGACTAGTCTGGTACTACCGGATCAGTCCGGATTTGTGCCCACCAGGTCAACAGCACATAATACCCGGACTCTATTTGCTCTATCGCACTATCTACAACCTTCAGTCAAAGCTGTAGCGGTCATGCTAGACGCGGCGAAGGCGTTTGACTCTATTGAATGGAAGTATATGATCACTGTCCTCAATAGAATGGGGTTCCCTAAACGTTTTGTGCAATGGGTCACCCTGCTTTACACGAAACCACATGCTAGGGTCAGAATCAATGGATACATTTCGGACCAATTTGCGATTGAGCGAGGGACGCGGCAAGGCTGCCCACTCTCGCCGCTATTATTTGCATTAGCACTAGAACCTTTGGCATGTCTGATACGACAGAACTACAGGGAATCGGCACTGCACTTCATAGCCAGGCCGCTTCACATCTCCTTATATGCAGATGACATGTTGCTATACGTCCGGGACCCGGAGACTCATTTGAACGCCATACTCAGGGAATACATACGGTTCGGGGGACATTCGGGATTAGCCATAAATTGGTCCAAATCGTCTATAATACCCCTCACGGACACCACTTCTGAGTTTGTGGTGGACTTCCCGCTGGATTGGCAACAGGACCCTATACGATACCTAGGGGTCATGTACCACAGAGATCCTGATGAGGTGCTCAGGGCGAACTACGGAGTGGTGCTGACGAAACTGGAGGACAGTGTACAATGCTGGATACGTCTGCCCCTTTCATTGGCAGACAGGATAGCGATTGTTAAAATGAACATACTGCCCAAGCTGTTATACCTGTTTAACAACATACCAATCACTCCACCGCAGGCTGTCTTCCGACATATAAACTCCTTGGTGCGGACCTTGATTTGGGCGGGTAAACAGGCACGTGTGGATCTACGGACTCTGCAACTTCCACTTGCAAGAGGCGGCTTCGGGGTACCTGACTTTCTCCTGTATTACTTGTGCGCACAGGCACAATATGCGGCGTATTGGTATCACGCAGTTCCTTACCTCACCCACACCGCTATAGAGGAGAGCGACGCACACCCTATTCCACTCACGGCAATCATCTCACACACCCGCCCCCCGCTACATGCTAGAGATATCAACACGGTAGATACCACGGTCAAAGCCTGGCGTAAATTAGGGCAACTAGCACACAAGACCCCACTGTATGCACCAGCCATGATGCTACACCACCACCAGGAGCTTTCGGTAACTGGGGAGAGCGTCGGAATGTCTCTACTGGACAAAGCCGGTATCGACAGGATGGGAGACGTGTTCCGAGATGGGGAGTTCGTGGGCTTAGACAACCTGGGTTATGTAAATAACCAAATGTCCATGTTTCGCTTCACGTATTACAGACTCACTAGAGCCCTGAGGGAGCACTACCCTACGTTCCCGTCAGAGCCGCAATGCCTTGCACCACTGCAACTGTTAATCACAACTAATGATTTATCACACCTGGTGTCTAGGCTGTATTCAGCCGCACAATTGGAACTGGATGGACAAGGGATGAAAGCGAAAGGGCGATGGGATGCACTACTAGACGCGCCATTATCTGATGAAGAATGGGCTAACACATGCGCTCTGACACAAATACTCACACCGAATGGTAATCTGAGGCTGATTCACTTTAAATTCCTCCATCAAGTATATTACACACCAGAGAAATTGTTTAAATTTGGGCTTCAAGAGGAGGACAGATGTAAAAGGTGCAACAGGGAGGGGGCGGGCTTTGCACACTTAGCGTGGGACTGCGCCAAGGTGGGAGGATACTGGGGGCAGGTGACTACTACTTTATCTATCATGCTGGAGGAGGAGGTACACTGCACACCCAACATCTGCTTATTGGGGATAATACCGCAGTTCAGAGCCTTGAAAAAGAAGTTCTGTGCGATAGCACTCTTATTGGCTAAGAGACAAGTGGCACAATGCTGGCATAGTCGCAAAGTACCGAAGTTAAAAACATGGTTACATGACATGTCCACCTGCCGTTACAAGTTACAAACTTACGAGGAACTGATGCCAGCTAAGTCACGACCTAAAAACATGTGGGTTTATCTAGAAGATTATCTGACCTCACAGCAGGATAATGAGGAACATCCACACACGGACTGAATGGGTTGCAGGACTGCATGCGTGTTGATGGGACAAGTGTGCGATGGAGGCGGGGGGAGAGGGACCCTAGATGTATCGACGCGACTGCTGGGTAGTACATTAGGATTACACGATACGGCCGAATTGGGGTATGTTGGTTTACTGTTATTGTTATAAAAAGTGAAAAAAGTGAGACTCAGTTTCGAATGCCAGCTATTAACCATACGTGCGATACCCTGTAATTTTCTGGAATATGTGTAGCATTGGATTACGATGATGGTTAATGGAATAAACGTAGCGAGCCGGCCTCCGGGTTGTAGGCTCTTGCTGTGTCAAATGCTTGATTTTCAATAAAGGTCTTGCGCAAAAAAAAAACAAAAAAAAAAAAAACCTCTGAATGTAATTACACCAAACTTAGCATGAAATTTGAGCTTTAATTCGAGTAGTGTCTTTTTTTCCTGTTTGGTGTTATTTTTTCTATGTTTTTCGAGATATTTCTGATACAAAGTGCCCCCTGCTTTAAGGGGTTAGTTTTAGAACTACCTGGACTGTTTATTAGCGGTCTGTCCATGAGCTCCAGTTCGTGGAGCGCACGAAGTCCATTGGGCACGAGAGTATTTTCTCCCTTCTTCCAATACAGTTTCAGAGATCCTAAACCTGGACCCCAGCACCAAAGGCTGTAATTGGTGGGCCACTTCATGTCTTGTGGGCATGAAGATCAGGGACAGCATCCACTGACCATTGGGCCAGTGTACAATTGGGACCTGAGACCCATAAAGTAAAGAAATATTCTTAGGCGCAGAGTTCAGAGACCCAGGTCGAGATTACAGACCCTGGGGTCTGCCTGAGGGCAGCTGACTCTGGTATATTCACACAGTAGTGGGGGCCAGGCCCTGCAGCGTCTTAGGCCAGCCAGGCCTACCTGCAAGTGTACAGTTGAGAGCTGAGTCTTTAGTCAGTGTGTGTTTCTGCAGATGGAGCCCAGAGCAAATGAATATGAAGGATGTCACAATCACAATGGACAAGACAAGTCTGCTTGTAACCATGACGTGGATACATCACACACAGTTATACACCAGAATATTATGAAATACTGACATGCCCCAAATATTACTGTACAAAGATATATAAGTTTCCATTGGGTACAGATATTCTATTATTAACTCCGGTTGGCCAATGTTTTTGTAGACAACATTTAGGACAAGATATTTAGTTTAGACATTATGTTGACAATGATAATATGGTACTACACCATCATGCTGTGATCCCTGAGTATGCATGGGTGGAACTCACTCCACATACGCCACGTTCCTTCTGCAAAAATGAGTCAAAGACTCCAGTTATGGGTGATTGATCCCACCTTTCCTGGGGAGTGCTAGCAGGTACATTTGCCACCAGGAGTGCAGGTAAGAAGGCCTATAATGCAGAACTACAAAATACGACCACCCCTGCAAGCACTGTGCAGCGTGGTAATAGGACAGTAGCCACAAGGGTTCTTGGAACAGTTTGGGTGTACTGCTTTTTAGCTGAGCTAGGTCATGATTGTATTAACTATCCTCAACCTATGGTCAAACTTATTAGTTTCACTGCCTTCTTTCCCACTGCTGTTCTCTATGCAACAAAGGGAAGGAAAGATTTAATTGATGGCTCTCCTGGCCATACCATATGCTATATTAATGCGCTTCTTGGGGGCCACAGATATGTCTTCTTATATGGTCATACTTGTATAAGGGTCCTGAAGAACTGAACTCTCTGCCTATACATATAAGAAATGTGGATCTTCTGGTGTATGCACAGAGGCACCTTTGAGCAAACTTCACAATCCATGTTCGATGCATCCACATTCACGATAGCGACTTTCTCTGGAACACTGGTGTGCTCCACTTTACTGTCAAAAATGCCCCTGCCTATCTGGGGGATGGGAACCAGAGACTTGTCCGGACAAACACTTAATGGGAGGAAATCAGGGGGTCCTTGTCCCAGTTATCCATTTGACCCTGATGGGAACACTTTTGCTAGTTCAGCTTCTGTTCTTAGGCAGAGGTCCAGGAATTGCCACTGAGCATTCTTTCCAGACTTCTGGCTGTGCTGCTGAGGATTTTTCTCCCCCAAAAGGCTCAGTTGGTTGTGCACCTTGCCCCTCTTGATCTCTCTTATTGGCAGTCCACTAAACACCTATTGCCATCTGCTTGGGATCAACCAGTGAGAATAGCCAAGGGGCTATCTCAACTTTACTTCATGAGTTAAGTCCAGCTGATGGGATATTGATTTCAATCCCTATCTACTAACAATTATAGCTAGAGATTTGCACCAAAATCAAAAATCAAAAATCCAATTTTCATTTCTCCTTGTTTTACCTACTTTGCATGCATGCTGCATTGTACAGCAATATACAAAGCAAGAAAGGTGATAAAGGATAGTTTTTGTCTTGGAAGAGTCACCATTCAGTACAAAAACGATTCCTTACAGACAGTACACAACCGTGCGCTATGGTGCAAGGGTGTGTGCGATGGCACAGTCAAAAGTGTGCTAGCGCAGGGAGGACCCCAGTCCGTTCCTGTCCACCCTTTCATGCAGATTGAACATTCAGTTTTGCACCATTCAACCAGGTTCCAAAGGAGACCTCAATACTTCTGCCGTAATCCTTAATATTTCTAAGCACAAGAAAAGATGGCTCGTCCATGCCATATTCAGACTGCCAACATCAGTTTCACCAAAGTATCAGTGTCCAGTTAACTGGATCTTCTAGGAATCCATCACCAACTTTGACATTCCCCTAGAGAAACCAAACTTTAGGAGTCTATATCCTAAAATTTGATTTATGTCAGGTTTCCATATGTACCAGGGGCTCCAAATGAAACAGGGGGTGCTCACTGGGCCCACAGTCTCAACCAGACTCAATAAGGAACTTAGATTTAGGCCTTGGGTCCAATCACAAATTTAAAGGATAACATCTCCATATTCCTTATCCTGCAGAGATGCTTCAAATTACTCTAGAACCAAAACAGTGGCCATGTTTAATGGCACACAACCCTCAATGTCAGGGCTGAATAACACAAAACTTCTGGGACTGGATGAAGGTGAGAGTAATAGAAATGCTGGTCATGGTATAGGCTCATCTCAGGGTTTGCAGGGAAATGGAAGATGCAACTACTGTACTTCAAGCCATACTTTGTTTTTGATATTTGTTCTGCCTTGCTGGGTTGCTGGTCTCTTGTGACCTCTGGACGTCTCAGTCCTTTGAGGCAGCCTCAGGTATACCTCATCAGCATTGCCTTGAGCAGGCCTTTCTGACAGTGAGCTGTCACCGCAACTTGCAAGGCACTGCAGCTTCTCTCCTCCCCGTCTCATATCCACCATGCCTATTCTTGCATGAAAGGTCAGCGAGGGGGTCCCTAGGGGATATGTGACATGGACTCCTTTTATGCTCCTTGTTTAGCTGTGTATGTTGCATTTGGTCTCCATGTTGTTCTCTTCTAAATTGGCTCTGTCTGCCTTATATAAGTTGTTATTCTTATAGTGGAAGTGCTTCTTCAGTGAGAGGACCTGTCTTTTTTGACTTTGAAACCAATAAAGCAGTGGACTGCAACTAAGGGATGGAAAGGACACAGTCTGCAGCCTAGGCATAGGTTTCAGATTCCAGTGGTTGAACCAATGTTCATGCAAATCTCCATATTTCTCTGACATGAATATACAAGCTTTCCAAGTCCCCCACTATCAATGGAATGTGTGTACAACAGGTAGTCTGGTTGGGAAATAGTTTTTTACCTCTTGTTTGCCCCATTTCTTCCTGGCATCTGTGAGCTGGGCTAATTATACAATCTAGTGGACTTTAATTTAGCAGGAACTAGCCAAACTCCTAGACCTCATAATATACACCGCTGATTGAAGCTCTTTGGGTCCCTCGTACATTGGAGGACAGAGCTGGGTTTTAGAAACTCAGCCCTTTATTCCTAAATAGAGGTGGCGGTCAGGGGGGGGAACGACTCTGCGGGGGGGGGCGCTGGTTGGAGGCAGCAGAAAGGATCTCGTGCGGGAGACGTGTAGCCGCCGGGATAGGACTTAAGCGTGATGGTAGCCGGGTGACTGCCTTTACCTTCCTACGGTGGGCTTCTAACTCAAGAGAAATATTCACACAAAGCCCACAGAGTTACCCACTCAGAGAGATAATTAAAGTAAACATATTTAAAGATACTTAAAGTAAGGAAGGCCAAAGAACTGGAGGGGAGGGAAACGACTTGTCGAGCCTTAAGAAAATAGTTCTCAATGCTTGGACTCCGCAGATGACCCTAGCAAGAAGAAAGGGGCGAGACTGGAGACAAAAATTGAATGTGGAGCGGAGGAGGAAAGTCAGGAGGGGTTGGGAGCAGGGCTTAACAAGCTGAATAGATATACCCTCAGAAGTAGGGATATCTGGGGTTTGTCCCAATCACCTCCCGAAGTGGATAATAGAGACCTGGTGTTAACATCTAAAGCAACAAGAAAATCCCGAACCAAGACTTTTTTAAAACCCACTCAAAATTTGGCCACATCGCAGAATAAAAAGTCTCCCCCGGGAAAGACTCCTGCAAGCAAAAAACAGAAGAAACAGTTAAGGGCGAGTTTAGGTAGCTCCTGTGTTACCCCTTCACTCAAATCATATTTCGAGATATATTGCCTACACTCAACACCCAACACTTTAATGAAGTCCACAGAGCCTATAGGTTTAAAGAATAGGTTTGACCCCTGGCTTCCCTAACTAACGTTGGAGCTAGTGGTAGCATACATCCCCTTCCTGGAGGAAATGTGAATATGGATTCTCAATCTAACGAAATATCGACGCCAGTCGTCAGCATGGGTAGCGCACAAAGTGCACAACCAAACTCCCTACAAGGAAACTTTACGGTAGTAGCTGACTTGGAACCAAGTGGGGGTACCAATATCAACGAGCGGTTTGGGTGCAAATTCCGCTACTGAGACTTTGTTAACGACACTCTTAAAAGAAATAAGGGATACATTTGCTATTTCAGAGAGTAACCAAATGAAAATACAAATGGTTTGTGACACTCTAGAGACTAAAATGAATGAGATATCTGAAAGAGTAGGAGCAGTGGAATCGGCTGTAGAAGATCTCAAAAAGCAAGTAGATGAAAATACGTGGTATATTCAAATAATAAAGAAAGGCGATAAAATACTGCTGGAAAAGATGGAGAGTTTGGAAAATAACGCACTGAGAAATCACATCAGGCTCTTGAATGTTCCTGAGGATATGGAGTGCGGGGATATCAGAACCTATGTACTCAATCTGCTTGCGTAATTACACCCGGATGTAGAGAAGCAAATCTTAGATGATGACATACTAAGAATTCTTCGTGACCCATACTTAAAAAAAACAGGGAAAAAAAATTCAAGAAGGATATTAGTGAATTTTAAAACGTATGTTCTTAAAGAAAAAATCCTGGCAGCAGGTCTTAAAGCAGGGGTGTACAAGAGAGCCGATTGGTCGTTCCGCATAAGGTCAGATATCTCTCACATAATTCAGGATAAACAGTGGGAGTTAGGGAAATCGATGCAGGAACTCAGAAACTTGGGCGCTACAGCAAACCTGCGGTTCCCTGCTTCTCTCAAAGTCATGTGGAACAATAAAATGTACAATTTTAGGAATCCCGAAGAGGCAAACACTCTAATTGAGAAAATTAAGAGCACAGCCTAGTGAATAGATTAAGGTGTATATGTGTCGTACCAGACCAAGGGAGAGCCTAAATAAAAGAAAACTAGAGGTACACAATCTTACCTCTACTAGAAATAAGGGAGGGTTCCTCAGGGGTGGGTGGGTGGCTTTCACCTATAATGGGAAAAGTAAAAATACTGCACACAGGGTGGGGGAGCATGCGGGACAAAACCAAAAAAAAATTGTCCTCATATACTCTTTTTTAGCCAAGGATGAATTTTGCAGGCTCAAAGGCCTGTGGTTGAACTATAAATGATGGCAGGGTTTTCAGTGTGTCTGAGGTCTGCCCCTATGAATAAGGGGAAAAGAAACAAAATACGAACCATGTCTTGGAATGTTAATGGGTTAAGGGTTCCTTCTAGAAGGAATAGAATATTCGAATACTTAAAGTTGTCAGAGTGTAATGTATTCCTGGTCCAAGAATCACACTTACTTAAAGAGGAATGGGAGGGGGTTGTAAAACAGCAAAAGTGGATTGAACACTGTGTCTGTACAACACAATCTTGCACAGTAAAAGGAGTCGTAATTAAAAAATCAGCCCAGGCTATGTTAGGTGAATGCTGGGTTGACCCTAAGGGGAGGTGGGTCATCGCCAGAGTAAAGATAGAGGACATGTGGATAACCTTTGTAAGTTACTATGGGCCAAATATAGATGACCAAACTACCCTATATACGATACTTCACCATCTGGTAAATGTGAATGATCAGATTATAATGGGGGGAGATTTCAAACTGGTCCTCGACCCAAAGCAAGATTCCACATCAATTAGAGCAGGCCCGCCACTCAAAAAACGAGAACGGCCCTGAGACAATTAATGTCAGACATCGGGCTAGTGGATATATGGAGAGAGAAGTTTAAGGTTTATAAGACATCTGGGGGCAAGTTAACCTTTTTTAATAAAAAGTGTGGACACCGCTCCAGAATTGACTTTTTCTTGATTAATATCTCTTTACGCAGAAATATCAACGTAGCCAGGCATGTTCGGGAACACCTCTCTGATCACTCGGCAGTTATTTTAGAACAGGAAGTGGGAGTAAGCTCTCCCCCGAGGAGATGGGCGATCCATCGAGTATTACTACTAGATGGGGAAGTAATTGAGAAGCTGAAGGGGGAGACAAAGGAATTTTTCGAAAACAATGCAAACTCAGCATCTCTCCAAATTATTTGGGATACTTACAAAGCTTTTTTGAGAGGGTCCTTAACAGCTATATCGTTCCAACAGGCTAAAAGGTGAAAGAGGAATCCCATAAATTGGAAATGGAAATTCAGTTATTGCAGAAACAACTAGAACAAGATCAAGGGAATACTAATCTTCTCAGAGAATTATACAGTGCAAAACATAAACTAGCAGATTACTTAGAAATTCGAATTTAAAAAAAGTGGGACGCTAGTAAATTGTCTCACCATGAGTACAGCGAGGGTTGTAGTAAACTCTTAGCGTGGAAAACTAAAATAGATCAAACAAGAAATTGGATTAGGGCCTCCGATGCCGGAGTACTGGTAACATCATCTCAGATGATTTCGAAATAGAAGTGGCTTTTGTCCAATTTTTTCAGAGTTTATACACAAATGAGTCCCCGCCGGAAGAAGCCAGGATGGAGGAATTCCTGTCAGGTATATCTCTTCCCTCCTTACACAGAGATGAAAAAAACCAATTAAACCTCCCCATGTCAAAAGAAGAGTTAATTGAATCGATCAGCTCTTTAACAAGGGGAAAAGCAGCCGGCCCGACTCAATCCCCAATGAAGTATACATTAGTCTAAAGGACGAATTGCCCCCCTTCCTCCTGCACCTTTTCAATTCTTGTTTCATTGGAGGCCTGAGGCCTCCGGCTTCTTGGGATGAGGCCATGATAACAATTTTATTAAAACCAGAAAAAAATCCTAGACTTTGTGAGTCTTATAGACCTATCTCACTTCTAAATTGTGATCTTAAGATCGTCTCCCAGATAATAACCAAACGGTTGAATTGAGTAATGAGTAGCCTAATACACTCAGACCAAAAAGGATTTATTAAAGGGAGACAACTCAGTGAATTGATGCATGACCTGATTGCAGCGATAGACATGGCACAGACCTACAAACTTCCTTTGGCAGCAATGACATTCGATGCTGCCAAAGCATTTGACAGGGTCAACTGGGCTTTACTATGTAAAGTAGTTCAACATTTTGACTTAGGCAATAATTTTCTGTCAGCAATTAAAGCCATGTATAAGAACCCTATGGCCAAAATTCTCATAAATGGGAAATTCACCAGGTCAATACCAATAGGTAGGGGTACAAGACAGGGTTGTCCCCTGTCACCTTTCCTTTTTAACATCTATATTAAGTCTTTAGCTTGTATTTTGAGAGAGTGTCAAAACATCACCCCTTTCAGTTGTAATGGCTGGGTTAAAAAATCCGGACTCTATGCTGACAACCTTATAATTTTTACCAGCGATCTAGAAAGGTTACTTCCTGAGATGTGGTCCAATTTAGAGAACTTTGGCAAGGTCTCGGGGTATAGCATTAATCAACAAAAAAACGAATTAATGAAGTGGAATATTGATCACAGGAGTAACTTCACAAAAAAGAAATAAGATATCTAGGTATTCAAATAGTTCACAATATTGAAAAAATTCCAGCGGTCAATTTCGGAAAAAGTCACGAAAAAAGTACGATCACAGTTACAATCTTGGGGTGGACTTAAACTTTCTTTACTAGGCAAATCAAACTTGTTGAAAATGTCAATTTTGCCAAAATATACCTTCTTGTTCAACTCTATTCCCTGGACTTTCCAAAAGCATGGTTCAAAAAGGTGCAGGGCCTTTTTTCCAGTTTTATTTGGGGAAACAAAAAACCTAGAATCTCCCTAAAAAACTTAGGGAAAAAAAAGCTTACGGTGGTATAGCAACCCCCGACCTATTTCTTTACTTTTGTGGTTTCCACTTGAAAAATTTTAGACAACTATTATTGGAAAGCAAATTTTTTTCTCCTCTTTTTAAGGCCTTCACAGCAGAATTTTCCCAACAAGCAGGGGGTTTCCTATTAAAATTTGGGCACCCAAAATATTTTAAAAAGGTCAAATTAAAGATACTTGTCTCTGCTATAAAGCTATGATATCATGTTAGATGTTTGTTAAAAATTCCATACTATATTGAGGCAGACCCCGTCTGGGATTCCCCTGGAACACCTTTATGCTTGAAAGATGCTCTAGCAACCCCTCTCCGTTTAAACGGTATTACAACTTGGGGTCAACTGATCTCAGAAGCAAAACTGATTTCTTGGCCCCACTTCTCGTCGGTATGTGAGGACTCTGTATCAAAATTCAAATACTATCAGCTGAGCACCTGGACGAGAGCAATTGGCAAAGAGCTACAAGGTATTTCGGGACCGGCTTCAAAAATATGCAGCTATATAACAAAAGCAAACAAAGTAGCAGAGTGGTACTGGCTATTAGCCCAAAATGGAGAAGATACGCAGGTTGAATGTTACGAGATTTGGAAAAAGGACCTGCCGGATGAAGATCTTGACATAATTGGGCAAGTATCTATGTCGTTTTTATGGTCATATGTAAATGCTGCACCGTTAAAAAAAAATCACCTCTTCACAGTACATAAAGCCTATTGGACACCTCAGAAACTATCGAAAATGGGGAGGCAAGAAACCAAGAAGTGTCCAAAATGTGGAGAAGGAAAAGCAGATGAGGTACATTCGTTCTGGAGCTGCCAGGTAATTCTCCAGTTTTGGCAGAAAATAGGTAAGACTATTTCTAATATTATGGGCTTTGAAATAAGGTTAACAACGGTGGCTATACTATTTGGGATCTTACCAAAGGGGTTAAATGGGGGGTTTCAAACCAAAAAACATAGAGCACTGTTTTTTACTCTGATACTCTTGGCACGAAGAGAATTGTGCGTTAAATGGATTTTAGCTTGCCATAAATAAACCCCAAGGAGTGGGGATATTAGTGGTGCAAGAACCTCCCAAGAATCAAGATCAGGGTTGGTCTTTTCACAACAAAGCCGATGGGCAGCTTTCCTGGAGACATTTCACCTCTCCGCAAGAAGTGACCGGAAGCCCCCTTGGAAAAATCTCGGCTATCTGTGATAAGCTAATAATTCCCATCCTTGAACTGAAGGCATATTTAAAGATACATGAGGACAAAAAAAAAAAGATACTGTATTTACTAGACAACTCTGTGAATCAGGGATAAAAAAGGCTTCCATCCTGGCTAAAGGTCTCCATACCTAAATACTAATCAATACAATTTAACACCTGTAAATGGAAGTAAGGAACACAAATTATATTTTTTATATATACTTTCGTCTGAATTCTTTCTCAGGTTAAGAAACAAAATCACATTGTGATCAGGGGCTAGATGTATCAAGCCGTTTGCGATTCGCAAAGGCGTTTGCGAATCGCAAACGGTCTTTTTGCATGTTTTGACATGTAACAAAAATTTGTAAAATAAGGCATCGCAAAAATTTGCGATGCCTTACTTTGCTTAAGCATTTAAGGAATCCCAATTTTGCGATTCCTTTAATGCTATGTATGTAGCATTTTGGAATTGCGAATTTAGGTTAAGAAATCCCAAATTACCACCAACTTGTAGTTGGTGGTAATTAGCAAAATGCACAATGTGGCATTTGTGAAGGTGGCATATGACGCACATACATGCCCATAGGGCATGTATGTGCGCCATATGCACACACATGTAAATTTCAGGGGTGCAGCAGGTTGTCCTTGAGACACCCCTGCACCTTTGAAACAATTCTCAATTTGCGATTAGCAAATTGCGAATCGAAAATTGAGAATTATTTCACAATCATTCCTATGGACCTCCTGGCCCATAGGAATGAATGGGAAATTATTCCTTAATTGCGAATTCGCAAATAGCGAATTAGCAAATAAGGAAGAATAAGAAATCGCTAAAAAATTGCGATTTTCTACATACATCCCATTTTGCGATTTCTAAATAGCGAGTCCTTAAAAATCGCTATTTCGAAATCGCAAAAGGGTATGTTGATACATCTACCCCTAAATCACCAGACATTACATAACTTGACCTTTGCCCCGACAATGGCATCATGGTAAATCGTGTGACAAGAAATGGAGTCCAGATCTGTGGAAACGATCATGTGGCTTCTAACCCAGATGGCAGACAACATGATAAATGAATGGCTTGATATAAGCATGACCTTTGAGCACGGGGCCACCATTAATCTCATTAACATATCTCGTCACCAAAACACATTGTAAACCTACTAAGAGCTTACAGAGGCTTCCAGCCCACCCATTACTTTCCATTGGTTGGCACTTTCATGACTTGCTTCTTCATTGATGGCTTTCCTTGTCCACTTTGTCTTCGTCCAACCTAGGGCCCTTATTTATGAGGCCATGCGTCAGTTTTGCCCTTTCACATGGGGCTTTCCCCATGTGAAAGGACGCATTGCTAGAGTTGCGTCACTTTTGTGACACACTCCAGCAATGCGTCACTTTTGCGCTTACAGATACGTCAGAAATACTGACGTATCTGTAAGTCCTTGCGACATGCTGCATCATACATTAAATATGACGCATCATTGGTGTCGCAAGAAGTGCACAGTGAAAAGTGACGCATCGCTGTTTTCACGCAGCGATGCGTCACTTTTCATAAATGAGGCCCTAGGAGCCTAACCTCTTTAACATCCTCTTTACTGGCTGACTAGTGTCCTCTACTGTTAACTTTTAGGTAACTACTTTTTATATAGTTAAGCTCTTCATCAGAGTGCATGTGTTTTCCTGCACAGATCCTGTTGCTTTTGCCAAACCCACACCGTCCACCTGCTCCTCCTCCCCCCATTGTCGCCATTCTTTGTTTCAACTGATTTTGTAATATTTGTTGGGGCCAGGCAAGGGATCAAATTGCTTCCGGCCCTTAAAGAGTTTTTTTAACCAAAGGAGTACCTGCCATCTTAGATCGGTCAATTAAAAAGTAAAAGAAAATGACATCCACATCATTCTGTAAACATATGCATGCATGATGATACATGCGCATCTCCAGAATGACGTGACTACCATCAGCGACCGCGTCTTCACACTTTTTTATTTCCTTGCTGATATTAAACCCTAAACAGTACAGGTTTTTTACCAATGCTGTTCAGCATCTCCAAAAAGCATGGGTATAATCAGAAGGAGCAAAGGTGAGACCAATTTCCTTTACCAATGCGTTTTTCTTCTAAGGCGATCAATCCCACAAAATGCACCCTTCAGGTATGTAAATCTTGTTCGCCCAGTTGGTGTAAGGGTTTGCTATGTAATCATACTGGTTTCAAAGACTACCAGCTGCCACTGACAACACTGCTCTGTACCACAATAGGTCTTTCAGAGCCAGACAGATACGCTTGATCTAAAAATGGAACCAAATAAGTCATTACAAAACAGTATTTTCACAATAATTTGCAGTTTCTGAATCCTCACTTATGAAATACTGCAATATTTTCAAGATGTGCCAAGTGTGGTGACAGTCCCCAATAGTGCTGGGCGTTCACCTGCCCCAAGAAAGTGGTGGAAAAACCTGCCTTTTCTGCACAAATTACCCAAAGAAATGTTTAAGAAACCATTGATTACCATACTGTGACAAGTATTAATGCTAATATGCCAGGGCAAGCATTAGTCCAGTACTGGACTTTCTAATGCCATGTTTGCCCACAGAATGCTAAGAATTACCATCATTATTGTCAGGGCAATTATTATTCCACAGAAGGGCACAAATGTACCCTGGATGGCCACAATATCCGAGGAACCCCAACCATCTTGCTAGGGCCATCAGATATCCATCAATTTCCTGCTCTGTCTCTGGTGAAGTCTACTTTCCTCATTATGGGGGGTGCTAGAGGGCGCATAGCAAGATGACCGCACTGCTGTGAAGCTCTGCCCAACCAAGCCACCATCCGCCTGAACACGCTCATGACATTTGCAGACCTGCAGACTCCCTCTTGCTGACCGGAAGAACCGAATTTGCTCTGAAGCTGTGCTGGGGAAAATGGTGGCCACCAGATTGCAGTAGGCCTCACTGTCGCATGGGCCTTAGCATGTCATCTGCTGCACGTCTCCTCTTGCTCATCTGGGGGCTGTGACCTGTGGAAGCCGCTGCTTCCGTTGCTGTGCACTTCAGCCCGACGTCGGCGAGGCTGAGCGCTGCTGGCCGAGACCGCTGCCTGTGGAGAGTGTGGTGACCGCTGTGCTGTGGCGAGCGGCGGTGCCTGGGAGAGGACCAGACGCGGACCTTGGTGGCTGAGGAAGCCCTCCTGGAACGAAGCGGAACGACCACTGGAACCCCTGCATGCCCATCGGTGCTGGTGGAGGTGAGTGGGGCCAGGGCCCGGCGGAGGCCTGAGCTGCGGAGGCGGGGTTGGGCCTTGTACCGGATCGCGAGCTGCGTTCGTCGTGGGGGGCCCTGTGCTGGACCTTGCCAAGGCGCGGTGTCCGGGAAGGGAGCCATCGGTGAGCCTGCTGTGCGATGGCTTTTTGGAGATCCCTGCCATATGCTTTTATGACTGAGTGGATTGCGAGTGACATCGCCTATAGATTGCAGCACTCCTCACCTCCTCTGCTCACTAACGGACCTAGGCCATGAGCCCTCGGCCTAGATTAAGTGGGCGTTGGCGGGGGCGGTAGTCGTTGCTGTGCTGTAACTCTGTGCCGCCTGGCCTCCTGTGCGGCGCCCATAGACTCCATTTCCTTGGCCTGCGGTGCGCTGCCACTCCCCGACCTATTATATCAAACACCTGACCTGCTTGGACGTGTCCTCAGGTGAGTAATTGTCAATGTAGCTGGGGCCTCATCTAGTGGGAAAGTCTCTCAAATTCCCCACTGCAGAGGCCTGCTGTAGCATCAGACACTAGCCACATAGCGCTATAGTGGGACTGTGGGATTTAACTGTACATCGCAGGGGCGTGGCCAAGATGGCGGAGTGAGCGGACGCGTCTCCTCGAGGCTCCTCCGACCCAACCAGGCCCGGGCCATAAACTATAGCATTTCTCCCCCCCCCCCGCTGTAGCAAAGCAGGGGTCGGGAACCAACACCGGGACATTGGGGTCCCCGGAAAAGTTGAGCGGTGATCGGCGGAGCAGCGGAGCAGCGGAGCAGCGGCGGTGTCCGGACGCCCGGAGCCATCCGAAACCGGGAGAGCTGTGACGAGATCGTCGGAGGCGGCTGCACCGGGTTGGCGGCCGCGCTCGGCTCAGAGGACAGGCGCATCGACCCAGCACCAGTTCCGGCAGCGCCGAGAGGTCCTGCAGCGGCTGCGGATTGCCGAACGGGACGGCCCGACGGAGGTGCAGGTAGCGGCCCGGAGAAATAAATTGAGGCCGCGGCTGCGGCCTAGAAGGGGAGGAGCTCCGATGGGCCGCTGCCTATACCAGCACTTACTGCGCCACCGGGGCCGCCTCTCGCTCTCCCCCCTGACCATAGGATCCATGTGAGAGCCCAGGACGCCGGGGTCTGAAGCACGGCCGCAGCAGCGACAGTTCGAGTTACGACGGCGCGGCCGGGTCTGCGGCAGGAGGCGGCCATTTTGCCGCCTAGAACTCCGGACTGCAGAGACAGCTGCAGGACTCGTGGCCTAGACCGCGGGCCGGAACGCACCACGGGACCGACTTGGACAGGGCCCCTCAGAAGAGCGGAAGGGCCGCTTCACCCCCGCACAGACAGAGATCACCTGCCACCCCGGCACCTCAAGGTTATCAGCTCCCCAGGATTCACCCACATTATAAGGTGAGGAGCAGTTAAGGCCCAACGTTGGAAGTGGGAGGCCCTGTAAATCCCCCGAAATCCCGACTGGGGCAAGTTCAAATTGGACAAGGGGGGGACACGGCTCCCGTGGGCCCTCAGGGTACGGACAAAACCTCGCATAGTGCACAGGCCCCCACTTTTCCTCCACGAGCGGCAACCACCTGCCGGCCCGACATTGCAGGCGAGACACGACCCCCGGGCAGCAGTGTCAGCGACAGGGCCCATCATTTAGGGGTGCATCAGAGGTCTATCAACCCACCCGCCGGAGGCTCCAGCACAGTGGTTGGCAACGACCTTGGATCGGCGGGGGCGGACTCGACGGTGCGGCCCCGATCATCGGGCCCAGGCAGTGCTCCTCCTGGGTAGCCCTGGGCGGCCGCCCAGACTCAGTGGCACAGCCTGAAGGGCGAACGGACCCGCACGAGTGAGGAGGGCACCAATTCCCCACGGACTGATCTGGGAGAGCGGGGTGAACGGTGGCAGAGGATAAGTTAAAGAGTAAGGGCCCTGTGCCCACGCCCTGACCCGAGCGAGAAAGGTTACGTGCCAGGCAGTGGCGGAGCGGGGAGCCTTCGCCGGTACCACACGACATACAGAAGGCACGTGACAAGAGGAAGGGACCACATACAGCCACACAGCAGGCCAGGGATGGAGGGCAGAGGAAGAAAGGGTATCGCACCCTCCTCGAGATGCTGAACAAGGCCGAAAACAAAGGGGACAGAGGTCAGCCGTCCCCGGGATCCTCCAAAGCACAACGGGACTCAGAAGAGGAAGAGGTGCCCATCATGAGGTCCTTCATGGAGTCTGTAGGAGAGTAGGGTCTGCAATCCTATGATCACCCAGATTTTTTGCTTTTGTTTCACTGGTTTACGACTTTCTCTGGCTGTGGGCCTGCTAATCAGACCCACAGCCTGGCTGTTCTCTTTCTAAATTACGATATGTACCCTAGGTGCATTTACCCATTTGTGCTGGGCCACCTTATCAGACCCCGTAACGCAGGGCATAGGTGTACCCAGGGCCGCTAGGGGCTGAAGCATGTATTATGCCACCCCTGGCTGGCCTCCTAAATTTGACACAACTGGCTGCACGACAGCTGGGGCGAAGACGTGTAACCACCCTTCGCTTTAGGTATAGTAGCTCTATATCTAACCATACCATGGACACCCGAGTTCCTATCAGTCACTCCTATGGCAGGCCTTAACAATCCTGAAGGCAGAGTGCGTGGGCTCGTGTGAGCTAGGTTCAGGCCCGAGCCGAGCCCGGTTGCAGCTTGCGGAATCAAGACCCAATAGCTGTTCCATGATAACGCGTACCATATCGGTAACTCCGGTGTCGCGTTATCAAGGCATGTCGAGTAAGGTGTCATACGAATCGGGATGCTGCCCTCTCACCAACCCTGGCGATGAGGTTAGCATCCCACCCTTCTAGAGGGACACGACATGTACGTAACTGTGAACCCCGGTTAAAGTTAACTGAAGCCTCAGCTCCACAAAATGGATGCTGCCACCACAGACACAAGTCTGACCTCCTGCTGGGTGGGGCATCTCCCCGCATCAATGAGAACTGCGCTGATCATCTCTTTACTCAAGCCCGGGAAATCTGCATCGCACTGCGACTCATATAGGCCCCTCTCTTTATTGACGTGTGATGTGAAAATTCTAGCAAAACTCATTGCCACTCGAATTAGCTTACTGCTGCCTAACCTGATCCTCCCGGATCAGGCGGGCTTTGTCCCAGGGAGGGCTACATCCCACAATCTCCGCACCTTTTTTTCTGTGTACGACTCTGTACATGAGGACCTGCCCATGGCGGCCATCTTTTTGGATGCCACCAAGGCATTTGATTCCCTGGAGTGGGATTACGTCTTTGGGGTACTAAACCGCATGGGGTTCCCGGCCATCTTCGTTTCCTGGATAAAACTGCTTTACACGCGGCCCACGGCCAAAGTCCTTATTAATGGGCAGCTTTCCCCTGACTTTGAGATCTCTAGAGGTACGAGGCAGGGGTGCCCCCTATCCCCCCTGCTCTTTGCAATCGCCACGGAACCCCTTGCTGCCAAACTGCGGCAACATTATAAGGATAGCGCGCTGCGTTGCTTCCAGCGACAAATACTCATATCCATGTACGCAGACGATATCACGCTGTATGTCCGGCACCCTCGGGACAACCTACACCCCTTACTTAGGGAATTCATTAGATTCGGGACTCTCTCGGGAGTGCAAATAAATTGGGCCAAATCGTGCATATTCCCCCTCACGGCGGCCACTCAGGCCTTCCCATTGGAATATCCGCTCACTTGGACTGAAGGTGATTTTAAGTACCTTGGGATCCACATTGAGAGGGACCGGGAAGCGCTTATGAGAGCGAACTATGGCACTGCCATTAGTAGGATTGAAGACCAGGTCACGAGGTGGGTGTCACTTCCCCTGTCGATGGCGGGCAGGGCTTCTTTGATTAAAATGGTTGTGCTTCCGCAGCTGCTTTACCTGTTTCTCAACATACCTTTCCACCCTGGTACATACTTTTTTAAGAGACTAAGATCTGAAATGCTCAAATTGGTGTGGGGTGGAAAGCAAGCTAGGCTCCAGTGGGAGATTCTGACACGGCCCTATGTGCGGGGAGGGTTCGGTGTACCTGATTTTGAGCTATACTTCAGGGCAGCCCAGGCGCACTATGCTTACTTCTGGGTGAGGCAGCCGAGATACATGCCACAACTGGCTGCGGAACACTGGCTGGCGCACCCCACGCCTATCGAGGGAGCTCTGTATGCCGTTGTTGAGGGGAGGGATAAGACCCCGAACACTTTATCTAGCACTATCACGGCCTGGTTACACATTTGTGCCTCACTGGGGCTGCAGTTCCTCTACGCTCCATGTATGCCCCTGGCTTATCACCCACAATTGCAGTTGCTGCAGGAAACTGGCTTCCAGCGCTTACTATCTAAAATCCATGTCCAAACGTGGGGGGATCTATATCATAATGGCGAGTTCCGTACGAGGGATCATTTGTTTGGTACCATACACCCTACCTCACTAGAGGTGTTTTACTACATGCGCTTGCGACATGGGCTGCAAGCCCTTACACCTGAATTTCCGCACGAGCCACCGATCCTCATACCCCTGCAACACATACTGCAACTTGAGAATCCATATAAGCTTGTGTCCACGTTGTACAGATCAGTTAGAACACACACTGACTTCACCACACTTCCTGCCAAGGCGAAGTGGGATCAGGAGCTGCCTGCCCCACTCACCGATCAACAGTGGGAATTTAGCTTACTACAGACAGAACGTATCTCATCCAGCAGCAGGTATAGAATCATCCACTACAAATTTGTGCACCGATTGTATTATACCCCGGCTCGATTACGCAGATTTGGGCTGCGAGACACTGATAATTGCGACCGGTGTGGGGCCCCTGGAGCTGACTTTCTACATCTTGCCTGGGAATGTGCCACGGTACGTCAGTATTGGGATCTAGTATTTCAGGCCCTCTCTACAATGATCAATGTTACGGTGCTACCAACTCCTGAGATGGCGCTATTGGGTTGGGTCGTACCCCTGCAGGCGGCTCACCGCAAGTACGTCGCGTTAGCCTTGTTGCTAGCCAAGCGGAGGGTGGCCTGTAGATGGGGCAGAGGCAGGGCGCCCAAATTCAAGGAATGGATACGGGACCTGGTGTATTGTCAGGAACAACTGCACACGTATGCGGAGTTACTGCCGCTCTCATCCAGGCCGACTGATGTCTGGGCCCCGCTGCAATGCTACCTGATAACGGAAGCACCGAGTGAAGATGAATTGTGAACTGTAATGCTGTTCTAGGTGTAATGGGGAAGGGGTGCTGACCCGCTTTGGACCTACCTGCAACTTTGTATGCCCTGTGACTGCACTATGCACTTTACCCCCCTTGCCATGTCTCTGAACTGTCCTTGTTGCTCCACTCACCTGTATGCCTTACCCGCCCATGGTCCACCTGGTTGCTGCGGGATGCTGTTCCCCCCCCCCCCCTCCGAAATCTGCTTGCTTGTGGTGCACACGCTTATGGCAATGTTGTTTTGTTTGTTTTCACTGTTCTCTTTTTAACCAAAAAACGACAAAAGTAAGACGCATTTATATGCTTCCTATACCTGTGCTGTTACTGATGCTATTTGCTATATATACAGCTTCGCAACGCAATATTGCCTTTTCGCTGATACTTATTTGTGATTACTGAAATGTGCTATGGCAGCCGGCCTCCGGGTTGTGGCAGTATGCTGTGTATACTTAACGGTACTAAATAAACGTCTTGCACCAAAAAAAAAAAAAAAAAAAAAAAAAGTCTGACCTCCTGCTGCTGGGAGTCCTTCCAGCGAGGAGCACTTGGACAAAGGGTTTCCTGTCGAGGGCGCTGTTCGCACCGTCCCAGACAGGGTTTGTGTATTCTGGGTAGGTAGGGCTTTGGCGAGAAGGTGACTGCGAAGTGGCACCCCGGTGCTCACTACGCATCTGCCGGTTAGAACCAGTTCCAGGGGCGACAGCCCTGGCCTGGGGAAAGTCCGGCAGGGGAGAGGGGCGTAACTACCCCCCTTCCTGGTCCCACCCTTAGGGCAGGACCTAGTCATGTACCCACCCCTTTCTTTAGGATAAAGACCGGAGCGGGGACCCTTCCAAATTAGATCATCTTTGAATCAAGAACTACTTTCTACGAAAGGACACTCAAGACTCTTCTCAAGATTTCTCCCTTGTGGCTAAGGAGTAGTCACCCTGCATCAGCGGGCACCACCTAAGAACTCTGCGGTTTGCTGCAAGTCCTTCCTCAAGGATCCGACGGCCCAGCTCGACGAGAACCGGCTTCCCTGGCACCTCTGACCTCTACCCACGTCATCAGCTCAGCTGTGATCTGTGGGTGCGACGAGACCTCGAGGGACCGGCCATCATCAGAACCTGCACGCTCTTAAAAACCAGCACGACCATCGAGGTAACTCTCTGGTGAGTGCTCTGGGGTCCGAGAAGCCCCGACCCTGAGCCGCTCTAGCACCGAAGTGCAGTCTCCCAGCATCTCCACGATCTGCGTGGGGCCCTTCCGCTCGCTGCTCAGCACGTTGTCTGGTCACTCGCCGCTGGCTTGTGCCCTTCTGTGACGACATCCGAGAATCATCACTGCTGGTCTGGTTGCTCCAGACTGGCCCTTGCTTCCATCTTTGCGAGAAGCACCCCGGACCCTCCTGGTCCACTCAAGACGCCATCTTAGGCCCACCACGTGGCCCTGAGATCTGCCAAGGCTTGTTGCCCCATCCTGGGCCCAGCGACGCCGACAGCATCATCCTTCGTGGGACAGCTCGCACCTCCACCGTGGTCGCCGACAACGCCTCCTGGTCCGTGAGACTGCAGAGCCTAGCGTCGCCCACTCACCTGGTCGAGGTGACGGCCAACCGGTGCCTTCCTGGTACCCTCTGACTACTGGCTAGTAGTACGAACTTGGTCCCCTCTGCTTTCAGGTTTCATCAATCTCCGATCCAGGCTTGGATCTCTACGAACTATTCAGCACTGGTCGCCGGCCAGCAACTCCTTTCTTCCGGCTCCTGGCTCGTCAGCGAAGACCCCGACGCCTGTAAGACTTGTGCAGCCGCAGCCCTCGTGGCTAGGTAACTCGGCATTTCGGTGCCTGCATAGCCTCCTTACTCTAGGGTCCCGAGTCCCTCGCTTCCGACTTGCCTTATCGGGTCCGCCCGAGACCTTAACCTTTCCGTGTCCCCGGACACTTGTTTGAATTGTGCACTTGAAGTATTTGCTAAAGAGATTTGGTTTGTGCTTAGTACCCTGTCCTCATAAAGAGTACAGGGCTGTTGTGATTCTTAATAAATATCCTGTTTATTTTCATAACACTTGTGTGGTGTCCTTTCACTGGGTGTTCAAGGGGTACATGTGTGGTAAACAGCTGGCTTAACACGCCCTCTCGAGTCTTTAGCCTTAGACTGCTCGTATCCACGCTACTAGGATAGCTGGTCTATAGGTTGACTTACAACCAAACACCATAAGGGTCGTTGGAACGATACATAGCGGTCGCTAGAATAGCGAACGTTGCATATCGGGCCAACTTCTCACATTGGTGAGCAGCGGTTGGGATTTGAGCTTGCTGTTGTTTTGCCACACGTATCCTAAGAATATCTTGTTGAAAGATCACACAAGTACTGTTAGTACATATAACTAAAGCTTAGAATACTCTGAGTTCTACTGAACCAGCTGTTGTAGCTCCTCAAGGCTTAGCACACCTTGGCTACAACTCTTAGCAAGGGTACAGTAGGTAAACACGTAGTGTAGGTAGGTGCATCACTTACACCACACTAGAAACAGTATGTCGGACAAAGGAGGAAACTCTGGGTCTCCCCTTATGTCAGTTGACCCTCCACAGGTCATCCCTTCAGGATATACTGTGCTGAGCTTCAAGGAGTTAAGACGTCTGTGTCACTCCAGGAAGATTCAGCAGGGGTCTAACCCCACAACGTCCTTTCTGATTGGTCTCTTGGAGACTTATGATGCCAGAAGAGCTGAGAAACTTCGTAGCTCTTCTAATCCAGAAGGAGACATGCCTCCCCTCGAGGGAACCCGGGACGATCCTGACCTCATCCACCTCGCAACTGAGAACGAAGATGTGGAGGAGGATGAGGATGAGGATCTCTCTGGGGATGAGGCAGATAAGGGACAGGTAGAAGTCGTCAGACTAAGCAGGTCCAACTTAAGCAAACATGATAGCGGTACTGGGGGACCCCTGGGGCCACTATCAGGTCAGCTTAACATTGGGAATGGACGAGCCAGATCTCTGTCGAGAGGCTCTGGCAGATCCCTTCAAACCAATGGCTCTCACAACTCGTCTCAGAGAGGGATGACGTCCCCTCAGAGGAGAGTGTACGAAGCTAAGGAAAGGGCAGCTAATCTGAGGATCGAAAGGGAAGAACTTGCCCTAGCCAAAGAAAGGCTTGCCTTTGCGAGAGAGCAACAGTTAAGTGGGGTAGTCCCCACTGGTGGCAGCAATGTACCTAGTAATAGGGAAAAGAGTTTCGATGCGAAACACCTTGGTAAGATAGTGCCCCCCTTTAAACAAGGGGACGACATCCACAAATGGATTACTGCTTTGGAGAGGGCCTGCACTGTACAGGGTGTTCCCCAGAGTCAGTGGGCAGCTATCTTGTGGCTCTCCTTTGAAGGAAAAGGAAGAGACAAGCTCCTCACCACAAGGGTGGAGGATGCTAACAATTACCAAATCTTGAAAAATACACTCGTTGAAGGGTTCGGCCTAACCACTGAGCAGTACAGGGTGCTGTTCAGGGATACCCAGAAAACGCAGTCTCAAGATTGGTCTGATTTTGTCGATTGTGCCACTAAGGCTTTTGAGGGCTGGTTGCTGGGCAGTAAGGTTACTGATTATCAAGGATTGTATAATTTGATGATGAGAGAACAAATTTTAAACAATTGTCAGAACCAGTTGTTGCATCAGCATCTTGTCGACTCGGATCTGACCTCTCCCCAAGAATTGGGAAAGAAGGCAGACAGATGGGTTCGTACCAGAGTTAAACAGAACCAGGGCCAGAATCAAGGTGGTCAGAAGAAAGCAGACCAAAAGGGTAAAGATTCTAAAGGGGAACAAAGTGACCAGAAGTCTTCGACAGGTCCCCAACAACCCAAAGAGGGTGGGGGTCAGGCTCCCCAAAAGAAGAAAGAAGGCCAATCCAAAAGATGGTGCCAGTACTGTAAAAGTAAATCTCACTGGTTTAGTGAGTGCACCAAGAAAGGAGGAGGGCAGACTCCTGCCACTGCAGCCCCTAAGGCACCTGTGCCCCCTAGTACAGTCAGCAGTGGTAGTGCGCCTCCCAAGGGTTTAGTAGGGTTAACCCTGGGTTCTGAGGGGCGTGACAACTTAGTTGGCACACTCACTCAGGCTGTCCTTGTCAGTACAGGGGACGCGGACGTATCCCCTGACGTAAGCCCCAATACTTTGGGCAAATACCGACAGACGCCTTTCATAAATGGAAAGATGGCTCAGGCCTATAGGGACACTTGTGCCAGCGTCACCATGGTGACGCCTAACTTTGTGGACCCTGGACAGATCATGCCAGGTACAGAATTCCTGGTGACCAATGCAAGCAATGTCACTACCAATCACAGTATGGCAATTGTAGCTTTCTCCTGGGGAGGGGTAACTGGCCAAAAGAAGGTTGTAGTTAGTCCAGACCTCCCAGTGGATTGTTTGTTGGGCAATGATTTGGAGTCATCACAATGGTCAGAAGTGGAGCACCGGACTCACATGGAAATGTTAGGTTTGCCAGCACATGTGTTCGCTGTGACTAGGTCACAGGTCAGGAAGTGCCCCACTGAACAGGTGCTGGATCCTGGAACAACGGACCAGACACCTCCCAAGAAAAAGAGCAGTAGGGTTAAGGCTGCGCCTTCCCCCTTGCCCCAGGTCGAGGATCAAGTCTCCGAGGAGGCTGACCTACAGGAATTGCGGGAAACTGAGCCTAGGGAATTCGAACTTGATCAAGTTGAATTCTTGGGTTCAGGGGGACCCTCAAGGGAAGACCTGGGGAAGGACCAGTTAGACTGCCCTTCTCTTGAACCCCTCAGACAGCAGGCTGCTGCTGAGGCTGCTGGGAACGCCACAGGTACCCACAAGGTATACTGGGAAGATGGACTCCTGTACACTGAGTCAAGAGACCCCAAGCCTGGCATGACCAGGAGGCTGGTCGTACCCTTGTCTCAGCGTGGTTTCCTACTTACCTTGGCCCACGAGATTCCCTTAGCAGGTCACTTAGGCCAGACGAAAACGTGGGACAGGCTTGTCTCACACTTTCACTGGCCTCACATGAACGAAGATACCAAGGAGTTTTGCCGCTCCTGTGTCACTTGCCAAGCCAGTGGTAAGTCAGGTGGCACGACAAAGGCCCCCCTTATACCAATGCCTGTGGTGGGGGTGCCCTTTGAACGGGTGGGGATCGACATCGTCGGTCCCATGGAACCACCTACAGCATCAGGGCACAAGTTTATACTGGTGGTAGTGGATCATGCCACCAGGTATCCTGAAGCTATTCCCCTTAGGACCACTACAGCACCTGTTGTGGCAAGAGCCCTAGTTGGAGTATTCTCCAGAGTGGGCTTCCCTAAGGAGGTCGTCTCCGACAGAGGTGCAAACTTTATGTCGAGCTACTTAACTGCTATGTGGAAGGAATGTGGTGTTAACTACAAGTTCACTACACCCTATCATCCACAATGCAATGGGCTTGTTGAGAGATTCAACAGGACCCTAAAAGGGATGATTCATGGACTACCGGAAAAGCTTCGGCGTAGATGGGACGTCCTGATCCCCTGCCTCTTGTTCGCCTACAGAGAAGTCCCACAGAAGGGGGTTGGCTACAGCCCTTTTGAACTTTTGTACGGGCATCCTGTAAGGGGACCCCTGTGTTTGGTGAAGGAAGGATGGGAGAGACCTCTCAAAAAGCCTGCAGCCAACATAGTGGACTATGTGCTTGGCCTCCGCTCGCGGATGGCTGAATACATGGAAAAGGCATCTGAAAACCTTAAGGCCAGCCAAGAACTCCAAAAAGCTTGGCATGACCAAAAGGCTGTCTTGACTGTTTACCAGCCCGGACAGAAGGTGTGGGTGTTGGAGCCAGTGGCCCCAGCAGCACTCAAGGACAAATGGTCCGGGCCCTACACCATCCTGGAGAAAAAGGGAGAGGTCACCTACTTGGTCGACCTGGGAACTCCCCGGAGCCCCCACAGGGTGCTTCATGTCAACAGGCTAAAAGCATATGTCGACAGGAAGGACATGAGTTTGCTCATGGCCCTAGATGAGGGACAGGAGGAGGAGAGTGACCCTCTCCCCGACCTGCTCACTCAGAATCCTGACGATGGATCGGTAGATGGTGTTGTCTTTTGTGGCAGCCTCTCCGAACATCAACAGAGAGACTGTAAACAGGTTCTTCAGTCTTTCAGACATATGTTTTCTCTAACACCCAGCCAGACCGATTGGTGCACCCATGAGTTGACACTGGTGACAGCCTGCCCGTGAAGAGTAAAATCTACAGGCAGCCTGATCACGTTAGAGACTGCATCAAGAGTGAAGTGCAGAAAATGTTGGAGCTGGGAGTCATTGAACCCTCGGATAGCCCTTGGGCTAGTCCCGTAGTTCTAGTGCCGAAACCTCACACCCAGGGTGGTAAGAGAGAGATGAGGTTTTGCGTAGACTACAGGGGTCTCAATGCAGTCACTAAGACTGACGCCCACCCGATACCAAGGGCAGACGAGCTTATCGATAGATTGGCTTCGGCCAACTACCTAAGTACGTTTGACCTGACAGCTGGGTATTGGCAAATCAGGTTAGCTGAGGACGCCAAGCCTAAAACCGCATTTTCAACCCCTGGTGGGCATTATCAGTTCGTGGTGATGCCCTTCGGTCTGAAAAATGCACCTGCCACCTTCCAACGGTTGGTGAATCAAGTCCTTACTGGGCTGGATGACTTCTGTGCGGCGTATCTTGACGATATCGCTGTCTTTAGCTCCACCTGGGAGGATCACCTGGTCCACCTGCGGAAGACATTAGAGGCACTGCAAGCCGCAGGTCTCACTATCAAGGCCACCAAGTGCCAGATAGGGCAGACACAGGTTGTATACCTGGGCCACCTTGTAGGTGGAGGTCAGGTTCAGCCACTGGAGAGCAAGATACAGTCAATCAGGGACTGGGCTCCTCCAACCACCCAGACTCAGGTTCGAGCTTTCTTGGGCCTGACTGGATACTACCGGAAGTTTGTCAGGAACTATGGTTCCATTGTGACACCATTAAACGAACTGACAAGCAAGAAAATGCCAAAAAAGGTTCAGTGGACAGCGAGCTGTCAAAAAGCATTCGATGACCTAAAGCAGGCCATGTGCACGGCGCCTATCCTCAAGAGTCCGGACTACTCCAAACCATTCATTGTCCAAACAGATGCTTCTGAGTTGGGTGTGGGAGCTGTTCTTTCTCAACTGAATTTTGATGGTCAAGACCAGCCCATTGCTTTTATAAGCAGAAGGCTGACCCCTAGAGAGAAGAATTGGTCAGCTATTGAGAGGGAGGCCTTTGCTGTGGTTTGGGCCCTGAAGAAGCTGAGGCCATACTTGTTTGGCACTCACTTCAAGATTCAGACCGACCATAAGCCCCTCTTGTGGCTAAATCAGATGAAGGGTGAAAACCCCAAACTGCTTAGGTGGTCCATTTCCCTACAGGGGATGGACTTTACAGTGGAACATAGACCTGGTACTGATCATGGCAATGCCGATGGGCTCTCCAGATATTTCCACTTAGAACAAGAAGACTCACCTGGTCAAGGTTAGCTTATTGTTCCGACGTTTGGGGGGGGGTCATGTAGGAGAGTAGGGTCTGCAATCCTATGATCACCCAGATTTTTTGCTTTTGTTTCACTGGTTTACGACTTTCTCTGGCTGTGGGCCTGCTAATCAGACCCACAGCCTGGCTGTTCTCTTTCTAAATTACGATATGTACCCTAGGTGCATTTACCCATTTGTGCTGGGCCACCTTATCAGACCCCGTAACGCAGGGCATAGGTGTACCCAGGGCCGCTAGGGGCTGAAGCATGTATTATGCCACCCCTGGCTGGCCTCCTAAATTTGACACAACTGGCTGCACGACAGCTGGGGCGAAGACGTGTAACCACCCTTCGCTTTAGGTATAGTAGCTCTATATCTAACCATACCATGGACACCCGAGTTCCTATCAGTCACTCCTATGGCAGGCCTTAACAATCCTGAAGGCAGAGTGCGTGGGCTCGTGTGAGCTAGGTTCAGGCCCGAGCCGAGCCCGGTTGCAGCTTGCGGAATCAAGACCCAATAGCTGTTCCATGATAACGCGTACCATATCGGTAACTCCGGTGTCGCGTTATCAAGGCATGTCGAGTAAGGTGTCATACGAATCGGGATGCTGCCCTCTCACCAACCCTGGCGATGAGGTTAGCATCCCACCCTTCTAGAGGGACACGACATGTACGTAACTGTGAACCCCGGTTAAAGTTAACTGAAGCCTCAGCTCCACAAAATGGATGCTGCCACCACAGACACAAGTCTGACCTCCTGCTGCTGGGAGTCCTTCCAGCGAGGAGCACTTGGACAAAGGGTTTCCTGTCGAGGGCGCTGTTCGCACCGTCCCAGACAGGGTTTGTGTATTCTGGGTAGGTAGGGCTTTGGCGAGAAGGTGACTGCGAAGTGGCACCCCGGTGCTCACTACGCGTCTGCCGGTTAGAACCAGTTCCAGGGGCGACAGCCCTGGCCTGGGGAAAGTCCGGCAGGGGAGAGGGGCGTAACTACCCCCCTTCCTGGTCCCACCCTTAGGGCAGGACCTAGTCATGTACCCACCCCTTTCTTTAGGATAAAGACCGGAGCGGGGACCCTTCCAAATTAGATCATCTTTGAATCAAGAACTACTTTCTACGAAAGGACACTCAAGACTCTTCTCAAGATTTCTCCCTTGTGGCTAAGGAGTAGTCACCCTGCATCAGCGGGCACCACCTAAGAACTCTGCGGTTTGCTGCAAGTCCTTCCTCAAGGATCCGACGGCCCAGCTCGACGAGAACCGGCTTCCCTGGCACCTCTGACCTCTACCCACGTCATCAGCTCAGCTGTGATCTGTGGGTGCGACGAGACCTCGAGGGACCGGCCATCATCAGAACCTGCACGCTCTTAAAAACCAGCACGACCATCGAGGTAACTCTCTGGTGAGTGCTCTGGGGTCCGAGAAGCCCCGACCCTGAGCCGCTCTAGCACCGAAGTGCAGTCTCCCAGCATCTCCACGATCTGCGTGGGGCCCTTCCGCTCGCTGCTCAGCACGTTGTCTGGTCACTCGCCGCTGGCTTGTGCCCTTCTGTGACGACATCCGAGAATCATCACTGCTGGTCTGGTTGCTCCAGACTGGCCCTTGCTTCCATCTTTGCGAGAAGCACCCCGGACCCTCCTGGTCCACTCAAGACGCCATCTTAGGCCCACCACGTGGCCCTGAGATCTGCCAAGGCTTGTTGCCCCATCCTGGGCCCAGCGACGCCGACAGCATCATCCTTCGTGGGACAGCTCGCACCTCCACCGTGGTCGCCGACAACGCCTCCTGGTCCGTGAGACTGCAGAGCCTAGCGTCGCCCACTCACCTGGTCGAGGTGACGGCCAACCGGTGCCTTCCTGGTACCCTCTGACTACTGGCTAGTAGTACGAACTTGGTCCCCTCTGCTTTCAGGTTTCATCAATCTCCGATCCAGGCTTGGATCTCTACGAACTATTCAGCACTGGTCGCCGGCCAGCAACTCCTTTCTTCCGGCTCCTGGCTCGTCAGCGAAGACCCCGACGCCTGTAAGACTTGTGCAGCCGCAGCCCTCGTGGCTAGGTAACTCGGCATTTCGGTGCCTGCATAGCCTCCTTACTCTAGGGTCCCGAGTCCCTCGCTTCCGACTTGCCTTATCGGGTCCGCCCGAGACCTTAACCTTTCCGTGTCCCCGGACACTTGTTTGAATTGTGCACTTGAAGTATTTGCTAAAGAGATTTGGTTTGTGCTTAGTACCCTGTCCTCATAAAGAGTACAGGGCTGTTGTGATTCTTAATAAATATCCTGTTTATTTTCATAACACTTGTGTGGTGTCCTTTCACTGGGTGTTCAACGGGTACATGTGTGGTAAACAGCTGGCTTAACACGCCCTCTCGAATCTTTAGCCTTAGACTGCTCGTATCCACGCTACTAGGATAGCTGGTCTATAGGTTGACTTACAACCAAACACCATAAGGGTCGTTGGAACGATACATAGCGGTCGCTAGAATAGCGAACGTTGCATATCGGGCCAACTTCTCACAGAGTCTCTCTTCAACTCCCTCTGAGAAGACTTCAGCGCCTTGAAACAAGAAGTAGCGGGCGAGGTACGAGAGATCAGGAGAGAGGTGGACAGCCTTGGTGAAAGGGTGGCCAGCATTGAGGACACGGGGCGAGCTAGAGATGAGTTACTGGAGCAGCTACAGCAAGAAGTTATCCACCTGAAAGATCAACAGCTGGACCTGCAGGCCCACAGCGAAGACCTAGAAAACAGGTCTCGGCGGAGTAACATTCGGGTCCGGGGGGTGCCATCCAAAGAAGAAGAAGGCACAGACATGGAGGCGTACCTACAAGCCTTATTCCGGGACATTCTCGGGTAGCCGGCAGACTTCCCCATCAGGATCGACAGGGCTCACAGAGTGGGGCTAGCGAAGTGGGCCCCTGCACCCCCGGACATCCTAGCTTTCCTACCTGACTACCCGCTTAAAGAGCGCATCCTCAAAGAAGCACATAAACGCCAGTCCTTGCAATTCCGAGGCCAGCCAGTGGCCCTATTTCAGGACCTTTCCTCAATTACGTTACAAAAATGCAAAACCTTTAAACCTGCAACAGACTTCCTCAGAAGGAAGGAGGTACAATATGCCTGGGGCCATCCATTCCGACTGATATTTAGGTGGAACGGGGTCCAGCATCAAATCCGTTCGCTCCAGGATACATGCTCAGTGCTCGGCCTCACTCACGAAGATGAAGAGACTCTAATAAGATTGCCCCGACGTGCACCTAGGGATGACTGACAGCAAGTGAGGAGACGGCGCTCCCCTGCAGAACGCTCGAAACCTGATGCACACACTATCCAATCGGAAAAAGCCAATGCCATCCAGGAGGTGGCTAAAGACACTTCGTCCTTAGAATGATTGATCTCCGGGGGGGAGAACACACTAGCATGACTTTTTGAAAGTGGTCATGGGGGGAGGGGGGGTGCCGAGAGGACGCAATGGCTGGACGTCCACACAAGAACTCACCACAGACTGCGCCGTGAGAGGGCAGGTCTGGGACTATATTCTTTCATGGGAAAGTAGGGACAGTTGGGGTGGGGCACGGGAGGGGGAGAATTGTTGGGGTGGGTTTGCGTTGGGTGAGAGGGATGGCGGGAGGCGGGGGGCAAATGGGGGGTGGGGGGGATGGGACAGCTTAGGTGTTGGGGTTCGGGGGGGGGGGTCCTGCTTGTCCACAGGGTTTTTTAGAGTTTCTTTGGTCACTGCATGCCAGGTGCAACGCGCTACAATCGCGACTACCCACTTAAGATGTCGCACCCATTGAATATCCTCTCTCTTAATGTGAGGGGCCTTAATAACCCAATCAAAGGCCGAGCGATACTTTCCCTGCTGGAGCACTCTGCAGCAGATATCTGCCTCCTACAGGAGACGCATCTATTACCCAAAGACCACCACCGACTTAAGTCTCGGTCCTTCCCCCAGCAGTACTTCTCATCAGCAACTAAGAAAGTGGCGGGAGTGGCGATCCTGGTATCTAGATCCTTTGAAGGGCAGGTTCTGCAGAAGGAAGCGGAGATCAAGGGTAGGCTGCTGGTACACCGCTTTCTCATCGCAGGGCAGACACTCTTAGTGGGCACTATATATGTACCCAACGAGGGACAAGAGAAATTCCTACACACTGCACTAGAGTCAGCCACAGCTAACACCCAGCCACACTTGCTGCTAGCGGGCGATCTCAACTTAGTCTTTCACAACACAGCAGATCGCTCTGGACAGCATTGCGCTCAGGTGTGGGTGCTCTCTGGGGCGGGCAACGCATACCTCTCCGACCTGGGCCTGGTTGACCTTTGGAGGCACCTCCACCCACAAGCCACAGCGTACACCCACTACTCCGCGGCCCACAAAACCTACGCACGGCTCGATTACTTTCTGTGCTCCTCCCAGCTAGCGCTCCATGCGCGAGACGTGGACATCCTCCCGACCTCCCTGTCAGATCACTCCCCGGTGATGGCCTCCTTCCTCTTCCCACCCATGCCTAGCCCACAGCGACATTGGCGTCTGCGGGACGCCCTGCTCCAGAGTCCCTCTGTAATGGAGCGGATCAGGACCGCCATCACTCAATTGTTTTTCATAACGCCAACACAGACACTACCAAGGCCACGCAGTGGGCTGCACTCAAGGCGGTCCTCAGGGGAGAATTCATCTCTATCGCCACAGCTAACAACAGGAAACGCGCTCAGAAATGGGCTGAAATCGCCCAACGTGTGGCAGAGTTGGAACAGATGCACCAGCGCACTGGGGCGACTCGGGCGTGGCGCCAACCCTGTATGGAAAGAAAGATGCTGGCGGCCTTGGACCAGGATGTAGCGGAGTACGCAGCCCTGCGTCTCCGACATGCGTATTTCACTGGGGGGGATCACTGCGGGAAACTCTTGGCGAGTAAATTGCGGGCGCAGCGCCAAAAGCAGGGCATCAGAACCATCCGATCCAGCCCGGGTGAGCTTGTCACTGACGACGATGCCATCGCCACGGCTTTTGGGGATTTCTACAGCAACTTATATGCCGCAGACTCGCTTGACATACAGGCGGGCCAGGCTTACTTGGGAGGGGCACACCTCCCGTCCTTGAAAGAAGCACAGGCAGAGTTCTTTGATCAGCCCATAGGTCTGGAGGAAGTGATCTCGGCGATATCTCGCCTCAAACTGGGGAAATCTCCAGGCCCCGATGGATATTCGGCGGCCTTCTATAAAACCTTTTGTCAACAGGTGGCCCCACTGTTGCGAGATCTCTTCAATACATTCGATCAGCCCGGTGCCATCCCCGCGGATCTGCTAGAGGCGGCGATATCAGTTATAGCCAAACCTGGCTGAGATCATACTCGGTGTAGCTCTTACAGACCGATCTCCCTTTTAAATATTGACCTTAAGCTCTACACGGGCATTCACGCAAGTTAACTGGCGCCCTATAGGCAGCAATCAGTGGAGCCTGATCAAGCAGGCTTCATTCCCCAGCGGAAGACCAGCGATAACACTTAACGTGTCCTCCACCTCATAGAGGCCAGGTCGCGGACGAGGCCTGGCTGCATGCTGCTCACCGTCGATGCCGAAAAGGCATTTGATAGAGTGCACTGGCCCTATTTGGAGCTGGTCCTGCAGCGATTCGGAATGGGGGAAACACTGCGTTACCGCATATTGAACTGCTATGGCCAGCCTAATGCCACGGTTCGGGTTAATGGGCATACCTCCCCGCGCTTCCCAATTGGCAGGGGCACCAGGCAAGGGTGCCCGCTCTCCCCAATTCTATTTGCCCTCTACATGGAGCCACTAGCACAGCGGATCAGACACCACAACCTTATCAAGGGCATTCCATTCGGCGGGGACGTGCACAAGATTAGCCTCTATGCGGACGACATTCTGCTCTCCCTGATGGACCCAATGCAATCCTTCCGAGCGCTCTTTACTGAGCTCCACACTTTCACAGTAGCCTCAGGTTTTAAAATCAACGTAGAGAAATCGGAGGCCCTGAATATATCCCTGCCACCGGAGGTGCTTGCGGAGGCCCAAAGCGAGTTTCATCTACAATAGTCCGACCCCACTATCCCCTACCTGGGAGTACTACTGGCCCCCACCCCTCAGGCCACCACGGAGGCCAATTACACCAGGCTTCGCTCGCGCCTCAGTGACGAACTCAGGAGGTGGAAGCGACACACACTCTCCTGGCTGGGACGGATAGCGGCCGCCAAGATGACTCTGCTGCCACAGATCCTCTATGTGTTTCAGACACTCCCTTTGCGCCCCCCACGGGCTGGCTTCAGCGTACCCAGTCCGACTTGGCCCGCTTTGTTTGGAGCGGTCGGCGTCCGTGCTTTAAGCATGTGATTGCAATACTCCCCCCGCGCACGGTGGGGTGGGAGTGCCAGACCTAGCCTTATACTATCAGGCGACACAACTCCGCACTCTCGTGGAGTGGCACCAATTGGAGTCAGGCAAACACTGGCTCTTCCAGGACCAAGCTGTGGCGGGCAGGCCCCTACAGGGGATTCCGTTTTTACCGCGATGCCATAGACCTCCCAACCTCTACGCATCACAGATCATGAGCACCGTGCTAGACGTATGGGACAGAGTAGCAGTCACACACGACCTTACCTCGTTCCCTTCCCCGATGACCCCACTTTTTGATAACCCAGACTTTTCCCCAGGTCTGGACCCCAGGGCGTTCGCTACTTGGAGACGTTTACCATTTAGAGCTCTGGGGGACCTATTCGATCTCAACGGCATCCTTCCGTTTCAGAAGGTGAAGGAGGACTATGGCATACCAGAAGCTGACCGGCTGCACTATCTACAGGTCCGGCACTGGGCCTTACAGCCGGCGATCAAACCCGGCGTCCAGCGAATCCTCACCCCGTATGAAAAGTGGTTAATGACACGCACCTCGGATAAGAAACTGATCTCCGACCTATACCAGCACCTTCTCCTCGCCAACATTCACACCTACAATGCGGGGCAGGCCAGGTTGGAAAGAGACTTAGGGAGACAACTCACGCGCAAAGAATGGGAAGGCATATACCACAGAGCCAGACAATCCGCTTACCATACTGGCCTTACCGAAACTCTGACCAAAATGGCCACCTACTGGTACCACACACCAGATCGCCTGCACCAATGGGACCCCCGCATTAGTGATCGCTGCTGGAGGTGATGTGGGGAACCTGGCACACTAGAACACCTATTGTGGAGCTGTGACCGCTTACGACCCTATTGGAACTCGATCCTAGATGAAATAGACTCCCACTTAGACACCCAACTCCCCCGATTCTATTATGTTCTGCTTGGACTCCCTAACGCTTTGATGTACCCCTTGAAGTCCAGAAGAGGGAGGCTCATAGCAATTGCGCTGGGGGCAGCCATCCAGAACATTGTAGCGCACTGGAGGACCACTCAACCTCCCCCACACACAGGCTGGCTCCATAGGCGAAGGATGATATTGGGGATGGAGAAGCTGACATTAGCGAAGGAGGGGAGGGGAGAAGACTTTGCAGACCTATGGCGGCCATTTCTGACTATGCTCAAGGGGGAGTTCAGGGAATTGAGCTGTCCGCGCTATTTGCTCTTGCTACGCCTCGCTGACACTCCACTCAAGGAACCTAAAACCCAGCCGCGCCGGCAGAAACCAAGGGCTGATGTCTGACCTATGGACTCATCGTGGCGAAGCAGTGATCTTTATTTACCTATTACTCTGTTTTGTGGACAAGGAGGGGGGGAGGAGGGGGTTCGGGCCTGGTTCTCCCGTTACAAGGCCCTATTCTTACGACAATGACAATATGATTGCTACCTTAAGCTTGGGGTCTTTGCCTTGCGATTTAATGCTATTGCATCTGATGGGGAATTGTGGCCCGCTTGTTTTTTGCTGTTCTGAAAACTCAATAAAAGATTTAAACCATAACTGTACATCACACTCTTCCTTGGCTTTGCCCCATCACCTGTGTAGGTGAGATCTACTCAACAAATCGGGGGAGAACTGATAAATCCCAGCCGCGCCTCACCTTTGAATCGCGTAGGACCCCTAAGACTCCGCAGAAGGCTGCTTCGGATTCTGAGGCTGATGCCCATGTGGGCCGCCAACATGCTGGAATCCATGCTGATGGCTATATAACGCACGCTGCAGTCTATCGAGGGCACGATGGCTACGGTGAACCATTGACTAGACCATATGTCTTCTCAGCTTGAGAAACAAAATACACAAGTGGGGGAGGTGGAGCACAGGGTTTCGGCGGCTCAAGATGGTTTAAGCTCGGTCACAGATAAAACTCTAATATGGAAAAAGTTTTTGCTCTTATCAAAGCAAAGAATGAGGACTTAGAAATGCGGTCCCGGAGCAATAATCTCCGCATTACTGGGCTGCCAGAGTCGACAAATGTGGACAAGATGGAGACTTATATTGAGTGTCTCATCTCAGACATCTTTGGCATGGAGCAATTATCCAGCATGCTCATAGGGGAGCGTGCTCACCATTCCTTAGCTGAGTGGCCGTTCCAGGGGCCCCTCCTCACCCTGTAATAGCAAGGGAGAAAGGTACTATTGTTCATCAGGGCAACACACTGGCCTTCTTCCCTGATTTTACGGTTGCCGTTCAGGCGGCTAGGTGCAAATTTGGCACTGTGAAGCAGTTTCTGCAAACTGAGGGGGTCCCCTACGCAATGTTCCTCTATTTTTTTTCCTCTGTGTGCGGCAGTGGAGGGTCTGCAACCATGGCTATGTGCGCCAGGAACCAAACCGCATGTGTCTGCGGCGCCAAATGGCCAAATGGCCAAATGGCACTCAAAACATTTTTCTTTAAAAAGTGAAAAGATTGTGCATTTTCACACATAGAGAACCACAATAAGGGTCCTAAGGGCAGTTTGCAAATTGGATAAGCACGCCATGACATGAATTGGTTACACTGGCAAGTACACTTCAAGTTTAGAAAAGCACAAGACTTCAATGGTGGTACCATCATAAGATTTTAATAAATATTCTTAACTGGAGCACAGTTCATTGGGTGGGGAAATGTTGCGAGCCTATATAATATCACATATACACAAGAAGGGAGAGGGCTGTTCAGACACGTCAAGAGGCATCCCTAGGTGGGTGACAGGGTTGCTTCTCACGGCGATCCTTGCCATTTTTCCAGTGCTGATAAACTCGGTCTAGGTCAACTTTCCCATTCAGGAGGAAGGCCTTTGTCCTCATCAGCATATCCAAATGCTTCTGCTCTAGTCTATTCCTCAATTTACTCTTGATAGTATTCATGAGGCTGAATCCTCGTTCACAATCTGCACTAGATGCTTGAAACGTTGCGCAGACATCAACAAACTGAGACACCCCACTATACTGAGCAGCATTGAAATTCAGTACAGTGAAATTCGCCATGTCTTGAAAGGTGGTAAATAACCCACCCTTTACATGTTCTGCCACCACATATTTATAGCCTCTGTACTGTCGAACAATATCTTCTGGTGTTTCACAATCACCCAGGGCCAAGACATTTTTATACTTTTCAACAAATCATTGAATATTCTCAGTCCCAAAATCAAAATGTTATTGTGTTGCTATTGCCTAGATTTCAAAACTTGCCCATTCTTTCAGTTCCACTTCAGGGAACCTTTTTTGCATGTGATCACAAAGAAGGGAAACAAAAGACAAAATAGGCCCACTGTCAAACTCTTGCTCAATTTGGCCAATCTTTGCTCTTGCATACTGTACAGCTTCAACAGTAGTCAAAGAACTTTTTTGGAATAATTTACACAAAGATGCAAATTCACCCAGAATGTCATTAAGTACTACAAGGGAAATATGTTAGTTGGAGTCCGATAGCTTTTTATAACAATATTTAGCAATTGGATCATTCTTCTCAACTTTCTCATGCTCAAAGAACTTAAGAACAGTCTGGTAATTACGAATTAGTGCACCAACAGCAAAATGCCTTGAAAGTCACCGGACTTCATTCAGTGGTCGAAAAGAGACAACTTCACATTCAGTGACCGTTGCAATTTCATCAAGCTTGGACTTCCTTGCAGGAGATCTGGAGAACACAGTGTAGACTGTCATCAATAATGTCTCAATCAATCACTCAATCAATCAATGCATTTCTAAAGCTTGCTACATACCTGTGAGGGTCTCAAGGTGCTGGAGGGGGGGGGGTGGGGGGGGCTGCTACTGATCGAAGAGCCAGGTCTTGAGAAGTCCTCTGAAGGCCAGCAGGTCCTGGGTCTGTGTAGGCTGGTAGGGTGAGCGTTTCAGGTCTTGGCGGCGAGGTAGGAGAAGGATCTGCCGCCGACGGTGGTTTTCCGGATACGAGGAACTGAGGCGAGGGCGAGGCTGGCAGAGCGGAGGCTGAAGGTGGGGGTGTGGAAGCTGAGTCGGTCGTTGAGGAATGTAGGTCCGGTGTTGTGTAGCGCTTTGTGTGCGTGGATGAGGAGTCTGAAGGTGTTCCTCTTGTTGATGGGGAGCCAGTGTAGGCTTCTCAGATGGGGTGTGATGTGGCTGCGCCGGGGGACGTCAAGGATCAGTCGTGCCGAGGCATTCTGGATTAATTGTAGTCGTCTCAGGAGCTTGGTTGTTGTTCCTGAGTAGAGGGCGTTCCCGTAGTCCAGTCTGCTGGTGACGAGGGCCTGGGTGACGGTTTTACTTGTGTCGGGGGGATCCATTTGAAGATCCTGCCGAGCATTCGGAGGGTGTTGAAGCAGGACGCGGAGACGGCGTTGACTTGCTTGGTCATGGAGAGAGCGGAGTCAAGGATGACCCCTAGGTTGATCGCGTGGTCCGTGGGTTCCGGGGCAGTGCCTAACAATGTGGGCCACCAGGAGTCGTCCCAGGCTGATGGGGTGGGTCCGAGGATGAGGACCTGCGTTTTGTCTGAATTCAGCTTCAGTCTGCTGTCCTTCATCCAGTCGGCGACGGCCTTCATTCCTCTGTGGAGATTGGCTTTGGTGGTGTGGGGGCTTCTGTGAGGGAGATGATCAGCTGGGTGTCGTCGGCATAGGAGATGATGTTAAGGCTGTGTTGTTGTGCGATGTGGGCGAGCGGGGCCATGTAGATATTGAACAGCGTTGGGCTGAGGGAGGATCCCTGAGGGACGCCGCAGATGATCTCGGTGGTCTTTGGGCAGAAGGGCGGGAGGTGGATGCTCTGGGTTCTGCCGGAGAGGAAGGATGTGGTCCAGGCCAGGGCCTTCTCTTGGATTCCATCGTTGTGGAGGCGTGCTGATAAGGTGCGGTGGCAGACTGTGTTGAAGGCTGCTGATAGGTCCAGGAGGATGAGGGCGGCTGTTTCTCCCTTGTCCATCAGGATCCTGATGTCGTCGGTGGCGGCGATGAGGGCGGTCTCGGTGCTGTGGTTGCTGCGAAAGCCGGATTGGGAAGGGTCCAGGATGTTGTTGTCATCGAGGTAGCGGGTTAGCTGTTTCTTGACAATCTTCTCTGTCACTTTTGCCGGGGACTGGCGCAGGGAGATGGGCCGGAAGTTCTTGAGGTCCTTGGGGTCTGCCTTGGGTTTCTTCAGTAGGGCGTTGATCTAGGTGTGCTTCCAGCTTTCCGGGAAGGTTGCTGTTTCGAAGGAGCTGTTGATTGCTTTCCAGAGGTGGGGCACAATGGTTGTGCTGTGCTGGCTTTGTTGAAAACGTGGTGAGGGCAGGGGTCAGGTGGGGATCCGGAGTGGATGGAGTTCATGGTTTTGATGGTGTCTTCGTCGCTGTCGGTGGACCAGGCGGTCAGGCGGCTGGTGCGGGTGGGGGTCGCGGGGGTGGTGGTCTCGGTGGTGGGTGCGGGGGTGTCGGAGTTTAAGCTGTCGTGGATCTCGGTGATCTTGCAGTGAAAGAAGGTGGCCAGGGCGTCGCACAGGTCCTGTGATGGTGGGATGTCGTTGGTGTTGGAGCTGGGGTTGGAGAGTTCTTTTATGATGCTGAAGAGCTCTTTGGTGTTGTGTGCATTGTTGTCTAGGTGGTCCTTGAAGGCGGTCCTTGAAGGCGGTCCTCTTGGTGGTCCTGATGAGTTGGTGGTGTCTGCGGGTGGCGTTCTTGTGGGCTGTGTGGCTGTCTGGTGTTCGGTAGTGGAGCCATTTCTTCTCCAGCTTCCGGCAGGTGTTCTTGGATGTCTGGAGGTCTTCGGTGAACCAGGCGGCTTTCTTGTTGGTGTGGTTGGTTGTGGAGATTTTGAGAGGGGCGAGGGCGTTGGCGCAGTCGTTGATCCACTGTTTGAGGTTGGTCGCGGTGGTGTCGGGCTCGATGGGGTCAGCAGGTGGTCTCATGGCGAGGGTGTTTTTGTCAGTTGGTCCTTGGTCACCTTGCCCCAGCAGCAGCGTGGCAGCTGTTGGGTGCGGTGGTTTGAGGTGGGTTTCTTGAAGTTGAAGTGGACACATCTGTGGTCGGTCCAGTGTGGTTCGGTGGTGTGGTTGAAGGAGACGTGGGGGCATCTCTTTAATCATTGGAACCCTCTTCCAGGCATCATCAACTCCCAAATCTTCTCGATGGGCGACACAATGCTGCTCAACTAGATGAGGAATGGATTGTTTAAGGTGAGTAGCAACACCATTATTCTTACCCAGCATCACAGTCGCACCATCGGATGTGAACATGACCATTTTCATGAGGTCCAGTTCATTGGCAGTGTAGAATTCTTTCACGGCAGTAGTGATAGCCTCAGCATTACAACTAGTCAGCTTCACTATGCCCCCAAACTGCGTTTTGTGCTCTGTTGATGTTACAGTTCGGAACTTGAAGTACAGGATGAGCATTTTTGTTACAGAAATATCGGTGCTCTCATCAATTATCAAGGTGTGGTACAAAGCTTGCCGAAGTTCAGCCATAGCTTCACAGTGTATCACACTATTGATGGCCTCAAGGAACTCAAAGGCATGCTCCTCCAGCTGTCTGGTATCTTCACATACAAAGCTAAGTGGTCATGAATGTCTTGTACAGATAACATTGAAGTATTCATCTTGACTGCCAGCAGCACGTTCTTGATGAGAATCTTGATCTCCTCAGGCATAGATGTTTGGCGTTCAACTACTTCCATTCTATTTGCATTGTCAGTGGCAGTTTCTGTCAGCATTGCCCGCACTCCAAAACCAAACCTGGCAGCAGCACTTCTGTTTCTCAATATCACCATGGCAGACTCGTGTACTTTGCTAAGTACATGGCGTTTCATGTAGTCCAGTTTCCAGCAATCACTCCACTTCTTCCCTGTGGAAAAGACCCCAACAATCTTGGCTTCGGCACATGCTTTGCAAATCAAGCCCACATCTGGACTATATTGAAATAGTTCCCCGAGTTGCATGCAAACCATGCTTTGTGACTTCTGTGTCTCAGCCTCCAAAATTTCCTTCATCCACTCTTCCTTGAATACAAGGCAACATTTCTTCCTTTGTGGTGAAGCACTACACTCTCCCAAAGTTACAGCTTTGCGCTTGAACATTTCCGTGCCCGACGGTTTGAACCTGCTGTGCCACAAAACCTGCAAAATAAGGGAACATGGCTTACGTTGACGCCTTGCTCATGAATGCAATCTGTTATACTACAATGTACAAGAAGCACCACAGTTTAACTCTACCAAACAATTACCTCTTCTGCTTGAACTCACGTACGCCTGTTTAAATGTATGGGGTTCTGGCTTCGAAACCTGCAACAGAAGAAAACATGGGTAAGTATATTATACTACCATGTTCAAGATGCACCACAGTTTAACTCAACCAAACAATTACCTCTTCTGCTTGAACTCATGTACGCCTGTTTAAATGTATGGGGTTCTGACTGCGAAACCTACAACAGAAGAAAACATGGGTAAGTATATTATACTACAATGTTCAAGATGCACCACAATTTAACTCAACCAAACAAATACCTCTTCTGCTTGAACTCACGTACGCCTGTTTAAATGTATGGGGTTCTGGCTGCGAAATCTGCAACAGAAGATACACTAGTTTAACTCTATCAAACAGTTACCTGTTTGTTCTGCCTGTACTCACATCTGCCTGTGCAATTGTATTCGTAGTACAGTCTCACAAACCTGCAAAAGAAAAAGGGGTACAGATTGTGAATCTATTTACCCAGCAACCCCCAACCCAGTGAGGAACGTAAACACAATTAGCTTGTCTTCGTGGGTACTCATACCTGACCACTCCAATCCAAATACCTTACAGACTGGAAACCTACAAATGAAGACAAGTAAGTCAGCAAATGCTTGAAGAATTACAAACTATGCATGGGACCGGTCTAGATGCCCCAATAGGAAAAATGACCAAATAATTACCTGGGATTCCAGCCTGGGACAAACAGGGGTGTGCCCATGTGTTCCATTATTAGCAGCCATTATCTTAAAATGGTCTATAAATCTGAATCCCAGGGAAAAGCTGCATCACAGAAGGTGTAACACAAAATACAAACTGTGCAAATGGTTGAGGTGGGTGGACAAGGTAATCCACAGGAAGACTGAGAAGCACACAATCCATCAAAAGATCCCACCTGAAGATGATGCAGTGGTGTGCAAAAAATATGATAACTACGTTCAAGCAATTTTCAGGCAACCATAAATATGTCAAGATAACTGAAGAATGATGGACCTACTGCAGAGAGATCTAAGTTTTGTCTACTGGAAGTTGACTCATTAAGTAGCCGAGGAGGTTAAAATGCCTGATAAAAAGCTGGTGAAGCATGCAGATCACAAATTACTTGCAATGTAAATAGGTCAGTGCATTACTGCTTCTGTCAGAAAGCTAATGTTGTTACTTGCAGTTTATAAGTTTAAATCCTAATATAGAACAGTGAGCTATTAACTACCAAACAGCTGCAACTCAACCCAACCGTTTTTAACCACCTACATACATCTACACCACTCACTTCCTTCCCTAGGGCCCTCACACCCACAGCACCATATGGCAGGAACAAAACATCTCCGCTAAAGAGCCCTTTTATGGGTGCCCCTCGGGTATTACTCCGCCGAACCGACGAGGAGCGAGCCCATATGATGAAGCATGACACCTAGCTTGCTGGGTGTGTGAGGACTCTAGTTCCAACAAGGAGGATCCCCCTCCTTTTGTGCCTTCACTCACTGGGTTTCATCTGTCAAATTTTAGAACTGGGTAACTGCGTACTCTCTTTTTTGATATAAAGATACAATTACCGCCATATAAGCGAGGATAGACGAATCTGGACTTTTATGGATGGTATTTCGTGGCCCAGCTTGAGTGGTTGACCAAATGGCTAGCGGGTATCTACCTACAAGAAACAGGGTATTTGACCACACAAGTACAAGACGGGATTCTGAACTTGCTGTTGATCCCAGGAAAGAGAAGGAGGAACTCGACCCCTCTCCTGGTAGCTTCCGCCACCACCTTATGCACAAAGGGTTTTGCTTAGACAGGTACAGTACTCCCTTTTGCCTCTGCTCTGCTACTGCGCAGAATCTCTATTGGGCCAGGACCATTTTGAAATCGAGAATTGATGTAGTTGGAACAGGCGGGTCTCAAAACATTGGGAGACTTATATCAAGAGGGAGTGCTTGTGGACCTCCACATGCTACATGATCAGTTTGACCTCCAACTCAGCCAGTTACTTCGGTATGGGAGGATTACAGAATACATATACAGTGTTAGAATGTATCACCGATTAAGTAGTTCCACAGAAACCCATATTTATGGAAATAGGTAAAATATGTATTATTAATGAGTTTATCAAACATTTCCCCTTTCTCATTCTGGTCAAAAAAACTGTTGCAGAAAAATGATCTCTTCCCTACAAAAGGAGAGCAACCATCGCTTCGGTTAGTACTAGACCCAAGACAGTCAACTACAGTTCGCTATTGGCAGGAACTTAGAAATGACTCCTTGCTTAAAAATTCCTCAGAGTCTACAACAAGAAGAGACTGTCACTAAAATCCATAAGGGAACTCACATTTCTCCAGCTCTGTGCAGACTACCATTTCAATCACAGATGCATTTCAAAGTAATTTCCCTCGTTCAGAAGAAGACTATGGTACCTGGCCAAAAATATCTTTAGAAACTGTGAACAAGACTACAACACCTCTTAAAAAATGGGCAGCTAAAAAAAGAGCAATAGAAGTGAAAACAAGTGAATGTTAGCGTGACAACAAATGAGACTACGGCTAATGCCAATTTTCTGATAAAGAAGGGCTTTAGAATAATCAAGAAGAAGGCAATTAAGAACAATATAGCACGTTAAGCACCTGTAAAGCTGCAAACTGTAAAACATAGAAATATTCAAAGAAGGCAGCCAAGAGAGGATCAGAGCTCAATTGTAGAAAAAAAAAAAGCACAAGCGTTGTAAAGGAAGAAAGTAAAGAAGGAGGTGTAGCCATGGAGACAGATAACCGAAGAACTCAGGAAAAACTATTAAAGTGTAAGTAATAAAAGAGAAGCGCCTAGCCTGGCATATAGGGAGGGGAGCAGAGCGGTGTATTCAGTTTAGACCCCCACATAGTATGTGTGTGAACTCACACATTAAGTCATGAATGGCGTCACCAAAGACAGCATGTGCGACCACTGATGACATTGCATAAGCTGCCACAAATTCAATTGATGACATCACATTTTTGGTTCATTGTTGACACTACATATAGCATCACTGCAGATGGTATCACCAATGACATTAATAGAACCACTGATGACATAATGCTACACATACCTTTAATACTATTGTATTAATAGCTCACTCTGTCTCTAAGTTTTGCCTACAACAATCGCTATCCCAGAGAATGAGGAACTTATCACATGACATGCACACGTCATCATAATTATACTGAATTTATAAAAATGTCACACATAGCAAGCTGAAAGCTTGGCAGCTATGCACTTGTCCCCGCGCTTTGCTAACAAAAGCATAGAGTCAGTTTCAAAACACAGCTTCAGCTTGTGCTAAAGTACACGCTGTGTTTTGAAACTGTCTCTTCGCTTTTGTTAGTAAAGCGCGGGGCAGATTGTGGCCTTTTGTTAAGTATTGCTGTTAATCAGAGCCCCTTCACGGGGACGAGGAGTGTCACAGATCAAGTCCTGTGAATGGCTGGATAAATCCACTCAATAGCCCTACTTGACTACCTCCAGCGTCCATCTACACATTTCTGTGAAATAACTCAACTGACCTCTCACTTGGACTGGTGAATTGCTTTCATAGTCATGCCTCTGGTGGTTTACGAAAGGTTATGGTAGATGCTGGCTTAAACAAAGACTTATTGAAACCTTGGCCTCCCGGCCATGACCCCTGCCCAGAAATGGCTGAATATTGTTATACACTACGGAAGGACCAATACCTTCTTGAATCCAAATCACATTCCTTTAATCAATGACTTAAAGGAGGCTGAGTGCTTTCTCTCCTCTGCTGACCATTTAACTATCTCTTCCTGTTGGTGGCCGAACAGCTTGGAACTCTATAATGATAAATACATAAGCACAGTATTTTGGGATGCCTCATATAGCCATAATCACACCCCCAACCTTTCATAAGACAGCAATCAAAGATCGTCATGCAGCAACTGCTGCTCTAGTGCATTAAATGAAATGTCCAAAAGGAACCATACCTGCTTCTCTATCGTAGAAAAAGCATCTGCAAAATCTGTGCTGAATTTGATCTGCCAAGGTTTAGAAAACAGCAATGCTCTGCTTTACTTGGAAAAAGACTGTACAAATGAAGGTAAACATCATTATTTAAATATATTGGTTGCCAGAAACTTTACGTTTGATGCGTTGCCTCGCAATCAAGTATTGGTGTCATCTTGGAGTCTCACGTGAACGCCGCCGGCCTCATACAAAACTGTCTCACTACTGCGGCAACGTCAATAAATCAATCAATCATGACATTTGTATAGCACGCTACTCACCCGGAAGGGTCTCAAGGCGCTTGTGGAAGGGGTCCGCTACTGCTCGAACAGCCAGGTCTTCAGTTGTTTCCTGAAGGAGAGGTGGTCCTGGGTCAGCCGAAGGTGGATGGGGATGGAGTTCCATCTCTTGGCCGCCAGGTAGGAGAAGGATCTGCCTCCGGCGGTGGCTCTTCGGATGCGTGGTACGGTGGCGAGGGCGAGGCTGGCAGACCGTAGCTGGCGGGTGGGTGTGTGGAAGGTCAGGCGGTCGTTGAGATACTTGGGGCCCAGGCCGTGGAGAGACTTGTGTGCGTGGGTGAGGAGCCTGAACGTGATCCTCTTGCTGACGGGGAGCCAGTGCAGGTCCCTCAGGTGGCCGGAGATATGGTTGCATCGGGGGATGTCCAGGATGAGTCGGGCAGAGGCGTTCTGAATGCGATGGAGTCTTTTCTGTAGCTTGGCTGTGGTTCCGGCGTAAAGGGTGTTTCCGTAGTCCAGTCGGCTGGTGACGAGGGCCTGGGTGACTGTCTTCCTGGTTTCGGTCGGGATCCATCGGAAGATCTTGCGGAGCATGCAGAGGGTGTGAAAGCATGAAGAGGAGATGGCGTTGACTTGTCTGGTCATCGAGAGGGAGGAGTCCAGGATGAAGCCCAGGTTGCGTGCGTGGTCTGTAGGCTTGGGGGCGGTGCCCAGGGCTGGGGGCCACCAGGAGTCATCCCAGGCGGAGGGTGATGGTCCCAGGATGAGGACTTCCGTCTTGTCCGAGTTCAGTTTCAGGCGGCTGTTCTTCATCCACTCGACGACGTCTTTCATCCCTCCGTGGAGGCTGGTTCTGGCGGTGTCGGGGTCTCTGGTGAGGGAGAGGATCAGCTGGGTGTCGTTGGCGTAGGAGATGATATTGAGGTTGTGTTGGCGTGCGATGGTGGCGAGAGGTCTCATGTAGACGTTGAAGAGGGTGCGGCTGAGTGATGTTCCTTGCGGGACGCCGCAGATGACTTCAGTGGCCTCGGATCAAAACGGGGGGAGGCGGACTCTCTGTGTTCTTCCGGCGAGGAACGAGATGATCCACTTCAGTGCCTTCCCTTGGATGCCGGTGTTGCTGAGGCGTTGGACTAGGGTGCGGTGGCAGACCGTGTCGAACGCTGCGGAGAGGTCCAGGAGGATGAGTGCTGCTGTTTCCCCGTTGTCGAGCAGGGTTCGGATGTCGTCGGTGGCTGCGATGAGGGCGGTCTCGGTGCTGTGGTTGGCTCTGAAACCGGACTGCGAGGGGTCTAGGGTTCCATTCGTCTCGAGGAAGGCGGCAAGTTGTCTGTTGGCGATCTTCTCTATGACTTTGGCAGGAAAAGGGAGGAGCGAGATGGGGCGGAAGTTTTTGAGGTCGGTGGGGTCCGCTGTTGGTTTCTTCAGTAGTATTTACAAAAAGGGGTGGTGAGGGACAGAGTCTCTGAATTAAGCAGAAAGCTCTCACCCAGTCAAAAGATCAGGGCTAGATCCAACACCGTTTTTTAGCTCACTGCACCATCCCAGTTTCAGAACCTGGCTGTATGCAAATTAGTCTGTTCCTGTCCCAGTGCATGATGGGAAGAGGACAAACCAAACTACAGAAGCCAATTCTTACACTGGGAAGGAAACAAGCTCCCGGGGACCGGTTTCTGGCATTACAGCCGTCTTCGGCCCGGTTTGCTTGAATCCTGATGGTGCAATGAGCAAGGGTCTCACATCTGAGAATACCCTTCCACGCTTAGGGTGGACAAAAATATTTACAAAAAGGGGTGGTGAGGGACAGAGTCTCTGAATTAAGCAGAAAGCTCTCACCCAGTCAAAAGATCAGGGCTAGATCCAACACCGTTTTTTAGCTCACTGCACCATCCCAGTTTCAGAACCTGGCTGTATGCAAATTAGTCTGTTCCTGTCCCAGTGCATGATGGGAACAGGACAAACCAAACTACAGAAGCCAATTCTTACACTGGGAAGGAAACAAGCTCCCGGGGACCGGTTTCTGGCATTACAGCCGTCTTCGGCCCGGTTTGCTTGAATCCTGATGGTGCAATGAGCAAGGGTCTCACATCTGAGAATACCCTTCCACGCTTAGGGTGGACAAAAATATTTACAAAAAGGGGTGGTGAGGGACAGAGTCTCTGAATTAAGCAGAAAGCTCTCACCCAGTCAAAAGATCAGGGCTAGATCCAACACCGTTTTTTAGCTCACTGCACCATCCCAGTTTCAGAACCTGGCTGTATGCAAATTAGTCTGTTCCTGTCCCAGTGCATGATGGGAACAGGACAAACCAAACTACAGAAGCCAATTCTTACACTGGGAAGGAAACAAGCTCCCGGTAGCTTGTCTCCTTTCTGGTAAAGAATTGGCTTGGTAGTTTAGTCTGCCCTGTTCCCATGATGCACTGGGCCAGGGACAGACTGATTTGCATATAGCCAGGTTCTGAGCTGGGATGGGGCAGTGAGATAAATAACGGTGATGGATCAAGCCCTGATCTTTGGACTGGGTAAGAGTGGTCTGCTCAATTCAGACACTCTGTTCATCACCACCCCCTTTTGTAAATCGATTTTGGCCACTATAGGTGTGGCAGGGTATACTCAGACATGAGTCCCTTTCTCACTGCTCCATCAGGATTCAAGCAAGCCGGGCCGAAGACGGCTGAAATGCCAGAAACCGGTCCCCGGTAGCTTGTCTCCTTTCTGGTAAAGAATTGGCTTGGTAGTTTAGTCTGCCCTGTTCCCATGATGCACTGGGCCAGGGACAGACTGATTTGCATATAGCCAGGTTCTGAGCTGGGATGGGGCAGTGAGATAAATAACGGTGATGGATCAAGCCCTGATCTTTGGACTGGGTAAGAGTGGTCTGCTCAATTCAGACACTCTGTTCATCACCACCCCCTTTTGTAAATCGATTTTGGCCACTATAGGTGTGGCAGGGTATACTCAGACATGAGTCCCTTTCTCACTGCTCCATCAGGATTCAAGCAAGCCGGGCCGAAGACGGCTGAAATGCCAGAAACCGGTCCCCGGTAGCTTGTCTCCTTTCTGGTAAAGAATTGGCTTGGTAGTTTAGTCTGCCCTGTTCCCATGATGCACTGGGCCAGGGACAGACTGATTTGCATATAGCCAGGTTCTGAGCTGGGATGGGGCAGTGAGATAAATAACGGTGATGGATCAAGCCCTGATCTTTGGACTGGGTAAGAGTGGTCTGCTCAATTCAGACACTCTGTTCATCACCACCCCCTTTTGTAAATCGATTTTGGCCACTATAGGTGTGGCAGGGTATACTCAGACATGAGTCCCTTTCTCACTGCTCCATCAGGATTCAAGCAAGCCGGGCCGAAGACGGCTGAAATGCCAGAAACCGGTCCCCGGTAGCTTGTCTCCTTTCTGGTAAAGAATTGGCTTGGTAGTTTAGTCTGCCCTGTTCCCATGATGCACTGGGCCAGGGACAGACTGATTTGCATATAGCCAGGTTCTGAGCTGGGATGGGGCAGTGAGATAAATAACGGTGATGGATCAAGCCCTGATCTTTGGACTGGGTAAGAGTGGTCTGCTCAATTCAGACACTCTGTTCATCACCACCCCCTTTTGTAAATCGATTTTGGCCACTATAGGTGTGGCAGGGTATACTCAGACATGAGTCCCTTTCTCACTGCTCCATCAGGATTCAAGCAAGCCGGGCCGAAGACGGCTGAAATGCCAGAAACCGGTCCCCGGTAGCTTGTCTCCTTTCTGGTAAAGAATTGGCTTGGTAGTTTAGTCTGCCCTGTTCCCATGATGCACTGGGCCAGGGACAGACTGATTTGCATATAGCCAGGTTCTGAGCTGGGATGGGGCAGTGAGATAAATAACGGTGATGGATCAAGCCCTGATCTTTGGACTGGGTAAGAGTGGTCTGCTCAATTCAGACACTCTGTTCATCACCACCCCCCTTTTGTAAATCGGTTTCTTCAGTAGGGCGCTGAGCTCGGCATGCTTCCAGCTCTCCGGGAAGGTGGCTGTATTGAAGGAGGTGTTGATGATGTCCCGGAGTTGGGGTGCGATGGTGGAGTCGGCCTTGTTGAAGACGTGGTGGGGGCAGGGGTCGGTTGGAGAGCTGGAGTGGATGGTGTTCATCGTGCGGGCTGTGTCTTCGGTGGCCACCGTGGTCCAGGTGCGGAGGGTGGCGGTTAAGCATGGGCGGAAAATCCGTTCCGCTCGCGAATTTTGCGGATTTTCGGTAAATTCGCAATCTGCGAACGCTCACGAATTTACCGAAAATCCACAAATTCGCACGCAGCGGATTTTTTTTTTCTTGGTGATACAATTTTGCGGCGTGCTGTGTAATTTCGCAATTGCGAACATGTAGGCAGCAACAATCTCGCACTCGCGAAATTACAAAAATTGCAATTCTGCACAAGAAATCCACTAGCAAGCAGCATAGACCTTCTGAAAATGATGATTTTTATCAGAATAACTCTTTTGCCTGCACTTTTTTGGATTTGAGGCCTTTTGACTTTCTTTGGATCACTTTTGGATTAGAAATCAACTTTCACAAGTAAGCTTGTTTGGGGCATTACAGTTGCTGTAATGCTGTTCTGCAGAAAAACGAGTTTTGCAAAAGTGAAAGCATTCAGCAGGTTCAAAAGTTCAAACTCATCATTAGTACCCATTCCCTGTCGTGCTTCCTGACTGGGGCCCCTCCAGAGTTCAGTTGCTAGTTGCAACAATTGTATGACCCTGCTCTGACCCTCAAAGCAGGCTCATAGAATAGCTACAAGTAGGCCATAAAAGGTCCTGGAAAAAAAAATTGCACTGCAACAGAAATCAAATTACAGATAAGGAAGCAGGTGCCAGACTGGAATTTTAAAACAGTGACACATAAATAAATCAACCCCAAATTAATTCATGTCAGTTGAAGCAGGGCTGGTGCGCTTGCTTTTCCCCCCCCCATAATCTACAGTGATGATGAACCAGAGGGTGGCATTGATGTACCAGAGGGTGGCATGGGTGAAACAGAGGGTGGCAGGGGTGAAACAGAGGGTGCTGGGAACCTGTGATGATGAACCAGACGTAGAAACAACATAATCGCGACCGTTGCGAGCCGACATGTAAGTTCGCAATTGCGAACTGGTACAAAACCCTCGCGAACTTGCAGAAATCCTTGCGAACACAAAAAAAAATCCGCAAATTTGCAAGAATTCGCGGATTTTGCAGATTGCGAGTTCGCAAATTCGCAAAGTTCGCGAACGCCAGATTCGCAAAATTTGCTCATGCTTAGAGGCGGTGGGGTTCGTTGGTTCGGTGGTTGGGTGCGTGGATTGTGCACCGAAACTGTTGTGGATGTCGGCAATCTTGCGGTGGAAGAACGAGGCGAGGGAGTCGCAGAGATCTTGTGAGGGGGTGATGTCGTTGTTGCCGGTGCTGGGGTTGGAGAACTCCTTGACGATGATGAAGAGTTCCTTGCTGTCGTCGGCGTTGTTGTCCAGTCGCTCCTTCAGTGATTTCTTCTTGGTGGTGCGGATGAGCTGGTGGTGCTTGCAGGTGGCGTGTTTGAGGGCGGTCATGTTGTCAGTGGTCCGGTCGTGGAGCCAGGCTTTCTCGAGGGTGTGGCAGGTCTTCTTGGAGTCTTTGAGTTCGTCGGTGAACCAGGGGGCTTTCTTGCTCCTGGGTTTGCTGGGAGGGTTCTTCAATGGTGCGAGGTCATCGGCGCAGGCGGTCAGCCACTGCGTGAAGTTGCGGGCTGCTTCGTTGGCGTCTGATGTGCTGGCGGGTGGGTTCTGGTTGAGGGAGGTGGTGAGCTGGTCGGCGGTGATCTTGCTCCAGCTTCTGTGAGGAACCTGTTGCGGGTGGTGGTGGGTTGTGGTTTTTCTGAATCTGAAGTGGACGCAGCTGTGGTCGGTCCAGTGGAGTTCGGTGGAGTGGCTGAAGCTGATGTGCTTGCTGGATGAGAAGACGATGAATTAGACCCTACCATTGCCAAATTAGCTGCAATAAAAGAGTTTTTTACAGGCCATAATGAGGCGGTTGACCAGGAACTGCTACATTGCTCTTGGCGTAGAACAGCTAGATATTATGGCAAAGGAGGCCACCCTAGCCGTTCCCTTGCGCAAAAACTCACGGACCCACATTGCAAGGAAGTTATCAATGAACTTCTTGACAACAATGGCGCACCCCGACACTCGACCGAAGAACATTGCGAGATAGTTTTGCAATTTTACACTGACCTGTATGCTTTTAGAGAATCCCCCCCGACTGAGGAGATACATGAATATCTCGATGACGTGGCGCTTGGGTGGCTATCAGACGCTCATCGGGAATATCTTGTGCTGCCATTCGATGAGGAGGATGTTAAGGAGGCTATTATGTCCCTACCAACTTGTAAGGCTGCGGGGCCCGACGGCTTGCCCAGTGAATTCTCCGAAGCATATGCTGAGGACCTTTCTCCTCGGCTATTTTCAGTTTATGCAGGGGCCTATGAAAAGGGGACTCTTCCACCCTCTCTCCGGGAGGCCCTCCTTGTCACATTATTAAAACCAGAAAAACCCTCAAATAAGTGCGGATCATATCGACCTCTTTCGATCATCAACATAGACACAAAGATCTTAGCGAAAATGTCCGCCATTCAGTTACAACCCTTGGTACCCCTACTGATTCTACGGAACGCTCCACGACCCATAACGTACGCACGCTGTTTTCCACATTACACTATTTTGAATCTGATTTTCAAGCTGTCGCTGTGCTGCTTGATGCAGCAAAAGCCTTTGATTCTCTGCAATGGCCTTATATGTTCACTGTGCTGAGCAGGATGGGCTTTTCACCTTTTTTTGTGCAATGGCTTAGAGAACTCTACAGTGATCCAGTTGCCCGTGTTTGAGTATACCGCTGGGTGTCGTCCTTGTTTCCTATTGAGAGAGGTAGGCGGCAGGGTTCCCCCCTGTCACCCATGCTTTTCTCCCTGGCCCTAGAGCCTCCGGCATGTAAGCTGCGCCAGAGACACTCAAATGCTGCCCTAAGGTGCAGGCAAAATCCACTGATTGTCTCCCTGTATGCGGATGACCTGTTGCTCTATGTCCGCGAGCCTGCTGTGCATTTATCTCTGCTACTCAGGGAGTATTTTCAGTTTGAGAGGTTTTCAGACCTCGGGATCAATTGGTCAAAATCCCCCTAACTGCGCTTACCAAAGAATTGGAGCTGACTTCCCGTTGTCCTGGACCTCTGACCCGGTAAAATACCTGGGTCGCACAATTACACGCATCTCGGAGCGGGCCGCGAGGTGGTCACACCTATCCCTTTCACTAGCGGATAGGATAGCAGTTTTAAAAAAACAATTCTGCCTAAGCTGCTATATTTCTTTGTTAATATATCTATAAAATTGTATATAGCACTGTTCCGCACACTCCAATCAGCCCTATTAGCCTTTGTGTGAGGAAGAAAGAAGCCCCGATGCAGATGGGAACTCTTGGTAGAGCCCTTTGACCGAGGAGGATTTGAGGCTCCTGATCTTCGCCTTTACTATTTGTGCGCACAAGCGCAATTCGCGCAATATTGGCATTTCCCACTACGTTTTCAGCCCCACGTGGCTATTAAAACGGATGCTGTTCTCTCAGTCCCATTACAAGCAGTGGTCCTCTCGGGAGGCTCGGGAGGTCTGCGGACAGAAATAAATCCTCCGTTGTGCACGTCATGGGTGTGGCGAATACTTGCCTCAAGAGCTCAGTTGCCATATTTATAGGCTCCACTGTTGCCCCTAGCTTCTCATCCTGATATCTCCTCGGCGAGGGAGGTTCCCGCCCTGAAAGAGCTAGCAGCCGCGGGCATCACCAGACTGGGCAATTTATACAGGGGGGGCGGTCGATTTAAAACTCTACGTGAGGCACAGAATGGCACGGACTGAAGTTTCATGTTTAATTTCACATACGTCCGGGTTTGTCAGGCCGTTCACGCAGCATACCCTGGCTTCCCTGCGGAACCCACTACATTATGTGCGTTGCAGTCACTGTTAGCGGGAGAGAGTCGCAAAGGGCTAATTACCAAAGTTTACAATTCCTCTCTACGAGAACGAGACCAGGAGGTGCACCCCTCTTACATACGCTGGCAGACCGTGTTAGGCAATCCTATTGCACCGGAAGTCTGGACGGCGTGCTGTCAACTTACGGGCCGCCTCACAGTCAACTGCAACCTTGGAATTATTCATTTGAAATATTTACATCAGTTATATTACTCCGTCTTTCAGTTACATAAATTTGGCATGAGAGAGACTGCGGACTGTGTGAGGTGTGGCACAGCGAATGTAGATTTCTTCCACGTTGCCTGGTTGTGCGGAGGTGTGTTTGCTTTCTGGACTGCAGTGGTGAACATTCTAACTGACATTGTGTTGGAACCAGTGGGTTGTACTCCTGAGCTATGTCCGTTGGGCTATGTCAAACGCTTGAAGCAAGCTAGTAGACGTATCGTTGGGATTTCCACCCTTTTCGCAAAGAGGGGGCGGTGGCGTAGCGCTTGGTTGCAAGATCTGTGCCCACTATAAAACATTGGCTCCACAAGTTGATTTATTGTAGGGATCACCTGCAGGTGTATGAGGAGGAGATACCAGAGTCTTCCCGCCCTAAAGACTTCTGGGCCCCCATCAAAACCTATTTGATGTCCCACCCTGACATATTGTAAATGCTCTGCCTATTATGTCTGTGCTTTCTCCTTCCACAATGTTTCCCTGTACTTGATTTGTACTCACTCCTATTGCATATTGATTGTCTCTGACTAAGGTATAGTCTCCCATAATTGATCTCCCTATAAAGTATCTAGGAAAACGTGTTGTTGTCTTCGGAGAGCGCTGTATTTATGATATTGCTGTACTGCCTGGGAAGGAGGGTAGGGGGGGTTTGCGGGGTTCATATGTCCTAATCACTTTTCATTATCTTGAACTATTGATTGTATGCTTTGCTTTATAATCAATAAATAAAGTTTTTTTTAAACTCTTCTCAAACGCAAAAACAAAAAAAACCTTCCCTCATTATAATTTGGTGAGGGAAGCTTCACATTTGGAAACCCACTGATTTGGGTGGTGGGTTACTTCAGCACTATCACTTGTCAAACGTTGTCTACAATCTTACCAGTTTAAATGAGCTTTGGGCAGCCCTTGGTAGTTACTGCCCTCCTGCACTGAAAAATAAAATAACATGGCATAGGGCAGTTCTGATTGAATTGCCATTACTTTAGATTAGTGTTAGTGAAATTGAAGGGAGACCTATTTAACTACCATGGGATAGCAGTGCTCGGGGCACTAGCTTACCTTTAGACTGCAATCCAATCAGTGCCCAGACTTGTCATACTATTGGCGCTGATAGAATGGTGCTAATTCTTGCTGAGATGTGAGACGAATGTATGGCATGATGTCACCCACAGCTGGTTTACTGCTCACTTTGGCATAATGGTGCTAATTTTTATTATTCTGTAGGCTTCCCTGGCACAATGGTGCACAATGGTGCCTAAACCTGCTGGCTCCTGCACTTTTTTATAACCCCACCGGGGTGGGTCAGGGAGAATGACCCATGTTTATTTTTATTGGGAAAGGGGGCATGTGCCCCCCCCCCCCCCAGGTTATGTTCTGCACTGGCGTCCCATGCTCGGGCCTGAAGTATTATGTAAGGGAAGGGGGACTTGTAGCTCCCCTCCTCAGGATGTTTTAGTCAAGATGGAACCCACCCCCAGGCCCAAATTATTTTTAGGGGGGGGACATCCTTAACCACAAAACCATTACAACGCGGTATGGTTACATTGTGGTTTTAACAACACAAGTCGTTACATCGACTTGCACTGGAGGGCACTCTAGACTAAGAAATAGTTTGAATTACTATTCAAACACCTTCCCTACTGTACGTAGACTGGAGTTGGAATAGTAAGTTACACTATTCCTAAGTCCAGCGCCTTCCAGCTTAAGTCAATGTAACGATTTGCGTTGTCAAAACCGCGATGTAACTTACCGCGTTGTGATGGTACACGTTGTATCATCTTACATTCCGCGGGGAGGGAGCATGTGGCCCCTCTCCCCAGGCCACTGTATTTTTTAAGGCTAGAGGCCGATCCACAATACAAAGGTCGCTACCAATAAAAAAAGGGAGGGGGCCACGTGGCCCCTCCTCCCTGAGTCTACATCCCCCGGGACCGACTTGCATGCTGTGTACCGGGGAGTCCACCCTAGGACTCCCCGGTACTTTACCAGCATGGTCAGGGAAACTGGGTTTACTCCCGTTTGGCTGGAGTTTTACAACTGCTCCCGCCAGGCGGGAGGAAACATAAGTTGCACAAAGATATCATGCTTAGAAGCCAAGTCGCCATCGTGCCATAGTCAGTAATATAGTAACTTTACCTTCTTAACAATAGTGCTTGCTCCTGATGTTCTTGGTGCTGTAAAAGAAAGGTATTAGTGTTAAGCACCCATTAGGAGATTCAATAGCACTCAATTTAACAGCCTCGGAAGGATAACAGAAAGAGTTGTGCACCCTGAAGTTCAGTACTAGGACCTCCAAATTGAACCTAGAAATCTGAGGTGCAAGTACAGACTCACTTACATCTCTTTAAACATTACAACACATTATCATTTAACTCCCACAATACTACTTCATGCAAGATGGCGCTACTCCGTGCTGTAGCACCACTCACTGCCCTTTAGTCTTTCGGCAGTTTCCATAGAAATACAAAATGGCTTCTGTTCTAGGTAGAGATCTCCACAACTAAATAAAGACTGACAAATGAAATTTCTTACCAGCAAAATGGAGGTAGACAAAGACACACCAAAACATCTTTTATATAGCACTTTATTCTTCCAGCTTCTAGGTTTAATAACTGGTAAAGATTTTCTACCTTTGTCGTAATGTGATGCTGTAAGAAATACTGTTACAGAAAGTGATGTCACTGAGAATGCCTCTATGCACATAGTAGTAAAAGCCTGGGTTATAGTGTAGCGTTCTGTAGAGGAGTTCTTCTAACATGTATCCTCAGCAATTCATAGATACATTGTGTCAGAGAAGGAGAGCGTGTGCCTTAAGCAATGGCTTTTAATTGCGGAGCTACCATACTAAAAAGGACTTGATTTATCAGGCTAAAAAAGTATAATAGCATTGTGAAGAAATCACTAGAAATTGCATAACCTGACATTTGGCCTGACAATGCAATCACGGAAAATGTTAAGACAACAAATGTTTCCAGATCTGTGAAAATGATCTTGCCCTCCTGACCAAGATGTCAACATGAGGCATGATGGCATGATACAAGTGTGCCCTTTAAGCATGAGGCCAACCTTAATCTCCTTAACATCTCTTATCACTAAAACACATTGTGGATTTACATAGAGTTTAGAGAGGCTTTCAGCTCTCCCAATACTTACCATTGGCTATCACTTTCATTTGCTTGCTTCTTCTTTGATGCCTTTTCTTGTCCATCTTATGTTTTCCCCTCTCTGGAGCATAACCTCTTTAACCTCTTCTTAAATGGCTGATTTGCATCCTTCCACTGCTCACTTTTACCAAACTACTTTTTCTTTTTGGTTAAGGTCACCATCAGAGTGCAACAAGAAGAGTGCTCTCTCCTTCAATGTCCACCCCCCCATAAATACCCACCCACAGTGCTCTTTGTCTGTTCTTTTGTTCTTGGGGCTGCTTGCTTTCTCTCCTGTGGACTTCTCCCCTTCATTCTCTGGTGCAGTCTCCCTCTGCTGTTTTCATATGCTTGTCACTGTCACCCACATACATGTTGCTGTGTCCCTTGTTCGTTTCTTTCTGCCCCGTGTTGCTCTCTCTCTCAGGACTCCGCTCACCCCCTTTGCTTTTACCGAACTTCCCCATCCACTCACTCCTCCATTGCCCCCGACCAGCTTTCATTTTTTTAAATACTTTTTTAGGGCAAGAAAAATCGCTTCTGGCCCTCTACAAAATAGGTTTGTGCACTAACAATTAATTTTTTTAATTGAGTAATTTAAGTGGCATTTGCCATCTTTGAACGTTTAATTAAAAAGTAAAAGAAAATGGTGTCCACGTCATTCTGGAGACACATGCATGCATGATGACACATGTGCACCTACATCTTGACGTGACTGCCAACAGCAGCCGCCTCTTTGCACTTTTTATTTTTTGCAGATACCAAACAGTAAACAGTACTCTGTTCTGATCAATGTTGTTCAGCATTTCAAAAATAGCATTGGCAAAGTCAGTAGGTCTCAAACGTGATACATATTGACTTTGCTAATGCTTGTTTCTACAGGGACAGAATGCCACAAAACAGGCTTACTTGAAGTATGTCAACCTTGCTCGCTCGCTTGGTGGGGTGGGTTTGGTATCTACACCTCACAAGTTTCAAAGATCACCAGCTGCTACTAACAAATGTTAATTTCATAGCAATATACTCACATTATTCTGCAAGAAACTGATTCTGAAGCCTCACTATAGCCCAAAACTTCCAGCATGTGCCAAGTAAAGTGGCAATCCCGAAGAATGCTGGGCATCCACCTGCTCTGACAAAATAATGGCAAAAGTAGCATTTTCTTCATAACACAAGGTGACAATACTGTGCCAGTATTACAAACAATGCCAAGTAAAGCCTTAGTCCAGGAGTGGGCACTATCATCCCACAGATCTCCACAGTATGCTCAGAATTACAATCATTATTGTCAAGGCAAACATTATTCCTCAAATCTGCATAATTATACTATGGGTGCCTACAATATGCGAGGACTACCAACCAGTATGCTAAGGCTACCAGTTTCCTATTATGGATGCCCACAATATACCACAAGTTACCCCCATTAAGATGGACCTAGAATTATCTGAGGGGTGAGCACCATTGTGCCAGAGAAACCTAAAATATGATAAAAATTGCCACCATTATGCCAAAGCCAACAATGTGGGTGTTATCACGTCATGCATTCTCCTCACACTTTGGCAAGAATTGCCACCATTATATCAGTGCCAATAGTATGCCAAGGGTATGTACCAACGGGATTGCAGGCTATATGTAAGCCTCCCATTTCAGCACTGTTGTCCAATAGTTGTTTAATAGACCTGCTTTCACTTTTTCTAACACTCATGCTTAAATCTGATTCTAAAATGTGATCAGTTAACTCCTAACTGCCCAGTACCATGTTGTTCTAGTTTTTAGATCAGGAGGGCAGTAATTGAAAAGGGTTGCCCAAGGCTCATTCAAAGTGGCAAGATCGTCGACACAATTTGGATAGGGTAGTGCTGCAGAAAAGTCAGTAACCTACCACCTTTCTGCTGTTGCTCAGGTTTGAATACCTTAGTAAAAAACAGATGACAAGAGGCGTTTGGAAAAATAGGAACAGTTTTTTTAAATTAAACAATTTGGCCAGTAGAACTGTGACTGGCTCGAGGTCTGAGGACTGTCTCAACTTAAGTTGGATTTGCGTGAGTCTTTTATACATTTTTCATACAGAGCCATTAACGAATCAGAAATACCATATAAATTGAGGAATATTGATTGCTGCCGAAGAGTCATAAATTAACGGTCAAACCTTACTGCAGGTGGGTCTCGACCTTGTGTTGACAGTGTGGCCAGTGGTGAATGTGCCTGGCGTGGGGAGCAGCACTTGATCACTACATGTGCTAGGTCCTGATGGGCTATGTGTTCCTATCTCATGTGGCATCTGACTTTATGCTGTTTTTTTAAGCACAGGTACTCTCTCGGGACATGTGTGCTTTATGTGGGGCAATATCCCCTGACCATTGTAATGTTTCTGCACCTATCTGTGGGTTAATCAAGCAAACTTGTCCACAGGCTATTCACCTCCTATCTGTGAGCCATCATTCAGTGATCCTGGGCCTAGGTTGCAGTACCTGTCGGATTACATACTTGTGTGTCGAGGTAGATGTGGAGTTTGGGATGGGAATTCCATTAGTAAGGATTATAGTTCATTTTTGTTGAGAAACGCATCAATATCCATATTACCACCCCCCCCCTCTAGTTGATTCTTCAACTACACTATGTAACTCATGCATTTGTACCGTTACTTTATAAGATTCTTGCTGATCCCTGTGCCCCCTTTTGACTATGGCAACCTTTTTAGTTCTTTGCCTGCAACCTTAATTTGAGGACTGGCTTTTACAGCAGGTGATCCCCAATTGTACACTCCTGCAAACCAACAGGAACACTATAACGACTGGCAACAGTGATTTGCACAAACCGAAGATCCATTGTGGGAGCCAGGAGAACCAGTTTGAAAACCACTCCTGCTTAGGGGCACGTTCTTCTTCATGCATGCTTCGCTGGTGGCTATGCAGCGCTTGGATGGCAAGTTTCAAAGTTTCATTGTCCATGTCATTCCCTGGGATCAAAGTACAGCATGTATCAAACAATTTCCTAGAGAGAGAAAATGGTGGACTAGAAGCTGGATGAGAGGTCCAGTGGCTGTGCTCCTTGGTTTGTGTTACAAATAAAAATTAGGGATACTGTTCCTAAAGAGAAAGAGAAGATATCAACAGGTTATGCAGGACTCAGGCATATGCACAGAGACAGTCAGCAAGACTGTTTCATGTTGCCGTCAGACATCCCAAATGGATGCCATGCTTCATCATAGGACTATTGCTCCCCGTTGTGCCAGGGTTGCAATGCCCAACGGGTCCCATGAAGGGTCACTTTGGCAGAGATCTTTTATTGGTATGCCGTATGATGAATGCAAGGTAGAGTCTAGGTGGGGTGGTATCTCACCTGAGATGATGTAGGTTAAAACCGGTCAGGGAGGCAACCAACTACTTTTAATAACTGGACCGCCCTGTCAGATTAAAAAACTTTGTAGGTAAATGCCACCTATCAAGTCATAAAGTACCCTGGTAGTCTGATGTGAATTCCCTCTTTAGGGTCCAACTCTAGTCAGTCAACATGTTTCGTGTCCCTAGTGGTCAGGAGGATCTGTGGCGCTTTCTCAGGACAGGAATAGTGAGTGAATCTGCCTACCCCACAAATGTGGTACAAAAGGGGGTGGTGATGGACGGAGCATCTGAATCAATCAAACACTCATACCCAGTCAAAAGATCTGGGTTTAATCCATCAATATTCTTTAGCCCACTCTGCCACCCCAGTTCAGACTTGGCTATATGCAAATCAGTCTGACCCTGTGCCTCACGGGAACAGTCCAGCCCGAACTGCCAAGCCATGTCTTCCCTGGACCGGAAACAAGCTTCCGAGGACCGGTTTCTGGCATTCCAGCCGTCTTCAGCCCGGCTTGCTTGAATCCAGTGGCAAAGTGAGCAAGGGACTCACGTCTGAGCATACCCTGCCACACTTATGGCGGCCAAAAGCGGTACAAAAGGGGTGATGATGGACGGAGCATCTGAATCAATCAAACACTCACACCCAGTCAAAAGATCTGGGTTTAATCCATCACCGTTCTTTAGTCCACTCTGCCACCCCAGTTCAGACTTGGCTATATGCAAATCAGTCTGACCCTGTGCCTCATGGGAACAGTCCAGCCCGAACTGCCAAGCCATGTCTTCCCTGGACCGGAAACAAGTTTCAGAGGACCGGTTTCTGGCATTCCAGCCCTCTTCAGCCCGGCTTGCTTGAATCCAGTGGCAAAGTGAGCAAGGGACTCACGTCTGAGCATACCCTGCCACACTTATGGCGGCCAAAAGCGGTACAAAAGGGGGTGGTGATGGACGGAGCATCTGAATCAATCAAACACTCACACCCAGTGAAAAGATCTTGGTTTAATCCATCACCGTTCTTTAGCCACTCTGCCACCCCAGTTCAGACTTGGCTATATGCAAATCAGTCTGACCCTGTGCCTCATGGGAACAGTCCAGCCCGAACTGCCAAGCCATGTCTTCCCTGGACCGGAAACAAGCTTCCGAGACCGGTTTCTGGCATTCCAGCCGTCTTCAGCCCGGCTTGCTTGAATCCAGTGGCAAAGTGAGCAAGGGACTCACGTCTGAGCATACCCTGCCACACTTATGGCGGCCAAAAGCGGTACAAAAGGGGGTGGTGATGGACGGAGCATCTGAATCAATCAAACACTCACACCCAGTCAAAAGATCTGGGTTTAATCCATCACCGTTCTTTAGCCCACTCTGCCACCCCAGTTCAGACTTGGCTATATGCAAATCAGTCTGACCCTGTGCCTCATGGGAACAGTCCAGCCCGAACTGCCAAGCCATGTCTTCCCTGGACTGGAAACAAGCTTCCGAGGACCGGTTTCTGGCATTCCAGCCGTCTTCAGCCCAGCTTGCTTGAATCCAGTGGCAAGGTGAGCAAGGGACTCACGTCTGAGCATACCCTGCCACACTTATGGCGGCCAAAAGGGGTACAAAAGGGGGTGGTGATGGACGGAGCATCTGAATCAATCAAATACTCACACCCAGTCAAAAGATCTGGGTTTAATCCATCACCATTCTTTAGCCCACTCTGCCACCCCAGTTCAGACTTGGCTATAGGCAAATCAGTCTGACCCTGTGCCTCATGGGAACAGTCCAGCCCGAACTGCCAAGCCATGTCTTCCCTGGACCGGAAACAAGCTTCCGAGGACCGGTTTCTGGCATTCCAGTAGTCTTCAGCCCGGCTTGCTTGAATCCAGTGGCAAAGTGAGCAAGGGACTCACGTCTGAGCATACCTTGCCACACTTATGGCAGCCAAAAGCGGTACAAAAGGGGGTGGTGATGGACGGAGCATCTGAATCAACCAAACACTCACACCCAGTCAAAAGATCTGGGTTTAATCCATCACCGTTCTTTAGCCCACTCTGCCACCCCAGTTCAGACTTGGCTATATGCAAATCAGTCTGATCCTGTGCCTCATGGGAACAGTCCAGCCCGAACTGCCAAGCCATGTCTTCCCTGGACCGGAAACAAGCTTCTGAGGACCGGTTTCTAGCTTTCCAGCCGTCTTCAGCCCGGCTTGCTTGAATCAAGTGGCAAAGTGAGCAAGGGACTCACGTCTGAGCATACCCTGCCACACTTATGGCGGCCAAAAGCGGTACAAAAGGGGGTGGTGATGGACGGAGCATCTGAATCAATCAAACACTCACACCCAGTCAAAAGATCTGGGTTTAATCCATCACCGTTCTGTAGCCCACTCTGCCACTCCAGTTCAGACTTGGCTATAGGCAAATCAGTCTGACCCTGTGCCTCATGGGAACAGTCCAGCCCGAACTGCCAACCCATGTCTTCCCTGGACCGGAAACAAGCTTCCGAGGACCGGCTTCTGGCATTCCAGCCGCCTTCAGCCCGGCTTACTTGAATCCAGTGACAAAGTGAGCAAGGGACTCACGTCTAGGCATACCCTGCCACACTTATGGCAACCAAAAGCGGTACAAAAGGGGGTGGTGATGGACGGAGCATCTGAATCAATCAAACAATCACACCCAGTCAAAAGATCTGGGTTTAATCCATCACCGTTCTTTAGCCCACTCTGCCACCCCAGTTCAGACTTGGCTATATGCAAATCAGTCTCACCATGGCACCCCAGTTAGACCCAGCCTCATGCAAATCAGTCTTAACCCTGTGCTTCATGGGAACAGTCCAGACCGAACTGCCAAGTCAGGTCCTCCCTGGACCAGAAACATGCATCCTGGGACTAGTTTCTGGCTGTTACCCTTCATCAGCCAGGCTTGCTTGATTCCAGTGCAAAGTGAGCAAGGGACCCACGTCTGGGCATACCCATCCCACTTAGGGTGAAAAGTGCTAAGGAAACAAATGATGGATGGAATGCTGAATAAATCATACATTCACCATCAGTCAATAGACCTGGGTTAAATCCATTGTTCTTTTGCTCAGCATGCCACCCCAGTTTAGACCAAGTTATATGCAAATCAGTCTTGATCCTGTGCCTCATGGGAACAGTCCAGACCAAACTGCCAAGTCAGGTCCTCCCTGGACCGGAAACAAACATCCAGGGGCTGGTTTCTGGGTATTACCCTTCATCAGCCAGGCTAGCTTGTTTCCAATGGCACAGTGAGCAAGAGACCCACTTCTGGGCATACCCATCCTACTTAGGGTGAAAAGTGCTATGCAAACAAATGATGGAACGAATGCTGAATAAATCATACATTCACTCCCAGTAAAGAGATCTGGGTTAAATCCATCCTTCTTTGGCTCACCATGCCACCCCAGTTTAGACCCAGCCATATGCAAATCAGTCTTGACCCTGTGCCTCATGGGAACAGTGCAGACAGAGCTGCCCAGCCAAGTCCTCCCTGGACCGGAAACAAGCATCCTGGGACCAGTTTCAGGGTATCACCCTTCATCAGCTTGGTTAGCTTGAGTCCACTGGCGCAGTGAGCAAGGGACTCACGTCTGTGCATACCCGGCACACTTAGGGCGAGAAAGCAAAAGACACACAAATGATGGACGGAATGCAGAACAAATCTGCATTCACCCCCAGTCAAGAGATCTGGGTTAAATCCATTGTTCTTGTGCTCAACATGCTACTCCAGTTTAGACTTAAATGGCATGGTGACCCCTTCATAGTGGGTGGCAAAACACAGGTAAAACACAGGTAGCCCACACCCTCCTGGAGACTTCCAGCAGATGGGGCACCAATTAGGCAACACAGGTGAGGGGCGATTCCTTCAGGGCTGCTGCAAAGTTCATATGAACAAGTAAGACAATATACTATCTTACATGAAAACCTGCAGTGTATTTACATCACCTTAGTTTGACCTTAGGGCCCAACACAAATTGCCCATCCTTTTATCTGGAAGTCTCGAGAGTGGCTCACCTAGAATTCCAAACGATAATACTGGGTGAAGATGTCACTGTTATCTCTGACCTGGACAGATATAGTACATCCCAGCACCCCAAGAACTAGCTGCAACACAGTTACGTACTGTAATAGAGAACAACAACCTTGTTGATGTATAGCAAGCTAGACATCCCCTAACTAGCGAAGGAACAGATATTACGGGCACGCAGAACACTTGGTCGAGGATCGACTTCGGGCTAGTGACCCTGGATGTCAGCTCCTGGTCTGTATAAGCAGAGCACTTACCTAGAAACCTGTCTGATCATGGCCCGGTGACCCTCCTGAACCTAAGTCATAGAGCTTTTACTTGGTCTTTACTGCCCAATAATTCTCGTGATGCTCTGTTTAAAGCAGAGCTAGATACTGCTATTTATGACATTTTCATCCTAATTAGAGAATGTCAGCACTGTGTGAGATCCATTTAAGGACTTACTCCACGGAACACGCATAGACAAGCAATCTTGTATCATGAAAACTCTCTGAGGCCATCGTTCAAAACAGATCCATGCGCTTGAACACATTTTTAGTGTGGAGCAAGGCATAGCGGTGCTGGCTGTGGTCCACGCTAATCTTGAGGAAAACAAAGAAATAACGGAAAGAGAGGTCAGTTATTTGGGCAAGGGGGCTAGAGCCACACATGTGGCGAGGGCACAGACAGGGCAGAACCTTGGCACGCTTCCCGTGCCACTCATGGACCAACTCTGACGTCAGGTCTGACATGCCCCAGGAAGACTACATCAATGCATATCATGCTAAGGAGATTTCAAACTGCTCTCTACCTTCTACACTGACCTTTACCAATCCAAGTCTGACCTCAGGCAGGCACACATCACCTTCTTATTGACACGATTGTTCTACTGTGGCTAGAGGCTGCTCACTGTCAATATCTTCACAAACCCATATTGATTAAGGAGATTGTACAAGTGTTTCTGTGCCTTCCCCTGGCAATACCCCGAGAGCAAATGGTGTGATTATGCAATTCTGGCTCCAACACTCCTAGATCAAATCCTATCCTTGCACTACAAGAAGCCCTAATGGTGACAGTTTTGAAGCCTGATAGCCCCACCTCCCCTTTGGATATGTGGTAGCTATCATCCTCTCTCAATAATTAATATAGACAATAACATTTTAGCTAAAGTGCTTGTGAACAGAATTTTTCCATTACTTTCTAAACCAATCCATATGAATCAACAGGATTCATCCAAGGGTGCTACACCTCAAGTATATTCACTGTCCTGCAATAGATAAACCCTGATTTAAACAGTGTGGTGTATTGCTTGGCATTACGAAAACTTTCTATTCATTTGAGTAGTGCAATCTTTTCAGAGTAGGGGAGTGCATGAACTTCAGCGTGTGAGGCTGATATATAACCAGCCTGTTGTGCAAATTAGATTAAAAGGGCTAGCTTCCTCCCTATTTGGATCACACACTATTTGCTTTAGCCGTGGAACTCCTTGCGGCTTGGCTTCATCAACATCACTCGGAAAGGGGACACAGCACTGTGGCTCAGCACTCTGTGGTGTCACTCTACGCTGATGGCGTGATGCTGTATATCTGTGACCTCATCTGTTATCAAAAAGTAACTCAAGGTTCAGTTACTAATCAAGTATCACTATTAATTGGACATAGTCAGGAATAGTTACCTTCATTGCTGCTGTAGCTAAATACACTCTGCACTACCTTGTTAAATGGTTCATATCCTTGGTGACAAACCTTGGTATATGGGTGAGCGCAGATTGAGATGACCCTATGGTGCGGAAACCATGGCAAAGCCATTGATAAACTAGAAGAACAAATATTTTTGATGATCAAATTGCCATTGCCGCTGCCAGGTATCATGGCACCAAACTTTGAGCTCTATTACCTTTGTGCCCAATGCACTAATGCATTATTGGCACCACCCTGCCCCATTTTATCAGCCTCTCACTATCCTCTTGAGAAAATCATTTAATACTCAGATAGGTGCCTTTCTTAGGAAATATACATAGTACAATGCTGAGGCCGGGCTTGGGCATACATCCCATTTGGACATACTCCTTTGTTTTCACTCGACTCTAAGCAAAAAGCTTACACTAATCAACCATGTTTACAATTTAATATATTTTTTGATATGTATCAAGAGAACAAATTCCTTACTCTAAATAAAATTTCAGCTGTCGAGAGCAACAACCACCTTGATATCTTTTTGATTTTGCCTCTCTATAAAACCTGTACAGACCTCTTAATAGCAATTTCCCAAAGCCCCTCTTCTCTCTGTCATGGTTCCAATTCTTGTTGCCCAACTCTCCAGAAAACTGGTATCTAGGCTCTATGCTGCAATGCAGAATTCCTTCATAGGTGCCCCGTCCCCCCCCCGCACCCCTCCCTTTTGTCCTGATGAAGACACCGACAGTAAGGGTTGGAAGAACCTACACACACAGGGGGCGAAACGTCAACACTTCATTAATGTCAGTCTCTTCAACAGTACTTACCTTACTGTGGAATTGTGTGTTACATGGCTAAATATGTACATATGTTATGTACTGTGACAAATATCTAATTGTTTTTGGTTTCCTGGCATGTGAATAGTATATGCCATAATATTTGATTGTGATATTTTATCATAACCTATACTCTATTTACCTCACTGCCTCAATTGAATCACCTTCCTTCCCCTTTCCACGTTCCCCTTTGGGCACTGCAATGATGATGTTTTTACAAAAATGTATGTCCTTCAATGTTTTTCTGACAAATTGTTAGCTAGTTTCAGTGGGCCAGATGTAGGTAGGCCGTTACCGATCGGTAACGGCCGAAAATACCGATTTTGGGCCCTTACCGATCGGTATACAGCCATCGAGATGTAGGGCAAAGAAAAAAGTCAAAATCGGAGCGAAAACCGATTCGGAATGAGTACCGAATGGAAAAGAATCCGATACGTATATACCGAAAATTGGATATGTAACGAATCGGTAACACACCGAATCGGATGCAAACACCGATTCGGTCCATGTACCGAATCGGTAGTGACACCGATTAGGAAAATAACCGATTCGGTCCATGTACCGAATCGGTAGTGACACCGAATCGGAAATTATCCGATTCGGTCCATGTACCGAATCGGTAGATACACCGATTCGGACATAAGCCGAATCGGAGAACCTACCGATTCGTTAGAATCACCGATCGGGAAATTACCCGAATCGGACAGATGGGGAGATGTAGGGAGGCACAGAAACACCGATTTCGGCTCAAAATCGGTAGAATTCACTCGGTATTTACCATGGATTACAATCAGGTGGTAACCAACTCCAACCCATAAAAACAGCCCCAAAATGCATTGCAATTTGCAGGATGGCAGCTTTTTATGTCATTGCGAGGCGGCTACGGCTACAGCAGGAAGGACAGAGGGAATGGCAAAGAAATGAACAGGTCTATAGACAGAGGATAACCCTGTTCATGCTCACAGAGGCAGAGATCCTACAGAGATACAGGCTGGACTCTGACACCATTCTTGAGCTCATCAGGGACCTCAAACCATTGTTGGACCACCCCACCCCAAGGGCACACGCCATCCCAGCACACGTCCAGGTGCTATGCAGCCTACACCTGCTTGCGTCTGGCAGCTATCAAAGTGGAGTTGCAGCGGCAGGAGGGGTGACCCAGAGCAGCCTGTCAAGGTTCTTCCACACATTCCTTGACGCCATGATACACAGGATGGACCAATACATCTCTTTCCCTGCAACCCACGCAGAACTGCTACAAACTAAAGCTGACTTCTACCAGATGGCACAATTTCCACAAATCATTGGCTGCATAGATGGCACGCACATTCCGATTTGCCCACCAGTGGACACAGAATACATATACCGCAATCGGAAGTCTACGCACACCATCAACGTGCAGGTGATCTGCAATGCGAAGTGCACCATCACAGACCTGGTAGCAAAATTCCCAGGGAGTACCCACGACTCCTATATTTTCCAACAGAGCGGCATCTATGCACGGCTGATGGCTGGCGAATTTGGTGAAGGATACCTCCTAGGTGAGACACATCATCAGACCCCCATAACACAAAGTAGCTAGGTGTAATACATGTATGCATGTGTGTAATGTTACCCCTTTCCCTTCCAGGCGACAATGCATATGCCCTCCGCTCATTCATACTCACCCCCTACCTCAACCCCTCCACACCCAGCCAAAGGAGGTATAACCGGGCCCACAAAAGCACAAGGAATGTCGTCGAACGGACCTTTGGCATCTGGAAAAGTAGATTCAGATGCCTGCACAAGAGTGGAGGTGCAAGGCAGTATACCCCCATCACCTGCTGCAAGATCATAGCTGTATGTGCAATGTTACACAACCTTGTGGTGAAGAAGGGCACTGAGGTGGAGTTGTCTGACTACGAGGACCATGACGACGACGAAGCTGTGCCACTAACACAGCCAGCTGGGGTGTCTACGCCAAGTGATGGCAGATACAGACGTGAGGAGATTACAGAAAACTATTTCTGAGTGAGTACAGATGCACAGACAGGTAAATGGTTGTGGTGAAAAGCAAATTTTAATACTGTTGCAACACAGTTACTGCACTGATGTGCAACAAAAAAAAAGTGTAATAGCAAAGAAAACAAAAGTCTAAGGTCCAGGTTGCCTCACCCGCCCTTGCAAGCCTACTTCTTTGAGCGCTTGGCAGCCCCACTGGGGTGTCCCTCACCCCCTTCAGAATGTCCTGCGGCTTCTGCGGAGCGCCTGGTGCTCCTGCGTGGCTCTGACGCAGCGCTGGCCGGGCTGCTGCGGCTGCTGCTGTCCCCAGCATCGTCCAGGGCCGGATTTGCGGCAGTGTTTGAGATAATCATGGCCTCCATTGCTGTAGTGATGCGGGCCATTCCCCTTGTTATCTCGGCGGTATTTTGGGTGAGACTTGACTCCATGTTGGCACCGCGGTGACAGAGTTGCGCCGTTGCAGCAGCAAGGCGGCTTATGGAGCGGTTTTGGACGCGGGCATCCCGCCTGCGCGAGAGCTCATGCTCCTCTAGTCTGCCGCATAACTGGGTAATGGCAGTGGTTAGCCTGCCTAGACCTGCTGCTACCTCCTTGTTGGTATCTACAAAGGCCTTGAAACCTTTTACCATCTCCCCCATCTGCAGGTTGTGCTGCAGGAGCTGGCGTTGGCAGGCCATGATGGACTTCGCCTGCTGCCTTTGGATCTTCACCATATTCCCTTCAAGGCCCAGGAAGACACTGCCCTCCGGTGCTGGCGCTGCAGTGCTGGGAATGGCACGGCGCCGGGTACTGCTGCTGCCGGCCTGCTGAGTGGGCTGGGGTGCCACTGGTGTGGGTGTGGTGCTGGCCGGGGCCTGAGCCCCTGCTCCCAGGACAGGGTTTACTGGAGCCACAGCCATAATCGTGGCAGGAGCTGGTGTAGGTGGATGGTGGTCCCTTGTCGGGGAGTTCTCTGGGGAGAACAGCATGGGGGGTGTGCTCGGCATTTGTGGGGAGTGAAGTAAATCATAGTCAATTGCCAGGTCTCCCTCAATACCCAGCCCAATGGTGTTGTCCTCCTCCTCCTCGGCAGCCTGACTCGTGCTAGGCCCTGCGAGTGCACTGGTAGTTGGTGGTGCTGCCTCTGTTGCCTGTGGTCCTCCGCCTGATGGTGCCCCTAGGTATAAAGAAGCATTTGTAAATTGAGTGCCGATGTATTACAGTCAGTACAATTAAAGCATTGCACATGTCCTTGCATCTCCTTAGTATGTGTTCCACTGTTTCCTATCTTGTGATTCTGCACTGCCATATTTTGCTAACTTCTGCTGACTACATATACCATGATGCTTGTCTCTTGTATGTTGGTTACAGTACTGGGCTGGGGTTTGGCTGTGCATTGTGTCTAATGGGGAGGTGTCTGGTAGGGTGTGTCATGATGCGCATGCTTCTTACCTGTAGCTGTAGCTCTGGCTGAGCTGTCCAGGGTCCCAATTCCCGTCACGCTCTCCCTCTCAATGGTGCTGGACACCAGTTCCTCCAGCTCTGTGAGGGGTGGCGCGGGGTTCCTGCCTCCACCTGTGACTCCAGCTTGCCTCTGGATCTCGGCCATCTTACGTTTGGTCAGGCTGCGGATATCGTAGAAGCGCTTCTTCAGCTCATCAAGGGACCTGGGGGTGACACCTACAGCATTGACCTTTTCGGCGATTTCACTCCAGAGCCTCCTCTTGGTGCTGTCCGGCACAGTGAGGGACAGCTTCCCGAATAGCTGCCTGTGCACCCTCACCACCTCCTCAACCAACACCTGCAGCTCGATGCTGCTGAACTTTGGCTTCCTCTTCTGGCTGGACTTCTGGCTCTCACTCTGGTTTGCCATCTTGCTCTCAACAGTTCTCTACCTCCTACTCCCACTGCTGCTAACTGTGAGTGTTCAGCTCAGGCTGGCTCTCCAGAAAGTTCTTAATTAGCTGCACCTGCCAGGGTTGCCACTCCCTGTTTGGGTGGGGGAGGGGGGGATCCACCTCATTGGCTGAATCTGCTTTTACCGAATCGGCTTTTACCGAATCGGCTTTTACCGAATCGGATTTTAACGAATCGGTAAAATCCGATTCAGATTTTACCGAATCGGTTTGTTCAATGCATTCCTATGGGCTTTTTGCCCATGGGTGTGTTTTCATACCTCCGAATCGGTAATTGCCGAATCGGCTTTTACCGAATCGGCTATTATCGAATCGGTGGTAGCCGATTCGACTATTTCCGATTCGGTGGTAGCCGATTCGGTACTTTCCGAATCGGTCCGTGCCAAATCGGTACGTAGCGATTCACATTACCGATGCCGACCGAATCGGTATTATTTAGCTGTTTTTTTTCTACATCTCGTTTTCCGATTTCAGAATACCGATTCGTCCCGCCTCGGTATTTTGAAATCGGAAAATCCCTTTTACCTACATCGGGCCCAGTGTGATTAAATAACACTGCAACATCAATATATTCCTACTTCGATTTTTTAAATTTGAATATCATTGTATCCTTTCCCTTTTTGACACTATTTCGACGTTCTAATACTGGGACCACCGTAATATATACTACAATGCAGAATACGGCACCTATCCGCATCCCTATTGATAGGGTAGACATACATCTGATCCATTTGATGACCAATGGAAATTCTGCGGCACTCAAACTGGCCACGTCTCACCCAACCACAAATTTAGCTGACCATTCTTACATAGAAATATTATACACCTGACTGTATATATAGGTTGGGGCTCAGAGAGAAAGCCAAACCTTCCAGATGTGATACGCTGAATTTCTTCACTAGGCATGGGTGTGTCCAGGGCAGCCTTTTGGTCTGAAGTGCTGAATGTAATAGTATAAATGACTGGCTTCACTATCCCTGCAGCAGCCCTTGTGGAGCTTTTGTGGTTTGTTCAGCAGACCCCTGCTGGACATAAGAAGGTCATTCTCATGGCATTACTCATAGCAAAGCAGAGATTAGCTATACATTGGAGACGGGGACTGCCCCACAACAACTGACTGACAACACAGCCTAATCTATTGTCAAGAACAGCTGAACACTTACTGGGAATTGATGCAGAGCCACCTGAAGCCCAAAGACATATGGGGTTCTCCTTCCGGCTTATGCACTGCATCATCCAATGTGGCCGTCCAGCCCTAGGTGGACCGAACAATCCGTAATTAGAACACCACAATGACCTGCTGATCAGCTCAGGTATATGGATGGATGGTGGGTCTCACCAACTATAATGGAGCGGTCTGCTCGTACTGTAGTTCCTTAACGAGTTTTGATGAACTAACGGTTTATACAATTTATCACGCGTACATGTTCCTGCTACTTAATCTGCGACCAACAGCTGTGATTTGTAATGACTCTTTTTCCCACCCACACTGTACAAGGCATTACTGCTTGTTACATTGATTTAATCAATAATATCCAATAAATAATAAACAAGCATTGGCATAGCCAAAAGGTCTCGCCTTTGGGGCCTTTTAAGTGTTTATTCAAAGCTATTGGCTTTGTTAACGTCTTTAATCTGTGTTGTAGACCATTGGGAATGTTGTGCAGCATGTTGAAAAGTTATAATTAAAAAAAGTGTTATAATTATTTTTGTTACCCTATATATAACTTAGAAGTGGAGAAGTGTGGCTCACTGGTTAGAGCAGGAACCCTGAAGCAGAGGTCAGACCCGGGACCAGGGTTCAATTCCCGACGGGGCAGGGTCTTGAGCTCAAATGTCCATGGACTCGATAATTCTCGCTTCGGTGCCTGACCTAATCATGGGTTCACACTCTGCAACTCTGGGCATTATGCTTGCTTAATCTCCACAACGGCCCCCCCGCGGCGGGATGTCTGGCTTTCACCTTGGGGATGCCCTGTAGGGGCTATCTCACAGGGAAAAGTCAGGACGTGTTCCCAAGGCAAGCGCGGAGATACCCCTTCGGGGGTCGATTCAGGCGCTATATAAGAAACATAATAATAATAATAACACATTATATACAACTGAACTACCCTAATAAAAACTAGAATTAACTTAAAACATGTGTTCTAGTTTTTTTGTCCCTGCTATGCTGGCAACCTTTCCCTGCCTGTTCTAATGGCGCGTTAAAGACTGCGTGAAGGTTGTGGCGGTGCAATGGCTGTGGCATTTTCAAGACTACGTGAAGGTTGTGCGTGCAGGGTGCGATGGTGGAAGGACAATCCGTAAAGATTGTGACAGTGGAAGGGATGTAGTGCGTTAAAGACTCCGTTATGGTTGTGACCATGCAAGAACATGTGCAGGTTGTGATGGTGGAAAGGCCTTCTGCTTAAATATTTCGACGGTTTAAGGGCTGGTGGCGCGTTAAAGACTGCGTGCTGATTGTGATGGTGAAAGTATTGGCATAGCCAAGAGGTCTCGCCTTTGGGACCTTATACGTTTTTAGCCAGGCAATAAATTATCCTGGGTGCTACGACATCTACTGTTCTTTAATATAGAAGCTTTGACACTAATAAGCATATTAAAGAACTGTATTGAGAAGTGCGTATTTAAAGTGTTATTTTTGTATAACTGGAAGTATGAACTTGTATATTGTGAAATACTTTTCATATGCTATGTGTAATTGCAGCTAGACCCGGTATAGAAATAGCAATGACAAATGCAATGCTGTCTATCGAGTTACATATGCAGGGGGAACAAACATAACGGATCCAGTTTTAAGACTTAACTGGAGCCTTTGGTGCCTCATGTTCTAAGCCTAACACTGTACCCTTGTAATATCAGCGTGGCGATTATATTGCGATACCGAAGGGATGAAATGTTGAAATACCATACCAGTGGCCAGCACTGGGTGCATAGGGTGTGGTTTATTTAAGCTCCAAATAACAGTAACATGCCGGTTTCATACTGATGGAGCAGGGGAGTGACAAAAAATGTTGTGTACCCCTTGCAAAGTCAACCTTCCATAACCATAACATGTATTAATCGAGTGAAGTGTTAAAATTACCCAACAAAAAGAAAAACACACACAGAAAAAGTACATGTGGGATACTAATTTGCTTATGTTGCAAACTGTAATATACTAATCATGTGAAATTGTTATACTAATATAGTGCAGTAATGCTTTAATTAAGCAGAGCTATGCATGTATGCTTATTGTGAGTATTTTCGTGGCAAAACGAACACATTTGGAAAGTAAACAATGCATTTTTGTAGCTTTCTGTTAGGTAACCTCTAACACGGTAAAACTTAGAATGGTGTGGGGTAAACAGAAGGGCTTTACTTCAAAATCTAGCTTTTTTTGTGTTTGTTTCTGTATTAGTTCCCATTGAGGCACGTGCGCCTAAAATAAAATGGCGGATTTGCGAGACTCCGAAAGAGTATGACTCTACGCATGCGCAACTGTGCTCGGGATATGTATGAAAGGCCTGTGCCTGGGCTACTGGTGTAAAGGTCAGTGTGGCCTGGAAAAGCGGATTGATGCCAAAGAGATGCAAGAGTTTGTGAGCCTGGGAAAATTGAGTGAAGTATCGACATAAGGAACAGGATGATGAGTATTGAAAAATGAACTTTTATGACCACATGAGAAACGTGGAAGTGACTGTGCTAAATTTGGACAATGGGGAGATGAGGTGATCTTCACCACCCCTCTAATGGACCAATGAGAAGTGAGTATGGACCCTAAAGTTTCAAATTTTAGTTAGATAGTTAGTGAAAAAGGGTATAAATGAGCTAGCACGAACAAGAAATAAAAAGGTGTCCTGAATTTATTTTTTACACCACCACATGATGTCGGACTGAATGATTTTTGGGTGCAAAAGACTTTAAAAAATGTCCTGACTTTAACTTTGGATGGGGTATAGAACTGAATACAGAGTCCTGATGGAAGGTAGACACCGAGGAAGCTACAGAGGCAGATTTGGGAACCTGTGTCGTTAATTCCTGTTCTTTTTCTTCTTCCAAAGAAGATCGGTAATATGACATTCAAAATTCCTATTTCTAAATTGTTTACTAATAAATGTCAAATTTATTGAAATCATTCTTCCTTTTTATTATATCTTATAGAAATGTTTTAATAAACCTATGAATAAAAGTTAGACATTTATAATTAAAGTCATGACAAAATAATTGAAATAATAAGAAAAATAAAGATAAATGAGAAATAGTAAATTAAGCTGGTCTTGATTTCCATCAACTAACTTCTACTAGCTGGTCCATCGACCAAAACAGTGGGGTGCCTTGATGTTATTTCTTATGAATTTAAAGACAATGGAGACGTCCATAAAATGCATATGTATATAATGTATAGAATTTTAAATTGTAGATTTAATAAGGGTACTCTGCTGTCCAGCAGCTCGTCCTCTAGTCTTCACTGACCTTGGGAGCAGTGTGTTTTGTGTGAATCAGTGACTCGCGGTGCTATGGGCCCCACCGACAAGTGAAGTGGGATCGCTCCTGAGTATTTCCTTGATGATTTTGGAGGATTGTTTAATAGCAGTGCTGGATTAATACAAATAACTTCTGAGTACCTACAATCACATAGGGATAACAATATCCCTGCACAACACCTAGAGTCTTTCAGGCTGTAAGAATGTGCCATTGATTGTCCTTGCCATAAGAATCTGAGGTGCCAAATGTTTTTTGGTCTGCTTGCCCAAAGTGTTTAATATGAAGCGTTTTTCATTCATTTTGTTACAACTCATTCAGAAAAATCGTAGACCCCTGTCAAGTATGAGTAGCTGACACTAATGTTAGTGGATTGTGATGCATCAGTGGCCAAATATGGGCATAGAAAAGAACGTCCCTTATTACGCAGTGTGCCATAAGAGTGAAAGAAACACCGCAAATAATTTTTCCTCTGGTTCTGAAGATATCCTCCCACACCCACTCCCCCAAGTTTAAAATTACCCCCCCCCTATAGTTTGTGTCTAATTACGCCCGTGACAGCAGATGCAGTGTTTTAAACTTTTGTTACGCGAGAGTTGTGGCTGGAGCTCCGCATGCACATTAGTGTACACAGAAAAAAACAAAGATGCCAGTAATTGGATCGCTCTGGGGCCAGCGTGCTTTGGTACGGTGTGATCCCTGGTCACTAGTGAAAAATAACCCACGCGTGCCACACATGCCAGGAGGGAGACCACTGTAATTAGTCTGGCCAGAGGGAGAACACGTGGAAATGATGCAGTATAATAGAGCTTTACAATGAGGACAGGGGTAAGTGAAATGGGGAGGGGTGCAGGCAGTGAAGTGTGAGAGTGAGAGAGTGAGCCAAATAAAGCGGGCAGAGATGAAGAGAGGTGCAGGTGTTTTTAGCAAGATGTAGAGGGAGGGAAAATGGAGAGCTGTGAATGCAAAGAAAGATGTAGTGGTGAGAAAAGGATGGGCGTAAAAGAGGATGGGATTTCAACGAGTAGGTGATAGCAGGGAAAAGACAGGGAGGAACGGATAAGGGGAGAGGAGGAGTAAAAGAGGTGAAACAGGCAAAAGATAAGGAGCAAGAGGGGTGTATGCTCAGAGCTTTATCTTAATGCGTGCAATTAAACGCTTAAGTGTGGTACGTCTTGATGGGCAGTGCTTATGAGAGCACACCAACACCCAAACACATGGCTTGTGACTCGGGTCGGTATGTACAGATTTCTATCAGATTTTAAATCGGCCTGCAAAACCACGCGTCTCCTCCTCGTACCGCCCACTAATAGACCATTGTTCCCACAAATTACATATATTTTGTTTAACTGTGCACGTAACCAGTAAACGCCAGAATAAACATGAAGCCCAGTTCACTTGTGATTTTACTGTTGAAGTAATAGATCGTTATTTAAAGTCGACCTCTAAATTCCATAAAAAAATATCTGACTGCATCAAATTTTACATTTAACATAACAAGTTGCCATTATTTAACACGATTTTTAACATTAGCCCTTATAAAGTTTCAGAATAAAGTTTTAGGCTGCCGGCATGTATAAGTTAGAAGGGTGCTCTTAGGGGTGCGCTACAGAGCACAGATGGGGGTGGGGCAAATACGTTCTGGTAAATTGCAATTTCTGATTTTGCCTGTCACTAAGGGAGACCCACACTCTTGTGACTTGCACACTCAGATGTAATGGTGAGGGGGTGTGGTGCCTGCACACTACTGCTGCGTTAGGCATGGCAGGAGGCAGCCCCTTTAATTGGATTAGGGCCTGGCCAGCTTCCAGCTGCTCATCAGAGCCCTGCAGGCCGAGCTCCCCCTGCGAGTCCTCTGCATGCATGGTGCACAGGCTCTTACTTCTGCATGCTCTCCAGCAGGATCCGGCTGAGGCTTCGCCAACCCCACTGGAAGCTCCCCACCAGTGCCTCGTTCACGAGTTGCTCCAGCAGTATGGAGATCCAGGAGCCAACCCGCAGCTCCCCGGCTCAGAGGCACCCCACCACCTCCTCCTCCCCCTTCGCCATGGCCCGCCTGTGTAGTGCAAGTGGCGGCGGCAATAGGTCACTCCAGAGCCGGCCTCTGCCGCCCGCCTCCTTCTCCTACTGCTCCTGTGCTCCTGGGGCATCGCCGTGTTAAGGTTAAGATACGCGCCTACATCCAGATTTATATTATTCCCTAACATCAACCGGTTTTGCCTCTTCTGATTTTTAATAATGTGGGAATATAAATAAATAATGTGGAAACACGAGTAAAGCTCTTACCTGGTGGCAGTGGTCGCTCTGAATTTAAGAGAGGCTCACACATTGGAGACCTACTTTTTAAAACGCAACTTTTTGGTACTCTTAAATCCCACTGAAGCAACACTTTCTACTGAAATCTTAGTAAATGAAGGTTTCACGGACAAAACACATGTTGCACAGCTGATTACAACTACTAACTCAGGCGCGCGTGCCTCGCGCATGTCAGCCGCGGGGAGGGAAAGAGGAGGGGGACTGCGGGATTCACTTGTGGGAGCGAGCCAGGGGCACCATGTGTTTGTAAGTTAATTACAAACATATGTTGCCAAAGCTCGCTCCCGCAAGGGAATCGCCGTACGTGCACGCGTTGCCATTGAAGGCAATGGAACGCGTACACGTTTTAGCCTGAAAAAGGCAATTGATGGCTACAGGTCTCTTTCCTATGCAGCGCATGTGCGCTGCGTAGGTGAGACCTAAAAACAACATTGACTAGCAGCATGTGTCTGTCAGTTCAATTAGTTCCAGAAGCTCTCATTGGCTGATTTTTACAGGTCTGTCAGAAGCTTGGCGATGACGCAACTCACTCCTGTGCCGATTAGGAAAGTGATGATTAAAAGGGAGAAACCCTGTTATCAGCTCAATTTTAGGGAACTAGGGGGCTTATTTGCAAGCCCCTGCGCCACCGGTATGTCACTTTTCCCTATGTTAAAAGTGACTCAACGGGGGCGCTAGGGGCCTGTAAATAAGCCCCCTAGTTTTTTGAGGTTTAATAGAACAGTGGCTCTTGAGAAACAAGTTTGCAACCTCGGATGAACGATTAAACGTTCAGAAAGAATTAGTGGAAGTAAGTTCAGCCAGACTTACAAGAAACTAATAAATATGACTCGTCCATAATGTAAAATGAACTTGAGTCTTAGCACTAAATATGTAGTATTAATAAATGTATAGTTTCTGTGCTGACTATGAAAGTTTGTCTCATTTTATTGATCAGTCACTATTCCTGTAGTGCATGATCAGCACCTGCTATAATATTGTTATACCATTGCTAAACTCAACACTATTGCGACCGAATGCTGCTTGCTGCCTGTGTATTAATCACGTGCAGTCCCTTGAAAATGTATAAAATACTCTTTCATGTAGGAGCGAAGATGTTGGGATATTTGCCACCAAACTCTCCTGATGGTCAATGCTGCTCCTTTGAATTATGTTTTTTGTATAGAGCTACTTACTTGTTTTTTGCATTATAGAACATTATACATTCAGCCTTAAATATTAAAAGCAATTTAAAAAAAGAAAATCTCATTTTTTTGACAGTCATTATGTCACCAACCCAAGGACATTTGTTAAAGTCCTACTTCCTCCAAGCCCGGCTCTCTCTCAGTTATTTTCAGAACAGAATAATTAGATTGTGTGGTGATGGACTCAATCCAAACTGCTCATTGCTTGGTCAATACAAAAGGACTGACCACTAAGCACATTGCACAGTTCATGTACAGAGTCAATCCAAATAACATGGCACCCAGTGAAAAGAGGGGATCGAAGCCTTCAAGGATCAATAAGGACAAAGCAGTGTTTGCATAGCATGGATGTGTAGGCCTGCATTTATAATGACAGTCACAGAACTGCAAGAGCGCAAGCAAATGATTCCACACTAAAACCCTCACTGAACTCAGCACATTTCTGTATCATAATTTCACTACATATATTGGAATAATAAAATGTTTTCGTTGTGACTAGGATATTGGAAAGCAAACTGATAAGTTATTTTTAATACCGACCTGAACAGTACTCGTTGTAGCTGAGTCTCAAAGATGACAGGCTATGTCGTACACATACCCCACTCCGGTATAGTGGCCCTATATTGGTACGTGACATTAATCCCCTGTGTATCCCAAAGGTACCAGGGAACGTTACAGCACTTTACAAAGTGGAGCATTATTTTAAAATTCACTGCCCACAGTTGGGGCACCCTTTGTATTGTGTTGTTATAATATCGTACCCCACTGCCCAGTGTAGAGTAGAGGTAAAGAAAATCAGCTCTATATAAAGGCGGGCGCCCCTTGATATATTTCACGAAAAGGCTCAATCATGCTCAGTTGCTCTCTCTACTGTACATCTATTTGAATCTTGCTGTATGGTACTGGGAGCGCACAGGTCCCTAGGAAATCTGCATTATAGTGGTGCGGCCAAACATTGGGTATTTTAGATGGTGCTAACCTCAAAGCTATGAGGCCATGTGTCACCTATGATAAGATTCAAATCAGCATTTCAGCATACTGTCAAAAAAGAACGGCTCAAAAAGGTGGTCGGAAATTTAGAAAACCATGAAGGTTTATTAAGCATTTAGGTACAATACAAAATCAGGAAGTTTCCGATGTATTAATAATCATAAAGCCAATTGCCACATAGGACCTTAATACAGGAAAGATAATAAAATGCAAAAGCAGGAAAAATAATCTCAAGTCTCAGTGTGCAGCAAAATCAGGCAGCACTCCTATGCACAGGAAAGGTCTCAAAAAGAGTTCTAACTCGTCCGCAAATTCAAGGGTTCATACACAGTTTTCTTGCATAAATTACTAAGAACTGATCACTGCACTAACAAATCATATTATCACATTCTGAAACGTCACATGGGCCTATCACCTTAACATTACCCCACTACATGAATAACGAGACGCCCCTTCTGACCTAATGTTACCAGGACATGTTATACCAAAAAAAAAGTCATATAGACAGCAGAAGGCCGTTGTGAATTAATGAAGGTCAGCTGCAAGGGGAAAGGCCTTGAATGTTGTTGCAAAAGGCTTCCTCTAACAAGCCATAAGAGAATAGTGTCATACAGAAGTAAACAATCCCCATCTTCCTGCACATAGTGTAAGGGGGAAATATAAATATAGAATCAGCATCATGATATGGCATCCATTTTGCATATGATGGCGTCGAGGCCTAACTGAGGCCTAGTTAGAGTGTGACTGAAAAACTCACTTTTCACAATAGCAAATTTGTTTGAATTGAAGACATCATCCTGATCTGATCTATCCGGATCAATGGGAATTCCTCCCACATGTTCCACCTTACATAACCTTCGAATTCTATTCGCAGTCATGCACCAGATAAACCTTGAGTTAAACACTGTGGTGCTATTGCTTGACGCTACCAACGCTTTTTATTCACTTGAATGGTGTTGCTTCTTTCAGAGTCTTGTTGTACAAGGGCTTTCAGCGAGCACTTTTTGAAGCGGGTAATGCTCCTATAAAAACAAATTGTAGAGCAAATGAGATTAAAGGGGCTCACTTCTGCACCAATTTGGATTTCTCAGAGCACAAAAAAGGGTCGCTCATTACCCCCTACTATTTGCTATATCAAGGAACTCTTGGCAGCGCGGTTTCATAAGATCACTTAAACAAGCATTTACAATGCAATGGTTTCGCCTTTGGAAAAGTTAGAGTTATTAGCATTGTAAATGACAAAATTTGTATTTATGTGTTGGTTTTGAAAACAGATAAATAAATGGCATTGTCATTTACATTGCCATTAGCTTAATCTCTGCAGTCACTCTGCACTCTCTAGCACTCCCTAGGACTCCCTACTCACTCTGCACTCTCTAGCACTCCCTAGAACTCCCTACTCACTCTGCACTCTCTAGCACTCCCTAGCACTCCCTACTCACTCTGCACTCTCTAGCACTCCCTAGAACTCCCTACTCACTTTGCACTCTCTAGCACTCCCTAGAACTCCCTACTCACTCTGCACTCTCTAGCACTCCCTCTGCACTCTCCACTCTCCACTCCCTCTGCACTCTCCACTCTCCACTCCCTCTGCACTCTCCACTCTCCACTCCCTCTCCACTCTCCACTCCCTCTGCACTCTCCACTCCCTCTGCACTCTCCACTCCCTCTGCACTCTCCACTCCTTCTGCACTCTCCACTCCCTCTGCACTCTTCACTCCCTCTGCACTCTCCACTCCCTATGCACTCTCCACTCCCTATGCACTCTCCACTCCCTATGCACTCTCCACTCCCTATGCACTCCCTCTCCACTCTCCACTCTGCACTCTGCACTCCCTTGCACTCTGCACTCCCTATGCACTCTGCTCACTCACTACTCTGCTCACTCACTACTCTGCTCACTCACTACTCTGCTCACTCACTATGCACTCTGCACACTCACTTTGCACTCTGCACACTCACTTTGCACTCTGCACACTCACTTTGCACTCTGCACACTCACTTTGCACTCTGAACACTCACTTTGCACTCTGCACTCACACTCTGCACTCAATTTTATCAAATACCGAGGAGAGGGGACTGCCTGGAGTGTGCTTATGTGGAGAGAGAGGCCGCCTGTGAGTTAAAACACCCCGTCATTTCTGCTCCACGTAGCCTGGGGGGGGGGGGGCAGGAACGGTTAGTCGGACAGCGGGAGGGGGGGCGGGAACGGACAGAGGGAGGGGGGGTCGGGAACGGGATAAAAACAAAAGCAAACAGAAAAAAGACATTAAGAGCGAAAACGTCAAAATACGTAAACTTACAAAGTGAAAACACATTTATAAACAAAATGCTCCTTACCCGATTGCCTCGAGGGAACTCGAATCTTGCAGCCAACTCTAACAACAAACACTTGTAAAAAGAAGAAAACAGGCAGACTCAAAAAAAATAAATAACACACACCCACCGCCGTGATGACGATCAGAAGTGAGTGGAGAGGGAAAAAATCGCGGGAACGCCCCCGAATCTGGTCCGGCCTTGACGGACAGATCCGGCTCCCAATGGCTAGCCTCCATTTATGGAGCTAGCCAATGGGAGCCGGGGGACGTTCCTGAAGCCCATATTGTAAACAATAGATTTCGCCTGCGCCGAAAAGCTGCGCAGAGCGCAGCCTTCGGCAGGCGAAACCTAAAAATGTCTGCCACAGGTCACAAAGCATGCATATGCATTACCTCCTCGTTAGTCTTCCTCGCCACATGACTTACATAGTGAGCATCAGCTCCACGACAGAACCCTCCAAAGCAAAAAAAGCCTCCCACCCCCTCCCAACATGGCCGACCAGTCACACCTGACCTCTATAAGAGGCGGACCGGCCCAACCAACAGCCTGTTTTTTTTGTTCTGCGCGATTCTCTCCAGAGGCGCTGTACAGGTAAGATGGGCCTGCGTTAGCTGGCCCATGGGTTTTGGGTTGAGGATCCTGCTTTAGCGGTCCCTGGTACCTGGAACTTAAATCCCCCCCCCTCTTCCTTCCCCCGGTCCTGTGGGGCCGGTTAGGTGCTGCTGTAGCGTGCCAGGGGTTTACAGGGGGGGGGGGGCGGCCGGGGGTGTGGGGTGTTTGTGCATTCCCGTGCCTCCCCCGGTCGTGACTGAAGGGCCCTTGCCCGTTGTGGGCTTCGGGTCCGGCGCTGGAGGTTCTCCGGTGTGTGTGCTGGGGCTCCGGTTGCTTTCAATGCGCTGGACGCATGTGTGATGGTCCCGGGTTATTCCGGGTTTTCACTTGCTGTAGGGGCGTCTCCTGAGTAATGGTGATTGCCGTGCATATTTGGTCCCGAATGGATGTAGACTTATGTGTGTTGTGCTACACCCGTTTACGGGTAGGGGTTCATTCACATGCCTTTGCCCATGGGGCGCTTCTGTGAGCACTACGTGCTAGGAAACAGGCGTGCTAGGTTAAGTTCCTTAATCCCTACAGCCTAACTTACTGAGTGCTTCTTCGTGTATGCTTTTTACCGTCTCCTGATGCTCCATTCAATGTGTGGCGTATTCTATAACGCGACGCTCCTACAGGCGGTACTTACATTGAGCCTGGCCGGGGTGGTGAGCCTCGGCGTGCAGCGCGTACCGGTCTGGAGGCGGGCTCGGTCCTACCTCGTTTTTCTGCATACGCTGGCCGGGTCCGGGTGCTCCTCTCCGGCCGCCCTGGGGCTCGGTTACGCGGCGCTGGGCGCTGCCGCCTCCCTTCGTGTATTTTTGGCTCCCCTACGGGCCGCGGCGGTTTGCCGCGCTGGAGTTGGCTCCGGGCGCCTCCCGCCTCTCGGGGGCGGGGTTTGGTTGCCGCCAGGTGCGGCCGATGATTACCTTCATCGGTCTTGCGCGGCATTTTCCTGCTGGCGCTGCGATTTGGTCGCGGCATGCTTGGGCAGTTGGCTGCGCGTCTGTCTCCTACTCGGAGGGTCCGGTGTTCGATCCTCGGTAAGGGCATTTTCATTTTTGAAATCGCATGGGGACTGTTGGTTTTCATTTAACAATTCACTAATGTTTTTTGTTTCGACTCAGAAGTGATTGGCGCGATCTATTGGTGCGCGGAACGGCTTGGGGACTGTTCACTTTTTTCTGTTGTCCTTTTTCTGGCACCCTGGGGGCCCGTGTTTTCCTCCTGTGGGGAGGTGGGCTGTGTAGTCGGCCCTGGGCCGTCAGGATGCACCGGACTCAAGTGAGTTTGCACTGCTGGGTTGCTGTGCCTTCTGGTCTCAGGGAGGCGGGGGTTATGTCCCCCCTTCTGTCGCCGTCTGCGGGGTCTCCCTGTTTTACTGCGCTATCCCTTCTAGGGGTCCTTGCGAGGCGGGGTGCCCTGCCCCCTCCTAGCCTCGTCACCCTCTCCAGTGGGGGAGTGTGGCCCACTGGTTGGAGCAGCAGACCCCAGGGCAGTGGTCTGGCCCGGGACCTGGGTTCGGTTCCCCGCCTCGGCGGGTCTGGGGTTCGAATTAGTCCACGGACCTGGTACTTCTCGCCTCGGTATCCATTCATGGAGTCCCACTCTGCCTCTCTGGGCAATAGCTTGCTTTTTCTCCACAACGGCCCCCACAATGCTTCGGATGCCTGGCCTCAACCTTGGGGGTGTCCGGGGGTGGACGCCTCAGGGGGTTAGCCAGCAGCTTTCGTACAAGCGCCTTGTGCCCTTGCGGGTGTGTAGTGCGCTATTCTTGTATCAAGTTACGCTACAGTGAAGTTTGGCATGGCCCCTGCGCTGGGATGACACGCTTGCTTAGTGTTTCGTTCCATTGTAGGGCTTGCTTTTCCCTCCTCCGGCGGCGGTGGTTGTTCCCAGGGTTTCTCTGGGTGCGTTCTCTACGCATGTCTCCGGACTCCCTTCCTCTGCCTGCGTCCGTTGTGAGGGGCGTTGTGGAGGTGGGCTTTGTCACCTTTACCGCTCTGGTGGCCGCGAGGCTGGCTCGGCCGTCTGGTCTGGCTGCGTCCTTGTCGGCGGTGACGGCGTTTTCGGCGTATGGCCTACTCTGGCTGTCTCCGGTCTTTTCATTTGGGGCCCGCTCCCCTGGGCGCGACCTTCCTTCGGACTCCTCGCCCGCCTGTGGGTGAGGGCGTCCCGCCCTTGCATGGGTGGGGTCCTTCGGCCATTCCACCCGGATTTCAGGGTGTCGGTCTTCACGAGGTGCGTTCAGGTTTGGCTTCCGGGCCCGAGTTTCGGCTATTCCCGGTCTCGTACTGGTGCTGCCGCTCCCTTTTTCGCCCCTAGATCCTGGCTTTCAGCCATCTCACTCCAGGGGGTTCCCTGGGGGGGGAGGGGGCTGCCGCCTCCGTTAAGTCCCATCTGGGGACGTGGCTGTCACGGTTCTTGGGCTCTTCGGGCTTGCTGGCCGGTGTCCGGTCTTGCGGACTTTCCGCGGGGTCCCACCTTCTCGACGGGTTCGGGTACCTACTGCTTCCCTTGTCTAAACTGAAGGGTTTTCTGGGACCATGGGTTGGCCGGTGAGGCCGGACTGCGAGTGGGGGTTCCCACTCTCGGTTGCGGGTGCTTCCGTTGGGCTTGCTTTCTGGCCCGTGGGTGGGAACTGTGCTCCTGGCCCGCCTGGTGGATCTTCTTCGCCGGGAGGGGGTCTTGGTGTTCCCTGTCTGGACGTGTGATACCTCTCGGCCTCGTCTTTTTCATGGGTGAGGCTTCACGTCAGGCGGTGTCTTCCCTCCGTCGGCTCCCTGCTCTATGTGCGGTGATCCCTTCGGTTCCCGTCTCGGGCTTGTCCTCCTTCGGGGGTCGTGTGCCTGGACCCGGTCCTCCCCTCTGGTTCGTTCAGGGGGGGAACGTCCTTTGGCGCCGGGTCGTTTGGGGGTCGTTGGGATCTCCTGCAGTCACGCAGCTCCTCGTGCTTCGGGAGTTGCTGGCAGTCCTCCTGGCCTGCCGTCTTTGCTCCTTTGCTTCGGGGTCCCCTTGTCTTGGTCGGGTCTGTCGACCTGGTGGTGTGGGGCGGTGTCAGCCTTCAGAGGGGGTGCAAGGTTCGCTCCTTTTGTTTACTTATTCGGGGGTTGTTTTCTTGGGCGGAGTCGTCGGTCCTGTCCCTTCGGGCTGTCTTTCCCCCGGGGTCCGACTATGTGGAGGCGGATCGACTGAGTCGGGTCTTTCCTTCGTTGCCTTGTCTCGCCCTGACCCCGGTGGTGTTTCGGCGCCTGGTGTCTCGACTCGGTCTGCCTCTGGTGGATCTGTCCGCGGACGGGGACTCGGCCCTCCTGCCCAGGTTCTGCTCTCTCCTCCCGGGTCCGGGGGTATGGCGGGTGGTTGCCCTGTCATTCACTTGGCCTTCCGGTCTGCTGTACGCGTTTCCCCCGTTCCCACTGATACCACGGGTCCTCTACTAGATTCGCTTGGGCAGGGCCGGGGTGCTTCTGGTGGTTCCCGGCTGGGTCCGCCGCCCCTGGTACCCTCTCCTTTGCGAGCTGGCGGTTCAGGCCTACTGGCCGATCCCGGATCTTCCCGTTCCGTTGTTGGGACCCCCGCTCCCGGAGTCGGTGTTGAGCCGGCTCTATCTGCTGGCCTGGCTCCATCTGTAGGCCTGGTTCTTGAGCGGATTTTGCTGCTGGGCTCCCGCAGGTCTTCCACATTCTCTTCCCGTGCCCGACACTGGGCTTCTTTCTCGCGTTGGTGCGGTTGGCTTGGTGCTGGCCCCGCCGCCGTGGACCCCTTGCGGGTCTTGGATTTCCTGGCTGTGGGGTTTTCCTTGGGCTTGGCCACTTCCTCCCTGAGGGCCCTGTGGGCTGCCTTGCGGGCCTTCCGCAGTCCGGTTTTCGACGGGCTGGATTCCCTGGTGGCTCGCTTGGCTCCGGAGTTGTTTTCTCCGTCGCCCTCGGACGCTCTGCCTGTCTCCCCCTTGGGATCTCCCTCTCGTTCTGCGAGCACTTCAGGGTCCGCCCTGTGAGCCCCTGGCCTCGGTGGCTTTGCGGTTCCTCACCTTTACGGTGGGTTTTTTCCTGGTGGCAGTGGTGTCTGCTGGGCGTTTGGGCGTGCGGGGGTCGTTCCTCCGCTCCCCTCCCGTCTTGCGGGTTTTGCCGGACAGGTTGTCTCTCCGGCATGTCCCCCGTTTCCTTCCCGGGGTTCCGTCCCTGGTGTCCCGGGCTCGGGTGGTGTCTTTACCGCCCTTCCCTGCCGACAAGGTTCCTTCCTTGTCCGTGCTGGATGTCCGGCGTGCTGTGTTGGCTTCTCTTGAGTGCTCGTCTTCCCTTTCCCGGTGGGTTAGCCTGTTCGTGGCTTTCGGTCCAGTTCATTCTGACCACGCGCCCTCTTTCCACCTTGAGTCGCTGGCTTACACAGGCTTTCTTCCTTTCCTATTCGGTGGTTCCGGCGGGGGTCCAGGGTCGGTCCACGGGGTGTGTCTCTGTGTCCTGGGCCCCCTTCAAGGGTGTCTCCACTGTGGAGATTTGTCGGGAGTCGACGTGGTCGTCCCCCCTCTTGTTCATGGAACACTATCGCATTGTCTTGGGGGGTGCTGTCCCTGGGGACTTCGCTGGGGCCGTTCTGAGTGCAGGAGCTGCGGCTCCTTGATGGCCTATTTTTCCTTTATGTCTTGATTCAGGTTTCCTGTGATCCCTGTTTTCTTTTCATTATTCTAATTCAACCTTGTGTTGGTTTCTCTGCATCACCGTGTGGTGTTGTTCTTATGGTGGTCAATGAAGCCTTGTTGGCTTGGGTATTTGCTCACTATGTAAGTCATGTGGCGAGGAAGACTAACGAGGAGGTAATGCCCCGGTTACTTACCGGTAATCTTCATTACTCCGAGTATAGTCTTCCTCGCCACATGAGTTCCCTCCCCCCCTCCCTGTCTGGCTATCGGCTTCATTGTTTGCTTGGTAGTTCAGGCTGTTGGTTGGGCCGGTCCGCCTCTTATAGAGGTCAGGTGTGACTGGTCGGCCATGTTGCGAGGGGGTGGGAGGCTTTTTTTGCTTTGGAGGGTTCTGTCGTGGAGCTGATGCTCACTATGTAAGTCATGTGGCGAGGAAGACTATACTCGGAGTAATGAAGATTACCGGTAAGTAACCGGGGCATTAGCAGCCACCTTGAAATGGGATTTCTTGAATAGTAAAACCAATTCATGCTGGCCACCTAAGTGCCTGCATGTATGCATGCAAATGCATCATTCATGATGACTTTGTGCCCAGGTATTCTGATGCAGTGACAGCCATTTTACCATTAGGTTATTTCAGTGTAAACCAGCATTGGCAAAGGCAATAACTCTGTATTTTACAAACTAGGCAGATTGGTTTTGCTAGTGCTTATTGTAAATACTAGTAAAGCCCCATCACTCCTCAAACAGGCCTTTTAAGTGCAGAACCAAAGATATACGATTCTTGTCAGATGGTTCCTAAATCTATTCAGAGTGCACTTTGTAGTCCCGACACTTGTCAAAAAATACTTTTCTTCCCTGTTTGACTGTTCCTTAAGTATAGAATGTCAATGTTTCTGTATTGCTGATCAAACGGTCACTTATATCAACGCAAATGTAACATTTATGAGGTATTTAGCGACTCCATTCCCGGAGTTCTATTACTTACTGCACCAATAAATGATGCTGCTAAATTTACCGTGCAAAACCTATACAGGTGGAAAGTAACATCTACAGGGATGACGCAGTGTAAAATTTAATGTAAACAAGACAAACTGTCAGGGGAACAGCCAGCCTAGGAAAGAGGGCTGTGAGCGCCTTCAGTGACCAGAATACACGTCACACTAATTTCAATCCCATTGTAATCATCGTTCTACCCAGGGTTTGTGCTATGACCTTCCTTTCTTGAGCTGCCACAATCCTCCTACGACTGCACAAGGTACGTGTCGTGTATTTGACTTGATTTTGTCTCGCAGAAGTTCGTTAGATTTCAAGATAGTCATGTTTCGCTGTTTAAACTTTGACTGTGAGCTACTCACAACCAAACGTTAACAGTTATGTACAATAATTTCATGGCGCGCATTCTACTCTCTGTCGTCAGCATGGCGTCGCCGCAATTTGCAAACACGCCCCTCAAGCATGCGTTCAAAATACTTCTGGTGTAAACAATCACCCGCTCACTGGTAAACTCACCCACGAAATGTGAATTATTTAGCACCGAGCAAAGGCTGCAACTCTAAGAAGTTAGCAGCTCTCCCAGAAAACAAAGGTCTGCTATTATGAAGGGGGAAGAGTGTGCGTCAGAAGGCTGCCGGAGACAGGACCACAGGTGCCCCAGACCGACAGGGGTGCGCCCTCTCTCTGCCTGAGCCCGCAGAGACTCAAGTGTAAATTAAAAACAGCCGTCGCACTATCAAGAAAAGTAAAAATGTTCATGGGTGGCAAAAAGTTATGGGTTGCATAATAACCAGGACATTTGCCCTTTATTTCTATTCTGCCAACCCCCTCTCACAGTGCTACCTCCTCCTCCTACTGGCGGCAGTGGAGTTGTCCCCGCCCATTGTTTCTGTTCCCGTGAGTGCATTCTTCAGGGCTCCCGTGACTGACACAGGGAAACTAGGTATGAAGCATCCACTCAGTACACAGGGCAGGCTGCATCTGAAGCGGATGATTAAAGTCCGTGAAAAAAAGATGTAAGTAAATGAGGAAGTGAATTTACACAGGGCACCAGTGCACTGCACATCATTTTGAAGCTCTATCAATTCACTTTGCGGTCTGTGGTTACGGTTCAAAATAATGCACTAACAGGATGTCAGGGAAGCCCTTTGTCTGATGGTCCCCTACGAACGGCGGTCTCGGAGCAGGGATAGTCACAGCTGGGCAGAGCAGAATTCAACCAGTAACTCGTAAGTCTTACTCAGCCCCCAGCTTGGCCTGCAACGTTCAGTATAATAATTGGAAATGTACTTCCTAGTACTTCACTTCACACATTCTCTCTCTGCAGGTACAAGTCTTATTGGACAGATCCGAGCCCGTATCTTCTCCACTGTTTAAGGACTCCCGGTCGTCAAAGAATGTTTCACTTAATATTTCAAAAGGGGCTCTTCTCTTTACTCTCACTTACTTCTTCCTCATCTCTCTTCTAAACTCCACACCCAAAACACACAATGCTCTGCTCTCCGAACTTCCTCACAGCGACAACACTCTTTCTTAAAAGGGCAACGGCAGTCCTGCTCTTTTAAAGCGGCGATAGGAGTTAGAAGAAGGAGGATTGTTTGGAGAGAGAGAACGTTCCAGGATGTCACTCGAAATCCAATGATAATTAAATAATAATGGAGGTGGGCGAGCCAACGAATTAACTGTGAGAGCTGAGCATAGGTTCTTTTATATTAACTGTTGTATGCGTAGCTGCTAATTCCTTCACTGGCCGGGCCGTGGTTCTATTCACTCTTGGGATGAAGCAAGACCCTGGATTTACTCGGATTGCCTTGTGCAGCCCTGTCAAGTGTCACGCTTTCCAGGTTAAACTACCACCTTTTTATAATATTTCTGCATCCCCGACAGGGACTACAAATTACCACGCAATTTCGTTGCACTTACCAGAGTCGGCAAAGTCGTCTGAGAAAATACAATAAAGCAGATGGTTGCGCACATTCTGCCCTATAGTTTATAGGAGAGAGGGTCCGTCTGCCCATAAAAAAAGCCTATATATAGGCTCTGTTGAATTCAAAGTGAAAGTTACTTTCTAAACGAGTGAGATCTTTGCAACAAAATAAAATAATAAATAGAAATATTCACATATTTTAAGATCATTTGTTCTGAGGATGGGGAACATATGTCTGTGTGAATAACTTAATTAATGATGTGGGTGAAGAGTTCCGATCTCAACCCTACGAAATGGACGCCAGGAGTCTCGCACGCTCTTATGAATGTGACTAATGCCTTTGGCTACCTCTGCTTTACAGGAGGACAATTTGCATTCTGCCCATTGACGCATCTCTTATCTTTTTAATTTACCAAGAACGGACTCCAAAGTCCAGGAATGTTCGGGTCAGTGAAAGGACATTGTTAACTGACCTTGCATATGTACTGCAGAAGCATCATGACTGTTTAAGGCAGAAATAACGAGGCAGTTCACGCATCTCCCCGTCTCTCGACTGGTGCAGCGCCCAGAATCTCTGCACTAGTAGTAAGGCACTCTTACCCGCTGTACTTTGCAACTGGAACGATGGTCCGCAGCGGCTGGACAACTCCCCCTTCAGCGCCACGGGAGAAGTTGGCCAGGGCTCTCTCCAGCTGCTGGATGAGTTCAGGAAACTTTAAAAACTCCTCGACGACTTCTGCCGCTATGAAAGCCGGGCGCGCGCTCATGGTGACAGGGTTCACAGCTGAAGAGGGCTCGTGCTGCAGGTCCTGCTGCAGTACAGGCGAGCGGTCAGCGAGGTTCGGCCACGCCTCCTCCTGTGCTCGGGTAGAAGCCTTTGCAGGCAAAAGGGTGCCTTGCAACTCACAACACGATACAGTCCAGGCTTGTGGCATGTGTGTGCTCTGCCTCTGCCAAAAGTGCATTTAAAGGTTGGCGGATGTCACCGCCTGATGCGTGACAGGTCCAAATTTACAATGAACTGAGCTTAGAGGTCGCCTCCTGGAATTTTTAGGCCTTAGTTACTTAAAGTGAAACTACAAGACAACAAGCACCTACGAGGACACGGGGGGCGGGAGAGGACAGGAACGGCGGGAAAGGACACGGACGGCGGGAGGGAGGCGGGAAACGTGCACAGGACAGCGAGGGGAGGGGGGACGGCGGGAGGAGGGACACGGAGGAAGGCAGGACAGCAGCAAGCACGGCCCGGCCGGACCAGATTCGGGGGCGTTCCCGGCTTTTGGCTGACGTAGCCAAAAGCCAAAAATTCTCGGGAACGCCCCCGAATCTGGTCCGGCCATGACGGACGCCTCTCTGTTCCAATGGCTAGCCTCCATTTATGGAGCTAGCCAATGAAACAGAGGGCGGATTCCAGAGCCACATACTGTAACTCAATAGATTTCTCCTGCAAAAGCTGCTTGCGCAGCTTTTTGCAGCCAAAACCTAAAAAAGGGGGCATAGATTCGTGGCTTAGCACTTTGTGCTGTGCCACTTTCCGCTGATGATGTCATGCTGCATATACGTGACCCTGAATGTGACCCTGAAAGTAATCCCTCACCTGTCATCAGAGAGTTCCTCGGGTTCCGTTACCTATCAGGAATAACTATTCATTGGAAAAAGTCAGTTCTATTTCCCATCGATGGGCTGAATGCTTTCTGGAGTTCCTCCTAATTGGTGCACATTCTTGTAGAAATATCTTGGGATATGGGTGAGCAGAGATATAGAGACCCTATGGTGCGAAAACTATAACAAAGTAATTGATCATCAGAAAAAATATCTTGGTAAATCAAATTGCTGTTGCAAGTAATAGACAGAATCGCGATAGTGAAAATGATCACGTTCGTCCTGCATTGTTTCTTAAACTTGCTTCTCAGTGTTGCTATCCCTCAATAAGGCACTTCTTTAACAGACTGAGATCTTGGATCTTGTGGCTAACACGAGATGGAAACCACCACAGCTGAGATGGGAGATGCCCACTCACCCATTTGAACAGGGACATCATTGCATCAAACCTCGAGCTCTGTTACCTCTGTACCCAAGAGCAGAAACGCATTATTGGCCCCACTCTGCCCCATTTCATCAGCATGCTTCAGTTAAGGTTGATTTCAGACAATCACTTAATCCTCCGATAGGTACATTTCTTGGGAAATAAAGACAGTATGATGCACTGTGTGAGCATGAGACAAACTCCGAGCTAGGGCGCAATTGGCGCAGATCTCATTGGCTCATAATCCTGTTTCCACTCACTCTCTTCTGAACAAACATCTAGCACACAGCTATCATGATTGCAATTGAATAATCTTGCTGATCTGGAGAACAAACTCCTTACTGTAAGTAATATTCAAGCTGTAGAGGGCCACACCCTTAATATCTTCATGATGTTGTGTCTCCATGAAACATGTGCAACCATCAATACCAACTTCCTAATTCCACCCACCTGTCTGTGCTCTGGTTCTACTGCTTGAGTCCCAATCCCCCCGGTACTGGTACCTAGACCCTTCGCTGCAATGCAGAATACAGCGCCCATCTGCAGCCCGACCCTAGGGCAGTCATTGAGCCGCCACCTTCTGATTACCAATGGAAATTCTGCTGCCCCCAAACTAGCCACCTCTCGCCCAAATACGTATTTAGACTGATTCCCATAACATTTGTGTACAGAATATATTATCCGGCTACGTGTAAGTAGAGATTAGGGCTAAAAAAGGAATCCAAATGTTCCAGATGTGGGACTCTAACTGATGACTTCCTTCACTTGGCATGGGTGTGTCCAGGGGTGGCAGCCTTATGGCCTGAAGTGCTAAATGTAACAGCAGGAATGACTGGCTTCACTTGTGGAGCTTTTGGGGTTTGTTCAGGAGTCCCCCACTGGACATCCGAAGGTCATTGTCGTGGCATTACTCAAAGCAAAGCAGAAGGCAGCCATATATTGGGAATGGGCCACGGCCCCATAACGACTGACTGGCTACAAAACTTAATCTACTGTCAAAAACAGCTGGACGCTCACTGGGAATTTTTGCCAAATCAACTAAAGCCCAAAGACATATGGGGCCCCTTCAGGCATATGTTCTGCAGCATTTATTTATTTATTTATTATTGCAATTTGTAAAGCGCATACGAATGCCCATGGGCGTCTTGGCGCTAAGATTTCAATTAGAGTCTCTGAGACGTGGCAGCCTGTCATTAAAAGGGAGAAAACGGACTCATTACTGGTTAAACAACCACGTCTTCAACAATTTCCTAAATTGGAGAAGGGATTGACTCGATCTAATTGTTAATGGAAGAGAGTTCCAGAGTCTGGCTGCTGTCACTGTAAAGCATCTGTCTCCCCAGGAGACCGTCCTGGTGCGAGGTACCGCTAGTTGATGTAGCGTCCTCGATCTTAGTTGTCTGGTCGGACGGTAAGGGGAAAGCTGCTCTTGGAGGAACTTCGGCCTTTGTTTATGAATAGCTTTGAAAGTAAGGCAAAGCGTTTTGAATTTAATCCGGTTTTTGATTGTTAACCAGTGGTAACTTCTGATTGTTTGGCTGATCGGCTTAAATTTGGGGGTCCTAGAGAGTAATCTTGCTGCTGCATTCTGAATCATTTGTAATTTGGAGATTACCCGGGCTTGAGCATTGGCAAAAAGGCCATTGCAGTAATCTAATGAGGAGAGCACAAGTGTGCTCACCACATTTTTTCCAGCGCTTTCTGAGAGGAAAGGGATAATCTTTTTTATTAGTCTAAGTTTATGATGTGCGTTGGTCACTGTTTGATTTGCATGTGCCACAAAGTTTAGCTTCTCATCAAAGACAATTCCCAAATTTCTGACCCTTGGGGCTGGCGTTGGTACCGTTCCCAAAGATGGAGGCCACCAGACTGATGACCATAACGGGGAAATCTTCCCAAATATGACCACCTCCGTCTTCTCGGAGTTCAACCTGAGGCAGTTGGCATTCATCCAGTCTTTAATTGCTGACATACCTTCTTGGAAGCGTGCCGCTACCTCTTCTCCATCGTTGTTGATAGCAAGCACAAGCTGGGTATCATCAGCATAGGAGGTAAGGCTCATCTGATAGGTTTTAATAACTCTTGCTAAGTCCGACACATAGATGTTAAAAAGTGTCGGACTTAGAGATGAGCCTTGGGGAACTCCACAGGGTAGAGCCAGTTCCTGCGATTTAAATGGTCCCAGCATTACAGCTTGTGTTCTGCTGGATAGGAACGAGGCAAGAAGATCCTTTGCTCTAGATAGAATGCCCAGATTTCCAACACGGTCAATTAGTATGGAATGATTGACCGTGTTGAAAGCCGCCAATAGGTCCAGCAGTATAAGGACTGCTGTACCCCCCTGGTCTCTAATGGTTCTGATGTCATCAGCGGCTTTGATGAGGGCAGTCTCAGTGCCGTGAAGCTTGCGGAACCCAAACTGTGAGTCATCCAGCAGGTTGTTTTGCTCGAAGAAGTTGGACAGCTGAACATTCATTGCCCTCTCAAGCAGTTTGGCTAAAAACGGCAAACTTGCTATTGGTCTGTAATTCTTCAGCAGGTCCTTGTCTAAACATTTTTTTTAAGGAGCGGTTTTAAAAGAGTGTTCTTCAGCATGTCAGGGTAGGTCCCCGACGTGAGTGCCACATTACAGACTTGTGTGATAACTTCGCTGATGGAATCAATTACAGGCAGATAAACTTTGGGGGGGCAAGGATCTAAGGCCGATCCTGTCTTTTTAAACTGCATGATGTCCCTAATTTGTTCCTCCTCCAGTTCTTCAAATTGAACTAGTGAGCAGACAGGAGGTTTAATGTAAGTCGCTAGAGGGACCGGTGTGTCCTTAGCAGAAAACTCAGAGTAGATGTCATTGACTTTGGCAAAGAAAAAATTAGCCAAGGAGTCACAGAGGGCCTGCGATGGAATAGGAGCTAAATCTAAGGACTTCCCAGCCAGTTGTTTCACTACATCATATAGTTGTTTGCTGGAGTTCTTAGCATTATCAATTTGATCTCCAAAAAACTTCTTTTTGGTCTCAGTGATAATCTTTTTAAAAATAAGCTGTGTCTCCTTATAGCGTAATTTACTAACCTGGTCATAGGACCTACGCCAATATCTTTCATGCATTCTGCATTCTTGCTTTTGTTTCCTTAGTTCTTCTGTGAACCAAGGTGCCGAAGGCACCAACCTATTTCTCGAAATGGTCTTGGATGGAACCAGTAAATCCATCGCATTACCTATCCAGTCTGAGAATTGTTTGGCGGCTGAATTGGCATCCGTGGAGATGATAGGACGGGTCTTGACCAACAGCTCTGTAAGAGCTACGTTATCTATGTCCTTCCATACTTTAAAAGGCTCTTCATTTAAATGGGCCTGTCTGTTTAAAGGAGCGTCAGTGATGGAAAAAACACAGAGAATGACGTAGTGATCGGACCATGTAAGGGGAAGGATATCCTGAATTGTTATCCCATTTATATTAGAAAAAATGCCATCCAAAGTGTGGCCGGCCTCATGTGTGGGTGCTTTAGCCATTTGAACGAGTCTCAAGCTTTCCAGGTCGCCCATTAGTGCTTGGGTATCCCATGTGGTCGTTTTCCCATCCAACAGTGAACGGACTGAGCAACCTATACTAAGGACAGCCCAATGATCGGCTCAGGAGGGGGGTGGGCTCTGGGCACCATGCGGCCCACCAGGGCAGGGTTGGCCGCAATAATGGAGCGATCTGCTCGAATTAAAGTTTCTTATGGGCTTTCGTTAAACTAACAGTCTATAAATGTTATCATGTGTGCGCTTTGATGTTAGAACTACTCAATCTGTGAACAAGGGCTGCCATTTGTAATTATTCTTTTACACCCCCCCCCCCCCCCCCCCCCCCCCCACACACACACACTGAACCCGCGTTGCTGGTTGTTACATTTTTAATCAATAAAATCGAATAAGTAATTTTAAAAAACACGACATGAACTTGTAGCATGTGTCAGTCAGTTCAACAAGTTCCACAAGTTCTCATTGGCTGATTTGTACAGGTCTGTCACAGGCTTGGCTATAACGCAACTCACTATTGTGCAGATTAGAAAGAGATGATTAAAAGGGTGAGACCTCGTGATCAGCTGAAGTATAAGGAACTCGTTTTTTGAGGTTTAACAGAACAGCGGTTCTTGGGACACAAGTTTGTGACCTCGGGTAAAAGTTCAAATATACTTCGTAACTTGAGGCAGACTTCGAAGAAACTAATAAATGTGACTCGTCCGTAATGTTTAATGAATTTGTGCTTTAGCACCACATACGGTCAAATGTATAGTTTCTGGCGATGAAAGTTTGCCTCATTTTATTGATCAGTTACTATTAATGTAGTGCGTGACTGGGGCCTGCAACACTATTGATTTCCCTTCGCTAAACGCAACAATTTTGCAGCAGAATGCCGCCTGCTGGCTGTTTATTGATCATGGGGATCGAAGCCCTCAAGGTTCATGTAATTAGGCAGGACAAAGCAAGGTTTGCGCAACATGGAGTCAGCTTCGCATTCGTAGAAGAGAGAGTTGTAGGGGTGGTCTTATTTGTGGGGTTAAAGATAGAGCAATGCCCTAATGAATCTGTGTGGTTTTGCTGATTTTAAGTACCTCTTGCCATACGACAGTCAGTGAAGGGACAAGTATGCACCATGTAGTAACTGGTAGGAACTGGAGATGTTAAAAGTCTTCACACTGTTGGGGGGTTGAGTTGTGGCTGAAATACTATGATTTCCACCTCAAATCTGGAGCAGCAACTCCCATGATGTAAATACATTGCTATACCATGTGTGGCAGCGCTGCTGTAATAATGTTTATGGTTTCTACTTTCTATGGAAATGTCATGTTAATTTTTCTGATACTTGAACGGGTGGGTGTGTGCATGCCTGCTTCACCGTTTACTATTTACCGTTGGGTGCATGTTTGTGCCTGTATGCAATGTTTGCTGCATTACCTATGAAACAAAAAAACAAACAAACAAACATTTTGAAAAAAATGTCTACAAGCTGTGCAAACAGTTTGCCATCCTGCTTTGAAAAAAATGTCTACAAGCTGTGCAAACAGTTTGCCATCCTGCTATTTTTCTGGCCAGTGATGCATGTTTTTCCTTTAGTGGCTGTGTCACAGAAGGGATCACTGAAGGTCCTACACATTTGGTTGGTTAACAGAGCACAAGGTTGTGCTGAAAAGACAACAGACCCTCCCTGTAGTAAAGGATGGTCACTGCTTCCTTACCAGGCTATAAATAGACTGGAGTTTTGTGGCAGTGATTATAGTTTAGGAGGACAGGTCATTTGAACTATATACTTTAGGAAGGTAACTTACAGGGTGGCACAAACTCTCCCTAGTAAAAGTGGTTTGGTCTCTCATATCCTGGGCCTTTTTCTTCTCCCTGAGTGCTGTTAGTGTGTATTTGTGTGTTAAATGTCTGTGAGTCAGCGTGCTCAGGGATATAGTGCCTTTTATCAATGGCTCCAACTACAGCACTAGACTGAGGTGCACCCTCAGATTGTGCTCTCCATTATGGATGTGATACCCTGCATTTAGGGAGTGGAGGGGGTTCCTCACAGTCCCTAAAGCTAGGAGGGATGGTTGGGGCAAAACACATCTTCATCCCGGCAACCATGGGGATCTGCCCAGCAAATGCACCTTGACACCTTTCAGAGGGCTCAGTATTAAGTCCCTTGGGTGTCATATGCACCACTTTATTTGTGCCGCACACATAGAAAGAGGAAAATGCCTCTTCAGATTTATTTTGTGCAGGAAGGTGTCCCTTCTTGCAAAATAACAATGCTGCCTACAACGAAGGCACCCTTGCAACATGAAGCAAGGGTGCTTCAAATGGCACTAGGCAGGCAAGAGTGTGCCAGCACTAGGAAAGGACAGGAATGCGTGGTATGATGTTAAATATGGCGCATAACTGCCCTTTCAGGCGGTGCAGCAAGGTGCCTTGCTACGTTGTACTGCATGAAAGATTGACAAATATGCCTCTAAGTCTCAAGCCGGCAGAAACATCAGTAAGAAATAGGACAGAATCAGTATGCACAGGTAACGTCTCAAAAAGAGTTCTAGCTCACCCACACATTCAAAGGTTTCTATACAGTTTTCTTGCATAAAAATTACTAAGAACTGCAAAGGTAGTATGGTATGATCATTGCACTAGCAAATCAGACTATTACATTCCGAAATGTCACGTAGCCATATCACCTTAGCACTATCCCACTACATGAATGTTGACTCGCACCTCCTCACCTAATGTCACCTGGAGGTGTTATAACAAACTGGGAGGGTATATTTACAAGCCTATATCGCCACCACAACGTCAATTTTAGTGACATTGTGGTGGTGATAGGGGCGTCGCCTTATTTGCAAGGCAGCGTTAAGCCACTTAACATGGCTTAATGCTGTCTTGTAATTAAGGCACCTTTCCACTCAGGACTTAGCGTGAAAGGGGAGGGAAATGGGTGTTGCGGAGGGTGTTCCACGGCAACACCCATTGATATTAATGCTGCTCCCTATTTACAAGGGTGGCGTAAATAGGAGGCAGCTAAAAATTAAGACCAGGGAAAACCTGGTCCTAAACAGGCAAAACGAAGAGAAATGCTTTATTTCTCCTTTTTACTGTATCTATGTGTGCTGCGTTGTGCAGTACACATAGAAACAGCAAACACCATTGTATGTTTATGTGCAGGAAAGTCTCCCTTCCTGCACATAAACAATCAAAAAAGAAATTACTTTGCAACTAGCATTAAGCAAAAAGAACAATTGATGGACAGAATGCAGAACAATGTCATTCATTCACCCCAGTACAGAGATCTGGGCTTTAAATCCATCGTTTCTTTGCTCACCATGCCATTCCAGTTTGGACTCAGCCATATGCAAATCAGTCTTGACCCTGCGCCCAATGGCAACAATCCAGCCTGAACTGCCAGGCCAGGTCCTCCCTGGACTGGAAACAAGCATCCTAGGACCGGTTTCGGGCTTTCAGCCCTCATCAGCCAGGATAGCTTGACTCCAGTCGCATGAAGAGCACATGACCCATGTCTGAGCATACCCGTCCCACTCGGGGTGACAAATGGAAAAAGAACAATTGATGGACAGATTGCAGAACAATGTCATACATTCAGGGGGGCGTGACCACAGAGCCGATGGAGATTGTCGCGTCAGCTCAGAGCTCCGCGCCGATCCAACCGATTATCCTGAGTAGAGTTCCGCCGCTAGTGAGCATCGGACGGGATCCCTAATGACCTATATAAAATTAATGTTGACATTTGGGCCCCACTTTGCACACGGGTCCTTGAAGCATGCTGTGCAAAAGGTTTCATAAACACATGGTCCAAATCGGTCATAATACCGATATACAAAAAAGGGGATAGGGTGAGTCCATCTAATTATAGACCTATATCCCTACTAGACTCCCTCATGAAAATTGCAGGTAGAGTGGTACTAAACAAAATGCAAACTTGGGCTGAGGAGCATGGCATATTAAGCCCTGTACAGTATGGGTTCCGAGAAGGGATGGGCACCGTGGAGCAGGTCCTAAACTTTGTAATGCTACAAGGGAAATACACCCGGGCCAAGGATGGATGTCTCTACGCAATCTTTGTCGGCCTTTCGGCCGCCTTTGATTGCGTGGAACATGCAAAGCTGTGGCAAACACTGGAGGAAGCGAATGTTGAGCCCACCATCGTGCTTTTTCTCCGGCAGCTCTATTCAGGGGCAACAGCCAAAGTTAGACATGGCCTGAGGGGGGAGTGTACGGGGTCTTTCCGGTTAGAGAGGGGTGTAAGACAAGGCTGCATGCTGGCCTCCTTCCTTTTCTCCCTATACACGAACACCCTGGAGGCAGAACTGGGGGCCGACACCATTGACTCCCCTCGGTATGGTAACAAACAGATTGTCTCCCTTCTCTATGCGGACGATGCAGTACTGATGGCCAGAACGAAGGTGGGTGCCCAGAAGGCCCTTCTGAAGTATGTAGAATTTATGGAAGCCAGGGGCATTAAAATCAATGCTAAAAAATCATTTGTGATGCTTTGTGGCAAAGGTCGCGCTTCTTGCGAACACCTTAAAGCGGCAGGTCTGAAAAGCGAACATACCAAAACCTTTCCATACCTGGGGGTACTAATCGATGGTTCAGGCACTTGGGGACCCGAGGTTAAGAACAGGACCCTATCTTTTAAAACGATCCATAGCGGCGTTGATGAATTTTTCTAGCGAACTAGGCAAAAGACCGCCCGAAATTATGCTAAAGATTTATGTGGCCAAATGCAGAAGTATTGCACTGTACGGGGCAGGGATCTGGGGGTACCAGGACACATCTTCCATGTAAATTGTAGAAAACACCTTCTTTAGATATTTGTTAGCTCTCCCACAGGGCACGTCTGTTTTTAACTGTCACGCAGAACTTGGCATGGACCATATAACAGACCTGATCAGACTGCAACCGATCTTGCTCTGGCGGAGAGTATGGGCCACTAAAGCACTTGGCTTAAACCAGGATATCATTAGGGACGTAATGGGCCTGGATAATGCGAAGCGCATTCCCTGGCTCGAGTATGTCAGGAAAACGCTAACTGACCTGCAAAGGCCAGAGCTATTTAGTAACCCGGATCTGATCTGTGGGTTACCAAAGAAAGTACTAAAAAAAGCTATGCATGAACCATTTTGACCTATTAGGATGCTCAGGGGAGATTACAAAGAAAACAGTAATTCAACACCAACTGCCTTTGATCTGTTATACAATACAACCTTACCTAACTTTAAGCACAATGGGCTTTGACCGTTTCATTTTGACCAGGTTTAGGTTTAACATATTTCATCGGCTGGTCAAATTTCCATCCAAAAACGACTGGACCAGAACCCTAGAACCATGCCCATGCGATAATATGTTGTTGCAATCTACTTTTCACGTGGTGCTGTTCTGCAAATTGTATGAGGGGTAGCGTAGTAGATGAATCAAACAATACCTGAGACAGGGAGCCTGGCGTCAATGTAGGCCCGCGTACCTTAGCCTGCAACAGCTGGGAAACGTTAAATGTACCATGGTTATGATAGGTTTTTTTAAAAGTGATTTAAGGAAACGTAATTTAACGATTAGCTACATTTTGATATGTGACAGATTATGTATAACTCTGATTTAATACCTTTTTAAACCTAAATGTTATTTATTTATTAATACATGAAATGTTAAGATGTATATATATGTACTGCTGCTTTTATGATTTTATGCTATGAAAATCGAATAAAGCTAATCTGAATCTGAATCTAGTGAGCATCAGGATCTGGCCTCAAAGGGTTCGGGAACCCACCAGCTGTGCAACGACACCGCACCAGACAGGATCTGAACAGCGACGGCCGAGAGAGGAGATGAGATCAGCCCAACCATTTCAGGATGGCGACGATTGCGGCAATCCAGAGCCTGTGACGGCCAGCATACTGCTGAACTTGTTGCCTTGTGGTCCCGAAGCTCCTGCAGGAAGGATAAAAGCCTGTCCTACGTACTGGAGGAGCTCTCGGGGAACTGAGAAAAGGGGAGGACACTGGGTTGCCCCTCCTGGAGGAAGATCGCTGGTTGGGGGGGCGCACCGCCATACTTCGGCGTAGTGAGGAGGAAGACGTAACGGCTGGTGACATTGGTGTTCCCTTCTTGAGAGTTGGACGTAGTGTGGACTTTGCGGCGGCCCTCACAACGGAGGGTTGATGTCTACCCTTGGTCAGATTGGCCTCCGCTGCGCTGTCCGCCATCTTGGGTGAGCTACTGTGGGATCGGGGCAAAATCTGGTCTTGCCGGGAGAAGAAGAGCCAAGCCGCACCCGATCCTGGCGCCCTGGGGGACTTGCAAGGACAGCGCGGAGCGGGGACTGGGGCATAGAGACTAAATGATATCGGGTCGGGTTGCAGTGAGAGGCTGAGAGACCGTCTCGAACCCCACAAGATGGCGCCGATCGCAGCGCTCTGGCAACTGCGGGGACATTTGCGGAACTGATGGCCCTGCTCTTACGCTGGTGCTGGGACTAGGCGAGGAAGTGAGTGCCTGTCTGTATCTCTGAATCGCTGGAGGGAACAGAGGTCGCTGGACTGCTGCTGCTGTGGACATCCTGCTGCCTGGGATACCGCATTGCCACATCGCAAGGGGGCTGGTGTGAGTGCTGAAGTTTATTGGTGTTTCCCCCCTGGGCAGTCTGATGGGGAGAAGGTATTGCAGTGGTTCCTATCTTAAGGGGTTGGTGGGACTTCCTGGCCTGATCGAACTAGGCGACACCAGCCGCCATTTTGTGTATGCCAAGACAGGAGTCATTACTGAGCACGGTCTCGTTGGGTGACGTCGGACCGCACCGCATGTGGACCTAACGCAAAGAGGGACTCCTTGCGGATGGGGGAAGCAGAGAACTGATCACCTTGAAGGACTGGGTTCTTTTGGACCCAGCGGTGCCAGGGCACAACACCTGAAACCTTCGTGGGTAACCTGCTCCGGCGTACAAGTCACAGAGACACGGGACACTTCCTCTGACGTCAAAGATTCAAGGTTTATTTGCTGCAGGGAAAACAGAAGTCACAGGAAGTACATCGAGTGTAGTTCGGGGAGACTGCTTCAAATTGGTTCTGTGGATCGCTCCTTTTATACAGTTTTTACCCATAGGGTAACATGGTACACAAAAGTTTACAACCCGATTCCCACCATCATCCCCCAGAGGGGTCGCTTTGGTCGCTTTCAAACACATGAGGTCCGGATCATAAATGCGGAAACATTTGGCGGCTCCCAACTGTAAAAACCCATCTTCCCACCATTAGCAAATTCCAATCAGCAGTAAAGTAGATCGGAAATAGGAACAAAGACAGGTGCAAAGGAAGACGGAGACAGTGGGGAGATCGGAAAGGGTGTAAAAGGGGAGGTGTCGGAAAGCACGAGATACAGGCATCAAAGGGACGTGCCTAATGAGATGCACGGCTGAGACAATAAGCCTGTGAGGCAAGATGAGCCTCGAGCGGCGCCACCTGCCTTACAGTAGCATCCCCCTCGTCAAAAAGACACTTACAAAGAACATGTGTCTTCCGCCAATATCTTGGGAGTCCCAGGGTCGCGAAGCGGACAGCGTCCGTTCGCTGACTACTTGAGGGCAAGAGACAAAATGGATGCCGTATCTAAGATGGAACCCGTGGGTACAGATGAAAAACCCACATAACAAACGAACGGTCTAAGTTAGCACAGCGAAACTGCGCACACTTACTAAACTCGTCATTTGCGGTTCATAGATACCAGACTCGACCATATTCGTGCGAGTCGAAAACACCACTGACAATTGTCACGGAACCTCAGACGCTCCTTTTGCCCTCATGTAGGCAAGCACTAGTCGGAATCATATTCGATATTCATCAGACCATCGAGATGTTGTTGTAGCATAACTCTGTCCAATCGAGTCCCCTTGGTAACAGATGGTTGTCTCATACACGTTGTAGCACAGAGACCACATAAGGCAGGACCACACTGCACACAAAGGCAACACGTGAACAGGAACACTACCACAACTCCGATGATCATCAGAATTTTCCAACCCCAAGTCGACATCAGGCCCCAAAACCATCCAAGTAGCGTCCAATCCCCTACATCCACGTGTATGGATTCGGAGATCTTATGCAACTTCGAGATGGCTTGATAGACAGTAGGAGCATTATCTGGGATGAAAATGCAGCAGCTCGAATGGATCACCTTACATACCCCACCGCGATCCGCTAAGACGACATCTAAAACCATACGGTTTTGTAACGTCATAAGCCTCTCCGCCTGAAGTTCCGTGGTGATATTACCAAGGGCACTGGCAGTAACATTAGCTGTCGATTCCACCACTCGAGTCAACTGTCTCAGGTTCCTACTATTAACCATAGGTCCCCAAAACGGGAGGAAACCCTTGAAAAAGTCTCCTGCCTCTTGACCGGCAGTATCTTCTTCGCTAATTATGCCTCGTACAACTCTAGTCTTATGATAATCGGCATCTACAGTAAACGTCGGAGGCAACAAATTTGCAATGAAACATGTACCCATAAAGTCTGTGGGCAACCATGTGTATGCACGATCATGACAGATAAAGTATGTACCCTTGGCAGCCAGAAACACAGGGGACGGGGTCATTGGCACAACGTAGGTTTCAGTGCAAGCACTGTCTCCAAATCGGGCTTGCGGACTTTGGCCACGACCCATAAGACACAAATTACCAGTGTGGGGTACGACCCATATTGGAGGCGAGCTTTTAAGCTGCTTTTCACTAGTGAACATACTGTATTCCCCTCTACTTAGGGCCCTATAAGCTCGTACCTCTTCTTCAGGGATAAGAAAAGGATCATGGATCTCATCTTCCATATCCTCTATTGCCATTGATAGCAGCTTCTGATACGAGGTAGGACCAGAGTTGGGGGAACGTGGTTCTCGATTGGGGTGGAAACCCAGTGCGCTTCGAAACATTGTTTGGAATGCTCGAGCTGACCCTTGGGAACTATACGGTAACACCAGATACGGAATTCCCTTACCCGTAGTATGTGGCATCAACCCACACACCCAACAATTAGTAGTGTTAACCACTAACTGATGCTGATGGAGGAGCTGAATAAAGGAATTATTGCGGAATTCTACACGTCTAGCCTGCTCGTGTTCCGGTAACATGTGAAAGGAATGAGGAGAAGCAGTAGTGGTAAGATTAGGGTGAGGAGTAGGAGTAGGGGTAGCAGATAAGAAGTAGGACATAGTACAATACACCCCACCCGCCAATAACGCAGAAGCAGTCAGAAATAACATAAACAATTGAAATATGAAACATTTGGTACGACTGAGTTGCTGCAGCTTGAATCCGTATGCCTGAGCTCCTTCCAAATCATTTAGCTTCGAAAATGCCATTCCCTACGACCGTCCGCAACGTTTCTTGACGCACTTCGTTCTGTGCAGCAATAGTCAATCCCCAGGAGTTCCTAGGAACCGACGGCCTTTAACCTAGCGTCAAGACCTACTGTCCAGAAGGAAGTACGCGCGCGGCCCTACGGCCCTCAATACACAATATGTATATATTTTAGCACAATATTTCTCAGCTGTGGAAGGAAAAAGATACAAGGAAAAAGCTCGACATATGTACAAAAATTTCAATGATATGAATGTTCAAAATTGATCATGGGAAACGAGGATATTGCAGTTGTCAATTACAGCAATGCAAAAATTTATTTGTCCTTAGTGTGAGATCGCAAAGAATATCGATGTTTCCCGGGACGTGTCTGCTCGTCGAACAAAGGATCTGTTGAAGAGACAGCGTCCTGCTGATCAGTTCGTTGTTCTGGTCTTGAGTCTTTTGCTGACAAATGTTCAACAGTGGCTTTCTGCTGCGCTGAGTGTTCTCCAACAAGCTGTGCGTCGCTAAAAGGTACAAACGCCGGCAATGTTTCTGTTTCTGTTGACGCAATGCCTTTCCTTACCCACGGGTCTGCCGGCAAAGGAATAGGGACTCGCTTACAATGGGTAGCATGTACCCAATTTTTCCGCCCCTCGAGACGAACGGCAGTCCTCGTGGCCAGGAGTACCTGGTACGGTCCGGTGAATCGGGGGTCCAGATTATTCTTGCGTGAGAAGTTGCGGGTAACCACCCAATCCCCGGGCTGGAGCTGGTGGCCTGGACCCTCCGTCTGCGTTGGCAAGGCGTCGTAAACCTGTTGGTGAATTAACCTCAGTTTAGCAGTCAAGTCATGTAAGTAGTCAATCAACATCGGGTACTCAAGATCAGAGAATATTCCTGGCCTAGGAACCCCCCACACATTCGCAGGACGGCCGAACACTATCTCATAGGGACTAAGCCCTATTCGGGAGTGTACAGTCGCCCTAGTTGACAGTAGTGCTAGAGGCAAAGCGTCAGGCCACGAAAGACCAGTCGTAGCCTGAATCTTCGCTAACTTTAGTTTAAGGGTGCCATTGTACCCTTCAACCAATCCAGCTGACTGGGGATGATTGGCGCTATGGAATTTTTGATTAATTCCAAGGCCCTTACACACACTCTTCATCACACTTCCAACGAACTCACTTCCATTATCTGACCACACAACTCTAGGCATTCCATACCGAGGAAAGTATTCCTTCAGTAGGATTTTCGCAGTAGACAAAGCAGTATTATCCTTGAGGGGATAGGCCTCAATCCATCGGGAGAATGCGCACACCACAACCAAAACGTATTTCAGGTTATTGCATCTCTCCATATGGATGAAGTCCAATTGGATCACCTCAAAGGGATACGAAGGAGGAGCAAAACTGCCAGGGGGAGTTGGGGTTCCTTTGCCAGGATTGTACATTAGACACACCATACAATTCTTCACCAGACGTTCAGCACACTTCGTAATTCCATCATTCTTCCACACAGGCAACAACAATTTACAAATACCTTTCGCGCTAATATGTGCTAACCCATGTGCCATTGTCACAACGGCCAGCACATACGCATCAGGCAACATCCATCTTTTCTGATCCGACAAATCAATCCAGCAACCATTCGCATCCAACTTTCCCGTACTTTCTTTCCACTTCATCTTTTCAGTCTCAGTGGCCTCATTCTGAATTGCTTTCACACTCTCAAAAGTATCTACACACATACTTGATTCTGTAGGCCACCTAACCGAACTCGTCACATACATTCGAGTACTAAGGTTCCGGGCAGTCTCCTTAGCAATCTCATCTGCAAACGCGTTACCACGACCAACATCATCCGTCACTTTACGATGCGCACTACACTTAACAATCGCAACTTGTGCAGGCAACGTCAATGCATCCAAAAGATCGTTCACAAGCTGGCCATGCTGTATTTTCGTGCCATGCGACGTCAAGAAACCACGCTCTCGCCACAATCGTCCAAAACTATGCGCTACACCGAAGGCATACTGGCTATCGGTGTACACATTCACACGTTTCCCTTTTGCTAACACACATGCTCTAGTAAGCGCAATCAGCTCTGCAGCTTGGGCAGAATTCTGACTCAATCTTGCAGTTTCAACAACAGTGTTCAATGTTACAACAGCATAAGCAGTAGTCACATCGCCATTCGGCAACTTAAAACATGACCCATCCACATACAAAGTGCCGTCCGGATTTTCCAATGGGGTGTTTTTAAGGTCCACTCGACCCTTTGTTTCCTCTTCCGTCCGCAAGTAACAGTCATGTTCTGTTACTTCATCTGACTCTGCACTAATTGGTAACAAAGTTGCCGGATTTAGGACATTACAACGTTTTATCTGAATGTGGCTTGCCAGAAGCGTCAATTCGTACCCAGATAACTTCGCACTCGTCAAGTGCTGAGTTTTCGTACGATTCAACAGAGTATCGACTGCATGCGGAACCATCACCGTAAGCATATTATCCATGACCAATCCTGCTGATTGTCGGATGGAGACCGCAGCTGCCGCAGTTGCTCTCAAACAACTCGGCAATGCTCTAGCTACTGGGTCTAAGGTCGAGGAAAAATATGCACATGGACGTTGCTTACCACCAAAAGGTTGCGTTAAGACACTCAAAGCACAACCTTCCCTCTCGTGAACATATAACGTAAACGGCTTACTGTAGTCAGGGGTACCTAACACAGGAGCCGAACACAATGAATCACGCAGTTCAGAAAAACCTTTCTGACATTCTTCCGTCCATGGCAAAGGAGTTGAAACATCCTTGCACGTAAGAGCCACCAATGGTTTCGCTAGCAATGAAAAATTAGGAATCCATTGCCTGCAATATGACGTGATACCTAGAAAGGCACGCACATCTCTTTGGGTTTGTGGCACAGCCATTCGCGCAATCGCTGCAATTCTCTCTGGGGTCAATCTCCTTCCCTCCTTTGACAATAAGTGACCTAGATACGTTACTTCTTGACAACAATATTGGAGTTTAGAAGGTGACACCTTGTGATTTAACTCACAGAGATGTTGCAGCAACGACACCGTAGCAATTTTGCAAATGTCCTGAGTATCAGCAGCCACCAATAAGTCGTCGACGTATTGGATTAAGGCCGCACCAACCGGCAACCTAAACGCATCCAGTTGTCCCTTCAGGGCTTGACTGTAAATAGACGGACTTTCACAGTAGCCCTGAGGAGCGCGTTTGAACCGGAAGCTACGCCCACCGAGAGAGAAACCGAAAAGGTCCCTGCTCTCTTCGGCAATCGGGATGCTGAAAAACGCATTTTTCAAATCAATCACCGAAAACCATGATGCAGTAGCTGGAATCAGAGTCAGTAGCGCCGTAATGTCGGGCACAACAGGAAATTGAGGAACCACAATTTTATTTACCTCCCGTAAATCGATAACAAAACGATAAACAGGCGGTTTTGTAGGATCAGTACGTTTAAGAATGGGTAGTACAGGGCTGTTGCACACGTTTCCCCGAGTCTCCTCAATAACATCTTTCTCGATCAAATCATAAATGATCGCTAACAGTGCTCGTTCACCATCAAGGGAGATACGATATTGGGGAATACGTGGTAATCGCACATTAGATTTCAACTGAATAACATAGGGAGAGATATCAAGTAGGCCCACATCATTTGGACCCGTCGCCCACAAAGACGCAGGAAGAGAACTCAATTCCGGTGGGAGCTTGTCGAGAGACAAGTACATGGGAGAGACAACCCTCTCTCCTAACGTAAGCTTTACACCCGCAGGAGAACAATACAATGTTGCATACAAACGTTTAAGCAAATCCAGACCCAAAAGATTTTCGCCACAACCAGTGGTCAAAATCAACGGAGCTTCGAGCTCACGCGGCCCAATTTGAAGGGGCAAAGGGCGTGAAACTGGATTGCTAACGGGGGCGCCAGAGAATCCAACGGAAACATTTGTTAAGCCAGACAAAGGTGCGCCAGGGAGTTTCGAATGCATAATAGAACTTTTCGCTGCACCAGTGTCCAACAGAAAAGGCTCAACGACGCCCGATGTAGCAACTGCGACGTAAGGCCCTCTCTGATCAACCGGAACTGATACCACTCCCTCCATTTGTCTTTGGCTGTCCTAGTAATTACTGTCGTCAGTTCCCTGATCGACGTAATAATCATCTACATTGTACTGCGCAGATCGTCCTTGCGATGATCCACGTTGATCGAAACAGTTATTAGAATTAGATGAGTTATCTGATCGATCATTCTGAGCACCACGACCTCTACCACGTGATGCCTGCTGTGCACCACCACGGCCTCCTTTGGACGAATTACCACTATTACGTTCATTCAGAGCAGGACAATTGAATTTGATGTGTCCCTCTTGTCTACAATAAGCACATTGATTATACCCTAACGAGGATCTTTGGAAAGAGGAATCGTTACGCGACTGCGATCTATTCGATTGAGACTGCGACCTATTCTGTTGAGGCGCATTCTGATTGGAACGCGGCGGATACGCTTGTTGCAACAACACTTTAGTTTTCAGCTCTTTTGTCTTTTTATCAGCACGGTCATTTTCTTCTTTCTCCCTATTTTCGTAATATTGTGCCGTAGCCAATATCTGAGCTGAAGTAGAAACGGCCCATGCACTTTCCGAATTCTTTAATTTATAGCTCAAATCGGGCAACAAGTTCGATACAAATTTATCCACGAACAACCTCTGTCCACCCTCAGTACCCACATCCTGTCCACTATGATCAATGAATGCTTCTTCAAACCTCGTAAAGAAGTCGGAAACACTCTCATCTTTCTTTTGTTTACAAGCTGACAACTTGTCCCAATTTACCCTCGTAGCTGGCATAAGCGTTTTCATTAACGTAATAATTCTTTGAGGGAGAGCAGTAATCAATTGATCGGGCTTAGTAGCAGCCACATGTCCAGCATCTGCCGCTGTAATGGCAGCCCAATCACCACCTAATTCATTTGCGTGATCTTGGTGACGGATCTTAGCCCATACCGGCTGCGGTACGACGTTGCCAAACAACATGTCGATATCGGCAAGGTTCATCACCGTAGCATCTACGAGCTGCGATAATTCCTTATAATACCCTGTAGGATTTTTACGCGGGTCGGGCAAAGATTGCTTCACCTGAAGCACTTCCGATCGTTTCCATGGAAGGTGTATCCATACTCTCTCAAAATGTGCCGGTACTGGATGGCCAGCATTAGTATTATCAGCTGGTACCCAGACCGGTGGAACTTCGCGCATGGGATATTGGCCAGACTCGTCTTGTTTTTCAATATCCTCAACAAACAGTGCATGAGGAATGGGAGCGGGACGAAGGGATAGCAACTGCTCAATAGCTCGTCGGACATTAGTATCCACTATCAGTCCGGTTGCGAACTGAAGCCGGAGATTAGACAGGGCGGTCAGCACCTCGTCAGGCGCATTAGCCGCTATCTGGTCATGTAGTAACTTACACATTTCGTCAAACACATATCTCTGAGTTGGTATGTTGAATTGACTAAACGTTTCAAGAACAACTCGGGGTGGATTTCTCTGCGGATTGTCCATCCAACCCATCGCCATATTATATAGCGCAGCGCGTTCCCTGTTACCAGGAAGCTGGCTACGTCTCTGAGGACCATCAGAACCAGCAGACCCAAAAACAGGTCCAAGCGACTGAAAAAAACTTGGTGCAATAGGAGAATTACGACTACGAGTAGAGGGAGAGAGATAAGACACAGGACTAACAAGAGAAGGAGTGGAAACAGTAGCAACAACAGGGGTTAACAACACAGGAGCAGTAGCGGGAGCAGGAGTATGTGGAAGCGGAGGAGCAGTGGGAATAGAAACAGACGAAGGAGCAGGAACAGTCGGAGGAACGGGTGCAGGTTGAGGAACTGGTGGAGAAAGAATAGGTGGAAGAACAGGTACGGCAGGGACCACAGGTGCTGCGGTACCCTGAACGTACGGAGGTGGCGACTTCATAAGATAGGACATTAAAGGATCCTCAACTGCCTCTTCCTTCTTATCCGACTCCGTAGGTAAAGCAGGATAACATTTATCTATGGTCATACGCTGTAATCTCTCAAACACTTCCTTATCCTTATCCTCCTTATCACGCTGAAACTGCTCAGCTTTCTTTACAATGGTAGCAACATTATCTCGCTGACTACGTTTATTTTGTCTGATTTCTTTCTGTCGGGCTTCTTTGCGCCACAACCGAAAGGCATCAAACATGGCCGGCCTTGATTTACGTTCGAACAACTTCATCTCTAGGTTATCCAAGATCGACGCCTCGAAGCTACCGTGAGGTGGCCAACGAAGATCGCCGTCCTTCTTTGTATATTTAATCCAATAATCATTAAAAGCAATCGGGCCTAGCCCATGTTTGCTATATAAGTCATAAGTAGGAGTTCCAACTGGAGGTATCGGACACGAGTCCTCCAGCAGGGAATCCGCACCACAAGGTCTGAAACAACTAAACAAAGTACTGCGACTAGGCATCTTGCACACTAGCCGAGTTTCACAAACTTCAAGGGTTACGGGATTTACCAAGTCCCAGCAAAGAACAAAACCCTCGGTTTTTGGCGGCTGCAGTCGTCAAACAAATACAACAACAAAGTACGCTAGCAGAGTGTCACCGACAAAAACACTCACACAGCGTGCACAACAAAGACACTCGCTAAAGTGTCAACAACCAAGGACTATGGGAGCGACCCACAAATACTTAACTCAAAGATCGATGGCGTCACCAGGAAGGCCCGTCTATCGTCTCGCTCTACCAAGGTCTACGCCAGGCGCCAAAACAGGTCTACAGTCAGGGCAGCAGTCCGTCACAGCCGTCAGGAGGCGGGAATCTTCGCGGGAAAGGTCTTTGGGCCACTTATTTCGACAACAGGATCGATGAAGCGGGGTGCACCTTCCCTTGGAGATTTCACACGAAGTTCCTCACGATCGTCGGGCTTGGACCGGTACCACTGATGCAGCCCCACGTTGGGCGCCAACTGAAGGACTGGGTTCTTTTGGACCCAGCGGTGCCAGGGCACAACACCTGAAACCTTCGTGGGTAACCTGCTCCGGCGTACAAGTCACAGAGACACGGGACACTTCCTCTGACGTCAAAGATTCAAGGTTTATTTGCTGCAGGGAAAACAGAAGTCACAGGAAGTACATCGAGTGTAGTTCGGGGAGACTGCTTCAAATTGGTTCTGTGGATCGCTCCTTTTATACAGTTTTTACCCATAGGGTAACATGGTACACAAAAGTTTACAACCCGATTCCCACCATCATCCCCCAGAGGGGTCGCTTTGGTCGCTTTCAAACACATGAGGTCCGGATCATAAATGCGGAAACATTTGGCGGCTCCCAACTGTAAAAACCCATCTTCCCACCATTAGCAAATTCCAATCAGCAGTAAAGTAGATCGGAAATAGGAACAAAGACAGGTGCAAAGGAAGACGGAGACAGTGGGGAGATCGGAAAGGGTGTAAAAGGGGAGGTGTCGGAAAGCACGAGATACAGGCATCAAAGGGACGTGCCTAATGAGATGCACGGCTGAGACAATAAGCCTGTGAGGCAAGATGAGCCTCGAGCGGCGCCACCTGCCTTACAGTAGCATCCCCCTCGTCAAAAAGACACTTACAAAGAACATGTGTCTTCCGCCAATATCTTGGGAGTCCCAGGGTCGCGAAGCGGACAGCGTCCGTTCGCTGACTACTTGAGGGCAAGAGACAAAATGGATGCCGTATCTAAGATGGAACCCGTGGGTACAGATGAAAAACCCACATAACAAACGAACGGTCTAAGTTAGCACAGCGAAACTGCGCACACTTACTAAACTCGTCATTTGCGGTTCATAGATACCAGACTCGACCATATTCGTGCGAGTCGAAAACACCACTGACAATTGTCACGGAACCTCAACCTCATCACAGGTACAAGCTGGAGGTGGACCTAAACCACGCATAGGCGGCTGTGGAAGTCCCGAGGAGATCTTTCGGCCCGTTTGTAAGAGCCCAGATGGCCACAGCATTGCTTGAGAGGTGAGGGGCCTTTGCTGGGCCGGAGTCTGAGCGAGGAGACAGACTTTTGAGTGTGGGGACTATCGCTCTTACTTCCTACCCAACTGTACCGCGCTAGCTTGAGGTGCCGGTGCGGGTAACTGGCAAATTCAAGGCTCTAATCGTGTAGGATTGAGAGGAGTATAGGGCGCTGCTGGACATTAGCTCGGGGTGACGGAACCCAATTGCCCATTACCCATCAATGAGCCCCCCACTGCAGACCTTGCGAGACCAGGTATCTATCTCCACAAGCACACATTTGAAGTGTGGGACGGTCCTGGGTGGGAGTGGGGACCGGCTTGACTCTCTTTGATCCCGAGATCCCGGGGAAGCCACGAGGAAAGCAGGGAGGAGTCCCTCCGGACACTGAGGACCTGCCGTCGGACCGTGGGAAGCAAGGTTCCCCTGAAGAGCAACCCAAGGCCATGATGCAGCAACAGGTGGACCAAATCTTGAAGGCGATAATGGACACAAGGGATGTCCTTCACCAAGATATTGCAAATGTGGCGGCTGGGCTGGGGCTTCTTAGAGCAGAACATTCCAAGCTGGCTGACCGAGTAAAGCAAACAGAAGGGACTCCGGAGACCCTAGTACCGGCTCAAAAAGCGCTGGTGGCCCAGGTGGGGGATATCACGCATAGGCTCTAGACCTTGGAGCGGAGGGCTGAAGAAGCAAAAGGCCGCAACTGCAGAAACAATATAAGGGTGGTAGGATTGCCGAAAGGTGTGAAAGGAGCTGACATGATGGGTATCTAGAAGACTGGCTGCGGAATAAGGTGGCACCGGAGGGCCTGAGCCAATTTTACACCTTGGAAAGAGCGCATAGAGTTCTGCCTCGCCCGCTGGCACTGGGCAGGCCTCCTAGACCTGTGGTGGCTCGCCTGCTTCATTATAAGGACAGGGATCTTTTATTGCAAAAGGCTCGCTCCTCAGGCCCCTACAGGGTGGACAATGGCAATGTGTCCTTGTTTCCAGATTATACCCTTGAAGTACAGTGCCGCCGGGCCTCTTTTTTGGTGGTAAAGAAGGCGCTACGCGTGGAGGGCCTACAGTACTGATTGATGTTCCCCGCACGCCTGAGAATAGTCCTGCATGAGAAAACACACTTCTGTGAGAACCAGGAGTGGGCATGGGATTGGCTGGAATCTTATCGGGCTGAGACTGGAGAGGTGGGGCGCCACGGGAAATCAACATTTGGAAGATCAACGGCCTTGTAGATCGAAGCGAATGTGGCGGCACTAGACTGGCTTGAGGGGACCATCAGCGTCTCAGACGGGGATGGAGAGAAGGGCCGCTTTGCAGGCAGTATCGGAACTGTTCCAGGAACGGTTGTCCCTTTGATAGTGGACACGAAATCAGAGAAAGGATCGCTGGGTACAAACACTCATGGGACTGGAATGGACAGTGTTGCAGTGCCTCATGTGAAACCAGGGACGGCTGATGAGAGAGTTTGAATGTGTTCCCTATTGCATCCCTCCATTGCTGACCACATTGGTGGGTGAATGCCCCTCTATTTCGTCCCCTTTCTTGGTATTAGTTCTACAGCTGACCAGGAGGTAAGGCATTGTTTGCAGAGATATAACATTGTTTGGGTGGCAGGATGCGACAGCTCTCTCAGAGTTGTGAACCCCAAGCTGGGAGGCACACTTGATGATTGGGGTATGGCAAAATACGACGCCCATTCTGCTGATCCGCTTTCCTAGGTTTGAGGCTGCCCTCCCTATTGTTTGATCCTGTGTTCCTTCTTGAGGATATAGTTAGATTTTAGTTAGGATGGGAACAGGTGTTTTAGTACATGTTCTAGGGGAGTGGGGGTGTTGGGGAGGTTGGTGGGTTCGTTATGGGGTAGTTGGGGTTCCGGGTGTGTCTACTCGGAAAGGGTATGTGATACTGCGTCTACGATTGCACCATGGGGGGCTTACTTGAATTGAAGTGCATTTCCTGGAATGTTAGAGGGATACACACAATGACGCGCCGCCATAAAGTACATGCTTATTTGGTATGTAGAAGGGTCCAAATTGCTATCCTCCAAGAAACATATATTACTCGCACTGAAGGCTCAGCCCTGCAACGGAGATGGAGAGGGCAGGTCAACTGTATGACTTATTCGGCTTTTGAGCGGGGGACGCTGATTTGGGTTAGAGCAGGGGTCCCTTTTTACCCTACACAGCAATTAGTGGACCCAGAGGGGAGATTTGTGGTAGTTGTGAACCACCTTAATGGGAGAGAGGTAGTTTTAGGCAGTATAGATATGCACCCAACACGAGGCAGCCGGCCTTTTTTAATCATTTGTGCCGGAAACTGGCCCCTTATTTGACCGGCCCCATGATTATAGGGGGAGATTTTAATTCCATATCTGACATATATTTGGATGACTCTCATCCCCTGCTCCCCGAGGTGCCCATTCATAGGATCTTCAAGACCAGGCGAGATTGGCAGACTAGATGGGGATTGGTGGATACTTGGCGTTTGCAACACCCGGGGGATCATGATTACGTATTCTTCTCATCGCTGCATGAGCTGCACGTGCGCTTAGATGCATTTTTATGTTCCCCGGACTTGCATGCCATGGTTGACCACAGCGAATATCATGCTAGGACATTGTCAGATCATAATCCTTTGCTGTTGCGCCTAATTACTCTCAGGACCGACCGGTGATCCCAACTTGGAGGCTGCATCCAGAAGCCCTAGAGGACCAAGTATTTCGGGCAGAGGTTGATGTGGGAATCATCCAGTACTTTATTGAAAACGAGGGTACGGCTTCGTCAACAGCAGTAGAATGGGATGCTTTTTAGGTGGTAGAACGGGGGCTCAAGATAGCTAAAATGGTGGGTGTGCGGAAGACACTGCTGCAGGACATAGACTCAGCGGAACAGTGTTTGCGAGCGGCAGCAAGATCCCGGCCCGAAAACCCTGAGGAACAAACTGAGGTATCCGACGCTAGGGAGGCAGTAGCGGTGCAAGTCGAAAGATTGCGATGCTTTGATCACAAGAAATATCTGACCCCCATGCACGCGAAAGGGGATAAGGCAGGCACATTGCTGGCTTGGCTAGCTAATCCTGCACATCAAGGAATTATTATACTGGAACTGGAAGGCCCGTCTGGAGATCCGGTTTACACCCAACAAGGGATTAACGACCAGTTTTGGGGATATTATGCAGGATTATATAGAAGTAAGATAAGGATAGATGAGGACGCCATAGGGAATTTCTTAACAGACATAGGCTTACCGCAACTGGATATGACACAGGCAGACCTATTAGGGCAGGAAATCACGCTGGGGGAATTTCGGGGCGCAATCAAGTGCATGGCCCGTAATAAAACTCCAGGCACGGACGGGTTAATGATAGTATTTTATTCTGCTTACATTGATCTATTAGGCCCTAAATTGATGTCTGTTTTGAATGAGGCTAAAAAAATCAGGAATATTGCCGCCCTCTACTCGCGAAGCCGTCATTATTCCATTATTGAAACCTGGATAGCTTCCCAATGATAAAACTGCATATCATTCCCTGTCTATGCTCACAACAGATTATAAAATATTGAGTAGCATACTTGCATCGCATCTGCTTCCACATTTTGTGCACCTGGTTCATCGAGACCAGGCCGACTTTATCCCAACCCGGAACACCGCCATTAATGTCAGGTGCCTCCTCCGTATCATGGAGGCGGATACTTATTCCCCGGCAATTTTATCTGTTGTTATTGAGCAGGCGTTTGATAGCCTGGAGTGGCCATGTCTGTTCCATGTTATGCGAAGGTTCGGACTTGGAGACGCCGTTGTGACATGGACGGAAATATTTTATAACACAGCTACAGCCAGGGTGCAGAGGGGGCTCTGATCTTGTCCTCCTTATTGTTTGTGTTGGCCATAGAGCCATTAGCAGCGCAGTCTAGACTGGGTCGGAGGTGTGCCGGTCATAAAGTGTATGGGGTTGAGCAGTATATATTGCTCTATGCAGATGACTTACTTATGTTCACTGACCTTAATACACTACTGTTACACATAGCTGATCCACGAGTCACACAGACTTTTTAGGTTTTTTATTTTTTTCTCTTACAAGTGTGGTAGCATGGGTCACACCGGGGACGGGGGCGGGTTGGGAGGAGAAGTTTGTATTTTCTTTATTGGATGCTTCATTGTTGCAGAAGAACTTTCTGGAAATTAATATGTGTTGAACCATGCCTCTGCCGCATATTCCATGTTTTGAGTATGTATATTGATTTATCGTATAAAATGTGTATTATTGTCCCTTTGTTAGCAGTGAGGAATGTAGGCGTAGCACTGCTTTGTGGCCATTGATGTTACCAAAGACACTGTGACTCATTGATATTGGTCTTAAAGGATGTTTTGTTGAAAAATCTGATAAAAAATATATATTAAAAAAATGTCATACATTCAGCCCAGTACAGAGATCTGGGCCGAAATCCATTGTTTCTTTGCTCACCAGCCATATGCAAATCAGTCTTGACCCTGTGCCCAATAGGAACAGTCCAGTCCCTTGCTCACTGCACGACTGGAAACAATCTAGCCTGGCTGATGAAGGGTAATACCCATAAACCGGTCCCAGGATGCTCTGTACTGGGGTGAATGCATGACATTGTTCTGCATTCTGTCCATCAATTGTTGATTTTTGCATTTGTCACCCCGAGTGGGACTATAGATTAATGTGCTATATTAGAAGGATTGTTACTTGTTATGAACTCCAAGTAACAAAAGGACCTCTGTGGCAAAAGCAATAACTCACTGAGATAGCTACATAATATACTAGTCTGTGATCTGCATGCCACTCATTGTGCTTTGCAGCAGGAACATTTACCCGCTTTGCTGCTATATCATGAGTCAGAACTGTTTCCTGACTAATAACATATCTTTACCCCATTACATTAACCCCCTTAGTTATCATGCACTTGTAGTAACCCCTGATAATGATATGCACAAAAAGATCTCTGCGGGCTGCTCTTATCTCAGTTTAGCCTGTCATGCAGGGGGTGCCCCCTAGACCTTGCCACCCAGTGCAGTGGCAAAGGCCGCACTGCCCTTAAGCTGGCACTGATCAATAGTGTAAGAAAGAAAGAGAAAAAGGAAAAAACAGCAAGCGATTGTGTTAAGTGAATACAGAGTGGTGAGGTAAAGTGGGGAGTATGAACGTTAAAAAATGATATGCACAATATTGGTGGGTTTTATAATTCTACCACCAGTCCTTACACTTCTATAAAATGTAGAGGTAGCCGTATTCATTGTTTGAATGTTCCTTTTAATGAATACACGAGAGGCTAAGGACATGGACTCTGCCTTAATCAAGGTCCATCTAGCAGCATGATTCCTTGAATCCTGTCCTATATATAGAGCAGCTGATTGTAGGGTGAATGCCCTCAACATCTCCACATGCTTCATAATCGTGTTAACCAGGATACAATCTGCCAACTATCTGCCAACTCTGCTGTAAACCTCACCCCTGCCCAGCTCTATTTGCAAGAGACGTACAGTTGCACTTCTTCTGCTATAATCAATGTCATCAATGGACAGGGAGTTGTAAATGTAAATTGATACTTGTATAGCGCATTACTCACCCGCAAGGGTCTCAAGGCGCTTGTACGAATACCGCTGTGGAACCCATCCTGGCTTTTCCTGTGAGGCGTCCACTCCTGGGCACCCCCAAGGTGGAGGCCAGGCATCCTTAGGGTTGTGGGGGGCCATTGTGGAGATTAAGCAAGCTATTGCCCAGAGTTGCAGAGTGGGACTCCATGATTGGAATAGGCACCGAGGCGAGAATTATCAGGCCCGTGGAATTTTGAGCCCAAGACCCGCCGATGCGGGGAATTGAACCCTGGTCCCTGGCTAGACCTCTGCATCAGGGTCTGCCGCTCTAACCATTGAGCCACACTTCAAAGTCAACAAGAATTCTAGTAGTCAACACTGGCGTTTCCCGGCAAAAAATACCCTTCCCCAATGTATTTAGTCAGTCGATGGCTAGTGGGTAATATGTTCCTTCAGCTGCCCTGGGATGGGGGGCTCCATTCTGCACTTTGGCTATCCGAGGGATTTCCCTTGTTTCTACACTCTTCCTTTCCCATACTACATCCCTCACTGGTGTTTCCTTCTATCGCTTGCGTCTCCCACTTACCTAGGGTCACCCATGTGCAGCTCACATTGTGTAGGTGAGGCCCCAGGTTTTGCAAGTGGGGGGAGGTCATGGTTTTCTCTGTCTCTGGTATGTTGAGGGAGCCAGAGGGTGGGAGGGTGTGTAAGGTAGTGTGAGTTAATTATCATACATTAGTTTAATATAATATTCTTATAAACCCAATGCAACCTCATCACAGCTAGACCCTCAAGATACCTTTGCAGGTCGCACAAAGGCCCCTTAATCTCACTCCAGCACGCCTCTATTCTATAATTGAGAATCCCCAACCTTAGAGCCCTAAATTGGAACAAAAGAGAATCCAACAATCTCTGAAAGACCCAAGTCTTTGAGTATTTACATAGACACAACTTTGATAATGCCATCCTGCAAGAGACCTACCTCATGGACCACACTTTGTGCTGGCTGAGAGCCACAGTAGCAGGTGCTGCATATACAACTTCATGCTCTGTCCATGCCAGAGAAATTTCCATTTCAATCTGCAGGGGCGATGCCTTCAGGGTTGCTGCACATATAACCAGGTGGGATAATGTATTATCTTCCATGGCAACCTGCAACTTATTTACATTACCTTACTCAGCATGTATGGCCTAGTACACATTGTCAATCCTTTTATCTGGAAGTCTGGTTGGGAGTGGCTCACTTAGACTCTCAAACGATAATATGGGGTGAACATGTCGTTGTCATCCATGACCTGGACCGATATAGTACATCCCAGCACCCCAACAACTAGCTGACACACAGCTATGTACTTAATAGAGGACAACATCCTAGTTGATGAATAGCAAGCAAGTCAGCCCTAAGCAGTGAAGGCCCAGATATTACGGCATGCAGAACACTTGGTCGTGGATCGACTCCGGGCTAGTGACCCTGGATGTCAGCTCCTGGTCTGTATGAGCAGAGCACTTACCTAGAGCCCTATCTGATCATGGCCCGGTGACCCTCCTGAACCTAAGTCATAGTCAAAAGTCAAGTCAAAATACGCTTTATTCGATTTAAAAGTGTTAAATCATAAAAGCACAGTGCAATAAAAAACAGGAATATATCCATTCATATAGATAAGTTTAGCAATATATTAAAAATGACATCAATTAAAAACTAAAAGAAAATGAACTGCAAGCTAATTTCCTTGCACAGCCATGTCATACATAAAATCCATAAGCAGTTAAGAAAAAGAGGGACTTTGCATAGTTTTCCTGTGTCTAACCACATCTTTCAGATATGTTGCTATGTGATCAGTAAAAATGGCATCATCTGAAAATTGTAACTTGATTAAAGCAGGGTGACATCATCTCAATCCTTGCACTTTTAGAAGAGGCAGAATCCATCTTTTCCTGATTAAAATGTAGAACTTGCAAAAAAAGGTAATATGAATTGTGGACTGTGCAGATATATCTTCGCAAGCACATGGGCTTAGAGGGCGTGACCAATCATTTATCTGAGGGAATGTGACCATATTATGGAAGTTGCCTAAATGTAGGCCCGTCAATAGCAACCTGTCATAGTTTCATGGAGTGAATGTTAAGGAAGGCTGTATCCCCTGTTAGGTCAAGAGCAATTGATTAGCTCTGAGAGATGTTTTCATAACATTGGAGGACAATCTGATGGTCTCCAGGTGGTTGATGCATAATACCTTTAGTTCCTTCCTTGTGACAAGAGTCAATCTGTATGGGTTAGCAAAGTACTCGGGACCACCTAAGTCACTGATACAATTTTTTACATTTGCGAGCCAGGGAATACATTGTACCTGTTGGAGGTTCAAACTGTCATTTATCACGTCCTGATTGAGACCAGTTGTGACACCAGTCCAAACCTTATGCCATAATAAGATCGTCTGGATTTTAATTTTGTCGGAAAGGTATAACAGTCCCAGTTCGCTGTGACAAATATAAATAGCTGTACTTTTCTGGACGGCTAAGAGATATTTTAAAAACCTGTTCTCAATTTGCTGTAGGGACTCTACATTTGCGTAACTCCAAATGCCAGCTCCATACAGAGCAATTGAAGTACATTTGACTTTGTAGATTGTCAGCAAATCATTAATAGGACGCTTACCTAACTTTCTGGCGAAATTTATCAAGGCTCCTATGGCTTTGGAAAATAGCAATTTTCTAGAATTAATGGCTTTGACCCATGAACCCCTTCTTTTGAAAATGATTCCCAAATATGAGAAGAAGTTAGCAAATTCAAGTTTTTTATTATTTATAAAAAAGTCACGGCACTTAACGTTAGGCTTGCTACATTTCATAGTAAATGTTTTAGTAAAATTTACATTAAGGTCTAAGCCTGACATGTAAGATGCAAAGCTCAACACAATTTTCTGCAGGCCGATCAATGTGCGGTCAGAACCTCATCATCGGCATATAGCAGTGCTCCAATTGGCCATTTGCCAATGCTAGGTAGATTCTGACATTCCCTCGCTAGGGTGGCGCTTTTCCACTGGATTCAAGATAGCCTGGCTGACGAGGGTTATGAACGCAAAAGCGTTCCAGGATGCTTTTTTCTGGTCCAGGAAAGACATGGCTTGGCAGTTCGGGCTGGACTGTTGCCATGAGGCACATGGTCAGACTGATTTGCATATGGCCATATCTGAACTGGGGTGGTGGAGTGAGCTAAAGAATGATGATGGATTAAACCGAGATCAGTTGACTGGGGGTGAGTGTTTGATTTGCTCAAACGTTCAGTCCATCATACCCTTTGGCATCGCTTTGTTCGCCCTAAGTTGGCAGGGTATGCCCAGACGTTGGGTCCCTTGCTCACTTTGCCACTGGATTCAAGATAGCCTGGCTGATGAGGGTTATGAACCCGAAACCGGTCCCAGGATGCTTGTTTCTGGTCCAGGGAAGACATTGCTTGGTAGTTCGGGCTGGACTGTTCCCATGAGGCACAGGGTCAGACTGGTTTGCATATGGCCATGTCGGAACTGGGGTGGTGGAGTGAGCTAAAGAATGGTGATGGATTAAACCCAGATCAGTTGACTGAGGGTGAGTGTTTGATTTGCTCAAAGCTCCGTCCATCATCCCCTTTGGTATCGCTATGATCGCATTAATGGCAGAGATCATCTTGTCCATGTTAAAATCAATACAGATAGGGAGGTAACTTAAGGGGCCTGATCTAAGATCCTCACCATGATGGATGTTTACGTTACTGCACTATAGTCTGGAAAAGTGGGTCACCTATTGGTCCTCCCCATCGTGATTTCAATACTGGGTGAATTTTTAGGGGCCAAGACCGGACCGTTCACGGCTTTCCAAAAGTCTTTTAAGTCTTTTGTGTCTGATGCTTGCTTGAGGGCCTGCCACAGTTCAGTTCTTATGGACTCTTTTTCCTCTTTGAGAGACATTTTGTACGCTACCCGGGCCCTTTTTATAGCTTCCTGATCTCTCGTAGACTTATGTAGGACGGTTTTCAAAGCTGCTGCGCTTTGCTGCACTTGGAGTCAAACCAGCCTGTCTTACTATTAGGGTTTTTTTGGGGATTCTGAATAGTAAATTATCTTGTATGACCTGTGAGATTTTACAAAAAGAAATAAAAATATCAGAATCAGCAGCAGTCTCGTCAAGACAGACAGAAAAGTCGGTTTTGCAACTGGTTAGGAGTGACTTGGTTAGCTGTGATCAATCTACTCCTGCCCATTTATTTGTGTGTCCGTTGGATCTATTGATGGCAATATCTTGTATGGAATGGGTAGCCATGTGTCTTTTGGATAACACTTTAGCCGGCAGATCTAGGATACTACTAATAGGAAAATGATCACTGAAAGCAACAGTGTGAGTTTTGAAGTAAAGTATTCTATCAGCATATCTATTTGATATTAATAGAAAATCTACGGTTGAACACAACCCACGACCATTAAAGATACTACTAAACGGTATGGGTGGTGAGCAAAGGTCATTAGCGAATCCCAGGTCCATAGTATATTTAATCAGGTTTAATTGATCCCCAAGGGGGAAATGCGAAAAATGAGAGATATCTTTCTAATTATCAGGTATTAAACCGCAGTTGCCTCCTTCAGCAAGAATGCAAGGGCCTATATTGAAATCCCCTCCCCAGATTATACAAAGATCTTTGTTTGTTTTCCTTTGGATTTTATCAAAGTCCTTCTCTAGGTGCCTCAAAACTCCCTCCGGTTGCGAGGCGGGAATATTATTGTAGATGTCTAATAGGACAATGCAATGGGAATTATCAATATACATTTTTAAGACCTGGTAGTAGGTGTTAGATACCAAAAGGTCTTCTTTTCTTACATTCATCCTATAAGATATATAGGTGCATAAGCCACCCTTTTTCCTCCCATGACTTAAGGGCACGGCCGGTGTAAAAAAAGTTTTAAACTATTGATATGTTGTATAACGTCTATCCAGGTTTCTTGAATGCATAATATGTTGTAATTATATATGAATTCAAGCCAGGCCGAGTTACACAGTTTTGTAATGAGACCCACCACATTCCAAAAGAGAATATTCATTAGTCTAGACCTAGGTTCACCCTGGGTGTCACACTTAGTTAGAAAGGAATTGACATGAAGAACATTATAATGGTGAGCAGTACTAACTAATGGGTGAAAAGAAGGGGCATTTACGATTGTTGGGTGTGATCCCTTCTCGTTGTTACCAGGTGCGATAATATCGCCAGCCGCTTCTCAATCTGACTGGGCTTCAACCGGTGACCCCAGGCTACGATGGGTATGATCATTAGATAAAGTATCTATAATACTTTAATCATTATTGGCAGATTCCTTTAGTTCGATAGGTATTTATTTTAGGCTAGGAGGATTATTTGATGTGGTTTAGCTTTGCTCTACGTGACTAAGTGTGGGAGTAAGCCAATCTATGTCTTCCAGGGATGGAAGTATGTCAAATCTGTTTGTAAGGGTAAGCTAAATTGATGGTAAATATTAGGGTTTATAGGTCTCTGCTGTAAGGAATGATGAATGTGGTTCATTGGGGGGGGTAGATATATCCAAGGGGCAATACATTTATTCCTCTATTTGTCACATCGTCACTGCTGAGTCTGCATAGAATCTCGCGTACCATTCTCTGTATTTTAAATGTAAGGACGATACAATCGCCGGAGAGTGTTTTTTCCCTTCTCCCCATCATCCTACTCTTCTCACCATTTTAAATTCGTCAAACAAGGCCTTTGTTAGCCTGTTTTTTTCCCGAGCCAACAGAGGCCCTTGTTTCTCAGTGCCTCCCATGGTTCATTTACCTGGGAGGAAGGATGAGGTACGTTCGCCAATATTATGGTATGTGGGGTGGCCTCTGGGGGCAGATTCAGTCTCACCTCCTCCCTATCTGTGGGAATTGCACAGGGAGTAGTCGGCGGCTGGATTTCTCTAGGATTATTATAGGCTAAGGCATCATTATGGTTTATGTTAATGGTACTCTTGTATCCTACAGATGCTTTAACTGAAGTTTGCAGGGTTTCAACCTGGGAGGGAGGAGCTACCTTGCCATCATCCAATATGGATTTTGGGGGATTATTCAAGGGATTGGTGGAACATGCTCCATGACCTTTTCTTAGTAAATCCTCAATAACTGTTACCCTAGCCAACAATTTCTCTAGAGGGGCTGTGACTATATTATGAGAATCGAACCCTCCCCTGTAATAGCAGCGATCTGAGGTGACTCTTTTTGGCCAATCAATTTAGTCATTACAATGTCCAAATGTTCAAAACGTCCCCGGAGTAAGACAAAGCTATTGTCTATTAATTCTTTGATCTATTCAAAAACGGTATCCAAAGCTGTCTCCCCAGCAATATCAGGAGCAGGATTCCGAGGACACTACATGTTGGTACGAGAGAAATAACATCGGTTTGTGTGCTAATGGTGCAGGTTTGGATGACCTCAAGATTAACACCCCAAGGCCATTTTTGTTGCTTAGGTTTTTGAGTGCCCGCACCCCTCCTTCGCTTCAATGGTGGCTCTCTCATCTTGTACTCGCTCTGGGTTTAGAAATCAGTGTCCTCATAGCTATACTTAGCCCGTTTATAGTGTCCATGGAAGAAACTTCCAAGTCAGGTACGGAAGAGGACTGAGGCTGGCCTTGCAAGATATGGGACAAACTCCCCTACCACCACTGGAATCTTAGCCATAGTGCTTTTCCCAAACCTCTAGAGGAATTTCACCATCGCACAGTTAAACAAGATATCCAGTAGTTCAAAACAGGCCATTACTGACTCCCTACAGGACCTTATTTCCCGCTCATTCCATTTTCTGCGCAGAAGCACACGCCGATCCTCCAGAAGCGAAGTACACAAGCAGAGTACATAGACAATGTCCTCCAGTCTTTGTTCGCATGGCTGGCAGATCTCTTGTCCTTCCCATCTTTTCCACAGGGTTATTGTCTGAAGATGAGAAAGATCCCCAGCCTGTGTTTAAGGAGCTGCGCCTTCACCTGATTGCTGTACAATTCACTTAGGTAGCACTGTGGTTTCAGTCTGGCATAACTACGGACTGTCACCCATCCATGGCTATGCTTGGCAAGTTGGCTTCATCCTCAAACACTGAGAGCAGCTGCATGCTGGATTTAGTCAGTTTTTTAAACTCCAGGTGGCTCAGAGGTGAATCCCAGGTACTGGATAGACCAAGAGTGCCCAGGGCCTGTTGCAGATAGGGCCATGCCAGGGAACTCAGCCTGTCTTCCAGTTCAGACAAGAGGTGATAGCCCAGGGAGCCCTCTGGTGCCATCTTTAGTCTTTGGCAACAGATAATGAAGCATGACTTCCGCGCCAATGTTTGTTTGGCGATGCCAAACTCCAGCCTGATTTGAGCCAATGATGTGTATGATGGCAATTGGAAGATTGACCTGTATATTTGTATTGTCATTTTGTTCAGGATGCCACTGTCCCTTCCTCTAAGGGCCTTGTTCCGTATGCCAGTGCTGGTAACACTTTTGCTTGAGCCACCTGCAAGATCCGTCTAAGCGTTGGGCCTTGCAATTTGTTGTAGAGAGACCTCAAACCAGAGACCAGTGCATTGCATTTCTTTCTTATTTCTTCCAGTTAGTCACTGGACCGTCTGTCCCCATTAAAATTAAACCCAAGGTACTTGAAGCTTTTTACCGTTTCAGTTTTTTCACTTCCCAAGTATCAGGTGTGCTTCTGAGGCCTTTTGCTTTGAACTAGAACATGTTGGCTTCTTCAAATTAATAGTCAATCCGTTTCTTGTTGAGTAGGCCATGGTTGCTTCAGGAGGGCACTATAGACCAACTTTGGCTCTAACGATAAAGATTAAGTCATCCACATATAGGAGGTTTGACAGCTGAGTGCCACCCAGTTGGGACAGTGGAAGTTTGCTTAATTTAAAATAGGAGAGAGATCTGATGGGAACAAATTGAACAAGGTTGGGGCCCGGTCTCAGCCCTGCTTAAGGCTTTGCATTGTTTTACTGCCCTTGACAGGTGGGGGCCATCCCTTAGTTTAACTCTGACCCACGTATCGGTTTTCAAGTTGGCCAGTTTCCTCCAGAGCCTCCCCTGGTCAACCCTATCAAATGTTGATTTGTAATCTATAATCCTTTAGTGAACAGGGTAGTTGTTTGTCTTAGCATCTCCTTTCAGTAAGGAGAGTGCCATGATGTTAACTGAGGTCCCTGTATGTCAGGCATCCGATTTCTAACAAACAGGAGGTTTTACGGACACCGAAAACCAAACCCAAAAAACCTGCGAACACACGTGCTATCAATGTACTCATCAAGGGAACTACTTAAGGCTAAAATCCTGCATCCTTCATTCCACTACAGGGAAGAAGAACGAACAGGACTAGGATCACGTCAAGAGATGCACCTTGATGTAGTAAGAGTATGAGTGGTTGTGTGGATGCGCGCTTGTGTGAAACCTTACCATTCCCATAAGGAAACTCATAATTCCAAAATTTCCAACAAATGCGAATGTAATTTTTTCTTCCAGAGTGTGACTACAGGCACCTCTCCTTCATCCTCCTCCCATGGGGTGTGTAGGAACCTAAATTAGGTTAAGACTGTGAGCTGGTCTCACACTTCTGTGCAAAAACAAATTGTGTGTTTTCAGTGACACATGTTTCACACAAAAGCCACTATATGCATATCAGTGCATGTGGGGCAATTTTCACTAAAATTTTCATTTTACTTTACTTTCAGCTCAGATTAATCTGTCTCTAATGGCAATCTCACTTTCTTTACATTTACACATTTAAGGAAACTCTACAGGTAGAGTTTTACACAGGTCAACCTACCCAGTGGTAATTTCCTACCAACTCTTTGGTAAGATAGGAGCCCACAATTCTTTTTTCCGGCCTGATGAATGCCTTGGACCCTTTGGGCCATAAAGGTAGAAACATGTTGGCGACTTTAATCACTACAGTGATGGGGTACTAATTCCCCTAATCACTGTTTTTCCCATTTTTAATATCAAGTATGTGCCTGTTAAAATAAATGCATTTTGGCAAATATATTGGTTTTTAATAATCACTCACTGTCATGGACCCCCATTTAGATTTATAAGTGCCTCCCTGTCTCCAGGTGAAGGCCCTCTCTCTATCAAACCAAGTTTTTAGAGAGCGAGGACTGCCAATGATGAAGCATGACACTTGGTGGTGTATGAGAACAGTCCTTCACTTTTTGTGAGATGCCAGGTACTCTACTAAGTTTCTTTTACACCTCAGTCATTTTACATCCAGGGTAGCTTCTTTTGTGCATACATGATTAGTAAGAGGCCAGATCTCACTGAATACCCCATGTCTCTAGTTCCCTCCCTGTGAGTCCCCAGGGTTAGTGTGTTGTATGGTTTGTACAGCTGATGGCTGAGGGAACAAGTATGGGGTATCTTCTTTATTGAACAGTCGCATTCTTAGCCAACCACAAGGGTATCTTGAATATAAGGAATAATAACCCACCCAACTAAAAAAGTCTGCCTCAACGCGGTGAGACATTTTCTCTGACCCCGTAGCCAACATGCAATTAAATAACAAACTAACATTTGACAAAGCAACAATAGAGGAAATGCCGAAGGCACCTTCTCCACTGGCAGAAACAGTGGTTGCCCAAACAGTGAATAATTCAGATGAATGGGATACCTTCTCTGCGAAAAAGAAAAAACTAATTTGCACAGCCCTACATGGTGCATTTATGACTGAATACCTCCAGAAGAACACGGCACCTCGAGGTCTAATAGTCACCAATGAACCTAGACATTTTTTAACAACAAAGAGTTCCGAAAAAAATGGTCATGCATTGCGTGGAAATGCACTAAAGATTGATTGGTATTAATAACTAACACAGCCAGGAAACTAGCTGATGCATTGCTATTGGAAATGCAACAGAGTGAGAGCAAACTGAAGACAACAGTGCACATTTCCGTCTTCAAGAAGAAACTTGAGGAAATCAACAATGACCATTCCCAATAAAATGAATATCTTACACAATCCAAACTCACTAAACTCAAAAAGGATGTCCAGAAATTCAGCCACGAAACAACCTACCCATATGTTACAGACGAGTGCTATGAGAAACCACAACCCAAAACCACCAAGAGAAGGCAACAGAGATTTAGACCAACCCCACAGGACTGGACATTCAGTTCCGGAGAAGAAAGGGGTGGCAGAGACAGCAGCGGTGATGAGGGCCTGAAACACCCCCAGAGACAACACTTTCCGGACTATAAACAGCTACTCATGCATCCACTGATGCACCCATTCGGTTCCTGGCAGCAACCCTATTACCCGCCAGGGTTTCCATTCCAACAAGGTCCCCCACCTTTTTTATACAGGGGAAGAGGAAGACAAAAACAATCAAGACAACCAGCCAGAGTACATTGGGAAGACCAAGCACCCAACATAGTGGTCACACGGAACAAAGGGAAAGACCAGGGACAGACCTCGAGCAGGGACCTACCGACATAGTCAATCTGAGCGGCCACACATTATCCCCAGGTGAAGGCTCTGTCCTTTCTAAAGTATTAGGGTTAACGCCAACACCAAGAAATGATCTCTTCGCCCTTTGCATTGAACTCGCCCAATTCTTTAGAAGGATCAAACTGAAAAGCTTCTTTGAAGACTTAATACCCTACCGACAGGAGACACCTAACACAGGATTAAGAAAGAAATGCGCATTCTTACCACCCACGCAGTCCATCCACTGTCATGTGATGGCCTTTGGGTTTTAGAACACTAGGGACCCCTACAAATACAGGGGCAGATTTACAAGCCCCTTGCATCACTTTTGTGACGCAGCGGTGGCCTAAAAGTTGCTGCCCATTTACAACGTGTTGCATCTAGGGAGATGTGTCACATTGTAAAGCCCTGCGTCACATTATACCTGCCTCAGGTATAATGTCAAAATCCCAACGCCTGCTCAGATCAGGCATAAGGATTGACACAGGGCATTTTACATGGGACCTACCTATGTTTTCTGACCCGTTGCTGGAGTTATGTCACTTTTGTGATAAATTCCAACAATGCGTCACTTTTCCTCCAACAGATGTGTCAGAATTTCTGACGCATCTGTAATTCCTTGCACCATGGTTCACCGTATTGTAAATACAGTGCATTCATGGTGGCGCAAGGACATTTGAAGGTGATGCAAGGAAACTGACGCATCTATCCAGATGCGTCAGTTCAATGTAAATCTGCCCCCGCAATATAATTGCTAGTCGTAGGAAAATGAATTTTTTGGGGGAAGACAGTCCATTAGCAAGTGCACAAGTCTCAATATAATTTTCTAAGCAACAAAGCAATCTAATTATTAACAACCAATCATATACATAAATTCAAAGAAACAGCAGAGAAAATATATATCATTTTTGATATATGTATTTTTTTTTTTTAATTATTATATGCAATTCTTTTTTACCTTCAAGAAATAGTACAAATCATTAATATAGCAACAATATATACAAAACAGTTAAATTACAATTCATTATTCAATTTAGGTTTCAGTTGAAATGTCCGATGTCATAGTAGATTGTAGGAAGGCTAGCGGTAGATAAGAAGTACGCACGGTTCGGAATGTGTGCCTTCATCAGGGGACCATCTTAGCTATAACTGTGTGAGATACATAATTAATATTAACATTGTATATGTACATTAAATATGGTTGCTTAGAAAAACTTATAAATGTATTAATGACATTTACTTCGTCTTCACATAGAGTTAAGTATAAGTCTGAATAGGGTGGAGAGCTTGAAGGTGTGTCAATTAGGAAGATTAAAGTTGCGGAAGTTAAAATTAAGATAAAGAGACATATGCTATAAACGGCACATCTATTTTAGTCTCTTTTTAGAAAAGTTACCTTATACCCACATGAGTAAAGTTTATATTCTGTAACCACACCATAGTGTTCAGAATAAAATAATTATTATGTGAAGATTAAATATTTTAAAACTGAATAAAATGTTAATTAGATACAGTGAACATGCTGCACCTTTATAGGAAGTTTGCTTATAAATTAATATACCCATTTGTTGTAATTGGTGAGGGCAGCTAACGGATTGGCTGCAACTTTAACTCCAGATCTTTAAGTAGAGATGTTTGCTCTAGTAAATAATAAAAAAGGACGGGGGAGAATTGAGGGGGGCGGGGGAAGGGTAAAAGGGGGGAATTGAGAGGGGGGCCATTTGCGGGGAAGGGGAAAGGGGAGGAGGGAGGGGGAACAAGGGGGAAAATTATAAAATGTGTTAAGAATTAGATGTTATGCTAATTTTGTCCCTATTAATGTTATAATGATTGTGGAACATTTATTGTACCAGCTTTAACGTTTTGTTAGATAATTAGTAGAGTACAGAACTTCCACGGGGCTGTCCAATTTGTTCAGATGACATCTCTGTTTCAAAGATTAATTCTATGGGTCCAAAGGCTTTATTCACAATATATTACCTAAATGTGGGAAAGCTAATTGAGTATTCTATATTTTTCAGTTAATAGGAGTTAATACCTTTATACTTATCAATTTGCACTGGTAAAAATATCCCTAATATTAGGTGATAAAATTATATCTATAAAAGCATAGCCTTTGTTGTTACTTACTTAGACTAATGATGATATATAATCCATGGCCTTCATATTATATGTCACCAGATAGTTTATAGTAGGAGCCCAGCTTTCAAATTTTCAGTTAAAACCATCTGTTTTCGAATAAATAAAACAATATTATCATAGATGGTAGTAAATTTTACGACTGAATGAAACACAAAATAGAAACATGGGACAGCAAGAGGGGTTACCCCCCCTAGATTATAACTTACATGGTGTGATCGCACAGTAAGGTTCAAAAGCGTAAGGAGTATTTATCAGGATCCATCTTACAGCCACTACATGGTAGTCTTCTGTTTTAGGCAAAACAAGATATACAGTAATTGATATTTGATGATAATGGAAGGTGGTGAGTTCAAAAATCAAGCTGAACATATTACAGAGTAAGCAATTGCTCTGTTGTTAACTATTACTGCACAACCCCACAATTGTATTCAGTCACAAAAAAGGTATGTCTTGAAGCCTGTCCTACAGCCACTGCATGGAGGTCTTCTATTATAACCAGAACAAAATATGCAGTAGTTTGTATCTCAATATGGCACTTATACAGTGCGCACAAGTACGTAAGCATATTTTCTACTTACTGAGCTGTTATCGCGATCAGATTCAATCGAGGGATACATGTCAAGCAAATTCTGCACATTTGTCTTTTCGGGGTTTAAATACGAAAAACTATGTTTCAATTTACATGGCTGTGCGTGTCCCTTACATGAATCCATAGTGACGAGTTCTAACAGGGTACAGCAGTGGATCAATAAAGGTGTGGCCATTTTGAAATGGTAAAATTAACTATCATGGTAACGGTTACATGAAGGGCAATTGGTATGTACTCAAATAATTTTTTTTATTTTTTTTATTTGAACCAGTACAAACAAGAGTCATAACATAAAATGTACAATTACAGACGATCAAAACATAATGACAAAGTACTGTACATGGATGCTAATAGACGAGAGGAAGGACTAGACAGCATTATTATAGGGTGATACAGAAGGTTATCATTGCTTAAATAATACATTAATTATTACACAGACCAATGTCGGTTTATATCATTTAGTGACTCCGCTCGGGTTGCTAATATTAGTAATTGGATTAATACCAGCTTTCCACTTAGTAACTGGAAGCCAGATCGCCTCGTCCATTTTCCTTGCCTTAAAACCCCTTGTAGCGTATATGGCAGATTCATAACTAAAGACGGCTAAAATTCAAGCCAACCACATCTGGAAGCTAGGCGGATCAGCATCCTTCCAACGTGCGGACAAAATAATTCTTAATACAGCTGTACCAATAAATACCATTCTTTCTTCAGATCTTGAAAGATTCAGAGAGTTATCATACCCCAGTACGCACAGTGTCTCAGACTCAGGGATTTTATGCCCCAATAACTCTTCCCAAAAGTCAGATATCATGCTTTTGATTAAAGCAAGCTCATTACAGTTACTAAACATATGGATTAGAGTAGCTGGTCCTTGTATACATCTGGGACATAGATCATTTTCCCTTTTACCCCATGCAAATAATTTGGCGGGAGTATAATAAAGACTAAATATGGTTTTGAAGAGCTGTGCCTGAAGATTACTTGATATGAGAAGGCTGTGGGTCAGTTCTAAGCATCTATCAATATCTACATTGGGATTTCCTAATTCAACAGCCCAACTTGTTTCTGTTTTTTTCCAAATCATCTTGAATTTTGGTCAAAAGGATATCATATAGTATTCCAATTCTATTAGTTGATCTATTCATTGCATCGATAATTTCTATGTTTAGCAAACAAATTGTTTATTCTCTTGCTTTAAGCCTAGCAAACACCTGTACAAATTTAAGATAATCTCCATTAGACAATTGATACTTCAGCTTTAAATCAGAAAAAGTTACAAATGCTTTACACAAAAAATCATTAACTGTACTAATTCCCAGCATTTCCCATTTCCTAGATATGACATCAAAATTAAGGTCCTCTGTAACCTTTGAGTGCCAACGAGGTGTATATCTATTGATTTTCCCAATATTCATGTGTTTAGTGACCTTAGACCAAACCCTCCAGGCACTAGTTATAATTCCAAATTTGTGATTTTTTTTATAATATATCGTGTCTGTTTGCTTCAGGAAAAGACCCTTAGCCTTCTGCCCAAGTACCAGCTCATATATTGACGGTATTATGCTACTATCTATATTGTTTAGATTATCTGGCCCGCTAACCAGTGGGACCATTTTTGAAGGAATGTAGCCCAATAGTATAGAATGGTATTAGGAATGGCTAGCCCACCTCTATTCTGTGGTAGTGAGAGAAGTTTATGGGATCTCCTGATCTTGCCTTGCTGCCATACAAATTTGGACACAATAGAGTTAAACGTTTTTAGTGTCTTATCATCAATGGCGAGAGGGATCGCTCGGAATACATATAAAAACCTGGGTAACACATTCATTTTAAAAAAATTGCCTCTACCTATAATCGATAGGTGAAGACTATTTACACGATCCAAGTCTTTTTTAATAGTAACAAGGAGTGGATCAAAATTAAGATTAGGTATAGATTTGGTATCAGGGCTGAAAGTGACACCCAAATACGTAGCCTTACTGGCTCTCCTTTGATCCAAAAAAATAATATTATCCGTACATAATATAATTGTCTTCCCCTTATTCAGGGAATATCCTGAGTGATTACCATACTCATGTGTCAAATTCTCTACTTCATTCATAGCCTCCATCGGATCAGATGTAATAATCGCAATATCATCGGCATATGCCAATACTTTTGTCTTAAATTGGCCGCAGATAACCGGTTTGATTGCCTGGTTATCCAAAAACTTTAAAATTAAAGGGTTTATATAAAGTGCAAATAATAAAGGTGAGCAGGGGCACCCTTGCCTGGTGCCCCTAGAGATGTTAATGTGACCAGATTCCGAGCTCATCATCTGTAATTTTGCCTTGGGGGATAAATACATAGATTTGATGGACTTTATAAATTTGGGGCCAAAATTATTTCGTGCCAAGACCGCCCATAAGAAATTCCATGAGACGCGATCAAAAGCCTTTGTCGGCATCTAGTAGGATCATAGACATCCGGCCCCCCGTAACAGACATGGCATCAAATAAAGCAATAGCCCTACATGTGTGGTCGGTGGTGCTCTTGCCAGGGACAAACCCATGCTGCCACGGGGAGACCAGGTGCTCTATGACCCCACCAAGCCGAACTGCCATTACCTTAGCATATAATTTGGAGTCCGAATTAATTATTGAAATGGGACGATAAGAAGTTAGTTGCTCTGGGGATTTACCTTTTTTAGGGAAGACAATTATATTAGTCTCGTTCCATGATTCGGGGGGAACCCGTTCCATTGTATCTCTAAAAATAAATCAAGAAGTATAGGACCAAGTTGACATCTCAATATTTTGTATAGGTCTAGGGGTATCTTGTCAGGGCCAGCAGCTTTACCAGATGAGAGTGATGAAAGAGCTGCCATAACCTCAACCAATGTAATTTTTTTTTTCGAGATCCTCCAGAGATGCATCATCTAATATTCTCCCAGCTTCAGGATTGTCGAGAAGATTATTAATATATAAACATGATTCTCTTTCACTCGTATTTAAGTCCTCTGTATATATTTTCTGATAGTATTGTTGAAAGGAATAAATAATATCTGGGATTTGTGTGTAAGTCTGACCTCTGTCCTGTATAGAGCTAATATTATTAAAAACATTCTTCTGTCTAGTGTGTAGTGCGAGCTGCTTACCAACCCTTTCGCCACTCTCATAAACATCTTTCCTGTGAGCTCTATATGTTTCGGCTGCTTTCTGACTAAGGCTCGAGTTGAGTTCTGATTTCACAACTGCCACTTGATAAAAAGCATGTTTACCATCTCGGCCCTGCGAGATTTGTGTGGTATGCTCTTCTTCTGCTTTGGCCAGGGCTTTTATCTTTAAATTATATTCATTATTTGATTGTTTTCTAGCCCTACTTTGAAAACTAATTGTTTCTCCCCTAAGAGCAGATTTAAAACAATCCCAGACTACATTCCTTGAAGCACTAAATCGATTGTTATCAAAAAATTCTTCAGCCCAGTTTTTAATAAAAGTAATATAATCCTTATTAGCCAAGAGTTTGCGATCAAACGTCCACGGCCTATGCTGTCTATTTGAGGTTTCGACATTAATTGTAAGAATAAGTGCGTTGTGGTCTGAAACGATTTTTGGACATTTAGAAATTACAAATTGTGAGGCTAGATCACTGGAAACAAGCATATAATCTATTCGAACGTGTTTCTGATGAGGACATGAGAAGAATGAGGAAATATAAATTTTATGGTCAGAAATGTTCCCTAACGTGTACCCCACCGTCTCCATGTAGGAGCTTAAAGTGCATGTAACTTCCCTCCTGTACCAGCTACAAAGACGCAAATACATTTGCGTCCAACGTTAACATGTCTTCTTTCAGATCCACCATGAATGGGTCAGATATTCCGCTCCTAAGTGTGCCTTGCCAACGTCTTTTCATGGTGCACTTTTCACGTTTTCCCTGGCTCAGGCGAGTTAGGCCCTGATTCCTGTCATCGAGTCCTTTTCTGCTTTCTGCCTCTGAAGGCTCCAGCTAGGATGAGCATCTGTATCCATGACCTTTGTCTTGCTCCCTGCGCGGCTAACGGTGCCTGGCTCAGCCTGTTGCCTGCCAAAACGGTATTTTGCCTTCGAGTTATCTGCTCCACTCCTCGAAAATACATTCCTGTCTGGTAGTTTAGGAAAACATCCTTCCAGCTGCAGAGCAAAGGGCCCGGCCTCACTGTCTCCATGCAAGTAATTCATAGCTCCTGTTACCATGGTAGGCCCATGCCCCCTCGCATCTCATGCAGACACGAAGACGCATATTCACGCACTAGCAGTCAGTATAGAATAGCCTTTTGCCCGAGAGACCTTTTCCATTCAGATAATACAGTTCCTTAAACACAAGATATTAGATACGATTTGGGATTAGGTTGTTCTGACACCCCAGACTTCTGTCTCCTCATGTAAGGCTAAATGTCAAGTCCCCTTCACCCTCCAGTCCCACGTCAATCACACGTCATACTGCTGCGCGCGCATCTCTGCCATATATTTCTGCTGACACTGCAGGATTCTCTTGTGGATCCACCCACCTGTGACATCACATAATGACGTTTCTAGTACCTGCCCTCATGCACGCCTATTGTAACGCCTCTTTCATTACGTATGTGTATTCTTATCTCTCCTCTCAGCTGTTACGCCTCCTGCATCTGTCATTATTGTAATGCATTGACTATATATATGATAACTTGTCAATAAAATATTGTCTATCCTTTCCCGAGCCTTAGTGGCAACGGAAATCGATTTGCCATGGTTCGAACCATATAACCAATTCCTTTTTAAGGAATAAAACCCTTTTTAAAACCTCAAATACCACGGATTCTGCCTTTTCTTTTTGACTGAGTTATTCTTATTGAACTTTACCGCATAAATTAAGTATAGGTAATTAATATTTACCACATAATTGGCGCCCGAATAGGGACCCCTCCCCCACCTTATGCGCCGGAGGTGCGTTGCAGGCCCGGTCCCCTGCCACAGCCGGACGGACAACTACGCGTACCCGCAGGATTTCCTGTATCTCCCTCAGGCCAACGGAGGTGACTGAGGCTGCGATCAACACCCAGACGAGGCGGTGAGGAGTGCGGAGGATCCCGACCAGAGCCTAGCTGAGAGAGAGCAAGATCCGAGGTATACGGAGGCCCACCAGGTTCCGAAGTTCCGAAGTATCTGCGTCACCAGTCCAGTCCAGTCCAGTCCAGTGTCGAGTTTCCGAGGCCTTCTGTTCCGTGCTTCCCGGTGAGTACCGTTGCTGGGGACGCATCTAGACGTGCGCATTAATTTGTGCCGGTCAAGACGGGTTTGGGTACACAGACCCGGTATGCACTGTTTTTGGCGGTGTATCTGTACTGTTTAGCAGTATATCCGGTCTGCACTGTTTTAGCAGTGTATCTGTACTGTTTAGCAGTACATCCAGTATCATGCAGTTAGCTAGTTTTATTCTAATTATTATTGTTCGTTTTGAAAATGTTTTAATGTGGTTTTAAATGTCGTGGTATGAGTGATTGTTCGATCTTCATTATTGTGTTTATTGTATTAACTGTGTTCAAGTTTCAAGTAAATATCAAGTATCAAGGTTCAAGATGCCGCTGTTCTCCAAATTAAGACAGATAAAAACTAGAAAAGGGGTACTCGAGGAAGCTGTTCCTATTCCACCTAGGGACACTCCAGGGTACTTTATGTACCACAAACATGGCTTAGATGCCGTACTATATTTCGATTTGTGGGTAGATTATACTAAAGATCTAACAGAGAATCAGAGATGGCCCGCTGCTGGGACATGGGATGCTGATTGCATCATGAGAGTAGAAGAAGCATTATGGAAAAAGAAAGCCAGACAGTCACAAAAAGATGCCATTGAATTATGGCGTAAAGAATCGCATAGACGCATAGAGAAAGCGCTCAGAAAAGAAGAGAAGAGTAGAGAGGAGTCTGACAAAACCCGAGAAAACGTATTAGTTGGGGAAGGCATACGAGTAAAAGCAGAACAAGTAGACAGACAACGAAACACTCTTATGAATGGTATGTATCCTCTTCTGACCGAGGGTTTACCTAGAGCCACCCCAGAAGTACCAAAAGAACTGCCACCTCCATTGCTCCCGACTAAATTACACCACAAGACCGCAAAGGACATTTTCCTTTCTTCCTATCTAGATGATGTAGCTCCCTCATATACTTCTGCAACTGCTCATGTACCCGTACCACCTGCTCCAGCTGACAACAGCCAACAGCTACAACATCAGCCCCCAGGTCCGCAACCGCAGATTTTTCCAGGCTCACTGCCCGCACCTGCTCCCCTTGTCACTCCCGGTATTCAACAACTACATCCATTAAATCCTTTTGGGACTGGCGTGGCCCAGGACCCAACCCCGCTACAACAAGTACAGTCAGGTCATGCCCAGGCCTCCGGTTCAGGAGGTTCAGGAGGTGCCACGGGAGGTTATCGAACACCCCCACAGGTACACCGAATTACGATGAGAGACCTAGCAAAAGGGCGGACACCGAAAGGCGTTCCGGCCGAAATACTTAGACGAGAGCTCACAGACTGCAGATATGACCCAGTGCCTGGTACGTCAGGCCCCATGTTATTAGCGTCCCTACGTTTGAGACGTGTTACAGACTACTTAATGTTACTACCAGGAATGCCAGAACATCTAGACAACCTGTATGACTTTATTAGAACAGGAGAAGGACCAGAGTCTGTTGCTGAAGCCATGTCACGACAGAAGGTTGAGACTAAAGGTTTGATAATGCGATTTTTGGTTAATTGCTTAATAAGAGAACACGATCAGGCAGGTTTTCTGCAAAGTGAGATGGATAGATTGATTAGATGGAGTCAGAATATGTCGGAGGGCAAACACGACAAAGAAAAACAAGTACATCATATGGTGAGAAAGCTCCGTAAGGAAATAATAGAAATACACGCTCAGCGAGCGCCCGACGAAGATCTTGACTTAGATGATCCAACTTCCTCCCAAGGGGAAGAGGAAACAGAGGAATCAGCGGAAACTTCACAACAATCAGCTAAAGGAATGATAGCTTATGTAGGTAAGGGAAGACCCTTGAATAATTTGATACGTCCGGTACGTCCAGAAAGTAAGAGACTCTATCAAGCTGCCATGTCAAATCCGAGGACGCCTGAACACTTATTTCAGGCTACGGATAAATTACTTCGAGAACGAATGGGGTACCATGTACTCGATTCTATGGATGAACAAGAATTAGCCAGGTCAGCAGTACAATGGGCTGACAGTTCGGATAAATATAGTGATGATGCGCTAGCACACACGTTTTTAAATCTTTCACCACAGGAACAGCGTTTAGCTGGTATGTACATGATACAACATCTCCTTATATTGTATAAAAGCCAACACTCTGACCCAGGTCCCCTACCCGATATATTGATAGAACTACTCATGAGGAAATGGAGAGGTCTAGGTACTGATTTAATTAAAGTAATTCTAGAACATCGGCACAGGTACAGTGCCTTCTTGTGTCCAAGGCTTGATCCGGCTCCCTTCACGGAAAGAGAAACGTATTACATAGACAGACAGAATCCCTTGCGAGAAGTGCACCCAGTTATGAATGATGATAATACCCTTAGACGTGTGTTTGTGTACACGCCTTTAACAAAATTGGAATTGTTAGAAATGAAGAAACTAGTGCCTAGTCATGACAAAGATCCAGCAGGGTTTCACCGCGAAATAAAAGACATGTTACTCATGGGTGATTACACCTATCCGGATATCATGAAAATATTGAAAGTATTATTGCCTGCCGGTATTTACGAGAAACTCAAGGAAAAGGAATGGGAGGTGGGAGAGCAAAAGATTGAGTGGGCTGTATTAGAAAACGAAGAAAACACTCGTACTCCAGGCCTAGGGCTTGGGGACAAAACTAAAGCATTACCAGGATTATTAGTACAAGTGTTACCACGTTTATTGTCAATGAAAAAGGAAGACTGGGATGCAATCTCAGCCTGTAAACAGAAACCTGATGAAGACACTAGTGATTTTTATTCCAGATTTGAGAAATGTTTTGGTATTAATAGTGGCCTGAAACCAAGTAGCGAGTCATATCCACATCTTTTTGTGTCCAAATTAGTCGAGAATTCTCTGCCTCAGGTTAAGAACCGAGTATTGAAAGTCGAGAGCACCTGGCAAGCTAATACCCCTTCACAAATGTTACAAATGTTACAGTACCACCAGAATAGAATTAGAGAAGAACATGAACATGAACAAAAACGTATGAAGGACACGAAAATGAAAATGCTAGTCGCTCAGTCAGTTCCAGCGGATGGTCAGAAAAAGGGTACAACACAGTCCAATAATTCAACAGGTCCTGTTAAAGGGACATGCAACTATTGTAAGCAGCCAGGTCACTATATAAACGATTGTGCAGTTTTGAAACATAATATCTCTACGGGTAAAACCAAGGAGAGACCCCGTCCACCCAGACAAGACCAGGCCCAACAACAAGTACCACAAAATATCCAGCCTATGCAAGCCTCACAACAGACAGTACAGACCGTAGCAGTACCACAGTCACAACCCATCACCGCAACACAAAACACGACACAACAGATGTACCAGTATGCACAAAATGATTATCCCGACTATCAGCGATACACATGAAACAGCCTAGAGAGGGAGGTTGGCTTGCCTCTTATTGAGGTTCCTGTAGATCAAGAGGGTCCTTATGTACATAGTCAAGTATTAGGGAAAGACAGAAAGTTTTTAATTGATACAGGGGCAAGCAGGACGACCATCAGTCACGACGAGGTTCCAGGGGCACCCCTCTCAGGCTCACAGAATGTTTCCCTTGGTTTTTCAGGAAAGCCTATTATTAACGAAGTGTCGCAACCACTTCCCCTTGCAGTTGGTCCTTTGACACGGACTACAGACTTACTACTTACCAAATCATGCCCGGAAAACTTGTTAGGTATAAAGACACTGAAATCTCTAGGAGCTGTAATATGTTGTTCTCCGGAAGGAGTACGACTATTTCTGCGCGACTTTAAAGGTCACTATGTATTGAGAGATATGGATCCCAGATTACAAAATGTCCCTGCACACTTATGGGCGCAAGGCCCCACTGATGTAGGTTGTATGCACGTCACACCATATCGAGTTACACTCAAGCAAGGAGTGGTATTACCCCGAATGCGACAATACAAGTTACCCCCAGATGCTGTAGTGGCTTTACTGCAAATCATTGACGAGCTCATTGCACAAGGAGTAGTTGTGGAAACTGACTCCAATGTATGTAATTCACCTATCATTCCAATTCTTAAACGCACCGATCCCAATGCATCACCAGTTTATCGATTAGTTATCGATTTGCGCGAATTAAATAAATGTATTGTACCACAGTACCCCGTGGTCCCAGATATCTCTTCATTATTGACAGCTATCGATCCAGAAGCAACGTTCTTTACCGTAATTGACCTGAAGAACGCTTTCTTTAGTGTTCCAATTGACCCAGAAAGCCAATACTTGTTCGGATTCTGTTTAAATGGACGAAGCTTCAAATTTGCACGCGCACCTCAAGGATTCACAGAAAGCCCCAGCATCTATAGCCAAGCACTGAAAAGACAACTTGACAGTATTCACATGCCTAATAACACTGCTCTACTTCAGCATGTCGATGATCTGCTGATCACCGCCCGAAGCGAACCCGAATGTGAAAAGGCATCACTGACGGTTTTACATTTCCTGGCCGACAAGGGGCACAAGGTGTCCCCTTCGAAGCTACAATTCTGTGTTCAGCAAGTTGTTTACCTTGGGCACTTGCTGTCCAAAGGGGGGAGACAGCTCACACCTGATCGCATCCAGTTAATTGTAAATATGTCACGACCCAAGACACAAAAGAAGGTACGGGCCTTCATAGGCCTCACTTCGTACTGCAGACAATGGATTCCCCAATATGCATTTCTAGCAAAACCACTCATTCAGTTGACAACCCAGGAGGCAGCGTCTTCGACTGTCCTCCCTTGGACTCAGGAACATACACAAGCTTTTGAAGACTTAAAGAAAGCCTTATGTCAAGCACCTGTTTTAGCAACACCATGTTACAATAAGCCTTTTACACTTTTTGTTACTGAACGCGAAGGTACTGCCTTGTCAGTACTCACACAGGAACAAGCAGGTTCACACACACCGTGTGCTTACTTTTCTAGCACATTAGATCCAGTAGCCCAGGCTCTGCCTGCGTGCTTGAAATCAGTTGCAGCGACAGCTCTAGCAATTAGACAAAGTGATTCTATAGTGTTAGGACATCAGTTGACAGTACAGGTTCCACACGCCGTGGAAGTTCTTTTAAATCGAACACAGACCCAGCACTTGACTATAGCACGACTGACAGGTTATGAATTGACATTGTTTCAGCCACACATAGAGATCAGACGATGTAGTACATTAAATCCTGCCACACTTTTGCCGTTAAGTGGAACAGACCCATTGGCACATGATTGTATTGAAGTCATTACTATTACGACGAAGCCTAGACAAGACTTGACAGACACTCCATTACCAGACCCAGACCTGACACTTTATGTGGATGGTTCATGCATGAGAACAAGTACAGGAGAGTTAGTGGCCGCCTACGCAGTCACGACAGATACTGAAGTCATAGAAACCAATTGTATAGACACCCTGTCAGCTCAAGCTGCAGAGCTCATCGCTCTGACACAAGCCTGTATCCAAGCCAAGAATAAGAGAGTTAACATATACACAGATTCCCATTATGCTTTCGGAGTTGTGCACGACTTCGGCGTATTATGGCGAGAGAGAGGTTACTTAACTTCTCACGGTGCCAACATTCAACACGGTCCCCTCATTCAAGCTCTGTTAGACGCAATACATCTCCCTACTGCCATATCCATCATGAAATGCAAAGCACATACAAAAATCACTGATATCGTTTCCCAGGGTAACGACCTGGCAGACCGAACAGCTAAGCACACAGCTCAGACTCACGCAACTGACCTGACAAAGACAGTAGTTCCGACACCGACTCACTGCATGACAGTTAGGGATCCCGCCCATGATGTAATTGACATACAGACACATGCCACACCGGATGAAATAAAGAAATGGACTGAACTAGGAGGGATCCAAACAGATCAGGGATGGATGACGAAGGGAAAATCTACATGGTTTCTCCCCGACTCTATGGTTCATTTTATCATCAACACAGTACACAGTCCCGCACATCTAGGAGAAAAAGCTATGCTAGACAGTATTCAAAACATCTGGTTCAACAAACACTTACGAGCAGCAGCCAAACAGAAAGTGCGTACTTGCATGATCTGTTGTCAGTTCAATCCAGGTAAAAGCGTCCCTGTAGAGCAAGGTGGATTCCATCCTCCCGATCACCCTTTTGAAGTCCTCCAGATGGATTATATCCAGATGGAACGTTGTCGAGGATTCAAATATGTTCTCGTAATTGTATGTGCACTCTCCCGATGGACAGAAGCATATCCAGTCCCAGATTACACTGCTCCGACCACTGCCAAACAGCTGGTTCGTGAATTCTTCCCACGGTACGGCTTTCCCCGTATCGTATACTCAGATAACGGCCAGCCATTCTCATCCGAGCTTGTAAAACAAGTTACACTTCTGTTAGGCTATCAGTGGAAATTCCACTGTGTCCGGCATCCCGAGGCAGCAGGTCTCGTGGAGCGCCATAATCAGACTCTGAAAATTCGACTTGCTAAAATCTGCAGAGAGAAAGGCGTTGACTGGATAGTAGCTTTGCCAGTTGCGCTCTTCTACATGAGAATGATAGCACATTCTCGATCAGGGCTATCCCCATATGAGGTGGTCTCCGGTAGGCCACCAAATATGTGGGGGACGCCTATACCTCGTAAAATAACGGATGTTGATTGTAATATGCTGACAGATTACCTTGCCTCCTTGATGTCTGCACTACAATCTTGTCGTTCACAGGTAGCTGCAGCCTTTCCCAACAACACCGACGTGAAGCCCCATGAAGTGGTTCCTGGAAATTATGTTTTCATAAGAAACTTCGACCGACGGAGCCCGCTGGAGCCCCGCTGGCAAACACCGAAATTGGTACTTTTGACGACGAGGACGGCTGTGAAGGTTGAGGGCCGGAAAGGGTGGCTGCACTCGAGCCACGTCAAGAAGTTTCATGGACTGCCTTCTGACTTAAATTCTCAGCCCTGCCCTCCTCCACAGACTGACTCAAAACTCCCCCTGGTTGAGAAAACCGCTTCACAAGAATATAAACTAAAACTAAGGTCTAGCAAGTCAGACAGTTTAATTGTTTAAGTCCTCCCCTAGGTGAATCGGTTAAATTAGTTTCTGACATGTATCCCCTAGACCGAAATAGAGAGAGAGATAGACAGAAACAGCTCAAGAAAGATGAATATTGTAAATCACTTCGTAGTCACTGTATAGTGACACTATTGATTATGTTTTTTCTAAGTTTATTGATTATTGCTGCAAGTATCCTACTGCACATTTACTATCCTATTTTCAAGCGTGCACATTCTGCTTTCAACGTCACTGCCGAACATTCTTTTAGCGAATTACCCCCGCATGAGTTGTCCTACAGACTTGCGCTGCGCAACAACACCTTCATTAGTATGTTACATCACTCTCATCAGACCAGCAACGCTACAAATTGTTGGATATGTGGCCAACTCCCTCCCTACCAAAAATACAGGGGAGTTCTGCCTCTATTCCCGTATCCGTTCACCCATAATGGTTCCTGTGGCGCATGGTTTAGTTTGTTAATTCTTTAGACTCAAATACAGTAGTTTACAAGGGCAACTGGGTATGGGGAAACCTGAATACAGTTCTGCATAAAGTATGTTTCCCTGACTAGGAGGGACTCCCCAAAAGGACAGGGACTGATCTAGAAAATGAAGTATATGGACTAGGTAACTTTACACTTAACCTCATGATTCTGAATGTTGAATCCGAATACGAGCCAGTCTTGCCCGCTATGTCCGTATTACCAGTCAAAGGTGAACTATGTGTTAGAAAGAATGGTTCAGTACACCTGGGTCATAGTAAATGTACTACTGTGATCGAATTCAGTGATAAGGGCAAGTCTGCGTTTAAAGCTTCACGACATTCCTACTTCATTTGTGGTCATACCGCATATATACGTTTACCTCTAGATTGGGATGGTACCTGTTACATTGCATTCCTTTTGCCACCTGTTTTCCTAGCTCCTCCTGATTATCATAGGAATACCCATCTAGTACACAATAGACCCCAGAGAGATCTCCCGATTGTCGACTATACTGAAACGGCATGGGAGCAATACACAGACTTCAATAAAGGTTTCTTTCCCTACTTAGGTGCTGTCTTTAATAGTAAACTGATACGCAAGTTAACTAGAACCCTCGAAGCAGTAGTGAATGAGACTACTTCCGCCCTAGGTAACTTAACAGAGGAGCAGTCTGCGATGCGGATTGTTGTTCTTCAAAATCGTCTCGTCCTTGACGTCATCCTGGCCGATAGGGGCGGAGCCTGTAGAGTCATCGGATCGAGTTGCTGTGTTTTCATTCCAGAAAACGCGCCATCAGTATATAGAGCCATTACTCGTCTTCATAAAATTGCAAGTCAGATACACCAGAATCCAGGCACCTGGACTTGGTCCGGTTGGTTCTGGACTACGTTGTCAGCCTGGGGATGGAAGATCCTATCCTTCCTAGGTATAGCCCTTCTCATAGTATTTAGTTGTTGCCTATGTCTACAATGTGGGCCGGCGATTTGCGGCTTGTGCGCCACATCATGTATTCCTCATTCAAATTCTCATTCTAAACGTCATAAGAAGAAAGAAGAGCAAATGATACTACGTGAACAGATTGATAGACTTATGAGTATCGATATATCATGAAGGGTCCTTAGGGAACAAGGAGGGAATGAGGAAATATAAATTTTATGGTCAGAAATGTTCCCTAACGTGTACCCCACCGTCTCCATGTACGAGCTTAAAGTGCATGTAACTTCCCTCCTGTACCAGCTACAAAGATGCAAATACATTTGCGTCCAACGTTAACATGTCCTCTTTCAGATCCACCATGAATGGGTCAGATATCCTGGCCGATAGGGGCGGAGCCTGTAGAGTCATCGGATCGAGTTGCTGTGTTTTCATTCCAGAAAACGCGCCATCAGTATATAGAGCCATTACTCGTCTTCATAAAATTGCAAGTCAGATACACCAGAATCCAGGCACCTGGACTTGGTCCGGTTGGTTCTGGACTACGTTGTCAGCCTGGGGATGGAAGATCCTATCCTTCCTAGGTATAGCCCTTCTCATAGTATTTAGTTGTTGCCTATGTCTACAATGTGGGCCGGCGATTTGCGGCTTGTGCGCCACATCATGTATTCCTCATTCAAATTCTCATTCTAAACGTCATAAGAAGAAAGAAGAGCAAATGATACTACGTGAACAGATTGATAGACTTATGAGTATCGATATATCATGAAGGGTCCTTAGGGAACAAGGAGGGAATGAGGAAATATAAATTTTATGGTCAGAAATGTTCCCTAACGTGTACCCCACCGTCTCCATGTACGAGCTTAAAGTGCATGTAACTTCCCTCCTGTACCAGCTACAAAGACGCAAATACATTTGCGTCCAACGTTAACATGTCCTCTTTCAGATCCACCATGAATGGGTCAGATATTCCGTTCCTAAGTGTGCCTTGCCAACGTCTTTTCATGGTGCACTTTTCACGTTTTCCCTGGCTCATGCGAGTTAGGCCCTGATTCCTGTCATCGAGTCCTTTTCTGCTTTCTGCCTCTGAAGGCTCCAGCTAGGATGAGCATCTGTATCCATGACCTTTGTCTTACTCCCTGCGCGGCTAACGGTGCCTGGCTCAGCCTGTTGCCTGCCAAAACTGTATTTTGCCTTCGAGTTATCCGCTCCACTCCTCGAAAATACATTCCTGTCTGGTAGTTTAGGAAAACATCCTTCCAGCTGCAGAGCAAAGGGCCCGGCCTCACTGTCTCCATGCAAGTAATTCATAGCTCCTGTTACCATGGTAGGCCCATGCCCCCTCGCATCTCATGCAGACACGAAGACGCATATGCACGCACTAGCAGTCAGTATAGAATAGCCTTTTGCCCGAGAGACCTTTTCCATTCAGATAATACAGTTCCTTAAACACAAGATATTAGATACGATTTGGGATTAGGTTGTTCTGACACCCCAGACTTCTGTCTCCTCATGTAAGGCTAAATGTCAAGTCCCCTTCACCCTCCAGTCCCACGTCAATCACACGTCATACTGCTGCGCGCGCATCTCTGCCATATATTTCTGCTGACACTGCAGGATTCTCTTGTGGATCCACCCACCTGTGACATCACATAATGACGTTTCTAGTACCTGCCCTCATGCACGCCTATTGTAACGCCTCTTTCATTACGTATGTGTATTCTTATCTCTCCTCTCAGCTGTTACGCCTCCTGCATCTGTCATTATTGTAATGCATTGACTATATATATGATAACTTGTCAATAAAGTATTGTCTATCCTTTCCCGAGCCTTAGTGGCAACGGAAATCGATTTGCCATGGTTCGAACCATATAACCAATTCCTTTTTAAGGAATAAAACCCTTTTTAAAACCTCAAATACCACGGATTCTGCCTTTTCTTTTTGACTGAGTTATTCTTATTGAACTTTACCGCATAAATTAAGTATAGGTAATTAATATTTACCACAAGTAGGTAAACCCCGGATCCTGATGCTTCGTGTGATCCCATATGTCAATAAGGCCAAAGCTATCTGACAGTCTTTTAATAGCTCTGTAAACCTTCGGCTTGCGACCAGTATATTTATTTGATTGTAGCCCAAGTGATATATTAAAATCACCACATATAATATGTGGGCCCTGCCATGTAGCGAGCTCAGATTCTAGATGTTCAGATTATATCCCTTTACTCTCAACATTGATCTTTTGGCCCATGGCACATGCGTCTCCTGGAGGCATAAAATATCAACAGGGTTTAAGCTAATTAATTCTCCCAGTCGGTGTCGTTTATCTGTAGTTAATAAACCTCCAACATTCCAGGTTTGAATACTCAACCTACCCATTGCTTTATAAAACATTTTAACCCGGCAGCCTTCCTACCATCCTGTTTATTGAGATATTGGAACTTCTTTCTCTTTAACTTTGTTTTATTTATGAAAGCAACAAAAAAAGGCAACAAAACAATATGACACTTGATGAGAGAACTGGTTATTTTTTTAAATTTTACCTCCCCTACCCCCCCAACCCCCAACCGGCCCCACAGCACCCCCCCAAAACACAGGCAAACAGACTCCTTAAGAGTCTGGGTGATGAAAAGCAGTAATACACCCGAGCTACCACCTTAAGATATGAACAATAAAAAAGACTAACAAAGAAAAATAAGCCATCAGAGAGTTGCTAATTATGAAATAGTAAACATTCTAAAGCTCTGATTATAATGCAACCATAACCATCTGATTACTTTCAATACACCTCCACTGATTTATTCAGTCATCGCCTTTCTTTCTAATAAACCAGTACGATCAGTCCATATGTTAATTACTCCCACTTGCTATGTCTCATCCAGAAAAGCTTTTGCTTTTATCTCGGAAAGAAAGAATTTTGTCTGGCCACCACGGACTACTTTTAACCGTGCAGGATTATTAAAGAAGGCCTGGGCTCCTTTATCCTGAAAAGGCTTAATTAATGACCGTAATCGCCAGCGGCTTTTGACCGTGGCATGGCAAAAGTCTGGTTGCGTAAAGTATGAGAAGTCATTAAAAGTAAGTTTATGATCTGGTCTAGCTTTCTCAGCAACTGTTTGTCTTAACAAAAAGTTTCAAAAATACACCAGTATCGCTCGTGGGTAGATTCCAGTTTTAGGTGGTGGGTTGAATGGCATCCGGTGAGCTCGTTGAATTTCAGCGTCCAGTTCCAGTTTGTCAATTCAGGCAGTGACTCCTTAAACAACCTCACCACAAAAGAACGCACATTTTCCCCCTCCACTTTCTCGGGAACTCCTAGTATGCGCAGATTATTCTTGCGCTGACGATTTTCAAAATCTTCAAGCTTCCATTTGATATCAGTTAACTCTGCTTCTTGTAACCTAATCTTTTCTGAGTTCATTGTAGCCTCATTCTCATTAGAGAGTACCCTTGCTTCAATCTCTGTGACTCTTTCTCCAAATGAATTACAGGTCTTTGAAAGTTTTCTGACCACCCCTTGCATTTTGCGAAGAGCAGCTTGCGATCTCTTGCTGTCGAGTGCTGTCTCTTCCCTGTGAGCTGCAATAGCCTGTAGGATTGTCTCAACGGCTGTCGAAGGAAGCTCAGAACTATTGCATTATCTGGTCCATGAAAGGTAGAGGGAGGCTGGTTAGATATGGAGTGGCCCTCAGCTGACCCCCCTACACCACGATGTTTAAATCTAGATGACAAGATTGGTTTTGATCTAACAGTGTTCAGTTTCATGCTCTCTTCAACACTGCTATCCTCTGAGGTGCCAGACATAGACTCCCCGTCGAACTCGGTTTCATACGACCATTCTACCTCTGCATCCGCCCCTGTCTCATCAGAAAAAGAGTAGAAATCACTTATTTCTTTATCCCCCTCAGGTATTCTTAGATCTTGAATAGATTTGCTGGATCCAGTGTGACTATTAGCGATTTCTGGCAGTAACTGAGCTGACGGGACATTTATCACATTTATTACAGATCCTGAGGCCACTACAACAGGTGTTGCTCGAGGGGTATCAGATGTACTTTGATCTAAACCCTCGTTAGAGGGAAAAATAGCAGGGTGTTAACCTCATTCAGTTGCTCCACCCCCATTATATTTTCGCCTGCTCCAGAGAAAGACATACAATGCCCCCCTAAACATTGGTTGTCATTCTCCATAGCCTCAGCTGTCTTTTCAGACTCACCAGACCCCACAGTAATAGCAGTACTTACAGTTCTGGGCAAAATTGGAGTCTGGATATCAGATGATTCAATTATTTCATTTATTGATCCTGCGGCGAGAATCTGGGCATTAATCACTTGCTGGTCTGCAGAGTCAGCCCCACTGCCTGAGACTCCAGCTTCCAAATTTTGTGTCTGTGGGCTTAGAGCTGAAGTTTGTATCTTATTATTCTGAATTCCTTGTTTTTTCTTAAACAGATCCATCACAGTACTGCCGGGGGTGGCCGAAGATTGAGCGCTGTCTTTGTTTAATTTTTTCCTAGAGGCCAATACCTCCTGTCTTGGAGAATCCGTTACAGACGCTTGGTGCCTCTTTCCCTTCGACTTCGCTTTTCCCGTGGAGGAGGATGCATTCACTGACCCGCCTCCATTCTGCAGCTGCTCACTCCGCTGCTGACGTTCAGTTTCTTCACGGAGGGTTCCCGCGGCTTTGGCAACTCTGGCTCTCGCTGCGGCGGCTGAGGCTGCCGATGCTGTCTTAGGCGGCATGATGAAGGGCTCGAAAAAACGAAAGGTCCCGGCAACCGAGAACCTCTGGTGTGCTATCTCGAGAGCCTTCCTAGAACAGTCGCTTCGGATGAGCGGGTGAAACGTATCGAGGGAACAACAGGAGCAGCTCAGCGAGGCTGTGAGAATTTTAAACGCTGAACAGCCGAACAGCGTGTATAACGATGTAAGGTAATGAGCCTCTGGTTGAGGCGATTCCGTAGAGTTCATTTCTCTTTTTTTTTTAAAGAGCTTAATGTTGTTTTGATGCTCTAACATTTCCACGGTTATTACGTACAGGCAGATTTCTTATCAGGAGGTGTAACAGAAAGTCGATAGTAACAGATTGTTACATTCCTCTGGTGATAGCGGAGCTCGCGTGTGTTGCTGCAACGCGGTCTAGAGCCAGACCGCCATCTTGCCTCCATCTTGAAGCTAGTCTTACAGCCACTTAACACCTTGGCTGCTGTGACTTTTCCCCTCCTGTGCTGACATTCTACGAATACCATTGTTCATGACGAGCTCAGCTCGTCATAAGCACAGCTCCACTGTGCCTCATGACGAGCTGAGCTCGTCATGAGCATCGAAGGGGTTAATGGCAGTCTTCTGTTATAACCAGAGCAAAATATGTGGTAGTTTGTATCTCAATATGGCACTTATCCACAGTGCGCACAAGTACGGCAGCATATTTTCTACTTACCGAGCCGTTATCGCTTTCTGGTTCAATCAAGAGATGCAGGTCTTTTCGGGTTTTAAATATGAAAAAACATGTTTCAATTTAAGTGGCTGTGCGTGTCCCTGACATGACTCCATAGTGACGAGTTATAACAGGGTACTGCAGTGGATCAACAACGGTGTGTCCATTTTGAAATGGTAAAATTAAGTATCATGTTAATGGTTACATAATGGGCAATTGGTATGTACTCAAATAATTTTAATGTGTAAGCCACAGTAATGAGATGAATCATTGACTAGGCAATGAAAGCGACATTCCTAATATTTGGATGATTAAACCCAATTTAAGTTTTATAATTCAACACAAAATTATTTTTATGTGCTCCAGTCTTTTTTATATGTAGACCGTAACAATAAGATTAACGTCGCTAGATTAGTTCCTGCATGTGTTGGGAGATTTTAAATATAAAATTCCATAATCTAGTTTATATAACTGTGTATGCCCTCAGTAGATATCCTTAGGTGGCCTACGCAACAAGTCCAGTTTAGTGCGGCCATCATTAAGTGGTGAGATTGGCACTCATATTGGTGGTTATGTTTAGAATGGTTAATATTTGCTACAATGGTTTTATGTTAAAGCATAAATAGTGAAATTAAATGGATGTCGCATAGCTCTTGATATAACGATGGAACTGAATCTGATTATACTGGGTTCAACAGAAAGTGATTATATTGCATTACAGTTTTTATTTATCGGCTGCAACTGGCAGGTAAATTTGTGATAGATAAATAGTTACTGTGAATAGGTGGTAATGTCAACACTTATAGAATAAATTTCAGTTTGGCCAATGTTTACTGAAAGTAAGATGTAGGGTATTGTCTTTAATCTAAATCAGGGGACAGATTTCTTAATTAAATATTGATATTATTAAAACTCCTTACAGCTATTGTGGATTACCACTTTCGCTATTCACAGTGTGGCTTCTATTTAATATACAGATAATGATATCAAATTTGAAAGCTCATTATTTCCAAAATGGTTGTCAAAGCAGATGGACTTGGCACAGCTGGGAGGTCTTTTTTTAAGCGATTAGATAAACAAGTTAGATTGATCTTATCCTATATAACTATATGTCAATCTTAAATAATTATATTTTCATGAATATGAGAAGAGCTACCTGACAAAATTCTTAACCATCAGTTGAATTTAATTGCCTGCTCCCATGGTATTTCTTGATTAAGGCCCTTCTTGACAGTATCTAATAGAAAAATCCAATAAACCTCAAATTTTTTTCAAATGGGTTCTGAAACTTGATTTTGCTTAGGTAGGATCTTTTCAATCATAAACCATTGGATATCATCCACTGTGTGGTTGTTTTCTACATAGTGTTGTACCATTGGTGCCGCCATTTTTCTGGTGCGAATTGCAGATCTGTGTTCTGTCAATCTTGTCTTGAGAGTACGTGTCGTCTCACCCATTTATCCCATACCACAAGAGCAGATTAATAGATAGACAATGCCTTTAGTTTTACAGTTTGTCATTCATTTAGTGTTAATGGTTTGTCCATTAAATTGTAGACTTGCTGTTTCTAATGCCATAGGGCAAACTTTGCAAGTTCCACATTTGTGGTTACCTGTGACTGGTTGTAGCCCAACAATAGAGTATTGGCTGTTGTTTTTAGGGCATAAATGACCTGACCACTAAATCTTGAGGTTTCTGTTTTTCTGGTACGTGAAAAGGGGTTTAGGTATTTTATCTTGAAGTTCCTTGTTGTTATTCAGTATATGCCACTTAGAGCTTATTATCTGGAGAATTTGTTCATTCAGCCTAGAATGGCGTGTGACAAAGACTAGTTCCAAGGTATTCTTTTTATTGGTGTTGGTTAGAAGATGTTGTCTATCATAATACGAGTCTCTTACCAGTCTATGCGGGTAACCTCGTGCCAGAAATGTGTTTTTCATATCTACTGCTTTAGTGTCAAAGTCGTTTATGTCAGTACAGTTACGGCGGAGCCTTAAAAATTGCCCAAATGGTATACTGAGTTTTTTAGGTTGTGGGATGGAAACTGAGATAGTGTAATTGGATGTTTATTGAATAGGTCAACCGCCAACTGTTCAGTCACATGCTTTATAATAATATCCAGAAACGCTATCTGCATATTATTTAAATTGGATGTAAGGTGGAGGTTTAAAATCACACAAATTTAGCCATGATAAAAATTCTCCTAAGGTGTCCTGAGTGTCCACCCATATGAAGAAAATATCATCAATAAAGTGCGACCACATACGAGCTGACTTCCGTAAAATGGACGAGAAAGTGAAAGATCTCTAGATAGTAACGTCGTCGCTACAAGAAGACATGGCTCAACTCCATACCCAAGTTGCTGAACTTCAAAGTCGACAGGCTCAGATGGCACAACAACTAGATGAGTATGAAGGGAGAGCCCGAAGGAACAACATACGTATCCTGAGGGTGCCAGAACGGGCCGAAGGACCAGCCGCTGACCTCTATGTGGAAGACCTAATAACAAAACACCTACAACCTAAGAGATTATCCATTTATTTTTCGATTGAATGGGCACACAGAGTGCCGGAAGGCAGGCCAAAATTAGGAACTTCCCCGTGGCCACTCATAGCCCGTATCTTTAATTATAGAGATAGGGACACCATCCTGCACACTGCATGCTCGAAACCCACCACTCAAACTAGATAATGCTGAAATCACGTTCTTACTGGATTTTACGGCCAAAGTCCAGGCTCAAAGACAGAGCTTGCAGGCAGTGAAGAAAGAGCTTTGAGACTGTGAGGTGAAATACGCCATGCTTTTCCCGGCGAAACTTAGAGTGGAATCAGAGGGCAAAACATGGCTCTTCACGTCACCGGAGGACACATGGGAGTGGCTCAAGGGATGGCGTAGAGTCGGAGCCCAGCGTGGAGAGCGAACCGAAAGACTACAAGCGCAAATGGAGAGCGGTGAGGCGCTTGCCCTCGAGTGGATCTGCTGGTACACAAGGAAAGTAGGAGAGATAAGGAGACCTCGACTGCGCCTGCGACTGGGCCTGTCAGATACGGGACACCTCCGCTTGCTCCACAGAAGTGGTAAGACAGTTTATATGATGTTGTCGGCTTAAGGGTTTTCAAGAGACTTACTCTCAAACTATTACAGATATACAGACGCACACGCGTATTAAGAGATTTGCACCACTCACTCGGTGGAGTCAGTGACAAACAGACAGCGGGGGCAAGAATCATAGTCCTCAGCGGGGACTGGGAGATTATCGACCCTACACTTTTCACTATTGTTGGGGGGAAGGAGGCACTCTGCCAAGTTGGGGTGTGGGTAGTTCGAAATCCACAGGCAGGGGGGCAGGGAGGGGGTGAAACGGGGGGATGGTTTGGGGTTTCTTCAAGAACTATTTGATTTAAAAAGTGGTGTCTGCATGCTATTATACATCGATTTCTTCACTCGCAATACTAGTAAGGGAAATGAGAGATGTCATGTCCTGCCAGCTCTGATTGGCTGGACCATTTCATACATACTGCTGCCAATGTTCTGCAATTGTACTGTCTCCGTATTAGATGATGGGGGATGACCGAGACTCGTCACTCTCCATCTTCACTTGGAATGTGAATGTTATGGGTGACAAAATTAAGAGGGGGATTATCCAACAATACCTGAAATGCCAGGCCCCAGACATCGTATTGTTGCAGGAGAAACACATGGTTGGAAACAAAAGCAAAGCATTGACACAGTGGGGAAATAAGCTCCTGGTGCACGCTGATCACACTACGGGATCCCGGGGTACGGGTATCTTAGTTAAAAAAACACCTAGCTCTTATCGTAAAGCACACCTGGGCGGATCCCGGGGGTAGATTTGCGGTCCTGGAGGCCCAATGGGAAGGGAGAGCGATTAATGTGATCTCATTGTACCTGCCACTGGCGTTGGGCAGGGAAGCACTTACAGACCTGGGCAAAATACTAGCAGACCCTCCAGTGGGCACCATGGTCCTCGGAGGAGATTACAACTTGACCATGGATGAGAGCCTAGATAGACACCCTCAGCAGCCCGGAACCTGGCCGAATACACACATGACTGACTTTACCAAGGCCTTGGGTCTTATAGATATTTGGCGTATGCTGAATCTGAATGACACAAAATACACCTATTTTTCGATGCCCATAAAAGCACATCCCGCATCGATTACTTCTTGACACATGTGGCCTCCGTTGGGAATTTTCCGAATCCCCGGGTCAGAATCGAACTCACCAACTGGGAAAGACAGCTGCGGTCGACTTTTATCATCAGTCAATGGCTGTTTAAAATTCCGGAACCTGGCCGAATCCACAATAATGTCTCCTGATATTCTTTATTAGGACGTAGTAACAAAAGATTGCAGAAATTCATTGAAACGCTACAAAGGCCCCAGCTTGGATCTTCTACCACAGGAAGTAGGGGTGAGAATATACTCTATGTAGCACTTTGAGTGTGAGCATTTCTCATGAGTCACTTTACCTTACCCATAGTAGTTTCCACATCGAAATGAATTCGGAGGGAAGATTGTGGTTTAAATAAACATGAGTATCGAGAAGCCTAGTATATAAAAGCGAACTGAACAAAGTATATGTACAGTATGAACTATATAGAGTCACCTAATAGGCAGATATGTGCATGCCTGAAAACTGTAACATACATGTTAAAGACAGACCATAATAAGAAATCACTTAGGAGTCTGCTAACAGAAATGTTTTAAATGAAGAGAGGTTGGCAACCCTTAGACAAAGCAAGTGACTCCTTACTTTTCTCCCCACATATCTGCAGAGAAGGTGCAAGTCACTACTCTTTGAAGAGAGAAACCCCAATCAAAGAAGTCCTGAAGGAGGTGCCACAGAATCATATGTACTGCACCGAAACGCGTCGACGCATTTTGTAAACACAGAGAATCCAACCAGGGCCCAGTAAACATTTGATGTACATGCATTACTGTCACTGTTGTTTACATGAACTAAAGTAATACAGGCCTTTGGATCCATAGATTAACAGTGGCAAAGACATTAAGAAGCCACAGTCATACTAGGCGTTCTTTATCTTTTATTTCTTGTTTATTGTTTTTTGCTTATGAATTGCTGAAATGTTACATATGTGTTTCTCTTTGTTCTGAAATTTTTAATTGTTGAAATTCTTAATTGTGTATGAAATATTGTGATTAAGTACTTTTACTTTTCAAAGAACATTTCTTTGAAATTTTAACTGTTTTGTATAAAAACTTTTGTCCAGATATACGTTTTTTTATTAAAAATAGATTGTGAATGATTTTATTTGGTTGTGGAAATTATTATGCATTCCCTGTAGTACAGTTTATGTTTTTCCCCTGTTTAATTGTATATGTGTATTCATAATGGTATGTGAAGTTAACGAGCGCACCCCAGGGATTTCCCTTTGACTTGTCGAATACACACATGACTGACTTTACCAAGGCCTTGGGTCTCATAGATATTTGGCGTATGCTGAATCTAAATGACACAAAATACACCTATTTTTCGATGCCCATAAAAGCACATCCCGCATCGATTACTTCTTGACACATGTGGCCTCCGTTGGGAATTTTCCGAATCCCCGGATCAGAATCGAACTCACCAACTGGGAAAGACAGCTGCGGACGACTTTTATCATCAGTCAATGGCTGTTTAAAATTCCCAACATTAAAACAGAACTGTACACAAACTACAAACTACTTCGAGTAGAATGTGGCACCTGTTGAGTCAGGGCAAACACTATAAGAAGCATTCAAGGTGGTCCTAAAGGGTCATGCCCTGTCCTTAAATACAAGTGTCCACAATAAATATCGACAGTTAGTCCAGTTGGAAACTGAGCTTCAACAACTGGAGACAGACAATACCACCACTCCCTCAGAAGATACACTACAGAAGATACACTACACCGCCTCACACTTAAGCAGGCCGAATATAAAATCAAAACAAGGGAACATATGATGGCCAGGCACTTAAATACACAACACCGATCATGCGAGCTAGGGCCGGGAAGACGTTGGCCTGGCTGGAAAGACGGGATCAAGGAGACAGATGGGTCCCGCGTTTGACCCTCGCTGACAATAGAGTTATAACGCACCCTAAAGATATAGCAAATGCCTTCGCTGATCGTTTAGAGCAGATGTATTCTCCCTCAATTGCATATGACGCTGAGGACTCCCGCCAACTTCTCTCTGACAGTAATGTCTCGACCCTCACTGCCACAGATAGAGAGGCCCTAGACGGTGACCTCACAGATGCTAAGATTCTAAAGGCTATAAGCCAAATCAGCTCGGGTAAGGCGATAGGACCAAACAAGACTCCTATTGAATTTATAAAAGTTACTGCTTCTCAGGTAGCCCTGCATTTGCAGGCCATGTATAATGAAAGCTATGAACGTGGGGTGTTGCCTAGCGACCAGCGGATGGCATCCATAGTTGTCATCCGCAAACCGGAAAAACCTGTAGATAAATTGCGGCTCTAATAGGCCAAACTCCTTAATAAACGTAGAGGGTAAGATCCTAACGAAGGTTCTCGCCACCAGGCTAATTTCCGTTATCTCATCTTTAGTCCACCCAGACCAATCTGGCTTTATGCCAGGAAGAAATTCGGCTCTAAATACTCGCAGCCTGCATAATGTGCTCCCACGTCAGGAATATATAGCAGAGGAAGCACTGATGCTCTCCCTAGATGCCTCTATGGCGTTTGATTCCACAGAGTGGCCATATTTATTTGAAGTTCTAACAAAAAATTGGGTTTGGCCCAAAATACATAGGGTGGGTGAAACTCTTATACACTAACATACAGGGTCAAGTGAGAGTTAATAACTATACCTCACAGGTGTTTACATTGCGAGAGGAACCCATCAAGGCTGCCCTCTTTCCCCACTGATATTCTCTCTTATGCTGGAACCGTTGGCAGCCTGGATCCATAGAGATGTTGGGGTGCAAGGTCTGAAGTGGTCAGAGGGTCAAGAGGACCGGATATCCCTATATGCGGACAACATACTATTGTATTTAGCCTCCCCATATAAATCCATATGTGCCGTCCTAAACATATTTACAAATTTTGGGAAATATTCAGGCTACCAGATTAATTGGAGTAAATCTGTACTTCAAAGCCCGATTTCCCGTCTTCCGGTAATCTGCAGGGTGGAGGTGGCAGCAGAGGGCTTCAGATATTTAGGTATATTCGCAACATCAGACTCAACTCTATTCTATGACCATAATCTGGCCTCCCCATTGGCTCGGTTGAAGACAGATGTTAAACATTGGAGATCCCTACCGCTATCTCTGGTGGGCCGCACAGCTTTGTTTAAGGTGCTGGCCTTTCCCCACTTCCTATACATTCTTCAGAATTGCCCCTATAGATTTGCAGAGGCCTATTTTCAGGCAGTGGAAGGTGAGGTTCGCACTCTACTCTGGGACGGTTGGGCTCCCTGCTTTGCCATTAAAAAACTGATGAAAGGATGGTACGATGGGGTATTGCCCTCCCGGATCTTCGACTTTCCTATTGGGCCTCGCAATTGATAGTGGTAAACCACTGGAAGTATTGTTCCCCTGATGATCCTGCATACTTATTGGACAAAAACCAAACAGAAAGAGCTGGCTACCTGGGAGCACTATATTCAAAGGTCAAGAGAGGGAGGTATTTTGGGCCCTTCTCCCATACAGTGGTGATTTGGCATCAGGGGAACTCCCGATTGGGTTGGTCCAATGTACTGACAAAGGCATCTCCGCTGTGGTATGCGCAGGGGTTCGGTTCCCTCTGCTAACAACCTGGCTTTGACAAATGGGACACGATTGGCATCTCAACAGTCGGGGATCTGATTACAAAGGGACCGATCCTTAGATTTGATGACATCCAGGGACAATATCAGATGGCTAAGGGAGAACTGTTTAGATATTTACAAATCCGGCATGCACTCAATACAGCCTTCCCAAATCCCACAAATGTACCAGAGTCGACCCCGTTGGAAGATCGACTTCTTGATGGGCCACTAGACTCAAAAGCAATCTCATTAACTTATAAAAAAAACATGTAACAGCTTACCGAACACATTTCACAAACTCAGGGAGCGGTGGCAGGAAGACCTGGGACCCATTGACGATGAGGACTAGCAGGAGGCTCTGATGTCCCCCAAAGAAGCAGCGATTACCCTCCACTTCCGACTGATACAGCTTGAAATTATTCACAGGTCATACCTCACGGGAGTGGCCTTGGCAAAGATAGGTGCCAGAACGGATGCACTTTGTCTTAGAGGTTGCTCCAGGACGGCTACCTTTTACCATAGGATCTGGGAGTGCCCGGAGCTTTTGCGACTGCGAGAGGGGGCTACAACCCATATCCAGACAGCGTTAGGAAAATAAATTAGCCTCACACCAGGGCTGGGTTTCCTTAACAACTGGGTGGCTACGGACCGTACAGAAATAGAACTACAATTGGCCACACTAGGCTACACTCTTGTCAAACGAGAAATCACCAGGGGGTGGGGGCAGCAGACCCACCAACTGTCCGGACATGGATAACAGAACTGGATAAGTGGTAGATGACAGCCAGTGGAGATGTGGCCAACGTGATCCCAGGGCACGTTGCCAGAGGCGCTTCCTGCCTCACCAAGCCCCGCCCTCTAATGGCCGCTGAACGCCGAAACAACTGCTGGCCACTGGCCGCCGACCACTGATTCACAAGCGGTGAATTCTGGGCGCTGACTTGACTTTCAGGCACTCGGATGTCTGCCGCTGTCTGCAGCTGTCTGCAGCTGTCCTGCCGCTTTCCCACCGTTGGGCGGCTGTGGGTTTGTTTGTTTTGGCGCAATGCTATGGTGCCCATGCTGAACAAATTTCCCTGTTTGCCCTGCCATACCCTGCTTGCTCCTGCTCTTGCTTTGATTAGGCTAGATCAGGAGCACGGGCGGGGCACCCGTGCTCACAGCCCACAGTCCCACAGTCCATCAGAGGGAGAGGCTCTCCAGGCGAGCTACAGTGGGACACAGTGAACATCGTGAACTCAGAGTGTAGAGGGACAACGCCGGCGATTATCCATCTACTGCTGGATAAACGAGGTGAAACTACATGGGAGCATCAGGAAGGCATGGTAAGGAGGAGTACATGCTTCTGAGAATTTACTCCTGAGACATTTGAGAAAAACGTTAAATCGCTAATGAAGGTGCATGAAATCCGATTAAAAAGGTTCTAGTTCCAATATATACCACAGTGGCAGTTAGGGATACAGGGGTCGCCAAAGGAGCAGCTGAAGGGCTACTAAGGAGCTGCAAAAGGGAGTGAAGGGATTGAAGCATTGAATGAACTGCACTGTTTAGGACGTACCCGAGGTACCTGGTGTATTGGCATATTGCAAAACAACAGTTGATGGACAGAATGCAGAAGAATGTCATACATTCACCACAGTACAAAAATCTGGGCCTAAAACTATCGTTTTTTTGCACTCCACACCACCCCAGTTCAGACATGGCCATATGCAAATCAGCCTTGGCCCTGTGCCTCATGGGAACAGTCCAGCCAGAACTGCCAAGCCATGTCTTTCCTGGACCGGAATCAAGCATCCTAGGTCCGGTTTCTGGCTATCAGCCGTCTTCAGCCAGGATAGCTTGACTCCAGTGGTGTGGAGAGCATGGGACTCGCGTCTGAGCATACACATCCCACTCGACGTGACAAAATGCAAAACAACAGTTGATGGACAGAATGCAGAACAATGTCATACATTCACCCCAGTGCAGAGATCTGGGCCTACATCCATCGTTTTTTTGCACTCCACACCACCCCAGTTCAGACAGTTGGCAGGGTATGCTCAGACGTGAGTCCCTTGCTCACTTTGCCACTGGATTGAAGCAAGCCCGGCTGAAGACAGCTGCAATGCCAGAAACTGGTCCTGGAAAGCTTGATTCCAGTCCAGGGAAGACATGGCTTGGCAGTTCGGGCTGGACTGTTCCCATGAGGCACAGGGTCAGGCTGATTTGCATATGGCCATGTCTGAACTGGGGTGGTGGAGTGAGCTAAAGAAGGGTGATGGATTAAACCCAGATCAGTTGACTGGGGGTGAGTGTTTGTAGTGTCAACGCTCCGTCCATCATCCCCTTTGGTTTTTCTTAGTTCGCCCTAAGTTGGCAGGGTATGCTCAGACGTGAGTCCCTTGTTCACTTTGCCACTGGATTCAAGCAAGCCCGGCTGAAGACGGCTGTAATGCCAGAAACCGGTCCTGGGAAGCTTGATTCCGGTCCAGGGAAGACATGGCTTGGCAGTTCGGGCTGGACTGTTCCCATGAGGCACAGGGTCAGACTGATTTGCATATGGCCATATCTGAATTGGGGTGGCGGAGTGAGCTAAAGAACGGTGATGGATTAAACCCAGATCAGTTGACTGGGGGTGAGTGTTTGAATTGTCAACGCTCCATCAATCATCCCCTTTGGTTTTTCTTTATGTATTGGCATATTGGTCAGCTGGTCAGCTAGTGCTACTGCCAGTGCTCCTACTGGTATTATTTTTTTTGCGTAACATCTCCGACTGGCAGCTGAACATCCTCACACTAAAACATTAAAGCACTTCCGGAAAAAAAGGAAATAGAAGGGGAAAAAATTGGTCAGCGAAGGTGATAAGTAAACAGTCCAAGGCCGGGGTAGAAAAAGAGCTGTTAAAAACTGCCCAGTCACCAACAGCACCCGTACTTGTGTCTAAGGGGGCCAGGAAAGGGCAAAGAAATGTGTAGCAAAGAACAGATTCGAAAAACAGAGTGCTAGCGCTAGCAGAGAAGAATAGACAAAATACCTCTGCAAAATCCCTGGAAGAAGAAGATGAAGTGGAGGAAGATGAAGAGGCAGAGACATTGTCTGAATTGTCAGCAGAGCTAAGTATGCTCGCTGTAGGTGATGAAAGTGAAGGAGATGGAGAGGATGAAGAAGGGGGGCCCTTGAACAGAGGGGGAGACAACTAATTAAGCTCCAAGCAATACACCCTTTTCAGTAAACCGCTGGCGACACGGGGCAGACTCACAAGCACCCCTCAATTAAGCTGGGAGGAGCTGAAAGAGCAAATGAGCAAGGATGACGTGCAGGACGTACAGGATGTGCAATGCCAGAAGGCCACCGTCACCCACCCCATGTCACCTCAAGCCGAACAACCACACCTACAACTACAGCTACAGCTGCAGCCGCAGGCCCAGCCCCAATTAAAGCCTTAACCAAAGCCAAATAGAACACCAAAATCTGCAGTACAGATAGATATTAACGATAATACAGAAGAGAATACAGCTATTTCTCCAAATGCACCTTCCTCTGCCCAGCTGCTATGCCCGGGGACTTAAGAGACTCAGGTTATACAACAGGTTATACAACAGCTGTCGCAAAGGACAGATGGGGCAGACGTTTTATCCAACAAACTGATTACCCTGCCTGAACTACCGAAGCCAGAATTGGTTTCAGTGTCAGAAAAGGAAATACGACTGCAAGATATTTCAGTGCAAGAAATATTAATGGCCATCCTTCAAGAAGTAAGAGATTTTAAATCATTGCAAGCATTTGAAATATCACAACTACATAGCAGGCTGACAAAGTTGGGGGAGAATTCAGGAAATCTCCCCAGAAGGGTTACAGAGGCAGCAGCCCGGGTCTCAACATTGAAAGATACCGTCACCTCCATGCAGAAGGATCTTCATGTGCTGAATAAGTCTCAGTTGGAGACAAAACTACAAGACTTAGAAAATTATAATAGAAGGTCCAATCTACGCCTCGTAGGGGTTTCAGAAGGGCTGGAGAGTGTAGAGATGGTGAAATGGACCGAGGCTCTATTGAAAAAGGCCATACCCGAGTTAAAAGGTGACCTAACAATCACAAGAGCACACAGGGTACCTGCACATAAACCTGCTAATCTTAAATACCTGTGAACCATCTTAATGAACTTTGCAGACTGTAGGATTAAAGAGAGAATTTTCAACGCGGCAATCTCTAGAAGAACTTTTAACACAGATGAAGTAACGAGTTTTAGGATCTTTTCAGATATGTCAGCTGCCTCGGCTCACAGAAGAAAGGACTTTGTTAAAATGATTGACTCTTTCAAGGCCAGAGGCGCACAAGCGATGATTGTCCAACAGCCTAAGTTAAAAATAATAGCTAAAGGAACATTTTTTATTTTTACAGACACACAAGAAGCACAGACATTCTTGGAGGGTCTTAATACATAAGAAAATGAGAACTAGTTAAAGGCTGAGAGTTCAGAAATTTAAAAGCGGGGTTTTCTTCCAATGGGCGGGTGTAAGGTTAATCAGGAAGCGCAAAAGGATGCAACAAGATGGCATCCAATAAAAAAGAAAAAGAAGGAGGGAATGGTAGTGGGACAGCGGGGGTCTCCATTTCTTCTAGCGGGAGTGGGGAGGGGGGAAGGTGAAGGGGTGAAGCAGGGGAAAAAGAAAAAAAAGAAAGTTCACAGAAAGTTCACAGATGGAAAAGGGAAGAAAAAAAGAGAGAAATTGTTTCTTTTTAAGATGTATAGGAGTCTCAATAGTAGCAATATGGCGAATAATGCCGATAAGGAAAGTTATATCGTTGAGGCATCACTTTTTCTTCATAATATCTTTTGGGATTGAGCACTGCACTTTAAGGCACTTTAATGCCCTTTAACACATGTTGGTTTAGTTTATTATACTGCTTCAACATGTGCGTGAGATGCACCTTGGTGTTCTTTGCAAATTTTGACAATGACAATGACAAACTGCGCATCTTTGCACATTAACGCTAGCTTTGCACAATTACCATAGGCATAGGCCGGTCGGGTTGATGCAATACTTGCATAATCTGTACTGTAGACATACTTTGTATTGCTGCTTGAGAACTATGCTATTTTGCACATTAATGCTATTTTTGCACAATTTCTATATCATCTTCATTGGATGTTTTGACCTAATATTTGCGTATTTTGCACATTCAAATGTGGTTTTGCTAGCAGAGCATGCAGTAGTCAATTATGATGTTGCTGGTGGATTGTAGCATTATAGGGAATTGTACCATGCTTATTTTGCACATTCTACATCTATCGCACTTGCTGCACTTTAGAAAACCCCTCTTTTGTATATAGAGTCTGAAACCCAAACATGGTGAGAAGTAAGGTGACATTCCTGTCTTTAAATGCAAATGGATTGAATAACAGCCGTAAGATAAATGCTATAGAGAGCTGGCTAAAAAATATCTGCCCTGATGTGATTTTTATACAAGAGACGCACCATAGGGCTTTATCAGACTCTAGCAAATTCTTAAAAAACTGGATTTGATTGGCGATTTATATAAGCGCAACTTTGCCCAAAGGCGTCAAGGCGCAAAAGATGGAATATAATAGCCAGGTACTAAAATGGAAAGGAGAAAAGAAAAGTCTAAGAGTAAGCTTCAGTGAAGAGCAGGGTTTTGAGGCCCTTTCTGAAGAGCAGCAGGGAGTCCTGGCCCCTGAGTTCCAAGGGGAGCTCATTCCAGAGTCTGGGGGCAAGTGTGGAAAATGCCTTACCACCCCATCTAGCCTTGGCAACTCGAGGAATGGACAACAGATACTGACCGGAGGAGCGTAGTGTCCTGCCTGGGGTATAGGGCGACACTAAAGTTCTGATGCCCTCAGCGCCAGCGCCGTGAAGGGCCTTGTGGGTGATGGTCAGGATTTTGAATTTGATTCTGGCATGCACCGGAAGCCAGTGAAGGTTTCTCCTGATCCTGGTCCCGGAGGAGCGTCTGGGGGCGTTGACAACAAATCTTGCTACCGCGTTCTGGATAACCTGCAGGCGATGGAGAAGTTTAGCGCTCATGCCAAGGTAAAGAGCATTGCAGTAATCCAGTCGCGAGGATAGAAGGGCAACTGCAACCTGTTTCCGGGCATCAGGAGAGAGGTAAAGAGTAAGTTTTCTTAGAATTCTCAGGACCCCACAGCAGGTTGCAACAGTTCTACTTACTTGCTTATCAAAAGCAAGTGAGGTGTCAAAAATGACTCCCAGGTTACGGGCAGAAAGGGAAGGCTGGGGACAGGATCCAAGGGTCTGGGGCCACCAATCATCTGACCAAATCTCCTTTTTCCCCCCGAAGATCAAGATCTCCGTTTTCTCCCCATTCAATTTAAGATAGTTCGAGGCCATCCAGCCTGCCACAGCTTCCATACAGTTTCGGAAATTGAGGGCCGTGGTCTCAACAGAGTGGGACAAGGAGACCATAATTTGGGTGTCGTCGGCATATGAGAGTACTTCCAATCCAAAAGATCTTACCAGTCTAGCAAGTGGGGCCACGTAGATGTTAAACGATGTGGGGCTCAAAGCGGAGCCCTGTGGAACCCCACATTGCAAAGGCATGGCATTGGAAAGGAAGTCACCCAGTTTGACCCTTTGCTCCCGGTGGTTGAGGAAAGAAGTGAGGAGGCTAAGAGCAGGCCCCTTCACCCCCGTCTCACTGAGACGGGCGGCCAGAATGGTGGGGGACAGGGTGTCAAATGCTGCCGTGAGGTCGAGTAGGATCAGAAGAGTGGTCTGACCACTATCAACCTTGGCGCGGATATTATTGACCACCACTGTAAGGGCTGACTCTGTACTATGTGCCTTTCGAAAGCCATGCTGAGAAGGATCAAGCAGGCAGGTCTTATCTAGAAAGGCACTAAGATGGTGGTTAAGATAGGCCTCCAGCATCTTAGCTGGAGCAGGAAGAAGAGAAATGGGACGAAAATTCCTCAGAATCCCAGGATCCAGGGAGGCCTTTTTTAAAAGGGGCTTAACGATGGCAGTCTTCCAAGGGGCTGGGAATTCCCCGCTAGAGATGGCTCTATTCATAACTTCCATCAAAGGGGGAAGTAGAGTATCCCTGCAATTTTTAAGGATTTTAAGGGGACAGGGATCCAGAGGGGAGCCAGACTTGGTTAAGTCTAGTAATTTATCCAGTGTCTCCGTCGAGAGAGGAGGGAAGTTGGTCAAAATATCTTCGGAGGCTAAGGGCTGATCTAAAGTGGGATAGGAGACATGGGTAAGATTATGACTCTGGAGAGCAGTATAAATGTCCGAAATTTTTGTGTGGAAAAAAGTGGCAATCTGATCGCAAAGTTCTTGAGAAGGTATTATGGGATCAGGGTGTTGGACTTGAGATAAGTTTTCTACCACCTTAAAGAGATCTCCAGGGCAGGAAAGAGATGATGTTAACTTAGAGAAGTACATTTGTTTTTCGGCTAACACTGCTGTTTTATAGCTCTTAAGGAGGTTTTTATGCTTGATCCGAAGATCGGCATCGAGTTGTGCTCTCCACAGCCTTTCAAGTCTCCTACACTCCTGTCTCTGAAGTCGAAGAGCTTCAGAGTACCAGGGTGCAGACGGGCTTTTCCTGGCACAGTAATGAGATTTGAGAGGGGCTAAGGTATCAATAGCCAGAGAGATGGTACTTGCAAGCTCACTGGCGGTGGAATCAATATCCTGAGAGGGAGGAGGGTTGAAGCTGGCAAGAAAAGGGCCAAGAGATTCGTTGGTCAAACCCCTGAAGTTCCTCTTTAAAACCCAGCATTTACTGTCCGAGTGGGAAATAGAGAGGGAACCTGGGAGAAATTCCAGGGGAACTGCTAAGTGATCTGACCAGGAGAGGGGCAGGGGGGACCCAATCTCTAGTCTGGGGTCATTAGTGAAGACCCCATCCAAGATATGACCAGCAGAATGTGTAGGGGATAACACTTTTTGGGGGAGATCAAGAGAGGCAAGAGCGTCCAAAAGTGATATAGTGTCATCAGAATTGGAATTTTCTAAATGAAAATTAAAATCTCCAAGAATAGTCAGAGAAGGTCTGTTAATGAATGGTTCAATTGTTTCAAGTAGATCGGCTACAAATGGTGACCTAGAGCCCGGGGGTCTATAGATAAGAATGCCTGCAAAATTTTGAGTAGGGGAAGTTTTAAGAGAGAAGAAAAGAGCCTGAAAGAGTTTCTGGGGGGAAGGGAGGGGCTCTATGTGACAGGTGATAGAATTCTTGTAAATAATGCCTATTCCACCCCCTCTGCGGTCTTCTCTATCCTGTCTGACCATAGCATAACCATTAGGGAGGGCATTGATTAAATCGGGGCCGGAGGAATCCGAGCCCCACGTTTCGGTAACAAAGACCCAGGGGGGTTTTCTTTCTGAGACGAATTCTCTAAATGCGACGTTGTTACTAACCAGAGAACGAGCGTTGATAAGAAATCCCACTTGTTTAGAAGGAGAAAGGGGTTCATGTCTCACACGGGCCCTAGAGGGCTTAGAAACGTAAGCATGGTTAAGCGTGCAGGGGGTGATCGAGCAACTACAAGAAAAGCCAGGGAACAGTTGCTCAGGGGAACGAGTGTGATGGCATGCTTGTCTAGGGGGCCTAAGAGAAGTAAGAACGCCCAACAGATCCCCAAAGGCATCTGAAGATATACTGGGGAGTTGAACAGCATGCCCGGCTCCTGGCGCCACCTTGGCGCTGACGGGCGCAGACGGGCAGGACTCTGGCATGACTCCGGCTAGAGTCCGGCCCGCCCGCTATGCGCGTCCGCTGCGCGGAGAAGAGGGACGTCCCCTTTTAAGGGCGACTAGAGCGCGTTATATGGGTTATAGTTTCTCATCTGTGTCAGGGATGGCGCAGAGGGGTGTGAGTATTCTCATAGGTAAACATGTTCGGTTCCATATTGAAGGCTCGCACTCAGATATGAGTGGTAGATGGGCATTCGCTTATGGGAAAATAAATCAGGTAAACATAGTACTAGCCACAATATATGCACCAGTTATAGATGACCCACTGCCTATTTTACAACAAAAGCAAGCACTGACAGGCATACCAGGTCAAATAATATGGGGAGGGGATTTACATTTTTTACAAAATCCCATAGTTGATTCTACCAGAAAAGACCGGCGTCAAAATAAACCACAAGTTGCGCTTGCTCTACAGAGTTGCAAAACAGATTTGGACATTTTAGATAACGGGCGCTTCCAAAATCCATTTAAACTTGAATACTCTTGCCATTCTGCAAAATATGACTCAGCATCCAGGTTGGATTTCTTTTTAATCTCACATGGTCTTGAAATTAGCAGATAAGAGCACTTAGCAAATGCATTCTCAGATCATGCACAAATTAAGAGGGAAATAAATATAGGCAATATAGAAAAGGAGGTATCAAAAAGATGGTACTTCAATAAATTAACCCTAACGGAACTGCAATGGTGCATAGAAATGGAGGAGGAGATAAGGGTTTTTTTTTAAATCTGAATAGAGGCTCGGCCCCAACCAATATAGTATGGGACGCCTTTAAGGCCACACTGAGAGGCCTAATCACCTCCAAAGAAATACCAAAACAGAAGGCTAAAAGGGAGGAGAGAGCAGCTTTAAAACTAGCTTGGCCCACGCAAATCAAGAGCACTATAGAAATGGGACCCCAACTATTAAACAAAATGTATTGAATGCTAAAAAGAAAATGAGGGAATTCCATTAAAAGCTAGGGGATGCAGCAAGCAGTTTATACTTGCAGAAGAACTATGAAGAGAGTGAGTACACCGGTAGACTGCTAGCCTGGCAATATTCTAATCAAAAAAGGGGGAGGTGGAAAATAGATCCATTCATTTTCCAGGTAGATATAGGTTAATCAAAAGGGAAGGATCACTTGTCCTGCTCAACCTTGAGTGTACAGGACTAGTAAGGGGTGTCCCAATAAAAAGACCCTCATGCACGTGATGGGTAAGGTGGGTTCAGAGCGGTATATCTTGATTCTCCGCTTTGCTATCACGTGTCTGCATAATCATAAGGTCTAGTTTCGGTATGCAGCCTCCACCCGGAGGTATTTTACCCAAGGTTGGTGCAGTAGTGAGCCAGAAATAAAAATAGAAATATTAAAAAGACCAAAAAGCTCAGATAAGGTAAATTTATTCAGTCTGGTTCATGGTCTAGTACACTCTGTTACAGTGCAACTTGTTTACTTGGTAATGGGTAGTAGTTGCACTTAGAGTTGAGAAATTACAAAAATAGGGAGGGGGGTGACTGAACATAGGTCGACATGTTTCTGCCTTGATTGCCTGGTTTTTAGGGCTTACGGGCATTCATCAGGACCAGTGATAAGTGAGGTGGGGGTTAAAAATTCAAGTGCTCAGAAAAGTGAAAAAAGGAAGAGGGTTATTGACCTGTTCCTATGTTTGGAGGTCTTATGGTACCTGTAACGAGTAAACACAAGTTTGCAACACTCATACAGGGAGGGGAATAGTGGAGGGACACACGTTAAGCAAAAGTTTGCTTCTCATATCCAACAATTGTAAACAACTATAAAATGACAATACTTTACAGGACCGGTTACTGTCTACGATAGTTTCAACTTACTCTACTACTTTCCTGTCTCATGCAGTAGGCTATAGCATGCTGGTGGAAAAATCGAGCATGCATCTCTTGTGAGTATCACATCGTCTTGTGCTCGTAAAGGTTTGCGCTAAATGTGATCAACTCTGTCGTGTTTCCTATTAAATTGTGAAAAAAACACACTTAAAAATGCACAGAATCTAGGTGGGCATCGCGTATTTAATACGTGGAGCTAGGTGCAATAATGCGGATATACAGCGTAGTGCAAGATGGACTGATTCGCATGCGTATGGGAAAAGGGGCATTGTGACTGTCGGCGTGTTCTGGCTTTACCTCGCGCAAATGTTATGCACACTCCAATCGGTGGTAAGGCTCTGAGGAGGGGCTATGAGGAAAGAAGAAAGGCAGAAGGATTCTGAAAATTAGACAGAACGCCATTCAATACTTGCGGTTTTGATGGGAGCGCATTCGCGATGTTTTGGCGTCTACCTATTGCGCCCGTCCCGCTGCTTTCGAGTTGATGCGCTGTGCTGCTCTTACCGAACCGGAAGCACTAGGCATTGCTTCCGGTTCGTATAAATGGGCGTTGGTTGTGTACTTAGCGGCTTCCTATTGGTCTAGAGCTTGTATCAACGTTACTATGGAGACCGAGTGTGTTGATCTCCGTGTTATAGTCCGGTTTACGGAGAGCATTGTATGCGTTGTTAAGCTCATTGGGTCACTGGTTCATTTCAAGGTAGAGGGAGGATTTGAGTAGTCAAAAAATATTCCTGCATTTTATATTTCGTTCCCTCATGTTTTTGATGGAATATAATGTTCCTCGTTGGGGCACAGATTTATATTGCATACTGGACAGTGAGGGGATCATCGTGGATGTATATTGTCATATAATGGTATGTCTGGGTTATTCACTGATTGATCACCTTCTCACTAAGGATAACCAAGGTATATTATCATTCAGTCCCTCGGTATCGGTCCTGAGTCTATGGACCCATCTTTGCTCTTTCTCAAATAGGGTTTTTTCCGCATTGTGATCCTTATTTGTCAAAGTTTCAAGGACCACCCATTGTAGGTCCAGAACAGTGTGTCCTTTCTCCAGATAATGTGAAGCCATTTTGGTCGTGTTTTTTCTGCATTTCACGCTGCTTCTATGTTCACAAATTCTTTGCTTCACTTTTCTGCATGTCATCCCAATGTAGTTAAGTTGACACGGACACGTGATCATATATACAACATGTGTCGTGTTGCAGTTAGTATGGTTGTTGAGTGTCCATCTGAAATTGGGTAAAAGCTGTATTTCTTTTACTGATCTTGTCAGGGCACAGACCGAGCACGAGCCACATGGATAGTGGCCTATAACTCTGGGGTTGCCCCATAAAGAGACATTGTCTCTAGGTGTTTTAGGGGGCGGTCGTGTGTGAACCAGCATATCTTTTAGGTTTCTACTCCTTTTGTTTGCAAATCTGGGTTTCTGCCAAGTTAGATTACCTGATGTCAATATTCGCCAATTTTTATTGACAATCTTTTTAATGGCATTTGTCATGGGGCTGTATGTGGTTACACATGTCAGCACTTCCTCTTGTGGGGCTTTTTGAACATTATCCAGAAGTGCCTCTCTGTTCTGGTTTCGAGCCCGTTTCTTACAGTTAGATATGATCTTCTTTGGGTACTCTCGGGCTTCAAGCTTTTCACAAAGATCGTTGGCTTGAGACTTATACTCTGAGAGGTTGCTACAATTACGTCGTAACCTGAGGAACTGACTGTAAGGTAGATTCTCTCTTAGAGGTCTGGGGTGGAAGCTCTTAAAGGACAGGAGACTGTTTTTCGCCGTGGTCTTAAAAAAGGTTCTGGTGTGGAGGGTATTCGCCTCAGCATAGATGGTGACATCTAAGAAATCAATGCTTGTCTTGTCTGCAGTATATGTAAACTGTAGACAGGTATCTTGTTGGTTTAGCCATCTGTGAAAATCCAACAGAGTTGCTTGGTCTCCTTTCCATATGACAAAAATATCATCAATGTATCTTTTCCAAAACAGTATACATTGATGATGAGGGTTGTTGGTTTGGTTCAATATGAACTTGTCTTCAAAAGTACTCACATACAGCCCAGCCACGCTGGGGGCAAAGGTGCTGCCCATCGAAGTTCCGTGGCATTGTAAATACAGGGTGTCTCTGTATTGAAAAAAGTTCTCCATCAGGGCCAATCGACAGCATTCTAGGACGAAGTGTCTGGGAGTTCTGTACATCCAGGTTGTGTTGAAAAGTATATTTTCAAGAGTTTCCATGGTTTTTTCCTGTGGTAAGCTGGTATATAAACTTTCCACATCGAACCCCACCAGAAGCATAGTGTCTGATGAGTAGTTGATGTTCTTTAGGTGGTTCAGAAGGTCCCTGGTATCTTTGAGATACGTGGGGGTTTTTTGTACGAGTGGGCGTAGGTATTGATCTGCAAACTCTGAAAGTGGTTCAAGAATTGAACCTATACCCGACACGATTGGGCGTCCAGGTGGTGGTATCCGCCCCTTGTGGGTCTTAGGTAATGAATAGAAGTAGGGGGTACGGGGTGTAGTAGTACGTAGATATTCCCCTTCTTTTTTAGAAATCCAGTTGTTGACCTCACCTTCTTCTATCATCATAGCCACAGTTCTCTGGAGTCTAGATGTAGGGTCTGTTGTGAGAATTTTGTAGAATTTGTCATTTGACAGTAGGTCCATGCATTGCTGGTGATATCCTGTGCTAGTCAGTAGGACAATGCCTCCGCCTTTATCGGCCGGTTTTATAACAATATCTTGGTCACTCTTCAGAGCATTCAAGGCCCGTTGCTCGGATCTCGTGATGTTCTGGAATGGTTTCTGTACTTCATTGGCTAGCCTGGCAAGCCAAAAAAAAACAAGTTCGCAATAGAATCGACCGCTTATACGATACAGTAACCAAAACCTGTATGAAGACCACATCATCCATAGGCGAGATGTTTTTTAATCACTATAAGGAGATCTATCAAACCACCGAACAGGTTACGCTGGAAACAATCCACGAGTTTTTACAGGAATTACAAATTCCAAAATTAGGAAATTATTATAAAGAGCTGCTCCTCGCTGAACTTACAAAAGAAGAGCTTGACGTGGTTATAAGCTCCCTGCCTAATGGTAAAGCTACCGGGGAAGACTATATTCTAGGGGAATTTGTTAAAGCACTTTCTGCAATTCCGAGTCCTGAGCTTTTAACACTTACTAATTATTTATTAAAAGGAGGGACACCGCCGGAATCCTTTCGCACTGCAGTAGTAGTGATGGAGCGAGCTTTAGAAAATATTTTATTCTAGCTCGTGATGTCATACTTTCATAACTTGAAATAATATATTAATGAGTGTTTGCATGATTTGTTTAATTAACTCAACCTAGATTAAGTTTGCACCACACACATACACGCGGGAAACTAATTACATGTGCTCTTGTTGCATTTGCAAGTCTGTTTTGTAACACATTATTAATATTGTCCTGTTTGTTATGTCTGTCCTATTGTCTTTGTCACTATTAATATACGGCTGATCATTCATGGCATGTGCTTTTTATATGTGCTTACATGTTTGTCCTATGTTGTGATTGTCTGTCTGTGTATCATTTAATCATCTTTTTACTCTTTCAGAAACATAAAGCTGGATTACATGAAGAATGGTAGTTATTTTATGTGTTGCTTTATTTGTTTGCTTTTGCTAACTGTCTTTTATTAGTGGGTTAATTAATAATTAGCAAGGGCTGGGTGGTACAGAAGGGTTTGTTTTACCTGAATTAATTATTCTTTTGTGTTTGTTTAAATGATAGTTTTCTGAAAAAGTGACGCAAGCTGAAAGTGGCGCAGTGACGCAAGTTAAAAGTGGTGCAGTGACGCAATCAGAAGTGGCGCAGAAAAGGCCTGCTGTTGTTGAAAGCCACATGAGAAAAACCATATTTTGAAGTGGATGATAAACTTTTATTCTGAAATCACTTAAAAAGGGAACTGCTAAAGACGACTCTGTGGAGTGGGTTTGGATGTGCCGTGGAAAGCTCAGAACGGACAGGCTCAAGGTTGAAAGGAAGAGACGTGACAGATTTTGTATTGCTTGAACATCTTTTGCTACAAAATGTAGCAGACTAAGGAACTGTCGCCAGGATTCTATGTATGAACAATGGCTCTGTGTAAAAGCCTGATCTCGTGGTGGAAGATGTCACAGTTTACTGTGGCGTGAGGTGGTTTAGCCAATGGAGAGCCAGAATTCAGCTAATGGAATGTGAAAAAATAGTTAGCTCTGCTTAATTTAGGGTATAAGAATAGGCTTTAGCTGCAGATTTTTTTGGCTTACGCTCTTGATTTCAGAGGGACGTGTTCTGCTGTCCGATGATTACACGTAAGGAAAGTAACTTTTTAAGACTTTGTTTTCAGGCGATGAGGGTAGAGACAGAGAGTTAGTTAGGTTTTGGAAATGCTCTTTTTCACTTATTTCTGCTAATGAATAATATTTTCTTGAATTAAGCTCTCTTTATAAATGCTGAATAAAACTTTCTTATGACTTTTTCTAATGCTTGCATAATAAAGTTCCAAACCTAAGTTTTCCTGAATATGTTTTAATAAACTTTTAAAATGACAAGCTGGTCTTGTTTATTGTGAATGTCTTAAACAAACATATTTGATCCATTCGCCTCATGATTCAGCTGCTCTGTTATTTCTATGGACCTGGTATTGATTGGTAAGTATGGTGGTAGATAGTGACATCATTTATAAAGAATTTTATTTGCTGCGCTGGATCAATTTGGTAGCTTCAGACGGTTATATGTTGTTTTTGACATGCATGTTACATATATGTTGGTATTTACAAAGGATTAATGTTTAACATATGTTGAGTTTTTGAGTTTTTGATTTTGTCAGATTGTTATATGTAGTATGTAATCTTTAAGGATTTTTCTAGCAGTGTGAAAAATTCCTGGTTGCCATGGCAAGAGTAGTGTAGCTAGAAGAGTTACACAGTGCATTTGTCCTGTTTCAAAATTGTGGTATAGAATATATCACGTGTTGTGGACGTACAACACAAGTTTAGGGACCTTAGATTGCATGGTTGAATGTATAGTGAGGATTGCCTATGAAATTGTAGCATTAAGCAGAGGGACCTGGTGAGGGACCTGGTGAGCCTGTTTTAAAACTTTCTGTGAAGAGAGTAGTAGGATTTATCCAAGCTTGAGAGAAGGGTGAGATAGTGTCGTCTATTCTTATCAACTCCTGACGTTTTCTGTGGTTGGTTCAAGTCCTGCCAAGAATTCGTGTGTGTATGATCAAGGTTTTCTTGTTTGAAAGTGTGTGAATGTGTTGGTTACCTGAAGGGTAGGGTAAGAATTACTCTATTAGCAATTGAAACTATTCTGTGAGAATAGCGTCGTCTATTCCACGCTGAGAATACTTGAATGAATGTGTAAAACTATCTCTTTGTTTAGAGAAGCAGACAAATGGTTTCCTTTATGTAGTTATTAATTGTGTTTAAAAAAGTAATAGGAAAGTGTTTCTGGAGCCTTCAGGGTAAAGAATGCACTATTTTGAAATATTGTAAGGCGTTACGCGTTATTTAAATTCATTTTAAAGCATTACACGTTATTTAAACTCATTAAAAAGTGTCCCGATCGAAAATTCTGAAGGGAGGGGCTGTTTACCGAGTGAGGAGTGAAAGGGGAGAGCTGCCAGCTGCAGCAGCTGTCTACGTCACAGCTGCTGCGCTCTCATTCGTCAGGGTGCTGCAGTGTCATAGCAGGGCAGCGCCCTGATTGGTTAATGTGCCGTAGTGTCACAGCAGAGCTGTGCTGTGATTCGTTGTGGCTCCCATAGTGTCACAGCAAGATTGTGCTGTGAATGGCTTGGTGTCCGAGTTGCAACTGACTGCCGAGTTGTTTATTTACATTATGAGTGTCTCAGCTTTCATCTGGATTGTGGCACAAGTACTTTAGAATTTAAAACCATTGTGCAAGTCTGAATAAATGACTGTTTAAAGCGGTGAGAACCTGGTGTAAAATCTGCCATAAAAAGCTTATCTGAAATTGAAATAAACACTGTGTTAATCTGCGCAGCCAAGCGTTTATTGAGACTTGTCATATGTGACTGAAAATAAGCAGGCAAGCGTTGAGGAAGGTCGTGTTGGAGCCTTAATGTTAAACTAATTGAAAGTAAACATTGCATTCAGCCGAGTATGGAGAGAGGCTCGTGCTGAAATACATGCTGTGCCACTAATGGAAAGAAAACATCGTGTGCAGGGAGCGTGAAGAAAAGCTTTTGCTGAAACATCTTCTGTTCTATAATTAGAAAATATAGATCGTGTGGAAAGCGTGATGTCAGGAACTTCTCAAGGCATTGTGTGAATGTATTTCTCTTGAACACAGTTTGCATAGTGCATGGTATCTAAATCAACACTGACACAACGAAGAAAAATAATTTAAATGTGGTTTCTTTTCCTTTTAAAAAGTGCTTGTTACAGCTGACTCGTGTTGCAGCAGCCAGCAAGTGTTGTGACATAAATGGAATTAGTGATTAATGGGGTTTAAATAAGTTCAAGGGAAACTAATTTGATGCTGGTTGACAGAGGGGAAAAACTGAGGATCTTGCAGCAGTGTGTTTAAATAAAATGTTACAAATCTTTCTCCACAAGTGGTAGTGCACAATATGTGCAAACAAGCATTCCTAAATACGTAATCATTTTTAAGTGTTTCTGCTTTTGTTAAAATAAGGTATTTTTATTGTTGTCTTTTGCCAAATATATTTACCTGTGTATTTAATTTTATTTACAAGTACTGTTGCAGTAAGGTGTGTAAGTGCAAATAAATATATTTTAAACATACCCAATTACATTTAGGTGTTTGTTTGTTGCAAAATAAATGTTTTATATTGCTGTTTTTTTAAATACATATTTTTTTCCAGGTTTATTAAAAATAAAAGACACAGGTAAATTAGGAGTTATATTAAATTGATCAGGTTATAAAGTTTAAACTTCGCCTGTCCTTGATAATTAATTAATTAATTAAACAGCAAAAGATTGGAAGGGCAATTAAGTGAACGCATTTACTTATTGTGATTAATTATTAATAAAGGTGAGTATTTTAAAACATGGATAATTATTGTTCAAAGAAGAAGAAAACGTTTTTCTCCTATCAGAAAATGAAAAATTTATTTAAAAAGGCTAAAAAGGTTGTTGCTACATGTGAGAGCAAATTAATGAATAAACAGGTGAGTAATGAAGTAACTAGTAAACATAATAAAAATATAGATGCTAAAGATACAGTTTTAAATGACACATATTCTGAAAGAATACCACCTCCCCCAAAAGAAATCATTTTTAATGAAAATTCGATTCCCAAATCAACGAATGTAAATAATAAACCTGACAGAGAAGAATTAATTGATCATTGTAAAAATGATGTTGTAAATACAGATCAGGACAGAAATTCAAGCAAATCCCCAGAGCAGAGAAATGTGTCGCCAAGAGTCCCAGTTCAAATTAATAGAGTCCCAGTCCAGACCCTTTCTCAAGGTGTCACAACAGGTAGGTATGATGAGATGCCTAGTACTTCTGAAAGTAATATTCTTGATCATGTAAGTTCTACAAATGATTTAATGGAGCAGTTAAAGTCAGACATGGAAGCAGTGACAGTTCCTGTGGTAATTGGACCTGTTCCCCCAGTGCTTAGAAAAGATGAAACTAGTCCCACAGCTTTAACGGTCCCAATTCAAAAGTTTGCTGAAAAACTTTATTCTAATGTTCCTGAAAAAGAGCTAGTAATGATTCCAACTCAGCAAGAGAGAGTGATGACTCTAGCTTTACCTAGTGAAAACTTTGACTTTGACCTGTTTGACCTGACAGAGCCTGGTGAGTATAAATTACTGGATAATACAATCAGTACAGACAGATTAAAAAGATTGCAGGATGATGGGGACATTGAAGGCTTGAACAATACAGGTAAAATTGCCTCTGCCCATATAAAAGATTTAATTTGGGCTTTGAGAAAAAGGGGTAGTCTGAATAAATGGAAAACAAAATGGACGAAGAAAAAAGAGAAGGAAAAAGCGACCTTAGCTTTTGTAGGAGAATGTAAAAATTCACATATGCAGAATGAGATAAATAAGCACCAACAGTTACTGAATGAACAGCTACAAATTCAGCGACAGGTGGTGATTCAGCAGAATGAGATACTTCCGCCGCCATTTTTAAATCATGTTAATGAGCAGAAATACAATACAGATACAGGATTCAGTGGAGACAAGGAAAACAGACCAGATTCAGTTAAAATTGCAAACAAGCAGGGAAACTCATTTCCTAATGTTCCAGAATACAAGATGAAGTCAGAAAAATTAAAGGAGTTAATCCTGTTATTGAAAAATTTATTGAGCAGGGTGTCTTAAAAGAGTTTGAGAATAGTCTTTGTGACTCACCAGATATGGGAATTAGAAAGCCAGATGAAACGTATAAAATAGTACAAGACCTGAGAAAGGTTAATGAGATAGTTATCCCTTGTGAATGCTCCTAGGCATGGTTGGTTACTGTTGCCAATGGATTTGTGCTTTCTCAGTATTTGCAAAACAATTGCAGAGACTGACAAAAGCAGATATAAAAGGCCCAATTGTCCTGACCGAAATTAAACTCGAGGCCTTTGAGCAATTTATAAAGAGTTTGAGTGAAGCTCCTGTTCAGGGAATGCCAGACTTCAACAAAGAAATTGAGCTTCTTGACAAAATAACAGTGATAAAATGTGCTGCAAATGGAGAGAAAAATGATCATGTCTCAAAAGACAATGAGCACGCAGGTACCATTGATAAGCTTTGTGCTCAGGAGTGGGTTGCAATCAAAGGGGAAAAATTCAATGAACGTGTTTCATGCATCCTCATACTAATCTTTGCAATTCAGACAAGGCAAGAATTAAAACAATTACAAGATGAGGCACATGATGTGGAGAAAAACACATGGTTCAAAGAAGTTTACAAAGATGGCGGACCTGTTATGTCCAATTGCATGATTGCTGACATGGTATGGATGTACCATGGTCCAGATCACTTAGCAAGAGACACAATGATCCAACTGTTCAGGGAAGCATGTCTGACAGATAAAAAGACAATAGAGAATTTGGGAATCATAGGCTGGGTGGGTGGTCCATTTGCAAAAATTCAAACAGATCTTTTTGAAATGCCCCAACATAACAAACTGAGATATGTCCTAGTCATCATTTGTTTACTTTCAAAATGGTTAGAAGCTTTTCCAACAAGAAAGGATGATACAATTTCTGTATTGCATCAGTTGGGAACAGATGTAGAAAAGGAGCAGGCTCATGATTTATTGCCAAGAGACTTGGTCAGAACAAAGGCTCATTGGAGGAGAAACTGTATAGTACCCAGGTGGCAGAAAGCAAGTCAGGTGACAACAGATACTGGATGGATGTATATCAGTAATACCCTTTGTGCACCTGCACCTGATAACACTGATGAAGTTAGTGAAGACACTACAACTGATTCAGACTCTGAAAAAAAAATTCCTGAAGAAAATCCAGATCTTGAAGATTGACAAGGTGGTCGACATCTGAATGATGATGTCAAAAATCCAGATCTTGAAGATCGACAAGATGGTCGACATCTGGATGATGATGTCAATGTGAATGAAACATTTATTGAAGAAGATCTAGAGATTGTGATTCTAGATTCAGAAAATGATGAAAATCTGCCAGAAAAAGAATCTCAAGCAGAAAGAGACGTTTCTGAAGCAGGAGACTCTGAGCAAGACGAAAATCAAGTCCAGGAGGGTATTGAAAAGCAGAAGAGTAGCTCTGTGTGCAGGAACAAGAATCCTGAAACTGGGAAGCTAAAGGTGATCCCTGAAGAAGAGGAAGAATTACCAGGTACCAGCTGTAAGGATGATGTTTCTAACGGAGTGAAGCTGCTGAGTAAAGAAGTTCCTTGGTACAAATTTAAAGTCTCAGAAAATGATACAGACGGGAGTGATGAAGAGTCTGAAATAAGAAAATTAAGAAAAAGGGCTTGGAAAGCTGAATGTAAAGAAAGCAAGCCTAAGAAGAAACTCTTGAGAAAAGGTGATGTCTGGCCTAAAGGTGATGTCTGGCCTAAAGATTTAAAGTTCAAATTTGAAGTGTCAAGTCAGAAGAGTGATTCAGACAAAAAAGAGCAAGCTGAAGAAAAAATCGAAATCATTACCAGGAAGAGCAAAAGACCATTGAGACCAAATGTAAAATACAAGTCTCCAGAATGGGCCTACATAACTATCACTCCAGTAGTTGAGGAGCGCAGTAGCAGTCACAATGGTGACAATGACTAGGTTTAGTTTTCTTTAAGTTGAGATTTATTTTTGGCATAAGGCTGAAGAAATTTTGTTAGGGTGACACAAGGTCGAAGAAATTGTGTTAGCTGGAAACACTTTTATGTAAGATGCAAGGTCGAAGAAAACATGTTTAGAATTTGGAAAAAAAAAAGGGAGTATATACTATGTACTAATTTTTCAAAAATTTCAAAAATTTACTTTTTGTTTTTTGTTTTGTTTTATACTACTCAGATTGATATTTGTTTTGTTTGTGCAATTCAAAATGTAGTTATGCAATCTAAAACTTAGTTACCTAAATTCATTGGGGGTTGGGGATTCAAAGGTGGAAAGGATTCAACTTAGCTGAATAAAGAAAGGGTAAAGGATACAGAATTAGTAAGATGTGAGACTCAATACTAATTATGAGATAGATGAAATTAGAGTTTAAGTACTAATCCTGAGTAAGCCTGAAACATGTTCAATAGATAAAAATTTTAATTAACATTTTTGGGTGTTGTTTGGTGATTTTGAAATCACCAGATGAGGGAGTTGATGGAGCGAGCTTTAGAAAATATTTTATTCTAGCTCGTGATGTCATACTTTCATAACTTGAAATAATATATTAATGAGTGTTTGCATGATTTGTTTAATTAACTCAACCTAGATTAAGTTTGCACCACACACATACACGCGGGAAACTAATTACATGTGCTCTTGTTGCATTTGCAAGTCTGTTTTGTAACACATTATTAATATTGTCCTGTTTGTTATGTCTGTCCTATTGTCTTTGTCACTATTAATATACGGCTGATCATTCATGGCATGTGCTTTTTATATGTGCTTACATGTTTGTCCTATGTTGTGATTGTCTGTCTGTGTATCATTTAATCATCTTTTTACTCTTTCAGAAACATAAAGCTGGATTACATGAAGAATGGTAGTTATTTTATGTGTTGCTTTATTTGTTTGCTTTTGCTAAATGTCTTTTATTAGTGGGTTAATTAATAATTAGCAAGGGCTGGGTGGTACAGAAGGGTTTGTTTTACCTGAATTATTTATTCCTTTGTGTTTGTTTAAATAATAGTTTTCTGAGAAAGTGACGCAAGCTGAAAGTGGCGCAGTGACGTAAGTTAAAAGTGGCGCAGTGACGCAATCAGAAGTGGCGCAGAAAAGACCTGCTGTTGTTGAAAGCCACATGAGAAAAACCATATTTTGAAGTGGATGATAAACTTTTATTCTGAAATCACTTAAAAAAAGGAACTGCTAAAGACGACTCTGTGGAGTGGGTTTGGATGTGCCATGGAAAGCTCAGAACGGACAGGCTCAAGGTTGAAAGGAAGAGACGTGACAGATTTTGTATTACTTGAACATCTTTTGCTACAAAATGTAGCAGACTAAGGAACTGTCGCCAGGATTCTATGTATGAACAATGGCTCTGTGTAAAAGCCTGATCTCGTGGTGGAAGATGTCACAGTTTACTGTGGCGTGAGGTGGTTTAGCCAATGGAGAGCCAGAACTCAGCTAATGGAATGTGAAAAAATAGTTAGCTCAGCTTAATTTAGGGTATAAGAATAGGCTTTAGCTGCAGATTTTTTTGGCTTACGCTCTTGATTTCAGAGGGACGTGTTCTGCTGTCCGATGATTACACGTAAGGAAAGTAACTTTTTAAGACTTTGTTTTCAGGCAATGAGGGTAGAGACAGAGAGTTAGTTAGGTTTTGGAAATGCTCTTTTTCACTTATTTCTGCTAATGAATAATATTTTCTTGAATTAAGCTCTCTTTATAAATGCTGAATAAAACTTTCTTATGACTTTTTCTAATGCTTGCTTAATAAAGTTCCAAACCTAAGTTTTCCTGAATATGTTTTAATAAACTTTTAAAATGACAAGCTGGTCTTGTTTATTGTGAATGTCTTAAACAAACATATTTGATCCATTTGCCTCATAATTCAGCTGCTCTGTTATTTCTATGGGCCTGGTATTGATTGGTAAGTATGGTGGTAGATAGTGACATCATTTATAAAGAATTTTAGTTGCTGCGCTGGATCAGTAGTTAGTATTTTAAAAAAAAGAGAAATATAAAGAAAATGTAAACTCATACAGGCTAATAAGTCTGTTAAATGCTGACTACAAATTTTCACCAAACTTCTTGCAAATAGATTAAATAAGATGGTAGGATCACTCATTGGGGCAGACCAGTGTGGTTTTATAGCAGGGAGACCGCTCCACACTAATACAAACTTTTTATTGGAAGCCTTGGATTTTTTTTAGTGTTAATAAAGTAGAGGCACAGATCTTGTTTTTAGACACCGAAAAGGCTTTCGATCTTGTCTCGTCGAACTGTCTCTTTGCGATCCTGGAGAGATTCGATTTCCCGAATGAATTTGTATTTTTTATTAAAATAACTTTATAGACACTCTCAAGCGCAGATTTTAATTAACTCAGTAAATGTAGGGACTTACCAAATAAACAGAGGCACTCAGCAAGGCTGTCCACTCTCCCCGATTTTATTTGCTTTATTTAATGAGCCACTGGCAATAGCAATTAGGGGGAAAAGAGCTCATACGGTACCGGTCCTAGGAATTACTAACATAAAACTTTATGCTGATGATATCATCCTATTTTTGAATACAAAGATAGCCAGTCAGTCAGAAATTATGAAAGTATTCTCGAATTTCCCAAAAATAGGTGGATATAAAATAAATAAAACCAAAACAGAAATTATTTTATGTAATTGCACTGTAGACACTTTATTAACTGAGTTTAGGCAGACTTACAATACCCGCCCCAAGAGATATTTAGGAATATACATAACAGAAAAAGTGGAAGATCTCTATTTATTAAACCATATCCCACTATTGAAAAGGGTGAGCTCCCAGCTAACACGATGGAATCAACTCCCACTGTCAATAATGGGACGCGCTGCTCTAATTCGAATGTCCATTCTTCGACTTTTTAACTTCCTTTTTAGTGCAGCTCCATGTGCAATACAGGCCTCTTTTGTAAAGCACATCGATAATATGTGCTCTTCTTTCCTATGGGCTAACAAGACACCGAGGCTGGCGCTTAGCACTTTAAACTCTCCGGTCACGGAGAGAGGATTGTCTCTTCCAAATATTAGAGACTACTACTATGAGACATTTGCACATCACAGTTTTAGGTTCCTTTTTTAAACACCCAAGAAGCAGATCATTTTTTATGAAGAAGATCTTAAGGGAACTTAATATTATTGACCCAGCAAGAGTGACCAAGTACCCTAAGAAAGTATGATATAAGACCCTACAATGGCTATTCAAACATAAAGCCCAGCTCCTGAAATATTATGATATATTAAGAATTAACAGCTCAACCAGGCTTGTGAATATGCACACTGGAGAAATGGGTATCCTGCATAAAAATACATTGAGATTGTGGAAAGAAAATTGATATGATAAGATCAAGGATTTCATTGAGGGGAATAGTTGGGAAACATGGGAAGAGATCGAAAGGGGGCTTCAACACTCTAATACAATTTTAAAATAGTACTTTATTAGACTAAATGCTGCATTGGCAAAGTTAGATATGGGTAAACTATTGTATAAAACTTTCATTAGTGAAGCTCTAAATAGTCCCATACAGCGAAGGTCAGTACTTGGATAAAAATCTTTAATGCGAACAAATCGTCCCTGCTGTATGAAAAGATCAGGGATGGATGGAGGAAAAGAGAAGACATAGAGATTAGTAAATCAACCTGGGATAAGTTAAATTAATATAATGCAGTTATATTCCGAGAAGCAAATTTTAAACGAATGCAATTTTACTCAAAATGGCTGATTTATAGAACACCCTCTTTTCTCCATAACATATACCCCCAAGTAGAAGATAAGTGCTTCCGATGTGAGGAGAAGGGCAACTGGAAACACATCATATGGGAATGTTCCAAAATACGAATTTATGGGAGGAGATCGAGAAATATCTCAGAAACACAATAGACCCCCAAATCTCACTTAATGAATCTATTGCAGTTTTGGGTTGCTCCCCTGTTGCCTCTTCACACAATTAAAGTTTATTTATTGCAGCCCTAGTAGCAAGATCCCTAATCCTGCAATTGTGGAAAACAGATAAAGTAGCTGCCTTTAATGCATGGAGATTAAGACTATTTAAAATACAAGGGATGGATAAGAAATATGCATTAAGATAAGGAGCAGTAAGAAAATATGAGATGTATTGGAGTGTGTTTGAATCCTAGGCCTTCTGGTGTATCTCTGTACTTTATTAAAGATAAGATCTGGCTCATAACTGCTGGAGGGTCTAGGATGCTCTTAGGAATCTATGTATTTATGTATTTACGCATTGTACTTATATATTTGATTAAGCACTTTTTGCACTTTAATGAGTTCAGTTCAACACTCTTTTTTCTTGCACTTTATCCCTCCATAAAAAGGAATAGCAATCATATTACTGTGATTGAATTTTGGATCGTCAGGGGTTTTTTTTCTTCTGTATTTTATATAAATAAGATTTTGAACTCTGATGTAGGACATTGCACTTTAAGGGAATGATCTTTTTGTTCCTTGATTAGGAACGGTGACTGCACTATGGAGTACTTCAAGTTCGTTATGTACGTATTCTGTATAGCTGGAATTTTTTTATGAGACTTAAATGTATCTTATATTTGTGTCTGTGAAGTTTTAAAAAAAATCAACAAAAAAAAAGAACTGAATAAATGTATGGTTGCAGAAAAGCAAGTATTTACGACATGCGGGTGCCCTAAGAAGTGGGAAAAGAAATGGGGCAAATGGAACAAATACAGAGGCGATATATGTGTCTCCTCGTCAATAGAATTAGAACTAAGACGTGATAGAGTACTGGATATTGTTTCTATGTAAATGCTAATTTTCCCTCAACACAGTATTGTTGTATTGTACCAAGCTGAACAGATACAAAGAATGTATGCATAACTACTGCTGAACCTAATTAAAAAAAAGAAGCGCAACCATTTCATGACTGATTCAAAGAATGGTGCTATTTCATTAAAGATTAATTTGTTTTTGAATTGGACCATGTAAATATTAGCGATTGTGGGGGCACACAAAGCGCCCATACTCACGCCCTATACTTGTTTGTACAATTAGCCGTTAAACTCGAACACATTTTCCTCAAGAACTAATTGAGGCATTCCAAAATGAGACTTTCATCACAACCAATATTCATAATTTCAATGAACCATTGGACTGTCTGTATTGCTCCCTGAATAGGAATATTGCTATATAGGCTTTCAATGTCTAATGTTATTAGCCATTGGGCTTCCGGATTAAAAGATGTACCTTCCAGCAGATTAATAATATGTCTTGTGTCTTGAGCACATGCTGGTGTATAGAGGACATTAGGCGAAGGATTGCACGTATAGTTGTAACAATAGGTCTAAATGGTGGATTTGATTCACTTTTATGGATGTTAGGAACACCATGTACGCCTTTTTGGGATGTGATATAGTAATATAGGCATGTTCCTTTTCGCGTATATGCACATCTCTTAACGTTTTATTTGTCAGTCTCTTAATATTGTCTTTAATTTTTCTGCTGGATTCTTATTGGTTTTTACATAGAATTTATTGCAATTTAAAATTTCTTCCATTTTTAATATATACATGGAAGTATCTAGTACGGCAATACCGCCTCCTCTATCTCAACTCTTTATAGTGATTTCAGAGGTTTGTTTCAGATCTAGGGACATATTTATTAGCTGAGGTCAATTTTTTGTAAACCACCTGTTAAAATATCCTAATTTCAGGTGGTATTTGTTCTGTGGCAGGAGTAAAGGGAGATTTTAAAGCTAAACCTTATCTGTTTGTTTCTGTGGAGACTTGAGATAAATTGTTAAAGAAAAACTTTAACCGAATCTTTCTAAAAATGACATTAAGGGGTCTATTACTCTGGCAGGGGGACATTGTCCCCCGCCATCGCCCCTGGAAGTGGGCCCACCCACTACGTGTTCAGCGGTCCCGCATGCACAATTAGGATGCACCCACCACAATGGCGGGCGCATTCCACATTTTTTGCATTGCGGCGAGCAGTGCTGTCAGTAGCACCTGCCGCAATGCAAAAAAGGCATTTGTGCATTTGCATACACTGTGCGGTGCCTGCCACGTCGTCCATACAAATAGGACTCCCCATGTGCCACCCCACCCCCCAACATCCTGGGGGCCCGCAACGGCCCCCAACCTTGGAATCTGCATGCCTCGTTGCCGCCACAAAAAAGGATGCTTCCCACAGCCATTGTAATATGGATTGCAGTGTCTAGCAGACACCGCCACCATATTCTACCCTTTTCCGCCCGTTCAGAAAAGCAGTGGATGGTCTTCCTGTCCGCCGCGGTTTCCCCCACCATCATAATATGGTGGGGGAAATGGGAGGCGGGCGGGGGATGATGTCCAGCGGATCGCCACCCGGGTGGTGGCGCTCCGCCCGACATCATAATAGGCCCCTAAGTCTCCAAAATCTCAAATTTGTTGATGCCTGAATGAGGTACAAATGAAAGTCCTTTCAGGAGTAGGGAGAAGGTAGCTTGCGTCATACTAGAGGTATTAAGATTAAATATGGGGATTCCCTCTATTCCACTCATTATCTCCAATATTGAGCACTAGCAGCCCGTCCCGACGTTGTCCGGGTAGGAATTGCTGCCGGCCAGTAGTATATTGTTTTGTAGGATTTCGTTTTGATAGCATTTCTTATCTGTGACAGGCCTGTGAAACACTACGATTCACAGTGCGCTGCTGATGCACTTAAGAGTGCGAGTTCAGTAGTGTGTGAACTCGAGTTTCCCTACTTTATTTTTCCTTGCAATATTATATAGCGCAAACTTGACAACATGGCATGAGCACAATTTACATTACAGAAGAACACATTCAATTGTGGTAGGCACGGGGAGACAAAGCGATTTTCCTGGAATCACAGGATGTTGAGCTGATGCCAAGATCGGAACGTAGCTCCCCAGCTCTAAAGTTCGCAATTCTAGAACTTGTGGCGGAGGTGTGTCTAAAAGTGTATGTCGGTGCTAGCCATCAATGAGAGAGACCTGTGCATTTTTCAAATGGGTGGTAAAAAAATATGAGTATGTTGCTGGAGATGTGGGCCGCCGTGCCACCAATGTACTTACCGGGGGAGGGTAAACACCCATTATTCCGCAACTTTCTTTCCGCATACCATCACTCCGCATACTTTCATTACGAAAGTACCATGACTCCGCAATGCCATTATAACGCATGGCATTACATTTTATATGCTTTTACCACGCATACATTTACAACGAAATTCGTTGTAACTGCATGAATGGTAAAAGCATGTTTTTTTTTAATGTTTGGATAAGGTAAGTGTGGGTATAGGGGTATATGTTTTGGGGTACTGAGGTATATGTTTTGGGGTGTTTGGGTATTTTAGGGGTTTAGATATAGTTTTGGGTTATGGGGTACAGGGGTAGTTTTAGGGTTTTGGGATAGGTATGGGGTTTGGGGTACAGGGGTATTTTTATGGTTCAGGGCTAGGTTTGGGTTTTGGGGTATAGGGGTATTTTTAGGGTTCAGCGGTATGTTTGGGTTTTGGGGTACAGGGGTATTTTAAGGGTTCAGGGCTAGGTTTGGGTTTTGGGGTACAAGGGTATTTTTAGGGTTCAGGGCTAAGTTTGGGTTTTGGGGTACAGGGGTATTTTAGGGTTCAGGTGTAGGTTTGGGTTTTGGGGTACAGGGTTATTTTTAGGGATCAGGGCTAGGTTTGGGTTTTGGGGTACAGGGGTATTTTTAGGGTTCAGGGCTAGGTTTGGGTTTTGGGGTACAGGGGTATTTTAAGGGTTCAGGGCTAGGTTTGGGTTTTGGGGTACAGGTTTAGGTTTGGGTTTTGGGGTGCAGTGGTTTTTTTAGGGTTCAGGGCTAGGTTTGGGTTTTGGGGTACAGGGGTATTTTTAGGGTTCAGGGGTAGGTTTGGGTTTTGGGGTACAGTGGTATTTTTAGGGTTCAGGGCTAAGTTTGGGTTTTGGGGTACAGGGGTAATTTTTGGGGTTTAGGGATAGGTTTGGGTTTTGGGGTACAGGGTATATTTATAGGGTTAAGATGGGTTAGTGTTTAAGGGTGTTGGGGTATTTTAAGGAGTAAGGGTGGGTTATGATTATGGGGTGCAGGGGTATTTAAAGGGAGCAGGGTGGGATTAGCACACGTTATGAGACATGGCATGAAGGGCGAAACGTACCACACGCTTCCAGCGTTTGTCACGCCCTCCAGCATACGCCCACAGCACAACGCAAACACGCCCACAAGGGACTACTTTGCTGGCACAGTTCTTTTACCTTTTAAATCTAAAGGGTGGGCGTGTGCATAGCCTATGTCCTTCTGCTGCAATTGCCCTTTCCAACGCTGTATTGGGTGTTGTGATTGGTGCTGTGGTTCCTGAGATTACCCGCCTCAAAGGTTTGGGCTCTCTCTTTATTATATTAGTATAGATTCCAGGTTACCAGATATTGATTCTGGTTGGTCTGTTGTTTTCCACAGAAGTAAGACTGATATTGTGGTCGCCAATTTCCCCTTCTCTGGTTGCGTCTGCCCAAAAAAGGTTGGTTAGTTTGTGTGTATTCTAGAAATATAGCGGCTGTTTCTGTAGTCAAACTGGTTAGGTGTTCCTTCATTGTCAGATTCTGACGTGTCGGAAAAAGTAGTCACTTTCTTTTTATATTGTCTTTATCATTGTTGTTCCCGTTGTACCATGTCAGATTGGGTGTAATAATTTTCTGACAAGTAGGGATATGTATTTTCTGTAATGGAAAACCTAATGTCTTTTTTTTAGTTTGTCTGTTTTGCGTTTAGTTAGATAGTCAGTATATGAATTCATTTCTGCACCTATATCATCATTCTAGTTTCTTTTTTGCATCATCCAGAGCTGATGTGTTTTTGATTTTATTCTCTAGTTCAAGAATTTTTGACATTAGTTGTTGTAACATCTCTTTTGCAGTTTCCACAATCAGCATCATAAGGTCTCTTGAGCAACGTTTAGCGATCATCGACCACTTTTCAAAAAATTATTTCATTTGAACAAATAGACCAGGATTATTTTTTTCTCTAAGTCCCTGGGGAATTACACCAGCATGTAAATATTCAGGCATAAATTGCCCATGTAATTCAATTACTTTTTTTTTTCTTTAGTTCCATTAGTTTATTTAGGTCCTCATTTCTGTTTGGATTAGTAGGTGACTGTAGTTCAAAACTATGTGTTGCCCACCACGGGCGCAAAATCCTCATCTGAAAAGCCAACGTTTGGATATTGGCCATGATTTAGTTGAAAACACACAGATGACTGATGTGATATTAATTAGAAACAGAGTCAATTTTTTGTTAAGAAGATGAAACTTGTGTAAAGAATATGGCCTTCAAGTGCACGTTTAGAAAGGAAAGTGTATAAGTGCCACCCAAACATATACTTCACATTAATAACAAGGATGGAAAAGCCTAAAAATTACAAAATCTCATCACAGACAGGCTGCGAGAATTATAGTTTTAGAAAATTGGGACCCCTAAACATACAATATACTTGCTGGTCGTAGGGAAATTATTTTTTTGGGGGAAAAAACTGTAAATAAGCAAGTGCACAACTCTCAATATAATTTTCTAAGAAATATAATTATTTACAATCAATCATATACATAAATTCAAATAAACAGCTGAAAAAATATATACAATTTTTGATATAGTTATTATTTTTTGATTTGTTTTTTAATTAATATATGCAAATGCTAAGCGGCCGTGTGAAATTGCCGCAGCTTGAACGGGCTCTTCCCGACCCGCAGCAGTAAACCGTCCTGCAGCCTGCAAACCCTAACTCAAGCCCTCTTGCGGTGCCCCTCCGGGCTGCAGACACCCTCGCGAGGGCTCTGGAGTGGCTTTCCGGCGAGGCGGGCGCCGTTGCACCGGCGATCGGGCACTCGTCCAAAGGGACACCCAGACAGCGCAGGATGGCGGCTCCGATGCGCTGGAGACAGCGTGATCCTGCTATCCCTCTGGCGGCCTGATGACGATTTCCACCAGGTGAGGTGAGGAGGGGGGGCCTGGCCCCTGGTGGCGCTGCAGGAGCCCGGCGGTGAGATTGGAGGGGTGGGGACCTGCCTAAAATTGCCGGAGGCGGTGGTGGCGACTTCCCGGACCCGGAAGTAACTTTAGGCCCCGTCTTTGAGGCCTACCTTCAGGCGACCGTGGAGGCGGGGGGGAGAGGCAGACTGTGATGCGCTGACCCGCTGTGAACTGCAAGGCGCGCGGCGGAGCCTGTGTGGCCTGGGGCCCTTTATTGACCGCTGGGAGTGCTCCATCTATACCCGGAGTGAGCTTTAGAAGACGGCGCCTGGGCAGAATCAATGGCTTATTGTGACAGCGGAGGGCCTCTGGGGGCCCGTTGGGAGGCAGTCAGGACTCCTGTGACGCCCTTGCTTTTTTCCCGCCTTGCTTGGGGTGGCGCGAAAGGGTCATCTCCCCAACCAAAGGAGCTCACGCTCCATGACGTCCTGGCTGCCATGGGGCAATGCGCACATCTATGGACTCTGTAACGACAGAAGTTTCACTACTTCGTGCCGATTTCAAGCAGACAAACGAAAAAGTGCGGGAGCTCAAAGTGGCACTTCAGGACGAAACCTCCGAGCTCCAATGGCAAATGTCGGACATGGAAAAACGACAGGCTCGTATGGCACAGCAGCTTGACGACTATGAAGGGAGGGCCTGTCGCAACAACGTCAGAATTCTCGGGGTTCCGGAGAAAACGGAGGGGCCAACGGCTGACCTTTATGTGGAGGAGCTAATTACGAAGTATCTGAAGCCCAAGACATTGTCTGCATATTTCTCCATAGAACGAGCCCATAGAATACCGGGCGGGAGGCCTAAGGTCAGGGCCCATCCCAGGCCAATTATTGCCAGAGTCTTTAACTTTCGCGACCGAGACAATATTCTACAAACTGCCAGAGCGGGCCCACCACTTAAGATCGACAACTACGAGGTCTCCTTCTTTCCGGATTTCACGGCTCGGGTCCAGGCGCAGCGACGCAGCTTCCAGGCGGCGAAACAAGAACTGCGAGGTAGAGACATCAAGTACGCTATGCTTTTTCCAGTGAAACTAAGAGTTGAAAGGGACAGTAAATCTTGGTTTTTCGACTCACCGGAGGCAACTTGGGACTGGCTGGGTGGCTGGACTAAAGTCGGAGGCAGGCCCGGTGGACGCCGCGGCGCACCAGAGCAGGGACCTGGAGATGCACTGGAGACAGCAGCTATAAGAGAGGACGTGGGGACAGGCGGCTTCTCGAAGCAGGAGTGAGAGGCGCAAGAGACCAAAAAGAAGGACTGACCCTGATGGACACTTGCAAGTATTATGAGGGGGGATGGGTGGTTTGAGGGGGGTGCCGTTGGAGGTAAATGACTGATTTAAGTGATTACGGGTGTATAATATGGTTTACTGTATTTACTTAGTCATGTTGTGACAATTTTTTATAGGTAAATATTCTTGAGTGCAGGCTGCACTGCTGTGACCTTATATCAGATAGCTATGCCACGGGGAGGGAGGGAACGGTTCGCCTCTGCGTAGTTAGCACGGGTGGGGGATGCATAGGCACTCTGCCATGTTGGGGGTGGGCGAATTGCGGTTCACAGGCAGGGGTGCAGGGAGGGGGTGGAGAGGAGTCAAGGGGATGTTTCGGGGGGAAGTTGGCACAGAGTTATTGGTGAACACCACTGCAGTAATGGTGTACAAATTCAGATTGCAATGTTCAAGGGGAGGGAGGGTTGGTTGCACTTTGTTTGGTGCTTTAGTTTTGGACCATATTTCAAGGGTAACAGTGATTGCATAGGGGGGCTGTTGATGAGCTATCAAGGATGTTTCAGTAATGATGGCAGACGGGGTCTTGGCTGATGTGATAACAAGTGACGATGCCCCGATTGTGGCCCTGGTACCCCCCTGACCTTGCTTACCTGGAAAGTGTGTGGTTTGGGGGACAAAATCAAAAGGAGTTTGGTGTTGCAATATGTACGTAGGGCGGCCCCAGCATTGGTGCTACTTCAAGAGACACATTTGGTGGGGTCGACATGTAAGGCTTTGGATCGATGGGGGTTACACAATGGTGATACACTCTGAGTTCTCCTCTGGGTCCAGGGGGGTGGGAATCCTGAAGCGTAAGAATTCTCCCGTGATAGTGCAACAGGTGTGGAAAGATGCACGAGGGCAATTTGCAGCTAGCTCCTGCTAATGGGCGGGGAAGAGATATATTGTGGTATCGATATACGTCCCCCCTGCCCTACACTCAGGAACTCTCCCCGTCCTCAGTGCATTTATGCTCACGCTCCCAGAGGGCGAGCTTATATTGGGCGGAGACTTTAATGCAGTTATCAATGAAGGTCTCGACCGCCACCCCAATAGGACAGGGAGGAAGAAGGCGAGGCTGAAGAGCTATGTGGAAGCTGTGGGTCTTACGGATGGGTGGAGGTTCAGGCACCCCGGGGAGCGTGGCTACACCTTTTATTCAGGGGTTCACAATAGTCTCTCTCGTATAGACCATTTCTCTGTTTCAACTGACATCTTGCCACACTTACTAGAAGTAAAGATAGGCCCAAGGGGTATATAAGATCACTCCCCGCTTCTCCTGGTATACACCTCTCATGTAAAAACCCGGAGGCGTATTTTCCCGATTCTGCCCCATTATTTACAGATTACCTAGTAGCGTCCATGAAATGTTACTTCAAAGAGAATGTCGATACTGTGGACTCCCCCGGGGTCCTTTGGGAAGCATACAAGACGGTCCTACGAGGCCAGGTGATAACCTCCATAACAGGTTATAAGCGGACTGTGCAGGAAGACCTGGCAACATTAGAGCGAGAGGTAGGCGACTTGCAGGCCAAACATGATCTAGATCCTACTGAGGAAGCTAAGCGACAATTACGCCTTAAACAGGCGGAATTCACGGAGTATGAGGTCAGACAACGGCTCATGCGCACTCAACATACAGTATATGAGGTGGGCGACAAGGCGGGGAGACTCTTAGCATGGCTCGAAAAGAAAGATAGGGCTCAGAGAACGATAGCACAGCTTCGCTCCACAGACGGTATGGTGGATACTTCCCCCACAAATATAATTAACGCTTTGGCTGATTACTTCGAGGAGGTATACACGTCCTCTTCAGAGATGTCTTCTGAGGAGGCACAAACTTACATTCAAGATATCTGAACGCCCTCCATTTCAGATGCAGATGCTGACCTTTTAGAGTCGAACTTCACTGTGGAGGAGGTTGTGGGTGCTATCCATTCCTTACAGTCGGGTAAAGCTGCGGGCCAAATGGAATCCCAATAGAACAATATAAGCGCGTCTCAGATCATATAGCCCCACATCTATTGCAAATGTTCAATGACAGCTTGACCTTGGGGGAATTACCTAGATATCAACGGATCGCAACAATCATAGCTGTACCAAAACCCGGTAAGCCCCCAGACGAATGTACATCATACCGCCCTATTTCGCTATTGAACGCGGAGGTAAAAATATTGGCTAAAATGATCTCTGCGCGACTAACCCCACATTTGGAAATGCTGGTGCATCCGGATCAATCCGGATTCATGCCAAACAGTAGCACTGCTTTAAATCTGAGAAGAATTCATGCGGTCATGGCACAGATCCCAGCCATATCTGAACCGGCTGTGATTGTGTCCTTAGACGCGCAAATGGCCTTTGACATGGTCGAGTGGCCATATCTATTCGCGGTCCTGAGACATCTAGGCTTTCGGCCAAAGTTTTGCGCATGGATCAAACTCCTCTATATGACTCCACTTGCACATGTAGTGACCAATGGCCATATTTCCAGGGACTTCCGGCTGGGTCGTGGTACGCGTCAGGGATGCCCCCTGTCGCCTCTGCTTTTTGCATTAATTCTGGAACCCTTGGCGGCATGGATACGGTGGGACCCCATGATAAAGGGTCTTCATTGGACTGAATCGTGGGAGGACCGCATATCGTTGTATGCTGATGATATTCTTCTCTATTTGACTCGTCCCAGGCGCTCTCTCATGGTTCTCCTTGACATATGTAAGATCTTTGGGAGGGCCTCGGGATAAACCATCAATTGGACTAAATCGGTACTATTCGTCCTCAATGGGCCCCCACCTATCCTCCCGAACGACTGCCCCCTGAAGGTTACCGCCGAACCCTTCAAATATTTGGGGGTATGGGTGACACCGAATCAAGAGATCTTTATCGTCGTAATTTGATGCCACCTTTTGAGCGACTCAGCGCGGATGTGGGGCGTTGGCACTCCCTGCCGCTGACCATGTTAGGAAAAGCCGCTCTGTTTAAAATGATGAAACTACTGAGATTTATTTATATCCTCGAAAATGCCCCGTTTCTGGTGCCTCCGAAATATTTTCAGTCCATCAACGCATTGGTCACCGGTCTACTCTGGGGGGATAAACCTAAACGTATCTCCCGACTAAAGTTGGTAAGAGGGTGGTTTGATGGGGGCATCGCGCTTCCGGATGTCCAGTTGTATTATTGGGCGTCTCAACTTAAAATAATAAATCACTGGCTCCATGCCCCACAGACGGAGCCCGCGTTTAAGGCGCACAGGTATGACCTAGGGGCTGGAGGAGTGATGACCGCGCTCTATGATCCCAGGAGTGTAGCTACTCTGATAGGCCCTACGGCCCAAACAGTGAAGCTTTGGCACACAGCGTCAGCACGTCTCAAATGTCAGAACACGATCACGCAGATGACACCACTTTGGGCGTCGGGGCGCCTCGGCCGACTTTGTAATAGCAAAGGCTTTGAGGCCTGGGACCACATAGGAATCTCAACGATTGGAGACATTTATAGACGGGGTAAAATCCTTACTTTCGACCAACTTGCGGCCCAATTCAGTTTGGGAGAAACGGAACGTTTCCGCTATCTACAAATCACTCATGCCCTGCGTTCCGTGCTACCGGCAGAGGGACAGCTACCTGAATCCACTCCTCTAGAGGATAGATTGCTTACAGAACATATGCTTAGCAAGGCGACCTCATTGGTTTATCGTAAGCTAATTAACAACATGCCTGACCCCATGGACAGACTTAAAACCGCCTGGACCTTAGAACTGGATGACCTTGACGACTCGGACTGGCAAATCGCACTCTCCTCGCCTCCGGAGGTTGCTATATCATCACGACTCTGACTGGTACAATTGAAAGTCCTACACAGAATATATTACACTAGGGTCACACTACATAAGATAGGCAGAGCCACACACCAATATTGCCTGAGAGGTTGCTGAAAAGAGGGGATGTTCTACCATACTATTTGGGAGTGCCCTGCGATTGCTAATTATTGGACCCAGGTAATGAGAACTATATCACAAGTGTTGCGAGTTTCGCTGCTCCCTGAGCCACAACGGTGCCTATTGAACATTTGGGAGCCGAATGACCTCAGTAACCATCAGCAGGCTTGGGCTACGTTAGGTATCATGTATGCTAAACGGAATGTGGCCAAGGCCTGGGGATTCCCTGTGTCTCCGGCGCTCAGAGACTGGAGCACGGATTTAGACTCAGCAATGAACATATGCTTAGCAAGGCAACCTCATTGGTTCATTGGTTTATCGTAAGCTAATTAACAACATGCCTGACCCCATGGACAGACTTAAAACCGCCTGGACCTTAGAACTGGATGACCTTGACGACTCGGATTGGCAAACCGCACTCTCCTCGCCTCCGGAGGTTGCTATATCATCACGACTCCGACTGGTACAATTGACAGTCCAACACAGAATATATTACACTAGGGTCACACTACATAAGATAGGAAGAGCCACACACCAATATTGCCTGAGAGGTTGCGGAGAAGAGGGGATGTTCTACCATACTATTTGGGAGTGCCCTGCGATTGCTAATTATTGGACCCAGGTAATGAGAACTATATCACAAGTGTTGCGAGTTTCGCTGCTCCCTGTGCCACGACGGTGCCTATTGAACATTTGGGAGCCGAATGACCTCAGTAACCATCAGCAGGCTTGGGCTACGTTAGGTATCATGTATGCTAAACGGAATGTGGCCAAGGCCTGGAGATTCCCTGTGTCTCCGGCGCTCAGAGACTGGAGCACGGATTTAGACTCAGCAATGATTGCCGAAAGGACAGTGTATTTGAATAGGAAATGCCTGCGAAAGTGGGGGGCTCTTTGGGGACCCTGGAATGAATATAGGGGAGACATTTGTGAACCACCTCAGTTAGACAGTGACACGGATTCAGATTGGTTAAGGGAGGGGAGACGGGAATATCCAGGGTTGTGGGGCTTTGTTGCTGAGACATGCCAATTATGCTACTTGTTTCCACTTGCGAGCATATAATGTATCCACCTCCTGTCTTTACATTATTTCTGTATGATTGATAAGTGCAATGTAACCTTGAAAATGTCCAATGTTCAATGTTTATTTTCAATAAAAACTTTATAAAAAAAATATATATATGAAAATGTTTTTTTGATTTTCTTCAAGAAATAGTACAAAACATAAATATAGCAACAATATAATCATATATCTAAGAGATACAAAACATTTAAATTACAATTCATTATTCAATTTAGGCTTCAGTTGAAATGTCCAATGTCATTGTAGTACGAAGGAAGGCTAGCTGTAGATAAGAACTATGAGCATTTCGACATGTGTGCCTTCATCAGGGGACCACCTTACTTATACCTGTGTGAGATACATGATAAATATTAACATTGTTGTACATGTACATAAAATATGGTTGCCTAGAAAAATTGAAAAATTTATTAATGACGTTTACTTTGTCTTCACATATAGATTTAAGTATAACTCTGAATAGGGTGGAGAGCTTAAAGGTGTGACACTTAGGAAGATTAAAGTTAAAAAATTTAAAATTAAGATAAAGAGACATATGCCTTAATTAGCTATGAACAGCACATCTATTTTAGTCTCTTTTTAGAAAGTTACCTTATACTCACATGAGTAAAGATCATATTCCGTAACCACACCATAGTGTTGAGAATAAAAGAATTATTATGTGAAGATGAAATATTTAAAAATGGAATCAAATTTTCATTAGATACAGTGAACATGCTGCACCTATATAGGAAGTTTGCATATAAATTAACCCCTTCCATGCTGATGACGTCCCCCAGCCGTCAAGCATCACGGTGCAAGATATACAGTAATTGATTTTTGATGATAATGGAAGGTGGTGAGTTAAAAAACCAAACTGAACATATTACAGAGAAAGCAATTGACCTGTTGTTAACTATTATTGCATGACCGCACAATTGTTTTGGGCCACAAGGTATGTCTTGAAGCCAGTCTTACAGCCACTGTATAGCAGTCTTCTATTATAACCAGAGCAAAATATGTGGTAGTTTGTATCTCAATATGGCACTTATCCACAGTGCGCACAAGTACGGCAGCATATTTTCTACTTACCAAGCCGTTATCGCGTTCTGGTTCAATCGAGAGATGCAGGTTAAGCAAACTCTGCACATTTGTCTTTTCAGGTTTTAAATATGAAAAAACATGTTTCAATTTAAGTGGCGTGTCCCTGACATGACTCCATAGTGACGAGTTCTAACAGGGTACTGCAGTGGATCCACAACGGTGTGTCCATTTTGAAATTGTAAAATTAAGTATCATGTTAATGGTTACATAAAGGGCAATTGGTATGTATTCAAATAATTGTAATGTGTAAGCCACACTAATGAGATGAATCATTGACTAGGCAATGAAAGTGACATACCTATTATTCAGATGATTAAACCCAATTTAAATTTAATAATTCAGCACAAAATGATTTTTATGTGCTCCAGTCTTTTTATATATGTAGACCATAACAATGGGAATAATGTCGCTAGATTCATTCCTGTGTGTGTTGATAGATTTTAAATATAAGATTCCATAATCTAGTTTATATAACTGTGTATGCCCCCAGTAGATAAATGTAGGCGGCCTACGACAACAAGTCCAGTTTAGTGCGCCCATCTTTAAGTGGTGAGATTAGCATTCGTATTGGTGGTTATGTATTCAATGCTTAATATTTGCTACAATGGTTTTATGTTAAAGCATAAATAACTAAATTGAATGGATGTCGCATAGCTCTTAATATATTGATGGAACTGAATCTGATTATACTGGGCTCTACAGAAAGTGATTATATTGCATTACAGTTTTTATTTATAGACTGCGACTGTGAGGTAAATATGTGATAGATAAATAGTTACTGTGAATAAGTGGTAATGTCAACACTTATAGAATAGATTTCAGATTGGCCAATACTTACTGAAAGTAAGATGTAGGGGATTGTCATTATATGTAAGTCAGGGGACAGATTGATTAATTAAATATCTACATTAATAAAACTCCTCATAACTATTGTGGATTACCACTTTCGCTATTCACAGTGCGGATCCTATTTAATCTACAAATAATCACATAAAATTTGAAAGCTCAATATTTCCAAAATGGTTGTCAAAGTGGATGGAATTGTCACAGCTGGGGGGTCTTTTTTAAGTGATTAGATAAACAAGTTAGATTGATCTTATCCTACATAACAATATGTTGATCTTATCCTATATAACTAAATGTTGATATATATGAGAAGAGTTACCCGACAAAATTTATAACAATCAGTTGAATTTAATTGCTTGCTCCCATGGTATTTCTTGATTAAAGTCCTTCTTGACAGTATCTAATAGAAAAATCGAATAAACCTCAAGTTTTTTCTGTGATGGCCTTCGAACAGGTGGTGCTAAAAGCGATAGACACAATCGACTGCCAGAACAACAAAGGCTTTCAGAACATTAAGAAGGGTGAAAGAAAAGCACTTATGGCCCTCAAAGAGAACACCGAGCTTATTATAAAACCAGCTGACAAAGGTGGGACTGTCGTCATTATGGATAAAGAAATATACCATGCAAAATCTATCTGACCGTTATCTGATGAAGACAGGTATGATGTGTTCCAGAGTGACCCAACGCCAAGGCTTATAGACAGAATCAACAGCATGGTGGATGAAGGTCTTATGAATGATTGGATTGCAAAACATGAAGTGGAGCACCTAGTATGTGAAAACCTTCTCACCCCAAGGTTCTATACTCTCCCCAAGATTCACAAGAACAGAATTCCCCCACCAGGAAGACCTATAGTGTCAGGCATAGGCTCAGTCCTTGATCCCCTTTCACAATTCTGTGACTGGTTCCTGAGACCAATTGTGCAAACATCCACGTCCACTCTGAGAGACACAAAAGATGTCCTTTGCCTTCTCAGAGATTTGGAAATTGACCCTGTCGAGGACCTGATTATCACAGTGGATATCGAGGCCCTGTACACTAGTATACCCCAGAGACGCACCTTAAGCATGGTGGAACACATCCTACTTGAGAGAGATTGAATTACATGACTCCAAGACATTTTATCCTGGAGTATGCGGAACTAGCACTTACAGAGAACTTTTTTAAATCTGGGGACACAAAATACCGTATAAACAAAGAGATTCTATCAAAAGTGAAAAAGTGATAATTTTTATGTTTTATTTTATGAGGTGGTACTAGGCTCTCTCTTAGGTTTAGAAAGATGTGAGCACAATGTGCTTGATAAAATACCCATCACACACTGAAAAGTCATTTAGTGTCATGCTTCATCATAGGGGTCTTCCCGTCCCTATAACGGGACAGGGCGTGCTACGACCAAACGAACTACGCGGGAGCACTTAAGTTGTGACAGAGGCTATGTGTGGGTGTAGGGGTGTCAGTGAAAGTGTAGGGACCTAACAAGTGAGTGTGAAAAAATTACAAAAGGTTAAAAATTCCCTGGCTTAGTAGAAAAAATTATGTATTCACTTCTCTAGCTGGGAACATTAAGAAGGGGATTGTGAGGTAGAGCAATAGCTTGCTACCTAGTTGACATGTTTCGTAAGCAGTCTCCTACTGCTTACTCATCAGGACCGTATAGTGATCCCTACTACTTATAACTCAGTTCTACAGAAGTATGCCTACTGTCCTACAAACAATACAGCAAAAATAAGCTAACTGTTTGGGCTTCAGGGCATGAGCTGGCCCAGGTGAAGCAAGGTAATTTCAATGAGTACCAAAAATATTGACCTGTTACGGTCTCTGTAAAAGAAAGGGAGAAAAAGAGAGGGAAACCAACATAAATGCGTGGTAAACACATCAATCTGACTGGTGACACAAAATATTCAAGTGGTCGTATAGCACAAATAGAAGAAAGCGCCTTGTTCATCAAAGGCGGTTATTTTGCCAGTATGTAATAGAATGGGCAAAAACAGTGCACCTCTCGTAACTGGCTAACTATCGCCAGATGTGTATTGTAGAACCCTCGTTATAATGGGGTCCACTCATGTCTCATCATACATACAAACAATCGCGACTCCCTACACTCAGGACAAACAAACAAATGGAAGATAATCAGGAGACCCTCATTCGCGTCTTTTTTAGTTTATATCGACTGTAACCTTAGCACTGACAGTATACGTACTCTTTTCGATAGTTTTCAATGCCCCATGAGCTTGCAGGCGAGGGGTGTTCAGCGCGGTTGACTACAAAATAAAACCGCACCCATGTGTCATTTACGGAACATATCCGAGATGTTACTAGCCCCTATGACCCATTTATTAAAGACTCGAGGTCAGAGTCTATTACTCACATCACCGGCAGAAGAAAGAATCCTTATTCCTACCCCCGTGCTGCTCCGAGGATAGCCGGTCTCATGTGTTTGGCATCATTAAAAGCAATTCATTTCCGCATCGTCATTCGCGTGTGTGCGGCTGCTCAGAAAAAGCTGGAGCGCTAAACGCTCAAGATGGCTGCCGCTTGTCGGCACGGTTGGATGGGAAACTCGGAAGTCTTTCTACACTTTCGTTTCCAAAGCAAAAACATTGGATATTTGATGTATTTTTCAGCCACATACTGGGAATAATAATATTTTCAAAAAATCAAACAGTGATATAAGGAAATCGTTGGTAGGGTCATAAGAATTTGTAAAAACCAAAAAACGACAGGTGTCATTTTTTGGGGCAAGAAAAGAGAGTATAGTCAGGTGGTAGTAGCCAGATATCTGGGTTGTCTCTTATAGGTGAAGATGAGTTCATTTATAGCTGTCCCCAGGGTATATCATCGTTCAGCCCAGTTTTGTGGGATTGAATACGAAACACCCATCTTTGTTCTTTTTCTAAAAGAAAATTTTCGTTGCTGACTAGTTCTATCACAGTCCACGAAATTTCCTCAGGTTTGTGATTCTTTTCCAAAAAATGATTGGTGAGATTTGTGCTGGATTTTCTGCATTTTATAGTGCTCTTATGTTCGCCTATCCTGATCTTTAGTGCCCTGCTTGTCATTCCCACATATTCAAGTTTGCAGGGGCAGGTGATCAGGTATACAACATTGGCACTGTTGCAGTTGCTGAAAATTCTCTGTTCCCAAACAGTACCATTGTTGAAGGTTAGTTTTTTACTCTTCTTAGTTAGGCAGCAGACTTTGCATCCTCCACAAGGATGATGGCCCTGTACAAAGTTTGGATCTCTTTGTACATTGGTGTTGTTTGATTTGGGTCTTGTGTGGAGTAAGACATCTCTGATGCCTTGCGCTTTTTTATGTGCGAACATAGGTTTTGGTATCTGCAGTCCGCCACTGTTCAAAATTTTCCAATTTTTGTTGAAGATTTTGGTCATTAGGTTTGAACTAGTATTGTAAGTGGTCACACAAATAGGTCTTTTTTCTTCATCCTTAGGTACTTTAGCTTCCAAAAGGCTCTCACGGCAATTGTTTTTAGCTCGTGTGTATGCCTGGTCAATGATTCGGTTTGGGTACATCCGTGCTTTTAGTTTCTTTTTTAAATCCTCTGATTGTATTTTAAAGTTACCAATCTCTGTACAGTTCCTGCGAAGGCGCAGAAACTGACCGTATGGGAGGTTATCCCGTAGATGTTTAGGATGAAAGCTGTTGTACATTAGAAGACAATTTTTTGAAGTATTTTTAAAATGGGTTGTGGTCATTAATCTTCCATCTTTGGGAAAGATATTCAAGTCAAGGAAAACCAAATTGCTATTGGAGGTGATGCTCGTGAATCTCAAGAAATCATCTTGAAGATTCAGCTATGTTAGAAATTGTTCGGAATTCCTTTCATCTCCATCCCAGATGATAAGGATATCATTGATGTATCGTTTCCACAACTTGATGTTAGATCTGAAAGGGTTGTTGGGATTCAGTATTTTGGTCACCTCTAGATGGTGCACATAGAGTCCAGCTATGCTAGGAGCAAATGTGCTTCCCATGCTGGTACCGTGTTTTTGTAAATATAGGGTGCCTTTATGTTCAAAAAAGTTCTCTTTTAATGCAAGAGAGCAGCAATCCGTCACCACATTGCGTGGTGTCTGATATTCCCAAAAGTCTTCGAAGAGTACATCTTCAATGATCAGCAAAAAATACGAAATACCTCTATAGGGACCTATATTACTTTAACATTGAATACATCCAAGCTATTTTTATAACAGGATGCCAAAGAGGAAAGTGGAAACTTCAAAGTATTATCAAAACATATACCTTTTATTTTTATTTTTTCCTTTTTTCAGATAAATATATTTTGAGACATTTGTGCAGCTGTACATATCATTTCATCATATATCATGCTCAACAAATTCATGACTGTTACACAAGTATTTTCAAAAAAATCTATAAAGTGCAAATGCAAAACAGTAAAGCATAAGAACAAATGTGCCCTCTAATAACATGTAATCCTAACATTCATACATACATGCTCGCATACCAATCATACCTTTTCTTTTCTTAAAAAACATACCTAACAACATAAACACAGACTAGATCTCACAAGACATAGAAAAATGACAACCCGAAGGTGTACTTGATGGAATACAGTAAGAACTAAGATGGAACAGTTCTGTCAATTAACTTTTGGGTCTAGATGGGGTTGACCAGTTCATATCCAAACAGTAGATGTTGGGCCGACGTACGTTTCGGTGAATGTCACCTTCCTCAGGGCCAAGGACAACATGTAAGAAGATATATATATAACATAGATACAAATTCTCTAATTATTTTTAAAAGAGCGAGGGCATGGTACAGTTTTCTGAAAATAAAGAGAAACGTTTGTAAATATAATCTTTCTTTATACTCATTCGTTATCTGACATTGTAATTCAGTGGCATCAACTATATACATAATTTTACATCACTTGTAGGGTTTTTAACTGCTCATATAAAGCAACAAAACAATCTTATCAGTGTTGAATCTAAATAGGGTAAAGAGCTTTATGGACAGGAAAGAGGAGTAGTGATTTAGAAAACAGGTTCCACCAAAGTTGTTCACCCAGTGTGCAAGAAACATTTTTCTAGGTGGTGTTCTGTTTTAATGGAATGAGAATTATGATGTTTATACCTATTGGGTAGATGATCAGTGAATAGAAGGCACTGAAGGCCTGGCTGTTGTTTTAGGCATATACTGTAAAAGATATAGGGATATATGTAAATATATAATTACATTAGAATGAGGTTGAAGTCTTAAGTGGTATACAAATCGCGCCATATTACCTTAATTGCATAGGGTATTTTCAAAAGTTGAGAGTCCGTTAGAAATGAAGGGCGGAGGGCCTCTATATGTCATGCATTCCTTCTGTATAGGAGAAGGTGATAAGTCTAATAAGTATATGAATGTTGGCAGCCAAAAGAGCGAAGATTTTAAAGAAAATGATAATGAAAAATACCTGATCGCTTTTACTTTGTAGTATTCGAATATTTGGGTAGTACAGTTCAGCCAGCCTCTATATCTGTGATGAAATAACAGGATATAATATGCCTGTTACAAGGAGTTTGCTGTATTACTTATTGGCATTCAAGATAAACATATATGAGCATGCCAAGGTAGTATAGTACTCTATGGAGTCATCCTCATTAAAAGGAACAGTGTACATTACTGCACGTAATATTGCGTGTCAGATTTATGGCATAGAAAGTTACAAGAGATTGCATAAAAAATGCCCCAAAATAATGCGGCATTGCCATTATCACTGTGTGGTGAATAAACCACTAAACCTGCTTGCCTTAGAAAAGTGGGAGCTAGGTATATGGTTCATTATACTCTCCTTTTACAGGACATTGGATATGGGAACAAACGTTCGTAGGATATGTGGGAAATGGAATTACGAATCAGGTGACATTAATCATACTTTCAAATAAACGTTGCTGCTTTTGCTGGGTACATTGATGTTAAAGGTCTGAGAACAATATTTTGGGAAACACAACTAAAACACACAGGGGATTTCTCTGTGTTGTGCTTTAAATTAAAAGCTACAAATAGTACAAATTAATGTAAGGCTGCGAAGGGTTTACAGTCACTAAATGCGATCTGCTAAGGTTAGGCAGACACAAACGAAGCGTAGCGTAGTTGTCCTCTTACCTGATTATGAGAGGGCTGGTGCCACGACCGGGGGTTCCTGGGACTGAGCCCAATGTGAAAGATTTGCAAGTGTTTGTGGAGGGTTTAAATACAGCCTTAATGAGGTAAGAATTTCGAACAGGTGGGTAACTATAAACATGAAAATAGGACTGAAGCATTTCCTCAAACTAGATATGGATGAAGGACTAAGGCTGTGGCGGCCATGTTAGAATGGGTTTTGGTACTGATTTCTTAATAGCAAATGAACAGGAATTAGGTACACTTGGAAAGTGTTATTATATAATTTTTGTAAGGAGAAAAAGAAATTTATGGAGATTCATAGTTTCCTTTTGCATAGATGGTCTTGCACATAGCACGCCGGGTGTGGGATATTTTTAGGTGGTAAACTGATCAATATCAGATAGAAAACACAGTAACATCATTATAATGTTACTATCCAGGAGATTTCTTCATTATGTCCAAATCGGACTGTGTCCAGGTGGTGAATCCAAAATGTTTCACGTTTTTTGCGGAAATTTGATGAGTCCTTACCTGGTGGTACATAGACATGTTCCAAAATCTGCCATCGCATGTCTTTCTCCGTATGACCGTATTGGAGAAAATGGGGTACCATAGGCGCATTTGTCTTTTGCGTTCTGATTGCAGACTTGTGTTCGGAGAATCTAGTGCGAAATTCTCACTCTAACTATTTTTTTCACCTTACCACTTGCACGTTTAAAATAATCATGGATAATTTAAAAACTTTTGGCTTTTCCGACGAAGACTTAATATGATGGATCAAATCACAGGTGGTAATAAGACCAACTCCAATAGCACACCCAGTACCAACACAGACTGGCTAAAGCTTGTAAATTTAAAAAAGAAAGCTAAACGAATGGAATCACATGCCTTCTTTATGGGGGAATATTTAAAAGCAGGCGCAATCCCCATAGGGCTAAGAGTCAGGAATATGCCGGCCCTGTTTGTGGAGGTTCGTAGTTTCTTGGAGCGATGGTCTCTTATAGCAAATCGCTGCTCATGTGATTGGATGCTCCTTATCATCAACACAGTGAGAGAAATGCTAGCGGCACTACAAAAGGAAATTCTCGAACTAGAAGAGAAGCTTAAGGCAAGTCCATCATTAGAAGAGGCAAAGAAAACACTCCAAGAAATCAACGAAGAAATAGAAGAATTTGACACGTATCTCACAAAGAAGAAAATGGACAAACTGAGAAAAGATGTCCGTTGGTTTGCACAGGAGAAAATTTATCCATACCTAAAACAGGATTTCTACACCCAACATCAAGAGGATCCAACTGGAGGAACCAGATCATATGATCAGACCTATCACAACCCTAGATTCAATAAAAGAGTAAGAATCCAAAACTTCTCTGAAACGAACTCCTCAGATTCAGATCAAGAAGGACTGATGACAGAAGAAGATTATGACTATGGCTACCCCAATCACAATCAAAGAGGACACTTCTCAGGAAGACCAAATCGAGGCCCACGCCAACCTTTTTTTATCGAGGGGCAGAGGACGAGGAAGACCCCGATATCCAACAGTGAACCAAAACCAATACCAACAATCGAACCAATACCAACAACCGAACCCTCCACATCCTCAACAATATGTACAAACGAGACGACAACAATATTGGAAACAATGAAAAATCGAAACAATACCTCCATATCAATATTCAATCTCTCCTCACATAATCTATCATCAGAAGAAGTACAAATACTAAGCAAAGGTCTATCATACGTCCCCAGTACTGGAGCAAATAGATTCCAAATCCATCAGGACATCTTTTCCTTCTTCAGGAAAATCAGATTAAGGAAATATTTTGACAACATAGAAATAAGAGAAGAAGAGGAAAACCTGTCAGGTTGCAAACCACCATCCACATTCACCCCTACTCTGGACATGCTTGGACCAGAAGTAGCGATTTTTGAAAAAAGTGTCCTTAAAGAACTGGAAAGAGTGTTGAAATACATCCCACCACCTCACACAAATCTGGAAAAAGAAGAACGACAAGCTCTGAAAACACTACAAAGTAATGAAGACATCATAATAAAACCGTGCGATAAAGCAGGAGGAATTGTGATTATGAACACAAACCACTATACAGACAAAATCAACCAGATGCTAGGAATAGAAGAGCACTACAAAAGAGCAAGTAGACGATCTCTAACTGCTCTAGCAGAAGAGATAAAAAGAACAATGTCCAAGGCCTTCACTGAAGGGTGCATCTGCCAAAAAGAAATGGATTACCTTATTAACACCAATCCAGTGGTCCCTGCTATCTATGGTGTTCCAAAAATGCACAACAATACATCGGATCCTCCTTTAAGACCAATAGTAGCTTCCATCAACTCAAGCACGGAACCCCTTTCAAAGTATTTAGATTCCTTTCTGTGTCCTCTCACCACCACTTACGCCTCTTATATCAAAGACACCGGGCATATGATCAGATTCCTAGAACATTCACCATTCAATGATGCCACACAGCTGCTTGTCACATGTGATATAGAATCCCTATATACGAACATTCCACAGAACAAAGCTATCTAATCAGTCGCAGCACTTCTAGCCAGAACACCTGGATCTAGACCCAATACCTTTATATTGGAATGTCTAAGAATAGTTTTACAAAACAAATTTTTTGAATTTAAAGATGACTTATACCATCAAGTCAAAGGTGTCAGCATGGGGGCCTCTTGTGCCCCCAGTATAGCCAACATATATATGGGAGAATTCGAGCGTAAAAACATCTTCAATGAAATTGCGCCTTTCTTCGAAAACATCTCCAGATGGCATAGATTTATTGTCGATGTCTTTTTCATCTGGTCGAGAACAGAAGACATGCTAAATGAATTCATTGAATGGCTAAACTTGGCGGACACAAATTTAAAATTCACCCACAACTTTTCTTCAGACAAAGTGGAATTCCTAGATATATGGATACGACACACTGAAGGAGAACTGACAGTCGATCTATATCGCAAACCGACAGCCAAAAATACCATCTTGGAACATGGCAGTTACCACCCAAACTGCCAGAAGGACTCCATTCCGTTTGGGGAATTTCTACGAATAAAAAGAAATTGCACGTCTATCAAAGACTTCATGGTACATGCCAACAAATAAACAGAACGCCTACTTGCAAGAGGATACCCCAAACGCCTCATACGCAACTCCATGAAGAGAGCGAAATATTATAACAGAGATGTTCTGCTAAATCCAACACCAAAATCCCAAGAACAGAAACTCGTATGTGTACTGAACCACTCCACTATCAACAACAAGATAAGGAAGGTGATCTATAAAAACTGGAAAATTCTAAACATCAACGACCAGGAAGGCAAACTATGTAAACCAACTCTTGCATTCAGAAGGAACCAAAATCTCCGAGATAAGTTGGTACACAGCAGGTGGAAAAACAAAGACAAAAACAAACAGAAAACCATTGATGGGAATCCCCTGCCAAAAGGGAACCACAAATGTGGTAACTGCCATGCATGCGATCAGATAATCCCTGGCGAGAAATGGACATATGGCCAGAAACACGGAAATCTAAAAGAAATGACCAATTGTAGAACTACAAATGTCATATACCTTATCAAGTGCCCGTGTGATATAGGGTATATAGGTGAGACGTCCAGAGAATTTCGCACTAGATTCTCCGAACACAAGTCTGCAATCAGAACGCAAAAGACAAATGCGCCTATGATACCCCATTTTCTCCAATACGGTCATACGGAGAAAGACATGCGATGGCAGATTTTGGAACATGTCTATGTACCACCAGGTAAGGACTCATCAAATTTCCGCAAAAAATGTGAAACATTTTGGATTCACCACCTGGACACAGTCCGATTTGGACATAATGTAGAAATCTCCTGGATAGTAACATTATAATGATGTTACTGTGTTTTCTATCTGATATTGATCAGTTTACCACCTAAAAATATCCCACACCCGGCGTGCTATGTGCAAGACCATCTATGCAAAAGGAAACTATGAATCTCCATAAATTTCTTTTTCTCCTTACAAAAATTATATAATAACACTTTCCAATTGTCCCTAATTCCTGTTCATTTGCTATTAAGAAATCAGTACCAAAACCCATTCTAACATGGCCGCCACAGCCTTAGTCCGTCATCCATATCTGGTTTGAGGAAATGCTTCAGTCCTATTTTCATGTTCATAGTTACCCACCTGTTCAAAATTCTTACCTCATTAAGGCTGTATTTAAACCCTCCACAAACACTTGCAAATCTTTCACATTGGGCTCAGTCCCAGGAACCCCCGGTCGCGGCACCAGCCCTCTCATAATCAGGTAAGAGGACAACTACGCTACGCTTCGTTTGTGTCTGCCTAACCTTAGCAGATCGCATTTAGTGACTGTAAACCCTTCGCAGCCTTACATTAATTTGTACTATTTGTAGCTTTTAATTTAAAGCACAACACAGAGAAATCCCCTGTGTGTTTTAGTTGTGTTTCACAAAATATTGTTCTCAGACCTTTAACATCAATGTACCCAGCAAAAGCAGCAACGTTTATTTGAAAGTACGATTAATGTCACCTGATTCGTAATTCCATTTCCCACATATCCTACGAACGTTTGTTCCCATATCCAATGTCCTGTAAAAGGAGAGTATAATGAACCATATACCTAGCTCCCACTTTTCTAAGGCAAGCAGGTTTAGTGGTTTATTCACCACACAGTGATAATGGCAATGCCGCATTATTTTCGGGCATTTTTTATGCAATCTCTTGTAACTTTCTATGCCATAAGTAATGTACACTGTTCCTTTTAATGAGGATGACTCCATAGAGTACTATACTACCTTGGCATGCTCATATATGTTTATCTTGAATGCCAATAAGTAATACAGCAAACTCCTTGTAACAGGCATATTATATCCTGTTATTTCATCACAGATATAGAGGCTGGCTGAACTGTACTACCCAAATATTCGAATACTACAAAGTAAAAGCGATCAGGTATTTTTCATTATCATTTTCTTTAAAATCTTCGCTCTTTTGGCTGCCAACATTCATATACTTATTAGACTTATCACCTTCTCCTATACAGAAGGAATGCATGACATATAGAGGCCCTCCGCCCTTCATTTCTAACGGACTCTCAACTTTTGAAAATACCCTATGCAATTAAGGTAATATGGCGCGATTTGTATACCACTTAAGACTTCAACCTCATTCTAATGTAATTATATATTTACATATATCCCTATATCTTTTACAGTATACGCCTAAAACAACAGCCAGGTCTTCAGTGCCTTCTATTCACTGATCATCTACCCAATAGGTATAAACATCATCATTCTCATTCCATTAAAACAGAACACCACCTAGAAAAATGTTTCTTGCACACTGGGTGAACAACTTTGGTGGAACCTGTTTTCTAAATCACAACTCCTCTTTCCTGTCTATAAAGCTCTTTACCCTATTTAGATACAACACTGATAAGATTGTTTTGTTGCTTTATATGAGCAGTTAAAAACCCTACAAGTGATGTAAAATTATGTATATAGTTGATGCCACTGAATTACAATGTCAGATAACGAATGAGTATAAAGAAAGATTATATTTACAAACATTTCTCTTTATTTTCAGAAAACTGTACCATGCCCTCGCTCTTTTAAAAATAAGTAGAGAATTTGTATCTATGTTATATATATATCTTCTTACATGTTGTTCTTGGCCCTGAGGAAGGTGACATTCACTGAAACGTACGTCGGCCCAACATCTACTGTTTGGATATGAACTGGTCAACCCCATCTAGACCAAAAAGTTAATTGACAGAACTGTTCCATCTTAGTTCTTACTGTATTCCATCAAGTACACCTTCGGGTTGTCATTTTTCTATGTCTTGTGAGATCTAGTCTGTGTTTATGTTGTTAGGTATGTTTTTTAAGAAAAGAAAAGGTATGATTGGTATGCGAGCATGTATGTATGAATGTTAGGATTACATGTTATTAGAGGGCACATTTGTTCTTATGCTTTAGTGTTTTGCATTTGCACTTTATAGATTTTTTTGAAAATACTTGTGTAACAGTCATGAATTTGTTAAGCATGATATATGATGAAATGATATGTACAGCTGCACAAATGTCTCAAAATATATTTATCTGAAAAAAGGAAAAAAGAAAAATAAAATGTATATGTTTTGATAATACTTTGAAGTTTCCACTTTCCTCTTTGGCATCCTGTTATAAAAATAGCTTGAATTTATTCAATGTTAAAGTAATATAGGTCCCTATAGAGGTATTTCGTATTTTTTGCTTGTCTTTGTCTCCCCCCTCTGGACCTAAAATTAACTGGGAGAACTCTCTCTTTCTGTGTACATCTTCAATGATCTCCAAGGTAGCTTGGTGTGGCAGACTGGTATAGAGGCTCTCCACGTCACAGCTGATTAATAGCTGAGTGTTTGGGTCAAAGGTGACCTCTTCGAGCAAATCTAGAGACTGGTTCTAAAATAGACCCAATGCCAGAGACGATGGGTCGTCCTGGGGGATTCTGCAGGTCTTTGTGAATAACATCACCAATGAAGAACGGAAAGCATTGCGAGATCTGAGCAAGAACAAGGGAGTCTAGAGGTGACCAAAATACTGAATCCCAACAACCCTTTTAGATCTAACATCAAGTTGTGGAAACGATACATCGATGATATCCTTATCATCTGGGATAGAGATGAAAGGAATTCCAAACAATTTCTAACATGGCTGAATCTTCAAGATGATTTCTTGAGATTCACGAGCATCACCTCCAATAGCAATTTGGTTTTCCTTGACTTGAATATCTTTCCCAAAGATGGAAGATTAATGACCACAACCCATTTTAAAAATACTTCAAAAAATTGTCTTCTAATGTACAACAGCTTTCATCCTAAACATCTACGGGATAACCTCCCATACGGTCAGTTTCTGCGCCTTCGCAGGAACTGTACAGAGATTGGTAACTTTAAAATACAATCAGAGGATTTAAAAAAGAAACTAAAAGCACGGATGTACCCAAACCGAATCATTGACCAGGCATACACACGAGCTAAAAACAATTGCAGTGAGAGCCTTTTGGAAGCTAAAGTACCTAAGGATGAAGAAAAAAGACCTATTTGTGTGACCACGTACAATACTAGTTCAAACCTAGTGACCAAAATCATCAACAAAAATTGGAACATTTTGAACAGTGGCGGGCTGCAGATACCAAAACCTATGTTCGCACATAAAAAAGCGCAAAGCATAAGAGATGTCTTAGTCCACACAAGACCCAAATCGAACAACACCAATGTACAAAGAGATCCAAACTTTGTACAGGGCCATCATCCTTGTGGAGGATGCAAAGTCTGCTGCCTAACTAAGAAGAGTAAAAAACTAACCTTCAACAATTGTACTGTTTGGGAACAGAGAATTTTCAGCAACTGCAACAGTGCCAATGTCGTATACCTGATCACCTGCCCCTGCAAACTTGAATATGTGGGAATGACAAGCAGGGCAGTAAAGATCAGGATAGGCGAACATAAGAGCACTATAAAATGCAGAAAATCCAGCACAAAACTCACCAATCATTTTTTGGAAAAGAATCACAAACCTGAGGAAATTTCGTGGACTGTGATAGAATTAGTCAGCAACGAAAATTTTCTTTTAGAAAAAGAACAAAGATGGGTGTTTCGTATTCAATCCCACAAAACTGGGCTGAACGATGATATAACCTGGGGACAGCTATAAATGAACTCATCTTCACCTATAAGAGACAACCCAGATATCTGGCTACTACCACCTGACTGTACTCTCTTTTCTTGCCCCATAAAATGACACCTGTCGTGTTTTGGTTTTCACAAATTCTTATGATCCTACCAACGATTTCCTTATATCACTGTTTGATTTTTTGAAAATATTATTATTCCCCGAAATGTGGCTGAAAAATACATCAAATATCCAAAGTTTTTGCTTTGAAAACAAAAGTGTAGAAAGACTTCCGAGTTTCCCATCCAACCGTGCCGACAAGCGGCAGCCATCTTGAGCGTTTAGCGCTCCAGCTTTTTCTGAGCAGCCGCACACACGCGAATGGCGATGCGGAAATGAATTGCTTTTAATGATGCCAGACACATGAGACCGGCTATCCTCGGAGCAGCACGGGGGTAGGAATAAGGATTCTTTCTTCTGCCGGTGATGTGAGTAATAGACTCTGACCTCGAGTCTTTAATAAATGGGTCATAGGGGCTAGTAACATCTCGGATATGTTCCGTAAATGACACATGGGTGCGGTTTTATTTTGCAGTCAACCGCGCTGAACACCCCTCGCCTGCAAGCTCATGGGGCATTGAAAACTATCGAAAAGAGTACGTATACTGCCAGTGCTAAGGTTACAGTCGATATAAACTAAAAAAGACGCGAATGATGGTAATCCTGATTATCTTCCATTTGTTTGTTTGTCCTGAGTGTATGGAGTTGCGATTGTTTGTATGTATGATGAGACATGAGTGGACCCCATTATAACGAGGGTTCTACAATACACATCTGGCGATAGTTAGCCAGTTACGAGAGGTGCACTGTTTTTGCCCATTCTATTACATACTGGCAAAATAACCGCCTTTGATGAACAAGGCGCTTTCTTCTATTTGTGCTATACGACCACTTGAATATTTTGTGTCACCAGTCAGATTGATGTGTTTACCACGCATTTATGTTGGTTTCCCTCTCTTTTTCTCCCTTTCTTTTACAGAGACCGCAATAGGTCAATATTTTTGGTACTCATTGAAATTACCTTGCTTCACCTGGGCCAGCTCATGCCCTGAAGCCCAAACAGTCAGCTTATTTTTGCTGTATTGTTTGTAGGACAGTAGGCATACTTCTGTAGAACTGAGTTATTAGTAGTAGAGATCACTATACGGTCCTGATGAGTAAGTAGTAGGGGACTGCTTACGAAACATGTCGACTAGGTAGCAAGCTATTGCTCTACCACACAATCCCCTTCTTAATGTTCCCAGCTAGAGAAGTGAATAAATAATTTTTTCTACTAAGCCAGGGAATTTTTAACCTTTTGTAATTTTTTCACACTCACTTGTTAGGTCCCTACACTTTCACTGACACCCCTACACCCACACATAGCCTCTGTCACAACTTAAGTGCTCCCGCGTAGTTCGTTTGGTCGTAGCACGCCCCGTCCCGTTATAGGGACGGGAAGACCCCTATGATGAAGCATGACACTAAAGGACTTTTTAGTGTGTGAGGGGTATTTTCTCAAGCACATTGTGCTATCATCTTTCTAAACCTAAGAGAGAGCCTAGTACCACCTCATAAAATAAAACATAAAAATTATCACTTTTTCACTTTTGATAGAATCTCTTTGTTTATACAGTTCTGCTAGGAGGGTGATTCTATCAGTACCTCTACGCTTCCTTTTTTGTTTTGGACACAAAATATCACCAAATCAGAGGTACTTCCATGAGTAGCACATTTGCTTCCAGCATGGCGTGTCTCTACGCACACCAATTCGAAGCAGACCACATCTTCCATCAGGACAACCACTACAGGATGAAAAATTGAAACTCTGGCGCCGGTACATTGACAATGTCATCATAATTTTGAACGGCAACAGAGAGCAGGTGTCAAGACAAACACTACGTCGTCTCTTACCTTGTCTTGAAGTGTGATTACAGAGACGAGTAGCAAATTCGCAGGGACGCAAGGGACCAACCTCCCTAGAGACTAACCCTTGCCTTGAGGAATTATTATACACTACAAGATATTTGCTAGACAAAGGGGAGGAGGGCCGGTACTGGACGTAGTGTTCTTGCTGACGACCTGCGAAACAACAAAAACCCTAAGTTTTATTCTTAGCTCAACACTCTTAATGGACTACTACTATCTATCTATTGTTCTCTTCTTAAATTGCTCTAGCTTTTGCCATCCTGCGTTCAGCTGTTGTCTGTCTTTCGTCCAGTATGTCTTTCTTGTCAGTTGAGTCGGGTGATTTTCCGTCCTCTGTGTAATTGTCTTTCAGTTAGAGTAGTCCCTTGAAGAGCGTCACTGAAATAAACAAATAGCTTGTTACAAATCCCTTCCGACACTTTAGTTACAATTCCCCCCTTCAGTTTAATTCCTTCAGTAACACACCACACTCCCCAGTAAACTTACTCTGTGTAACGGTCTGTGTCTTCACTCTGTGACTTGCAATCTAAATAAAAGATTTCACCAAGCGAGAAAATATAACAGGCATGAAACTCAGAAATATCCTCTTTCTGATTACAGGGATCACCTCTTTACACTTTCTTTGCTAGACTATACCAACTTCTAATTTTAGATTTCTAACATCAAATGCCGAGCTGTATTTAACATAAAATCCAAAGTCTTTGTGTAGTCTCTTAATAAGAGTTCCAAAAATTGTTCGGGGTTCCTTTCTTGCGAAGGCGCCTTAAACTAAAAGAAATAACACTTATCTCTTTTGTCTTTTGTCTTTGCAGGTTCCGTTTTCAAAATGAAAGTGCCGAGCTATTTATCACTCAGGAAGATGCCGAGGATGCAGATTGAAGTTTCAAGTTCTTCATAAAGGTAAGCGGCCGTCTTCGAGAGTGAGGAAAAACACACGACCTTCCTCTGAGCAAGCGGAAGGCAAAGCGCCTTCCCGAAGGCTGGGTGCGGTTTAAATACTCGACCGCACCCAGCCGCACCCCACGCTTGCGTGCGCTCAGCTGAAACGAGCTGATGCACTCGCGAGAGAACAGCATACAAGTTGTTGGCCAGAAGCGCTCTTACTGTACTAACCTCGAGTTCTTGACCTAAAAAGCCCTTGCTGCACCTAACCTTAAAGAAAATAAGACGAAACAAGACATGTTCCAAACAGAATGATTTCTTTGAACCAATCACGAAGTGAAAGTCATAAATCCGGTTACAAAACACATTACATAAATCAGTAACAATACACAAACCCTCATGACACATCACAAAGGAGTGCTGGTGCACGGGAAAGGGGTGGGTCTTTTTTAGGCGAATAGCGCCATTATGACATTTAGGCTTTCAAAAGAGGCTTGTAAAAGGAAGCTTGACAGCAGGCCGAGGATTTCATCTGATGGGTTAATAGCAGAGACAAACATCTGACGTTCATGCACTCAATCAGCAAAGAAGATGCTGTTTTCCTGGATATGGTAATAACATTGACCCGAGGGGGATCACAACTAAGTTTCACAATAAAAGTACAGATAGGTACACCCTCCTCCTTTTTGAACGTTTCCATCTGAGGTCAGTACAGCAAATCCTTCCTGTAGACCAGTTTTTTAGGATCCGAAGGAACTGCTCATCAATTGAAACATATGACGAACAAGCAGAGACACAGGAGGACAAACTGGTAACACATCACTACCCCAGAAAAATGATCAAAACGGCAAGAAAAAGAGCCCGAAATGACAATCAAGAGGCACTGCTTGAGAGCAGAGAGAAGAAGGAGAATGAAAGACTAGTGTGTGTCACCACATACACCCCGATATCTAACAAAGTACAGAACATTGTACGGAAACACTGGCACATCCTCAATGGAGCTATACAACTCTGGCCATCGTCACTGTTTGTGTTTAAGCGTAACACAAGTTTTTGGGAGGAGCTGGTCGACGCCAAGACACTGTCCCACCAGATCCAAAATCAGACCAATCTATGGGGCAACCTAAGACCAGTGGGTCCCTACCCCTGTGGCAGTTATGTGGCATGTAACTATACCAGTGCAACTAAGGAGGTGGACATTAAAACTGGCAGACATGGGTATTAAAGAACTTCAGTAATTGCAATAGTGATAATGTAAATTATCTATCACATGCCCTTGCAACTTGATACATGTGGGTATGAAAGATTAAGATACGAATTAACGAACACAGGAGCACCAACAGGTGCAAAAAGACAAATATTAAGTTGACGCGACACTCATTAAGAAGACGAGTCCGGATATCCAGAGAATACTTCACAGCAGAGAACAACGATGGGTGTATCGCCTCCAGACATGGGACACTGGATTACATCTTGGGAAATAATGTGACTATGGACACATGCTAACAGGCACACATAACACTGCTAGGATGAGGTGTACGTACAGGGAACATGGTCTATCTGACCCCATAGATTGCACACCTACAGGGGCCTCCATCTAGCATGTACGAGCACTCAAAATTTAATGATTCTATTACATTATTTAATAACACTGATATCTATTACCAGTGCAATGATTTAGTGCACAAAGTTCACTTTTCCAACCTCCTGTTTTCACACTGGCCCATTACTTTCATGTAAAAAATTGCAAGTATTTGCATTTGCTGCCAGTGAAATTTTGTAAATTGTGAGAGGATTTCCGTTTATAAATGTAGATTTTCCTAGTTATTATGACGGAAAGTCTTAATTTTATTAAAGACACGGAGGCAAGTATTATGCATTCTAATCTTGCATTTATTGTAACAGCAGCCAAGATAAGTGAAAGCCACAGTTCCCAGAGGGCCAGGAGACAACTGGGCCATGGGAACGAGAAAAACGATAGTACAGTAACCAATCAGAACAATGAATATAGATAAGAGACCACACTGACTGCGCAGCTTCCTCTTTTCGCTGACGAGCTGGTCAGATAACATTAGAAAACAAAGGAAAAATGGCCATAACTAAAGAAAACGCCAAAGTCCAGGAGCAGACATCTTGAACCACAGGGAGCCAAGGCCAAAGTCCAACAAGAGCATCTGAAGAGGGTGCCGGGAGAGCCAGAGGAGGAGTCCATGAGGGTGAAGAACGTAGTCGCTGAAGAGATGACCTCCTAGGATGAAGCAGGTGGCAAGGCCGGATTCGCTGCAGGGAGGGAGAACACATGTTAGAAGTGTAGAGGTGGGATACTACTCGCCTCCGTGTCTTTAATAAAATTAAGACTTTCCGTCATAATAACTAGGAAAATCTACATTTTTTGGCAAGACCAGAGGCTCCTATTATGCTTGTTCAAAGCATATCAATAACATCAGAAGCAACAGTATGAATAGGCTTGCAATAGAACATACGGAAGACACTGTCATTGGACCAATTGGCTGATCTCAGGATGTCCTCTAAGCGGGAGCCAGACCAAAAGGCCTTAGAAGCCATGGCTCCCCTGGCCGAATGCGCTCCGAAAACTGAGACGTCAATACCGGCAAAAGACATAACCCAACGAACCCACCTGGCGAGGGTAGGGGAAGAAATAGGAAGGTACGGTTTTCGGAAGGAGATAAGCAGGTGGGAACAAGAGGGCCCTCTGAGATCAGGGGTCTTTTGTTCATACACCTTCAAGCATTGTCCCACACACAGTTGAGGTTGGGCAGGAAAATAAGGATAGAAAACAGAATCTAGATTTGTCTTTGTTCTTCTGTGAATCTGGAACAACACACCTGTAGGAGAAAATTGACAAGAAGAAACATCTAAAGCTCTAACATCAGAGACTCTTTTAATGGAAATTAAACAAAGTAACATTGTGAGTTTAGCAGATAACATTTTGAGAGATAAGGCAGAATTAACTGGCCAATCCATAAACAGTTTAAGAACCACAGAAACGTCCCGTAAAAAGGTATACTTAGCCAACGGAGGTTTAGAACCACGGACACCCTTGAGGAGGCGACAAATCAGAGGATGAGTGCCAACAGGTTTGCCATCGATCTGGGCGTGGTTGAGGGAAATGGCTGAGCGATAGAGGTTAATAGTATGATAGGCCTTACCTGCACTGGCCTCGGAAGCTAGAAAATTGACGATAAAATTCAGAGGGGCTGAAAGGGGATCGATATTCCTTTCCAAACACCAGCTTGCCCAAAGAGACCAGGTGGATTTGTATGCTTTGGAAGTTCCAGGGGCCCAGGCCTGGCTGATAAAGAGAGCAGCCCCTTGCGAAATGAGGATGTTAGTAGGGGAAGGCCGGAAACTTTCCAGGCCGACAGAGTCAAAGAATTGTCCAGGATGAGACTGTGGCGAGCGCCTTGGGGATTGAGAAGAAGATCGTCGAAAGACGGCAGAAGAACTGGAAAATCTGTCGCCATCTGCAGCAAGGAGGGGAACCAGATTTGAGCTTGCCAAAAGGGAGCAATTAACACCAGAGAAGTGGATTGTCGGCGAACTTGAGACAGCACCCTACTGATCATGAGGAAAGGAGGAAAAGCATAATTGAGGTGCCGAGACCAATCCTGAAGGAAGGCATCTGTAGCTAGGGCCAGAGGGTCCGGCCCCAACTGAAGAATTGGGGCAACTGAGAGTTGAGGCGGGACGCAAAAAGATCGATAGAGAAGGGACCCCACTTGTGAGAAAGAGAAAGGAAAACGGAGGGACAAAGCTTCCAATCGCTGGAGTCGCGGAGGAACCTCGAGTGCCAATCCGCCACTGAGTTGAGGTCTCCTGGAAGGTATTCTGCTGTTAAAGAGAGCTGATGTGCTAGGCAGTATTCCCACAGGCTTTTCGCTAAATCTGCCAGAGGCTTGGACTTGCTTCCGTCAAGATGATTGATATAGCGGACCGCAGAAACATTGTCCATACGAAGTAGGATAGTACAACGGATTTTGTCTTTGGAAAGGCTTTGGAACGCAAAGGAACCTGCAAGCATCTCAAAACAGTTGATGTGCAATTTGGACTCCTCTGACGACCATGTACCTCCAGTCGAGATTGGACCACAGCGGGCGCCCCAGCCCGACAGGCTGGCATCGGATTCTAATACAAGATCTGGGGCTGTGGTGAAGATAGTGCGCCCGTTCCACGCATCTAAATGGTCTATCCACCATTGAAGCTCGGTGCGGGACTCGGGGTCTAGGGCGACGAGATCTGCGTAGGCAAGGCCCTGGCGAAGGTGCCTGATTTTTAGGCGTTGAAGAGCGCGATAGAGAAGAGGTCCTGGAAGATGGCCTGAATGGAGGAGGAAAGAAGGCCGACGATCCTGGCCAGAGACCTGAGGGACAGAAGAGACAGCGGGAGGACAGAAGCAATCTCCGCTTTGATTCTGGAAACTTTGGCAAGGGGCAGGCGGAGAGATGGAGCCACTGAATCCACAAGGAAACCCAGGAACTCCATGTTCTGAGACGGAGTCAGAGACGACTTTGTAGTAATCCGAGATGACATCAGTATGTTGTAGTCAATGTAGGTTTATTGTAGTAGAGATAATGCAGGTAAATAGTCCATCAAGGTCTTAGATAAGTCCCAATTACAGTCCTACCGGGATTAGCCTGCTGGCTGCTCAGCCCCATTCATCCAACTGTCACTCTCTCTCAGTCACTCAAACCTTCCACACATAGCTCACACACTCAACGTTCCATTTAGAACACACACACAGGCTGAGCAGTTAGGGAGAAGAATAACATGAGATATATAGTAAGAGGAGAATACTACATACCTCTTTCCTTATAAAAGAAAGACAGTGCTAAACATCATGAAACTATAAGCTTAAGGATATAAGATAAGGCAATACTAAGAAAGTCTAAAACTACAAGAATAAGTGTACAGGCTAAATAGATACATATAACATCTTAAAACTGTAAACATACCAGTATAAGAAAAGTTGATGAATATGTACCAAACATCCTAAAGTTGTAAACGCCTCAGGAAAGGATGTCGTTTCATCAAAAGATAGGCAACATAGTCAAAAACCCAAGGATGATAAACATAATAACATCACTAGAGAGATAGAAACTATGCAGTAAAATGAGAAGGGAAAAAGGTAAAAATATATGAAATACAGAATACCCATCTCCCTTCTTTAATATTAGCAAACAAAATTGTAGAGAAAACGTAAATGAAGGTTTCTTTAGCCACTTGTACCTTGATTAAAGCGTAGATGCGTCTCCTAGTCGTCGCCAAAAATAATATGTAGTAATCCGAGATGACATCAGTATGTTGTAGTCAATGTAGGTTTATTGTAGTAGAGATAATGCAGGTAAATAGTCCATCAAGGTCTTAGATAAGTCCCAATTACAGTCCTACCGGGAGTAGCCTGCTGGCTGCTCAGCCCCATTCATCCAACTGTCACTCTCTCTCAGTCACTCAAACCTTCCACACATAGCTCACACACTCAACGTTCCATTTAGAACACACACACAGGCTGAGCAGCTAGGGAGAAGAATAACATGAGATATATAGTAAGAGGAGAATACTACAGACTTCTCGACATTGACGAGAAATCCCAGTTCCAGGAGAAGAGACTGAGTCATCTGCAGATCTGACAGCAGACATTGTCTGTCGGAATTCAAGATCAGAATGTCGTCCAAGTAGATGATAAGTCTGATCCCGAGAGAACGAAGAAAGGCAACCACTGGCTTCAAGAGTTTTGTGAAGCACCATGGTGCGGAAGAGAGACCAAAGGGAAGAGAGGTGAAACAGTAGGTCACTCCTGACCACTGAAATTGAAGGAACTTCCAATGGGACTGGTGAATAGGAATCGTAAGGTAGGCGTCCTGAAGGTCCAAACGAACAATCCAATCTTTTGGGCGAAGAGTGTCCCGTAAATGAAGAATCATCTCCATTTTGAAGTGACGGTATACCAAAAATTGGTTGAACCACTTCAGGTTGATAACTGGACACAGTTTCTTGTTTTTCTTTTGGACCAGAAAAATGGAGCTTAGAAAGCCGGAAGAGTCGAAGGGAAAAATCCGTATGGCCTGTTTTAGAAGCAACAAATTGATCTCGTTTAAGATTAGATCGGCCATATGGGAGGAGAAGACGAGAGGAGGAGGGTAGGAGGTTTGAAAAGGCGGGGAAGAGAGTTCTATGAGATAGCCCTGAACAGTGTTTAGAACCCAGGGGTCTGAACTTATGGTGTGCCACTTTGACAGAAACAGTTTTAGGCGGCCCCCTACAGGAGGGGAAGAAGAAGGGCTTACCTTGCTGGTTGGAGTTGGAATTACGGTAGGTTTTTTGTCCTCTACCTCGGAAGCCCCGGCCTCGTTGTGGGTAAAACTGAGGCTTGTAGTCCTGTGTCTTACTGTAGGAACCTCGGGAGCCTTGGTTATAGGGACGGCCGGAAGAGCGACCCCTGCCTCATCCGGCCCGTCCAAAAACACGAGGGGCAAAGACCTTCTTGATCGACTGTTGTGCCTTGTCCAGAGAGGCAAAGGTAGAAACGAACCTGCTGAGGTCACGGACCAGGTTATCGCCAAAGAGGAGACCATTAGCTTTTGAGCTGGGATCCATGGGAGCGAGATTGGCGAGTTTAGGATCCAACTTGGTCAAAAGGCCCTTTCGTCTTTCGTGGGTAATGGCCGAGATGGCGTTGCCAAGGAGACAGAAAGCCCGTTGAGCCCACATAGATATATCTTCCGCAGAGAGTTCGGAACCTTCCAGGCGGGCAGATTCCGCCATGTCAAAAATATGGGCCAGCGGACCCACAATATCCAACACTTTGTCCTGGCACGTGGACCATGCCTTTTCTACCCCTCTACAGGGGTCCTTGCCGAATTTAGAGAAGAAAGTAAGGAGGGGCTGGTCAATTCAAGGGACTTGGGTAATTTTGTCAGGCAAGACGGGTTTAGGACATTCAGATTTTAGTCTAGACCGCACCGCAGTCTCCAGTGGAAAGCGCAAACGGGCCGAAATATATTCGCCAACATGATGAGAGGGGATCCATTCAGTGGAATTGGGATGACAAATGGAGGAAGGGTCGAACATAGGGAGACCCTCAGAATCATAAACTGGATCAAACGAAAAGGAATCAGACTTCGGAAGTTTGGAAGGGGGGGGAAAGGGGGGTCAACGACATCAAAAATGTCAAATAAATCATCAGCATCAGCCATATCATCGTCTGTGTCCACGACGGTGGAAATAACAAATTTTTTAATTGGTGACTCTGTGCTTAGATTTTTGCTTTTTCTTGCCCTCGGAACCAACAAACCCCTCCTTATTAGGAGGCCTGGGAGGCACCAAGTACTCAGTCACATGCGAGAAGGACTCGCTAATCAAAAGTGACGCTTTTTTAGGTACATACGCACAGAGTGGTCCACCTTACGTTTTCTGCTATCCCCCGCAGATTGGGCCAGAGCCTTGGACATCAAGCTGAGCATAGAATTTTCCATGGTTTTTGACATGCGTTTCATTGACAGTTCTACTGCATGCTCTACAGAATTATTAATACATTTGCTCAAATCTTGTTTAAATGACCCATTGTCCTCTTTTGAAGGGACTTCCTCGGAGGAACTGTCACGTTCCATAATATTAGAAACAGAATTTTTATGTGGTCAGTGTGTCCCCCCGTTGCACCCTATCCACGTACCCATGCTCCATGTATGTCCATGTTATCATATAATTCCCTTCCCGTGCCTGTCATAATAATGCCCCTGCATTTCCGTCTAACGTTAGCACGTCAGTTAGTAGGCCTTCCATGAATGACACGTTAATTCTGCACTGAGGCCTACGTTGCCAATGCATTTACATGGTACACGTTTAAATATCGAGAAGCACACGTTTTTGTGGCCCAGCCGAGCCAGGCCCTGAATTCAGGCTCCGAGCCTCTTCTGTCTCTGAAAGCTGCAGTTTAGGTATGCATCCCTGACCTCTCCCTCACTCCCTGCCCAGCTGAGAGGTGCCCGGCCTGGCCTGCCTGCCAAGACGGTATTTTGCCTACAGTTATCTGTTCAGCCTCCGCAAAAACATATTCCAGTCTAGTGAAATAGGTAAACAATTTCCGCCTGCAGAGCATAGGGCCTAGCCTTCCTGTCTCCATTCAAGTGATTTACTGAACCCGCTGCCATAGTAGACCTATGACCCCACGCAATGCACAAAGAAATATATGCACACTCTAGCATTTTGTGATGTACAGCCTTTACTCGAGAGACCTTTACTTCAGACAATACATCCTCCAAACACAAGATATCAGATATGCCAAAAGTGCAGGTCGTTCTGACATCCCAGACTCCAGACTCCTCTACTAGTGCTAAAGTCAACCCCCGAGCTCTCCCCAGTTACACGTCAATTTCACGTCATGATCAGTTGCGCGCACATGCAGGGTAAAGGTTTCTGCTGACCCTGCATACCTCCTCTATGCATCCACCCACCTATGACACTCCTATGACTCATCAAGTAAACACCCTCGTGTACGCCTCCTTACACGCCTTCTTTTACGCCAATGTGTTCTTATCTCTCTCTCTTTTTACTTGCTCCGCCTGGAGTGTTCCGCCTACTGTATTCATTGCAATTATGTGGTTTTACTATATATAATGTGTGATGTTAATAAAACGTTAGATATCCCTTCCTGAACCTTAGTGGTGATGGAACCCGATTCTCATTGACTCGAGTCATTTGAATTAAAGCCCTTTTGACTCAGATACCACGGACTCTGCCTCTCATTTTATGAGCTAATCTTATTGTTATTAATGTATGGAAAAATGTCCGGGTAATTTTATTTACCACATAATTCTGGCGCCCGAACAGGGACGAGTCCCCTTCCCCACGCGCCGGCGATGTAAGCGCAGCCCCCTGACCCCTTCTGCAGCCGTGACGGACCCATTCTGTGCACATCCGCGGGTTTTCCTGCTAACTCCCTCAGGCCCACGGAGGAGACGGAGACTGCGACGAGGCATCCACACGAGGCGGTGAGGATTGCGGACCATCCCGACCAGAGCCCAAGCCGAGAGAGCAAGGTCCGAGGTATCCTGAGGCCCACCTGTTCCGAGGCGCATGCGCAGCAAGAAGCCGTAACAGTCCAGTCCAGTATCGAGTTTCCGAGGCCTTCAGTTTTGCTTCCCGGTGAGTACCGTTGTTGGGAACGCATATAGATGGGTTCATTTATTTGAGCTCGGTCAAGACGGGTCTGGGTACACAGATCCGGTAAAGACGTGTCCATTTAGGTGGATGCGGTAATGACGTGTCTCTTTATGAGACCAGTATGACTGTACTGTTTTAGCAGTGCATCCAGTATAGTATTGTATTTTGGGATTATTAGAATTGTGTTACTCTATGTACTAGGTAGTATCTGTTTCTAATGTTTTAATGTCGTGGTATGATTGATTGTTTGCAGTCTATTATTGTGCTTATTGTGTTTTCGATTAAGCTAGTTCAAACATGCCACTGTTTTCGAAATTACGTCAGATAGGAACCAGGAAAGGGATACTCGAAGAGGCAGTTCCCGTCCCGCCTAGGGACACTCCTGGACACTTTATGTATCACAAGCATGGCCTAGATGCCATACTATACTTAGATTTATGGGTAGATTACACAAAGGATCTGGAAGAGAAATATAGATGGCCTGTCTCAGGGACATGGGATGCTGATTGCATCATGAGAGTAGAGGAAGCACTGTGGAAAAAGAAAGCCAGACAATCCCAGAAAGATGCCATAGAATTGTGGCGTAAAGAAGCGCATAGAAGAACAGAGAAAGAAATCCAGAAAGCAGAGAGAAGTAGAGAAGCATCAGAAAAAGCCAAAGAAAAGGAACTACTAGAAGAAGGTGAACGGGTTAAAGCAGAACAATTAGACAGACAAAGAAATGCCCTTATTAAAGGCATGTATCCCCTCCTTGCCGAGGGCCTACCTAAAGTGACCCCGGAAGTACCCAGTAACTTGCCGCCACCACTGATCCCGACTAAACTCCGTAGTCATAAACAGACCGCTGCGGACATTTTCTTTTCCTCCTATTTAGACGACGCTGCTCCAGAATATGTAAATGTACCTCCCCCCAACCCTGTCGTTCCTGTCGATCCAACTAATCCTCCTGCCACCGTCCTTACCAATCCTTTTCAAACGCAACCACCCGTAACACAAGATCGACCCGCATTATCAGCGGCTACGCTGGCAGTAAAAACCGACTCAAGCCAAGGCGACTCAAGTCTAGGAGCAGCGGGAGGAGGCCCCTCCACCCCACCACAAATAAAACGATCACTACGAGATTTAGCACTACAACACACGCCAAAACCAGCGACATACGCAACCCTTAGACAGTACCTTACTGATTGTATATATGATCCAGTACCAGGTGAGGGTTCAATGCTCATATACTCAATACGTTTAAGACGCGTTACAGACTATTTGATTACTTTACCAGACATGAAAGACCCCTTAGATAAAATATACCACTTCATTAGAACGGGGGAGGGACCAGAAAGTATTCACGAGGCCATGGCACTTAGAAAAGTGGAGCTACAACGTATGCTCTTACAGTTTTTGGTTAATTGTTTGATCAGGGAACGAGACCAGCCAGGTAAAGGAGTAACTAAAGGTATGATAAACTGGAGTTACAATATAGCTGCTGGTAAACATGATGCACAGAAGTCAGTAGAAAGCATGTACAGGAAAATTCGTAAAGAAATTCTTGAGATACACAAGAAAGAACAAGCCGAGAAACAAGCCGAGAAAGAGGACGACGAAGTCTCAGAGGACGATGATTTAGTAACTGAGGACACAAGTAAAATACATTACGTAGGAAGGCCAAGACCGTTTGATAGACCCATACGCCTAGAATACAATAAACGTTCTCTCTCTCCGATACCAGAACGATATTCCCTTGAACACATATTCCAAGCCACTGACCAAGCACTGAAAAACCGAGTAGGGAGTAGCGAACTTAGTACTATGCATGAACAGGAACTAGCCCGGTCAGCAGTTCAATGGGCTGGGAATTCTAACATATATAAGGATGACATAGTAGCGCAAACATTTTTGAGTCTTCCCCCAGAAGAACAGCGTTTAGCTGGTATTTACATGATTCAACACCTCATCACACTGTACGAAGGTCAACATTCTGATCCAGGTCCCCTATATAAATTATTGGACGATTTACTCCTAGCAAGATGGAGAGGCCTAGGCACCGAATTAATTAATGTCAAACTAGAACAACGACATAAATACATGACTTTCCTGACCCCACACTTTGTTCCTGTTCCACACCGAGAAAGAAAGACCTTTTACATAGACAGACAGAATCCCTTACGAGAGGTTCATCCCGTTAGAACTGACGCGGGTGTGCTTCAACGAGTATACGTTTACACACCCTTGACGAAAATGGAATTATTGGAAATGAAAAAATTACTACCCTGTCACGATAAAGACCCAGCAGGGTTCCACCGTGAATTAAAAGACATGCTCCGCATGGGGGAGTATACATATGCTGATACGATTAAAATGTTGAAAGTCCTGTTACCAGCAGGCATTTATGAGAAACTTAAAGAAAAAGAGTGGGAGAGAAAAAGATTAACTGGGCAGAATTAGAAGACGAAGATAATACACGAACCCCTGGTACTGGTCTTGGGGACAAAGCTAAAGAATTACCCGAGCTATTGATACAGGTTTTGCCGAGATTATTGACTACTAAAAAGGAAGATTGGGATGCTATTTCAGCCTGCAAACAGAAACAAGATGAAGACACTAGTGATTTTTATTCTAGATTCGAAAAATGTTTTCTTATTAATAGTGGCCTGAAGACAAGTAGTGAATCATACCCACATCTTTTTGTGACCAAATTAGTAGAGAATTCCTTACCACAGATCAAAAATAGAGTATTGAAGGTCGAGAGTACCTGGCAAGCTAATAGTCCTTCCCAAATGTTACAAATGTTACAGTACCACCAGAACCGAATTAGAGAAGAACAGGAACACGAAAAGAGACGCATGAAAGACACGAAAATGAAAGTACTAGTTGCACAATCAGTTCCAGCCGCTGATGGCCAGAGAAAGGGCGCGGCACCTGTCAAAGGGAACTGCAACTATTGTAAACAGCCAGGTCACTATATAAATGAATGTGCTGTCCTGAAACACAATATAGCTACAGGCAAGACGAAAGAAAGACCGTGTCCTCCTAGACAGGAACACATCCCGCAGAACACGCAAACTCCACAGAACGCGCAACAGACAGTAGCTGTACCCCAACCCATTGCTGGCACACAACATGTCACACAAAAAATGTACCAGTATGCACAGTCAGACTACCCAGATTATCAACAGTACTCATGAAACAGCCTAGAGAGGGAGGTTGGCTTGCCCCTTATTGAGGTTCCTGTAGATCAAGAGGGACCCTATGTACATAGTCATGTATTGGGGAAAGACAGAAAATTTCTGATTGACACAAGGGCGAGCAGAACTACCATCAGTCATGATGAGGTTCCAGGGGCACCCCTCTCAGGCTCACAGAATATTTCCCTGGGATTTTCAGGAAAGCCTATTGTTAACGAAGTGTCAAAGCCGGTTTCCCTAGGAGTTGGTCCATTGTCCCGCACTACAGACTTGTTGCTTACGAAATCATGTCCAGAAAACTTGCTTGGTATAAAAACGTTGAAAGAACTAGGAGCAGTGATTTGTTGTTCTCCGGAAGGAGTGAGATTGTTTTTATGTGATTTTAAAGGACATTATGTATTGAGAGATTTTGACCCCAGACTTCAGAATGTACCACAGCATTTATGGGCGCAAGGTCCGACTGATGTAGGTTACATGCACATTACACCATACCGTGTCACACTCAAGCAAGGAATTGTACTGCCACGAATCCGACAATACAAGTTACCACCTGAGGCTGTAGTAGCCTTACTGAAAATTGTTGACGAACTCATTGCACAAGGAGTGGTTGTAGAAACTGACTCCAATGTATGTAATTCCCCTATCATTCCGATTCTTAAACGAACTGACCCGAATGCACCACCGGTTTACAGATTAGTGATTGACCTCTGAGAATTGAACAAATGTATAATACCCTAGTACCCAGTGGTACCAGACATTTCTTCACTATTGACTGCAATTGATTCCGAAGCGGCGTTTTTTACTGTAATTGATCTCAAGAACGCCTTCTTTAGTGTCCCAATCCATCCGGAAAGCCAATACCTTTTCGGATTCTGTTTAAATGGCCGAAGCTTCAAATTTGCGAGAGCTCCCCAAGGGTTCACAGAAATACCCTAGTATTTACAGTCAAGCATTGAAAAGACAACTAGACAGTATTCACATGCCTACTGACACTGCACTGCTCCAATACGTTGATGATCTTTTGATCACAGCACGGACAGAACGAGACTGTGAACGTGCATCCCTGACAGTCTTATACTTCCTGGCAGAAAAGGGGCACAAGGTGTCCCCTTCAAAGCTGCAATTTTGTGCCCAGCAAGTTGTGTACCTTGGTCACTTGCTGTCCAAGAGGGGTAGACAGTTGACACCTGACCGCATTCAGTTAATTGCACATCTTCCACAGCCCAAGACACAAAAGGAAGTACGGGCCTTCATTGGCCTCACTTCTTACTGCAGACAATGGATTCCCCAGTACGCATATCTAGCCAAACCACTCATACAGTTGACAACACAGGAGGCAGCGACTTCGACTGTCCTCCCTTGGACTCAGGAACATACACTTGCTTTTGATGAACTGAAGAAAGCTCTATGTCAAGCACCAGTTTTAGCGACACCTTGTTACAGCAAACCTTTTACACTTTTTGTTACTGAACGCGATGGCACAGCATTATCTGTCCTCACACAAGATCAAGCAGGAAAACACAAGCCTTGTGCTTACTTTTCTAGTACATTGGATCCAGTGGCCCAGGCTCTGCCTGCGTGCCTCAAATCAGTTGCAGCAACAGCTCTAGCAATCAGACAAAGCGACTCCATAGTGTTAGGACATCCCCTGACAGTACAAGTTCCACATTCAGTGGAAGTTCTCTTGAACAGGACACAGACACAACACCTGACTATAGCGAGTCTGACAGGATATGAACTGACACTGTTCCAGCCACACATAGAGATCAGACGTTGCAATACTCTAAACCCTGCTACACTTTTACCTTCGAGCACAACAGACCCTGCACCGCATGACTGTGTGGAAGTCATTAACACAGTGACGAAGCCCAGACAAGACTTGACAGACATTGCATTGCCCGACCCAGACCTGACACTTTATGTGGATGGTTCATGTATGAGAACAAGCACAGGAGAGTTAGTGGCCGCATATGCAGTGACCACCGATACTGTAGTCATAGAAACACGACGAATTGACACTTTGTCTGCCCAATCAGCAGAACTCATCGCTCTGACCCAAGCCTGTATACGAGCCAAGAACCTGAAAGTAAACATATACACGGATTCACAGTATGCCTTCGGAGTCGTTCACGACTTTGGAGTCCTTTGGCAAGAAAGAGGTTTTCTGACCTCCCATGGAGCCAAAATACAGCATGGTCCCCTCATACAAGCTCTGTTAGATGCAATACATCTGCCCACAGCAATAGCAATCATGAAGTGTAAAGCACATACTAAACTCACTGACACCATTTCCCAGGGTAACGACCTGGCAGACTGAACAGCTAAACTTACAGCTCAGACTCAAACGGACATTCCAGCTGACAGGACAAAGACTGAAGTACCATCACTGACAAATTGCATGACAGTCAGGGATCCCTCACAAGATGTACTCGACATACAGACACATGCCACTCCAGACGAAATCAAGAAATGGACTGAACAAGGAGGGGTCCAGACAGATCAGGGATGAATGACAAAAGGCAAAGCCACATGGTTTCTCCCCGATGCCATGGTTCAAGTTATCATAAATACAGCACATAGTCCAGCTCATTTAGGAGAAAAAGCCATGTTAGACAGTATACAGAACAGCTGGTTCAACAAGCATTTACGTGCAGCAGCGAAACAGAAAGTGCGTACCTGCATGATCTGTTGTCAGTTCAATCCAGGCAAAGGCATTCCCGTGGAACAAGGTGGATTTCATCCTCCTGACCACCCTTTTGAAGTCCTCCAGATGGATTACATTCAGATGGATAGATGTCGAGGATTCAAGTATGTCCTCGTAATTGTATGTGCCCTATCTAGATGGACAGAAGCGTACCCAGTCCCAGATTACACTGCTGTGACCACTGCCAAGCAGTTGGTTCGTGAATTTTTCCCACGATACGGCTTGCCCCGTGTCGTGTACTCAGATAATGGACAGCCATTCTCTTCTGAATTGATGAAACAAGTATCTCTCCTGTTAGGGTACCAGTGGAAATTCCATTGCGTACGACATCCAGAGGCAGCTGGTCTCGTCGAGCGACATAATCAGACTCTCAAGACCAAACTAGCGAAGGTCTGTGCAGAAAAAGGCGTGGACTGGATGGTAGCCTTGCCGGTTGCCCTCTTTTACATGCGTATGGTAGCTCATTCCAGAACTGGATTATCCCCGTATGAGGTGGTTTTTGGTAGACCGCCGAATATGTGGAGTACGCCTATGCCACGCAAAATTACCGATGTTGACAGTAACATGCTGACAGATTACCTGGCTTCCTTGATGTCTGCACTACTTTCTTGTCGTTCACAGGTTGCAGCTGCCTTCCCGGACCACACCTAGGTGAAGAGCCACGAAATCGTTCCGGGAGACCTGATGTGTGTCCGCAACTTTGACCGTTCAAGCCCTCTGGAGCCCCGCTGGCGTGAGCCGAAGTTGGTGTTACTAACCACGAGGACCGCCGTCAAGGTCGAGGGCCGCAAGGGCTGACTCCACGCCCACCATGTTAAAAGATTCCATGGACTTGGCCCGGTGAAAGTTTCTGAGAACTGTTCCGACATTGACACTAAACTCCCTTTGCTAGAAAAGACTCCGCAACAGGAGTATAGACAGAAGTTACGGTCTAGTAAGTCAGACAGCGTTTAATTGTTTAAGTCCCCCTCGGGTGAAGCTGTTAGACAGGTTCCTGACATGTATAAGATCGTAGACCCAAATAGTGAGAGAGATAGGCGAGACCAAATGAAAGACAAATACTGCAAAAACTTACGTAGTAGATGCATAGTCACTCTGATCATTATGTTTTTTCTAAGTATATCGATTATATGTATAAGCCTGACGCTACATGTTTTCTTTCCTCCTCTTGGTTCACATGTACATTCCTCTTTTAATGACACTGTAGAGTGCACATTCAGTGACCTGCCACCTCACGAACTATCCTATCGACTAGCACTGCGCAACAATACTTTTATTCGTATGTTACACCATTCTCACCAGACCAGCAATGTAACAAATTGCTGGGTATGTGGCCGACTCCCACCCTACCAGAAAATGAAGGGAGCTCTGCCCCTCTTTCCTTATCCGTTCTCACACAATGGTTCGTGCGGAGCATGGTTTGCTTTAATGTCATCACTAGACAGTAAGTCCACAGTTTCCCAGGGCGATTGGATATGGGGAGACCTGAATACAGTTATGAATAAGGCATGTTTCCCAGACGATGACGGTCTTCCCCAAAGGAAAGGGACCGATCTAGAAAATGAAGTGTACGAATTAGGAAATTTTTCTCTTAACCTCATGATTCTGAACGTCCAGTCCGAGACCACTACAGATTCACCGTTTATTACAGTCTTACCAGTAAAAGGTGAATTATGCGTTAGGAAAAATGGTTCAGTGCACCTAGGACACAGTGATTGTAATACTGTGGTCAATTCAGTGATAAAGGAAAGTCTACTTTCAAAGCTTCCCGCCATTCCTATTTCATTTGCGGTCAGACCGCTTATGTGCATCTGCCCTTAGACTGGGGTGGAACGTGTTATATTGCGTTCCTACTGCCACCTGTTTTCCTAGCCCCATCCCATTATCACCGAGATTCCCAGCTCGTACATGTTAGACATAAGAGGGAGATCGAATCCCCAATTGTCGATCAGACTGAGACAACGTGGGAGCAATATACAGATTTCAATAAAGGATTCTTTTTCTTCGTAGGTCCCGTCCAAAACAGTAAATTAATACGCAAATTAACTAGAACTTTGGAAGCAGTAGTGAACGAGACTACTTCTGCCTTAGGTAACCTGACCGAAGAGCAGTCTGCTATGAGACTTGTTGTTCTTCAAAACCGCCTTGTTCTTGACGTCATCCTGGCCGATAGGGGTGGAGCTTGTAGAGTGATCGGCTCCAGTTGTTGTGTTTTCATTCCTAATAACGCACCATCAGTATATGCAGCAATAACAAGGCTCCATAAGATAGCTCACCAGATACACCAGAATCCAGGCACCTGGACTTGGTCCGGGTGGCTCTGGAGTGTGATATCAGCCTGGGGATGGAAAGTGTTGTCCTTCCTAGGAATAATACTGCTCGTATTATTCAGTTGCTGTCTCTGTCTGCAATGTGGCCCAGCGATTTGCGGCTTGTGTGCCACTGCTTGTATTCCCCGTCCACGTTCACGTTCCCGTGCACGAATGAAAAAAGACGAGCAACTGATGCTATATGAACAAATAGATGGTCTCATGAAAATAAATGTATCCTAAAGGGCGCAGTAGGGGACAAGGAGGGAATGAGGAAACAGAATTTTTATGTGGTCAGTGTGTCCCCCCCTCGCACCCTATCCACGTACCCATGCTCCATGTATGTCCATGTTATCATATAATTCCCTTCCCGTGCCTGTCATAATAATGCCCCTGCATTTCCGTCTAACGTTAGCACGTCAGTTAGTAGGCCTTCCATGAATGACACGTTAATTCTGCACTGAGGCCTACGTTGCCAATGCATTTACATAGTACACGTTTAAATATAGAGAAGCACACGTTTTTGTGGCCCAGCCGAGCCAGGCCCTGAATTCAGGCTCTGAGCCTCTTCTGTCTCTGAAAGCTGCAGTTTAGGTATGCATCCCTGACCTCTCCCTCACTCCCTGCCCATCCCAGAGGTGCCCGGCCTGGCCTGCCTGCCAAGACGGTATTTTGCCTACAGTTATCTGTTCAGCCTCTGCAAAAACACAGTCCAGTCTAGTGAAATAGGTAAACAATTTCCGCCTGCAGAGCATAGGGCCTAGCCTTCCTGTCTCCATTCAAGTGATTTACTAAACCCGCTGCCATAGTAGGCCTATGGCCCCACGCAATGCACAAAGAAATATATGCACACTCTAGCATTTAGTGATGTACAGCCTTTACTCGAGAGACCTTTACTTCAGACAATACATCCTCCAAACACAAGATATCAGATATGCCAAAAGTGCAGGTCGTTCTGACATCCCAGACTCCAGACTCCTCTACTAGTGCTAAAGTCAACCCCCGAGCTCTCCCCAGTTACACGTCAATTTCACGTCATGATCAGTTGCGGATGCAGGGTAAAGGTTTCTGCTGACCCTGCATACCTCCTCTATGCATCCACCCACCTATGACACTCCTATGACTCATCAAGTGAACACCCTCGTGTACGCCTCCTTACACGCCTTCTTTTACGCCAATGTGTTCTTATCTCTCTCTCTTTTTACTTGCTCCGCCTGGAGTGTTCCGCCTACTGTATTCATTGCAATTATGTGGTTTTACTATATATAATGTGTGATGTTAATAAAACGTTAGATATCCCTTCCTGAACCTTAGTGGTGATGGAACCCGATTCTCATTGACTCGAGTCATTTGAATTAAAGCCCTTTTGACTCAGATACCACGGACTCTGCCTCTCATTTTATGAGCTATCCTTATTGTTATTAATGTATGGAAAAATGTCCGGGTAATTTTATTTACCACAGAAAGCACACAAACGCTGTTAGGCAGGGGTTAAAGAAATCAAGAAGAGCACTGTGGGCGTGTGAAGGGCGGGCCAAGCTGAAGCGGAAAGCAGCCGGGAGACAGGGAGGAGCGGAGCAAAAAGGTAGGCTGAAGCGGAGCTCCGTGAAAAAGCAGCTTTAAGGGCAAACCTGAGGAGGCAGGAAAGAGGTGCAAAAACGCGCGAGAAAGGCAGCGCCGGGTGAAACCACCGGACCAGTAAGAGGGGGGGGGAGACCGAAGGGAGGCCGAGCACGGCCGAGGCAAATAAACAAACAGCACGTGAAGCGCGAACCGGCAAAACGCTCCTCAGCGCGATAGGGAAAAAACACTGTAGATACAATAAGGTTAAAATAAGCCCAAGTAATAAATATATATTCAAACACAATAGTTCAAACTGAGAGCAAAGAATAAGAGAACACTTATCTGACTGCAAGCAGCAAGAAAAGAGGAAGCTGCGCAGTCAGTGTGGTCTCTTATCTATATTCATAGTTCTGATTGGCTACTGTACTATCGTTTTTTCTCGTTCCCATGGCCCAGTTGTCGCCTGGTCCTCTGGGAACTGTGGTTTTCACTTATCTTGGCTGCTGTTACAATAAATGCAAGATTAGAATGCATAATAGGAGCCTCCGGTCTTGCCATAAAATTTGCAAAAAAGGATTCCCGTTTCATCCTGGTTTATTTGCAGTGATGTAAATAGTAACCAATAATGGCCAATTCGTTGTGGGAATCCCACGTTTGAACATGCCTCTACACGTAATAAGCAAGGAATTGCCACCGTGCGCTCAGTAGAGCAGTGTCGATCGATGCACACAGCTGACGCGAAGCACAGGCGGGCCTCAGCAGGCTTCGATGGGACACCAGGGAAATCACAGGTGTCCCTTGGACAGGCTGCAATCAGGGCCGCCCGTCACATTTTGTTCCCAACGCGAAGATCAGGCATTTGATCTCTAACAAGCAGGAGGTTTTCCGGACACCGAAAACCAAATAGAAAAAACCTGCGAACACAAGTGCTACCAATTTACTCATCAAGGGAACTACTTAAGGCTAAAATCCTGCTTCCTTCCTTACACATCAGGGAAGAGGAGCGAACAGAACTAGGATCATGGCGAGAGACGCACCTTGATGTAGTAAGAGTTTGAGTGGTCGTGTGGAGGCTCACTTGTGTGAAACCTTACCATTCCCATAAGGAAACTCTTAATTCCAAAATTTCCAACAAGTGTGAATTTAATTTTTTCTTCCAGAGTGTGACTACACGGGTCTCTTCTTCACCCTCCTTCCATGGGGTAAAGCTGTGAGCTGGTCTCACACTTCTGTGTTTCATGTTTGCAGTGACACGTGTTTCACACAAAAGCCACAATATGTAAATCGATCCATGTGGGGAAATTTTCACAACAGTTTTCATTTTGCTTTGACCAAATTCATCTCAGATTAAGCTGTCTCTGATGGCAATTTCACTTTGTTTACATTTGCAGGTTTCCGGAAACTCTTTCAGGTAGAGTTTCTCACAGGTCAACCTACCCAGTGGCAATTTCATACCAACTCTTTGGTAAGATTGGAGCCCGCAATTCTTTTTTCCATCCTGATGAATGCTGCGTACCCCTTGGGCCATAAGGGCAGATACATGTTGATGACTTTAATCACTACGGTGATAGGGCTAATTCCCCTAATCACCATTGTTTCTATTTTTAATATCAAGTAGTTGCCTGTAAAAATAAATGCATTTTGGCAATGATATTGGTTTTTAATAATCACTCATTGTCACAGGCCCCCACTTAGATTTAGAAGTGCCTCCCTGTCTCCAGGTGTAGGCCCACTCTCTATCAAACCAAGTTTATAGAGAGCGAGGACTGCCAATGATGAAGCATTACACCTGGTGGTGTGTGAGGACAGTCCTTCACTTTTTGTGAGATGCCAGGTACTCTACTAAGTACCTTTTAAGCCTTAGTCATTTTACACTCATGGTTGCTTCTTTTGTGTATACATCCAATACATTTGACATTAATTGAATGGCCTTGAATTCCTTGATCAGCCGCGGGTGCATGGACTTCCAAATCCATTTCCAAGGTTATCTATCGTGGTCGAGGATCACTTTCCAATCTCACCCCAAAGCCAAAAGCTGTGACAGCCTGCAGCAGTGGGAGGCTCATGAGGGTTTCATTGATCAGGGATGCCCCTGAGCTTGTTAAAAAGGAAAGACTGGGTAGTTTATCAGGGTTTATGTGTGCTGCACTAGATAAACCCTGATTTAAACAGGGTGGTGTACTGCTTGACACTACCAAAACTTCCTATTCACTTGAATAGTGCATCATTTTCAGGGTATTGGCATGCATGGTGAAGGACTGGGTTCTTTGGACCCAGCGGTGCCAGGGCACAACACCTGAAACCTTCGTGGGTAACCTGCTCCGGCGTACAAGTCACAGAGACACGGGACACTTCCTTCGGCGTCAAAGAGTCAAGGTTTATTTACTGCAGGGAACACAGAAGTCACAAGAAGTACATCGAGTGTAGTTCGGGGAGACTGCTTCAAATTGTATTTGTGGATCGCTCCTTTTATACAGTTTCTACCCATAGGATAACATGATACACAATAGTTTACAACCTGGTTCCCACAAGTCGCTCTCAGAGGGGTCGCTTAGATCACTTTGAAACACACAAGATCCGGAACATAAGTGCGGAAACATTTGGCGGTTCCCAACTGTAAAAACCCATCTTCCCACCATTAGCAAATTCCAATCAGCAGTAAAGTAGATCGAAACAGGAACGAAGACAGGTGCAGAGGAAGACGGAAACAGTGGGGAGATCGGAAAGGGTGTAAAAGGGGAGTGTCGAGAAGCACGAGATACAGGCATCAAAGGGACGTGCCTAATGAGATGCACGGCTGAGACAATAAGCCCGTGCGGCAAGATGAGCCTCGAGCGGCGCCATCTGCCTTACAGTAGCATCCCCCTCGTCATAAAGACACTTTCAAAGAACATGTGTCTTCCGCAAATATCTTGGGAGTCCCAGGGTCGCGACGCGGACAGCGTCCGTTCGCTGGCTACTTGAGGGCAAGAGACAAAATGGATGCCGTATCTAAGATGGAACCCGTGGGTACAGATGACAAACCCACATAACAAACGAACGGTTTAAGTTAGCACAGCGAAACTGCGCACACTTGCTAAACTCGTCATTTGCGGTTCATAGATACTAGACTCGACCATATTCGTGTGAGTCGAAAACACCACTTACAATTGTCACGGAACCTCAGACGCTCCTTTTGCCCTCATGTAGGCAAGCACTAGTCGGAATCATACTCGATATTCATCAGACCATCAAGATGTCGTTGTAGCATAGCTCTGTCCAACCGAGTCCCCTTGGTAACAGATGGTTGTCTCATACACGTTGTAGCACAGAGGCCACATAAGGCAGGACCACACTGCACACAAAGGCAACACGTGAACAGGAACACTACCACAACCCCGATGATCGTCAGAATCTTCCAACCCCAAGTCGACACCAGGCCCCAAAACCAACCAAGTAGCGTCCAATCCCCTACATCCACGTGTATGGATTCGGAGATCTTGTGCAACTTCGAGATGGCTTGATAGACAGTAGGAGCATTATCTGGAATGAAAATGCAACAGCTCGAATGGATCACTTTACATACCCCACCGCGATCTGCCAAGACAACATCTAAAACCATACGGTTTTGTAATGTCATAAGTCTCTCCGCCTGAAGTTCTGTGGTAATATTACCAAGGGCACTGGCAGTAATGTTAGCTGTCGATTCTACCACTCTAGTCAAATGTCTCAGGTTCCTACTATTAACCATAGGTCCCCAAAACGGGAGGAAACCCTTGAAAAAGTCTCCTGCCTCTTGACCGGCAGTATCCTCTTCACTAATTACGCCTCGTACAACTCTAGTCTTGTGGTAATCGGCATCTACAGTAAACGTCGGAGGCAACAGATTTGCAACAAAACATGAGCCCATGAAGTCTGCGGGCAACCATGTGTATGCACGATCATGACAGATGAAGTACGTACCCTTGGCAGCCAGAAGCACAGGGATCGGGGACATTGACAGAACGTAACTTTCAGTGCAAGCACTTACTCCAAGTGAGGCTTGCGAGCCACGACCCACAAGACAAAGATTACCAGTGTGGGGTACGACCCATATTGGAGACGAGCTTTTAAGCTGCTTTTCATTAGTGAACGTACTATATTCCCCTCTATTCGGTGCCCTATAGGCTTGTACCTCTGCCTTAGGGATGAGATAAGCATCATGGATCTCATCTTCCAAATCCTGTATTATCATCGATACCACCCACTGCCATGAGGTAGGACCCGGTTTGGGGGAACGTTCTGGAGAAGGGTGGAAACCTAGTGCGCTTCGAAGCATTGTTTGGTATGCTCGAGCTGACCCTTGGGAACTATACGGTAACACCAGATATGGAATTCCCTTACCCGTAGTATGTGGCATCAACCCACACACCCAACAATTAGTAGTGTTAACCACTAACTGATGCTGATGGAGGAGCTGGATAAAGGAATTGTTGCGGAATTCTACACGTCTAGCCTGTTCGTGTTCTGGTAACATATGAAAGGAATGAGGAGAAGCAGTAGAAGTAATGTTACGGTAAGGAGTAGGAGTAGGGGTAGGAAGTAAGAAGTAAGACATAGTGTAATACACCCCACCCGCCAAAAATGCAGAAGCAGTTAAAAACAGTACAAACAATTGGGATACAAAACATTTAGTACGACTAAGTTTCTGCAGTTTGACTCTATACGCCTGAGTTCCTTCCAAATCGTTCAGCTTTGAAAATGCCATTTCCCTACGACCGTCCGCAACGTTTCTTGACGCACTTCGTTCTGTGCAGCAATAGTCAATTCCCAGGAGTTCCTAGGAACCGACGGCCTTTAACCTAGCGTCAAGACCTACTGTCCAGAAGGAAGTACGCGCGCGGCCCTACGGCCCTCAATACACAATATGTATTTATTTAGCACAATAATTCAGCTGTGGAAGGAAAAAAGATACAAGAAAAAAATCTTGATATATGTACAAAACAATTTTCAGTGATACGAATTGTTCACAGTTGATCAGGGGAAACGAAGATATTGCAGTTATCAGTTTCAGCAAAGCAGGAAAAAATTTATTTGTCCTTAGTATGAGAACGCAAAGAATATCGATGTTTCCCAGGACGTGTCTGCTCGTCGAACAAAGGATCTGTCGAAGAGACAGCGTCCTGCTGATCAGTTCGTTGGTCTGGTCTTGAGTCTCTTGCTGACAATGTTCCAACAATGGCTTTCTGCTGCACTGAGTGTTCACCAACAAGTTGTGCGTCACTGAAAGGTACAAACGCCGGCAATGTCGCTGCTTCTGTTGACGCACTGCCTTTCCTCACCCACGGGTCTGCCGGCAAAGGAATAGGGACTCGCTTACAATGGGTAGCATGTACCCAGTTCTTCCGTCCCTCAAGACGAACGGCAGTCCTCGTGGCCAAAAGCACCTGGTGAGGTCCAACAAAGCGGGGGTCCAGATTCTTCTTGCGCGAAAAATTTCGGGTGACAACCCAATCACCAGGCTGGAGCTGGTGGCCTGGACCCTCCGTCTGCGTCGGCAAGGCGTCGTAAACCTGTTGATGAATTAACCTCAGTTTAGCAGTCAAGTCATGTAAGTAGTCAATCAACATCGGGTACTCAAGATCAACAAACATACCTGGCCTAGGAACCCCCCACACATTCGCAGGACGGCCGAACACTATTTCATAGGGACTAAGCCCTATTCGGGAGTGTACAGTCGCCCTAGTTGACAGTAATGCTAGAGGCAAAGCGTCAGGCCACGAAAGTCCAGTCGTAGCCTGGATCTTCGCTAATTTCAGTTTAAGGGTGCCATTGTACCCTTCAACCAATCCAGCTGACTGGGGATGATTGGCGCTGTGGAATTTCTGATTAATTCCAAGGCCCTTACACACACTCTTCATCACACTTCCAACAAACTCACTTCCGTTATCTGACCACACGACTCTAGGCATTCCATACCGAGGAAAGTATTCCTTCAGTAGGATTCTCGCAGTAGACAAAGCAGTATTATCTTTGAGGGGATAGGCCTCGATCCATCGGGAGAATGCGCAAACCACAACCAAAACGTATTTCAGGTTATTGCATCGCTCCATATGGATGAAGTCCAATTGGATCACCTCAAAGGGATACGAAGGAGGAGCAAAACTGCCAGGGGGAGTTGGGGTTCCTTTGCCAGGATTGTACATTATACACACCATACAATTCTTCACCAAACGTTCAGCACACTTAGTAATTCCATCATTCTTCCACACATCAGCCAACAACTTGCAAATACCTTTCGCGCTAATATGTGCTAACCCATGTGCCATTTGCACAACGGCCAGTACATACGCATCAGGCAACATCCATCTTTTCTGATCTGACAAATCAATCCAGCAACCATTCACATCCAACCTTCCCGTACTTTCTTTCCACTTCATCTTTTCAGTGTCGGTGGCCTCATTCTGAATTGCTTTCACACTCTCTATAGTATTCTCACACATACTTGATTCTGTAGGCCACCTAACCGAATTCGTCACATACATTCGAGTGCTAAGGTTCCGGGCAGTCTCCTTAGCAATCTCATCTGCAAACGCATTACCACGACCAACATCATCCGTCACCTTACGATGCGCACTACATTTAACAATTGCAACTTGAGCAGGCAAAGTCAATGCATCCAAAAGATCGTTCACAAGCTGGCCATGCTGTATTTTCGTGCCATGTGACGTCAAGAAACCACGTTCTCGCCACAATCGTCCGAAGCTATGCGCTACACCGAAAGCATACTGACTATCGGTGTACACATTCACACGTTTACCTTTTGCTAATACACATGCTCTAGTAAGAGCGATCAGCTCTGCAGCTTGGGCAGAATTCTGATTCAATCTCGCAGTCTCAACAACAGTATTCAATGTCACCACAGCATAAGCAGTAGTCACATCACCATTCGGCAATTTAAAACATGACCCATCCACATACAGGGTGCCATCCGGGTCTTCCAATGGGGTGTTTTTAAGGTCCACACGACCTTTTGTTTCCTCCTCTGTACGCAAGTAGCAGTCATGTTCTGCTACTACATCTGACTCTGCACTAATTGGTAACAAAGTTGCCGGATTTAGGACATTACAACGTTTTATCTGAATGTGGCTTGCCAAGAGCGTCAATTCGTACCCAGATAACCTCGCACTCGTCAAGTGCTGAGTTTTCGTACGGTTCAAAAGAGTATCGACTGCATGCGGAACCATCACCGTAAGCATATTATCCATGACCAATCCTGCTGATTGCCGGATGGAGACCGCAGCTGCCGCAGTTGCTCTCAAACAACTCGGCAATGCTCTAGCTACTGGGTCTAAGGTCGAGGAAAAATATGCACATGGACGTTGCTTACCACCAAAAGGTTGCGTTAAGACGCTTAAAGCACAACCTTCCCTCTCGTGAACATATAACGTGAACGGCTTGCTGTAATCAGGGGTACCTAACACAGGAGCCGAACACAATGAATCACGTAATTCAGAAAAACGTTTCTGACATTCTTCCGTCCATGGTAAAGGAGTCGAAACATCCTTGCACGTAAGAGCCACCAATGGTTTCGCTAGCAATGAAAAATTAGGAATCCACTGCCTGCAGTACGATGTGATACCTAGAAAGGCACGCACATCTCTTTGGGTTTGTGGCACAGCCATGCGCGCAATCGCTGCAATTCTCTCTGGGGTCAATCTCCTTCCCTCCTTTGACAATAAGTGACCTAGATAGGTTACTTCTTGACAACAATATTGGAGTTTAGAAGGTGACACCTTGTGATTTAACTCACAGAGATGTTGCAGCAACGACACTGTAGCAATTTTGCAAATGTCCTGAGTATCAGCAGCCACCAATAAGTCGTCGACGTATTGGATTAAAGCCGCACCAACCGGCAACCTAAACGCATCTAGTTGACCCTTCAAAGCCTGACTGTAAATCGATGGACTTTCACAGTAGCCCTGAGGAGCGCGTTTGAACCGGAAGCTACGCCCACCAAGAGAGAAACCGAAAAGGTCCCTACTCTCTTCGGCAATCGGGATGCTGAAAAACGCATTTTTCAAATCAATCACCGAAAACCAGGAAGCCGTAGCTGGAATCAGAGTCAGTAGCGCCGTAATGTCAGGCACAACAGGGAATTGAGGAACCACAATTTTATTCACCTCCCGTAAATCAATAACAAAACGATAAACAGGCGGTTTGGTAGGATCAGTACGTTTAATAATGGGCAGTACAGGACTATTGCACACGTTTCCCCGAGTTTCTTCAATGACATCTTTCTCGATCAAATCATAGATGATCGCTAACAAAGCTCTTTCACCATCAAGGGAGATACGATATTGGGGAATACGTGGCAATCGCACATTCCATTTCAACTGAACAACATAAGGGGAGATATCAAGTAGGCCCACGTCGTTTGGACCCGTCGCCCACAAAGATGCAGGAAGAGAATCCAATTCCGGTGGAAGCTTATCGAGGGACAAATACATGGGAGAGACTACTTTCTCTCCGAACGTAAGCTTTACACCCGCAGGAGAACAATACAAAGTCGCATACAAGCGTTTAAGCAAATCCAGACCCAAAAGATTTTCACCACAACCAGTGGTTAAAATCAACGGAGCTTCGAGCTCACGAGGCCCAATTTTAAGGGGCAAAGGGCGCGAAACTGGATTGCTAACGGGGGCGCCAGAGAATCCAACAGATACATTTGTTAAGCCAGACAAAGGTGCGCCAGGGAGTTTCGAATGCATGATAGAACTTTTCGCTGCACCAGTGTCCAACAGAAAAGGCTCAACGACGCCCGATGTAGCAACTGCGACGTAAGGCCCTCTCTGATCAACCGGAACTGATACCACTCCCTCTCCTTGTCTTCGGCTGTCCTAGTAATTACTATCGTCAGTTCCCTGATCGACGTAATAATCGTCTACATTGTACTGCGCAGATCGTCCTTGCGATGATCCACGTTGGTCGAAACAGTTATTAGAATTTGACGAGTTATCAGAACAGTCGTTCTGAGCACCACGACCTCTACCACGTGATGCGTTCTGTGAACCACCACGACCTCCTCTAGACGAATTACCACCACTACGGTCATTCAAAGCAGGACAATCAAATTTAATGTGTCCCTCCTGTCTATAATAAGCACATTGGTTGTACCCCAACGAAGATCTCTGAAAAGATGAATCATTACGCGGCTGCGATCGATTTGATTGCGACTGCGATCTATTCTGCTGAGGCGCATTCTGATTAGAACGCGGCGGATATGCTTGTTGTAACAACACTTTAGTTTTCAGTTCTTTCGTCTTTTTATCGGCACGGTCATTTTCCTCTTTTTCTCTATTTTCGTAATATTGTGCCGTAGCCAATATCTGAGCTGAGGTAGAAACGGCCCATGCACTTTCTGAATTCTTCAATTTATTGCACAAGTCGGGCAATAAGTTCGATACAAATTTATCCACAAACAACCTCTGTCCACCCTCAGTACCCATATCCTGCCCACTATGATCGACGAATGTTTCCTCGAACCTCGTAAAGAAGTCTGAAACACTCTCATCTTTCTTCTGCTTACAGGCTGACAACTTGTCCCAATTTACCCTCATAGCTGGCATAAGCGTTTTCATTAACGTAATGATTCGCTGGGGAAGAAGTTCAATCAACTGGTCGGGTTTAGTAGCAGCCACTTGTCCAGCGTCTGCCGCTGTAATGGCAGCCCAATCACCACCTAATTCATTCGCGTGATCTTGGTGACGAATCTTGGCCCATACCGGTTGCGGTACGACATTGCCAAACAACATGTCGATATCGGCCAGATTCATTATCGTAGCGTCTACGAGCTGCGATAATTCTTTGTAATACCCCGCAGGATTTTTGCGAGGATCAGGCAAAGTTTGTTTTACCTGAAGCACTTCCGATCGTTTCCAAGGGAGGTGTATCCACACTCTCTGGAAATGTGCTGGTATTGGAGCATTAGCATTGGTATTATCAGCGGGTACCCAAACTGGCGGAACTTCTCGCATAGGATATTGGCCAGACCCATCTCGTTGTTCAATGTCCTCAACGAACAATGCATGAGGAATAGGAGCGGGACGAAGAGATAGCAACCGTTCAATAGCACGTCGGACATTAGTATCGACTATCAGTCCAGTTGCGAACTGAAGCCGAAGATTAGACAGGGCGGTCAGCACCTCGTCAGGCGCAACAGCCGCTATCTGATCATGTAAGAACTTGCACATTTCATCAAACACATATCTCTGAGTAGGTATGTTGAATTGATCAAACGTTTCGAGGACAACACGAGGTGGATTTCTGACAGGGTTTATCATCCAACCCATCGCCATATTGTATAGCGCAACACGTTCTCTATTACCAGGAAGCTGGCTACGTCTCTGTGGACCATCAGAACCTGCAGACCCGAAAACAGGTCCGAGCGACTGAAAGAAGCTAGCCGCAATGGGAGAACTACGGTTACAAGTAGAGGGACAGGAGTAAGACACAGGACTAACAAGAGAAGGAGTAGAGACGTTAGCAGCAACAGGGGTTAACAACACAGGAGCAGTAGCGTGAGTAGGAGTATGTGGAAGCGGAGGAGCAGTAGGAATAGACACAGGCACAGGAGCAGGAACAGTCGGAAGAGCGGGTGCAGGTTGAGGAACTGGTGGAACAGGTACGGCAGGGACCACAGGAGCTGCGGTACCCTGTACGTACGGAGGTGGCGACTTCATAAGATAGGACATTAAAGAATCCTCAACTGCCTCTTCCTTCTTATCCGACTCCGTAGACAAAACAGGATAGCATTTGTCTATGGACATACGCTGTAATCTCTCAAACACTTCCTTATCCTTATCCTCCTTATCACGCTGAAACTGCTCAGCTTTCTTCACTATAGTAGCAACAGTATCTCGCTGACTACGTTTATTTTGTCTGATCTCTTTCTGTCGGGCTTCTTTGCGCCAGAACCGAAAGGCATCAAACATGGCCGGCCTTGATTTACGTTCGAACAACTTTATTTCCAAATTATCTAAGATCGACGCTTCGAAGCTACCGTGAGGTGGCCAACGAAGATCGCCGTCTTTCTTTGTATATTTGATCCAATAATCGTTAAAAGCAATCGGGCCTAGCCCATGTTTGCTATATAGGTCATAAGTAGGAGTTCCAACCGGAGGTATCGGACACGAGTCCTCCAGCAGGGAATCCGCACCACAAGGTCTAAAGCAACTGAACAAAGTACTGCGACCAGGCATCTTGCACACTAGCCGAGTTTCACAAACTTCAAGGGTTACGGGATTTACCAAGTCCCAGCAAGAACAAAACCCTCGGTCTTTGGCGGCTGCAGTCGTCAAACAAATACAACAACAACAAAGTACGCTAGCAAAGTGTCACCGACAAAAACACTCACACAGCGTGTACAACAAAGACACCCGCTAAAGTGTCTACAACAAAAACACTCGCTAAAGTGTTTACAACAAAGAACTCTGGGAGCGACCCACAAATACTTAACTCAAAGATCAATGGCGTCCTCAGGAAGGCCCGTCTAATCGTCTCGCTATACCAAGGTCTACGCCAGGCGCCAAAACAGGTCTACAGTCAGGGTAGCAGTCCGTCGCAGCCGTTAGGAGGCGGGAATCTTCGCGGGAAAAGTCTTCGGGCCACTTATTTCGACAACAGGATCGATGAAGCGGGGTGCACCTTCCCTCGGAGATTTCACACGAAGTTCCTCACGATCGTCAGGCTTGGACCGGTACCACTGATGCAGCCCCACGTTGGGCGCCAACTGAAGGACTGGGTTCTTTGGACCCAGCGGTGCCAGGGCACAACACCTGAAACCTTCGTGGGTAACCTGCTCCGGCGTACAAGTCACAGAGACACGGGACACTTCCTTCGGCGTCAAAGAGTCAAGGTTTATTTACTGCAGGGAACACAGAAGTCACAAGAAGTACATCGAGTGTAGTTCGGGGAGACTGCTTCAAATTGTATTTGTGGATCGCTCCTTTTATACAGTTTCTACCCATAGGATAACATGATACACAATAGTTTACAACCTGGTTCCCACAAGTCGCTCTCAGAGGGGTCGCTTAGATCACTTTGAAACACACAAGATCCGGAACATAAGTGCGGAAACATTTGGCGGTTCCCAACTGTAAAAACCCATCTTCCCACCATTAGCAAATTCCAATCAGCAGTAAAGTAGATCGAAACAGGAACGAAGACAGGTGCAGAGGAAGACGGAAACAGTGGGGAGATCGGAAAGGGTGTAAAAGGGGAGTGTCGAGAAGCACGAGATACAGGCATCAAAGGGACGTGCCTAATGAGATGCACGGCTGAGACAATAAGCCCGTGCGGCAAGATGAGCCTCGAGCGGCGCCATCTGCCTTACAGTAGCATCCCCCTCGTCATAAAGACACTTTCAAAGAACATGTGTCTTCCGCAAATATCTTGGGAGTCCCAGGGTCGCGACGCGGACAGCGTCCGTTCGCTGGCTACTTGAGGGCAAGAGACAAAATGGATGCCGTATCTAAGATGGAACCCGTGGGTACAGATGACAAACCCACATAACAAACGAACGGTTTAAGTTAGCACAGCGAAACTGCGCACACTTGCTAAACTCGTCATTTGCGGTTCATAGATACTAGACTCGACCATATTCGTGTGAGTCGAAAACACCACTTACAATTGTCACGGAACCTCAATGGGCCTCAACAGGGGAAGATGATATATAACCAGCCTGTCGCGAAAATTAGAATAAACGGGGCTAGCTTCCTCCCTATTCGAATTACTAGGGAAGCAAGGCAGGGTTTCCTATTGGTATCCACACTATTTGCTTTAGCCATGGAATTCCTGGTGGCTTGGCTCCATCAACATCACTCAGAAAGGGGACATCATGTCATGGCTCTGCACTCTGTGGTGTCACTTTACGCTGATGGCGTGATGCTGTATACCTGTGATCTCATTTGTTATCAAAAAGTCAATGTTCAGTTGCTAATCAAGTATCACTATTAATTGGACGTAGTCATTTATATTTCCCTTCACAAATGCACTCTGGAGTACCTTGTTGAATGGTGCACTACCTCAGTGACAGACCTTGGGATATGTGTGAGCAGGGATATAGAGACCCTGGGGCAGATTTACAATCATCTTGAGAGACTTTTGTGTCATTTTTAACACTGGAAAAATGACACAAAAGTGGTGCAACAGGCTTGTAAATCTGCCCACCTGTGTTGTGAAAACGATGGCTAAGCCATTGATACACTAGAAGAACAAATATTTTTGTGGATAAAATTGCCATCGCCACTAACAGGTATAATAGCAGCACACTTTGAGCTCTATTATCTCTGTCCACAATGCACCAATGCATTATTGGCACCACCCTGCCCCATTTCACAAGCATGCTGCAATTGAGGCCGGTGTGGCCTGTCCCTATCCTCTTGAGACAAACATTTAAAACTCAGAGAGGTTCCCTTCTCAGGAAATAAACACAGTACAATGCACAGGCCGGGCTTGGGACAAAATCCAAGCTAGGGCGCAATTAGCATAGATATCTGCCACTACATCTCAATAGGACAAAATAATCCTTTGTTTTCACTCGGCTCTGAACAAAAGGCTTGCACTAATTTACCATGTGTACAATCGAACAAGTTTACTGATATGTATCCGGAGAACAAATTCCTTTATTAAAAAAATATTTGAGCTGTTGAGAGCCACACCCCACTGACATCTTCTTGCTTTCGCTATATAAAACCTGCCCAGACTTAGTAATAGCACCTTCCCTAATTACGATAATTGAGCTGTCTGCTCATACTATAGTTCCTTATGGGCTTTCAGTGAACTAACTTTTATAAATGTAATCATGTGTATGCTTTGATGTTGCTTCTACTTAATCAGTCATGTGTAATGATTCTTTTATTTCCCCATACTGTACCTGGCGTTACTGTTTGTTACATTGGTTTCATTAATAGAATCCAATAAATAGTGATAAAAAAGATATGAACTTGCAGCCTGTGTCTGTCAGTTCAACCAGTTCCACAAGCTCTCATTGGCTGATTTTACAGGTATTTTAACAGGTATCACAGCACCAAACTTTGAGCTCTATTATCTCTGTCCACAATGCACCAATACATTATTGGCACCACCCTACCCCCTTTCACCAGCATTCTGCATTGGAGGCCGATGTGGCCTGTCCCTATCCTCTTGAGACAAACATTTAAAACTCAGAGAGGTTCCCTTCTCAGGAAATAAAATCAGTACAATGCACAGGCCGGGCTTGGGACAAAATCCAAGCTAAGGCACAATTGGCATACATATATGCACCGACATCTCATTAGGACTAAATCCTTTGTTTTCACTCGCCTCTGAACACTGAACAAAAGGCTTGCCCTAATTTACCATGTGTACAATCGAACAAGTTTACTGATATGTATCCGGAGAACAAATTCCTTACTCTAAAAAATATTCGAGCTGTGAGAGCCACCCCCCTTGATATCTTCTTGCTTTCGCCTCTCAATAAAACCTGTACAGACTTATTAATAGCACCTTCCCTAATTACGATAATGGATAATGGATGTGTAATGATTCTTTTACTTCCCCATACTGTACCTGGCGTTACTGTTGGTTACATTGGTTTTATCAATAGAATCCAATAAATAGTGATAAAAAACTTGCAGCCTGTGTCTGTCAGTTCAACCAGTTCCACAAGCTCTCATTGGCTGATTTTACAGGTCTTTCGGAAGTTTGGCCAGGACGCAACTCACAACAGTGCAGATTAGGAAAGTGGTGATTAAAAGGGTGAGGCCTCGTTATCAGCTGAATTTTAAGGAAGTAGTACTTTTAGGTTTAACAGAAGAGTGGGTCTTGCAAGACAAGTTTGTGACCTCGGGGAAACGTTCAGATAGGCTTTGGGGAAGTAAGTAAGTTCAGCCAGTCTTACAAGATACTAATAAACGTGAATCATCCATAATGTAAAGCACCAATTATGTCAAAAGTTCAAAGCTAGTCCTGTTTTATTGTTGATCCATTACTATTCTTGTAGTGTGTGATCAGCGTCAGCTAAAAACATCAATTTTGTAGCAGAATGCCACTTGCTGGCTGTTTAATAATCACCTGAAGTCCATTGATAATGTATGAGATACTCCTTTAAATAGGAGCCAAGCTTTTGGGATATTTGTAACCAAAGTCAACCGGTGATCACTGTTTCGCCTTTGAATAAATGCTTTAATATATTTCTTTATTTGGTTTATTCATTATAGAACAATATGCATTCAGTGTTAAATATTCAAATACATTTTAAAAAAACAAGAACATCTCAAACCATCGGCTCTCATTACATCATCAACCCCAACCTATTTCTTAATTCTCATTTATTTGTGCCATCCTTGTCAGATGTATAGATGTTGGCTTATTGAGAGCTTAAACCCATCAGTGATGGAAGAGGTGTTTTCAGTTATAAGCCACACTTATTGCCATTGCCAAAGCTTGTTAGTGCCATTTTATATGTCATATATAAACAATTAGAATAGCCACGTAAGTTCTTAAGTCCTATCCCCTCGAAATACTTCTCCTTCTAAATTATTTGCAGAAGAGAATAATGACTATCAGGCAGATGCATCAAAGAAAATACCGGGAGCAAACGGGCAGATTCTCAGAATCTGGCTGTTTGCTCCGGGTATTTTTGCATTTGGGATGCATCATCCCAAATGCAGAAATCGCAATTTAAGGAATCTCTAAATAGCGATTCCTTAAATTGCTCTTGCATTTAAGGAATCCCAAAATGAGATTCCTTAAATGCAATGCATGAAACCCCAAAAAATAGCGATTTCGCTAATAGGGGGAGCAAATTACCATGAAGTTGAACTTCGTGGTAATTTGCTAAAACTTTGAAAAATGCACTTTTGTGCATTTTTCAAAGTTACATGTTGCGCACACACATGCCCTTAGGGTATGTGTGTGTGTAGCATTTGTGCACAGGCCCATTTCAGGGGTGCAACAGGGTGTCCTTTGGACACCCTGGCACCCTTGAAATAGCGGAACATTAGCGATTCCTTATTAGCGATGAGCTATTACTGAATCGCAAATAAGGAATCTGTAGGAATCGCTAATAACATTGCGATTCCTACATGCACCCCGTTTTGCAAATCTTTTATAGCGATTCCTTAAAATTCGCTATTAAGGACTCGCAAAACATACCTTTGATGCATCTGCCAGATAGTGTATTGAGGAAATGGTGATGGGCTCAATCCAATTTTCTTATTCCAGGGTAAGTACAAAAGCTACGGCCACTAAACACGCTGTGCAGACACTGAGATAAAACAAGACACAGCCAACACAACAAAACCAACCCCAAAACCAACCCAGAATACCACAGGCCAGGGTCTCCAGTGGAAAAAACAGAGACCCTTCTCACCACAGAAAGTCCCGATACAATGCAGTCAACGATAGGCATTAGTCATGTCCTGCTTCCAATGGGACTGCAGGAGGAAACCCAGCTCCACATAGCATTGAACAAACAGGGAACTAATGTCACACAGGGTATTGACACATTTCTTAATGAATAACATTTCAGCAAGGTAAGAGGAACAGGTAGGAAATAGGCACTTAGAAGAGTGAAATTCTGCAGTATTTCACCAAAGCAGATATCTAATTTTTGAAATGTAGTCCTAAAAACCCACATCTGTTCTCTAGAATTGTAGATTTTAAAATACAAACTTTCAAGTAGGATGGTTGAAAATTATGAATCTTGATAAATTACAGAATTTTCGAAACATGAATGAAAAATGTTGTTTCTGTTAAAGAAATGTTACAACAGTAGACTTCTATGAATTGCGAAAAATGCCAACAGGTTTTTATCCATCGTTTTGGGGAGACCTAACGACCCCAACTCCAAAAGACATCAACCATTCTGTTATGGGAACACATTGGTCTCAGATGAAAGGTCTCATTTGAGAAGAGCTTGTGGATGAGGTAGTCACTTTTGCACACCAGGTTCAGCTCTGTTCTACAGAAAGAAAGGTATGAAAGATATGCAGTGCGAAGGAGGTCTAATCAATGGAGTGGCAATTTTCCACTGTGCTACCTTTGTATGGCCCAGGGTGAAACCAGAGATTGTCTATGTGTACCCCCTTAAAACCACTCTCGTTCAGACCACTGTCTGTCTCCTGGACAGAAATTTGTTCATTTACACTCCTATATGTATATTTATGTAGGGTGTTTCTATAGCGTGAACCTAGTCAAAATGCAGTGCAGCACTGTACAGGGTCAAAGGCAAGCATGAATTCAACGAGTGATAGGATAGGGAGCTAGGTTGAGGATACTTAATGCATTGTGATATAGTGTTATTTAAAGAGATGAGTTTTCAATTATTTCCTGAATTGGCGAAGCACTGGAGCAGGCCTGGTTGATACAGTGATGTTGTTACTTATCCTGGGTGCTATGATGGAAAAGGTATGCTACCTTGCTTTCTTATTGAGACTTCTAAGTCTGCAGTCGTCTAATAATGTCATGCTGCAGGGGTGCTGGGACCTACCAGAGACAGTATGCTTGCCTGGAAGGTAAAGAGGGATGCTGAATGTGATGTCTTTGTAAATGATGCAGCTGGTTTTGAAGATGGTGTAGGCTGGCAAGAGGAGCCAATGGTGTTCAGTCCGGATGGAGATAATCTGATGATATTTTCTCAGGTCTTGGATAAGATGTGCTTTGGCATATAGGGCGCCCTAAGAAGTGCCAGGGTGGAGTCTAGGAGGCCAAGAAGCAGGGTGTTACTATCATCCAGATGGTGGAGTACTAGATCTTGAACAGCAGTTCTGAAATCACTTCTTGGAAGAAACTATTTCCCTTTCTTTAGAAGCCAGACTTGGTACCTAGCTGTCTTTGTTTTTTGGCAATCTGTTTCATGAAATTAAAGTACAAGTTAATGTCCAGGGTGAATCCCGGTAGAGTGACATTCAATGAAGGGTGGGGATAGAAGTCTTCAAGGTTCATGTCAGTGAGCAAGGTATTTACTGTTTCTTGTTTGTAGTTTTCGGTAAATAAAAGAAATTCTGTCTTGGTTGGTTTGACCTTTAAAAAGGCGCTGTACATCCAAGTCTGGATGTGATGTAGAGGTGACTATCAAATAGAGTTCTAGCTCCAAGCAAGTTGGATTATAGAGAAATGTATGGGTACCATGAAGAGTGCAGAAGAGCAAGCTGAAACTCAACGAACCTCAGTAGCCTCTACACTATGCGAGGTAATGAGGACTTGTCACACATGCACTCACAGAGCAAAAGACAGATGCTCAACAAATGTGATGTTCAGGAAGATGTTAGAAAGATGAATTCAGTTATGAGCCCTTCCTGCCAGAGGATGCACTCTCAGAAATTGAAAGAAAAAGACACACAATTGATGGACGGAATGCACAACAAATCAAAACATTCACCCCAGTTAAGAGATCTGGGTTAAACCATCATTCGTTTGCTCACCATGCCACCCCAATTTAGACCTGGCCATATGCAAATCAGTCTTGACTCTGTGCCTCTTGGGAACAGTCCAGCCCGAACTGCCAAGCCAGGTACTTCCTGGACTGGAAACAAGCAGCCTAGGACCTGTTTCAGGGTTTCACCCCTCTTCAGCCAGGATAGCTTGATTTCAGTGGCACAGTGAGCCCAGGACTCATGTCTGGGCATACCTGATGTACCACTCGAGTCAAGCTATCCTGGCTGATGAGGGCTGAAAACCCAAAACCAGTGCTAGGATGCTTGTTTCCAGTCCAGGGAGGACCTGGCCTGGCGGTTCGGGCTGGACTGTTCCCATCGGGCGCAGGGTCAAGACTGATTTGCATGTGGCTGGGTCCAAACTGGAATGGCATGGTGAGCAAAAAACTATGGATATATGTCCAGATCTCTGTACTGGGGTGAATGTATGCGGTACAAAAGGGGGTGGTGATGGACGGAGCATCTGAATCAATCAAACACTCACACCCAGTCAAAAGATCTTGGTTTAATCCATCACCGTTCTTTAGCCCACTCTGCCACCCCAGTTCAGACATGGCTATATGCAAATCAGTCTGACCCTGTGCCTCATGGGAACAGTCCAGCCCGAACTGCCAAGCCATGTCTTCCCTTGACCAGAAACAAGCTTCCGAGGACCGGTTTCTGGCATTCCAGCCGTATTCAGCCCGGCTTGCTTGAATCCAGTGGCAAAGTGAGCAGGGGACTCACGTCTGAGCATACCCTGCAACACTTATGGCAGCCAAAAGCGGTACAAAAGGGGGTGGTGATGGACGGAGCATCTGAATCAATCAAACACTCACACCCAGTCAAAAGATCTGGGTTTAATCCATCACTGTTCTTTAGCCCACTCTGCCACCCCAGTTCAGACATCGCTATATGCAAATCAGTCTGACCCTGTGCCTCATGGGAACAGTCCAGCCCGAACTGCCTAGCCATGTCTTCCCTGGACCGGAAACAAGCTTCCGAGGACCGGTTTCTGGCATTCCAGCCATCTTCATCCCGGCTTGCTTGAATCCAGTGGAAAAGGGAGCAAGGGACTCACGTCTGAGCATACCCTGTTACACTTATGGCGGCCAAAAGCGGTACAAAAGGGGGTGGTGATGGACTGAGCATCTGAATCAATCAAACACTCACACCCAGTCAAAAGATCTGGGTTTAATCCATCACCGTTCTTTAGCCCACTCTGCCACCCCAGTTCAGACTTGGCTATATGCAAATCAGTCTGACCCTGTGCCTCATGGGAACAGTCCAGCCCGAACTGCTAAGCCATGTCTTCCCTGGACCGGAAACAAGCTTCCGAGGACCGGTTTCTGGCATTCCAGCCGTCTTCAGCCCGGCTTGCTTGAATCCAGTGGCAAAGTGAGCAAGGGACTCACGTCTGAGCATACCCTGCCACACTTATGGCAGCCAAAAGCGGTCCAAAAGGGGGTGGTGATGGACTGAGCATCTGAATCAATCAAACACTCACACCCAGTCAAAATATCTGGGTTTAATCCATCACCGTTCTTTAGCCCACTCTGCCACCCCAGTTCAGACTTGGCTATATGCAAATCAGTCTGACCCTGTGCCTCATGGGAACAGTCCAGCCCGAACTGCTAAGCCATGTCTTCCCTGGACCGGAAACAAGCTTCCGAGGACCGGTTTCTGGCATTCCAGCCGTCTTCAGCCCGGCTTGCTTGAATCCAGTGGCAAAGTGAGCAAGGGACTCACGTCTGAGCATACCCTGCCACACTTATGGCGGCCAAAAGCAGTACAAAAGGGGGTGGTGATGGACGGAGCATCTGAATCAATCAAACACTCACACCCAGTCAAAAGATCTCACCACCCCGGTCCAGGGAAGACATGGCTTGGCAGTTCGGACTGATTTGCATATAGCCATGTCTGAACTGAGATGGCAGAGTGGGCTAAAGAACGGTGATGGATTAAACCCAGATCTTTTGACTGGGTGTGAGGTTTTGATTGATTCAGATGCTCTGTCCATCACCACCCCCTTTTGTACCGCTTTTGGCTGCCATAAATGTGGCGGGGTATGCTCAGACGTGAGTCCCTTGCTAACTTTGCCACTGGATTCAAGCAAGCCGGGCTGAAGACGGCTGGAATGCCAGAAACCGGTCCTCGGAAGCTTGTTTCCGGTCCAGGGAAGACATGGCTTGGCAGTTCGGGCTGGACTGTTCCCATGAGGCACAGGGTCAGACTGATTTGCATATAGCCATGTCTGAACTGGGGTGGCAGAGTGGGCTAAAGAACGGTGATGGATTAAATCCAGATCTTTTGACTGGGTGTGAGTGTTTGATTGATTCAGATGCTCCGTCCATCACCACCCCCTTTTGTACCTACCTGGGGTGAATGTATGACATTGTTCTTCATTCTGTCCATCAATTGTTCTTTTTGCATTTGTCACCTCGAATGGGATAGGTATGCTCAGATGTGATTGTAGTAGAGAGCTCTTCTCGACAGTAAAAAAGTTATCTAAGATAACTTCTAACAACAATATACCCAGTAGTACAGATTTCTGTAACTCCCTTGGTCAATTCTTTACCGATAAAGTGACATCTATATACGAGTCGTTCAATTCACACACTTTCCAATTAGTAACTTCAGAGAATATCTTTTCTGGGAACACATCTCCTACTGATGAATCACCAGAATCAGGGTTCAAGTTCCACCCCCCAGTACTAGAACAGGTCTTTCAGGCAGGCCTGTCTACAAAATCCGGGGCCCTCGGGGACCCTTGTCCACCGAAAATCCTACATCTTTTTCCTGAGCTGCTCAGTGAGCAGTTGACTAAACTCACAGAGCATATAATTACCTCTGGGATCTACCCAACCCTATGGAAAGCTACTTTGGTTCTTCCACTACTAAAAAAACCCAATCTAGATCCACTAGATCTGGGAAGCTATAGACCCATAGCCAGGATCCCGTTTGGCGCAAAGGTTCTTGAAAAACTGCTGAATAAACAACTGGTGCCGTTTGTTAAGGAGGCAGACATCTTAGACCCATCTCAGTACGGGTTCCGAGAGGGACATGGTACTGAGACCGCACTGCTGATGGCGGTGGGAGAACTCAGGAGTGTGTTGGATGCCGGAGGGAAGGCCGCCTTGATCCTGTTGGATCTTTTTTTTGGCCTTCGATACGGTAAACCATGGCACACTCCTGGACCGGCTGACAGCAGTAGGGGTCCATAGAGATGCAAGAACTTTGTTGGCGTCATTTCTTAGAGACCGGTCCTTTACGGTGGAGACGGGGAACGCTAAATCCAAACCTTTCAACTCCCCATGTGGGGTCCCGCAAAGGTCCTCACTGAGCCCGACCCTTTTTAACATCTTCATGACTCCCTTGGCGGTGCTGGCTGAGTCTTTTGGGGCCCAGATCATATCATACGCTGATGACACCCAGCTTCTCTTCACCTGTAGAAAGGGTGCTGAGTTTGACAGAGAGGGCATCCGCGGCTGCCTTGGGGCTGTTTTCGACTGGTTTCAGCGAAACAGCCTCAAGTGCAACCCTGACAAATCGGAGGTGCTTTTCTTCGGGTGTCAGACTGACCCGTCATGGCAGGACTGGTGGCCTATTAATATGTTTCCTCCCTCATTTTCCTCCTTGGTTGCTAAGAACCTTGGGGTTAAAATTGATAATAGTTTATCACTGAAGACCCAGATTATTGGCTTAACTGGTACCTGTTTTGGTCTTCTTAAAATGCTGCGCAAGTTTCTCCCTTTGCTCCCTCTGGTCCATAGGAAGACGACGGTTCAGGCCTTAATCTGCTCCAGGCTCGATTACTCAAATGTTTTATATTTGGGTCTTCCGGACTACCTATTGCAAAAACTACAAGTGGTCCAAAATTCAGCGGCAAGGGCCATTTTTGGCCTCCCCCGCCATGCTAGAGCCTCAGACTTGTTACTCTCCCTTCACTGGCTTCCTGTCAGAAAGCGGATTGTTTTTAAGGCACTGACATTGGCACATAAGGCACTCCATGCTGTTGGTGCTAAGTACATTCGGAAACGTCTGACCTTCTACAAGCCGACAAGATCCCTCAGATCAGAATCCCTAGGACTGGCAAAGGTCCCAACTATTAAGAAAGCTAGGGTAGGGGGACGCTCTTTCAAACATCTTGCTCCCAAGTTGTGGAACACCCTCCCCCTGGCACTCCGTGGTACTTCGAACCTGCTGGCCTTTAGAAAAGGTTTGAAAACTTGGCTTTATAGTCAATGATAGGTCTACTTCCTTTTCATTTTTCCCTTCTGTTTCAGCTATGGGTCAGAAAGCGCCGGGACACTCCTAGGAGTAGCCGAGCGCTATATAAGACACCCATAACATTAACATTAACATTTAACCTATATGTCTCACCATTAGCTGAAGTTATCAGGGAATGTGGTTTCCTTCCAGTATCATACGCCGATGACACTCAAATCGTGTCCCAATTTCCAAAGACACTTTAGGCACAGCTGATAGGTTCAGAAACTGTATGAAGCAGGTTAGCCTCTGGATGGAAAGAAATTGTCTTAAACTTAACGGAGACAAAAGTGAAGTCATGATACTAGGGAGTAACACTGAAATTTGGTCTCCAAATTGGGGGCCCTCCAACCTTAGTAATTGCCCCTCGCAAGTCGCAAAAGTAAAAAATTTGGGGATGTTGATAGACAATAAACTTACTTTCAAAGCCCAAGTCAATAAATTATCATCAACACTATGGTATACACTGAAAATGATTAGGAAACTAATACCCTATATCCCTCTGGATTCAAGGAAAACAGTGGTTACCACAATAGCCTTATCGAGACTTGACTATGGGAATGCCTTGTTTGCCGGTATGCAGACCCAACATTTGGCGAAACTGCAACACCTGCAAAATTCAGCAGCTAGGCTGCTACTAAACATCCCCAAATCTGAACGCATGTCTCATCACCTGAAATCTCTACACTGGCTCCCCATAGCGAAAAGGATTATATTTAAATCACTATGCCTAACATTTAAGGCGCTACAAGGCTCTGGATCTCTCTTACTCAGAACACACCTGAAACCGTATGTTCCAACAAGAAAATTACGCTCATCCCAAGCCAAACTAATTCAGGTTCCCCGCTTCAAACAAGTGAGGTGGGGTGGCAGAAGTTTCTTGCTGCATGCTGCTAAGAACTGGAATCGACTCCCCCAGATCATTAAAAATTCTACCTCCTTGCTGTCTTGTAGAAAACCGACAAAAACCTGGCTTTTTAACTTACAATAATCCATGCCTACATTAGCACCGCTCACGTGTCCTCTGATTAGCGCTAAGACGCCCACGGGCATATGCGCGCTTTATAAAACTACAAATCAAATCAATCAATCAAATCATGTGAGTCCCGTACTCTTCATGCCACTGGAGTCAAGCTATTCTGGCTGATGAGGGCTAAAAGCCCGAAACCGGTCCTAGGATGCTTGTTTCCAGTCCAGGGAGGACCTAGCCTGGCAGTTCGGGCTGGACTGTTCCCATTGGGAGCAGGGTCAAGACTGATTTGCATATGGCTGGGTCCAAACTGGAATGGCATGGTGAGCAAAAAACAATGGATTTAGGCCCAGATCTCTCTACTGGGGTGAATGTATGACATTGTTCTGCATTCTGTCCATCAATTGTTCTTTTTGCACTCTCAGAAATTGAGACTGAAGATGCAATGAGAAGATGAAGGCACAGGCCATCAGGGAAACAGCCATAAAAAGCAACATGGTGGTAGCAGACTGGGTATATGTAATAATTGAAGTCCAGGCATTGGCAGCGAGTATTGAAGTATATTTTATTAAGTTTCTAGGAATGTGGACCTCATCCACAAGACAGACCACAAGAGCGCTCCGTGAAGCAGCTGCTGAAGTCCCAATCTTCAGTTGCAGTATGACCCGTGCCACAAGCTCCTAGGTTACAGAACCACTTATGAGGATGGTTCTATAACCTAGGATTCCACATCACCTCCCCACTTATAATAAACAAAAACAGGTGAAGGAAACAAAAAAAAAGTAAACATTAAACACAATCATGAAAATTAACTGGTTTACATTTTTCACGTTTAGGTCTGAACACAATATTATCAGACACCCTTTTTTGTCGTCAAAGGAGCTGAATCAGATCTCAGCTTTGCATTGGAAGACAAAGGAACTGATTCCTGCTCGGAAGAGCATTTTGAAACTCTGCTCAAGTTCTAAATCTTATTGTCATCAGTTTTAACAGCATTTTAAATAATTTCTGAACACGACAAGGCTTACTGAATTTTGAACACTTTACCCCTTTTTTGGGGGATTTTATTCTCACCCAATCTCCTATACTGACCCTAGTCTCTTTTACCGCTTTCCCTATGTCATACACAGTCTTAGACTTTAACTTCTTTTGTTCCTCCTTGGCTTTCCAGCCTGTGGGCACACACATTTCCTCATCAACCTTCAATCTTTTATCTATGAGCCAACCAGGTCTGTTCTCACAACAAGGCAACCTCCCCTTAAACAAACAGAAAAGTGAGACCCCTGTACTAGAGTGAGGAGTCAACCTGTACTCTTTCACCTTCTTTCTCAACCCTTCAAACCAGTTTGACTCACAAGTAAAAGACAACTGCGGACTCTGCTTTAATAAACTAGTGTAGCCTTCTTATTCTGCACACCTCTCTCCCTAAGAAACTCTTCAACTTGCCTAGAGGTGAATTGCACCCCATTATCTGTAAGGAGCCGGGAGGGAAAACCCTCTCTCTCAAACAATTCCTCTAAAAATGTTATCACATCACCAGACTCAATTGAATTCACAACTGTAGTGAAGGGCTCAAGAGGCTTCTTTATGCAATAAGCTTGAAGTTTATTCCAATTAAAGATAGCACCCACAACCAGATGCTTCCGCTGCGCACCAGGACACCAGACAACTGACTTACGTTGTCATAACCCTGGAACGCATCGAGCAGCGTCCAATCGTGGAACCTTGTTTGAACATATACAGTAATGACATGAAGTATCCTCGCGCTGGGGTGCAGCGCGAGGATGAAGTAATAACATCACAGTATAACTTCCCCCTCTTCACAAGGAAGAAGAGCAAAAACCTAAAGAAATAAAAACAATTTGATGTGTAACAAGAATTAATATATAAGAAGTAAAACAAGTAAAATACAATAACAATAAATGAAATATCAGCTCATGATAATACTTAATCATTCAATTTGGAAGGTAATTTTTTGGAACAAACTCCTAATTCCGGTGGTAAGGAATAGGTGTCAGCATTGGTCACATCAGTGTTAGAAGTGGATGGACTAGATGAGTTGGAAAGTGTAACTGGAACGCAGGATGTGGAAGAACTTTCAATACCGGATGTAGGGGTTTTTAACCAAAAAGACCAGTCACAATGTTCAAACTCCTTTTTGGTCAAATTAAGTAAGGAGCGGGCCTGTGAAGCAGAAAGATGTACCAGAGATCTTTTTTTCCACCATCAATTAACAGCAAGTAAGGCTGAACTTCTGCTGACACCGGTGGGTGACTTGTACCGGAGGGAAAAATTTCGACAACCCCTTATGTGATATCCTCCGATATGGGGAGGATCCCTCTTGAGCCACCCACCCGCTCTTCTCATGTTCTGTTGGTTCGCTCCACTGTGACGGTCATTATAATGTCACAGTGGTCAACGTTCCAAGGCGAACTCCCTGCGAGGAGGAGCGTTTAGAGCGAGGTGCAGATGACAACTGTGGCTGGAGTTCCTACTATGTATATCTTGGAATAAAACCTTCTGAGTTCCACCTTTTCAGTGTCTCCTTGTTCCTGCTTTTACATTGGCGACGAGTGACGGGACAAGTACACCAGAAGTACATGGGAAAGGGGCTCCAACACGAAGCATCCTGAAGTGTGACCGAAGGGAACCATAAGTAATACAAGGAACAGTTTCCGACTGCAAGGAAAGTGTTCACAGTTAAGGAGCAGCATGGTTTGATCCAATTGTTATTCCTGAGCAGCCAGAGGTCAAGGAGACGTGTCTTTCACCCGGCCGGGTGAACCTTTTCACAGACACTTCGCCAGTTTTGCGAGTGGTGTGGTGAACCCTGGGAGGAGTTTGAGCACTGTTTGGGATGGAGAAATGTAGGTGTCATTAAACCTCAATGTTGATGAGGTGCCGACACTTCGAGCATTTAGTGTGCCTGTTGGGGAAACTCATTGCGATGTTTAATGCTAAGTACGCTGACTGGCACAGCTGGTGTCAGTTGTGGGGAGTGCCGCCTCTAGAATCCCCCCAGGCAACAGTTCTTCTGTCAGGTGTGTGGCACGCCTGTTAAAAGAGAATACAGTCCTTGAGGAGACTGTTTTCAACGTTCCACAGAACCACCGGTCACGCTGACTGGCACAGCTCCAAAAATAGGGAAGATTTTGGAGCACTCTCTGTCCAGAAGGATTTGAATTGCGGCCTGTCACGCTGATAGGCACAGCGTTTCCTCCCAGCATTTGTTTGTCGTCTATTTCCTCACAGGCATCTCCCGCCCGGTTAAGAAAAGATGCTGGGATTATGCCAGGAATAGTAATTTGTGGCATATATACATAAGGAAAAACGTGATTACAAAGAGAGTCAGCGATCCAGGAGGGTAATCCAGGAGAAGGACAGTTCTATTCCTTTCTTACACACTACAAAAAAAGGAAATAAGACGTACATTTTGCACACGACAAGAGAATTGTGAGGATAACTGTTTGGCTCGGGCTGAATCAGATTCTCAAGGACATACTGCCACTTAGGGCCCGATGTAGGTAGGGCGTTACCGATCGGTAACGGCCGAAAATACCGATTTTTGGCCCTTACCGATCGGTAAACAGCCATCGAGATGTAGGGAACAAAAAACATAAAGAATCGGAGTGAAAACCGAATCGGAATGAGTACCGAATGGGAAAGAATCCGATACGTACATACCGAAAATCGGATATGTAACGAATCGGAAAAACACCAAATCGGATGCAAACACCGAATCGGTCCATGTACCGAATAGGTAGTGACACCGATTCGGAAATTCACCGATTCGGTCCATGTACCGAATCGTTAGTGACACCGAATCGGAAAATCACCGATTCGGTCCATGTACCGAATCGTTAGTGACACCGATTCGGAAAATCACCGATTCGGTCCATGTACCGAATCGTTAGTGACACCGAATCGGAAAATCACCGATTCGGTCCATGTACCGAATCGGTAGATAGACCGATTCGGACATGAGCCGAATCGGAAAACATGCCGATTCGTATGATTCGCCGATCGGGAAATTCCCCGATTCCGACAGATGGGGAGATGTAGGGAGGCACAGAAACACCGAAATCGGCTCAAAATCGGTAGAATTCACTCGGTATTTACCATGGATTGCAATCAGGTGGTAACCAACTCCAACCCATATAAACAGGCCCAAAATGCATTGCAACTTGCAGGATGGCAGCTTTCTATGTCATTGCGAGGCGGCTACGGCTACAGCAGGAAGGACAGAGGGAATGGCTAAGAAATGAACAGGTCTACAGACAGAGGATAACCCTGTTCATGCTCACAGAGGCAGAGATACTACAGAGATACAGGCTGGACTCTGACACCATACTTGAGCTCATCAGGGATCTCAAGCCATTCTTGGACCACCACACCCCAAGGGCACACGCCATCCCTGCGCACATCCAGGTGCTATGCAGCCTACACCTGCTAGCGTCTGGCAGCTATCAAAGTGGAGTAGCAGCAGCAGGAGGGGTGAGCCAGAGCAGCCTGTCAAGGTTCTTCCACACATTCCTTGACGCCATGATACACAGGATGGACCAATACATCTCTTTCCCTGCAACCCACGCAGAACTGCTACAAACCAAAGCTGACTTCTACCAGATGGCACAATTTCCCCAAATCATCGGTTGCATAGATGGCACGCACATTCCGATTTGCCCACCAGCGGACACCGAATACATATACCGCAATCGCAAGTCTACACACACCATCAACGTGCAGGTGATCTGCAATGCAAAGTGCACCATCACAGACCTGGTTGCAAAATTTCCAGGGAGTACCCATGACTCCTATATTTTCCAACAGAGCGGCATCTATGCACGGCTGATGGCTGGCGAATTTGGTGAAGGATACCTCCTAGGTGAGACACATCATCAGACCCCCATAACACATAGTAGCTAGGTGGAATACATGTATGCATGTGTGTAATGTAACCCCTTTCTCTTCCAGGCGACAGTGCATATGCCCTCCGCTCATTCATACTCACCCCCTACCTCAACCCCTCCACATCCAGCCAAAGGAGGTATAACCGGGCCCACATACGCACAAGGAATGTTGTCGAACGGACCTTTGGCATCTGGAAAAGTAGATTCAGATGCCTGCACAAGAGTGGAGGTGCAAGGCAGTATACCCCCATCACCTGCTGCAAGATCATAGCTGTATGTGCAATGTTACACAACCTTGCGGTGAAGAAGGGCACTGAGGTGGAGTTGTCTGACTACGAGGACCATGACGACGACGAAGCTGTGCCACTGACACAGCCAGCTGGGGTGTGTATGCCAAGTGATGGCAGATACAGACGTGAGGAGATTACTGAGAACTATTTCTGAGTGAGTACAGATGCAAAGACAGCTAAATGTTGGTTGGGGAAAAACAAATTTTAATACTGTTGCTACACAGTTACAGCACTGATGTGCAACAAAAAATGGTGTATAGGAAAAAAACAAAAGTCCAAGGTTCAGGTTGCCTCACCCGCCCTTGCAAGGCTATTTCTTTGCCCGCTTGCCAGACCCACTGGGGTGTCCCTCAGCCCCCTCTGAATGCCCAGCAGCATCAGCGGAGCGCCTGGTGCTCCTACGTGGCTCAGACGCAGCGCTGGCCGGGCTGCTGCGGCTGCTGCTGTCCCCAGCATCACCCAGGTCCAGGGCAGGATTGGAGGCCGTGTTCGAAATAATCATGGCCTCCATAGCAGTGGTGATCCGGGCCATCCCCCTTGTGAGCTCTGCCGTATGCTGACTCAGGCTAGATTCCATGTTCGCGCTGCGATGGCACAGTTGTGCCGTCGCCGCAGCAAGGCGGCTCATGGCGCGGTTCAGCACCCGGGCATCCCGCCTGCGCACCAGCTCATGCTCCTCCTGTCTGTTAGATGATTGGGTTATGGCAGTGGTTAGCCTGCCTAACCCTGCTGCCACCTCCTTATTCGATTCCACAAATGCCTGAAATCCCTTTACCATCTCTCCCATCTGCAGGTTGTGCTGCAGGAGCTGGCGTTGGCAGGCCATCGTGGATCTTGCCTGTTGCCTCTGAATCTTCACCATCTGTCCCTCGAGGCCCAGGAATACGCTGCCCTCCCGTGCTGGTGCAGCAGTGGTGGTGATGGTACGGCGCCGGGCACTGCTGCTTCCGGCCTGCTGAGTGGGCTGGGGTGCCACTGGTGGGGGTGTGGTGCTGGCCGGTCCCTGAGCCCGTGCTCCCAGGACAGGTTGTACAGGTGGCAAGGCCATGGTTGTGGCAGGAGCTGGTGTAGGCGGAATGGTGTCCCTTGTAGGGGAGTTCTCTGGGGAGAACTGCAAGGGGGGTGTGCTGGCCATTTGTGGGGAGTGCAGTGCATCGAAGTCTATCACCAGGTCTCCCTCCATACCTACCCCTAGGGTGTTTCCGTCCTCCTCCTCCTCCTGGCCAGCCTGGCTGGTGCTCGGCCCTGCGAGTGCAGTGTCAGACGGTGCTGCTCCCTCTGATGTCAATGTTGTTCCGCCTGATGGTGCCCCTAGGTACAAAGAAGCATTTGTAAACTGAGTGCCGATGTATTACAGTCAGTACAATTAAAGCATTCCACATGTCCTTGCATCTCCTTACACTGTGTCACACTGTTTCCTGTCTTGTGATTCTGCACTGCCATATTTAGCTAACTTCTGCTGACTACATGTACCATGATGCTTGTCTCTTGTATGTTGGTGACAGTACTGTGCTGGGGTTTGCCTATGCATTGTGTCTAATGGGGAGGTGTCTGGTAGGGTGTGTCATGATGCGCATGCTTCTTACCTGTAGCTGTAGCTCTCGCAGAGCTGTCCAGGGTCCCAATTCCACTGACACTCTCCCTCTCAATGGTGCTGGAGACCAGTTCCTCCAGCTCGGTGAGGGGTGGCGCCGGGTTCCTGCCTCCTCCAGTGCCTCCAGCCTGCCTCTGTATCTCAGCCATCTTCCTTTTTGTGAGGCTGCGGATGTCGTAGAATCTCTTCTTGAGTTCTTCTACGGACCTGGGGGTGACACCCGCAGCATTCACCTTTTGGGCGATTTCCGCCCAGATCCTCCTCTTGGTGCTGTCTGGCACATTGAGGGACAGCTTTCCAAACAGCTGGCGGTGCACCCTCACCACCTCCTCGACCAGCACCTGAAGCTCGGTGGTGGTGAACTTCGGCTTCCTCTTCTGGGAGGACTTCTGGCTTTCGCACTGCTCTGCCATGTTCCTCAGTACAGTTGACAACCTCCCACTCCCACTGCTGCTAACTGTGAGTGTTGAGCTCAGGCTGGCTCTCCAGAAACTTCTTAATTAGCTGCACCTGCCAGGGTTGCCACTCCCTGTTTGGGTGGGGGAGGGGGAGCCACCTCATTGGCTGAATCGGCTTTTACCGAATCGGATATTACCGAATCGGTAAAATCCGAATCGGTATTATCCGATTCGGTAAAAGCCGATTCGGTTTCTTCAATGCATTCCTATGGGCTTTTTCGCCATGGGTGTGTTTTCATGGCTACGAATCTATGATTGCCGATTCGGATTTTACCGAATCGGCTTTTACCGAATCGGTGTTCGCCGAATCAGGACTATCCGATTCGGTGTTAGCCGATTCGGTAATTTCCGAATCGTTGTTAGCCGATTCGGTACTTCCCGATTCGGTCCGTGCCGAATCGGAACGTACCGATTCTCATTACCGATGCCGACCGAATCGGTATTCATTCGCTTTTTTTTCCCTACATCTCGTTTTCCGATTTCAGAATACCGATTCGGCCCGCCTCGGTATTTTGAATTCGGAAAATCGCGTTTACCTACATCGGGCCCTTAGTGTCTTGTTCTATACACGCCCCACTCAGTTCACATTTGCTGGATTTTCTCATTTTGCCTGGTCAAACCGGAGTTTACTGTGGTTTATTTCTCCCATGCTAGTTGTTTCCCTAAAAGATATTTGTGATTTTCTCCCATGATAGTAGTTTCCCTCAGCTTCCTATACAAATTGTTATGTGGTAAGGGTGTGAAAGCTCTGGAGTACAGGAAGATTTGCAGGCGTGAGCTCAGTATCAAGAACACTTTAAGTCTTACTGTTACGCACTGTATTTTACTGTATATTAGCAGGTAGACAGCATGCAGAATGTTACTCCTCCACCCTTTTTCCTATCCACCCATGAGAGCCAGTTCTAAAATAGAACAAGTGGAAAAAGGTGTTCCAAAACTATGCAGTGGTTTGTGAACCTAACTTGGGGTTTGAAAGGAAAATGGCACTACTTTTGCACTATCTAGGAGAAGAAGGGCAATAAATATTGGAACATCTGCCAGAGTTGAATGCTAATGATGTGAGAGGGTTGAATGAATATAAAATCAATCTTAAAAAATTGGATATTTGTTTTTTGCCCAAAATTGGCACGATAATGGAGCGTTACCATTTTGGAAAGAGAGGGCAAAAGGAAGGGGAAACGATAGAAGAATTTGTCTCAGAGTGAGGAAAACTAGCTGCCACGTGCAAGTTTGGAGGTGTGTGTGAAGAGCGAATACGTAACCAATTTCTGTTGAAGTGTAAAATTGAACGTATACGTGAAGAGTTGTGGTTGAAGGATGACCCGTCCCTTGGGGAGGTACTCATCATAGCAAAACAAGTGGAACACATGATGGAATGTGTGAATGAAATAAAGCAGGATTGCGAGGTAAAGGCCAAAGGGAGTGAGGTCTCTGTTGAAAGTGAAAATGTACTAGCAGTCAAGTCTCAGAAGAAAGAACAAAAGGAGGGTAAAAGTGCTTGGAGTTTCAAAGGAAACTGCTATAGGTGTGGCAAACAGGGATATTTAGCGAATGACAAGGAGTGCCCTGCATTGAAAGTTACTTGCAATAAATGCAGGAGGAGGGGGCACTTCAGACAATACAGTAGAAGCAATCAAAACTACAGGAAACCATTCAAGGGTGACCCCGACCCGTGCATGTGACGAAATTGTGTTACAAGTTAAGGGTGAATCTGTTAGCAATCCTAAAGACTTTATAGCTGTAGAGGAGACAAAAATTGAAGCGATGTTTGACTCATGCTCAAAACTCACTATAATATCTGCAGAAGATTTTGAGAAGATCTCCAAGGGAAAATTGTCATTACAGAGAATGGATGTAAGACCAGGAGGCTATGGTGGGCAACCCATACAACTGAAATGTTACTTCTGGGGCACTGTAGGCCAAACGTTGCTAAGATTTACATTAAGCATGGGCGAATTTTGCGAATCTCGCGTTCGCGAATTTTGCGGATTTGCGAACTCGCAATCCGCAAAATCCGCGAATTCTCGCGAATTTGCAGATTTTTTTTGTGTGTTTGCGCGGGTTTCTGCCAGTTCACGAGGGTTTTGTACAATGTCGCAAATTGCGAACTTACCTGTCGGGTCGCAAGTTTCGCGAACTTGTTGTTTCTACGTGTCCAGCCTGTTTGGGACACTCTTCTTCATCACTGCCACTCTCTGTCACCACTGCCACTCTCTGACTACTCATGCCACCCTCTGGCCCACCCATGCCACCCTCTGTTTCATCACAGCACCCTCTGGTTGTCCAGTCAGTGTACATTATTATGGCAACGCAAGCACACCTTCCCTGCCTCAAGTGACCTGAATTAATTTGGGGCTGATTAATGTGTCACAGAATATTTTTTTAGCTGGCACCTGCTTCCTTAGTGCTTCCTGATTAGTGATCTTTTGCACTTGCTAAGTGCTTTCATTGTTGCAATATTAGTTACAACACCTGCCCTGCCCCAACTGACAATAATGAATTAGGGGCTGATTAATGGATTTGAACTTCCAGCCTGGCTCCTGCTTGTCTCCCTTAGCTGTAATTCAGGACCTTTGTGGCATATGTGTAACTATTCTGAGGTTCAGAGCAGGGTCACATAATAGTTGCAACTGGCAACTAAACTCTGGAGGGGCCCCTCAGGAAGCACTACAGGAAATGGCTACTAATGATGAGCCTGAACTTTTGAACCTGGTAAGTAGTTTCAGTTTTGCTAAGATCGTATTTCTGCAATTTTGCACTTATTCGCAAGGCGCGAACTCACGCGAACAGTGCGAACAGTGCGAGCAAAATCCGCTGCTCGCGGATTTGCGGATTTTGCGGGAGATTCGCAAATCTCGCGGATTGCGAATTTACCGAAAATCCGCAAAATCCGCGAGCGAAACGGATTTTCCGCCCATGCTTAATTTACATGTCCAGAAAAGGAGATAACATCCTGGGTTGGCAAGCACAGAAATATTTAGGAGAATACCTCAATCCCAACAAGAACCCCCAAATACTGGTACAAGAAGTGGGAAGAACGCTTGAAGGGATAGAGGAAGAATACAAGAACGTATTCACAGAAAAATGAGGATGCTTACACCACTACACCCACAGAATAAAACTCCGAGAGAATTGTAAGTCTGTCTCAGCCAAGGTCAGGAATCTTCCCATTGCAATACAGGAAGCGGTGAGAGAAGAACTTGAGAAGTTAGGTGGGTTGAGGGTGATCGAACCAATAGAGGCTACTGAGTGGTTGGCACCCATTGTCGCAGCCAGGAAATGGAATGGGGCTTAAGCATGGGCGAATTTTGCAAATCTGGCGTTCGCGAATTTGCGTATTTGCGAACTCGCAATCCGCAAAATCCGCGAATTCTCGCAAATTTGCTGATTTTTTTTGTGTGTTCGCAAGGGTTTCTGCCAGTTCACGAGGGTTTTGTACCAGTTCGCAATTGCGAACTTACTTGTCGGCTCGCAACGGTCGCGACTATGTTGTTTCTACGTCTGGTTCATCATCACAGGTTCACAGCACCCTCTGTTTCACCACTGCCACCCTGTTTCAACCATGCCACCCTCTGGTACATCAATGCCACCCTCTGGTTCATCACTGTAGATTATGGGGGGGGAAAGCAAGCACACCTGCCCTGCTTCAACTGACATGAATTAATTTGGGGTTGATTTATTAATGTGTCACTGTTTTAAAATTCCAGTCTGGCACCTGCTTCCTTATCTGTAATTTGCTTTCTGTTGCAGTGCAATTTTTTTTCCAGGACCTTTGTGGACTACTTGTAGCTATTCTATGAGCCTGCTGTGAGGGTCAGAGCAGGGTCATAGAATTTTTGCAACTAGCAACTGAACTCTGGAGGGGCCCCAGTCAGGAAGCACTACAGGGAATGGTTACTAATGATGAGTTTGAACTTTTTCACCTGCTGAGTGCTTTCAGTTTTGCAAAACTCATTTTTCTGCAGAACAGCAACTGTAATGCCCCAAACAAACATAGGCAACTGAACTCTGGAGGGGTCCCTCAGGAAGTACTACAGGGAATGGTTACTAATGATGAGTGAACTTTTGCACCTGCTGAGGGCTTTCAGTTTTGCAAAACTCGTTTTTCTGCAGAACAGCAACTGTAATGCCCCAAACAAACTTACTTGTGAAAGTTGATTTCTAATCCAAAAGTGATCCAAAGAAAGTCAAAAGGCCTCAAATCCAAAAAAGTGCAGGCAAATGTCAATCTGAGGAGTTATTCTGATAAAAATCATCATTTTCAGAAGGTTTATGCTGCTTGCTAGTGGATTTCTTGTGCAGAATTGCAAATGTTGTAATTTTGCGAGTGCGAGATTGTTGCTGCCCGCCGCACCTACATGTTCGCAATTGCGAACTCTCGCGATGCGTCGCCAAACTCCCGCGGGATCCCGCAGCAAGATCCAAAATGGCGCAGCACTCGCGAAATATCGAGAAAAACAACTCGGCAAACGCTGAATGACGGTATGTGAAAGCCGCACGCCGCAATATTGTATCACCAAGAAAAAAAATCTGCTGCATGCGAATTTGCGGATTTTCGGTAAATTCACGAGAGTTTGCGGATTGCGAATTTACCGAAAATCCGCAAAATCCGCGAGCGGAACGGATTTTCCGCCCATGCTTAATGGGGCTGTGCGCTTATGTATCGACTTGATGGCTCTGAACAAGGAAGTCATAGTTGAAAAGTACCCTCTACCAAATATTTCACAGATGATGAGCAGTTTAGCGGGGGCAAACGTTTTCTCCACCCTTGACCTAACATCTGCCTACTACCAGGTCAGACTCACCCCGATTCACAAGAACTCACAGCATTCATCACACCCATGGGAGCCTATAAATTCAAGAGAATGCTGTTTGGCCTTGTGTCTGCTGCCACGGTTTTCCAGAGGATCATGAACAATCTCCTTAGTGGCATTCCTTGGGTGATGTGCTACCAGGATGACGTGTTGATTTCCGGAGAAGATGCCGCACAGCATGAAATAAGTCTCAGACAAGTCCTAAAAAGGTTCCAAGCAGAAGGGCTCACGGTGAAGATAGAAAAGTGCAAAATTGGGTGTGCTGAGTTAGAGTTCCTGGGACACAAAGTGAAGACGGAGAGCATCCGCCCCAAGGCAAATCTGCAAAACACCATCATAAAGCTCACAGCACCCAAAAGTAAAGAGGAAATCAAATCCTTTATGGGCATGGTAGAATTCTATAGCAAGTTTGTGCAGAACTTTGCCAGCCGCACTTATGCCATCCGAAACCTGCTAAGGAAAGGTGTGACTTTCAAGTGGAGTTCAGAGTGCCAAAAGGAGTTTGAAGACACCAAAAAGGCGCTAGCTGAAGCCCACAACCTCAAATCTCTTGTTCTGGGCAGGAAGACTGTACTGACTATCAATGCCAGTTCTAAAGGTCTTGGAGCAGTCCTGACGCAAGTAGCAGAAAGTGGGGAAGAGATGATAGCATTCGCATCGTGCTCACTACGCAATGCCGAGTCAAACTACTCGGTGATCGAGATAGAAGCCTTGGCGGTACTTTGGGCGATAAACAAATTCAGAGACTTTGTATGGGGAATGAAGTTCCATTTGAGGACAGACCATAAGCCTCTTGTCGAAGTCTTCAGCAAGAAGGGACTCAAAGCCATATCAAGCAGGATCAGGCGATGGGTTGTAAATCTGCAAGAATACACGTTTGAGGTGGAATACGTTCCTGGGGTGAGAAATTTTGCTGCTGACTGTCTCTCTCGCCTGGGGGGTGAAGATCGCAATGAAACTGTTGAAGTAGAGATAGATGAAGAGCCAGACAAAGAGCTTCAGGTGGAGAATGTGTGCACCATCACCTAGGGTGCCATTGATAAGGAACCTTGGAAGGTAGCCTTGAATGCCGATGCGCTCCTAATGAGATTTTGCGAGAAGACCAAGAACAGTCGGATAGACCAAGACAAGAAGGAAGAGACTGTAAGGCCATACTGGGCGGTCAGGAACAAACTATCCATCGCTGACAGTTGCCTGTTCAGGGGCACGAGGCTAGTCCCCCCTGAGGTATTAAGAGAGAGAGCTTGGTCAACCTAGCCCATGAGGGGCATTTAGGTGTCACCAAAACTAAACAAAGGCTGCAGTTAGACTACTGTGGCCTGGCATGGACTTGGAAATCAAGAGGAAAATAAGAGACTGTGTACCATGTGCTACGAGTGACATGGTCCTAAACCAACACACACCCCATATGCATTGTGAGTCCCTTTCCATGGGTCCCTGGGTGGACGTGGCCCTAAACATTGCAGGTCCCCTGACAGGGGAATATTGTACACCCTACATATTGGTGCTTATAGAAATCTACTCCAAGTGGCCTGAAGTGAAATTTGTGTCGGAAATCACTACAAGGGTAGTCATAGATTTCTTGCTAGAAGAGTTTATCAGGGAAGGTTTTCCAAGCAGTTTGTTGACAGATAATGCGGTGCAGCTCTGTTCAAAAGAAATGAGAGAATTCTTAGAGTGCAATGGAATTGTACACAAGCGCTGTGCACTGTACCACCCAGAGACAAATGGGATGGTCGAACGTTTCAATAAGACCATTAAGGAGGGCATCCAACTAGCGAAGGCCAGTGGTTTGTGTTCGAAAGATGAGGTCATGAAGCGTCTAGAAGCCTACAGACTAACACCACACCAAACCACTAATATGACACCTTTTGAGTTGCTTAAAGCCCGAAAACCCAACTCAAGGTTAGTACCAGGGTATATGAAGTGGTTCTGTCAGAAGTCTCCAGAACCTTCGCAGGAGCAGTATGGATGCTGGTCCCAAATGCCCACCTCCCAGTGCCTCCGCTTTAGAAGCAGATTCACTAGCAAGGGGGAAAAGGGGAAGTGGACAGAGAAGAGAAAACCTTGACAATCGCTGGTATCCTCTGGGTCGTCACAGGAAAGTGTAGGTTCACTGCAACCAGTTTATTAGGATACCTAATGCACAGAACAAGGGAACATAAGAACACTATCTTCTCTACTACTGGATTCTCTATTAAACAACTGAAGCTGATCCTATCAGAAATTCTCAGGGCAATGCTTCTCTTCTATTGATAGTACTTGCTACAGGGAGCGTAGAGCTGGAACAGAAAAGGAATAGGGTAAGTCTTTATCTACTATACGTTTGTGTACTCTATCTCTTGTGTATACTACACCTTACTCTCTATACCTGAATGCTCTCCTGCAGATACCTTGACTCGGGGGTTCCTTGGATTTCGGCATTTCAAGCTACAATATCTGGTCCAAACTCCAGAAGTTCATAAGAAGTGCGCAAAAAAGTTCAAGGGAGGGTAAAGGGAAGGAAAAGCCAGGGTAAGCGCAATAAGGAGTCAACAAGGGAATATTGTACATCACTTAGCGCAGGTGCGCATATCTTACTGTCTCTCCTGGCAGTTCGGAATTTCACTCACGGCCTCAAACGGAGTATTCTTCCAGTTATTCGATGAAGTTCCGTAAGGTTGGACGACGAACTCAATGCTGGGTTGAAGTCTTAGGACAAAGCTGCTGGATACTCTGAGGAGAAGGTATTCACTGAGACTCCACAGAACTCACTTCAGGATACTGAATTCTCTCTGACAAGCCCAAAGACACGGACTCGGAAATACTCTGAATGTACTTTCTACTTCCTAACTCTCTGTCTTTCATACCACATAAAGTTTACTCGTAGAAACGGGAAACTATGACTGACTCGGAACGGAACGTTATTGAAGTGCGCAGTTTACAACGCGCCAACATTCCAAGTACTCTAGACTGCACTAACTCTGCTGAGAACAAGACGGCCTTTGCAGCGGCCATCTTGGGGGGAGGTTCTGACTGGATAATAAGGGAACCAAACCCCTACCTTATTGGATTTGACCACGGGACGTCTCCTAGTATAGAATTTAGTAGTACACATGCTGGCTATCCTGTGGTTCCTGACAGTACCCCCTCTCAACGACCGATTTATCGGTCCTGGTTTGAAAGGTTTCTGTGAATGAAATCTCTGTATTAACTGTGGGGCATGAATGTTAGACACAGGTTCCCAAGATCTCTCCTCTGGGCCATACCCCTTCCAGTCTATCAGATAAAAAAAGTGTTCCTTCTTTTAACTTGGAATCATAGTTGTCTTTAACTTCATATTCAGAGTGTCCTTGAATTTCTAATGGATCTGGGGGTTTACTCAGCCTCGTTTGAGATCTAGTCTTCTTCAATAAGGATACATGAGAGACTGGGTGGATACCTAACTTAGCTGGTAATTTCAATTTCACTGTGACTGGTCCCAACACCTTCTCAATAGAATACGGACCCATAAATCTCGGTTGAAACTTTCGGTTTCCCTTCAAATGCAAATTTTTAGTGGATAACCACACCTGATCTCCCACTTGATACTCCGGAGCTGCCCGTCGACGACGGTCAGCACAGCTTTTATATGTGTTCTTGGCCTTGAGTAAATTTTGCTCTGCAGAATTATGAAGGAATACTAAATCCGTCATCAAATCTTGTACTGCAGGCACCTTCAGATCTTCTCTAGTAACCAAATGGTTCGGATGACGACCGAAATTCAAGTAAAACGGGGAGTAACCTGTGGAAGTACTCCTGGCATTATTACAAGTAAACTCCGCCATCCAGAGATTTTCTGCCCACTCTCCACCCTGATCAATAAGGAACAAACGGAGGTACTGTTCTAACTCCTGATTGACCTTTTCCGTCTGACAATCTGATTCTGGATGATAGCTGGTAGAGAGTCTACTCTCAATTCCTAACCCCTTAAGGTAAGCCTGCCAAAAATGGGAAATGAACTGAGTGTCTCGATAAGACACTATGACTTTTGGGATCCCATGAATTTTCACTATATTTTCTCCAAAAACTCTGGGGCTGTGGGTGTGCCTGACTTTGGAATAAAGTGGCTCATCTTGGTGAAGGTATCCACAATCACCAAAATGGTGTCAAAACCTTTACTCAAGGGTAGATCTACAATAAAATCCATGGAAATGGTATGCCATGGATGTTTTGGCATTGGAAGCGGCTGTAAAAATCCCTGAGGGGCTTGTCTAGTAGATTTTCCCCTGGCACATAATCACACAAGATTGCACATATTGTTTGACATGAGAGGACAACCCAGGCCACCAAAAATATCGTTGCACCAGGTCCAAAGTCTTAGCAATTCCTTTGTGTCCTGCCAGAGGGTGATCATGGCAACTCTGTAAGGTCTTCTGCTGGAGGGCTGGTGTAGGTAGATATAGGGCTTCCTTAAAATAGGGCAATTGCTGATGTAAACGCCTTTCTTAACCTTGGAAGACCCACTGCTGAATTTCTTCCCTAGATAAGCTCTTTCGAACTTCCTCCTGAAAATTATCTAAAGAGATGGTACATACAATCTTGTCTTCTGGAATGATTGGCTGAGGATCGACTGAGTGTTCAGAGTCTTCTGTATGCAGGCGGGATAAAGCATCTGCTTTGCCATTCTTGGTTCCAGGACGGTACGTGATCACAAAATTGAAATCTGCAAAGTAAAGGGACCATCGTAATTGGCGAGGAGTAAGCGTCTTGGCAGACTTGAGGAACTGAAGATTCTTGTGATCCGTGAACACCGTGACAGTGTGCTTAGCACCCAACAGATAGTGTCTCCAGTCTTCAAATGCATCTTTTATGGCTAACAGTTCCTTTTCGGAGATTGTGTAATTTAATTCCGCCGCATTCAATTTCCTGGAACGATAAGCCACCGGGTGAAGCTGTCCAGTCTTGCGATGACGCTGTGAAAGAACTCCTCCAATTGCTTGATCGGAAGCGTCCGCCTCCACGAAGAAATGTTCTTCAGGATCGGCATGCAAAAGAATGGGAGCCGTCACAAATTGACACTTGAGATCAAGGAAAGCTTGTTCAGCCTCCGAGGACCACTCAAATTTGACCCCTTTTCTCAACAAGCGAGTAATTGGTGCAATTAACTGTGAAAATCCCTGGATAAAGCGTCGATAAAAATGAGCAAATCCCAGGAATCTCTGAATTTCCTAGATGTTCTGGGGAGACGGCCAGGTTTTCACCGCTTGCACCTTTCCAGGATCCATTGTAATTCCATTAGGGGACAGGACAAATCCCAAAAATTCAACCTTGGTAGCATGGAAGATACACTTTTCCAACTTCACAAATAACCGGTGAGTTTGCAATCTCTCCAACACTTCTCGAACATGTTTGGGATGGTCTTGAACATTCTTAGAATAAATCAAAATGTCATCCAAATAAATGATTGCGATCCTGTCAATCAGATCTCCCATCACATCGTTTATAAAGTGTTGGAAAACTGCTGGCGCGTTACACAACCCGAAGGGCATTACACAATATTCGTAAAGTCTGAATTTGGTGCGGAAAGCTGTCTTCCATTCATGCCCTTCTTTCATGCGAATAAGGTGATAAGCGCCACGCAAATCGAGTTTAGTGAACACTTGAGCTTCCTTGATTTGATCCAATAACACTGAGATCAGGGGTAAAGGATAGCGATTCTTGATGGTAACTTGGTTCAATGCTCTATAATCTATGCATGTCCTCAAACTTCCTTCCTGCTTCTTGGGTATAAAAAAGAGCGGTGAGGATACTGGGGATTGCGATGGCCGAATGAACCCGTTAGCCATATAACGGTCCAAGTATTCTTTCAAATGAACATTCTCCGCCTCCGTCAAAGCATAAATTCGACTGCATGGAAGGCTAGCTCCCGGCTCCAGAGCAATAGTGCAGTCATATACCCGATGAGGTGGTAATACTTCCGCTTCTTGTTCACTGAATACTTCCTTGTAGTGTTGATATTCTTTCGGAATTTCTCCAGTATGAATGACTCCAATGGATTGTCCACCAAAGGACAACAACGAGACTACAGAAGGTTCTGGTGTACATCTTTCAGACTGGTAACAATGCTCCCGACAAAAATCAGATTGCATACTCACGGTACTCTTTTCCCAGTCAACAGTGGGATTGTGCGTGGCTAACCAAGGTAGTCCCAGAATCAACTGGAACTGAGGGGCATCAATCAGGTTGAATTGTAACAGTTCTCTGTGGCCATCGGCTTGAACCAACTCTAATTCCTCCGTGTGGCTAGTGATGGGTCCTGAAGATAAATTGGTACCATCAACGGCTCGTACTGGTTCCTTTTTCTCTTTCCGAATGGCTTGTATGCCCATTCTGCGAGCATATTTAATGTCGCAAAAATTACCAGCTGCTCCAGAATCTAACATAATGGCAACTCCAGGGATATGATGTTCTCGAAACTTGATAGTAATATGCAAAATCACATGCGGGGTCATGGTCTGTAAGGTATTCAAAATTAAATGAGGTGCAGGAGCCGTCTTGTCATCCTTTACCACCAGAGCGACTCCGCCTACTGATGGCTCGAAACGTTACCCTTCAACTGAGTCTTTGGACGCTTGGGGCATTCCTTCACAAAATGGCCGGCGCCTTCACAATAAAGACACAGTTTCTTTTGGCGTCGCTGCTCTTTCTCTTCTTGACTTAAGGGACTTCTCATAGCCCCTATTTCCTTTCTCACTTCACATCCGATCAAATCGTGGAAAGTTCATCTTCCAATCTTTCTTCTTTTCTCCTTTACGCTCTGAATTTCTAAAATCTAGCTCCAACACTAGATCAACCAAGGCTGTCAATTCTGTGGGTCGATTCGGAACTTGTGCTAAAACGTCTTTGATCTCATCTCTTAATCCCCGATAGAACAGGGCGGTTCTTTTTTCCTCGGGCCAGTTAGTCTCCAAAATGAGTTTATTGAATTGGGTCAGATAAGTGATTAAATCCTTGGAACCTTGGCGCAATTCTAAGAGTTCGTTATCGGTAGCCTGAGATATCCTTCTCCTGTCAAAAATTCTAAGGAATTCACACTTGAACGTGGCAAAATCACTTAATAAGGGATCGTCCCTACTAACTAAGGGCATAGTCCAATTATCTGCATCCCCACTTAGGTAAGATAGGATAAAGGCCACCCTAGACTGTGCATCGGGAAAAAGGGTAGGACGACAAATAAAGTGTAAAGAACACTGGGTCCAAAAAATCTGCGCCTTTTGAGGATCTCCCAAAAACCTCTCAGGGGCGGCCAGAGGAATTAACGGAGAGACTGAATGAATAACCTGTGCTACCGCCTTGGGGTCTGAGGGTGGAAGACTAGTACTGGGACTGGAAAGATTTTTTTACAGGGTTACCCAAGGTCAAAAGCTCCACTTTCTGTGCTAACACTCTCGTCTCCAGACGAGAGGCCACTAACTCCTGTTTTAAATTTTTATTTTCATCCCTGACCGCTATTATTTGCCTTTGGATGCCTTCCAGAATGTTACCAAAAGCCTTTAAATCCATCCCTTCAGCCATACTGCCCAGGCGAGGTGGTCAACGTGGGCACTTCAATCTGTCAGAAGTCTCCAGAACCTTCGCAGGAGCAGTATGGATGCTGGTCCCAAATACCCACCTCCCAGTGCCTCCGCTTTAGAAGCAGATTCACTAGCAAGGGGGGAAAGGGGAAGTGGACAGAGAAGAGAAAACCTTGACAATCGCTGGTATCCTCTGGGTCGTAACAGGAAAGTGTAGGTTCACGGCAACCAGTTTATTGGGATACCTAATGCACAGAACAAGGGAACATAAGAACATTATCTTCTCCACTACTGGATTCTCTATTAAACAACTGAAGCTGATCCTACCAGAAATTCTCAGGGCAATGCTTCTCTTCTATTGATAGTACTTGCCACAGGGAGCGTAGAGCTGGAACAGAAAAGGAATAGGGTAAGACTTTATCTACTATACGTTTGTGTACTCTATCTCTTGTGTATACTAAACCTTACTCTCTATACCTGAATGCTCTCCTGCAGATACCTTGACTCGAGGGTTCCTTGGATTTCGGCAGTTCAAGCTACAATATCTGGTCCAAACTCCAGAAGTTCATAAGAAGCGCGCAAAAAGGTTCAAGGGAGGGTAAAGGGAAGGAAAAGCCAGGGTAAGCTCAATAAGGAGTCAACAAGGGAATATTGTACATCACTTAGCGCAGGTGCGCATATCTTACTGTCTCTGCTGGCAGTTCGGAATTTCACTCACGGCTTCAAACGGAGTATTCTTCCAGTTATTCGATGAAGCTCCGTAAGGTTGGACGACGAACTCAATGTCGGGTTGAAGTCTTAGGACGAAGCTGCTGGATACTCTGGGGAGAAGGTATTCACTGAGACTCCACAGCACTCACTTCAGGATACTGAATTCTCTCTGACAAGCCCAGAGACACGGACTCGGAAATACTCTGAATGTACTTTCTACTTCCTAACTCTCTGTCTTTCTTACCACAGAAAGTTTACTCAAAGAAACGGGAAACTATGACTGACTCCGAACGGAACGTTATTGAAGTGCGCAGTTTACAACGCGCGAACGTTCCAAGTACTCTAGACTGCACTAACTCTGCTGAGAACAAGACGGCCTTTGCAGCGGCCATCTTGGGAGGAGGTTCTGACTGGAGAATAAGAGTACCAAACCCCTACCTTATTGGATTTGACCAAGGGACGTCTCCTAGTATAGAATTTAGTAGTACACATGCTGGCTATCCTGTGGTTCCTGACAGGTATAAAGGGTGGACAGGTCTCAATAGGGAATCACAGTGGCAGGACAGAGAACATAAGGCCATGTTAGAGAGGAAAACCAGTTTTGACAGGCGGCATGCGGTCAGAGAAGTGGAGTTCCGGGTAGGAGACCTAGTCAAAATCAAAGCACCCACAAACAGAGCAAACTGGTCCATATTCACTGAACCCCTCCAAGATTTTTAAATTGTGTTATAATGCTGTTAAGACACAAGAAGGGAAAATATGGAACCTGGGGAGAGTGGTTAAATACACTGCTCCCATCATAGACACTAACAACGCCTCTATGAATGAGAGCAGTTCCCTGAGCAGAGACAGTGGGTCAGAGCAAGGGTGTTCCAGACTATTTTACCCTTTTTCCAGGGCAAGTGGCAGGAAGATTTGCTGCCCCAAGTACTTGGAACAATAGGTTGACCAATAATATGAGATTTAGTTTTAACTGTATTTACAATGTACTTCAAATGTGTAAGGAGGGGGATGTGTGGTATCCTCCGCTATGGGGAGGATGCCTCTTGAGCCTCCCTCCTGCTCTTCTCATGTTCTTTTGGTTCGCTCCACTGTGACAGTCATTAGAATGTCACAGTAGTCAATGTTCTAAGGCAAACTCCCTGCGAGTAGGAGCGTTTAGAGCGAGGTGCAGATGACAGCTGTGGCTGGAGTTCCTACTATGTATATCTTGGAATAAACCCTTCTGAGTTCCACCGTTTCCGTGTCTCCTCGTTCCTGCTTTTACACCTTAGTTACTTTTTTAGGATTTTTAATAAGAACGCAATCACCAATTTTCAATTCGAGTAAATCAAAGTTTTTTGCACAGTCATACACAGACTTCATTGGATTTTGTTTTTGCAAAACTTTGGATGCCAATTCTTGATTGCCAACACTGCTCTTGTTTTTCTTATTAAGTAACCAATTGGGGAGAGGAGGAGCTTCGCGCGCATTCAAGATGGCCGCGTGAGCTTAGGGCTCCCGAGACCCCCGAATATATCCTGTTGTTTATCTTGGTCAGTGAAGAAGTGATTCTTGCTGCGTAACCGAAGGACTATAGGATACTGAAAACCGCATCCCGAACGTGCCCCGGAAACCGGAGTTGGAGAGTTGGAAAGTTTGAGGCCTGTCTCTCTCGGATGTCCGGTACTTGAGTTGCCATTGTGCCCGAGGTGAAGTGCGAAAACAATGGCGCTGGGTACCAGAAGTGGCCGGCCAGGCCCCGCAACTTAATTTGGTTTCACTTTTGATTTGGCCTGGAGCGCTTTGCTACCCCGCTGGGGTGCACTCCAGATTATCGGAGACCCTAGGCGGTGACAGTGGGCCAAATTGTGAGGACATTTCAACAAAGTGGAGACCTGTGGAATTGAAACCGAAGATTTTGGGTGTACTTCGCGCCAGTGAGGGCTCTGAGGCCTGGGTTCTTTGCCGATCAATGGGCAAAACGGAACTGCAGATGGTTAGCAGACTATCCTAAAGAGTCGAAAGCAAAGGATTCGATATTGGTCCAACTACAACGACTATTGAGCACTGCCGCCCCGAATTGGACGACGAACATATGATTGTCCCAAAATGGCGACCAAGCCAGAGGGGGATAAACGGCAATCAAAGACCACTAGGGGGGCAAGGTATACCCAATCTAACAACATGGACCGATATGCGCAAACTAAGAGGTCGCCTAGTGGACTGGGAAAATCACAAGAAGGGGGAAAAGAAACCGCTGCTCTGGAAGCTGAGCCGACGCTACAAGACGTGATGGCCCACATTGATGTGGTCAAGTCCTCTCTCGGGCAGAAGATGGAGACCCTGGACACTGTGTCTATTGAGGTTAACTTGATCCGAACAGACCTCACGAGGACGAGTGAGAAGGTGAAATCGATGGACATTAAGACGGCTAGTCTTGCGGATGATGTAACAGAATTACAATCGGAAGTTCGGACTCTGAGGACCTCAAATGAACTGGTTATCCGTCAACTGGAAGATTTTGAAGGGCGGGCCCGAAGAAATAACGTACGTATCATTGGAGTGCCGGAAAAGGCGGAGGGGCAGGCTGCAGATCTCTTCGTCGAAGATATAATACTCAACCATCTCACACCCAAAGGCCTGAGCAATTTCTTTACCGTTGAGAGAGCACATAGAATTCCTGGAGGAAGACCACGTGTCGGTGCCACGCCCCGGCCTTTGATAGCGAGGATATTAAATTTTAGGGACCAAGATGCGATCCTCCAGGCCTCCAGACTGGGGGCCCTTTGAAGTATGAAAACTCGTCCATCAGTTTTTTTCCGGACTTTACGCAGGCTGTCCAGAAGCAGAGAATGAGCTTTATGGGGGTTATACGAAAGCTTTGTGATAAGGGACTTAAGTACGCCATGATGTACCCGGCCAAGCTGAGAATTGAACACGAAGAGAGGGTTTACTTCTTTGATAAGCCGGAGATCGCTGCGGACTGGTTGGACGCTATAACTGCTCAGCAAGAGCCCCAGAGACAGAGTGGAGATGAAGAAGGGGGTTCGCAAGAACAAGAATAAGTACTGTTATCATGGGAGCTGGGGACGTTTAGAGAGCGGACTATTGCTGTAATGTTTCCAACAAAATGTTTCGCATAGTGAATATGGGGGGTCAACAGGCTATCAGTGGGTCTCCTTTCTCCTCAAACCTACTTTTTTGTAGTTTAGTCTAGATGTTGGGGCGACAGGCACACTGCAAGTTGGGGAGGCTTGATAGTCCTACGCAGGGGTACAGGGTGGGGGGTAGTGTAACGGGAAGTTTGGGGGGGGTTCATTTTTCATTTTGTTTTTGTGTTTTTTGTGTTTTTGCAAGGCATTGTATGTCAAGATTGCTCATTAATGGTGCGGGGATCAGGGGATGGATGGACCTTCTTTATGTTCCGTGATGTGGGTAGGGGGTTGAAGGTATTGAGTTGGAATGTGAATGGTTTGGGGGACAAAATCAAGCGCAGTGTGGTTCTGCAGTTTCTCAAAAGGCATTCCCCGGATGTGGTCCTCCTTCAGGAAACGCACTTGGTAGGGAATGCATGTAAGGCGATGCATAGAAGGGGCTATCGGCTGGTAGCGCATGCGGGATTTACTTCAGGGTCTCGGGGAGTTGGGATCCTCCTTAAAAATTCTCTCCCATTTGTAGCTGACTCTGTCGTCGCAGATGAGAGTGGTCGATATAGAGCGATGTCAGGACGTTGGGAGGGTTACACTCTCTCCTTGGTCTCAGTTTATGTACCCCCGGGTCTGCAGAATACTACTTATACTGAGTTGGGGAAGATTGTTCTAGACCTTCCCAGCGGATTGTTGATTCTGGGTGGAGATTTCAATGCCGTGGCCTCCGGCACCATGGATAGGTATCCGTCCCATGACGTGGGATGGGCACAAAGATGGCTACCTGACTTTATGGAGGCTTTGGGTTTGGTGGATGGCTGGAGATTGTTTCCCCCTAGTCAGCGACAGTATACCTTCCACTCGGGTGCTCATGGTAGTCTCTCTCTAATTGATTATGGTCTAGCACCGGCTGCCCAGGCGTCGTATATTACTGAAGTAAAGCATCTGGCCAGAGGCCTTTCTGATCACTCGCCGCTCTGGCTCAGATTTGAAATGACCTCGGGTTCAAGTGGTAGAGTCGCCCCATCAATCCTTGGTGCCTGCATAATCCCAAGATTCGCAAGGATTTATTAAAAACGTTGGAGCAATATTTTCAAGAAAATGAGGGTTCGGTTTCCTCGTCGATCTCGTTGTGGGAGGCGTTTAAGACAGTGATTAGAGGTCAAGCCATGTCCCTGATCACAGGAGTAAAAAAGCAGAAAGAGGAAGAAGTGGTGAGAGTTGAATCGGAAATAGCAAACATCGAAATGGAAATAGAACAGGAGGTGTCCCGCGCTAGATTGCATGTTTTACAACTTAAGCAGCTTGAGTACAAGACGCTAGTCACTGATAGTGCTAGAGCCCTGAGCCGGGAACAACAAGGGCGTCTATATGATGTGGGGGACAAGGCTGGTAAACTGATTGCCTGGCTGGATAAGAAGGATAGAGCGGATTGGGTGGTTCCTGAGATTGAGACGGAGGAGGGGACTCATATAATTGACCCGCAAGGGATAGTGGATAGTTTTCTGAAATATTTTCATAAAGTTTACACTTCCGTCTCAGATAGGTCGGAGGAAGATTCGTGTCTATTGCTGAGGAATATTCAACTTCCATGTCTGACTGAGGAGGATCGCGACTTCATGGATAGCAAGCTTACCGTTGATGAGGTAGCCCTAGCGGTACACTCTTTGAATTAGGGGAAAGCGATGTATACCGAGCCTCTTGCGCAGGTTGTTGTGAACAATCGTGTCTCTGCGCCATTTTGTCTTGGGCGGGGCACTAAGCAGGGTTGTCCGCTCTCTCCCCTTTTGTTCCCGCTGGCTCTCGAGCCTTTGGCGGCTTGGATCCGCTGGGAGCCCTCGATTAAGGGTATTCGTTGGTCTCCATAGTTCGAAGAGCGAATCTCTTTATATGCTGACGACATATTACTTTATTTGACCTCACCCAGGAAATCCCTTAACGTTGTCTGTGATGTTTTAGGTAGGAATTCAGGATTGATAATAAACTGGGCGAAATCTTATCTTTACGTATTATGTGGCGACGCCCCCATCCTGCCTCGGAATTGTCCTATTCAGATCGCTAAGGAAGGGTTCAAATATCTCTGGATTTATATTTCAATGGATCCCACAATTCGATATGACAAAAACCTTCTCCCTCCGCTAGCTCGGCTGAAAAGCGATGTGGCTGGCTGGAAGAAACTTCCGCTCTCGCTGTTGGGACGGGCAGCTCTTTTTAAAATGATGTCCCTACCCCGTTTTCTTTATGCCCTCCAGAACACTTTAGATGTGGTACCAGCTAGCTATTTTCGAGAAGTGGAAGAAATGCAATGTAGCCTACTTTGGGAAGGCAGACCACGTATAGCATTAGCTAAGTTGACGCTCCCATGGTATGACGGAGGAATTGCCCTCCCTGATATCAAGAGATACTATTGGGCATCGCAGTTGGGAGCTATAAATCATGGTACCTACGGGTCCAATACGGATCCGGGATACGCAATGGATAAATGGCTGCTCCCTGGTGGTAATTATAATAGAGCGCTGTATACCAGGTCCATAGAGAAAACTCTGATGGGACCTACCAGAGTGGTGGTACTTATATGGCTTGATGTTGCTAGCTCACTGGGATGGAAAAAACGCCTGACTTTGGCTACCCCATTATTTGGATCTGATAGGTTGGGCAGGCTATGGAACACGAAGGGTTTTGACAAATGGGAATTGATAGGGATTACTACTGTGGGCGATATTTGGGCAAAGGGGAGGGTTAAGTCATTTGCTGAATTACATACTGAATACGAGCTAAGTGGGACTGAGTATTTTCGTTATGTGCAAGTGAGACATGCATTGATGTTGGTATTCCCTGAAGGGGAAGAGATACCAGAGGCATAACCATTGGAAGACAGAATACTAGATGGGCATCTGCCTGATAGCACCATTTCTCTCATCTATAAAAAACTGATAAATCACAGAGCGGATCTTTTAGTAGATTTGAGGGACAAGTGGACGCCAGAAGGTATTGAAATTGACGACGAAGATTGGCAATCTGCAGTTTCTTCCCCTAAAGAAGTTGCGATCCGGCGAGACTGAGGCTTGTCCAGTTTAAAATACTACACAAGGTTTATGTCACTGGTCCACGTCTGATTAGAATGGGTTTAACGGAGGAAGGTCTGTGTAAGCGTGGATGTGGTCAATTGGGGTTGTTTCTTCATATCCTGTGGGAATGTCGATATATGGTAGACTACTGGGGTACTGTCCATGATGTTATGAAGGAAGTAACGGGTGTGGCTCTCTTGCCGGAAGCAAGGAGATGTCTATTGAATATTTGGGAGCCGACGGACCTGAACACTGCACAAACTCAGTGGGTTACTCTAGGGGCCATGATAGCTAAGCGAAATATAGCACAGCATTGAGGATCTGAAAGGCCGCCTATGATAGAGGGGCTGAAGGAAAGTATGGATTGGTGTATGTTCCGTGAAAAAACTGTTTATCTGGCAAGAGGTCGCCCCCGGAAGTGGAATAATGTCTGGGGTCCATGGAATCAGTACAGAGTACAATATCTGTGTACCACCTGCAACTGTTGTCTTTGATGCCCCGCTTTCCCCACGACCCCTACATGTAAATATGTTTTATATTTGTGCTCCCTCCCCCTCCCTCTCGCCAATACTTATTGTATCACATTTTGAATTTGTGAGCGACCCTCTTCTGTACTAAGCACCTGTGTATTTATTGATGCCTTGTTTTAATAAAAAGAAATATAAAAAAAAGTAACCAATTGGGACATAAACTGGTGTGAACAGTCCTGTTTCTTAAGAGGGAAAACGGATAAACACCTGTGGTACAATGAGGAGAAATGTTATAAGACCACAACTTAGCTTCAAGAAAATCTTGTACATCTTGATAAGAAGAAATGGCTGCTTGAATGGCATCTTTAACCAACCTGTTTGCTCTTTCCACCAAACCATTTGAGGTTAGTGAATATAGAGCGACTTTATAATGTTTTACACCCCGTTCTGCCAGGAATGAACTAAACTTCTCAGAAATGAAATGGGTGCCATTGTCTGTAACAATGACAGAAGGTGGACCTTCTATCAAAAATATTTTTTTTTTAAACTTAACAGCATTAGTGGAATTAGCTGACTCACAGAACATATGGTAAACCCATTTGGGGTGATAGTCACTTAGCAAACTGAGATATTTTAGGTCATGAGAAAGAACATCATAAGGTCCAGAGAAGTCTAGCCCAGCTTTTTCCCAAGGTTTATTGAGAAAAGGAACAGGATGTAAGGGCGTGTTCATAACTGTCCATTGTTTGTCAGATAAAAGACATTCAGGGCACGAGTCAATATGAAACTTGACTTGTGCTTCAAGAGATGGCCACCAATAGTGAGGCTTAATGAGCTGTGAAGTCTTTGTAATTCCAAGATGACCTTGGTGTGCAAATTGAATAATGTCATTTCTAAGACTGGAAATAGGTTAAAAAGAATCATGTCTCATTACTAAGCCATTGGCCAAGGATAATTCTGATACAACCATGGCGAATGCTTTCAACTCATTAGAAAGTTTTCTAATTTCTGGCCAACCCTTGACAATATATTCAGTTACTAGTTTCAAACTTTCATCCTTAATATGTGCTTCCAACCAGGACTGTTCAGAAATGCAGGGGCATAATTTAGTGGCGTCAAGGGCAGAGACAACACATTCAATGTCTTCAACATCCTCAACTTCAAAGGGATCCTTAAACGCCATGCGCCAAAGACAATCCACCCTGAAAATCTTTTCCCCTGAAATGTGATTTATAGAAAAATGAAATTCATGTAACTTGTACAGGAGCCTGACAAGCATGGCTGAGGCTTTACCAAGCCCATTACCGTTGAAAAGCTGAATGAGAGGTTTATAATCTGTGAACAAATCAAACTCGCGTCCCCAAATGTAATTTTTGAACTTATCGACAGCCCAAACGCAGACGAGAGACTCGTGGTCGATGGTGCCATAATGTGTTTCGGAAGATTTGAGCATTCTTGAAGAAAAAACTATGGTTTGGTCCTTTCCTGATACCCATTACCCCAAGACAGCCCCCAGCCCCGTAAGACTGGCATCCACCATTATGAAACATTTAGAGGAGTCATGAAAGGGATGTAGGGCCGGTGCTTCAATAATGAGCTTTTTGACTTGATCAAATGAAGAAGCATTTTCTCCTGACCAATCAAACTTGTAGCCCTTCCATAAAAGGGCACGTAATGGCTCAATTGTTTGAGCATATCCTTTGACAAAACGAGCATAGTATTCTGTTAGGCCCAAGAATGATCGAAGTGAATCTTTGTCTTTGGGAGGGGTAGCATGACTGATGGCTTTAACAAGGAATACTTTGGGTTTGATTCCTTCTTGGGACAAAGTATGACCCAAATAATACAATAACTGTGTGCCAAATTTACACTTGTCAGCTCTTATTGTCATACCCGCCTTATCTAATTTAAATAAAACTGAAGATAAATTTGATAGATGTGATTCCCATTTATCACGGAAGACCAAAATGTCATCTTGGCAGGCCTGGAATCCGGACATGTTCTGAAACCGATTATCCATGATCTTTTGAAAAACTCTGGGCGCGGTGGCCAGGCCAAAGGGAAGTCTGAGGTACTTGCAAACCCCAAGTACTTGTGAATCTTTGGTTAAAGGTACCTGGTGGTAGGCTGAGCGTAGGTCAATAATTGAAAACATTTTTGCTCCCCCCAAGTTGGCAAGAAGTTCGTGAATTTTAGGGAGGGGGTGACAGTCAGTCAAAATGTTCTTATTTAATGTGCGCAAGTCCGCACATAACCTGACCTCTCCAGATTTTTTACGGACAATAACGATGGGAGAAACCCACTCTGAAGAGTCAGAAGGGGCAATAACACCATCGTCACACCAAGATTTGAGAACTGACTTGAGTTCATCCTTCGCACTAAGGGGCAAAGGACGCACCTTGTGAACAACAGGTTGGACTTGTGGCTTGAGTCTGATTTGGTGTTGAAAACCTTTAACAGTTCCTAACTTATTTGAAAATACTTTGCGAAATGTATCCAAAATGTTCTTGATGTCAGAAGTATGATCAGTGAGACATAAGCAATCAGTTCTAGGATGTGGAATATTTCTAGAACCAGCAGGAGTATAACCTTGGGGAGGTTCACCAACGGCGATTCAGTTTTCGGAACCTGGGATCAAATATAGACCCATTTTTGCAAGGTCTTGTCACCCAATGATGTTGCGTCCTTTGACTGCAACATATACCTTTGTGAAAATAGACTTTCTAAACATTCTAACCTAGAATTAAAGTAGCCCAGCATGTCAATATCAAACTCGCCTTTTGGGTTGACGTCCGTTTGAAATAAAGATATTGACCCTTGCCATTTTTCTAAAAACATGACATCTGATAATATAGTTATTGGAGATCCAGAATCAGCCATGATAGGAATCACTATGTCACCAAAGAATGCGGTACCTAAAGGACCTCTGACCAAATGCGGGGAAAAATAGTTACATTCAATTGACACGACCATATCTTGGAAATGATCTATACAATCATCAACAGTTTCAGAATATTCAATACTGTTGATTCTGGTGGGTCTTTTAACAGATCTACATGAACCTTGAAAATGTAGGTAAGTTTTCAAATACATGTTGTGCTGCAATGCCTAGGCAACCTAACAAAATTGCAACTTTACATGCGGGAGAAAACTTGACATCATCAATAGCGACAATATGATTGTCAAATGCCTTTACCCACTGACGCCATGGAATGCTTGGTTTGCCAGGATGCTGTAAAAAGGGAGGAGGTTGCGCAAACTGTTGTGATGAAGCCATAGATGAGAGTCAAATGTATTGTACAATTGTAAATGTGAAGAAAAATTAAAACAGGATTTGAAGAGAAAATAAGATTTTTCTTATAAATGCCAACACAGTAAATTGGCAAATGAGTTAACTAAATGAGTCCAAACCGTCAATGAATGATGAGCCTGAAAGGTAACAGGTGCAGGCTTAAATAGAATTAAAGGTGTGCCTGTCACCGTTAAAATGCACAGCTTGAATAAATGAAAGGGTTTAAAATTCCTTTAAAATATGATCGAAAAGGTGTGCCTGTCACCGCAGAAGAGTGCAGGCCAGATCCTACCTTTGTGAAGATGCGATGAAATGAAGACGCGTGAGAATGTGTGTCTTCCAGTGCTGGTAGACTTGAGTAGTAACTGAATATATTGTCACGGGTTGGCCAGAAATTAGAAAACTTTCTAATGAGTGGAAAGCATTTGCCATGGTTGCATCAGAATTATCCTTGGTCAATTGCTTAGTAATGAGACATGATTCTTTTGTACCTCCTTCCAGTCTCAGAAATGACATTATTCAATTTGCACACCAAGGTCATCTTGGAATTTCAAAGACTTCACAGCTCATTAAGTCTCACTATTGGTGGCCATCTCTTGAAGCGCAAGTCAAGTTTCACATTGACTCATGCCCTGAATGTCTTTTATCTGACAAAAAATTGAAAGTTATGAACACGCCCTAACATCCTGTTCCTTTTCCCAATAAACCTTGGGAAAAAGTTGGGCTTGACTTCTCTGGACCTTATGATGTTCTTTCTCATGACCTAAAATATCTCATTTTGCTAATTGACTATCACTCCAAACGGGTTTACCCTATGTTCTGTGATTCAGCTAATTCCACTAATGCTGTTAGGTTTTTACAAAAAATATTTTTGGTAGAAGGTTCATCTTCTGTCATTGTTACAGACAATGGCATCCATTTCATTTCTGAGAAGTTTAGTTCATTCTTGGCTGAACGTGATGTAAAACATTATAAAGTCGCTCTATATATTTACCGACCTTGAAGGGTTTGGTGGAAAGAGCAAACAGGTTGGTTAAAGATGCCATTCAAGCAGTCAATTCTTCTCATCAAGATGTACAAGATTTTCTTGAAGCTAAGTTGTGGTCTTATAACTGTTCTCCTCATTGTACCACAGATGTTTCTCCATTTTCCCTCTTAAGAAACAGGACTGTTCACCCTAGTTTATGTCCCAATTGGTTACTTAATAAAGAACAACAAGAGCAGTGTTAGCAATCAAGAATTGGCATCCAAAGTTTGCCGCTCGTTGCCAAATGTAGTGAAGGACTCAAGAGGCTTCTTTATGCAATAAGCTTGAAGTTTATTCCAATTAAAGTTAGCACCCACAACCAGACGCTCCCGCTGCGCACCAGGACTCCAGACAACTGACTAACGTTGTCAGAACCCTGGAACGCATCGAGCAGCGTCCGAGCGTGGTACCTTGTTTGAACATATACAGTAATGACATGAAGTATCCTCATGCTGGGGTGCAGCGCGAGGATGTAGTAATAACATCACACTACAACAACTTTTATTTCTGGCCACTGTGAAAACATGTCTATACAAACAAATACATATTTGTTGTGTGAACTGACCCTTACAGAACCAAGAATATCCATGGAAATGTCAACCTACGGACCAGCGGCTCTCTCTCTCACAACCATGGGCAGAGTCCTACACTTTAACACTTTGTCACTCCTTACACAGTCCAAACACTCTATAACTTCTCTCTCAATTTTCAAATCCATTGTCGGCCACCAAAACCTTTCTCTGACTGTTAGAAGGGGCGATCCCAGAGGCCGGGTTATGTCTACCCGACTCCTCCGTGACCCACCTCTCCCACCAATAATGCCGAGCCTTGTGAGGGGTCTCCACCGGGGAAGACCTCAGGTAGCGAATCGTACACACGAGGACCACACCACGCTTATGAACAGACACAACACCAAAGGGTTCGTTATCAACTTCTTTATAATCACAAAGAAAAGTATTATCGCACTTATGTACAATGATCGAGGGATCGCAGAGAGTCTCAAGTCTTTAGAGAGGGGGTAGCGGGACAGTCTTACTCTCGTAGGCCAGTACGTAGCATAACCTGCACACAGCTCTCAATCCTCAAGCCGGGGGGATACGGAAGGTGATAGTTGCACTGGTGATCCTACTCACTTGAAGATGGTTCTCTCAGGTTTGGTAGCTTCGATAGTCCAGCCGGACTAGAATATTCCTCGAGCCGCGACAACGTCAGCAGGGCTCGCTCTGGAGGAAGTTCAGGAGGAGCCGCGACCACATCAGCAGGGCTCAGATGGTTCGGTAGATGAATTCAAGATTCAAGCTCGAGCCACGACGAGGTCAGCAGGGTTTGATGGTTCAGTTCCAAGAACGAGCCGCGACAGCGTCAGCAGGGCTCAAAGAGTTCACGAGGTTCAGTTCAGCCGCGATCAGATCAGCAGGGCTTCCTTGTCTAAGATACAACTGCCTGCTAGTTCCTTGATATAGTCCAGTGGCCCTTTGATGTCCGGACCCTCACAGGTGGAGGTCCGAGGCTGTGGGGGCGGCCCATGGGTGAGGTCCGGCGGTTGGTTCTTTGATCCCCTTTGAGGATGCGTCCGGGAATTCCCAGACGCCCAGCAGGTCTGGAACCAGCACTCGGGGAGGCCAGAGGTGCAATCGAAACTGGCCCTCAGGGGGTAGACCAGAGGTGTGATCGAAACCAGTCTCTCAGGGAAAGCCGGAGGTGCCATTGAAACTCCTCGTCTCTCTCATTAGGGTAGCCCTCACCCTCCCAACTGGGGCTGGCGCGTCTGGAGCGTACGCTGCGCTGGGGCTGGGGTCATGCTAGGCCCACGGCATCAGGGTTCTCGGGAAGGGAAAATGGCTGCCGATGGGCCTATGGTGCCTTGCTGGTTTGGGGCACGTGGGCTGGGAAGGTTGCCGGGGACAGGCCGATGTGGGCCATGGGTGTTTGGTCGGACATGGGCAGGGCAACTACGGGTTTCTAGGTATGGAGCTGGGCTAACGGGGAGCTGAGTAGCCGGGGGGGAACCACGCCACGAGGCCGGGTCCAACACTGACCCTTTCCTTGGTTTTGGAAATGCCCATATGACTGGAAGTAGCCCTCTTCACCAATACAGATTACATATCTTCAGGAGGAACAAGTTTACTCCCACTCATAAGCAAATCATCAATGATAGAAAGTTAATTACGAACCTCCCAAAAACTCATTAACTCAGCTGCACACTTATTTGTAATCCCCTAAAATAATTTTTATCACATTATGTAAAATGACATCCTCTAAAGAAGTCTTCCACTCTAACTCCTGTATGATCCCATCAGTAACGAAACATGCATTAAAATCTTTGTCAAAGTCCTCACCACCAAAGCTTTCCTCTAAAAATTCGACGTCACTTACAGAATCAGTAACTAACCTTGAAAGACAATCTGCTTGCAAGTTGTTAGCACCAGGAACATAGTTTATCACAAAATCAAACTCTTGCAGAGCTATCACCAATCTACATATGCGACCTGAAATAAAATCAACACCTTTATTTGAAAAAACCTCCTTGAGAGGTTTGTGGTCTGTCTTTAATTCACATCTGCATCCCCAAAAAAACGTCCTCAGTTTTCTTACAGCCCAAAAAAATGCTAACGCCTCCTTTTCAATCACTGAGTAGTTAATTTCAGCGCCACGCAGACCTCTTGAAACAAAAGCAATAGTCCTATAGTAACCTCCTGATCTTTGCAACAAGACACCACCTAAACTTCTAGAGCTGGCATCTGTCATCACAAAGACTTCATCATTGACATCAAAACTCCCATAGTCAGATGCATTCTTCAAGCTAGATTTGATGTCAATAAATTCATTTTTGCAAAGATTGGAACAGAAAAATTCAGTATTTTTTTTAACAAAGATCTTAAGGATAATGACCTCTCAGCAAATTTGGAAATAAATTTGTTGTAAAATTTGGCCATTCCCAAGAACTTAACCAATTCATCTCTAGTCTTTGGAGAAGACATTTTCTGGTGTGCGCGTCACCGTGTAAGTAATAGAAGTCATGCAATCAATAAAGGGGAGTGTGTCACCGTGTAGAAAACTCATAAAGATGTTAATCTGTGCTAAAAGAAAGAACCAAGGTGTGCATGTCACAGTGTGGAAGGTGTGAGCTAAAATGACATGGAGAGAAAATCTATTAAAAAAGCCAAGGTGTGCGTGTCACCCCATCAACAACATGAGCTAAAATGACATGCAACTGGGCAAAAGTGTGCGCATCACCGTGTTGTAGAATAAATGAAGTACACGGAAGTGCATCCAGCTTTGCCGAGATCGGTAATATAAGACGAAATGCAGTATCAAAGTTCAGCTCTTTAAAGATTTAAAGATGGCCACCAGCGTGGTCACGCAACTTGAAGCATTACGCTTCAGTGACCAGGAGAAAGGAGCCAATCACAGAGTCACGAACGTTGGAAGCGTCACAGAGGTTCAGAGACACAGGAATGTTGGTCACGAGAACCACAGAGAGCGAGCTGGGTGAAACGTGAGATACTGTTTGACTCAGATATAAAATGTATTTAAAATGTAGAGTACTTGCTGCGTTTAATTCATCTCTAGTCTTCGGAGAAGACATTTTCTGGTGTGCGCGTCACCGTGTAAGTAATAAAAGTCATGCAATCAATAAAGGGGAGCGTGTTACCGTGTAGAAAACTCATAAAGATGTAAATCTGTGCTAAAAGAAAGAACCAAGGTGTGCGTGTCACAGTGTGGAAGGTGTGAGCTAAAATGACACACAAATGGAGTTCTGCAGAGTCTGCAAACAGACCGGACATGAGACAAGCGGATGCTTCAGAATCAAGAATTGCAATTTCTGTGGAGGAGAGGGTCACACCTACTACCTATGCCCTAAGTTCGACTTCCCAAATATCTAGGCAGTGGCAGCAGCAGGATTCCCAGCCTGGAGAACCACCAGACCAATGGTGTCCCCAGCAGCCAACACCAAAGTGAATGCCCTCCTGAAGGATGCAAGGCTACAGTCAGACAAGACACCAGAAGCACCCAGCAAGGTCGACCAGAAGTGTCTGGCCCGAAGGACCCAACACCCCCAGGACAGGACCCAAGGACCACAGAGGACCCCAAGGCAGGACCAGCCACAGCGAAGGAACCAACATCCCCCGCCTGAGATGGCACTGGCCAAGGAGGTCCACCAACCCAAGGGAGCCCCAAAGGAAGGAGCACGACAAGTCGCCCTGCCAGCGGAAACCCCAAGGGAGACTGACTCAATGCCAGAAGCAGAAACAATGGAGGAGGAGGGAGAGACAGAGGACCCAGCCATGGCAAAGGGAAAGAAGAAGAAGAAGAAGGAAAGCAGCAGCGAAGACGTTGAGCTGACCCTGAAGGAATGGGGTTAAATGAGGTCCCATACGCTGCTGCAGAAGTGTGCGAAGAGGAAAAGGAGGAATGGAGGAGGGTCAAACCCAAGGACCAAGAGGCACCCATTCCGAAGCGCCACTGTCCTCACCCAAGCAGAGAACAGAAAAGGGGACGGGGCTGCCGCCGCACTCTCCCTACGAAGACACGGTAGGAAACGGATGAATATGACCAAATAGGACTTCCTTGTGAGCAAGAAAAGCAACAAGGCTGGGACAGAAGATGATGACACCATCGCCATCAACAACAACAGCGAGGAGATGGAGGATGAAGAGGAGGACCAGGAGAAAAACCCTTTATAGTTTTCACTCCAGGAGCTCCATCAGCAACTGAACATGATGGGACCCACAGAAGTCGCAGAAGAGGCCGGCACAGTGGATCCCGAAAGTAGGAACAGAAGTGCTCATCTGAAGCACCGAAGACAGCTCAGGAGAGGGAAAGCAGGACCAGCAGGCAGCTCAGTGCTGAGGGCGTGCCAAAGGCAAGTCCGTCTGTGCCTATCCACGTTCGGGGTGGGCTCAGGGCCAGGACCCCTGGAATTTATAGGGCAGACAAGCCCCCTTCTCTCACTTATACATCAAAGACTCTGTTAGAACTGAGGGCGGCAGACAAGGGTCGAGATTGCATATGTCTTTCTTTTGACTCCCCACCTACACCATGATTGTAGGTTTGTCTCAATTGTAAAATTACCCTTACTAAAGTCCTGCATCTGCCTTTTGCTTGTTTTAGGGCTCAAGGATCCGGGTTGGATGGGGACAATACCCAAGTAATTAAATGTTGTTTGGTTAATGCGAGATCTCTAGTGAATCATAGTCTAGAATGCGCAAGGCTTATTGAAGAATAGGATATAAAGTTAGCTTTCATCACGGAGACTTGGACGGACGACTCCTCTGGTCTGGATATATTGAAAGCCACCCCACCAGAGTTCTTATGCTATACGCAAAATAGACCTCACAGGAAAGGGGGGAGTGGCCGTCATATATCACAATTCTATCAGGGCATCATTTCAGTCTGTCCCTACTAAAACATGTGAGGCACTATCCTTTAATCTCAAGCTTTCCAACCATCATACTTTTAAAAGTATTCTCTTATACAGACCAAGGGGAGCTAGGAATACCTTTTTTGCTTCACAGGGTAACATTCTAGAAGAAGGCCTCTGCACAGACGCATACACACTTGTGGGAGATTTTCATTTCTATCCTGCGAGTCTAACTGACCCCGATACAGTGACTCTGATAGATACAATGAATAGTGCAGACTTGAAGCAACAGGTTCTTGGCCCTACACACATGGCAGGTCATGCCTTGGATGGTATTTTCTCTAATCATCCTGGCCTTCAGTTCACTGGCCTCCTGCTTATTGTGTGGTCAAATCATGCTGACGCTCAATTTGAGCTGACATTTAGGACTCTACCCACTACGGACCACACCCGAAAAGCCAAAATAATAACCAGAGCCTGGAAGAGTATTGAGGCAACTGCTTTACAAGAGCTTCTCACCTCCACGACCAACCAGTTGCCGGTGAGAGTGGCAGAAGCTGCCATGGCATACACAGAATGGCTCGGGAAGGCTTGTGATAAACTAGCCCCAAAAAATCTTTCTTCCCTAAAAGACTACATCTCTCTGCCCCGTGGTACACACAAGATCTGAAAAATCACAAACTCACTTGCATACGGTTAGAGCGAAGCTGGAGAAAGGGCTATAATGAAACAGATAAAAACTCTACAAAATGGGGTTACTTAAGTATAAACAACTGCTCCACCTAGCCAAACAAGAGTTCTATGTGGCACGTATAGATCTAGTAATAAAATGTGGCTAAATACTATTTAGAACTGTCTCCAGCCTGGCCACTCCACACCCAGCCATAGTTGATTCAAGTCACGAGCTGTGTGAGGAGATAGCCAAGTTCTTCTTGACCAAAGTGGAAGCCATTTTCTCAGCCCTTTGCGGCTTAAAGAGTGCCACGTTGGATCCAGCAAGTGAAAAACGTAAGCCCTTAAATGTTACCACTGAGATACTAGATACTTTCATGCCAGCATCCCCGGACAATTTGGAGAAGCTGCTTATGGCTGCTAAACCAGAATCACCCCATGATCCTTGCCTGGTAGCAGTGGCCAAATTGGCTCCTGGTCCCATTGCTTGATCACTGGCTTCCATTTTTGAGGGAATGTGACCCTAAAGACCCCAAAAATTTCCGCCCAATCTCACGTCTTCCACTTCCAGGCAAGTTGGTGGAAAACATTTTGAACACACTACTTAGCTTGTTCTTGGCAGCAACACAAGCCCTGGACCCCTCCCAGTATGGTTTCAGAGGGGGATACAGCACCGAGCCTGCCCTCATTAAGGCCACAGAAGAGATCAGAGAGACCTTTGATCAAGGAGGGAGGGCAGCTCTGATCTTGTTGGATCTGTCTGCAGCCTTTGACACGGTCCATCATGGTATCTTGATGGACAGTCTACAGAAGTGCGGCATCCAATCCAAAGCCTGGGCTTTGCTAAATTACTTTCTATACGGCAGAGGACATACTGTTGGATATCAATCTAAGCCCTTTCAGCTACCCTGTGGGGTCCCACAGGGGTCCTCCTTTAGCCCCACTCTATTTGATGTTTATTTTTCATCCTTGGCCCCCTTGTTAGAGCATTTGGGTTTGGTCTTACCTCCTATGTGGATGATACCCAAATTGTGGTGTCTCTAAGACCAGGTCAGGAAACAGGTATAGATCAATGTTTCCAAGACTGTATGCAATCAGTTGGGTAATGGATGGCAGAGAATTGTCTAAAGCTTAATTCAGGCAAAACTGAAGTCCTACTGTTTGGAAAGGATACTAATTTTTGGACTCCAAGTTGGTGGGGGGATTTGATGGGCTCTCTCCCTCTGACTTTAAAAAAGGTAAAGAATTTGGTGGTAATTGCGGATGAGAGACTCACCTTTGGGGATCGGGTTAATGCAGTAATATCATCAACTGCGTATGTGCTTAGAACGGTGAGGAAAGTAATGTCATTCCTACTCCTAGGTAGTCGCCACAAAGTGGTCACAGCTCTGGTGCTGTCGAAGCTGGACTACTGTAACAGCCTGTATTTGAATATTAAAAAAAAACTGAATAAGCTTCAGCTGCTGCAAAATGCAGCAGCGAGACTTCTGACCAGTACATCCAAATTCTCCTCCATCTCCAAGGAAATAAGGAAGCTGCACTGGCTCCCAGAAAGGAGTCGAGTGCATTTCAAATCACTTTGCATGGTCTTCAAAGCTCTGCATGGCAAAGGCCCAGACTACTTGAACCAGCTGTTCCAGTGGTACATTCCGAAAAGAGCACTTTGCTCGTTAGGGGTGAAGCTGTTTTCTGTACCGCCCAGGAGGAAAGCTTTGTGGGGGGCAGAAGCTTTGATGTTTACGCAGCGAAAGCTTGGATTGACCTTTCGGTTTCGCCTAAGCAACGCTACTGATCTGTTAGACTTTAGGAAGGGTTTGAAAACCTGGCTTTTTGCTGAATAATCTCAGTTCCTCCTTGCTCGCTGCCTCAGGAATGATATGTTAGTGCCAGGACACCCTTGGGTAACCACCACGCTGTATAAAAGTTATCAACATAACATAACACAGAGCAGCCCATGACCTTCAACCCAATTAGTGTTTTTAAACCAGAAACGTCAGAAGTGTGAAGGACCAGGTAAGGCAGGTCCTTACACTATGCCTCTTGGCCGCCCAGAACTGAGATATCTGCTTTCTGCAGGAATGCGCAATTCCATATGCCCAGTCATACAGCCAGCTCGAATGGCAGTGGATGCATGGGCTATCATTTTGGTCCAGAGGAAACTATTGCAAATCATCCGGAGTGACCCTTCTGATCAAGGGGAGGCATTTCACCGTGGATAAGGTCACCGAGCAGGTCCATGGCAGAGTGCTGCTCGTGGACGGCTCATGGGCCGGTGAGCATGTTAGGCTCATCAATGTCTGTGCCCCCCGAAGAAAAAAGAGTGGCCCGAGATGTTCAGGGTACTCAGGATGCAACTCGTGACCTCTAGGACCATTTTGATGGGTGGTGATTTCAACTGCACAGTAGAGGAGTAATTTTTCCGGAACTAGGCCGGACGAATCTGTGCGTTCACGGATCAACTTCCTACTCACCTACCCAACGCTAAAGCCTGGGTGAAGCTCCATGATCACCGTCCACTTCTCCAACTAAAGAGCAGTCAATTTTGAGGGGGAACTTACCGGGAAATTCCCCGCTAGCCCAGGATCAAGGGAGCTGAACTGCTCATTGCTGGAAAACGAGGAGTTAGTGGCTAACCTCAGAGTCACAAATGTAGTGTAGAGGGACATGAAGGACCTCTTTCACTCTGCCAGTGAGTAGTGGGAATGGGTGAAGCACAGTTTCCAGAGCTTTTTCCAGGATGCAAGCAGAGCACCTGCATGGGAAAACAAGAGGTTGTTCAGGAAGTTGAAGAGAGAACTGCAGCAACTGTACAATCTCAAGCTAGGAGGATGGGATGTAGTTGCCAAACTGGAGGAAACCCGAAAAGAGCTCACAGAGCACTTTATGGAGGAATCCAAGAAAAGCATCTTCTGGACCAGAACAGAGAGCCTCGAGAAGGACAAGAAATGCCGCTTGTTCTTCTTCAAGAAACTTCAGTCTGCCCACATACCACTGGTAGAGCTTTGTGACTCGGAGGGCAACCTCTAAAGTGAAAGAGCAAGTCATGCGAGACATAACAAACTTTTACGGCAAGCCTTACTCACTGAAGTCATTAGAGAGAGCAGAGGTGGATAGTTTCCTGGAGGGCATCTCAAAGACACTGGGTCCGGAAGAGAGAGAGGGCCTAAACGCGCCCTTCATCCTGGAGGAGCTGCACTTGGCCGCTATGACCTCCAAGAGGGGCATGACACCTGGAAATTACAGTCTCCTAGTGGAAACTTATGTTGAACTGTGGAACCTGATCGGGCCGGCCTTGCTGGACCTCTATGAGGAAATTGTGGGCAAGGGCAGTATGCCACAATCCCTGCAAGAGGGCATGGTAACACTTTTGTACAAGCAGAAGGGAGCGAGAGAAGAACTCAAGAACTGGAGGCACATCTCGCTCCTTAATGCGGACTACAAAATTCTTGCGAAGGTGATGGCCAACCGCCTAAAGAAAGTTTTAGCAAAGATAGTTCTCCCTGACCAGTCCTGTGGGATACAGGATCGGCAGATCGTGGACAGTCTGGCTCTGGTCCAGGACACAATCAAGTACGTCAAGAGCTGCAAGGTTCCGACGGCCTCGGTCAGCCTGGATCAGGAAAAGGCATTCAACCGTGTTTCCCATGAGTTTGTCGACCGGACACTCAGAGCACTGGGACGGGGAGACTTCGTCTACGACATGGTGACCACAATGTAGGGGTGGGCGTCAAATTCCGTTCCGCTTGCGGAAATTGCGATAGTTTGACATTTTTGCATTCCGCAGAGAGCGCGAAAATACCAACATTTCCGAGATCCGCAGCGTACCGATTTTTTTTTTCATGCTCGCGTTTTAAAAATATGTTCTCGCGCGCACCATCGCCAACAAGTTTTCCCGATCTGGTCGCATGCTCCACGAAAGGTTGGTAGCCGTTTGGCTATCTCGCGAGAGTTGTTTTGCAGAGTCCATTAGAGCATGGATGTAACAACCCAAAAGACAGGTGGCATTTGTGGACTTCAAGGCCATACGAGCTGAGGAGAACACCTTTTTAGCCAAATGGTCAAGCTTCTTTGATTCCCTATCTCCAGGGACTTGAGGAAAAGCCCCAGTAGATTTCTTCCAACATGCAGCTTGTACCACCAGGCTCTCAGGAGAAGGATGAGACATTAGGAAGTCCGGATCACCTGGAGCCGCCCTAAATCTCCTAGCAACAGATTTAGAAACTGCTGGAGCTGAAAAGGGCTTACGCCAAAACCGGTTCAGCAATGGCATCATTAAACGGCAAAAGAGGTTCTATGACAGTGAAGGGAATGAAGAACCTCAGTCAAAATATTGGACTTGAATTCAGCTGTTGGAAGATGTAGGTCTAAAATCTCCGCAGGCTTCCTTATGACCATGTGGTAAGGGGCCACATCTTTAGAAGGAGCATCCAAAGGAGGAGAAAGCTCCTATTCCAGGGACATATCAAGGCCACTTGCCTCCCTTAAACCTTCAAACAAGTCCTCTGACTCCATTTCTTCCTCTGCACGAAAGCGCTGCTCCTTCAAAATCATCTGCGCCTCTCGCCTTGACCTCATCCTCGAAACTGGCATCGGCGGCGCCAGATACGACTTCGAAGGATCCGGAGCCGGCATCGAACACGGATCCGGAGGCACAGCCTGAGTGGAATGAGGTCGAGCTGATGGCACCGGGAATGAAGGAAACGGCGTCGATGTCCTTGGCGCCGGGAAATGCCATGACGTCGCCGCTGGTAGAAACGGCATTAAGGGAGCCTGACTGTAAGCTTAAGGAACCCCCAGATTAAAGGCCATAGGAACCATGGGGCCCGAAGGCGCTCCAGAGGGTTACATAGCCCTTGTAAAAACATCATACATAGCATTTAAATAATGCGATGGGTCCTGCCCTGGGCCAGGGAAAGGTGGGTAAGCACACAGTACAGATTCAGCGGAGGCATTACTGGACTCGGGCCAACCGGCGCCAACAGTGAAGCCAATGGAGTCGAAGACTCATCAGGTACTGGTGCATCTTCAACCGGAGCCGGAGACTGAACCAGCATCGGAGATCGGGCCGGCGTCGGAGAGTGCGCGGGTGAAGCTTCAGGCGAAGCCGAGCAAGCAGGAGTGCCCTGATTCAATCGAGAAGGAGAAGGAGAGACATAGTCCTTACAATACTGATGAGCTGGAGATGTCGACTTCTGAGTCACATCCTTATCCGAACGGCTTTTAGAGCCATGCCTCTTCTTCTTTTTATGCTTCTTTGGCTTTGAAACATGACCCGATGTCGACCTTGAATCCGACCTCGAATCCGACCTCGCTCTTGATCTTCTTCTTCCTCTCTTCTCCTTTCTCATCTATGCCATGAACAGCTTGGCCTCTCTCTCCTTTCCCGCCTTCGGATTCATCTTGCAACAGCAAGCACAACCCTCGACGTCTTGATCTGACGACAGGCACCAGACACAATCTTTATGGGGGTCCGTAATGGACATATGGGACCCACACTCCCTACAGGGCTTGAAACCTGACTTCCTAAATGACATCTTCAAGAAAAAAGCTAGAGAAGTAATCCAGAAAAACAATGTAGCAACAAAACTACAGAGAGTCCCAAAAAACCGTTAGCCTCGACAGCGCGGAAAAAGGGAACTGACGTCATCACGTCGACGACGCTCTGTTATGGCTCCGGTGACGTCATTGGAGCCGCGAGCGGAGCCATGCTTCTGCGATGTCGTCCTCGTTGGCGTGGAGAGCTACGAAAAAATTCTGAATGCTGCTAGCACAGGGGATATTCACAAGGGGAGGAATCCACTGGCAGATGTATCCATCTGAAACACCAATACTAGTACAGCTACAATATTCTGTGCACCATGCATGCAGACCTCTAAGCAGCTACATACTTTTGATACACTCTTCTAAATACCTAGTTAGTACCTTGCAGTCTAGGAATCCTTCTGTCTGCCACATGCACTTCTCCATTCTCCCATCCAGCACTATCTATGTATCCTATCACTGCACAAATACCTAAGCACTTATAAATTCAGCACACACTTTCTTTGCAACACTGAAATTACTCCAGTTATTAGTCGTATACTTAAGAAATGGCGTAGTCCCTACCACAAGTGCAGGTACAATATTTTGTTCACTATACATGCACACCTCTAACCAGCTACAAACTATTGATATGCTCTTCTAAATACCCAGTTAGTACCTATGCAGTGTAGGAATCCTCCTGTCTGTCCCATGCATTTCTCCAATCACCCAGCCAGCACTATCTTCTTATCCTTTTACTACTCCTATTACCCCACCAATACCTAAGCACTTCAACATTCACTATATACTCTGTTTGTAATACTGTAATTATTCTAGTTACTAGTCAAGAACTTATGGAATGGCCTAGCTACTAACACAAGTACAGCTATAATATGTTGTGCACTATCTAAGCAGACCTCTAACTAGCTTCATACTATTGATACACTCTTCTAAATACAGAGTTAGTACTCATACAGTGTAGGAATCGTCCAGACTGTCCCATGCACTTCTTTAATCACCTATCTAACACTATCTACTTATCCTATCACTCCACCAATACGTACTTATAAATTAAGTGTTCACTCTGTTTGCAGCACTGTCATCATTCCAATTACTAGTGGTATTCTTATAAAATGACCTAGGCACCAACACAAGTACACATAAAATATTCTGTGCATAATCCCTACAAATCTCTAAGCAGATACATACTATTGGTCCACTCCATTAAATACTGAAGTAGTACCCATGAAGCATAGGATACCTTCTGTCAGTCTCATGCAATTCTTCAATCAACCATCCAGCACCATGTTCTCATTGTATCAGTCTGCCAATACCCGAGCACTTATGGGGCAGATTTACAAGCACCCAGCGCCACCAGTACGTCAATTTTTGTAACGTAGTGATGACGCCAGGCACTCCTTTATATTTACAAGGAGAGGAAAAGCCACCATGCATGGTTTTTCCTCTCCTTGTAAATATGACCCCTTCATACACAGAACTTTGCGTTTAAGGGGTGTTCCATAGGTGTTGCTATGGGTGTTCCCACTCAACACCCATAGAACAAGACACATCTCCAGATTTATGAGAAATCGTAAATCTGGAGATGTGTGTGAATGCTGCACCATCCTAGAGTTGGTGTACCAAGGCGCAACAAGGAGAATTGTATACATTTCTCCTAATTATTTTCTCTTTCAATGCATGCACCATGGTGCAAGGGTGCTTGTGCCACTGCAGGCTGCAGTTTTTGCAGCAGTGCAGAGGGAAGCAAAGAGTTGCAACATATTTATGTACATATGTTACATCCCTGTGCTTCGAAAGTGCCACAGTGTAGTGCAGCTAAAGAGCTTGTAGTGTCACGCTGCAGTACTTCTTCATAAATCTTCACCGATAAATTCACCATACACTACTAATGCATTCTTTCAGTCAATCATGCTGTATACATATATTCAAACAAACGTTCACATATTACCTTGCAATTATAGTTCTTTCTTTAACAAGATAAGGTAGTTCTGATAGGAACCTTTTTTTTCTTTTGTATTTTTTTTGGTGTTTTTTCAAAAAATGAACAAGAAAAGAACGAATAAAACAGGAAACATTTAGAATTACTTATCATTCCAAAAACAACACAAAAAAATGAACGATTGTAGAGATGCGCATCACAAACTGCATCCACCGACTGCTCACCGAAACATATAAGTTTCTTACACTTCACGCAGTTTGCTCGAGAAAGGCAAATTCTCACCTAATGTCCATTGCAGGTGTTTCTGAGGACGCTCCAGACGTACTTGCCACAGCAGGTGAGAGGTTCAAAGCAGCCCGCCTCATTTCCTCCCGAGCAAGATTGAGAGGATGTGTGGTCTGGAGATGCTTGTACATAGAAGCAGTGCCACAAGAGTATTTTTTTCACTAACTCTTGACAGGACTCGGTCATAAATTTTGCATGTCACCTTTCTCGCATTTACTTTATTGTCTCCAGGTGGAAAAGTGAAGAATTTCCACACAACAGATTCCGGCCTCTGTGGACGTGGTGCCTCCTGCAAGAATTGTTCTTCAGAAGATACTTCCTCCTGCTGCTGCTGGTGTCCAGATGCCATTTTGCTTGGTAGATGCCCCAACAAGAATGATTAAAATGGGTAGGGTGCTTCAATAGGTACAGTAGGAAATGTTATGAACCAATTAAATCTTTTTTTTTTTTTTAGGTCACATGGGATCCGCGCACTCTGCACTCATGAAGCACGAACCCGATGCGACTTTGCGAAAATATATTTAAAATAATATAAGTTTATTATAAGTACAAATATATTATTTTTATGAATATCTTTGATAATCTCTTGCCCTAATATGTATATTAAAGACACATACATATAATTTTAGAACATAAAAAAATGTAGCTGGAGTCGCGCACCCAGCTCGCCCCAGCACGGATATGACGTCATGCGGGACCCACCACCGTTCAAGTATTGCGTACCGTAATGCGCATGTGTCGCAAATGCGCGGGAGCAGGAGTCGCGGACTGGTCGCATACCAATTGCGCACATCACGTAATATTAAATGTATATGATATAACCAAAAAACACTCAGCCGTCGCACACCGTAAGCGGATCCTTCGCGACTTTTCTAGAATGGCGGCTAGAATCCGCGCACCCACGTGATGTGTACACTTTTGGTGTGCGACTCCAAAAAATAATTGGAAAATAATATAAATATATTAAAATAAGAAATTAAAACAAAAAATAAACAATATTTCAGTTTGAAGTAAAAAAAAATTTTTTTGCAATTTTCTGAAAAATATATAATGTTATTTAATGAATAAAATATTTATGAATAAACAGTTAAAAAACTGTACCAAATCAGTGCAATAAACTAGGTATACCTACTATTACACTTAAAAATTTGCATTTAAAAAACCTTTGAAATTCACTGTAAAAAACATAGATTTCAGGGACGGTATAGTTAGAAATTAGCATTTAAAAAAGCTTTGAAATTCACTGAAAAACACATAGGTTTCAGAGACTTTATAGGTAGAAATTAGCATTTAAAAAGCCTTAGAAATTCACAGAAAAAAACATAGATTTCAGGAGTGTTATAGTTAGCTGGACATTTCACTTGTACAAAACCATAGAAATTCCTCCGTTATAGTTAGTTCTGCTAACTATAACTCATGCACCCGCAATGCACTGCTGATGATGTCACATATTACATCATTCATAACATGGTCAGTGACATCACTGATGACATGACGTCGTATCCTAAACATGAACCTGGTCTCCTTCAAAAATAAAGCGATCTTTTGAAATATGCATCAAGGCTGTATATAACACAGCAATCATCGTCACGATTGTCCATCTTTACACGACCTGCCAAATTGCTCAAGAAAAATCTTTTTAAGCTCAACTCACCCTGAAGAAGTCCCATTGGGGACGAAACACGTCGGCTGTTCTCTCTTACAAATGGAACAATAAAGAAAAAATTATTTGTGAAAAAATTGGACATTAATCTTAGTATCTTTTGTGACAAACTTGTGACTCAGTTTGTACAATCTCTATATGTGGTGCACCTGTGCTTATAAATTCAATTATGTTAAAGTTCTGTATGGAACTATCACTGTGATGGTGGGTGACAATCGGTGTGCACACAGACCCCTTCCTCAATTATAATGGGCAAATTATTACTTTGGTTATTTTGGTTAGGTGCATTGGTAAAGAAGGCTCCACCATCCCTCTAGCTTTAATATATATAATCCATGATTAAGAGCCAGGAGCCTCGAAACGCGTTGGATGAGAAATGTACATGAATGCTGAAGCTTGCTTTCCTTGGAAATAAACCGCATGGTTTCTTTTGAAAGTCGTGTGCGCTTCCGTTGCTTTGGGGCATTTTGGATTAAAACATTTTGTCACGGCAGCCCTGCCGTGGGAAGCTGCACCATCTCCAACACTGCGAGTGAGAGGCTGCGAGTTGGAACTTTTCCTAAACTCACTTCACAGCACTTCAAAAGAGGAGTAATAATTGCGCAGCATCGTGACCTACGAAGGTAACAATATATTTTAATGTCATGCACCTAGCAGAGCCCACGAAGGGTGAAACTGAACTCTGATCTTGACTTCAAGTTCCAGCCTGTATTGAGAGACTAACGTAACCAATGAGGCCCACTGGGGGTATTCAAATGAGCAGGCTGTCAGAGCCATCTGCGCAGTGCATGTTAATAATCCATGATTAAGAGGCAGGAGCCTCAAAACGCGCTGGATGAGAAATGTACATGAATGCTGAAGCTTGCTTTCCTTGGAAATAAACCGCATGGTTTCTTTTGAAAGTCGTGTGCGCTTATATATATATATATATATATCCAAATGTTCAAAGCGGATCGTCAATCCTTAAGCTCTCAGGCAGAAACATGACCGCCAGCTTTCGTCCATTTCAAGGGTGTTTATTCAGAAACAACATGTTTCGGCTTGTAACAAGCCTTGTTCACGTTACTGAAGTGCAGTGTGTCAAGAATTCCCCACGCACCCCGATCGCTCGCTGATGAACTACGGGTACCACAATGCCTGAGCGCAGACACGCCCATGAGGGCGGGACTAAGAACTATATCACCTGCACACAAACCGATAAGCTCTTATTTACCCTGAAGCCAAGCCTGTGATCAAGAGGAATTTGTCCACGAAACGCATAAGGCAAACGGCAAAGAGTTTCGTTGGGAGAGTTGTTTCCAGCTAGCTGCTGCCTACCGGAATAAAAAGGAAAAACAAAACGTTGAGTGGGTTCTTCATTTGCAAGGGCAATTACGTTGGATATATATATATATATATATATATATATATATATATATATATATATATATATATATATATATATATATATATATATATATATATATGTGTGAACAAGCTCCCTAGTGGAGTGAAACGTGTCATCTTTTATTAAATAAATCGCCATTCTGCAACTCACTTGAGGCTTGATTGGTTTCTTGGCCTGATTTTCGCTGCTCTCTGTGGGGCCATTGGAGGTCTAAACCTGTTGTGTTCCGCCGACCATTGACGGAACAGGGACTGCTTTATATAGATATATATATATATATATATATATTTATTCACTGAAAAAACCATAGTTTCAAGCAGGTTATAGTTAGGAATTATCCTTTAAAAAACCTTAGACCTTTGTTTCCTCGCAAATGTCCATTTAACAGCTGCAGGAAACCTAAGCCAAAGACGGTCTTTGGCGGCCCACTGCTGTTTCAGTTTGCGGGCAGCTGTGGCACTCTTGGCAGGCGGTACGATCCTCGCGGCAGAACCAAGCCGTTTAAATATCTGTCAAACTCTCCCCTCAGGGAGAAAATCGAGCCGCACTCACAACTAAATTGTTTGTAGGTGGTTTAATTTTCAGCGTTTGGAGCCCTGATGCATTTCGGTCTCCTGACCTTTTTCAAAGGAAAAGCCCCAGCATCTTGCTAAACACGCAGCATCAAGGTGATTGCTTGCAATTTGTATTATTCAACCCTCTGGTGGGCGGCCCTTATTGAGCCCTCTTGTTGAAGCATTCTGGTCCCTGTGGTACATGAATAGTTATGTATTTACCCTCCAGTGGGTATAAATATATATATATATATATATATATATATATATATATATATATGTATATATATATATATATATATATATATATATATATATATATATATATATATATATATATAGATATATATATATATATAGATATATATATATACATATATATATATATATATATATGAAACTCCAACGAGTCGCCGGCTGCAGCCGTCAGTCAGGGAACAGGTACACAGACTCCCAAAATGATTGCCGCAGACCAGTCTTGAGTTCAAGAAGTTATTTATTTCATAAAGTGGTAGTGGTGGTGCCAGTCATCAGACGCGTTTCGGACATGCATCCTTGCTCACTGATGAGCGGGTATGGCGGAGGTCAAACATAAATAGGGTTTGGTAAACATTCAAATTTCGCGCCTTCTCAGGCCATAGTAAACATAAAGGATGGACTAACATTACAAGTCTCCTTCCTATCCCATTTCGTGGGCGCCATATTACAATGGTAAAAGATGTACAATGAATGTATACCGTGTCCAACACAACATAGAAACTGTAACACAGTGCATGGTGTTAAATCGACTGTTTTTCGTCATTGCAACCATCACAAATCATTACCAATGTATAAAATGCTAATGTGACTCTCGTAACTGTGCCCATAGGGAACAATATTACACTCTTATTCATAACGTTACCCCATGAGTGTATCATATAGAACGATGTTCTGTTTGCTTTCCACACATGTGTGTGATTAACTATCCGTACAAATACTTATATTGTATGCAAACTGATCATATCTCATGCATGCTTATGGGGTACAGTGATTATGATTGCAAAATACAAAAATAATACTCCACAAATCTCAATGCAATGTGTGTTACAGTATTGGTTAGTTAAGTTAAAACATGATAAATGTTGGGTACTATCTGTACAAATACACAAAACAAGCTAAAATAATAGCGAGTATAGATAGATGAACTCTGTCATCTCGTGAAGTCAGTTACAGAGCTGATTCCCTCTATAAACTGTACCATTAGGTATCTCAGGACACAAACGTTCATGTACACTCATAACATATCACGAGAAAAGGGCATTATAACAATAGTGTGGTCAAATTAATCAAGACCTCCTCCTATATTCCCTGTTATTTCAAACAATCCAATTGATTAGTGGATGGGCCCAACATTAACTGCCTGTAACGATCGTAATGTGATTCCTAGTTCGACACTCCATACATAAGTGAAGGCTAAAAAAGGTAATCTCATATAAATAATGTGAGAGCCTTAAAAGTGTATAATAAGTGCAAATAAAGTGCTGTGATGTTGAACAAAAAATTATTTAATTAGTTCATATGAAGGACTCTTTCTGCCCACCTTTTATCTCCTCCTGGATATGAGATTCTGGGTACAGGTAAGTGGGGCCTCAAAAAATGTACTGAATTATAGACACCCTGAACTGTGTATTATACCTCCGAAACATGGTTATGTAATGGGTTTATAAGATCTACTCTGCCCTTATACGGATAACCAGACTCATGCAGTTAGATGTGTAAGAATTTGATAAACTGCATGATTTTACAGAAAGTTGCGAAGGTCCTCCCCTGTGTTCAATCCCCCCGGATGTTTACTGTTTAACATGACAATGTACTTGGATTCTAGCTGGCGTAAACGTTTCTCATTGTCCCCACCTTTTTTACTCGGTATGATCGCATCAATAACAAAGTACTTCAGATGATTTAAATTCTGGTTGTGTACCTGTTGAAAGTGTCGAGCAACCGGGTACGTGGGGTCCGCATTTACAATTGCCCTCAGATGTTGGAGATTGCGCAAATATACTGCTCCCTTAGTACTTCCCACATAAATGAGATCACAGCTGCATTTCAATACATAAACCACCAACTCCGTACGGCATGTATAGTGGGATTTAAGCGTAATTGGTTTGTTGTCGAACGGTGTCAAGCAGGATTTAGTGTTAACACCGAATTTACAAGCCCGACAACTAATACAGCGAAAAAATCCCTTACGGGGAGATAACCAATTGTCCAAGGGTATTTCAGGGCTGTTGTTAACCAAGTCATTGCGCATTGAATACGCTCTTCTAAATGTGACAGTGGGGGAAAGTGGCATAATGACTTTAAGGACATTGTCAGTTAGTATAATGGGCCATTCGCGTTTCATTATTCTAGTTATTTCTTTTGCATGCCGGCTGTAACCAGTTATAAGGCGGATGGTATTGGTTTCGTTTTTTTCAATGGGAGAGGCATTAAGATTGGGTCTGAGGGGATCAAGAAGCTCTTGACGATCTATTCTGTTGGCTTTAATCATGCTAGCAAGCAGCTTCTTGTTATCATAACCCCTCAATAGGAGTTGGTGTCTGCACTCCTCTTGATGATGGTCTCTTTCCTCTTCTGTGCTACATGATCTATGGATTCTCAAAAATTCTCCATAAGGGATGGCAGCTATAGTGTGCTTAGGATGGAAACTTTGGGCATGCAAGATGGTATTCCCAGAGGTAGATTTCCTGTAAAGGCTAGTCACAATTTTACCCTCTTTTATTTTTACATGCACATCTAGGAATGTTGCTTCATCCTTCCTAATATCTGCTGAAAATTTAAGATTCAATTGATTACTGTTGATATCAGTAACAAATGTTTCAGCTTCTTGCACACTGCCATGCCATATGATGAAAATATCATCAATATACCTCCAATAATTAATGATATTATTATTCCACCATGTTTCATGAGTGACCCTGAGGACATGCTCCTCCCACCACCCCACGTGGAGCCCCACGTAGGTAGGTGAAAAGTATGCCCCCATGGCCACCCCTCTTAGTTGTCTAAACACCTCGTTATTGAATACAAAGACATTGCTATTAAGACAAGTCTCTATCATGGATAAGAGCATTTGGTTATGGTGATGGAATTCAATAGGTCTTTGTTCTAAAAAATATTTTACCGCTCTGATGCCATCCATGTGATCAATACTCGTATAGAGTGAGGCAACGTCCATGGTGATGAGGAGGTAACTTCCAGACCAAGTACATTGATTGAGTTTGTATAAGAATTCAGTGGTGTCTTTGAGGTATGCTGGTAACTTGACGACGAAGTCTTGCAGAAAAAAGTCAATGTATTTTGAAGTGTTCTCAAAAACACTTTTTATGGCAGATACAATTGGTCTCCCTGGCACAGGTGTTGTCTGTTTGTGGACTTTGGGGATGAAATATATGTTTGGTAACACCGGATGTGTGTTATGCAAAAATTTCAATTCATCCCTAGATATCAGTCCATCACGTTTCCACTGATGTAATTTTTTAGCATATGATTCTTCAATGAGTTCCGCTGCTCTAAAATCGATCTTAGTATAGCAGGTGGGGTCATTGAGCTGACGATATGCTTCTTGGATATAATCCACTTTCGCCCAGAGAACTATATTAACTCCCTTATCTGATTGATTTATGACAACCTTGGTGTCCTTTTTTAGCTTGTCCATAAGGGTGTAATAGGCTCTCATTTTATGATCTTGCTGTTTGTGCTGTTTCATGGTCTTGATTTGAAGTTTTTTAAGTTCATCAACAAGTCTATCAGCGTAAACATCGATAGCATCCCTGGGCATATTGGGAACAAAGGTTGATGCCATTTTAAAAGGGGTACCTGCTGTTTGTGCCACATCCAGATCTTCATAGTCAGCCATATCTTGTGTGCTGCTAGTGTCATCCTTATCCATGTGTAGTTGGTGCATTGTCTTCATCAAGGTGATGTCTCTGGCTAAAAGGCCTCTGAGATTAGCACTTTTTTCCTTTTCTTTACTGTTCTTAGTAGTAGTGCTCTTCTTAATGGCATAGTATTTTCTAAGCTTGATCTTTCTGATATATTTAAAGACATCCACCCTGGTGTTACAATAATTAAAATTGCTCTCAGGGCAGAATGATAGGCCCAATGAGAATAATTGTTTTTCCGCCTCGTCCAACTGCACTGATGACAAATTAATTATGGTGTTCACATTCATTGCTTTTTGTTCTGCCATTTTTTCTTCTTGGATTGTCGCCCTCTTGGCTTTGGCGCGCTTGCGGCGTTGCTTGCGTCTCCTGTTGCGCCTTTGGGACTGCGCGGAGTTTGGAATACGTGCTCGTAATGTTTGCTTCCTTTGGAGTCTCACGTATTCTATTTCCTCCGCCAATGTTAATTGGCCCAAGTCTTCACTTCGTGCGTTCGATGCGCCCTCCTCAGAGCCATCGCTGCTTGGTACCAGGCTTATATCTGAGCCTGATAAAGTAGAATCCATAACCGCCGAAGGTGTAGATAGTGTTGCTGTCACACCTTTGGCTGGTGCTGCATTTCTTTGTTTGCGTAGCTGATCGTATTTTCTCGCGAAGGTGTATATCTGCCCCAGGGCATAATCCTGCTCATCCCTTGCAAATTTATAAGCCTTTCTTGTTTTGATTGTCACCTCCTGTTTTTTTAGGCGTTCTGTTATTTCGTTGCTGGTTTATTCAATGTAGGGTTTGTCTGCACTGTAGCAGTCTTTCTTGAGCTCTTCATTAATTCTAGTTATTTCTTCAAGGTTCTTTTGGCGATCCACCTTAGCATACTTAACTAGCAAACATAGTAGGCGCATTGACGCCTCGAGATTACTCTCAGCCCAGTCCTTTAGTGAATCTGGATTCGGATTTTCGAAGCTTGGGACTAACATAATCCTTAAGCCGCGGGGCACTCTCCCAACTTCATCGTATTTTTCCAGGGAGCGGATCTCCCACCACTTGGTGAGCTCCCCTCTCCGGTTTTTCTCAAGTTCCCTCATCAATTTTTTTACTTCAGTTTCATTATTAATTGTTTTGCTGGTTCCTGCCGTCGTACCTTGTTTCATTTTGGGCAGATTGTGAAAGAGTTCTTCGAATGCCTTTTCTCTCTCCCGCTCCTCCGACATGGCACCACCAACGTTGCGTTATTTCCCAAGGTCCAGGTGCTATTGTGACTCAGCGCCCGGTTTGCTGGTTTGTCGCGGTACCTCCACAACCTGCGCACGTATCCAATGTGTTCAGTTTCACCTTAGCTCTGCTTCCGGGTGATGCCGTCCGACTTCTCCCTCAGCTGTGCTTCGATGATTTTCGCCGCCTTTCTCCGTACCGTGCAGGGGGCTGACCGAAATTGCTCCTCACTGGAACATAATATCCAAAAGCGGTCCGTATGTAGTCAGCTCACATTGTAGTGGAGGGGTCTGTGTCATCGGGAAACCGACCTCGTCCCAAACATATGAAACTCCAACGAGTCGCCGGCTGCAGCCGTCAGTCAGGGAACAGGTACACAGGCTCCCAAAATGATTGCCGCAGACCAGTCTTGAGTTCAAGAAGTTATTTATTTCATAAAGTGGTAGTGGTGGTGCCAGTCATCAGACGCGTTTCGGACATGCGTCCTTGCTCACTGATGAGCGGGTATGGCGGAGGTCAAACATAAATAGGGCTTGGTAAACATTCAAATTTCGCGCCTTCTCAGGCCATAGTAAACATAAAGGATGGACTAACATTACAAGTCTCCTTCCTATCCCATTTCGTGGGCGCCATATTACAATGGTAAAAGATGTACAATGAATGTATACCGTGTCCAACACAACATAGAAACTGTAACACAGTGCATGGTGTTAAATCGACTGTTTTTCATCATTGCAACCATCACAAATTATTACCAATGTATAAAATGCTAATGTGACTCTCGTAACTGTGCCCATAGGGAACAATATTACACTCTTATTCATAACGTTACCCCATGAGTGTATCATATAGAACGATGTTCTGTTTGCTTTCCACACATGTGTGTGATTAACTATCCGTACAAATACTTATATTGTATGCAAACTGATCATATCTCATGCATGCTCATGGGGTACAGTGATTATGATTGCAAAATACAAAAATAATACTCCACAAATCTCAATGCAATGTGTGTTACAGTATTGGTTGGTTAAGTTAAAACATGATAAATGTTGGGTACTATCGATATATGTATATCACAACAAGGTAACTCCTTCTGGCTGTCGGGGCCCCGTGGGAGGTGGCGTAAATGCCGGCAGAGCAAGCAGTAGTTAAGTTTCAAATGTTCAAAGCGGATCGTCAATCCTGACACTCTCAGTGGATTGTGGGCGCGAGAGTTACAGTTAGTACAACTAACTATAATGGAGGAATATCTATGGTTTTGTATGAGTGAAATGTCCAGCTAACTATAATACCCCTGAAACCTATGGTATTTTCATTGAATTTCTATGGTTTTTTAAAGGATAATTCCTAACTATAACCTGCTTGAAACCTATAGTTTTTTCAGTGAATTTCAAAGGTTTTTTAAATGATAATTCCTAACCATAACCTGCCTGAAACCCATGTTTTTTTCAGTGAATTTCAAAGGTTTTTTAAATGACAATTCCAAATTATAATGTTCACCACTTCCCCATATTTTCAACAAGAAGCCAAATCTGAAATGCTACCTAAAAAAACAGGCAATGGTTCCATTTACCACTAACAAATTAACATCAACATCTAACTAGTGTAAGGACGTCGACTATGTACTGCGTGAATTACATCCAACTCACACCCACTTTTAAAGATGAATATGTGATGGAGGTACTAATTATACACTTCTGACACCCAACACAATCACAATACCCAGCCCCGCCAGCAGTACAACCACCCCTCCTGAACCCTTCCCCTTTACTACCTCAGAGGCAGCGCAAAACAGGACAACAGACCTTCCCAAAATATTATATCCCCTCAACAGCACACTGATGTGGCAACCAACTATGTATAAGGGAAGGAACTTGCACATTAACAACAATATACACAATGCTAACACTACCGGTGATATGCCATTCACAACTTACTACACAAACCAAAAACTTTTCAGTGTGTAGATATACTATTGATATGTGCAGTGTACTGCATAGTGGACGCAACCATATTATCTCAGACACTGGGGAAGATTTCAGTCATGTAGCTGTGTTGTCTCCCCCCCTTAAACAGAAGCGGAATAGGCTGGTCCAATGTACGCAACATCAGCGTAAGATTATAAATAATTAGCCTACGCCTTGGGTGTGGTTCACTTCTGCAAAGAAAAGAGACTCCGCCACAGCGAAGCTCCTCACTATGCCATGTGGCTGCCGCCATAACCACATGCCTCCTCGATGCAGGCCCATTGCGCTCTCAGAGCCACAGCACCGCAGACTTATGTCTGTATCGACTACTACCTTCGATCTATACTGCAGACAGCAGGGTTCACAACTTAAATTCAAATTTGGATCTACACAACGGACAGCTTCGAAGTTAGCCTTGACTTATGTAAGGCAGAGACAATTCTACACTATGTCCTCAGACTTTGTTAAAATAAGTGATAAAAAATTCTTCGTCGATATCTGTGCTAACTACAGCCTTTGATCTACAGTGCAGCCAGTAGAGTTTACAACTTGATACCAGTGGCGCATCAGCACTACAGACAACATTGAATTCAGTCTCGATTTATTTAAGGCAGAGACAATTGTACTATGTCCTCAGATTTTGTTAAAGTATGTCACAAAAAAGCATTCCTCGATGTCTGTGTCAACTACTGCCTTCGATCTACACTGCGGACAGCAGGGTTCAGAACTTGAATTCAGCTTTGGATCTACACTACGGACAGCATTGAATCAAGCCTTGCTTTATTTAAGGTTGAGGTAATTGTACTCTATATCTTCCGATTTTGTAAAATAATGTGACAAAAAGCATTAGTCTATAACTTTGCTGACTACTGCCTTCAATCTACACTGCGGACAGCAGGGTTTACAACTTGAATTCAGCTTTGCATCTACACTATGGACAGCATTGAATTAAGCCTTTCTTTATTTAATGCAGAGACAATTGTACTATATGTCTTCAGATTTTGTTAAAGGATGTGACAAAAAGTATTCCTCGATGATGTCTGTGTCAACTACTACCTTCGATATACACTGCGGACAGCAGGGTTCACAACTTGATTTCAACTTTCCATCTACACTACGGAGAGAGGAAATTCAGCCTTGATTTATTTAAATTTGCCTCCAAGGGAGTTTACTGGAAAAATGGATTTAAATAATTTTAAAAGTGAATTGGTTTCAGGTAAATTAATCGTCCTGAGTGAGTTTAGTTCCAACAGATCATATAAATAAACATATAATTCAAACTAAACAAACATAACAATACTCAACATTTGGACAATAACCAATAGACAAGTGTATAGGCAAAGTAATACATTTTATCAAAAAAATGAATCATAAGGGAAAAATACAATACAGATATATATATGTAAAAAACAGGGATACAGGAGAAGTATATATGAAACCAAATCAAATTCTCTGTACAGCCTGTAAAAAACCTATCCAAACTTAAATGTATAAATTCTTCTTTGGATGAGGCTGAAAGTCGACGTTTCGGTCTTTATGGACAACTCTTTAAGACCATCATCAGGACAGAAAAAATTGATATTGTAACTCCCTAAAACGAGAGGTCCTTAGAGTATCTTTTGCCTGGGATTCTGTTAACATCCGCACTTTACTTCAGGGCGAATCTTAATGCATCCACCATCAAGCTGATAAGGGGATAGAGGAGACGATTGATAGAGACTCTTGATAAAGACTCTGGAAGTGGACAGAAATTAATCTTGATAATAGCGAAATTATAGACAGTGAACGCTCTTCAACTATTTGGCAATGCGTCACAAGATCGTCGAGGGATCAATCACAATCTGTCACAGATTCGTCAAAAGATCGATCTGTAGGAGTTTTAGAAGTCCAAGCAGCAAGATATGCCAGCCGTAACTCTGCAAGCAAGCCTTGCTTGCAGAGTTACGGCTGGCATATCTTGCTGCTTGGACTTCTAAAACTCCTACAGATCGATCTTTTGACGAATCTGTGACAGATTGTGATTGATCCCTTGACGATCTTGTGACGCATTGCCAAATAGTTGAAGAGCGTTCACTGTCTATAATTTCGCTATTATCAAGATTAATTTCTGTCCACTTCCAGAGTCTTTATCAAGAGTCTCTATCAATCGTCTCCTCTATCCCCTTATCAGCTTGATGGTGGATGCATTAAGATTCGCCCTGAAGTAAAGTGCGGATGTTAACAGAATCCCAGGCAAAAGATACTCTAAGGACCTCTCGTTTTAGGGAGTTACAATATCAATTTTTTCTGTCCTGATGATGGTCTTAAAGGGTTGTCCATAAAGACCGAAACGTTGACTTTCAGCCTCATCCAAAGAAGAATTTATACATTTAAGTTTGGATAGGTTTTTTACAGGCTGTACAGAGAATTTGATTTGGTTTCATATATACTTCTCCTGTATCCCTGTTTTTTACATATATATATCTGTATTGTATTTTTCCCTTATGATTAATTTTTTTGATAAAATCTATTACTTTGCCTATACACTTGTCTATTGGTTATTGTCCAAATGTTGAGTATTGTTATGTTTGTTTAGTTTGAATTATATGTTTATTTATATGATCTGTTGGAACTAAACTCACTCAGGACGATTAATTTACCTGAAACCAATTCACTTTTAAAATTATTTAAATCCATTTTTCCAGTAAACTCCCTTGGAGGCAAATTTACCCATCCTATCATTTTCTACCCAAGCCCCCAAGGGTATATTGGGTCGCTCACTGTATTTAAACATTGATTTATTTAAGGCAAAGACAATTGTACTGTATGTATTTAAATTTTAATAAAATAAGTGAAAATAATCATTCACCGATATCTGTGCTGACTACTGCTTTCCATCTACAGTGCGGACAGCAGGGTTCACAACTTGAATTCAGGTTTGCATGTACACTACGGACAATAGGGAATTCAACCTTGATTTATTTATTGCAGAGACAAGTGTACTGTATGTGTCCTGATTTTGTTAAAACAAGTGACAAAAATCATTCGTCGATATCTCTGCTGACTACTGCCTTCATTCTACAGTGCGGACAGCAGGGTTCACAACTTCAATTCAACTTTGAATCTATACTATAGCCGTATTGACTCAGATGTCTTATTTAAAGAAAAACATATCATAGTTTTTGGAGATCTACTGCAACTTAGTCCTGTAAAAGGACAAGAAGTATTTATAAGAAAACTTGATTTTATTAATATTGTAGCTTCAGGTGCCACTAACTCTGTGTATCACTTATCATTACTGGTTGCACATACGCTAAATTACCAATACTATGCAGCTCTACTCAACGCCACGTGGCCGTGGGCTCTTGCTAACGGGTACCTCCTGCCTACACTGTGGTCATCATAACTCACAATTATATAGACTATTGATTCATTATTTGCAGAGTACAATACCAAACTAAGTTTAACACCTAGCAAACCTATACAATATCCTTTTAGTATGCTTCCTTCAACAACTTCTTTTATATCAGTTATAGATTTAGTTGAATAATAAAATTCATGCTGCAAGTGCAAAGGCACATTTAATGGCAATCTACACTGCAGACAGCACAGGTCACAATTTGAACCTCACTTTTTCTTTATTGGAAACCTGAATTTCTTTTTTGGAGACAAAAACAGCTACACCACTGGAAGAATCATCTGATTCTGATCATTTTGTTGCTGAAGAATTGATAACCATTGATGGTACTTTTTTCCCCCCGCAAAGTACATGCAGTCCAGTATCCAACAGTCAATGCTTTGGATGCAGCCCGTTCAGACCACGCATCATCGCAGGGTGAGCACACGCTAAACACCAGACATACCACTAACTCAGTACACCATAAATAATCGCCATGAGGCTTTATTAAGGCAAAATTTATTAGTCAAAAAACATTACCCCCAGTGCAGCCTGCCTGGACCACACATCATCACAGGTTATGTACACGCTCAGTCCCAAAGGTACTACTAACTCAGTGCACCATAAGTCATCGCCACATGACATTCAAGCAGAATTCAACTGACTCTTCATTCATTATTTATAGAGTGCAGTTACAAACAAAGTATAACGTCCCTCAAACCTACACAATATCCCTTTAGTAGCCTTCCTTCAAAAACTTCTTTTATATCAGTCCTAGGTTTAGTTGAAAAACAAAATTCACGCTGCAAGTGCAAAGGCACGCTCAATGGTAGTCTACACTGCAGACACCACAGGTCACAACTTGAACTATAATGTCCCTGAAACATACATATTTTGACTATGTATTCCATACGTTTCATCTTATATTTCAATCATGATTACAAATGATGCAGTCCAGTAGGCAATACGCTGAGCACCATACGTACCACTAACTCAGTGCATCATAACTAATCGCCACATGGCCTTATTAAGGCAAAATTCAGTTGCCAAAAGACATTCTTACCAGTGCACTCTGCCTGAACCACGCATCATCGCAGGCTCCACACAAACCGATCCTACCTTACTGCACCACAACTCATGAACACTTTACGATAGAATCTGCTGTGTATTATTTCACATACAGTGCTCCTACCTTTGTACAGCAGATGACATAAACTGTTTATGGTTGAATATCTGTGTATGATATCATGATTACTATTCTACTTGTTACCAACAGCAACGTAATAAAATGGAGTCGAGCACACGTGCCCGTACCCACTTCAACTATCTATCTGGGTCTGTGTACCTATTATGTTTGTAAAATGATGCTCCTGCACCCTACCATATTATATTGCACTGTAAACAGCGTATGCAACCATCTTACCTCTGCCAGGAACAAAAACTTCGATTATATAACTTTCTCTCGCTCATTCTACAAATACGAACGTACAAAGTTGATCATTACAATACTGCAAAGAAACTCTACAGTCAATTTATGAGTGTGTGCTATTTCTTTTTTTTAGCATATTTATATAGCGCGAAGTCGACCCAAAACTATATCAACAATTTACATGAGCACTGTATTTACAGTACATTTTCAGGCACGCATAGATTACGTCATTACTCTACAATAACAGGATGTGGACGTGACTCCGAGCCTCGAACACTGATTTCCTGCACCAAGTTCGCCAGTATACCTGAATAACCACATACTAATATATATTATCTGCCCTTCATGTGCCAAAAACTGCAACCTAAACCTTTCACAGACCTGTATTACTACAGGTACAGCACTCCACTGAATGTACAACAAACATTCATATTCGCAGAAATGTGTCATCCACCATCTTTTATGTGTGCAACTATGGATGAATATAAGGTCAATGATACCCCGTACCTTCCATGTTAGCCATATTGTGGGACTTCACAGACATAATGACACATTTGCGTTTAAGACCCGGGTGACGGCAGCACTACAACACGGACACCCGAATCAGTTGATTTCTCATATAGCTCACAACGGAACCACGCCCATAGCTCCGGAGTCATCGTTCACAGCTTTGCGCAGCACCGGCATAGGTCAGTCCAGCCCACTCCGCCTACGCTTCCAGGAAAACACAAGTACGCTACATGGCCCAGATTTCCATTGTAGTGATTTCTTACTTCCAGGTCTAGTTGTCAGAACGTAACATACACTCCCTCATGGCTGGTATACACCCACACCACACCCATCCAGCACATATGTCACTAAATACGTGACCCTACCAATAAAAAAGACAGGGCGCACGTGCTCTATGCCATTTTAGAGTTGCTCCCATCGCAAGCGCTGTGATGGCCTGTCTAGTGGTTCGGACGCCTCATGTAGGCCCGAACCACTGAGCAGGGGGGCCCACCACTACGTGCTTGCCCTCTTTGGTCACTGAGTTAGTGGTACCGCAAGGACTCAGCGTGTGAGCAACCTGCGATGATGATGGGAGCATGAGTATGCTATACAGATATCAAGACTCAGCACCATATTTGAGATTTCTTTGTGGCAGAGCGGGACTGCATGATGTAGAAGGTGCCTTGTCCATGAAAAGGTGAGCAGTGAGGCCTGGGTGCGCAGCGGAGGGAGTAGATGGGGTACAGCAGACTGCATACAAAAAGGCAACGCAGCGATTTAGGCGTACGCAGTGCTATATACTGTATCTCAGCGTTTCTCAAACTGTGGTCCGCGGACCCCCAGGGGTCTGTGAAGCATTCCCAGGGGGTCCGCCGGACTGGAGTGCCTTCCATCATCTATACTGAAGCGCTAAGTGAATCCTGTTGACTCATGTGCAAGCTTTCAACTGAAATTAAGGTACTTCACTTTTAAATCTGCACGTCTCCTCTTCATAATTTCTTCAAAAACACACGCACCTTTCAAGCGCCCATGTCCTGCTACAAGCCCTGTGAATGACAGCGAGGGGCTCTGGCTGCAAGGTGCGCAGAGGCTGTGTGTGGGAGGGAATGTAGCAGGCAGCTCAGATTCAGAGCTACGGTCTCAGGGCTTCAAGCATAGCGAACCGGTAAGTTTCTTAGAAGTTGTTAAAAAAACCTTCATGAAACTTTGGATTCCAGAGGCTGCAAGCAGTGTTTTTTTCGTTGATGCGCAGTGATATGTCTGCCAGCAAAAGCGATACCAGACCAAGTTATTGGCGGACGTGGCTATTACAAGTATAACATACCGATGTTTGCAGCATTACACCGGGAAACCTCCCTATCGCAGGCCAAGCCTTCCTCGCCACTCTTACGTGTTTGAGAATAAAAGTGCATTTCCCAATCTCTCCTTCTCTGTTTCTATCCAGACTTGCAGCTCCTCATCCCCAGAGAGCGCCGGTAGAACAAGTCTACCCCGCCATAGGGCAGTGCTACTGATTATGTTATGTTTGTTTTTTTCTTACAGTGGACGGTATTTATGTCCCACACATTAGTAAAGCCATCTCAGGAGCATACGGGGCCGCTGCCAGCGCTCTCTCTACGCAAGGTATCCCAGATTCTTGAGGCCTTCATTCGTGACACATTAAGCCTTTTCATAGCGTATAGACAACATTCGTAGAAAGAGGCCATTGCAGCTTTATTTTTTATTTTATTTATTTATTTATGCGTTTTTATATAGCGCAGACTTTACCCGAAGGCGTCAGAGCACTTCACAAAAAGAACAGAAAATTACAAGTGAACAAATTACAAAGGCAGACGTTAAGTAACATGAGGTAAAAGTGACAATTGTGAGCAAACAAAATACATGAGGTAGCAAACAGTGCATTACAGGAGGAAAGAGTGACACGTGTGCAGAGGACAAGAGAAAAAAAAGTACAATTAGAGGTAATATACTGCAATATATGCTAGACACTCAGGCACAAGAACACACATTACGTAGGCAATGGTTGCACTTGTGCAAGTATCAAATGAGGCTTGTGGAATTATTTCACTCCAAGTTATGTTCTCTGCGTGCTTGACATTATAAGGGTATTGAGGAAGTGTAGCCAAGACTTGCACTCCGGGGATGTACAGTATTTGGAACTCTGATATGGTGTGACAGAAATAATTACACTTGGTATTCTCTATGTACAGCCAGGGCTGTATCTTTGAAAAAGGGTAGGGATTTTATTTACAGGTAGGAAAGTCCTGCAGTTAAAATAACTTCACAAATCAACAGTTTGTAAAACACAATAATATCACTTATCTGGTACATTTATCACCTGGGCACCATATCTAATGTCATCTAATGAGTGTGTCAGATTTTCTTGGAAACTAAATTTTTTGCTGCAGTCTGTGTTTTTACAACTGTTCAAAGGGGGCACAGGTGGGTGCTTCAATGTATGGTTTTGACTATACATTATCATGTTTCCTAGTTTGCTGTCCCAGAATATTACCTTGGCTTCATAGACCAGTCTGAAGTTGGATCATCAGTTCTAGGTGGCAAGTACCCTGTGGGTTCTGGATGGCTCATTTATTTTTGACAATCTAATGCAGGCTGCATTCCACAAGCCTTCCTTTCTGGATCTTGGCAGAGAGGGCCCCTCTGTTTCTTCACACTGGTCCATAGAGCTACCTCTTTCAAGGTTACTGTAGAGGAGATTTTTCCAGTATTTATGTCTGGTCCTTGCAGATAAAATCCCTTTGAAACATCTCTCTGGGCACAACTTTCTTCTAAGTCCAGATGAAGGACATCTATTGGCAGGATGGGGCTTTGGGAGACTGGTTGGCCTTGGGGTCAGACAGAACCCAGGCAGTCTTTAAAATATGTACACTTTCCTTATCTGGGCCCAGTGCATGTTTCCTGGCTTGCTTCCAAGACTCTCTGGAAGGCAGGTTGTGAGGCTGGTATTGATTCCTAAAGTTACGTGAGTTAGATTAACCTAAACCGGATACTCTCAGCCATGGACTCTGGTTGCTAGATTATGGCCAACACTAAACGAAGGGGGTGGGGGTGGACAGAGTTTGTTTGGTGCAGCATCAGAGATGCTTCTGTGCAGGGTCTGGATTGTATTTGCACTTAGCTCAACAAAGACTACAAGGTCTCAGAGCTCAGAGCTCAGATTTTGTGGACTGTTTGGTAAGCAATTTGTAATGTCAGCAAGATTAATAAAGATATCCTGAAAGGGAACAGGATTTTTGTGCTGCTTCATCCTGTTTTCCATATTACACCTATCATCTTGTATACACAGTCTTCCTGCAGTATCACAACACTTGTATGAGATCACTGATTTTATTCTCACTGACATGAACAAAAATGAATGTGGGTCCTCATGTAACGTAACTGGTGCTATGTAAATCGCTCTGATACCCGATTCAGGTCAAGTTCGCGCTATATAAAGCACCAGCATTCCGGCACCTCAGACCAGGAGGAGCACGTGAGTGTTTAATTTTCATTGAAAAGTTAGTCGCCGAGATGCACCACCATCCTTCCCATTAAAATGTTTTTATTGTTGCATACTTTTAAAGATAAAATAACAAAAGCTTTGGTAATGCAAGTATTTGTTTGGTGTGTACTTGTTTGTGTATTTTTTGCGAATTACTGTTTTAATTTTTCGAATTTAAATTATAAAAATTGCTTGGGGGTCCCCGACCTCCAGTAGTGATTCAGTGGGGGTCCTCAGGAGTCAAAAGTTAGGGAACCACTGCTGTATCTTATTGCATTTGATTTTTTTTTCTAATAGCAGGAAAGTTTTTATAATCGGTCAAATGTCCACTGCTCGTGATGATTGAAACCACGTGTATCACTGCGCACCACTTGCTTTCACAACCGGATAAAAAACATTACTACTATACTAATTGTTCATAAATCGAAGCCTATTAAACAAGTTTAGACTGTACAAATAGTTGTATTTTTAATGAGGGAGGGAAGATGTGTGAAAGGTCGATGTAATTCTACTCCACATTAAGATAGTAACAATTACCAATCATAACATCTTTCTTTTACTATCTTTTAGATGTAGAGCTTCAGGGTGCATTATGTCCCAGCAGGTGGTGAAAGACACACCGGTGATAGAAAGGTGAGCTGCAAATATTCTTTTCAGTCACTCTCTCACTTCCTCACTCCTTTGATAAAGAAATGACACACAGTGTTATCTTCCTTTTTATCTAACAGGTTGTGTTTCACAAATTGGCCTCCCCCCTCCAATACCTCTAAAGCCAATGGCACAAGGTGAGCAAAGAAGCTTGTTTCCGAAGCAACCAGAAGTCACCTGTGTACGGAGAGGGGGTACTGTGCAACAGCTTGACTGTGTAGGAATGTACAGTTACTTCCAGACAGTGAGAATGGATAGGTTGCAACAGTCTGAGGGGCAGATTTACAAGCCCCTTGCAACACTTTTTCATCACTTTTAACATGGGAAAAGTGAAACAAAAGTGGTGCAAGGGGCTTGTAAATCTGCCTCTGAGTGCGCAAGAAAAGGCACTCACCTCCTGACTCTGGGAGTCAATGGGGTGCAACAGCCTGGGTTCGCAGTAATGAGAACTCACCGCTATGCAGTGGGAGTGCATGGGGTATAGTACTCTGGGAGAAAAGAGCGCACAGACACCTCCTTGCAGTGGAAATTGATACAGTATCCTGAGTGTGCAAACACATAAAGCAGAAATATACTTGTGCAGTTGTATATACTCTGCTATTCCTAACTCTATACTATCTTTCAGATCACTAAACTTGAGCGTGCACTATAAACTGGCACGTGCTTGGACACACAATGGAGGCAAAAAGGTGAGCTACGAAGATTTTCTCCAGTATTAACACTACCTCTCCTTCTCTATCTATTACATTCTCTCTCTCACACTTTTAATGTTGTTTTCTCTCTTTCTCTCTCTCTCACATTGTTTCTCTTTATCTTTTAAAGTTATGGACGCTGCTGTACACTCTGCCGATAAAAAAGTCAAGGCTGAATTGAACAGAGTCTGCAGTGTAGAACCAAAGCAAAATTCAAGTTGTGAACTCTGTTCGCCAAAGTGTTTACACAAGGTAAGCAGAGCGGCCTAGATACACAATGCCGCCAATTAAATGCGTTCAAAATAAACAATATTGTCCTGCATAATGACGCGATCTCTCATCTATTTCTGTCTCATCTCTATATCATTTTAAAGACCTGTTGGTCCATATTGTAAATCTGATGCAGTAGGCACTTCCCTACAGACACCTCTTCAACGCGGGCCTATAAGAGAGGTGGAATGTATCAGGCACACTGCAGACGGGCAAATAACCGAATATTGCCAAGTTTTAACTTAATTTTTGATCTTTGACCTCATTCAGTCATATCGATCTAATTTTAAACACTTATTTTCTTTTTTGTTTTGCAGGTTACCTACCCTCCTTCCATTGGAGTCCATCTCACATTTTGTTTATTATATTGTTATGTTAAAGTTATGTTTCTAGTTATTTATTATATTGTTATCTTAAAGTTACGTTTTTAGTTATTTATTGTTGTTATAATAAAAGTTAATAAAAAAAGTTCATAAGTCTTCTTTTTCTAACAACATTTCACTATATTTAGTGTGATAATTATATGCTTAGAAAACATTAAACTATTAAAAGTAGAAATGATGTTTATTACTAGAAGTTTAATACTGAGACTAGCTCTTTACCAGAGTCAGTAGCTGCAGTTAAGGGTTCCTATGGAATTTTAAAATAAATTCCAGCACAGTAACTGTTTGGATTAGCAACATTGTGTGGTGAACTTGTAACCTTTCTGCTCACTTAAGTGTTCCATGAACTGTTACTATGGTAACAGGCAGTAAGCAGTTTGGGGGTAGGGTTGAAAGGTACTGGCTGTACAGAAACCGTTATATTTACCCAGAATACTCTAGATGACAGAGAGGAAAGCAAACTAAGACAGAACACTGTGTAGCAGATTCACAAGCCCTTGCGCCACTTTCGCGTCACTTTTCCAATGTTAAAAGTGATGCAATAGTGGCGGAATGGACTTGTATTTTGCACCTTTGTACATTATGAGCAAAAGAAGTACAAAACTCTTCGAATTCTTTATCGATCACAATTAAAAAGAGTTGCTTCACGATTCACAATGCACTTCACTAAATACTTCGTGCCTATTTAAATGGGAGACAGGATTGTCGACATTACAAAACTTAGGGGCTTATTTACGAGGATGGCATTAAAACTGCCTAATTTAATATTGCAGATACCGATGACTCTTCAGCACACACCATAACAATTGCAGATTGGAAGACATGTACCGACTGAAAAGAAATTCGATAACGATGTAAGTTATATCACAGGCATCCTTCTGAACTAACGATGCACAGTCCCTTATGATAGAAAAAAGAAACAATGTTATTGTTTTTTATTGCAGAACCATGAAATATTCAGTCAAGAGTCTGAACAAATAGATTAGACTCGCATAAAATCCGCGGGAAGGTAACCATAACTGCTCATAAGCTTTAAACCAGTGACAACATACGTGAAGGTCCCACTTTAAAGTATGTCCCTCGTTTATCTTCACACAGGTACCCATCCTAAAGCCTGAAGAAGAGCCTGATAAGTAAAATATAGGCTCAGAAACGCGTCGGCTTCCCACACATTCGATTTAATTACGAATATTTTTTTCCGCATAAGGCTATAAAAAATATTTCCATGGAATAAAGGGAATAAAATTAAGTCGTATGCCTTTGCGCGACTAGGTCGAACTTAGAGTAAAACTGTATTGTATTGGCCTGGTTGAATTAGTTGGTAGGGTACTATCATGAAATCTGACAATGATGATGTTTTGATAAATGTTTTGTATAATTGTTGAATGTATTGCAATGTTTTCTGTATTGCAATAATTGTTTTCAGCACTTGTAAATAGAAGTCTTTTTGTAAGGCAGCGAGTAAACCTCGGACGTTTTTCTAACACTGAAAATTTCTGTATTCACTCGTATAGGTCCCGGGATCTGCTGCCTCTGTAATCTCAGCATTGGTGGCCGCCTGCGAGGGTTGAAGGTAGGCTTGTGTCTGCCCCGGCATCTTCCCCAGACTTGCTGCGGCCGAGGTTGAGAACGGGTTTGTGACTGCAGGCAGGAGGGGAGAGAAAGACTCCATTATGGTAGATTGCCGAAGGGCTGCCTCTCTTGCTGATGAGTCAGTTTTCTCCTTGTTACCTTTTTTATTATTGCATAATTTCCTTTTTTCTTCGTCTGTTTCTTTTTCTTTTAATTTTTGAGTTTTTAGTTCCCTCGCTGCTTCTCTGCGCAGCTGCGCTTTTGTCTTCGTCTTCATCCTTAAGTTAGACACCGAGGCCCCAGGGTCACTAGAGGTGTCATCGTTATCCTCGCCTCGCTTATCTCGGTTATCTTGATGCTGCCTTAGTTGCCTCGGCGATCTCTGCAGCTTGGGGGCCATAGCTTGTACCAACTTGCTCCAGCCAAAACGGAAATACCGTACGGTGCCTTCAACCAGTGGAATAGTATTTTGGGAGAGGGTCAGGGTTCTCCTAATATTTTAAATTATCTTGGTTATCTGATTCTCGTCGCTCGGTGCGTAAATGAGGTCTGTCCACACGGCCAACACTCCCAGCATTATGATAACTTTATTCCTCCTCAATACCGCTCCATCATCGAATTTGGGCACAGGTCAAGGTTGGGATATCAAGCGTCCTCTAGAGAGAGGGAAAGTGCGACTCTCTCCTACGGTCTGCTGGTGGCCATCTTGTCGAGTGAGTCGCATCACAGGGGCGGGACTGTGAGTGACGTGCAGCCGCCCACAACGCAGCCAGCAATGCCGGTCACGGAGAAAGAGAATGAGATGCAGAGTGCAGACTCAGGGTCGGCCTGTGTGGATGTGATGGGCGCAAATTTGAAAAATCCAGCCATAATCTTTACTGATACGGACACAGTGAGAAAGACACCAAGGGATGGGGATAAAGAACTCCCTGCTCACTTACAGGTATGTGAGGCCGACAATAGTGGGATTGGTAAAGATAATGGCATAAATAGGGACACGAGGAATACAAATAGTAATGAAGAGGTAACAGCTGCAACACAGCCTACTGAAGAGAACTTTTGTGCTGGGGCTGAAGCTATACCAGCGTCAGTAGCACAGGAGGAGGAGGAAGTCATAGCGACTCGCGCCGTGTTGGTGCCACAAATAAATACCGAAGGGCCTGACATTGATATAGGCAATGGGCAGCTACAAGCTCAGAAAGACACCCTGAGTCTAGTATGTGATACAGGAGAAGCAAATATCCCTACATTAGCTATTGCCTCACCTAGCGACGATTGCTTCTTTACCGGTAATGATGAAAATGATGATGATGAAGAAGCAGATAAGGGGGAAGAGGAGGTATCTGACACAGACTCGGTAACCACTGAAAGTTCTGATATAGACTCAGACTCAGACAATACCTCACCCCCTCCTGAGAGTCATAATGAGGATTCAATTCAAGATCCGTCTGAGACAGATAAAGAAACTGTACAAAGAGGGCGTGCAAGGAGGGCAGAAAAGGCTAAAACCAGGACCAGATTGTGCAGTAGTGCTAAGAACCTCCGAAGCTCTCCTCAACTATCAATTGCCAAAAGGCTTGATTGGGACTATTCAGCCACCTCACAGCTATATCCTGATGGAGCTAGTAGTCAACAACATCATAACTCAGAAGTAAGGGGGAGGAGTGACAATCCGAACCCTAATTTTAATTTTGAGCTACTATTTTCGAATTTAAAACAAATCCAGGGTGAGGCCAGGGCTGAAAGCCGAAGAGCTAAGCACGCTAATAAAAAAATGCAGGGTACATTACGAAAGATGAGCAAACTGTACACAGAGGTGGTCACTAGAGTCGCGGAGGTGGAGGAAAGGACAGGGAAGCTTGAAGACGATGTGGTAAAGCTACAAGAGACTAAACAGGAACAGGATAAGACATCTTCAGATGTGCTCTGGAAACTAGAAGATTTTGAAAACAGGCAGGGACGTAATAACATAAGACTACTTGGGGTGGAGTAAGGGAAGGAAGGGGAAGATATACGGGCGTTTGTGGTCGAGCTATTGAAAGGGGCATTTCCAGAGATGAGCCGATGGGACTGGGAAAGTGAGGTGCAGCGAGCCCATAGTTTCCCAATGACACAGAAAAGGGGCAACACGCCTAGTAAATCACGTGCAATTTTGATTTATGTAGGTAACTTTTTGCTGCGAGAGGAGATAATGAGTAAGGCGAAACCACAATCTATACGCACATATAAAGACGTATCTTTCTTTGCACGACCTGACTTCTGTCACACTACCGTTGAGAGAAGGTGGCGCATGAGGCAGCTGATAACGCCCTTTCAGAATTTAGGTTGTGAGGTTTATTTAATGTTTCCTGCAAGCCTCAAAGTAAATTTTGATGGACATGTAAGATTTTTCTACTCCAAAATTATGGCTCAAGAGTATCTTACCTCTCTCAGAGAGAATAGGGAGCAGAATAGACAAGCGGTTGCGGTGAGAGAAGTGCCCCGGAAGAGGTAGTGAATTCAAGTAATACCTATTGGTAAACATTGGGAACTTGATCTAAAACATGGAAAATAATTTTGTTAGAGCTTATTAACGCACAACATTTCTAATTTTATCACAATTGGGTTCGGGGTCAGGGATTGGGAAAAGGGGACTTAAAAAGTTGACATTAAGGTGGGAGAGGGGGGAGGCGTGACAACCCAGGGGGTCTCGGCTGTCAGACATAGGTCCGATGGGGGGTGGGCTCTCAGGGGTGGGATGTCTAGGGTGGGGTGGGGAGGGGTGGTGAGGAGAAATGTACAGGGCACAGGGCACAGAGTATAGCACAATGGAAAACCAGGAGAATATATATTGGTTAAGAGGCAGTGGCAATATACATCAAATTAAAATAAAGGCGGATAGCTCAAAGGCAAAATGGTTTCTAACTTTTTGTATGGATTTATTAGAAAGGAAAAATAGCAAAAAAATGTAATGGGCACAAGATATGCAACATGGAATGTTTGTGGGTTGAATGACTATCAGAAGAGACAAAGAGTTTCAATTGCATTAAGACAAATGAATGCAGATTTTATATTTTTACAAGAAACACATATTATGGCTTCGCAAATTAACCTGCTGGAACAGCTGGGTTTTCATGTAATAGTATACTCTAGGCAAGGCACCAGAACTAGAGGAGTAGCTATATTGTCTAGGAACAAGAATGTACTAGTTAGAAAGAAATTGGAAGATCAGTGGGGGAGGTGGGCAATGGCTGAATTCATGATTGATGGGGAGTGGACAACGTTAGGGGTTGTATACGGTTCAACAGAAGATGATCCAGAGATTTTAGAATTCCTAGATATGGAACTCGCTGTATGGGCCCCTCGCATCATTATGGCTGGGGATTTCAATATTAACGGGGTGGATGGATTAGGGGTAGGTTCCTTTTGGAGATATCAAGATAGGAAAAAAGAGTATTATCTAATCTATTAACGAATAATGTTTTATCTGATGTGTGGGGGAAACTCAGATCTGATAAAAAAGGATTCACTTATTACTCAGCTCCACACCGAGTTTGTGTAAGGCTAGACTATTTCTTTGTGTCAAATGTATTGCTCTCTAATTTAAAGATAGATAGACTACCAAGAATTCTTAGTGACCACAATCCCCTCATTCTAACATTAAAAACAACAGTAGGAATTAATGTGGAAAGGATATGGACCTTTGAAAGAGGTCTCCTACAGGATGATAAGTATATACAACATATGTCAAAGTGGATGAGAGATTTTTTTGAACATAATAGAGGAAGCGCACCAGTAGGAACGGTGTGGGATGCGTTTAAGGCAGGTGTTCGCGGAGAGACACTTAGTTTTAGTGCATTTAAGCGCAAACAGGAGCAACTTAGGAACAGTGAATTAATCAGGGCAGCTTTAGACGCTGAGGAGGAGTTGCATCAAGCCGTATTAACAGATACACTGGTGGAACAAGCACTCATTAAGGTGATGAAAGCAAAAAGCAACGCAGAAGAAGAAATTGCAAATAAGACAGCTAAGAACTTCACGATCAAAAGAGAGAGATGTCACGAATTTAGTGAGAAAGTAGGACGTATCTTAGCTATACGCGCCAGGCAAATAGCAGCGTCAGGAATGATAAGAGAGATCAGGGACACAACTGGCGGATTACACACGGATTCGGAGGAAATCAGAGAAGTATTAAGGACATTTTATGAGGTGCTATACGATGATCAACAGTCTACTGACCCCAGGGGAATAACTGAGTATCTAGAGGGAATACCAATGGAAAAACTTACAGATGAGGAGGCAGAGGGATTTAAAGAACCTTTTGGACTCAGTCGAGATTAAAACAGCTATAGCAGATCTCCCTTCAGGGAAAGCTGCTGGCCCTGACCAACTCCCTATGGAATTCTATAAAACGTTCTGGGACATACTAGGAGATGATTTGGTTAAAACAATACAGACAGCCCAAACAGGGGAATCTATTCCAGGTTCATGGGGGGGAGCTGACTTGTGCTAATCTTAAAAAAGGGGAAGCCTGCCACTGAGCCCGGATCTTACAGGCCGATTACATTAATGAACACTGATACTAAAATCTACTCTAAGGCACTCGCAACAAGATTCGCTAGAATAATAGGAAAGCTCGTAAGCAATAATCAACATGGATTCATCCCTGGAAGGGGCACAACGCATCATGCGCGTAAGGTAATCACTCTGTTCGATGTCACTGAAGTCACAAGAGACCCGATGGCGGTCATGTTATTAGATGCCGAAAAGGCTTTTGATCGGGTCTCCTGGGACTATCTGTGGCATGTTTTAATGAGGGCAGGGGTTAAAGAGGGCTATATCAATGCAATACGGGTGTTATACACTTATCCAGTTGCCTCTATAAGAGTAAATGCAGGTTCAACTCGGCTATTTAGGATTAAGCGGGGCACGAGACAGGGGTGCCCGTGCTCTCCGCTCTTATTTGCAATGTATATGGATCCATTAATTCGTAGGATAGAGATGTGCGACAGAATTACACCTTTGTCCACCCATTTGGGGCTATGCAAGATTCTTGCATATGCCGATGATGTGGCAGTGATTACACCGAACCCCACGGAGGCTATTGGGCAGATGGAAATCGAGGCCCAGAGGTTTGGACTTATCGCTGGATACGCTCTAAATACATCTAAGATGCAAATAATTAAAAACTCTCATACATTCTGTAATGATACCCGAGTGGTCCAAGCAGCGGTGTATCTTGGAGTAAATGTTACTGCCGATCTTGATACTCTAGTGGAAAAGAACATAGTCCCAATAATCACTAAAGTAGGGAAGGAACTAGAGAGACTTGATAATTTACACCTCTCAATTGTTGAACGAACAAATATTGTAAAAATGATGGTCCTTCCCAAATTTTTGTACATATTTAGAGCTATTCCCCAACTCTTCGAAAATAAGTGGTTTAAGACATGTGAACATATGATTAACCGATTTATCTGGGCTAAGGTGAAAACAAGGAGAGCGCTCAGGGATATGGCACTTCCTCGAGAAAAGGGAGGATGGGCACTACCAGATATAAAACTATATTACTGGGCAGCAGCATTACAATATATGGTGGGTTTGCTGGGAGGTGCAGAGGTAGAAGGATCGGAGGAATTTGGTACATTAGCAATTTATGGATTAACTATGGGGGCGGAGGCAGAAAATCTTCTTCTGAAATATACAGACGCAAGTTATTTCAAAAGGACAAGATTCAAAACTATCCTAGAAGCATATAATACCTGGAAAGCATTCGCTAAGAGGTTCGGTATAGGGAAGTACAATGCCTATACAAGAATCGAGGGTAACCCTACTCTTCCTAGCAAGGTTTTTTCTGATGCAGTTTTTAATGAGTGGGGGAGGCAAGGAATTCGGAAACTGGGCGATATTCTAAGTCCACAAGGCATGAGGCAATTTTCAGAGCTACAGGCAAGTTATGGCTTAGAAACGAGACAGTTCTTCAAATATCTCCAAGTGAGAAGTTTCATTAATAAAAAAAAGGGTGGTGCTGCGGGATTCACGAAGAACCCAATAATGGAGGTTATACAAACAGGTATAGATTGTACGATTAAGAGGTTTTACTCAGAACTGTTAAATTTGAAGAAAGATGATCTCGAAAAATGGGCGGATAAATGGGCAACGGGTTTAGATATAGGCCGAGGTCAGTTTTCTTTATCATTAGATATGGGACAGAAATTGTTATGTTCAGCCTCACTACAGTCCCAACACTATAAAGTCTTATATCATTTGTATTATACACCAGCCAAACTTGCTCAATGGGGAGCGATATCAGGTATCAGATGTTTCAGATGTGATCATTCAGAGGCCGATCTAGTACATACTTTTCCATCATGCCCCCACTTGGAATCAACAAAGAAGGATATAGAGAACTTTTTAAATACCGCATTAGGAATCGAAATTGTACTAACATCATCAATAATACTATTAGGAGTTGAAGCGGAGGGGCAGATACGGGGTGGAAGCTTTATATTCTTGGCAATGGCTGTTTTTAGACTATGTACTATGTATAGCCTCGGCATGGCTTGACCCCCTTCCTCCGACGTATCATCAATGGTTAGCTAAACTACTGTCAATTTATAAGCTAGAATCTGCTATATATGCTAGGAAGGGGAAGAAGGGAAGAATGTTGGGCGTACAAATTTGGGATCCGATTACACGATGGAAAGAAGGAAATGTTAGTTAAAAGATATTTTCTTGGCTTAGTAACCTCTATTTCTTTTTGCCCTATGTTTTTCTTCCTTTCTTCACTCCCTCTCTCCACAGCTCTTTTTGTATTCTTGTGCTTTAGTTTAGCTTGATTATGCTTTCTAGTTAGTAGGATTTAATTTTAAGAATGTAATATCATGTAGATATCCGCATTTATGTAATGACTTGTGCTATATATGTATTATGTATAATCTTACTTTTTTTTGTGCCCTGTACATGCTGTAAAAAGGGGAGGAAAATCCAATGAAAAAGTTTTTAAAAAAAAGAACATTTCTGTATTATTCTATAAATAATAGGTAAAGCACCCAAGGATTAAATACCTTAGGGTGAGATTCTGCTCCAAATAAAAGTTGCAGAACAAAAACAGTGACCGGGTCATTTTCTTCAAATTATTATATGTTGTCCTACCCGGCCACAGTGTAGGACACAACCCCACAGGCAGCACCTATGTACATTATGAGCAAAAGAAGTACAAAACTCTTCGAATTCTTTATCGATCACAATTAAAAAGAGTTGCTTCACGATTCACAATGCACTTCACTAAATACTTCGTGCCTATTTAAATGGGAGACGGGATTGTCGACATTACAAAACTTAGGGGCTTATTTACAAGGACGGCATTAAAATTGTCGGCGCTTTAACGGCACCAAACTACAACTAAAACAGTGATAATGGACTTCAAAATCCTTTGTTATCTTACCGGAAGATTTTTTCAACATTGCTGTTTGCTGTGCAAGAGTGAGAGCGGAGGCTCTCGCCCTGCCATAACAAACTTGGGGCATATTATCAAGGACAGCATTAAAATGTTCTGGTGTTAACCTGGGCTTCACAAATTCACAAAAACCTATTATTAAGCCATTATGGCTGCTTTAATGACACTTTCCTAACTCTAAAGCGACAATAATTTTAACGCTGTCCTTGTAAATATGCCCCCAATATTGCGAGAAATACAGCGATAATTTATGTTTGTAAGTGAAAAGCATGTTAATATAAGACTGTGGACTTAACATATCAATCCACCTCGCATATTAAACATGCTTAAGTCTACTTCAGAACAGATGTTAGGATCCAACATAAACCGCAATTAGGAGAGTTTTGCAATCGGTCCTCAAATCCAGGGCCGCCTTGTAAATACAACGCTATTGTCATACCGCCCTATTTCTTTTTATATTCTCATATAAAAACCTACCTTGCCACTGAGAACACCTACATTGCAACTCATTGGAGATACGAGGCGAGCCCTTAGCACACTGGATGCTAACATGCATTAATGCATCTTAGCCTCACCTAGTAAATAGGTCAATATAATTTTCACCGCATTTTTGGCTTTTTTTTAAAATCGCGGTGAAATTGCGCTTGTTAATATGCCCTCAAGCTTGCTATGAAACAGTGGGAACCTCGACTCCTGCCCTGCCATAGCAAACAGCAGTGTCCCAGGGGTAGACACCCCGAGACACAGCAGGAGCCACTCCTGGGGGGTGGTGTTCCCCAAGGCTTTCGACTGCTCCAGAATGGAGTCCACGCCACTCTCAAAATATAAAAAGGCCCGGAGGGTGGTAACCCCTGGGGCTTAGACGGATCTTTCAGCTCCCTCACCCATTTATTTTGTAGGACCGAGGAATGGTGGTACCCGGGCTACAGGGACCCTCTGGACCCCCATCAAATGTAATATTTTAGACCCGGGGATTTGGCCCTCCGAGGTAGCTAATTTTTGAACAAGCACACGAGCCCCTGCTTTGTTTTTATTTTAATTACAACAAATCCATGCACCCAGCGCACATTTCTCAGTTTTTTCCACAAAAAAAAAATGTGGGACCCCCTAAGCAGGTCTAGATAATCAAAATATTTCTTACATGCCCCCTTTATACGTGTTGAACACTTGTTCCACTTTTTTCTAGATCCTCGCTTCTACCGAGGCACAAAATGGCTGCCAACACTTCCTGGTTTCGAATGTTGACAACCACTTGACAGTGAATTATCGCGTGTTCAGGACGGTACGCTTAGAGTGCGCGCAAGATGCGCGGATCCACCGAGGCCATAGATATATATGAACTTTTAATTGTAATTTTCTCAGGAACTACCGAACGGATTTACATCATTTAAGCAAAAGGCACGAGTCTGAACCAAGGACTTCCACTTTGCCATATTTGGTGTAATTCCGTTCAGCCGTTCGGGCTGTCGCGTGATCAACGGTTCCTATGGAAAATTGCATGGGAAAAACACGTTTTGGACCCCTCTATTTTTCTCCGCCCCGCTTCAAATGCAATATTTTAGACTCCGGGATTTCTCCTTCCCACGTAGCTAATTTTTAAACAAGCACAGGAGCCCGTGCTTCGTTTTTATTTTTTTTGCAGGTCTAAAGGGTCAAAATATTTCTTACCTGCCCCCTTTATAAGTTTTTAACACTTGTTCACTGATTTCTAGATCCTCCCTTCTACTGAGGCACAAAATAGCTGCCAACACTTCCTGGTTTCGAATGTTGACAACCACTTGACAGCCAATCAGCATTCTGCGCGTGATCGGGACAGTGCACTTATAATCAGCGCAAGATGTGTGGATCCACTGAGGCATAGAAATATATGTACTTTTAATTGTAATTTTGTCAGAAACTACTGAACAGATTTACACCATATAAGCAAAAGGCACGTGTCTGAACCAAGGACTACAACTTTTCCAAATTTGGTGTAATTCCGTTCAGCCGTTCGGGCTGTAGCCGCGATGAACAATACCTATGGAAAATTGCATGGGGAAAACACGTTTTGGGACCCCCCTTATTTCTAAGCCCCCACTTCATGAATCACCCCAAGACTTTCAGGATAGGAGCGGACCGGAGCGCACCACCAGTTTTGAAAATTTTGCGAAGATTCGTCAACCTGCGTCAAGGTTATTCCAAATAGAATGTTGCGGATTTCCTATGGAAAATAGGTCCTAACTATAACTACCTACTGGCGACCTCCAGTAGGTAATATATATGTCTCGGTTAGGTGTTCCTCCTCCTGATCACCCGATCCTACACACGCCCAACAAACACGAGTTATGTCTCCAATTTCCAGGTCAGATTAAAAAAAAAAATTATATATTTATTTTGGCTCAAACAATAGGCAATAAACGGTCCTTTACTTCACAATCCCAGACCAACGCGTTTCGGCGAGTTGCCTTCTACTGGGTCACTGTGGGTTCGACATTGCACACATTATATTACATGTCCTACTTCCATATCCACAACCCCTAGTTGCATCTAGAGCAATACCATTCTTAGGGGTCCATTACGATGTCGGGCGGATTCCTTCCGCCAGTCTGGCGGTGGCTGCCGCCAGCCTGGCGGAGAAAATCCGCCCGACATCATCACCCCATACCCCTCGCCATATTAGGATGGCGGAGGGGACCGTGGCGGTGTCAAACACCGCCCGCCTGTTTTCTGCCCCGGTCACCTAGCGGCCGGGCCGGAAAACCTGTAACATGTTTGCGGTGTCTTTTAGATACCGCCCGCCATATTACAATGGGCTTTGCACAATGCATTTCCGTGGCGGCAATGCCGCCACGGAAAGGCATGTGGAGACTCCCTGCGGGGGCCCCTTGCGGGCCCCCTGGGAGTCCGTGGCTTGGGGGGTGCACATGGGGGGTACCTATGGTACCCCCCGCATTTCAGTGTGCAATATGGCAGGCACCGCGCGGTGCCTGTCATGTTGCGCTTTGCAAAGTACAACGTGCACTTTTAACATTGCGGCGGGCGGAGATTCCTGCTCCGCCCGCCGCAATGGTAAACATACAGGATGCGCCCGCCTGTGTGGCGGGCGCATCCTAATGCCATTGTCGGGACCCCCGCACTGTTAGCGGGCGGTCCACTTGTCCATTAGGGTGGCAGGCGGCCAAAGCCCGCCCGCCATCCTAATGGACCCCTTAGTCTTTCTTTGGCCAAAAATCCCCGCCATTAGTGATTCACTTCATCACAAAAATACAATCTTATAACATTTATGTTGTTATATTTCTAAACAATTTAATATATTTTTTTGCCTTTCTCTTTCTCTTTCTCTCCTTTTTCATTTTATTTCATTCTTTTTCCCTTAAATTCATATCATGAATTCTGATTCTTTACCTACAACACACGTTTTGCACTACATTTTATCAACGTACAAGTGCCAAAGCGAGTAGAGATATTAGATTACAAATCAATTATTGCACAAATTAACAATGTTTCTCCCTATTGCACTTTCCATTATTTTAACACCAATGCACGATCAAGGATGAAAAATGGTCTAAGTGTGAGTGTATAATTAATAAAGCCTTAAAATATAGATTCCTAAAAGAACACAAAAGGGCAAAATGGATTAAAAACATTATCTCTATTATTTCTTTTCCAAACAAATCCTACAACATTTATTTTATTTTAAAGTGCCTTGTGCTTCTCAATAATAGTTCCTCACTACTACACGGGGTTCTCAATAAAGTGTCACGTGCTATTACTTAGCCCCACTTCGGGATTCTATTCAATAGAATGTTAAATGAGCTTCCTTTCGCAATTTTAAAATGACCTGTGCACTATTAAGATTATACTCACTCATGAGTATTCCTATTAAAGTGCAAAATTCTATTATTCGGCACCGCCTAATTAAAAACTGTAGCATTTCTATCACATATGATGTATATATACTCAGCTTCTCTTTGATTTTGTTATTGGAGGTCTCATTCAATTTGATAATCATAAAGTGCAAAATGTTTAAATAAAGTGCTAGTGCAACATTTCATTTTATAAGGGAATATTATTCATGCAATAATACAATGCTATCTATGAAGTAATGCTCATTAATAGAAGATAGCTCTTTTTCTCTTCTAAGGTACATTTTCTCTGCTTCAGTAAAATGTATGTATCATACATGTATGTGTATGTTCCTTATTTCTTACTCCTTGATATAAGATACATTCTAAACAGCTCAATATTTCAGTATCTGTGCACATAGAGAAAATGATCCTGCACATTTAGAACTTCACATTCTAATGTCACTCCATCATAACATACTTTACCTATCCATAGTTCTTTATAAATGCACAAACAGTTCTGCATCCTTGTTATGGCCCCAAGGTACCTCTGTTCCCATCAATAGTATCAGTCAGGATTCCTGTTTCCGCAGCTTACTTTCTCGATTTCCCCCTCTTGGATGGGCTTTGATGTGCTTGATGCCACTCATAAGAAAAAGTAGACAGGCATTGATTATGCATTTGGTCGAAATGGCAGGTTACTGGGTAGGTCTTGTCCCCATTTCTGATCGCTCTTATATGCTGTAAAATCCTTAATTTCAGCTTATTTTTTGCACTGCCTACATATAGCTTGTTATATATACACCTATACTTGCACACCATAAAATAAGTGGTCAAATGTTATAAAACCCAAGGATTTCACCATTGATTAGGAGAGGTCTTTCTGCCAGAATTATCGCCAGAGGTCACATCAGATTACTGACCCCCTATCTCAGCCAGAGTTGATTTCAGAGGACATGTGTAACAATGTGCTTATTTCCATGCACTTATGTTTTTCTTATTACTGTCTCTTGTTTCTCTCATGCTTGACTCAGTTACCTTTTGAGTAGCACCATGGTAATGGAATCCTGTGGGCATGACAATCTTTTACCAAGAACACATACTGTGCTTCTGCTGCAGAGCTTTAATAAGGGATAGGTATATATTAGATACTCAATGGTACGTTGTGCAGTCAATCTTAAGACACTCCTGCAATAAGTTTGGCTATTTAATGCTTTAGCTAAGTTTTAGCATACAGCTTTAACAATGTTGGAAACCTTTATCTTGTTTTCGCTGAACTTTACCTGTGTAACTTCTTTTGTTTTTGCACTCTGTATGGTTAATGTTCATACTTTATGCACCAAACTGAGGTTTATTCAAATTAACATTTTAACTACATGTCCAGTTTCTTAGTTGTATCTTTTGAGTGTGCTATTCATAAACATAAGATTAATAGAATGTCCACTCTGCTCCTAAACTTATCTAATGGGACTAATACTAACCTGAAAGCCCTGCCTGCGCAGGATGCTCAGCGGGTTTGCTTTAGGGCTGAAGCTCAACTGACCTTTTAATTTAATACTGATGTACTGAACTAAGTTTTTGAATAAGAGGATTACCAATCCAACCCCTGAGACTCTAGGGACCAGCCGCGGCCACTGCAGGTAAGAGCGAAAGGGCGGTCGTAGAACTTTGTAGCCAGGACCTTAAATCATCCCAGGTTCCTGGGATGATTTAAGGTCCTAGCTACAAAGTTGTACGATTGATGCATCAATCGACACCAAAAGAGGTGGACGGTGGCTTGATCAGCCGGTATGAGAGGACAGGGCTGATTCAGGTGTCCAAAAAGAGGTGTCCAAAATCGGTGTAGTGACCGAGTGTTAATACCCTGATGAATCTGCCAAAAGCATTGGGGCAGTGAAACATGTCGGTATCAGGTAGTGGTATGCACTATTAAGCTACCAACCTTTTAATTCACCAGTACACACTAACACGAATAATAAAGATATATAGTGAGTGTGTCTGATGATTTTATATCACTCTTTTATGTTGGTCACACCAGTGAGCTATTGTTGTAAGCTCTCTGTCTAGCACCTCTTTGCACGCATCTTTGCTTTTGTGTTCTACATTTTCTGTGTTTTGTACACTCATTTCTTTTGGAATTGGAATGGCAACCAATGATGAGAAAGGGGCATAGAATTGCTAACATCTGCCAAGTTCCCCGAGGGTTGTTCGCCCGTGAGGTGCCTTCCTTTCCACCACACATTTTTTCATTATTTCATCTGTTTAATTGTGGGTGGATGTACTGTCTGATTGAGGGCAGACATCGTTGGACATGTTGAGTTGATTGCTACCCTGAAACTCTAGGTTTTTAGATACAAACAGTGGTTTGTTGTGGACAGCAAGACATTAGAGAATACACACCTCACTGTGAAGAGAAAGGGGGTTGTTTCTGGCACATTGTAGTAATATTTCCAGAACAGTGTACACTCATGTTGAGTAGATAGACAATACTATCTGTCCTTGGTACAGGGATCTTTTTGTGAATTGACTGATTAGAGTGGAGGGCGATCCCTTCTGTACCTTTTTGTTCCCTCTGGGCTCCTTTGTGTTATTGCATCGTATTAATGGATACAGTCCAATTCACAGAAATGGTATGATGAGAGGTTTAGTGAGGGATCTGCTGTAAGACAGAGTCTAATTGCATTTTAGAAGGTAATTTATTTGTTTTTCTGTGTTAGAATGGAAAATTAATCTTTACGCATTGTTCTATGTATGCTAGCATTCGCACACCATTTTCTATGCCGAACCAATTTTGTGTTATACCCGAAACCTATACTCTGCTATTTCCGATAAAAGACCTCTGTTAGGTTTTGGTTCTTCAAAGTTAGGTTTTGCTTCACTAATGAATGCACTGTTCTTTAGCCATTGCAACTTCAAAGGTACTACTGAAGGAGCTCTTTCCTCATTTCGGCTTGCCCCGTTTGATCTGGAGTGATAGCGGAAGCCAATTTAATGCCAAAGTGATTCAATGAATTTGTGATGGTTTGCACATAAAGCAAATATTCTATACTGCCAATCATCCACAGTCATCAGGTTTGGTTGAGAAGTACAATGGTACTCTCAAGCTCAAACTGGCAAAAATTCAGGAGACCACAAGGTTAAAGTGGCCGGATGCTTTACCGTTAGCTCTTCTGTCACTGTACAAGGTCGTATTTGGACGCCCGGCTAATGTCTGGGGTGTCTCGCAACCTCCACGGTTCTCTGATATTGAGTACCCATTATTGATTGACTATCTTGGCCAGTTAACTGAAAGTTTACGTTCTATTCACCAACAGGTCCGGGATTCCCTGCGTCCTAAGCCAGAGAGACCCGGCCATGAGATTCAGCCTGGCGACTACATTTTAATCCGAAACTTTCAGCGGAAGAAAGGTTTAAAGCTGCGTTGGAGAGGGCGGAGCAGGTCCTGCTAGCAACTCGTTCAGCAGTAAAGGTCGCTGGCCGTAAGAACTGGATTCATGCTACTCATTGTCACAGGATTCCTCTCCCCTGCCCTATGACCAGTGGTGAAAGGAAGGTATAGGGGACTCGGAATGTGAGACGGTGCCTCGGTTTGTCTTCTTCAGCTATGCCAAGCAGACCTGGACGCAAACGGACAACGAAAATGATGATGTGCTGAATGCAGCTGCTCTTACCGAAATACGAGCTATCCAGGAGCCCCTTTTCGTTGATCTTTCTGTGCCTGGGGTTACCAAGTACAATTTGCGCCCTCGGCTGGGGGACGGTGCACCAAAAGAGAAGAAAGATTAGTTAGAGATGGACTGTTTAAGTCAGGTTGTACTTTGCTATAGTACCAGCAGAGTTAGTCTGCGGGTTAGTCTTGATCAAAGTGTCCCTGAGGGGAATACATTATCCTGGTCAACGTGGGATAGGAGCTTAGGACATAGCAAGCTCCACCGCTGGTGCTCAAGAGTTTCAACGTATTGATGAACAATAGGATCCTGTACCAGTGAGGCTCTGTGGGACACGGGGAACTTGTATATTTCTTTGCACTTTGCCAACTCCTTATTTTTCCTTTATTCACCATGTATCCATTTGGCAGAATGGTTGCTGAAGAAGAGCAGCCAGTGATTCCTCCTGTTTACACAGATGTATTTTAGTCCACAAAGAAAAAAGTTATATATGCTGTTCCTATTATTTTGTTGCTATTGATCTTGGGTTGGGTGTCATGGGTTTTGGAACAGGATCAGGATGCACCATCATGTACCAATGGTAAGGTTATGTCTGAGGTTAGGCAGAAAATAATGATCCCGAGTAATGTATTTTTAGTTACACGCAAGAGATTCTTTGGAGAAGGTACTGCTTGTTACTGATTCTGTCACTAGTTTATGGACCGCATATCCATTGTCTTTAGTGAATTATTCATATACCGTAACCCCTGACTTTGTAGAGATAAAATAAGTGTTTGGATCTGGGTATTCAGGACCATGCCTGTACTATTGAAAACCATGGGGGGAGGGCTATCCTGGCTGCGATAACAATACCTATTGTGACAATTTCTATATGGAAAACAGAACATAACGTTGGTAGGTTGCCATTATAAAGAATTGACAATCCCCCGGCAAGCTGGTTATTATCCTGCTTGCTGTCCTATTATGAAGATTACTGACACGTCATTGTACATATATTGTTCTGGATTAGTGATATATAAAGAGACAATCCCGTACGTAAGAGCAGACGATCCAAGTACTGTCAGAATAAATACTCAATATTCTGCTGGCGATTTATGCACACCCTGTTTTTTTCTTTCTGTCTAATGGGAAGCATTCTAATATTCATAGTGGTACAAATGATGTGGCACTTGGGATGCTGCTGCCTCTGGGTGTACCTTGCAAACATACGAAGACTAAAGTAAGATGGGTTAAAAGGACATTGGCCAAGAAATTCTGTGAAGGAGTGACAGATCTCGAAGTCAATAATTATAGCAATGGTATTACTTTTGGGTACATTCTTTCCTCCATAATTACATTTGGCGGTACTGCTATAGCCAGGGGTGAGAAAGCTAGAGAATACTTCAGATGTAAGCTGCAAATATTGTTTAACTCCACAGTAGCAGCTTTGCGTGACATCACCACCTAAGTGGAAAGTATGCGAATATATTCGGGCAGACTAGATATGCAGTTGATTTCCTCCTAGCTAAGAGTGGTGGTGGGTGCCCGGTAGTAGGAGTCCAGTGTGTAGTCATGATCACGGATATGGAAAAGAATATTACCCAACACATTTTCGACATCTTAGAAAATGTTAAAGGAATGGTAAGTGGGAACTAGAGTTGGTCTCTTTCTGGCAGTTGGGGATGGATCCTTGAAAATAGGATTTATTTTATTGTGATCTTGGTCTCTTGCTGTCTCCTTGTTCAATTCCTTCCCTAATGTTGCTCCTATTGCACCGCCCTTCTCACTTTTAAGAGGAAAATATCAATTTATGACACAAATGCTACAATTATGATTCAGAAAGAAACAGATAACCCCATGCAAATAGATGTGGGTATCTTTGAGAGTTCTTCCCTCCTTATGGTCTGCCTTGATGATGCTGAAAGTATGGAGTGTTCCTAAAACGTTCATACATAATTTATTGATTTATATGTTCCTTGCTATTACCAGAAAATGTTTAGCTCATGCTAAAAGGAGGCTCTGTTAGAGTAGAAAATTCATGTTTATGCATCGTTCCATGTATGTTAGCATTCGCTGCATCATTTTCTATGCCGGCGCCATTTTGTGTTATAATCGAAACATGTACTCCGCTATTTCTGAGAAAAGACCTCTGCTAGGTTCTGTTTCTCCAAGGTTAGGTGTTGCTTCCCTAATGAATACACTGTTCTTATTAGCGCATACCTTTCCCTTTAGATATAGGCCTTCTCCCACTTTTCTAGTGGCGGGCACTGGCAGAGTAACCTTGAGAATAAGATAGTGTGTGCAGGCCTCAGAATCGAAACCTCTGTACTTCATTATTTAGCTGTGTCTGCTTGAACAATTCCATTGTGGGAGTGCCTGCATTGGTTCGGAAACGTATCTTTTGTCAAAAGTGTTTTTATTGGTAGTTAAAGACAAGAAAAAAAACATGCGACAGTCCCGCACAACTTCCCACGCAGGGGCCATTATGGAGTCAAGATGAAGTAATGACCCATTATCCCGGAGCAATGTCGTGTGGTCAGCTTAAGCAAATCTTCATCATCCGGGGAGCAACACTGGCTCGTCCTGGCCTACCAACAGTCAGTGACCCATAGGTTGTATCATGAAGAAGGCCAGGGAGCGGTGGTAAGCCTGAGACTTGATGAATGTTCGATATCTCCTCGTGAGGGAAAGTTCCAGCAGGTCATAGCGTTGGGACTCCGCTCAAACAAGGTACAGAAACCCCCCCCCCTCCCCCACCAAACCACCCTCTACCCTCCCCCCTCCCCAGTGGTGGTAGCATGTTTACTGATAAAACTAGCCTGGAAGGCTGGTGATTACAGCTGGAACAAGTGGAGCGCACGCACACTGGGCGGACAGACTGCGGAAGGGAGACCCTTAGAAAGGAACTTAACCAGGGGGCCCCAGCGAAATTCGAAATTTGTAAAATCGTCTCGGAATATGTCAGCCATTCTCTCCACACTCAACAGTTTCCACAGTCGTGCATGCCATAGGGAAATCGCTGGGGCAGCCTTCTGCTTCCATGCCGCTGCCAGGGTATATTTAGCCGCTCCCACACATAGCCACATTATCCTCTTATCAGCCTTGGTCTGGTGTTCGAGCCCTGGATCTCGAAGGCCTAGCAAGATGTGAGCCATCGTTTCCTCTATCGGATAGCCCAGTATTTCTTTAATGTGGGATAAAATCTCGTCCCAGTAAGGTCGAATGATGGGGCAATACCACCAAATATGGCGGAAGTCCCCCAATAGGCCACAAACCCTCCAGCACCTATCCGAGGTGTGCTGGAAAATCTGACGCAACTTGGCTGAGTAGAGATACCAATCCATCATCGTTTTGAAGTGTGCCTCCCGTAGTTCTATGGAATGGTTGTGTTTCGTTATGTCAGTCCACAGGCGGGACCACTCCACCTCAGCGATGTCTCGGCCAAGCACTCCCTGCCACATGAACATGTAGTGGGGCCTAGGGGACACATCAGTTGACAGAAGATGATTATAGAGAAAAGAGATCGCCCCCCGCATGGTAGAGGACCCAGAGAGGAAGGATTCAAATGGTGTCAGTGGTCTGGTGGCCGCGTCTCTCACCGAGGAGGATAAAGCCCAGTGTAGAAGCTGTGTGTGATGGTACCTCTCGGATCTCTGGACACCTTAATCCCGCATGCAAACGTGAGGGGCGCGTGGCCGTGGAAGAGAATTGCGTGAGTGCTAGGCAACCTCCCTCCCTCCATCTATCAAAGGGGCCCTCAAGCACCGCCGGCGGAAAGGCAAGGTTAAAATGTATAGGAGTAAAGGGGGAAGGGAACGTCGTCCACCGGTCATCACCAGAGATCGAATCCCAGACCTTGAGTGTAGTGCTCGTGGGGGTGCTGATGTAGGCGTTTTTGGGTCTATCGCTCTTAGGTTTCCACACTAGGTCCCAGATCGACCTCCTCGCCACGCTTCTGTCCATGTGCAGCCAATGCTTTTCCGACTCCTCCTGGGTCCATTCCACCAATATACAGAGTTGCGCTGCCTTATAGTACAGGTGCATGTCGGGAAGGCCTACCTCCCCTCTCTTCCCGGACGGCGTAGGGTAGCATAGGAAAATCGGGCCTGTCCCCCCTGCCAGATGAAGCGGAGCATCTGCGTTTTAACCCGCCGAAAGAAGTCCCCATCAGGGGTAATGGGCAGTGCTTGAAAGAGGTATAGGAGTTTAGGGAGAAGGGTCATCTTGATCGCGTTTATGCGCCCTAACCAGGAAATAAACATCGGTTTCCACTGAGCCAGCATCTTCTGAATGGACGTGAGCAGTGGTTGAAAATTAGCGGAGTTTAGCTTCTCAAACTTGGGAGTTAGGTGGATCCCCAAGTACTGTATAGAGGTATGAGTCCACGATAAGGCCGTGAGAGTTTGGAGGTGTGTTACTTCTGCTGGGGGTAAAGTGAGATTGAGGACAAATAATTTCCCATAGTTGATCTTAAAGCCAGCCACACCTTCGAAGCGTAGTAAGGCGTCCCGAATATGGGGGAGTGAATGGGCGGGGTGCGAGAGGGAGAGGAGGACATCATCCGCAAACAGGGTGATCTTGTGGGATTCCCCAGTGAAGGGGAGGCCCCGAATGTCAGGATCCTCCCTCACCGCTACAGCCAGTGGTTCTATGCTTAAAGCAAAGAGCAGAGGGGAAAGGAGGCATCCCTGACGAGTGCCTCAGGAATGTGGAAAGGGTGCAGACACGTGGCCGTTGACAACGACCCTAGAACGGGGAGAGCTAAAGTAGGCCTTAAGCATCGTCAAGAATTTGAGCGAAAAACCAAAGGACGTCAGGGTCCGAAACAGGAAACCCCAGTCCACCCTGTCAAAGGCCTTCTCCGCGTCAAGACCCACCAGGACGGCAGGGATCTTGAACTTGTAAGCTTTTTCAATGAGATGGACTACTCGTCTAGTGTTATCGTGGGTTTGGCGGCCCTTGATGAAACCGGACTGATCCGGGTGGATAAGCGCCGGCATCAAGTCATTCAGCCTACTTGCAAGTATGGACGAGTAGAGCTTGGCGTCCAGGTTAAGTAGAGCGATCGGCCGGTACGATGAGCACGACGAGGGGTCCTTCCCAGGCTTGGGAATAACCGAGATTATCGCCTCGGCCATAGTCCCGGAAGACACGCCTCCGTCTGCCATGCCATTGAATAGGTGTACTAGGAAATCGCTCAGTTCCGAGGTGAACGTTTTGTAAAAGATCGCAGTAAATCCATCGGACCCCGGGGCCTTATGAGGTTTCAGGGCCTTGATGGCTGCTAGGACCTCTTCCCTAGCAAAGGGGGCGGTAAGGAGGTCGTTCCATTCCGTCGACACTTGGGGGAGCGGGAGCGCCCGCAAATATTCCTCCTGTGCTCCGGCGTCGTGAGTGTCTCCGTTGTACAGTGCTTCATAGAAGTTACCGAAGAGCCCCGCTTCGGAGCTATCATGATGGATGAGGGTCCCCATTGCGTCTTGTATGCCCCCAATATATTCTTTCTCCCTCTTGTCTCGGAGTTGACGGGCTAAATGTTTCCCCACCTTATTACCTGGGTAATATGAGAGGTGCCGTAATTTTAGCAGCGTGAGCTCCGATCTATTATCATAGTGAGCTCTGAGTTTCCCCCTAACTGCTGTTAATTGCCGCAGCGCCTGCCAGGAGGGGTTCTGTTTGTGAGCAAGTTCAAGCAAGGAGAGTTGCTCTTCCAGTTGTTCCCGCTCTTTCCTTCTCAGTTTGTTAAGGGCTGCGTTAAGTGCTATACAGCTGCCACGTATGGAAGCTCTGAAAGCATCCCACGTGGTAAATATCGACGTGTCTTCCGTGTCGTGGGAGGCATCGGCCGTGTCCCATCAGAGGCAGATAGCAAGCAAGCTATGGTCCGAGACTGACAAAGGGAAGATCTTGGCCTCGCGCAGATCCCCCCGGAGAGATTGGCTAAGGAAGAAATGGTCCAGACAGGAGTAGGAATGGTGGACATGTGAATAAAAAGTAAAATCTTTGGTGTGCGGGTATAGGGACCGCCATCCGTTAACCAACCCCATGTCTGCGATAATTTGCCATGTGTCAGTGGAGAACAAGCCGGTATCAGATCTCTGGTGGTGAGTGCTGTCCATGTCCCCCTGCCAAACTAGATTAAAATCCCCATGACAATTAGAGGCCCCTCCACAAAGTCAAGGACTGTCTTTAGCAGGCCCTGTAGGAAACCATTCTGACCCACATTGGGAGCGTAGAGGACCAGGAATGTGCAAAGCCTACCGCGTAGCACCCCCTTTACCGCCAGCCAGCGTCCCTCCTTATCATTAATCACTCCCGTGGGTTGAAAGTGCAGGCATGCTCGGAACATGAGGGCTAACCCCCTGTGCTTCGTGGGGGCTGAGGATCTATAAATGAGGGGAAATTGTTTGTGCTTCAGACGAGAGTCCTCCCAATGTGTTTCTTGCAGCCCCACCACATCTAAGTGGTGATTGAGTATGTACTTCTAGACCTTTTGGCGCTTTTGAGGAGTAGTGTGGCTCACTGGTTAGAGGCGGCAGACCCGAGAGCAGAGGACGGCCCGGGACCAGGGTTCGATTCCCGGCGCGGCAGGTTTCTGGACCAGGGTCAGCGGACTCGATAATTCTCTCGCCTCGGTGCCCACTCTGATCAGCGATCACACTCGGCAACTCTGGGCACTAGCTTGCCTCATCTTCACTAACGGCCCCACCAGACCGCCGGGGATGCCTGGTCTCACCCTGGAGATACCCATTAAGGGACCATCTCTCAGGGAAGCCAGGAAGGGTTTCGCAGCGGTCGAAGCGCCTTGGGACCCTCCGGGTAAGTAGTGCGCTATATAAATGCCTATACATTTACATTTACATTTACATTTACATTTGAGGAGAGTTCAGCCCCTTCACATTCCAAGTCCCTAAAGTGAGTGGCATCTCAATTGGGGTGATCTGTCTTGCACTCTATGGGGGACCTCCGAGGCTATCCAGTCTCCTATCCCCCAGCCATGATTCGCGTCAACTCCACACAACCCATCCATCTGAATATGCCAGGGTAAGACACAACATGCAGAACGAATATACTCATAGCAAGTCTCATTCAGCCTCGCCAAGTCTCCATACAGACCGTGTCTCAACTGTGATGTAAATAGACCATCCCCCCTAGCAACCACCACTCCCCCCTACCCCCTCCCCCCATGTTCCAACAGACCCCCCTCCCCTTCCCACAACCCCAGAGACCAGCAGGCCTGTCTAAGCAACGCAAAATAAAATGGCGTAAAGGTCTAAAAAAAAGTCTCCAGGAGCGGCCATAAGGGCCGAGATTCAATTAGGTAGTGGGGGTCCCTCTTGAACCCACTAGGGGAGCGTGCCTTCAGGGTAAGCATAAGGTGTTCTCGGTACCTGATGAAGGGATGTCCCTCCGATGCCCTCGATTCTGCCTCTCAGGTGCACTCAGTGGGAGGGTTGTTCTGTAATAATGCGTCTGTGACCAGCGCCACAGAGGCCACTGCAGACCCTCTCTCGTGGAGGCTGGCGGAGATGTCCGGACTCCCCGCAGCTGCCGCATTGCCCACTCTCTGCCATGCCGGGGAACGTTGTCGCCTCCTTGGTGATGAAGTGCCGCTCCTGGGTGTCACTATAGGGTCGTCCAAACCAAGGATCGCCAAGGCAGCTTTGAGAGATCGGACCTGGACCAGCTTATTTTGCCAACAAAAGATAAGGCGGAAGGGGTGACCCCAGGAGTAGGCCACCTACTGGTCTCTAAGGTAACTGATAACCGGGCGAAAGTCCCGCCGTTTCTGCAGGGTCAAGGCCGCCAAGTATTGGAACAATTGGGGTTGATGATCTCGAAATCGCAAGGGATAAATGTCTCGTGCTTTTCGCAGAATCTGTTCCTTTAGTTGGAAGTCGTGTACACATACCAGGATATCCGGGGGTGGTGCTTTCGGACCTCTAGGTAGTCCGACTCTGTGGACCCTGTCCATGCGGATCTCCCGAGGTTCCTCCTCCCCCAGGATAGACTGGAAGAGGGCTTGCACGTATTCTCTGAGGTCCTTGCCTTCTCCTGCCCAGGGCACCGCTCGGATCCTGATATTATTCCGGCGGGACCGATTCTCCAAGTCCTCAGCATGGGCCTGGAGATCAAGGTTCTGTTCCGCGAGTCGGAGGACATCTTGTTGGAGGTGATGCACGTCCTCTGCCAGGCCCAGATCATGCTCTTCCAAGGTAGCCACTCGCTCCCCGATTCCATCCACGTCCCTCCTCACTTCGCGTAGATCAGACGCCAGCTGGGAGCGCAGCTCCGCAATGTCTTCCTTCATTGCTGTAAAGAGTTCGACCATAAAGGCCTTGGTGGCTGGGGCCTCACCATCATTCCGCGGAGGCGACTGACTAGGTCCCGGCGAGGGCAGCGATGGCACTCCTTTGCCCAGCCCCTCCTTGGCTGGCTTGTCCCTACGCGGCCTGCCCCCCATGACATGACTGGTTAGATGAGCGCTCAGGGGGGCTGCGTGAAGCAATGCGGTCCTGGCGTCCGCCTTCCGCCACTATGGTCATTGCGGCAAAACTATGGAACGCGTTGCCAGTCGATCTTAGATTCTGTCCCTCCGAATCCATCTTCCGGGCCAAACTCAAAACTTGGCTCTTCTCTGGTGTCTGATTTACTGCGCTACTTCCCCTTCTTGCTCCTTTCCTTCCTCTGAGACTTAGGTTCTAGCGCCGGGACACCCCTTCGGGGGTAGCTGTGCGCTTTATAAACTACATAAAATAAATAAAAAAATAAAATAAATGGTCAGGGCGCACGTTAGTCAGGGGACCAGACCCCCACTTCGCAATACCCCCCGGGACCTCGCGTAAGTTATCCCCTGGACCAGTGAAAGGCAGTCCCAGTAAAAACTTGCTGTGGGGAGACCTCCAATCTAGGTAGGTCGCTGCTGCTCCGTTCCCTCTGCGAGGCCCCGGTGCTGCACAGGTGGACGCGGCCCTTAAGACTTGGGCAGGGGCCAGGGCCTGTCGACATGGGTGTCCCTCAGGCCCGGGTCCTGTGCATGCAAGTAGTCTTCCGCTCTTGCGTGACTGGGCCGTTGTGCGGCTTCTGCAATCGATGCCTCTCACAATGAGCTCAAGTAGCCCCCGCTATAGGCCAGGAGGCCCCCGAGGCAGTGCCCTCTCACTATCCAGGCCAGCACTACAATCATGGCCGCTGCACTTTTGGGGGGGCACGAGCGTAGGCCCCAGATCCCCGGCCTCTGGTGATCGTCAGTCGCCCACGCCCCGCAGGCGCCTGATGCTCCTCAGCTGCGCTTCACAGGGTTGGGGCACGCCAACACCACGGCGCTCAGGTAGCCTCTGCGGTCAGGGGCGACAAGGGCCGCCAGTTCGCAGATGACGCGTCTGGGGCCTCCAAGCTGCAAAGCACAGTGCCTCCGTCGCGGCGTGCGACTCGTCCGCTATTCCGGTCGCGGCTCTCACTCCAGCCGCCGGTCTCAGCGGGCGTCCCCGCGCCACGGGCCCCTGGTCGCCGGGGGCGGCTCGGCGCTTCTGCCGGGCAGCGGAAACCTCCAGATGTCTTCCACTGCTTCAGGGGGACGATGTGACAGGGCTGGTCGGGTCGCCTGGCGTCCTGAGAGGGTGCAGGACAAAGCTAAGCACTTGTGGCAACGGAGGGACACAAGAACACATCTCACTCCGTCGCCATCTTGGACACGCCCCCTGAAACGTATCTTTATGCTTGCCAATGTCAGTCCCCCTGCAGCACTCCTAAGCGATTGGGCAGACTGGGCTCCACTCTGAGTGTATCCGAATAAACAGATATTGGTTTGTATTCTCTACTGTCTGACCGACTCTTCATTTGGTATGGAAGGCTGAGAGGGGGTCGTGAGTGAGCCGGGTGACCCTAATCGGGCTACTTCCTTCATCTGATTGAGACTTCTAACAGCAGATTCCTCATCTTCGAGTAGATACCTGTGAATTGGCTCAAATCAAAACGTACTGTACAACCAAGTGGTTAAATGCCACTCTCTACGAAACTGGCTGTCCAGAGTAGTGCTTTGTGAACGTATCAAGTGATGCCCACGAGCTGTTCAGAACAGGAACTCCATGTGTCAATGCAGTGGTAGTAGCTTTGTTCCTAATGGAATTAGCACGTAGTCCTTCTGGAGGCTGCTTTTTGGCCAATACATAGCAGATCTTGATTCAGAGTATTCTTTAGCTGGAGATGGTTGTTTACTACGCAGCTTTGCTTTTTTTGTTAACTCCAGCGAACTCCACAAAGAGTTGATTGTCCACCGAGTGTTTCTTGATATGATCGATGTAAAAGCTAAGGGCTCTTCTGGGGTACAAGCATGAAGTATCCCCACCTCCTTAGAAGTGTGAAGCAGAGCATTGAACACCAGCAGAGTGTAGGTCTGTCCGACTTGGAACGGTGTCATGACTTCAGCAAGTAAAATGCTTGGGTCTGCAGAACCAGTTTGTCTGGGAAGAATTGGTGGATTGACACAGAGAGCCAGCAGCTAACTCACTCAGTGCACCAATGTTATGGCGACAAGGAACACTGTCTTGAGGCTAAGAAGCCACAAGGGGCAGCTTTGAAGTCATTCACAGGGAGTGCACACTAAATACGTGTGGACCAAGTTAAGATCCCACTGTGGCATGACGAAAGGAGAGGGAGAAAACAAGTGTTGTACGCCTTTCCAAAAAACACATCACATCCGATGATTCAAATAACAAGGGCTGGTCATAAACAAACCAAAAGAGCTGAAAGGTCCCCTTTATCTGTGTACAAGGTAAAGCTTGCTGGGTGAGAGACCAAACAGACAACAGGAGATCAAATAACTTGGTCTGGTGAGGCTCAATCTGGCATGTGCCGCAACAAACCACAAAATAATCCCAATGACAGGAGAATACAGTTTGTGTCTGGTTGGCTGACAAGATTACATCCACCACCTCCAGAGGACAGTCTAAAGTGTTAAGCTGTTGCTGTTCAATCTCCATGCATGATGATAGAGATTGTGAAGGCCCAGGCACAGAACCCTGTCCCGTTGCTGCAATAGCAATTTCTGCTGGAGGGGCAAGCTTGATCAGAAGGCAGATGCTCAAGCCCAGGAGCTCTGGATCCCATACGGATAACATCATATTTTCTGCTATGGCGAATAGATTGAGTCAAGATTCACCCCTACAGAAACCACCAATCGTGATCTGCTAGGTATCAATGTCTGAGTTAATTCGCCCTGGCAGTCAAAGATCCTGCCAGGTGGTTCACCACCAGAAGACTTCTTGGTGGTCTATCCATTTCCAGAGGCATAGTACCGCCTAGCATATTGCATGGCCCGGTAACCCACTCTGCCCTGCATTTCCACATGGTAGTGGTGTTGTTCGTAAGCACCTGTACTAGCTTCTCCTTGATGGATGGAAGCAAGGCTTTCAACACCAAGTGGATAGCCTGTAGCTCCAGGAGGTTGATATAAAGCTGGGCCTCAGCCAGAGACAAGAGGCCCCTGAACTCCACCTCTACCTGCTAGCCGTCCCAATCTAGATGCGATGCATTGGTCACCACTGTTTGCTCTGGGCAGGGTAGGGAGAGGGATCCAATCTTGACTTAGTAACTACCACTGCAGGTCTTTCACAGTCACCTTTGGAATCTGGACATGGTCGGAGAGGTCTGCTTGATGTTGGGCCCACTGAGACTTCAGAATCCACTGCAGAGTCTGCATATGCCACCGGGAGGGTTTAACCAGCTTGATGTCAAAGAAGCCTCAAAGTCAACCTCACTGAAACCCGAGACAGAGGCTGAAAGATCGGGATCATACTTGTATAACAAAAAAACTTGAAGGTCTCAAAGAGGCTGAGTAGCGCCTACCATGAGTGAACTACAAAAGATCAACTACCAAAATTGTGGTGAGACACAGTCAGGTACTTGTATAAGTCCTATCAGCCCACCCATGTGGCGGAACTTCGTCATTTAGGACATCTTAAACCAGGTCTGTGATTCAAGCCTAGATGTATTAGCTTTATTTCACTAAGCCATGGTTCAGAAATTGTATGTGTCCTCTCCGCAAGTGGTGCTGATGTAGTGCAGTGTGGAAAACAAAAAGTGTAGTGGTGATGATTAAGATGACCGTCAAGGTGAAGAAAATGTTTAATGGTATTAACCTAGGTGTCAGATTAAAAACAGTGTGGTGACAGTGTGAAAGAATCGCTGTACAGTAAGCGTGGAAAGTATTAAGGCCAACATGTTTCTGCTGTCAAGTGACAGTGCACCGGCATTCTTCAGGGCCAAGCTGACAAAATTAGCTACTGCAGACTACACCGTAAGGGTTGTTGAAACTAAGGAGTGATTTCAATAAATGAATTATAACACGGAAGAATTGGTGTGGTCATATAAGACCACCCTACCGTATCCTCGTTGTTGATGTGTATTTCGAGGAATCCTTTCCTGTAAGGATCAAAATGAAAAAATAACTAATTCATAACACTAGTGACAATTTACATTCTAATAATCACGTAGGGTAGGTGTTCATTATGGTAGACGACGAAACTCAGCATGCCAATCATTCTTCTGACAACATCAATATTAAAGAAGCGCACCAATGGTCGCATACAGTTAATCTGTTTGGATTAAAATAGATGACTTATAGAACACTTACCCAGCTCTGTGTGGGAAGGTAGCCTCACCTCACCCGGCGACAGCTCGGATTAGGAGGCCCCGCTCTAAACAGGTGAATAAAGATAATTGAGAGGAGCTATAACTATCTTGTTCAATAATTTTGTACCTGTTGTTAAAAGAAACTCGGTTGTGGAATTAACCCCAATGTCACGGGCCGCAAGGGAGACTGAAGCGGGGTGCACATTCAACTCCTAGGACTAAGGAACCCATCTTGAGATTGCAAAGGGGGTATTAATATGTAACTATATACCCATGTTGCTGGTGCAATAAGCCCCTGTAGGGGGGTAGAGAAATCAAAAAATCCCTCAATGAATAAAAGGGATTGGCGGTTCCATGAAAAACCCACCTCGTGATGACACTACTGCTGAGGGTATTCAAGCAGCGCATGGAGATAGGAAAGGTCTTACCGCTTAAGCGCATCCCTGGGAGTAGCGAGGTAGCAATGATTGTAAGGGGGCTCTTACCTCTCCGTCGGTACCTCGCGGCGTGTTCCTGAGCCGAAGGGGAGGCACCGACGGAAGGTAGGGCGGGAGTTTAAATATCAACCCTGATTGGTTGATCAGGTAGTAATTCGCCACACCTGGCGAGATGGTACTTATGCAGGGCGGCTTGACCCGTTATTTGTGGTCAAGATGTGCATGTGCGCTGTTAGTTACTCTACTCCATCATCACGGGCCGTTGTTATGATAGAGGTGCGCATGCGCGTAAGTAATTCCACCGCTCCTTCAACGAGAGTAGTGTGTCACCCTCGCAGCTGTGCTGTGGATGTGACCGACGTGAAGGAATAAACGTCGCAAATTACCATCGTAGGAAAACAAATACTAGGTGTGTGTTATGTCGTGCTAAATGGCAGAAAGCCGAGCTCCTATATAAATGTTGATCACTCGTTTGCCAAGGACGAAACACAACATTTATGCGCACCGACGACTAGCGCATGCGCAGAATGGGTATATCCGTCAGAAGACATGACATTACAGGGCTGTTGTAGCCCTCAGGGAGTGAATAAGAATTGTTAATTCCTCGGGAGTCACGTTGGTAATTGTGGACTCGCTGTATATGGAACTACAGCAGTGTATGGTGAAGTCAGGGCTTAACACGTACATGTGTCCAATGGAGCTTCATCGTGGATTTATTGATGTTAGGAACTGGTAGCAACACGGGGTATGGTGTATATAGTATATATATATATATATATATATATATATATATATATATATATATATATATATATATATCTTTATCTTTGTACTGTCTGCGCTGTGTGTGTCATAAGTATTTTAACAATGTTACAGGCGGGGATGATTCAGAACCCGCATGGTCCCATTAATACACTCTCTAAAGATTTGTGATGGAGGGTCTAGTAACGACCAGAAATTGTATCTAAAGTATATGTTTAATGGAATTGGCAAGACAGTATATTAGGTGTGGAGGTATCTCATCAAGTAAAAGATGGATAAAAACTGGTAAGCAGAAGTCATCCGATAAGTACTCCATGGCAAGCATGCGCGTCAGATCGATACCCAGGGGATGTTATCATACAACCCCTTGACGTCCGCCCTGAGTTTAAAAATCCAACGTTGTTCTTTAAGGAAAAGGAAAAGTGAAACATCAGTGATGTGGGCTGGGATTAATTGCAGTTCCAATACTATTTCTCTTCGTTGAATCACCAACACTCTTTGGAATATGAGTCCAGTACGAGGGCACTACCCATGCGGAGGATGTACAGCCTGCCCGCAAACACAGAAAACTTTGACAATAGACATTGGAACCACCAGACCATGGCGCTTGGATACTCATACTAACTGTAACTCTGATAAACTAATTTACATGATCACATGCCCTTGCATGTTGAGATATGTTGGCCATACCACCAGGAAAATCAAGCTACGCATCAGCGAGCACAAGAGCACCATTCGTTGCAGCAAACAGTCAACTTGCTTAACTAACCATTTTTTGGAATTGAAACACAAGGCGGATGACTTAAAATGGGTAGTATTAGAACAGCCATTTATCCCAGCCCACATCACTGATGTTTCAAGTTTCCTTTTCCTTAAAGAACAACGTTGGATTTTCAAACTCAGGACGGACGTCAAGGGGTTGAATGATAACATCCCCTGGGTCTCGATCTGACGCGCATGCTTGCCATGGAGTACTTATCGGATGACTTCTGCTTACCAGTTTTTATCCATCTTTTACTTGATGAGATACCTCCACACCTAATATACTGTCTTGCCAATTCCATTAAACATATACTTTAGATACAATATCTGGTCGTTACTAGACCCTCCATCACAAATCTTTAGAGAGTGTATTAATGGGACCATGCGGGTTATGAATCCTCCCCGCCTGTAACATTGTTAAAATACTTATGACACACACAGCGCAGACAGTACAAAGATAAAGAGATATATATATATATATATATATATATATATACTATATACACCATACCCCGTGTTGCTACCAGTTCCTAACATCAATAAATCCACGATGAAGCTCTATTGGACACATGTACGTGTTAAGCCCTGACTTCACCATACACTGCTGTAGTTCCATATACAGCGAGTCCACAATTACCAACATGACTCCCGAGGAATTAACAATTCTTATTCACTCCCTGAGGGCTACAACAGCCCTGTAATGTCATGTCTTCTGACGGATATACCCATTCTGCGCATGCGCTAGTCGTCGGTGCGCATAAATGTTGTGTTTCGTCCTTGGCAAACGAGTGATCAACATTTATATAGGAGCTCGGCTTTCTGCCATTTAGCACGACATAACACACACCTAGTATTTGTTTTCCTACGATGGTAATTTGTGACGTTTATTCCTCCACGTCGGCCACATCCACAGCACAGCTGCGAGGGTGACACACTACTCACGTTGAAGGAGCGGTGCAATTACTTACGCGCATGCGCCCCTCTATCATAACAACGGCCCGTGATGATGGAGTAGAGTAACTAACAGCGCACATGCGCATCTTGACCACAAATAACGGGTCAAGCCGCCCCGCATACGTACCATCTCGCCAGGTGTGGCGAATTACTACCTGATCAACCAATCAGGGTTGATATTTAAACTCCCGCCCCACATTCCGCCGGTGCCTCCCCTTCGGCTCAGGAACACGCCGCGAGGTACCGACGGAGAGGTAAGAGCCCCCTTACAATCATTGCTACCTCGCTACTCCCAGGGATGCGCTTAAGCGGTAAGACCTTTCCTATCTCCATGCGCTGCTTGAATACCCTCAGCAGTAGTGTCATCACGAGGTGGGTTTTTCATGGAACCGCCAATCCCTTTTAGTCATTGAGGGATTTTTTGATTTCTCTACCCCCCTACAGGGGCTTATTGCACCAGCAACATGGGTATTGTACATAATGTTTGCTACATAGTCACATATTAATACCCCCTTTACAATCTCAAGATGGGTTCCTTAGTCCTAGGAGTTGAATGTGCACCCCGCTTCAGTCTCCCTTGCGGCCTGTGACATTGGGGTTAATTCCACAACCGAGTTTCTTTTAACAACAGGTACAAAATTATTGAACAAGATAGTAATAGCTCCTCTCAATTATCTTTATTCACCTGTTTAGAGCGGGGCCTCCTAATCCGAGCTGTCGCCGGGTGAGGTGAGGCTTCCTTCCCACACAGAGCTGGGTAAGTGTTCTATAAGTCATCTATTTTAATCCAAACAGATTAACTGTATGCGACCATTGGTGCGCTTCTTTAATATTGATGTCGTCAGAAGAATGATTGGCATGCTGAGTTTCGTCGTCTACCATAATGAACACCTACCCTACGTGATTATTAGAATGTAAATTGTCACTAGTGTTATGAATTCGTTATTTTTTCATTTTGATCCTTACAGGAAAGGATTCCTCGAAATACACATCAACAACGAGGATACGGTAGGGTGGTCTTATATGACCACACCAATTCTTCTGTGTTATAATTCATTTATTGAAATCACTCCTTAGTTTCAACACCCCTTACGGTGTAGTCTGCAGTAGCTAATTTTGTCAGCTTGGCCCTGAAGAATGCCGGTGCACTGTCACTTGACGGCAGAAACATGTTGGCCTTAATACTTTCCACGCTTACTGTACAGTGATTCTTTCACACTGTCACCACACTGTTTTTAATCTGACACCTAGGTGAATACCATTAAACATTTTCTTCACCTTGACGGTCATCTTAATCATCACCACTACACTTTTTGTTTTCCGCACTGCACTACATCAGCACCACTTGCGAAGAGGACACATGCAATTTCTGAACCATGGCTTAGTGAAATAAAGCCAATACATCCAGGCTTGAATCACAGACTTGGTTTAAGATGCCCTAAATGACGAAGTTCCGCCACATGGGTGGGCTGATAGGACTTATACAAGTACCTGACTGTGTCTCACCACAATTTGGAAGTTGATCTTTTGTAGTTCACTCATAGTAGGCGCTACTCAGCCTCTTTGAGACCTTCAAGTTTTTTTGTTATACAAGTATAGTTCAGTAGGGGTATGAACTTGACTGGTCGACAAACATAGTCCCTTAGACCCTCGTTTCACAGTTGTTTTTCCAGATCGGGATCATAGACTTAATGTTCTGGGCTCCCCTTTCTGGGGAAAAGCAAAAAAACAAAACTGTGTCCAGAATGGCTCTGATGAAGGGAAACATCTTAGAAGTCCAGAATGACTTTGCCACTTTTATAGTAAACCCTAAAGATGTCAGGAGGTTTGTCATAGTCTGGAGGTGGCTGACGAGTTCCTAGGGTGAGTCCACATTCAACAGCCAGTCGTCGAGGTGGGGGAAGACTGGGACCCTCACTCTTCAAAGGTTTGCTGCCATCACTTTCCTGAATACCCTCGGGGGACTGGTGAGATCAAAGGGGTGCAAAGCAAACTGAAAAGCTTCCTGTCCCACCGAGTAGCACCGATGGTCCGACAGAACAGGTATGTGGAAATAGGTGAACTGTAAATGTAACCCCACTGTCCAGTCTCCAGGGTCGAGGGCTGACAAGTGCCTGGGCCAATGTGAGCACTTCGAATTTGTCCTGGAGGAAGGTGCTGAGAGTTTGCATGTCTAAAATAGGATAAAGGCCTCTGTTCTATTTGATACCACAAAGTAGCAGGAATAACAATTTTGACACCCTCTCAGTTGCTCTTTTAGCCATAAAAGCTTGCACTTCATGCCATAAGACGGACAGTTGTTCCGGGGAAGGTGAGGCGGAGTGGCAATGAAGGGCAAGGAGTATCCCTTCCAGGCTCTCTGCAGGACTCACCTGGGCAATGTTATTGTCTGCCAACCCAGCAAGAATCATTGGATTCTGCATCCAACGAGGTGGCTGTGATTCCCTAAGAACGTTTTTAAAGAAGTTTAGCAGATAGAGCTGTGGGTGTAGGCGGTTAGAGGGCTTAGTGGCTTGCTGAGCTTGACTGCAGGGTGGGTGAGAGCCATATCCCTGGCCCGGGCACCTTGCTGAGGCAGAATTGGCTGCTAGTATGGAGTACCTATGCTGTAACAGGAAACAGGGACAGTAGGGCTGATGTTGCTGGCAAGGTGGGGCAGACAATGCTGCAGTCCTGCTCCATGTGAACTGCTCCAGAACGGAATGTGCCTTGTCCCTAACAGGTGAGCCCTGTTAAAGGGCCCGTCTATGAGGGAAGATTAGACATTGCCTGAAAAAACCCATTGACCGCAGCCAGGTGTGGTGGCAAATGATACCTCTTATGCCAATGGCTAGCTCACTAGCTCTGTGGTATACAAGACACAGTGAATTGTGAGCTTAGCTATATCACAACTGTTGTCTATTTCTTGGGTTAGTATAGGTCGGAGGACAGCTGGGAGGACAAGAGCCACAGAATCCCAAAGAGCATGGAAATACCGGCCTAGCAAGGAACTGGCATTGACTGACCTTAGGGAAAAACTGGTGAAAGATGATATCCTCTTCCTAAAGGTTTCTACTCTTTTGGATTCCCTACTAGGGGGAATAGTTAGGAAAGTGCTCGGAATAATCCATCTAGTCGATGCCTGCACCAGTAAGCTCACGGAAAAGGGGTGCTAAGGGCAGGCCGGAGGCTTTATGCAATCTGGCGGTTTACCAGTGGCACAGAACAAGGTTTGGTATCAGTGAGGGCCTCGTTAAAGGGTAATAGTGACTTGTGGTACTATGATTACTTTATCTAAGGAGATAACTCAAAGTAAATGATCCAAATCACAAAATAATTCATAAAATAGACCAACTGTAACAATAGTTGCAATTAATCAGGAGACCAATGTTTTAAAGAATCAAAGTATAGACTCATTATGCTTGGTAGTTAAATCTCTTGAACAATACATGAAAGATTCTATAGACTCCATAAATATCAGTCTATGAAATCTAGAAATAAAGTGTGCTAATGTACTGGACTTACTGAGTAGTAAAGTACCACAAGATACGACACCTAACCCTGTTACACACATAAGCAGTACACAGAGTCGATTAAAGCAAGCATATCATCATAGTAGCGAAGCAATAACAGACATGATACATCCAGAGAGAGAACAAACTGGAAGGAAGAATATAGGTAATGTTTGTCCATAATCGGTTAATGTTGAACACCCGCAAGCAGTTTCGGTTTAGTTTACTGACTTTTTAGATTTACCCCCCGCAGCTACTCCTCATATAATCATCCTGGCTAATGTACCCACTGTACACCTGCAGACTACAGACTCTTGGATTTCTCTTAGAAACAAGGCCTTAAACTGGCTAGGGGTCAGAAACAGGGTTTACTAAGCAGTTGTTTGAGGACATAAAAATAGTTAGGCAGGTTAAATGGGTAGGCAGGTCACAGAAAACTTTGCATGGAGACTATGTTGTACTCTCTTTTAAAACGCCAAGACAAGCAAGTTACTTACCTTCGGTAATGAAATATCTGTAAGTCAGTTCGCAGAACGGGGAGGATGAGTCGGGCGGTGAGGAATCCATAACTAATCTATGTCTCTGACAGATATATTGTTACCAAAGGTAAGTAACTTGTTCATTTGAAAGAGACAATTAGTTATGGATTCCTCACCTTCTAATAGATATCCCAGCAATACCAACCCCGGTGGTGGATCTGCGATCCAAGTTCACACCAGAAAGTCCTGGAGAACCGAACGGCCGAAGAAGCCGTCTCTCTGGACTTGGCTGCCCAGGCAGTAGTGTTTGGACCAGACGATGGAGCGGCTCTTCCTCTTTAGAAGGAGGCGGAAAGAAGGTGGGCAAAGTGATGGTCTGTCCTAGGTGGAAAGAGGTAACCACTTTGGGAAGGAAAGAAGGACTAGTGTGAAGAACAACCTTGTCCGGATGAACAGCCAAGAAAGGATGCTTAGAAGAAAGGGCTTGAAGCTCACTCACCCTGCGAGCAGAGGTGATGGCAACCAGTAAGGCAGTTTTCAAGGTTAAAAGTCTGATAAGACAATTATGTATGGCTCAAAGGGAGTGCACATAAGATAAGTCAGAACTAAGTTCAAGTCCCTCTGAGGCATTACAAAAGGAAAAGGAGGGAAGAGATGATTAATGCCCGTAAGGAATCTATTTACAATAGGGGACTTGAAAGGAGAAGGTTGATCAGGAAGGCTGAAATGGCTGAAAGATTGCCATTAAGAGTGCCCAGAGCAGAGCACTGATGAGCCAAAGAAAGGAGGAAGAGAACCTCAAAAAAGAGGGGTCGAAAGGAAATCCACAGCCTTTGCTGTGCACCATGCCACAAATTTGTTCCATCTGCAGGCGAATACCATTTTAGTGGAGGGGCACCTGGCTGCCAAGATAAGGTTACAGACTTTGGGAGGAAGGTCGAAAGCCGTCAACTGCTGCTGCTCAATCTCCATGCAAGAAGGTGGAGGCTGGACATGTTCGGGTGGAGGACCGTCCTCTGCTGCTGCAACAGAAGATCCTCCCGAAGAGGCAGTCGATGGCCATGTGTAACTCCTTGGGATACCAGACACTTCGGGCCCAATCCGGTGCCACAAGAATGACTTGGGCCCGGACGCGCATGATCTTCTTTAGCACTCTGGGAAGAAGTGGTACAGGTGGAAAGGCGCATAAAAGACCGCAACTCCACTCGCGACAAAAAGCATTGCCTAGCGAGTGTTGGCTTGTAAATTCCAACATGCAGAAATACTGACATTGCGCACTCTCTTCGGTGGCGAATAGATCTAACCAAGGCTCTCCCCACCGCTGAAAGAGACCTTACACCACCTCAGAGTGAAGACGCCATTTGTGATCCATCTTGCACCTGCGGCTGAGTTTGTCCGTTCTGGTGTTCAGAGAACCTGTCAGGTGGTGAACCACAAGGGACATGCCCTGATGTTCCAGCCATGCCCAAAGGCGGAGAGCCTCTTAACATAGGGTCCACGACCAGTGGCGGATGGTGACATTTGAAAGTGGTGAGGCGTATAATGCTGGTCAAAGTGTACCGTAGCGAGCTTGCCTGAACAAACTAAAGGGGGTTCGGGGGTTCTTCCCCCAAGAAAATTTTGAAAAAACATTGGAAAAATTGTGCATTTTCAAGCAAATTTGAGAAAGCAGGAAGGTTAATAAAGCAATTGTGAAAGTGCAGTTATTACATTAATGCAGTTTGCATGCAGCTCTTAGATGACCGTTAATAGCTCACTGTTGTATGTTAGGATTTTAACTTACAAACTGCAAGTAAGAAAACAGGTTAATGTGCTTGATGCAAAGACCATGTACCTGATGATGATCACAAAATGCACATGATCTAAATAGATCAGTGTGTCGCTGCTTTTGTCAGAGAGATCCTTTTGTTCTTTGCAGCAGGCACCTTCTGCGCTACCTTTCCATGAGTCAACAGTTCCACTCGACAAAGCGGTCGCTCCCCACGCTGCTCCCTGCTCTGGATCTGGTATCGTAGCGCTATACTGCCAGACTGCCCTTTACCTCTGAAATTGCTCTTTACCTCTGAAATCAGTTGCGCTTTGCTCACATTGCTCCTGCATTTATTTGTGCCTGATTGTAATTGTATCGTAGCGCTATACTGCTGAGCTGCGCATTAATTGATACTCGATTGTGCATAGCTGCCTTTACCTGCTTGATTATTCTGTGCCTGATTGTGCCGGTGACGCTTCCCTTTTCATAGCGATTGTTGGGGTCCCAGTCTCGTCCTGTTTGGCCTTTGGCTTGCTGCCATTTTGTTGTTTGTTGTTGTGCCTCCCAGCCCAGCCCTCCACCCCGCTCCGCCTCCCAGCTGCCCCTCCCTCCCACAGAAAGGTTAGGCTCTACCCTCCAGAGCAAGCGCTGTGACCGTCCTGAGCTCCCCAGAAGCAGGTCGCTCCTCAGAAGTGGTCGCTCCTCAGAAGCGGTCGCTCCCCACACTGCTCCCTGCTCTGGATCTGGTATCGTAGCACTATACTGCCAGACTGCTCTTTACCTCTGAAATTGCTCTTTACCTCTGAAATCAGTTGCGCTTTGCTCGCATTGCTCCTGCATTTATTTGTGCCTGATTGTAATTGTATTGTAGCGCTATACTGCTGAGCTGCGCATCAATTGATACTCGATTGTGCATAGCTGCCTTTACCTGCTTGATTAATCTGTGCCTGATTGTGCCGGTGACGCTTCCCTTTTCATAGCGATTGTTGGGGGTCCCAGTCTCGTCCTGTTTGGCCTTTGGCTTGCTGCCATTTTGTTGTTTGTTGTTGTGCCTCCCAGCCCAGCCCTCCACCCCGCTCCCGCCTCCCAGCTGCCGCTCCCTCCCACAGAAAGGTTAGGCTCTACCCTCCAGAGCAAGCGCTGTGACCGTCCTGAGCTCCTCAGAAGCGGTCGCTCCCCACGCTGCTCCCTGCTCTGGATCTGGTATCGTAGTGCTATACTGCCAGACTGCTCTTTACCTCTGAAATTGCCCTTTACCTCTGAAATCAGTTGCGCTTTGCTCGCATTGCTCCTGCATTTATTTGTGCCTGATTGTAATTGTATCGTAGCGCTATACTGCTGAGCTGCGCATTAATTGATACTCGATTGTGCATAGCTGCCTTTACCTGCTTGATTAATCTGTGCCTGAGAGTGCAAGTGACGCTTCCCTTTTCATAGCGATTGTTGGGGTCCAAGTCTCGTCCTGTTTGGCCTTTGGCTTGCTGCCATTTTGTTGTTTGTTGTTGTGCTTCCCAGCCCGGCCCTCCACCCCGCTCCCGCCTCCCAGCTGACCCTCCCTCGCTCGGCCCCCCCCACTATCCACTTATGTCAGAACAGCTGATGCGCAGCGGACGCGCCCCATGCGCGCCGAAGGTGCGCCAAAGGTAAGCCCGTCTATGCCCGTCCGCGCCCGGACCGCGCCCAGCGCCAGACCCCCTGGACTCCGCAAAATCCACTCCTCCCGCATAACGTACGACGCCGCAACCCTCTCAGCACTTAACCCCGGCCGACTCCTAAATTGCTACCAAGCCGCCCCAGGACTCACCCATGTACCCTTCACCTGCCACTCCTGCAAATTCGACTGCATCAGGACCCGCACCAAATCCACAAACTCCAAACAGAGCTCCGCCACTAACCACCTGAAGTGCATCCTGCTCAACACCCGCTCGGTCCACAGACACGCCACTGAACTTTGGAACCTACTCGATACCACTTCGCCGGACGTCGCCTTTCTTACAGAAACCTGGATGAACGCCTCATCAGCACCCGACATCGCCATAGCCATCCCGGACGACTACAAGATCATCCGAAAGGACCGGATCAACCAAACAGGAGGAGGCATCGCCATCGTCCATAAGAACACCATCTGCATCACAACCAGTTCCGACGATAACCTCGCAGCCGCCGAACACCTTCACTTCCAGATCCACACCGACCACAAGACCACACTCAGAGGCACCCTCATCTACAGGCCACCAGTACCCCGCACACAATTCAGCGAAAACATCACTGAATTCATCAGCCCACACGCCCTCCCCTCTGAGGACTACATTCTACTGGGAGACCTCAACTTCCACCTGGAAAAGAACAACGACAGCAACACCACCACCCTTCTGGACAACCTCGCCAATCTCGGACTCAAACAACTTGTTGACACGCCCACCCACTATGCCGGACAAACGCTCGACCCAATCTCCACCTCCAGCAAGCACATCTCCTTCAATCACACCACAGCTCTCCATTGGACAGACCACAGCTGCGTTCACTTCAACTACAAAAAGACTACGTCCCACAACCACCCACAACCAATTCCCTGCAGAAACTGGAACAAAATTACCACCGACCAGCTCTTCACATCGCTCCACCAAAATCCTCCTGCCAAATCATCGGACCCAAACCAAGCAGCCACCAACCTCACACAATGGATCACCCACAGCGCGGATGAATTAGCACCCTTGAAAAACCATCAAATGAAGCAAGGCAGCAAAAAAGCCCCCTGGTTCAATGATGACCTTAAGAAATCCAAGAAGATCTGTCGCACCCTCGAAAAAGCCTGGCGTAAAAACCCAACCACTGACAACCTGGCCACCTTCAAGAACGCCACCCGCAAACACCACCAACTGATCCGATCCACCAAGAAATCAGCATTCAAGGATCGACTCGACAACAACACCCACAACAGCAAGGAACTATTCAACATCGTCAAAGAGTTTACAAACCCCACCGCCGGCACCAACGACATCACTCCCTCCCAAGACCTCTGCGACTCTCTAGCCTCGTTCTTCCACAACAAAATCGCAGACATACATAACAGCTTTGGAGACCAGTCCACTCCACCCACCTCCGAACTAAAACCCCCCTCCAACAACCTTTACGCCTGAAACCCAATCACCACTGAAGACACCATCCGCCTGATGAACACCATCCACTCAGGATCGCCAACCGACCCATGTCCCCACCACATTTTCAACAAAGCAAACTCCATTATCGCACCCCATCTCCAAGAAGTCATCAACTGCTCCCTCAACTCCGCTACCTTCCCGGAAAGCTGGAAACATGTCGAACTCAGCGCCCTCCTGAAGAAACCCACAGCAGACCCCACTGAACTTAAGAACTACCGCCCCATTTCGCTCCTCCCATTCCCTGCCAAAGTCATTGAGAAAGCCGTCAACAGTATGCTCGCCGCCTTCCTCGAATCCAACAAATCCCTCGACCCTTCACAGTCTGGCTTCCGAGCCAAACACAGCACCGAAACCGCCCTCATCGCAGCAACAGACGACATTCGAACTCTACTGGACAACGGAGAAACAGCTGCCCTCATCCTACTTGACCTCTCCGCAGCCTTCGACACAGTCTGTCATAGCACCCTTATACAACGCCTCAGCAACATCGGAATACAAGGAAAAGCACTGGACTGGATCATCTCGTTCCTCGCCAGATGAACCCAGAGAGTCCGCCTCCCCCTTTTAGATCAGAGGCCACCGAAGTCATCTGCGGCATACCATGAGGATCATCACTCAGTCCCACCCTCTTCAACGTATACATGAGTCCCCTCGCATCCATCGTGCATCCAACACAACCTCAACATCATCTCCTACGCAGACGACACCCAGCTGATCCTCTCCCTCACCAAAGACCCAAACACCGCCAAAACCAACCTACACGAAGGGATGAAAGAAGTAGCCGAGTGGATGAAGAACATCCGTTTAAAACTGAACTCGGACAAACTGGAAGTCCTCATCTTAGGATCATCCCCCTCCGCATGGGACGACTCATGGTGGCCACCGGCCCTGGGAACCGCACCCATACCAACAGATCACGCACGTAACCTGGGCCTCATCCTGGACTCCTCCCTCTCGATGACCAGACAAGTCAACGCTGTATCATCATCATGCTTCAACATCCTATGTATGCTCAAAAAAATCTTCTGTTGGATCCCCACCGAAACAAGAAAGACGGTCACCCATGCACTGGTCACAAGCCGACTGAACTACGGAAACACCCTTTACGCCGGAACCACAGCCAAACTATAGAAAAAACTCCAACGCATCCAAAACGCCTCAGCAAGACTCATCCTAGACGTCCCCCGCCAAGCTCACATTTCCGGTCACCTGAAAGACCTCCACTGGCTCCCCGTCAACAAGAGAATAACGTTCCGTCTCCTCACCCACGCACACAAAGCCCTCTACGAATTAGGACCCGAATACCTCAACACACACCTGTCCTTCTACACCCCCACCCGCCAACTTCGATCGTCCAATCAAGCCCTCGCCGCAATTCCACGCATCCAAAGATCCACCATGGGGGGAAGATCCTTCTCCTACTTAGCAGCCAAGACCTGGAATTCTCTCCCCCCCACCTCCGCCTTACACAGAACCACCTCTCCTTCAGAAAGCAACTAAAAACTTGGATATTCGATAAGTAAATTACCCCCCCCCCCCCCCCCCCCCTCCCTCAAGCTCCTTGAGACCCTCTGGGTGAGTAGTGCGCTATACAAATTTTAAAATTGAACTTGAACAAAAGGAATGGGCAGGAAGACAGAGTTCACAGAGGGAGACAGGAAAGGTCGATCTAAATGGAGACTGGGAAGCGTAAAATGGATATCAGCAGCTTATATCTATCCAATCTCACTGCATCACCCCACAGAGTGAAGAAATCCCCATAATTGTCTCTCCTATCTCACTGCATCACTGCACGGATTGGAGAAACCCCCTGATCTGTCCATCCTATCTCACTGCATCACTGCATATAATAAAGAAAGTCACCAAGAATTACTAGCCTAACGTGTCACCACATCACTTCATAGCCGAAACAATGCATCCCAGCATTTCAGTCCTTCTGCATCTCTTTAAAACCCCAAGGCATGAAGACAGTTTTAAGTATTACAGTCATTTTTTCTTGCTGCACTATTTCATAGACTGTGCAACATCTCCCCGTATTTCCATTGTTCGAGTTCACTGCATCACTGCAGATTTTATAGAACGCTTCCATGCATTTATGTTTCATCCGAAGCATCAATGCACAAAGTAAAGACCTATCACACATGTCAGTCCTTGAACACCATGTCACCACTGCACAGAGCTAAGAACATCATTAGACATGTATTACTTTCTAACTGATGCTCTACATCTACACAGAATATGTTACATACCCGGGTATCTCTCCTGCAATCTCACTGCACCACTGCATGGCATAAGAACGTACCATGTAAATGCTGTAATGAAATGGCTCTGCTCGCACTGATTAAAAGGGCTTTTCTGTTTGCCTATTGTTGAAAACTGCCTACGTTCATACATGCAAACGTTGCAATGTACTAAAGCGAGAATCTCACATACAGGATGTGCGAAAGAATTAATAATGTTCCATGACATTAAAGAGAGGCAGATGCTCGGCCGTAGGCAGAGGTGTGGCGCAGCAGCCAGAGAGGCTTCTTCCATAGCACGAGGCTCACGCTTCGATCCCCGCGCTTGTGTCAGCAGCTCTCAGCATTATGTGACTCTGGGTTGGGAAAGAGCTCACTTAATGTCCCTGACGCCCCCAGCGCCTTGAAACCTTAAAGGGTGGTATATTCACGCTTTACAAATATTATTATTTATAGGGGACCAACTCCTGTGTTCTTGCCGCTGCCCCTCGCCGCACCCGCTCCGCGGGTGCCGCTTCGCGGCTCCAGGAAGGCGAGAACCGTGTCCTAAGCGCTGGGCTGCAGGAGGCGCTGGGGGAAAATCGCGTTGGTGTTGGCGCTCTAGCAGGGACTCGGAGATCCAGGAGTCCCTGCTCTCACAGGTGCGCCAGCGGACGCGCCCACCACCAGCCACGCCCCCCGCCTGGTCAGGAGGAAAAGGCGCGTGTCTCCTGTGCTCCACGGGACTCTCTCACCTGGGAGGCGCAGCAGTTTGCGGAGTGTTTTGAAGCTTCTGCACGTCCCGTTGACCCTGGGACCAACTCCTGTGTTCTTGCCGCTGCCCCTCGCCGCATCCACTCTGCGGGTGCCGCTTCGCGGCTCCACGAAGGCGAGAACCGTGTCCTAAGCGCTGGGCTGCAGGAGGCGCTGGGGGAAAATCGCGTTGGTGTTGGCGCTCTAGCAGGGACTCGGAGATCCAGGAGTCCCAGCTCTCACAGGTGCGCCAGCGGACGCGCCCACCACCAGCCACGCCCCCGCCTGGTCAGGAGGAAAAGGCGCGTGTCTCCTGTGCTCCACGGGACTCTCTCACCTGGGAGGCGCAGCAGTTTGCGGAGTGTTTTGGAGCTTCTGCACGTCCCGTTGACCCTGGGACCAACTCCTGTGTTCTTGCCACTGCCCCTCGCCGCACCCGCTCCGCGGGTGCCGCTTCGCGGCTCCAGGAAGGCGAGAACCGTGTCCTAAGCGCTGGGCTGCAGGAGGCGCTGGGGGAAAATCGCGTTGGTGTTGGCGCTCTAGCAGGGACTCGGAGATCCAGGAGTCCCTGCTCTCACAGGTGCGCCAGCGGACGCGCCCACCACCAGCCACGCCCCCCGCCTGTAACGCCCTCTTACTTAACGCTCTGCCAGGCGCTCAGCGGGACGCGAGCGGGACGCCGAGCGAAGCCCGAGCAAAGGGCGGGCAGTCTGTGGCAGTCAGAAGCTGTCAAGGCTGGGCTGGGCCACGTCCCTTTCGTCTACATCTTCAGCAGTGAGTACATACGGCCTGTGTGAGATCCCGTGCTGTTCCCTGCAATTATGTCCACTCGCTCTGGGAAACTCCTGAGGAGTGATAGTGAAAGGGGGCCCATTGCAGGGAGCCCTGTTATAGGAACTATGGACCGCTTTATCACCAGGGTGGCGGCGGTGATTGAAAAGGAAATTGCTATGTCTGAGAGGCGCCTATCTGAGGTCTACCTTCCGTCAAGACGTTCATCCTTGGGGGTTGCTGCCCAGTCGCTTACACCGGCCAGTGAGCGGGTGGACTCTGCTCCTCCACCCGGTGTGTCTTGATACTCCATCGACCCCCCCGAGTTTGATGAAATTGGGCAAAATATAGATAGGCTGGAAAATCTGGCCGCACTTCTCCCTATTGTCTCTGTGGAGGATGGTGGCCCTAACAAACTGTCTTCGCCAGTATTACCTAAACCACCTAATGAGGCCATTAGTGATCCCCTGCCTCCAAAGCCGCCCACGCCCATCCCCACCATAGTTATACCAGATGGGGAGATAGACAGGGAGTCTTTAAACATCCAAACTCCCGAAACCAGGCAGGAGAATAGGCTCCCAAATAAAAAGGCAAAAAAATGCAAAAAGGGTAGGCTAGTGAGACAGGCTGCTCTTTACCAAAGAGTAAGGAAGCACTCTGGACCCGGTATGAGAAACATAAGGGGTAGGTCTATAGAGAATGGAGTCGACATAGGAAGGGATGCTGTGATTTCCCCCGGGGGGTCAACCTCAGATGTTAACACAGCCAAGGCTTCTGAGCCCACTGACTCTGCAACAATTAACACCATCCTTGAGAAGCTAGATAGCCTCTTGAAGCCTCTACTAACTCAGGTTAAGGGTCTAGGGGCGAGGATAGATAAACTAGAGCAATCAACCCTTGACGGGTTCTTCTCACTCAAAACTACATTTAAACAACAAACCAGAGTGAGTGAAACTCAGGACACGGGTGCAAAGGGGAATAAACCACCACCTCAGAGAAACTCTAAGCCCCCAACCTGTCTAAATAAGGTTGACTCTAATAGTGCGTTATCCTCAGCTCCCAAAACTCCTCCCCGTCCCAAAGCAGGGCCACTACACAAGGGGCCACCAACACACTTAGAACCTGCTATAAATAAACCCAAGTCTCTCCCACAAAAGCAGTTACAGATAGCTAGTGGTAAAACGAAAGACACTCAAACACCAGGCACATGCAACAAATCGCATGGATCAGTGACAGGGAAAGCTCCTAGATCTGTACCCCAACCTATAGCCCCAGCTACCACTCTATCAGTCCCTAGTAACCCAGTACGCCGGATACCTCCAGTAAGCCTCCCGCCAGACTGTCAACCGTTTGTTGCTGTTATGGTTAACGTTCCCCCCCTAAAAGAAGGCCAGATGGAAAACCACCAATCACTCAAGAATAAGTGCATCCATTGGCTGAAGGCAAACAAGCAAATTCCGTTGGGTGTGGACGGTATCATCCTAAGCGTCCGTAGAGTAGGGTGGGTAGGCCAAGGCGAAAAAAACACAGGAGGGGGATTGCATAATCATACATTTCCAAGACCCTAGAGTAGTGCCCTCGATCTGTACTCCTATTAAAAACATGGGGGCTCCAGGGGTTAAAGTGGTAGATCTTTCCTATTTCTATCCCAGGCAAATTGTCAACTTAACTGGAGGAAGTTTAAGCTCCCCTGATTTCAGTCAAAACTGGGAGACACAGTGGACAGGGCCTACAGGGGGCATAAGGGGGAATCATTTGTGGGCACCAGGGCCCTACTGACTGGAAATTGGAAGTAGAGTAGACCCAATTGGAGCATCATCCACCCAAACTAACCTTGAAAACGGGATAGTAGCCCATAAAGCCACCCCCCAAGACCCCTGCTCACCTCAGGCACCCTTGAGGATGACCACAGACAGGGACATTCTCGCGTCCAGCGACACTCCAGCTGTGACGGACCTAGTCTTCAAGGTTTTCAGCTGGAATGTCGCAGGGATCGCAAGAAAACTGGCTCTACCATGCTTTACTGCTTGGGTTGATGAGCACTCCCTGTGTATTTTCCAAGAGACATGGAGCCTGGTGCCGGTTCATAGGGTGGGATTTTCTACCTATTTCTCCCCTGCACAAGTGTCGGAAACAGGGAGAGGGCGACCTTCGGGTGGCCTTCTCATTTGGGTCGCAGCATCCCTAGACTGCAGAGTAGAGGAGTTTCCCACAGGCTGCCCAGATATACAAAATATCATCCTAATAGATCAGAGGGGAAGACTGGTCCTAAATGTCTATAACGTTTATGCCCGGGGGACCAAGGGTGGGAGAAAGTCTCCCGTAATATCTCTCCTTGAGACCTTGCTAAAGAATTCATCATATAAGTCACGCACATTGGTTGCGGGCGACTTGAACTGTACGTACGAGCCCTTGGGCTCGGACGTCGGCCTCGACCAAGATGAGGAGGATGCCAGGCTGGGGATCCCTGTATTGGAAATCCCACAGATCAAAAGGTGGACAGAAGTGGCGCTCCAGTTATATTCTCTGACCCTTGAACTTAACTTAAGGGCAGCAAATGGGAGGACAACCTCGGATAGGGGGGGTGCCCACACGTTCAACAGGCCAGGACACACCTCTAGGATAGATTATCTACTAATAGATGTATACCTATGGTCATATGTAAGGGACATGCAGGTGGTCCCTACGACTGAAAGTGACCACAATCCAGTCTCTTTAAGCATGGACCAGTGGTGGTGTCCCGTAAGGAAGGACAATACTAACCGGGTAGCTGTACCCCCGGATGAGTCTGAAGTCTCCCCATGCGGTAGACAAATAAAATGGGCGAAATTAGCCCTCTCCGAGGCAAAGCTAGGGGAAATTCTAACCCTCTTAAATCATACGGTGACAACCCTCGGGTCCTCGACAGAAGGGGTGGGTAGAGTGAGTGGGCTTTTTGTCTCCTTGGTGGAAGCCTTGACTAATGTGTTTACCTTACACCCTAGCAAGTCGGGTAACAAAAAATGTAAAAAACTGGATAATGGTTGGTATACCCAAAAATGTAGGGTACTTAAGGCAAATCTAGTTGAGGCAGTGAAGCACAAACCCCGGAATGTGATTCAGGAAGCAAGAAAGGCCTATAACGATTCCCTCAAAATTGCTAGGAGGGAGTGGGAGGAAAAATTCTGGGAAGACCTGCTCCAATCCAGCAAAAGTAAGGATTCAAGGGCCTTTTGGAATCTCATAGCCACACGGAATAAACCCGATGCAGCTATGAGACCCTGCAACATCCCGCCTTAAAACTGGGTAAAACATTTTGGGGCTCTATACCTCCCTCCAGACGGGGAACTGAATGTTGGGTGGAACCTTACACTAGCAATTGAACCTCACGCCTATGATTTCTTCACTCCCCTAGAGATTGAAAAGGTTATAGGGTGGGTAGCGCCTCATAAGGCAGCAGGCCCAGACGGCCTCCCGGGGGATCTCATGAGGGCATACCCAGTGGAGTGGGGAAGGGTTATTGCTGCTCTCCTAAACGACATTATGATGGGAGGGGCAGTGCCTGAATCCTGGAAAGGGGCGGTGGTGGTCCCGATTTATAAAAAAGGATGTAGGGAAGCCCCGGGGAACTACCGCCCCATAAGCCTGATAGACTCCACCCAAAAGATAGCGGGTAAAGCTATCCTCGGAAGGATCCTCCATTGGGTGGAGGAGAACAAAATCCTATCGGACTTTCAGGCAGGTTTTCGGGCTGGAATGGGGACAATAGAGCAGGTGTTTAGGTTGGCACTATTGGGGTGGAAGGTGGTGGAACTAGGCAAGGGTAGTCTTTACTTGGCCTTTATAGACCTGAAGACTGCCTTTGACCTAGTCCCCCGGGAGGAGCTTTGGAGGGTGCTTTACGAGCTGGGATTACCCCCTTACATCTTGTCCCTCCTCATTAGCCTCCATGCCCATACCTTTGCACAGGTCCGTTGGGGCAAAAACGGAGAACTCACCGAGAAGATACCAGTGTCCAGAGGCGTAAGACAGGGCTGCGTCTTGGCGCCCACCCTATTTTCACTTTATGTGAATGGGGTGGTAGAACATCTCCAACAAGAGCCATCTGACGCCCCCTGTCTCGGAGGAGTCCGGATCCCCACTCTGCTTTTTGCGGACGACACGCTTCTGATCTCGAAGACGCCCCAAGGCCTCCAGAAATTGCTAACGCGTTTCCAGGAGTTTTGTGCCGCAAAAGGGTTAATAATTAACGTGGACAAAACAAAATATCTGGTCCTAAACCCACCAAGGAAACTGGGCCGCCCACCAATGCTTAACTCTGTTGCCCTGGAGAAAGTGTCCGAATTCGACTACCTCGGCATTCGGATAACGGACAGGTTGTCTTGGGCAAATCACATCAACAAAATGGTTCTTAACCAAAGGAGAGTAGGAGGAGCTCTCATGAGGGAGTTCCGGGCCTCTCCTAGGAGATCACTCATCCCGGTAATTGATATCTACAAGGCCAAGGTAGTGACATCAGCCTTGTATGGGGCAGAACTCTGGGGCCACTGCCGACTGGACACCTTGGCGACAGCGGAGAGCAAGTTACTAAAATCCCTTATTTCTATCCCTCTGAGCACACCGTCCGTACCAGTGTTGTTGGATACAGGCTGTAAAAACATTAAAGACCAAGCCCAGCTTCGCCCCCTCCTTTTATGGACACGAATCTGGAGGGGTGAAGAGCTAAAATCCTACGCTGATGGCCTGGGGGAAATAATGAATTTGGGGGGTTGGGCTAAAATAAGATGGCTAAGAGAAACTAAAAAGCTTCTGGAGAAGATTGGATTGGGGGACCACTGGTCAACACGTTCAGCCCCTCCGAAAGAAGTTGTTAAATCCCTTTTCTGGAAGTGGACTGCGGAGCAACTAATTACAAACTCAAACCACTGCAAGTCTACTGTTGCCTTCCTATTAGTTAAAGACATTGTGGTCTTTGAACCCTACCTGGACCTGATTACCCTCCCCTTTGATCGAGCTCTTTATTTTAAATTTAGAGTTGGATCCCTCCCGCTTGGTGCTGTGACTTCAAATTGGAAATCAGCGGCCCGTACGTCCCCCAACTGTGCTTGTTGCCTGAGTAAGGTAGAGTCCATTGCGCATGTCCTATTTGAATGCCCGGACTATGCAAGGCCTAGGAGTCTTTGGCTGAAACCTCTTTGCCGGAACATGGGTACACGCAGCCACTTAGTAGCCCTGCGCATTCTAACTACGGACACCTCCCCTCCCATCGTATGTGGAACAGCAAAAATTTTAAAACAGTTTTGGCTTATTCGATGTAAGAGATTGTCAGTAGCGGTTTAATCCTCTTTTTAGCTAAATTATTATCGGGCCCCTCATGCCCTTTTATCTTTTTTAAATGAGTTTTTATACTGACTTCTTAAAGTGATGCTTTTTGTACACTGTAATATTTGTATTGTAAATGTGCTTATAAGATATCTTGCATATCGAATAAAAGCTTATGACTGACAAAAAAAATACTGGCACAAGTATGAAAAAATTATTCCACTGCATGGTGTCTAACGAAGCCATCTTTATTTATTTGGACACTCTTCATAGTACTTCAATGGTACGTTGTACAGTATGGGTAAATACATGAAGCCCCCGCCTAAAATATGAAGGCACCGCCACCAGTATCAGTTTGAAGAACAAAATTTGAGCAGGAATTTGTTTTAACGTAACATTAACGGTAAACTGATATGGGGCCTTGATATTATATTCTCAATCTGCCGGCTGCCGCATATAGCGCATTTGAGTTAGCCAAAAGTTACACTCTGCATTTGCACACTGAAGGCTCACGTGACCTGTGAAATGTGTTTTGTAATTTTCAGAACTTTATACTAATCATGATGACATCCATGCCACCGCCACCCACACACGCACCCACGCACGCAGACTGGAGCCTTCATATTATATTCTCAATCTGCCGCATATAGCACATTTTTGAGTTAGCCAACACTCTGCATTTGCACTGAAGAGGCTCACGTGACGGTCGTGATGTGACCTGTGAAATGTGTTGTTTATGTGATTTTCACACCGCGCACGCAGACTAGGGGCTGGGGCCTTCATATTATATTCTCGATCTGCCGCATAGAGCAAATTTTTGAGTTAGCCTAAGTCAACACTCTGCATTTGCACTGAAGAGGCTCAGACGGTCGTGACCTGTGAAATGTGTTGTTTATTGTGATTTTCACACTTTGCGCGCAGACCGGGGCCTTCATATTATATTCTCCGCATATAGCACATTTTTGAGTTAGCCAATAGCCACACTCTGCATTTGCACACTGAAGGCTCACGTGACCTGTGAACTGTGTTTTATTGTGATTTTCAGAACTTTATACTAATCTCATGATGACATCCATGCCACCGCCACCCACACACGCACCGCGCACGCACACGCACTATACAGAAGTTCAGTACTGTACTACTGAACTGCTGTACAAAGTCACTGTGTTAAAAAAACTTACGTTTTAGGAAGAGAGAAGAGATGTGTTGTCAGTGTCACACTCTCATCATCACTGACTCCGTCACGACTCACTCGATAGAAGACAAGATAGAACTTAGAAGACCCTCACTGAAGCAGGCCGAGTCACGAGTCACGAGGTCTACGGCGCTCACTCTCCTCGTGACTAGTCTGATGTAGTTGTTGTTGTGTTATGGGCAGCACGCCAGGCGCAGTGACGTGCCAACAGCGGCCAATCACCACTACATGGCTTGCCATGGCCACATGTGATTGGTCATACAGTGCATCAGCACTGAGCACAGCCACCACCCACGCGAGGGGGGACCCAGGGAGAGCCAGGCGCGAGCTGGTCTTTCCCTGGGTGCGTTCGCGCGAGGGATCTGGGAGCAGGTGGGGGTGATTAGGGGAGGGCATAAAGGGAAGGCAGGCGGCTGATTGGGAAGTGCGTAGCGAGGCAGGGGAAGGGAGGTTTCCTTTTTGCTCCTTTGCTGGCGTCGCGTTACCTTAGTCGGGACATGGAGGAGGCGGCGGAGGTCCGACGGGCTGTCCAGACCCTGTGTGCGGCGGGACGAGAGGACCTGCTGCGGCCGGGAGTGCCGGCGGAGGCGTGGGTAGGGTTGGCCCGCTCCCCGCCTCGCAAGGCTTCGTTGGGCGTGTCGCGGGCGGTGACTGCTTGTCAGTCACCCGGCCCGGAGGAAGAAGAGGACGAAGACGGAGACGCTGCCATGCCGGCGGCGCAGCCCATGCCGGCCCTGGCCCCCGCAGTGGTGGAGCCCCCGCCGGCTGACCCGGGCGCCCTCCAGCAGGTATGTCTTGTGCCTCTGCAGTGTGCTGGCTTGCGTGGGGCGCCCGGGGGGAGGCGGGGGCGCTCCGTGGGCCGGCAAACTCAGCGCTTGGGCGGGGCCCCCCCGGGGAAGGCTAGGAAGCCTTCGGTGGGGCCTGGTAATCGACGGGGGAGGAGTCTCGAACCTAGGAGCCTCCCCCGGGTCCATGCTCAGGTTGAGGTGTTAGGGTGCCCCCCACCCCGGGTTCTGGGTTGCTTGAGGGGGCCTCACCCTGTCTATGGGTAAACGGCCAATGCTATTTGCTGTCCCCTGCACCTGCTGGGTTGGGGCTGGCCCAACCCCCTTTGCCTGGTGGTGGGGCTTTAGTTTGCTCTGCTGTTGGGGCGCCCCATGCTGATCCGCCTGACAGTGCCCCCTCCCGGGGGGCTCCTGTGGCTTCCGGGGCTGTCCTGTTAAATGATGTGCTTCCCCCCCCAACCCCTCTGTCCCCTGGGTCCACGACTCCCGGTCTTGCTGGCCCCCGCCCTGCCCCGCAGCAGTCTCAGGTGTCTGGTGGGATGGATTCGGACCTTTGGGAGGCGTCCACTGCCCTCAGTCAGGTTTTGTACCCGGGTTCTCGAGAGATGCCCAGTGTTCCACAAGTTAGCTTGGCCTCCGGGTTAGGTGGTGCCCCTGGGTTTGCGTCGGTGGCTGGTTCATTGGGGACGGTTTCACTTGGCTCCCTGAGGGGCGGCATTCTTGCAGGTTCTTCACAATCTGGCTTGAGCGGCCGCAGTTTTCATGTTGCGTCTCCAGCTGGGCGGCTGTTGGCCGGTTCTTCGGGCTCGGGAACTGTCCCTACGGCTGTTTCCAGTAGTGGGATCACGGGAGAGTCATCTGGAGCGGATCTCTCTTCTGCAGCGTTGCGCACGCGGAGCTTTCATGACATTGACTGGCAGTTTTATGATGGGGGAATTGGTGATGGGGCGCTGCCAAGTGGCAGTGCAGAAGTTTCATTTTCTGGGGATGTTTTACATATGAATGTACAAGATGAGGATTTGGAAGAAGGGGAATTGCGTGACAAGGAGGTTGGGCTTTTGGCAGCACGGGCCCAGAGGGGTGGGACGGGGCAACTCCCTGTTTCTCGTATTTTGCAGGAGTCATGTGCGGGCCACGCAGCAATACGGGAGACAGCAAGGAGTAGACCTTCTCGAGGGGCTCAAGTTGAAGTTCAGCAGAATTCGGCACACTTGCCAAGAGGTAAGGATGGTTGGTGGGCTGTGTGGCAACCAGGGGAGAGTCTCCCGGCTAAGCGTACCAGATCAATCGGTACGGGTGATAGGGTTGTTAATGAGCGAGTCGCTCTGGCACCGCGGCTTGAGCGGCCGGTGAGTCTGAATGTTTCTGATGTGCAAATTACAGGGGAAGTTTCTAAGGTTGGGGATGGGGTGGCTGTTCCCAAGCCAGTTACGGAGGATAGTATCCTGCCGAAGAAGTTGCCTTATTCTGGAGTGGGGATGCCTTTGGGGTCTCACTTGTCTGAAAAAACCAAAACTCGCATCTGGAATGGTGAATTTGTGGATGTTTTTCGGTTTCTCCATAGAGATGTACAAGCTAAGGAGGGGTCGAAAGAGGAGGAGTTGGAGTTGGCTCGGAGGCCTCGAGTTCCGAGGTCTATTGAGAACTGGACTTCGGACTTTTTAATTTATGCCAGCGTGTATAGCCAGCGTCATCCGAGTAAGGCAGTGGACATGTTCAAATATGCTGACGTCATCCGTAAGGCACATGGTTATTTTGGGGGCTTTGCATGGTTGTCGTACGACGAGGAGTTCCGGGCTCGTATGAGTGTGTTCCCAGAGCGTTCCTGGGGTGAGGTCGATTCGGAGTTGTGGCTACAGTGGATGGCGTCTGCTCAACCGCCTGCTACGACCCACACGGCTAGCGGGCAGCCGGTGCATTATCGGCCCTTTCAGTTTCGCCCCGCTCTCCCTGGGGCGGGGGGTTGGGGCAGAGGGCAGTCCTCCTCCTCTGGAGCGTGCTGGCATTTTAACAGGGGTTCGCGTAACCGGCCAGCATGCAGATATAAACATGAGTGTGCACAGTGCGGAGGTCGGCATGCTCTCACGCAGTGTTTTCCAGGACAGCGTTTTGGAGACCAGGGGAGGGGTTCAGGGGGCAGGGGACAATCTCAGCAATTTGTACATAAGGGCTCCTACTCCTATTAAGCAGGACGTTTTGGATTTGTGGTTGGAGGACTACCCTGACGTTGAGGCTGCTAAGACTTTGTCCTGGGGCTTCAGAGTTGGGTTCCGGATTGGGTACCAGGGTCCCCGGGTGGGCTGGTGGTCTGACAATCTGAAGTCTGCGAAGAAGTGCCCTCAGGTTGTGCAGAAGAAGCTGGATGCTGAGCTTGCAGCGGGTCGGATTGCTGGTCCTTTTCTGGGTTGCCCCCTCCCTGATTTGATCGTCTCCCCGCTGGGTGTGGTACCAAAAAAGGCAGTTGGGGAATTTCGCCTTATACACCATCTGTCTTGGCCTGAGGGTGCATCCATCAACGATTTCATTGACCCAGCTGACTCAACCGTGACATATGCTTCCGTGGATGACGCCTTGCGGCTCGTTCACACGGCAGGAGTTGGGGCTTTGCTGGCAAAGAGTGACATTCAGTCAGCTTTCCGGCTCCTGCCCATTCATCCTTGGGATTTTGGTCTCCTGGGCATGCATTTTGGTGGCTGTTTTTATGTCGATAAAGTGTTACCCATGGGCTGCTCGGTCTCATGTTCCCTCTTTGAGACCTTCAGTACATTTCTGCAGTGGCGATTCACTTTTGTCAGCGGCCATGTTCTGGTCTGCCATTACCTTGATGACTTTCTTTTCATTGGTGAGGGTCATTCTGGGCAGTGTCAGTCGGCTTTGGCAATTTTTCAGGCTATGACTTTGGAATTGGGCGTCCCTTTGGCGCCGGATAAAACAGAAGGTCCTTGTACATCCCTGACTTTCCTAGGGATTGAAATTGATACTACGACTATGATGGCGCGGTTGCCTGCTGCTAAAGTGCGGGAGATGTCTGATTTTCTCAGATGGGTGTTGGGTGAACGCAAATTAGAACTGCGTAAAGTCCAGAAGCTTTTGGGGTACCTCAATTTTGCTTGTCGGGTTGTACGGGCGGGTCGGACGTTTTGTCGACGTCTGGGCCTCTCGATGTCCGGCGCCACCCTGCCTCATCATCGGGTGCGCATTACAACTGCTGTCCGTGCTGATTTGAATATCTGGTTGAGTTTCCTGCAATATTTCAATGGAGTGTCCTTGTTTTTTGCGGATGAGGACATTGTGTGGCAGGTGCAGCTTTTCATGGATGCATCGGGAGCTCACGGCTTCGGCATTTTTTGGGAAGGTCGTTGGTGCGCGGCCGGCTGGCCAAAGCATTGGAAGGATCAGGGTTGCAGCATTGCATTTTTGGAACTCTTCCCGTTGTTGGTTGCTCTGTTTATCTGGGGAAAGGAATTTCAGAATCGCTCCGTATTGTTCCATGTGGACAACATGGCAGTAGTGGACTTGGTTAATAGACAGAGGGCCCGCGATTTGCGTGTCTTGAGGCTCCTGCGCGCCTTCATGTTGCGGTGTCTACAACTGAATATTGTCTTTAAGGCTAGGCATGTTCCTGGGGCCACTAATTGCATCGCTGATTCTTTATCTCGCTTTCAGTGGTCCGAATTCCGCAAATTGGCTCCTGGGGCGGACCTGGAACCGACGGCGATCCCACAGTACGTATGGGACTTGGGGGATTGAGGGTACACCAGTTGGTTGAACATTCAGTGGCTGTCTCTACACGGCGGAGTTATTTGAAGGCCTGGCATGAGTTTTTGCAGTTTGGTGAGGAGATGGGGGGTACGGTCCGAGCTGGGTTATCTGATGAACAATTCTTATTGCAGTTTGTTTTGCATTTAGCGGACAGAGGCCTCTCTCACACGACCATTTCGGGCAAGTTAGCCGGGGTGTCTTTTTATGGTCAGCTTTGGTGGGGGAGGGATCCTGTTGGGGGGTGTTGGTTCGTAAGGTTCTAAAAGGGTTGGGTAGGCTCCAAGCCGGTGGTCAAAAGCTAAGGCAGCCGGTGACCTTTGATTTGCTTCAGCTGCTTTTATCGCAGTTGGAGGTGTGCTGCTATGATGCTTTTGAGTGCCACAAATTTCGTTTGTGTTTTGTGTGGTTATTCTTTGGTGCATTCCGGGCCTCTGAACTGCTGGGTTTGAGGGGTAGAGTGGGTATGACCAGTAGCGAGGTGGTGGTGGAGCATGACAGGGTGCATTTGTGGCTGAGGATGTCCAAAACTGATCAGATGGGGAGGGGTAAGTGGGTGTTTCTGGGTAGGAGTGGTGTGTCTGCTTGCTGCCCTGTGGGGGAATGGGAGGTTTTTGTGTCTTCTCCTCATTTTGCTCCGGGGGCAATTTTTTGTCATGCTGATGGCAGCCCCATCCTTGTTTCTCAGTTGTTAGCTGTCCTCCGCAAGGTGTTGTTGGGCCTGGGGAGGGATCCTTCTCAGTTCGGCACTCATTCCTTCAGGATTGGGGCGGTGACAGAGGCCGCCAGGTTGGGGTGGGATTGGTCTCAGATTCATCGCATTGGGCGCTGGCGCTCTAGATGTTGTGAGAAGTATGTGAGAAAGTAGTCCTCCTTTGCTTTGCCTAACATTTCTTTTTCTCCTAGGTCCTTGGCCCTCAGTCGCTGGATGCAAAAGGAGGGTGTGGATCCTGGGGCACTCTTTTGTTAAACGGGCCGCTGTGGCCGCTGCACGTCAGCTTTGTGGGAGATCTCTTGGTTTAAGCAGTCTGACGCACGAAGTCTCCTGGCATGGCACAGGGGGCATGCGCTGGGGCGGTCTCTTTCCCGCCTTGGCTTCTCTAATTTCAAGGGGTTTGGGGGGCCCTCCGGATCTACTGGTGTTGCATCTTGGGGGAAAACGACTTAGTTTCTCTCTCTGGTTTGACTCTGTTAAAGTTAATGAAACAAGATCTAGAAGTCATCAAGACCACATGGGTGAGCACCATGGTGATATGGACTGAGTTCGTTCCTGTGGAATGGGGCGAGGAGCTATTCAGCCGTGGAGAAGGCAAGACGCAAAGTGAATAGAACAATGAGACTCTTTTGTAATCATTTATGTATATACAATTTGGCTCATCATCATTTGAAAGTTTCAGAGACTCATTTATTCTGTGAGGACGGGGTCCATCTGTCTACTTTAGGCATTTCTTTTTACCTTCTGGAGCTCAGGGATTTGATTGCTAAAGTTCTTCAGGTGCAGTTATGGTGTGCTCCTTCCCTTCCTCCTTTGGGTGGGGCAGGAAAACGCTAAAGGTTTTCCTGGGTGGCGGTTTTTGCTAGTGGGGTGGGCAGCCTGGAGCGGGTTGGCCATCCTGAAGGGTAGCTCGTTGGGTAATCCTGGGGGTATTAAGCAAGAGTTAGTTTCGGGTTCTGTTAGGTAGGGAGTTTAGGCATACTGTGTAGATTGAAATGTCATGAAATAAATAAATAATGAATGTGTTCAAGAAATGTATTATGCACCTGTCTTAAATTAAAGTGGCCTTTCTTGCTCCTTGAAGAAGTGTGGACAGTGATTTCTTGCGCGAGGGGGGACCCAGGGAGAGCCAGGCGCGAGCTGGTCTTTCCCTGGGTGCGTTCGCGCAAGGGATCTGGGAGCAGGTGGGGGTGATTAGGGGAGGGCATAAAGGGAAGGCAGGCGGCTGATTGGGAAGTGCGTAGCGAGGCAGGGGAAGGGAGGTTTCCTTTTTGCCCCACCCACCCTCCCTGTATTCCTTTAGTTAGGCTTTACTTGCGGTGCTCTAGGTGCTGCTCTGGTCTTCTGGCTTTGCCACTGTTAAGACAGGTGTCTCGGTTCTTGTAGGAGGCGGTTTTTGCTAGTGGGGTGGGCAGCCTGGAGCGGGTTGGCCATCCTGAAGGGTAGCTCGTTGGGTAATCCTGGGGGTATTAGGCAAGAGTTAGTTTCGGGTTCTGTTAGGTAGGGAGTTTAGGCATACTGTGTAGATTGAAATGTCATGAAATAAATAAATAATGAATGTGTTCAAGAAATGTATTATGCACCTGTCTTAAATTAAAGTGGCCTTTCTTGCTCCTTGAAGAAGTGTGGACAGTGATTTCTTGCGCGAAGCACCATCCTGAAGTGTGCGTGGTAACTCCTCCAATGCAGGCGCAGCAGTAAAAGTGCCACTGCGCCAGGATTGGTTACGAGCAGGGCTAATACTGCCCATAATGAGACCCGGGGGAGCCGGGTCCATGCCTATCTGACTGCTAGGGGGGGGGGGAGGAGGGAAGGTACTGCAGTGTGTGTGCGCATGTGTGGGCAAGTCATAAAAATGACTAGTCCAAAATGCGCACACTGCTGCTGCCCTGGCTGACATCCTTCTGCTCAGCTGGCTGTGCGCTGTCACAGCGCACACGCATGCAGCCACGCTGCCTGTCATCACTCACTGACACTGCCGCAGGCCCGCCCCCACCCTTCCGCGATGATGAGGTCAGGTCCGATCAGTCATGATTCTGTCGTGCTACACAGACTGGTTTAGAAAAGGGGGTGGTGATGAACAGAGTGTCTGAGTTAAACAGACCACTCTTACCCAGTCCAAAGATCAGGGCTTGATCCATCACCGTTATTTATCTCACTGCCCCATCCCAGCTCAGAACCTGGCTATATGCAAATCAGTCTGTCCCTGGCCCAGTGCATCATGGGAACAGGGCAGACTAAACTACCAAGCCAATTCTTCACCAGAAAGGAGACAAGCTACCGGGGACCGGTTTCTGGCATTTCAGCCTTCTTCGGCCCGGCTTGCTTGAATCCTGATGGAGACTGGTGACAGCGGTCATAATTGTATTTATTACATCGATTGAATGCCTGCCAATGCGTGACAGTGACAGTCGTCCTGGCTAGTGGGGCAACGCCCCAACGCCCCGCCACTGTCCATGACCCCACCACGCCCTGTTTGTTGCAGTACCACATGGCAGTGGAGTTGTCCGTGAACACCTACACTACTCTTCCCTGGACAGAGGGAAGTAATGCCTTTAGTGCAAGAAGAATCAAACGAAGCTCCAGAGGGTTGTTGTGGAGCCCGGACTCCGCCGGAGACGAGAGTCCTCTGATCTACGCCTCTCCAATGTGGCCACCCCACCACAGAAGGGATGCATCTGTCACCACTGTAAACTCTGATTGGGGAAGGGAGAGAGTTCTGCTATTGACCCAATCCTGGTTAGTGAGCCACCACTGCAATTGTTGAGTATTGCCCTCCAAGACCTGGATGCCGTCAGACAGATTCCCCTGAAGCTTTGCCCACTGGAACTTCAGATCCCACTGCAGAGCCCGCATATGCACCTGGCATGATCCACCAGCAGAATGCAGGAGGCCATGAGGCCCAGCAGCTTCAGAGTAATTCTGACCGAAACCCGGGATAGAAGCTGAAGATCAAAATCATAGCCCGAATATCCCGGACTCGCTGCTTGGGAGGATAAACCCAAAACTGTGTTGTGTCCAGAACCGCTTCGATGATAAGGAGCTCCTGCGAGGGAGTCAGGTGTGACTTTGGCACTTTGTTAGTAAACACCAGCACATTCAGGAGGTCCCCCATAGTCTGGAGGTGGGAAACGCCTGCCTGGGGTAAGCCTGCGTTAAATAGCCAGTCGTCGAGATAGGGGAAGACTGGACCCCCTGATCTGCGCAGATGAGCTGCGACCACCGCCATCACTTTCGTGAACACCTGAAGGGTGCTGATAAGACCACAGTGGAGCACGGTAAACTGAAAGTGCTCGTGGCCTACCGTGAACCATAGGTAACGCCTGTGGGCTGGAAGGACGGGGATGTGTAAATAAGCGCCCGGCAAGTCCAACACTACCATCTAGTCTCCAGGGTCGAGAGAAGACAGGAGCTGAGCCACAGTCAATATCTTAAACTTCTCCTTCAGGAGCAAGGGGTTGATGTTCCCGAGATCCAAGATAGGACACAGGCCCTTGTCCTTCTTTAGCACCAGAAAGTAGTGGGAATAACAACCACGACCTACTTCTGAGACAGAACGCTCTTGATGGTTCCCTTGGCCAAGAGAGCCGTAACTTCCTTTTGGAGAAGGGCCAGGTGATCCTCCGACATGCGATGGAATTGAGGTGGTATGGATGGATTGGTAGTTTTGAAGGGGGGGCAATTGCCCCTTCGGACTATCTGCAAAACCCACCTGTCTGGTGTGATTTTGAGCCAATGGGGGAGGTAATGGTGAATCCTGCTGCCCACTGGCGAGTCATGGGCCTGAAAGGTCGGACTAGGAGTGTTTGGAAGGCCCACCAGCTGGCCACTGACCCACGGTGGTGGGATCCTCAGCCGCGCAGAAGTTGGACAGCTTGCGGAGGTCAGTGGTTCTGGACAGAACATGGCAGGGCACCCCTTCCATAGCCACTTCAGGGGCCAGAAGCAAACTGCGCCGGCTGGGAGGTGGAAGCGAGGCCTAAGGATCTGGCCGTAGCCCTGGAATCCTTAAAGCTCTTGAGCGTGTTGTCTGCCTTGTCGAAAAACAGGCGGCGGCCATCAAAGGGCATATCCAAAAACGTTGCTTGGACATCCACTGAAAAACCAGTGGACCTTAACCAGGTGTAACGTCTCAGTGCTACTGACATGGAAATCGTCCTGCCCAGTGTGTCGGAGGTGTCCAGCCCACAACGAATGGTGAACTTTGCAGTGTCTCTCCCTTCGGCAACAGCACGGGAGAGAACAGCCCGGGCATCCTCCAGGCACTGTGGCACCACCTGCGCAACCGTGTCCCGCACGATGGGGAGTAATGGCCCAATAGGCATGCGGTGTTCACCGACCGCAGTCCCAAGCTGGAGGAAGAAAACATCTTCTTCCCAAGGTGGTCCAGCTTCTTAGATTCCCTATCAGGTGGTGCGTTAGGGAATGTGCCTTTGGACGTGGATGCTTGGAATACTAAGCTCTCAGGGGTAGGATGGAAAGAGAGGAAAATGGGGTCGCCAAGGGTGGCCGTGGCGTCGGGCAATCATCCTGTCCACATGAGCCCCTGTGTTTGGCTTGGACCAGGTGCCCAAAAGGATGTCCGTAAGGGCCTCATTGAATGGCAGCAGGGGCTCCGAGGAGGCTGCCTCTGTCAGGAGGATAGTCTTGACTGCCACCGTAGGAAGCTCGAGGTTTAGGACCTCGGCTGCCCTATGCAACACCACGGCATAAGATTCACCCACCTCCATAGCCATGGTAGGGGGAGATAGCATGCCAAGATCTGGGGAGGTGTCCAGACCGCTAGCCTCACCCAACTCCTCTCTCCAGTCCGGTTCCTCCAACTGGTCTGCAAGAGGGTTCAGAGACCCCACCCAGTCCTTCTCACCCTCTCCTGTGAGCCACTCAGGGTGGTAGGAAACCTCAGGAGAGTCGGTCCAGTGCCATGTCCTCATCGAGGGCGAGAATCTATAGAGGGCTGAGGAAAACCACAGACTAAGTGGAGCACTGCAGTAGGACAACAAACTGCTGCCTCGGTAAGTTAATCAGAGTAATCAAAAAATAATCAATAGCTCAAAGGCATTTGAAATTTATCATGTTTTAGTCTTTGTTATTTATCACAAATACTGTGTCTTCGGAAATATTCATAAATCCAGACAATAGTCAGTTAATTGCAATGATTCTTACAAATCAATAACAGATCATTGATTGCGCAATGTCATAATGAAAAAACATAAAATGCATCCAATTCATTATTCAAAAAAGAAAACTCGAATATGTACAAAGAACCCAATGCATTTCGGGTTCCTGAAATGAACCCTTCGTCAGGGGATGACGTTCGAGAAGTATCCAAATATTTCAATTCTAATGAACACCACAGGAAACCTACAACACAATAAATGACACGTGACATTGTGTATACGAAACTTAAGGGTTATTCAAATTGCAAAGTACATGAGTGTATTAAGAATTTGCACTCTCAGTAGTTTGAAAAGAGAAGGTGTGTTGAAACAGAATAGGATAAAGTGCAACAGAACTGTAAGTATGACTGGTGGATACCAAAGGGTGGGTTTTAGCATACTGTGGCTCACTGGTTAGAGGCGGCAGACCCGGAAGCAGAGAACGGCCGGGGACCAGGGTTCAATTCCCAACGCGGCAGGGTCGTGGACCAGGATCACACTCGGCAACTCGGGGCATTAGCTTGCCTCATCTCTACAACGGCCCCCCACATTCGCCGGGGATGCCTGGTTTCACCTTGGAGATACCCAGTAGGGACCATCTCACAGGGATAGCCAGGACGGGTTCCCCAGCGGTCTACAGCGCCACGACGCCTCAGGGCAGTAGTGCGCTTTACAAGACACATTACATTACATTACATTAGCATACTGTACCCAAAGTGCAACCCTGCAGACTGGTGAAGTATTCCAAAAGTGAAATATGATGATCAGAAAACTTTAAGGTCGATAGTACTGCCAAACCTTTGCTAAAAAATATTACTTCACCTGGTGCAATATTCAGCGCAATATACAAAAACTGGGTTCTTACCCTTAAGGGTGCTGAGCTTACCCTGTGAATCAGTAGAGCAGCAGTAATAACTGATATATCTGCCTGGATGGACAACAATACCTTATGAGACTGCTGAATTAACACGTCTCTCTATGTGATATAAGCATGTTTAAGTGCACTGTGCCCTCACCTCTTATACTCACGCGTTGTTAAGGGTGTAGGTGCATCAAGTGCGGGAAACGCCCTAGGATGTTCAGCCGTCTGTAAAAGTAATAATGTAACTCATCTTAGTGCTTTTTAAAACAGTGCAAGCTACTGAATGCGTGATATCCTCAATGCGCTTACCGGAGGAGTCGAGTACTGTGGGCCTCCGTCCTATAATCGTGTGCGTTGCTGAAAAGCCCAAGTAAAATGCCGGTCCCTAAAGTGAAATACAAGATATTGGTATTCTGGCCTAAAAACCAAAGTACAAGAAAATCTAAAGGAAACGCGACCAACTGTCGCTTACCAACTTGAATCCAATGCGGCCCCCGGGGGAATGCAGGTCGGCAGACTAGTCTTCCCCCGGGGTGTTCGCGCGAGGACACGGCAGGCGGAAGTTAGGTAGGGGGTTTAGGTCAGGGGTGGGAGGGGTTAGGTAGGAGGCTACTTATGGGGGAACAGGAGAGGAACAACTTCCTTTCCCTGTCCCCGGTGCCTCAGGGAAGAGTTAGGATTTTGTGAGCTTAGGCGGAGTGTGAATCTAGGTAGGGGGTGTTGGAATTAGCGTGGGATTCGTCGTTTTGGTGTCGCAGGACGACGAGTAGGCCAGTTTGTACGGCGCAATTAGGCGGAGTGTGATTTAGAGATTTATTACTTTTATCGGAGCAGGAGCTCCGGGCGGCAAGCGAAGGGTGCCAAACGTCACGCATCTCGCGGACGTTCCGTGCAAGTGCCGATCCTCACGCATCTCGCGGAGGGTAATTTGCCGATTTTCAATGGCTGTCCCTGATGCTGAGGCGGTGAGGGCTGCATTGCTTTTGCTTGGCCGGGCTGGGAGGGCAGATCTCCTCCAGCCGGGTGTCCTGGACCAGGCTTGGGTCGGCATGACCCGCCCGACCAGGTCTGCGTCAGCAGGGGTGGCAGCTGTGGTGGCTGCGTGTAAGGATGAGCCTGCTGGGTCGAGGGAGGGGGGGTCGAGGGAGGGGGGGCCCAGGAAGGGGGGGGCCAGGAAGGGGAGGGCCAGGAAGGTGCAGGAGCCCCCCAAGAAGGGAGGGAGGAGATTGAGTCTCCCTGCTAAGGTCGGGGCAGGGGGGGAGGCGGTCCCGGAGGAGGATGGGGGGCCGGGGGTGGGGGACCAGAGGGCCACGAGCTGGGTCCTGAGGAGCACGTGCAGGGACAGGCTCCGCTGGCGTCTCAGGCCAGACTGTCCAGGAGCTTGAGCCAGTTAGCGGGGTACGGGGAGAGTAGTGATGGCAGTGGGGGGAGGACTCTGATGAGTGGGAGGTGGCGGCTGGGGATGATTTCGCCCTCTTGCTGTCGGGGGAGGAATCTGGGGGGGAGGCTAGTTTCACTGCTGTTGAGCAGCCGGTCGACCTGTCTAGGGGCCGGAAGGGGGTGGTGAAGTCCCAGGGTTCCAAGGGCAAAGGCCCCGTCAAGTCACAGCAACGGGGAGGGGCAGGGCAGGGGGCGGGTGGTGCTGCGGCACCCTTGCCCGGGAATGGGGGCCCGGGGGGGCCTGGGCAGTCATCGATGTTTGACCGGTGGGCCCAGATGACTGAGGAGGAGAGGGCGAGGGACCAGCGGCGTGTCATTGAAGAGTATGAGAGGGAGTGGCAGCGCCTATGTGCCGCCAGGGAGGAGAAGGCGGGAGGGGTGCCCATGGGTGATGGGGCCCAGGCACCAGGGCGAGGCAGGTCGTCGGCCGGTGGCCGAGGTAGGGGGGCTCCGGGGGCGCAAGGACAGTGGGTCTGGGTGGAGAATGCAGGGACTGCCTTGACGGATCAGAGACCTGGTGGCACCGGGGCCTCCCCGAGCGCATACGGCTCGGGGGGGGGGGGATCAGGCCAGCAGGGTCAGCTGGCAGAGGCCGGGGTGGGCAGGCGGGGCGCAAAACGGCCTCCAAACGCCGGGACAAAGATGCAGGGGGGTCCGCGGCGGCCTGCCCTCCACCGAGGGAGCGGGCACCGACCATGTTGGAGTGTGAATTTACGCCTGGTGTGAAAGGGAAGGGTGCTAAGAGAGTCGTGACTGAGGTGGTGCCGCTGGATGTTCAGGATGAATGGTTAGATTATGACGATGATGAGGATGAGTTGGAAGAGGGTGAGTTGCGTGAGCCTGGACGTGTGTGCAAGGGTGAAGGGGCAGCTACCAAGGTTGGTGCTTCTCAAGAGGCACGGGATGGCACCAGTCGGGCCAGCAGAGGGATGTCGAGGCCGGCGGACGCACGGCGACAGGAGCGGGAGGCTCCTGCAACTTTGTCAGGTGAGGGCTCTTGGTGGGACGCCTGGTTGGATGGGGGGAGCGGGGGAAGGAAGAAGCCCTGCCGGTCAGTGGGGGTGGGGGATGGGTCGGTGCGGGCTGGAGCCCAAGGGGGTGTGGAGCCTGTGAAGGCGGTTGGGGGTAAGCAGGTCGCGACGGCCAGCGCGCAGACGGACAAGGTGGAAGACCTGGAAGGGAAGGAGGAGGGTGCGAGTGGGATGGAGAAACTGAGAAAGAAGTTGCCGTACATGGGGCTGGGGATGCCCCTGGGGTCTTATTTGTCGGAAAAGACTAAGGCAAGGATCTGGAGGCACGAGTATGTGGATGTGGTCAAGCTTTTGCACAGGGAGATTCAGGCGAAGGAGGGGTCTAGAGGAGGAATGGGAATTGACCAGGCGGCCGAGGGTGCCGGTTACTATGGAGAATTGGACATCTGCCTTTCTGATTTATGCGAGCATATATTGTGAGAAGCATGGGGATCGGCCTATCGCATTGTTTAAATATATGGACGTGATAAGGAAGGCGCAGCTTCATTTTGGGGGTTTCGCCTGGTTGAGCTATGACGAGGAGTTTAGGGCTAGGGTCAGTGTTAACCCTGATAAGCCAAGGGGGGATGTGGATCAGGAGCTTTGGATCCAGTGGATGTCTTCGACGCAGGCGGCGGCGTCTACTCATACGGCCAGCGGTCTTCCGGTCACGTATCGGTCCTTTCAGCCGCGTCCCGCCCAATCTGGGGCGGGTAACCAGGGTACCCCAAGTGGACATGGGAGCCAGCCTGTGTGGTCTGGCTCAGCGGGACAGCAATACAAGCCGGTTGCTTCAGGGGCATGCTGGGGGTTTAACAAGGGTTTCTGCAACCGCCCCTCTTGTAAATTCAAGCATGAGTGTTCTAAGTGTGGGGGACGCCACCCGTTCACGCAGTGCCTCACCTTGGCTACGCCGTCAGAGCAGTGGAAATTTGCCAAGGGTAGGGGGCAGCCTGGCCCAAAGGGCCCGTACTCCGGTTAAGGTGGAGGCCATGGGTCCATGGCTCTCCCGGTACCCTGATAAGGAGGCAGCGTTGCGTTTGTACTGGGGGTTTGTGGAAGGTTTTCGGATTGGCTATCAGGGGCCCAGGGAGAGGCGTTGGGCTGAGAATTTGCGGTCTGCTAAGGAGTTGCCGGGGGTAGTGGCGCGTAAATTGGAGAAAGAGGTTTCGGAGAGCAGGATTGCAGGTCCGTTCTCGGAGTGGCCATTGTCGGATCTCATCGTGTCACCGTTGGGGGTTGTGCCCAAGAAGGAGCAAGGGGAGTACCGGTTGATCCATCACTTGTCCTGGCCGGAAGGTGGGTCGGTGAATGATTTCATTGCCGAGGAGGACTCGAGGGTGTTGTACGCTTCGGTGGACGATACCATTGGGTTGGTGCGGTCTTGTGGGAAGGAGGCGGAGAAGGCCAAGTGTGACATCAAGTCGGCCTTTCGGCTTCTTCCCATTCATCCGGCGGATTTTCCTCTCTTGGGTATGCAGTTTGATGGGGCCATTTTTGTGGACATGGTGCTGCCCATGGGCTGTGCGATTTCCTGCGCGCTCTTTGAGACCTTTAGCTCCTTTTTGCAGTGGGCCTTTGTGGACCGCAGTGGGCGCCGGCTGGTGTCCCACTATTTGGATGATTTTCTGTTTGTGGGCTCTGGACGTTCGGCCGACTGTGGTCAGGCTCTGCAGCAGTTTCAGTTGTTGGCTCGGGATTTTGGGGTGCCTTTGGCGCCGGAGAAGACGGAAGGGCCCAGTTGTTGTCTGACGTTCCTCTGAATTGAATTGGATTCAGTGGCCTGGCAGGCACGCTTACCGGTGGCGAAGGTGGCTGAGATGCAGGATGCTTTGAAGGGCGCGATTGCGGTTCGGAAGTTGGAGTTGAGGTCTGTGCAATGCTTGCTGGGTTTGTTGAACTTTGCCTGCAGAGTGGTGAGGGCGGGGAGGACTTTTTGTAGGCGGCTCGGCATGGCCATGTCGGGCGTGGCCCTCCAACATCACAGGGTCAGGATTACGCTGGGTGTCCGGTCCGACCTGCGAGTGTGGCTGGTATTTCTCGAGGATTTCAATGGCGTGTCTTTGGATTTTGCGCGGGACAGGATGGCGTGGCAGGTTCAGCTTTACTCGGACGCAGCGGGGGCGGCTGGTTTCGGAATTTTCTGGGACGGTCGCTGGTGCGCGGAAAGGTGGCCGGATCATTGGTTGCGTCAGGGTAGGAGCATTGCATTCTTGAAGTTCTTTCCCTTGTTGGTGGCGTTGCTGGTGTGGGGCCCGGAGTTCAAGAACAGGTCTGTGTTGTTCCACGTGGACAATATGACGGTGGTGGACTTGGTCAACAATCAGAAAGCGAGGGATCTGAGGGTGCTGCGCTTGCTGCGGAGTTTCATGCTGCTATGTTTGCGTTACAATGTGCTGTTTCGCGCGCAACATGTGCCTGGCGCAAATAACGAAATTGCGGATGCGTTATCTCGTTCGCAGTGGCTGCGCTTCAGGGAGCTGGCGCCGGGAGCGGAGGCTTGCAAGACCAAGGTGCCGGAGGGTATCTGGGCGTGGGGGGAGTGAGAGTGGTGGGTCTGGTGGAAAGGTCGCTGGCGGAGCTGCTGGGGGCACGGGGGGCGCCGGGTAGGCTGTTTGCTGATGTGCGGGTGGACGGGCTCCGTCTGGGCATTTGGTTGGGGCGGTCCAAGACTGACCAGGTGGGTCGGGGTAGATGGGTGTGGTTGTCAGTGAGTGGGTGCGCAGGTGTGTGTCCGGTGCGAGAGTGGCTGAGCTTTGGGCAGAGGGTGCAGCGGACGGAGGGGGAGATCTTTGTGCATGCGTCGCGGAAGCGGTTGACGTCGGGTCAGTTGTTGGCAGTGCTACGGATGGCTTTGAGGAGGCTGGGTAGGGACCCGGCTCGGTTTGGCACGCATTCCTTTCGGATTGGGGCGGCTACGGCGGCGGCGGGTTTGGGTTGGTCATGGGAGGAGATCAGAAGGATTGGCCACTGGAGGTCGCGGTGCTGCGAGCGCTATGTGCACAAGTGAGGGCGGGGGCGCAATGCTTGGACAGCGACGCTGCTTGGCGTAGTTTCTTGGCATGCCTTGGTACTAATATCTTTTTCTTCGTAGGTTGTGTTCGTGGACCGGGGGCCAAGACGGTCACTTGGGTCGTGGGGCACTCTTTTGTGCATTGGGCTTCGAAGTATGCTGCCAGGCAGGTGTACGGTCGTAGCCTGGGCCTGAGGAGCAGCCATCATGAAGTGCAATGGTGGGGTAAGAGCGGAATGAGATTGGGTGAACTGTTACCATGGCTGACAAAGAAAGTGTCGCAGCTGGGCTGCCCGGATATGATCATCATCCACCTGGGGGAAAATGACTTAGTGAAGCAATCGGGGGTGTCACTAGTGCACTTGATGCAGAGGGACTTGGAGGTCATGAAGAACAATCTGGCTGGCGCCTGCATTGTATGGACTGAGTTTGTTCCGAGAAGGATTTGGAGGGGTGCACTTAAGCCTGCGGCTGTGGAAAGGGCCCGCAGGAAACTGAATAGGGCTATGAGACTCTTTTGCGCGGATCGGGGAATTAAAGTGCTGGCTCATGTCGGGCTCCAGCTGGAACAACCTCTTCTTTTCAGGGACGACGGCGTGCACCTTTCTCACATGGGAAATGCATTTTACCTCATGGAGCTGCGAGACTTGATTAGTTGTCTGTGGAACGAGTCAATTTGGTGTAGGCGAGTCTGAGATCGAAAGGTGCACGCTTGGTGGGGCAGGTAACCGCCCTCCGGGGGTTCCCTGGGTGGCGGGAACTGGGAGGGGTGGGGAGTCCATGACTGGCAGAATCACCCTTACAGGGAGGGGGTTACAGGCGCAGGATGGGAGAGAGTGGTAGACGGGAGTGCGATGGATGGAAATGACCGAGGAGTCGGAAAGTGGAAAGGGGAAGTGAATGGGATGCAAAGAGGTTGTGGTGTGATTTGGGAATGGATGGTGGAGCATGTGAGTGGATGACGGTTGAAAGGCAGGATGTTGGGGGGATTGTTAAAGTTGATAATGTTATGTTTTGTAAGCTGTCATGCCTGTCCTAATAAATGGCCTTTTACGCAAACTGATGCGTGGAGTGGTTATTGCGCGATGCGGCCCCCTGGGGAATGCAGGTCGGCAGACTAGTCTTCCCCCGGGTTGTTCGCGCAAGGACACGGCAGGCGGAAGTTAGGTAGGGGGTTTAGGTCAGGGGTGGGAGGGGTTAGGTAGGAGGCTACTTATGGGGGAACAGGAGAGGAACAACTTCCTTTTCCTGTCCCCGGTGCCTCAGGGAAGAGTTAGGATTTTGCCACCCGCCCACCCTACAAGAAAAAGGGTTTGTTGGTGCGGTGTTGTTATGGTTGCCATGTTGGGCAACATGCCAGTTTAGGACAGGATGGCAAGGTGGGAGACGTTCCGGGAACTGGGAGGGGTGGGGAGTCCATGACGGGCAGAATCACCCTTACAGGGAGGGGGTTACAGGCGCAGGATGGGAGAGAGTGGTAGACGGGAGTGCGATGGATGGAAATGACCGAGGAGTCGGAAAGTGGAAAGGGGAAGTGAATGGGATGCAAAGAGGTTGTGGTGTGATTTGGGAATGGATAGTGGAGCATGTGAGTGGATGACGGTTGAAAGGCAGGATGTTGGGGAGATTGTTAAAGTTGATAATGTTATGTTTTGTAAGCTGTCATGCCTGTCCTAATGAATGGCCTTTTACGCAAACTGATGCGTGGAGTGGTTATTGCGCGAAGTGAGAAAACGCCAGTCAGTGAAAGCTCCTGCTCTCCCTCGTCTCCGTGTAGGATTCAGCAAACGTACCTGGTGTGCTACGCACATTTAAAGGAGCCGCTCGCAGTTTCCAATAGTTGTGAACTGAAACAAGTGTCGTCTCACAATACATGCTCAAAAACGGGTGCCTCCAATAATTTGCGAGCGGCTCCTTTAAATGTGCGGAGCACGCCAGGTACGTTTCCTGAATCCTACACGGAGGCGAGGGAGAGCAGGAGCTTTCACTGACTGGCGTATTCTCGCTTTGGATTCACGATGCACACGATTATAGGATGGAGGCCCACAATACTCGACTCCTCCGGTAAGCGCATTGAGGATATCACACATTCAGTAGCTTGCACTGTTTTAAAAAGCACTAAGATGAGTTACATTATTACTTTTACAGACGGCTAAACATCCTAGGGCGTTTCCCGCACTTGACGCACCTACACGCTTAACAACGCGTGAGGATAAGAGGTGAGGGCACAGTGCACTTAGACATGCTTATATCACATAGAGAGACGTGTTAGTTCACCAGTCTCATAAGGTATTTTTGTCCATCCAGGCAGATATATCAGTTATTACTGCTGCTCTACTGAATCACAGGGTGCACTCAGCACCTTTAAGGGTAAGAACCCGTTTTTTGTATATTGCGCTGAATATTGCACCAGGTGAAGGAATATTTTTTAGCAAACGTTTGGCAGTACTATCTATCTTAAAGTTTTCTGATCATCATATTTCACTTTTGGAATACTTCACCAGTCTGCAGGGTTGCACTTTGGGTACAGTATGCTAAAACCCACCCTTTGGTATCCACCAGTCTTACTTACAGTTCTGTTGCACTTTATCCTAGTCTGTTTCAACACACCTTCTCTTTTCAAACTACTGAGAGTGCAAATTCTTAATACACTCATGTACTTTGCAATTTGAATAACCCTTAAGTTTCATATACACAATGTCACGTGTCATTTATTGTTTTGTAGGTTTCATGTGGTGTTAATTAGAATTGAAATATTTGGATACTTCTCGAACGTCATCCCCTGATGAAGGGTTCATTTGAGGAACCCGAAATGCATTGGGATCTTTGTACATATTCGAGTTTTCTTTTTTGAATAATGAATTGAATGCATTTTATGTTTTTTCATTATGACATTGCACAATCAATGATCTGTTATTGATTTGTAAGAATCATTACAATTAACTGACTTTTGTCTGGATTTATGAATATTTATTTATTTATTTAATTTTTTTTGAAAACCTTTATTGACATTTCAACCAAATACAAGTATGGGCCTACAACCCCCGGGGCTGGCCGCTAAGCAGTTAGATGAGCAGAAAGCAAATTTTGAATCACGTGCAGCATCTCGGGGAGCAGAATCACCATGCTAGCGTAATCTTAGTCACTGAATAGCACAATTAGAAAAACAGGATATAAAAGGTTCTCATTTTGTAGTACAAGATGGAAGGATCAGGTGCCGAACAATTTCCCAGCAGCGAAAAATGGCAGGCAGAATAGTAAACATGTCAACAGTAAACAGTAATCGGTCAAATCAATGGCGCTAAAACAGGCGGTTCAGGATATGAAGAAACATTACGATCAGTTCGCGCCTGCTAGTCACCTGCACTAAGACCCAGAGATCACCACGAAAATTGAGGCACAGATGAAAAAGCAGTGATTGATACCAAAGGAAACCCACTGCACTGACCCAGAGAAAGAAAAAGACAAAAGAAGATAAGAGAAGAGAACAAAGGCCATAGAAACTAAATAAAAACGAAAAATCCCCTCCCCCAAACCCCCCCTGCACCCCTGCAGATGACTACGGCCCCCCCCCAGCAGTGTGCCTGTCGCCCGACAACCGAACCCGAAATTTAGAAGAGCAGAGAAAAAGGAGAAAGAAAGGAAACCCCACCCAACAGGGAAATGGAGGAGGGCGATAGTCTCTGCGCTCCCGGTCTCTCCCCCCCGCCCTAACAAAGGGGGCCCCCCTAAGCCAACACGAATAAAGTTGTGCACCGTACAAAAATACCCCGGGGGGAACCACAAACCCCAGAGTCCGTCTGTTAATGAAGCAGTCCCGTTACCAATAGATCCATCGTGAACAATTCAACCCACAATCTCAGCCTTGGCCCCGTCTATCAAAGTTGCAGAGTCCCTCGGATAAGTAAAGCCCCATCCCCGGAAAGTCAAAAGTCCCACAGTAGCAGCCGAAGATTGGGCCAGAAAATGGGAGAGGAATAGCAGATCCCAAAGCACACGGCTTGCAAAAACAATGTCCCTCCACGTCTCCGAAGCCATGCATCTTTACATCCGCCATGTTGGGAGACCGATTGGGGAGGGGGTGCGACTCGTTCCAATACAAGTTATGTTAAGTGTGGGCCATCAGTGTCCAGGATGGGGGAAGCAGTAGAATGTTCCGATGACTGTAGGACCGATGTTTCCGAGAATGTAAGAGAGCCACTAATCTCAGCACACACGATGAGTTCCATTTCCTCGGGGGCAGGCACAGCTTCCAGCACCGGGTCCAAACATGCCTCTAGGGTGCCCAACAGGAGGCAAGTCGGCTGCCGGGTCTCAAAAATCAAGTCAGGGCTTGCTCCCGGTCCAATGATCCCATCTGCTGGCGACAGCAAACGATTGATCTGGGCCCTCATCGTCGCGCGAAGCGACGCAAGTTCCGCCATTACCATCCGCAAGGAAGGGCCACATTGAGTCCGTTCCGCCAAGTTCCGTACGTCCGCAGGCATAACGATCCCCACGGGGAAGCACCCCTCCAGGGCAGGATATGCCGGAGCAGAATCAAGCCGTGAGGGACGGGCCAGCAGCACGCAGCAACGCGCGGCGGGACCCCCGCCCCGGGGCACCAGCGGTGCTAGTGCCGGGCCTCCGGGCCGGGGCCCCCCGCGACGCAGCACCGCGCGCCCCCCGTCACCTCACCTCAGGTACAACACCAGGCAGCAGATGGTTGCAAAGTAGTCCAGAGAAATTTAAAAAGTTCCAAGGACTGGACCAAACCACTCTCCTCAGTCCGTTGCTGTTCCCTTTGGACCCGTGTAGACCAGCAATCGAGACCCCGGCTTCCAGACTGGGTTAGGCCTCTAAACATTTTCGATGTCACTTCACCCCAGAACATCAGAAAAATTCCGTGGTCACACCATCGGGGTGCCGACTAGTTCACCCACACGAATCCGGGGCAGGAGATCAGGATATTCGACAGGATAAGCGAGCGTAGGACGTAGGTCAGCGGAGCGGGGAGACTATGCAGCCATCTTGGTTGGTGTCGTAGCTCCTCCCCCGGATTTATGAATATTTTTGAAGACACAGTATTTGTGATAAATAACAAAGACTAAAACATGATACATTTCAAATGCCTTTGAGCTATTGATAATTTTTTGATTACGCTGATTAACTTACTGAGACAGCAGTTTGTTGTCCTACTGCAGTGCTCCACTTAGGCTGTGGTTTTCCTCAGCCCTCTATAGATTGTTCAACATAAGGGGAGACAGTTGGGTCATGTCTCTCTGTTCAGTGGTAGCACGCACACCGGGTTTAAAATTGTTTTTACCTTGAGTTTACTAAACATTAGTTAAAGATTAACACAACGGAAGGTGTGCAGGTACACTTCTTCTTTATATGACTCATCGAGGGGGACGCCGGGGTCGACACAATCAACGTTGGAGGCGGTGGGGGTGTCGTCACTGGATTCGGCACAGGAGGAGGTCTCACGAGGTCGACCTGCGCCGATACGGATCCAAGCCTGGATCCTTGGGGGCCTTGTGGCGCCTAAGCCGCCGACATCAAAGGCCCTAGAGCCCCCAACCGAGTTCCCGGGTCTCGAGGGCGCCGGCGGAGTTGGGCCGCCCGAGATAGAATGTAAGGCTCTGTAAAAGCTTCGAAGCTAGGCAGGGCTAGCTCCGGGTCCTGGAAAGGGAGGGAAGTCCGGAGTCAACACAAGGGAGCGGGATGACTCCGTTCCGCGTCTTGAGTCGGCAGACAGACGGGGAGATCGTAAAGAGCGACAATGCTTCTTCGCCTTCTTCTTGGGCTTCGACTTACTCGAAAATGAAGACTTCGATGAGGAGGGGTGGGGTGGCTCCGCGACCGGTCCCACGACCTCCTGCTCGTCTGGGAACTCGAACATCGCGGAGCTGACTGCTCCAGCAAAGACTTCGGGTCCCTCGAGTTGAGTGGTCGCTCCCCTGTGTCCCTCTGAGACATTTGGTATCGTTGTGCCTCTTTGCATCGCATTTCTGCATTATTATTTGCTGCCTGCTGTTTGCCTGATCGCCGCCTAGCTCTACTTGCACTTTAATAGCTAAAATTGCCGATTTCACCCTGTTTGCGCACTGTGCCGCTCTGCATTCATATCTGCATTATTATTTCTGCCTGCTGCCTGCCTGATCGCCGCTTAGCTTTACCTGCAATTCTAAGTGTTATTTCCGCTGTTTTTGACTCTGTTTGCGCGTTTGCTGTACTCCCCCCCTCCGCCTCCATTTTGTTTGTTGTTGTCGTAGTCTGTAGCCCGCCCCGCCTCCCAGCTGAGACGCCCTCCCACTGACTAGAACCAGCGCTCCCTTCCTGAAGGCGCCGTGACTCGCTCCTCTCCCTCGAGTTGAGTGGTCGCTCCCCTGTGTCCCTCTGAGACATTTGGTATCGTTGTGCCTCTTTGCATCGCATTTCTGCATTATTATTTGCTGCCTGCTGTTTGCCTGATCGCCGCCTAGCTCTACTTGCACTTTAATAGCTAAAATTGCCGATTTCACCCTGTTTGCGCACTGTGCCGCTCTGCATTCATATCTGCATTATTATTTCTGCCTGCTGCCTGCCTGATCGCCGCTTAGCTTTACCTGCAATTCTAAGTGTTATTTCCGCTGTTTTTGACTCTGTTTGCGCGTTTGCTGTACTCCCCCCCTCCGCCTCCATTTTGTTTGTTGTTGTCGTAGTCTGTAGCCCGCCCCGCCTCCCAGCTGAGACGCCCTCGCCCCTCCCCCTCCACTATCCATATATGACAGTTCTTCCCGCGCGCAGCGTTCACGCGCAGCGACCGCGCCCAATCCGCGCCGAAGGTGCCCCAAAGGTAATCCCGTCTACGCCCGTCCGCGCCTGGACCGCGCCCAGCGCCAGACCCCCTGCCCCTCGCGCTGCCCAGCCCTCCCGCATTACCTACGATGCCGCCACCCTCCTAGCCCTTAACCCCGGTCGCGCCCCCAACTGCGTCCAAGCCGCTCCTTGACACACCCATGGACCTTTCTCTTGCTACTCCTGCAAATTCATCGGCACCAACAACATTTCCGCTACGACCACACCACAGATTCCCGACCCCAACCACCTACAATGCATCTTGCTCAACACCCGATCGGTCCACAGGCACGCCATTGACCTATGGAATCTACTAGACACCACCTCTCCAGACGTCGCCTTCCTAACGGAAACATGGATGAACGCTTCCTCCGCCCCAGACATCACCATTGCCATCCCTGAAGACTATAAGATCACACGCAAGGACCGTACCGGCCACACAGGAGGAGGAATCGCTATCGTCCATAAAAAATCAATCCACATCTCAACCAGCTCTGACGTCAATCTCGCCAACTCTGAACACCTTCACTTCCAGATCCACATCGACCCCAAGACCACACTCAGAGGCACCCTCCTCTACAGACCACCAGGACCTCGCTCCTTCTAAACACCCCAGCCCACTCTTCTAACCCAGACCAAGCCGCCGCCAACTTCACCCTATGGTTATCCAACAGCGCCGACATCCTAGCACCACTGAAAAAACGTCAAAGCAAACCTGGCAACAAGAAGGCCTCATGGTTCAACGATGATCTTAAGAAGTCCAAGAAACTCTGCCGCTCCCTTGAAAAGGCCTGGAAAAAAGACCCAACCACTAGCACCAAGGACGCCTTCAAAAACGCCACCCGCATACACCACCAACTAATCCGAAAGGCCAAGAAAACAGCATTCAAGGATCGACTAGACAACAACGCCCACAACAATAAGGAACTTTTCAACATGGTCAAGGAATTTACCAATCCCTCGGCCAATTCCAACGACATCACCCCCTCTCAAGCCCTCTGCGACTCCCTGGCTTTATTCTTCCACAACAAAATTGCAGACATCCACAACAGCTTCAACAACCAACCCGAAGACCAACCCACCCAACCATATGCTGAACATTCCCCCCCCTTGAACACCCTTAACGACTGGAACCCAATCTCCACTGAGGACACCATCCGCCTGATGAACTCCATCCACTCAGGATCCCCCACAGACCCATGTCCTCACCACATCTTCAACAAAGCAGACTCCATCATAGCACCACACCTCCGAGACGTCATCAACTGCTCCTTCAACTCCGCCACCTTCCCGGAAAGCTGGAAACACGCTGAACTCACCGCCCTTCTGAAAAAACCCACAGCGGACCCCACCGAACTCAAAAATTACTGCCCCATCTCGCTCCTTCCTTTCCCGGCCAAAGTCATCGAGAAAGCTGTCAACAACCAGCTCGCCGCTTTCCTCGAAGCCAACAAATCCCTCGACTCCTCACAGTCTGGCTTCCGAGCAAAACACAGCACTGAGACCGCCCTCATCGCAGCAACAGACGACATTCGAACTCTCCTGGACAATGGAGACACAGTCGCCCTCATCCTCCTCGACCTCTCTGCAGCCTTCGACACAGTCTGCCACAGCACCCTTTTACAACGCCTCAAAAACATCGGAATCCAAGGAAAAGCACTAGAATGGATCACCTCGTTCCTCACCGGAAGAACCCACAGAGTCCGCCTTCCACCATTCAAGTCCGAGGCCACTGAAGTCATCTGTGGCGTACCACAAGGATCCTCACTCAGTCCCACCCTCTTCAACGTATACATGAGCCCCCTCGCGGCCATCGCCCGCCAACACAACCTCAAAATCATCTCCTACGCGGATGACACTCAACTGATCCTTTCACTCACCAATGACCCTAGCACCGCCAAAACTAACCTACACGAAGGAATGAAAGAAGTTGCCGAATGGATGAAACACAGCCGTCTGAAACTGAACTCAGATAAAACAGAAGTCCTCATCTTAGGTACATCCCCCTCTGCATGGGATGACTCTTGGTGGCCGGAAGCCCTTGGAAAAGCACCCATCCCGACGGACCACGCACGGAACCTGGGCGTCATCCTTGACTCCTCACTCTCAATGACCAGACAAGTCAACGCCGTCTCATCATCCTGCTTCAACATCCTTCGCATGCTCAAAAAAACATTTCGCTGGATCCCCACCGAAACCAGAAAAACAGTCACCCACGCTCTGGTCACGAGCCGTCTGGACTACGGAAACACCCTCTACGCAGGTACTACCGCTAAACTCCAGAAAAAACTCCAACGAATCCAAAACGCCTCAGCCAGGATCATATTAGACATCCCGCGTAACGAACACATCTCTGGTCACCTGAAAAACCTCCACTGGCTACCCGTCAATAAGACGATCACTTTCCGACTTCTGACCCACGCACACAAGGCACTCTACGAAATCGGACCAGAATGCCTCAACTCACGACTGTCCTTCTACACCCCCCCGCCAACTACGATCCTCCAGCCAAGCCCTCGCCACTGTACCTCGCATCAACAAGACCACCATGGGAGGTAGATCCTTCTCATACCTGGCGGCTAAAACATGGAACTCACTTCCCACTTACCTTCGCCTTACCCAGAACCACCTAGCATTCAGAAAGCAACTTAAAACGTGGATATTTGACAAGTAATCCTCCTCCCCTCCCTAAGCGCCTTGAGACCCTCTGGGTATGTAGTGCGCTATATAAATTTTCGACTTGACTTGACCGCGCTCCAGGCACCAAAGGCACACGAGGTGCGGGTCTGAGACCGACATCAATTTGTGACAGGAGTCACAAGCCTTGAAGTCGGTCCAACGTGACATCCCTCCGTGCACCAGGACTCGATCGATTCAAAAAAGTTGTTGACAAAAGTCACAAAAATAAAGTAAAAAAATTACTCAAGGTACCGCTCACTCCGGATCTGCGCTGGCTGGCGCGGAAAAAGAAAGAACTGACATCAGAGCACGAGGGCGGCATCTAAGCACATACCGCTGCGTCATTACGGCGACCATGACGCCAACAACGAACGCGGAGTCGACAGATGTCACAGTTCGACGCGCATTGGTACTGCTGAGGAAAAAAATTCTCCACATCCAGTCTGGCACCTGGGGTAATTCTAAGGTGAGGAATCCATAACTAATTTTTTCTTTCACATTGGTGAAGACAGTATTGAGTAGTACATGGACTACACATATATCAGCAACTATTATTTCCTCTCTCCCTCTTAGTGTTAGCCATGAGTCAGGCGAGAGCTTGAGAGGAAGTCAGGCAAGAGAGGTGGAGGCTCGGAGCTTGAGAACATGGCTGGTGGCTGCAGCTGCAGCTGGCTGTGTAGCTTTGCAGCAAGAGGAAAGTCGGGCCCGCCAACAGCCATGGCTGCTACTGTGAGGGACGAGTGCGCATCTGGTGCACTGTGCTTGTTGCAATTGCTTTTCAAGTTTCACCAACCAACAGTGAAGCAGGAGGAGAGTTGTAGTTCCGTGGTCCCGAATTGGGTTCGATAGTTCCGAAACCCGATTTGTAAAGATTGTCGGAAATGGATGATCTTGGTGTCAGCAGACCGCAAATGGCGAGTGTAACGTGTCTTTTTTTTTTTTGTATGAATCGATATAGGAGAACACTCTACATTTGAGGATTTAGTTTGAACCCTCGGGTTCCATTTTGTATGTGGCAGCCATCTTGTGTGGTTGCCCTAACATAGGCCCTATGATTGTGGCCGAACGAGTCCTTGACACGTACGCCTTAGCTGACTTCTGGTTGACCTGGCCAAACTGACTCCTCGCCTGGGGCGAATCCTGCTGTGCCAGTTCCTTGTTCAGCAGCTGCACTGATAAAGATCAAAGAACAGGGCGTGGTCCGATTTTATGGCCCACCGTTCCCACTCCTCTATCTCCTTTCCATCTGTTTCTGCCTTTCCTTTACGACATGTTCATCGATCTGGGTTGAAGGTTTTATGGTGGGTTTGTCCGGCCTGATCGAACAGGAAACTTAGCATATGTGCGATCGTTTTGGTGGGCTGGACAACGGAAAGTGGGATTAACTTTGACTGTCGTGATTCGTTACTTTTTGAAATGCTACTTGTTCATTAGTTAGTTTTGTATGCACCGAATGTAAATTGTGATGTTGCCAGAGGCGTAATTTTCAGCATAAAAGACCGAGTTTTGTTCATTGAGTTGGTGCAGTCTCTGTCGAACTACCCGTGTGTACTTTGTAGACCTCTGTCCCTGGTTGCAACCAATAAACTTTGGTCTTTGACGTCATCGAGAAGTATCCCGTGTCTCTGTTTGCCAAGACAGGGGAATCCGGGGTCTTTGGGTGTTGCCCTGACACCGCTGGGTTATGGTAATAGTATCGGTTCCGAGGAAATCCAGTACCTCAATTGGCGCCCAACGTGGGGCGACTTCAGCGGTACCGGTCCAAGCCAGAGGTTCGTGAGGAGCTTCGTGAGAAAATTCCAGAGGTTGGCCAGCCACTTCAGCGACCCCTGTATGTCGACGTGGTTCCGAAGGTCTTTGCTGCGAGGTTTCCCACGCCAGACGGCTACGAAGGACTGCTGCCCTGACTGTTGCCCTGTTTTGGAGCCTTAGACGAATGTAGAGGGAGACGATTGACGGGTCTTCTGGTGACGCCATCGACAATTTAGTTAAGTATAAAGGGAGCGTCTCCTAGTTCTTAGTTTGTTTTGTATCCTTTAGTGGATAGCTTTGATTTGGTACCTGCAGGTCCCAAAGCCAAGGGATTCGTGTATTCACGAGCTTATCGATTTTAGATTACCCTTGTTGTTTGAAGCTAGACTAGTGAGCAAGATGCCTGGTTTTACAGTCTTAGGAATTTGTTTAGTTGTGGTACGTTGAGGGATTCCCGGTTAGAGGATTCGTGTCCGGTTCCTCCGATCGGAACTCCTTCATACGAGTTGTATGTGAAACATGGAGTAGGTCCTATTAGCTATAATGAGATTTGGGTAAAATATACGAAGAATGACGGTGTCCTACAGTGGCCCCGTTATAGTAGTTTCGAGACAGAAGTTTTAGATAATCTTGAAGTGAAGTTGTTCAAGAAGAAAGCCCGGCCGGCAATGTTTGACTCTTTCCGCATATGGCGCAAGGAAGCCAAACAGAAAGAAATTAAGTTAGCAAAGAAGAATAGAAAGGGTATGTCAATGGTGCAAGCTGCCATTGCATACAGAGATGACAAAGAAGAGAAAGACAGTGAGCAGATGCTTAGAGTGAGGAAGTTAGCGGTAGACAGATGCTACCCAGTCTTGCCGGTTAAAGAGCAGAAAGACGAAAAGGAGCTTGTGAAAGACCCTTTTGATGTCGCATTTGCTAAATTCACCACCACCTTATGTGCAGAGTGCTACGGCACCACCACCACCGGTTGTAGCCGCGCAAACACCTATTGCTTTGCCTCCTGTTATTCCTCCACAGCCAGCTTCTTCGTTGGTTGTTGTTCCTTATGCGCAGCCTTCTCAAGGGTTGCCAACTTTGCCTTTTCCTGCTACTACTGTTTCTATGTCTGTTCCGACTATGGATCCTACTACTACTACTCTTTCGTCTCCTCTTGTCTTTCCGACTGTTCCTTCTCCTAGACTGCGGATGACCGCTGCCTTTTCTAATGTTCTAACTCCTATTTTGGGACAAATGGGTATGTCTCCTGTGAGTGAGCGTAGACAATCGCGTAGCCAATTGCCCGATACAGATGAACGAGTGGTCCTTGACCATATGGCACGTAGATGGGTGACGTATAAGTCCCAGTATGATCTAGAAGGTATTATGGATGGTTTCCGACAATGGGAAGCACCAAAGCAGCGTTATGTTTTTGAGCTTATGTGTGCGTTCCTCCATGAACAATGGATGGACGGATTGGGTAGAGTTCCTGTAGAATTGTCTCGATTGCGTTCAGAATTTGCTAAAGGAACGATTGTGAGTTTACTCGATGTTGAGAAAGCGGTATCGACGTTACTGTTGCTCCGTAGCGATGTCCCTACTGAACGGCTGTTTGAGCCAGATTCGTCAGTTAGGAGACATGCGCGTCAATATCCGATGCGAGAGGTTCCTCCAGTATGGAGACCTGCTGATCCTAATGCTGCTCCACCTGTTTTAGCGCACTTTCAGCGAGTGTCGGTTCATGTACCATGGAAGCGTGCAGAAGTTCTAGCGCTTAAGCAGACTTTACCAGATCCGCGGAAGAATCCGGCAGGATATTATAAGGAACTTACGCAAACTGTGAGTTCGTGCGTTATGAATTTGGTGGATATAGACATGCTGTTTGGGAACGTTGTTCCACAGCCCATCTGGAATGTCATTCGACATACAGATCATGATAATGAATTGGGCGATTCGTGGGTGAATCTTGTTGCAGCAAATGATAGACAAGTTGGAGGTGCTAAGCCTTAGGATGTTATTACTGAACTTCCTGGTAGGATTATTACTTTCATGAAGACTTTAATGCCCGAAGTCCGTGTTAATTGGGACAAATTGTCAGCTTGTAAGCAGAAGAAAGATGAGTCTGTTTCAGACCCATGTCCTCACCACATCTTCAACAAAGTAGACTCCATCATAGCACCACACCTCCGAGACGTCATCAACTGCTCCTTCAACTCCGCCACCTTCCCGGAAAGCTGGAAACACGCTGAACTCACCGCCCTTCTGAAAAAACCCACAGCGGACCCCACCGAACTCAAAAATTACTGCCCCATCTCGCTCCTTCCTTTCCCGGCCAAAGTCATCGAGAAAGCTGTCAACAACCAGCTCGCCGCTTTCCTCGAAGCCAACAAATCCCTCGACTCCTCACAGTCTGGCTTCCGAGCAAAACACAGCACTGAGACCGCCCTCATCGCAGCAACAGACGACATTCGAACTCTCCTGGACAATGGAGACACAGTCGCCCTCATCCTCCTCGACCTCTCTGCAGCCTTCGACACAGTCTGCCACAGCACCCTTTTACAACGCCTCAAAAACATCGGAATCCAAGGAAAAGCACTAGAATGGATCACCTCGTTCCTCACCGGAAGAACCCACAGAGTCCGCCTTCCACCATTCAAGTCCGAGGCCACTGAAGTCATCTGTGGCATACCACAAGGATCCTCACTCAGTCCCACCCTCTTCAACGTATACATGAGCCCCCTCGCGGCCATCGCCCGCCAACACAACCTCAAAATCATCTCCTACGCGGATGACACTCAACTGATCCTTTCACTCACCAATGACCCTAGCACCGCCAAAACTAACCTACACGAAGGAATGAAAGAAGTTGCCGAATGGATGAAACACAGCCGTCTGAAACTGAACTCAGATAAAACAGAAGTCCTCATCTTAGGTACATCCCCCTCTGCATGGGACGACTCTTGGTGGCCGGAAGCCCTTGGAAAAGCACCCATCCCGACGGACCACGCACGGAACCTGGGCGTCATCCTTGACTCCTCACTCTCAATGACCAGACAAGTCAACGCCGTCTCATCATCCTGCTTCAACATCCTTCGCATGCTCAAAAAAACATTTCGCTGGATCCCCACCGAAACCAGAAAAACAGTCACCCACGCTCTGGTCACGAGCCGTCTGGACTACGGAAACACCCTCTACGCAGGTACTACCGCTAAACTCCAGAAAAAACTCCAACGAATCCAAAACGCCTCAGCCAGGATCATATTAGACATCCCGCGTAACGAACACATCTCTGGTCACCTGAAAAACCTCCACTGGCTACCCGTCAATAAGAGGATCACTTTCCGACTTCTGACCCACGCACACAAGGCACTCTACGAAATCGGACCAGAATGCCTCAACTCACGACTGTCCTTCTACACCCCCCCGCCAACTACGATCCTCCAGCCAAGCCCTCGCCACTGTACCTCGCATCAACAAGACCACCATGGGAGGTAGATCCTTCTCATACCTGGCGGCTAAAACATGGAACTCACTTCCCACTTACCTTCGCCTTACCCAGAACCACCTAGCATTCAGAAAGCAACTTAAAACGTGGATATTTGACAAGTAATCCTCCTCCCCTCCCTAAGCGCCTTGAGACCCTCTGGGTATGTAGTGCGCTATATAAATTTTCGACTTGACTTGACCGCGCTCCAGGCACCAAAGGCACACGAGGTGCGGGTCTGAGACCGACATCAATTTGTGACAGGAGTCACAAGCCTTGAAGTCGGTCCAACGTGACATCCCTCCGTGCACCAGGACTCGATCGATTCAAAAAAGTTGTTGACAAAAGTCACAAAAATAAAGTAAAAAAATTACTCAAGGTACCGCTCACTCCGGATCTGCGCTGGCTGGCGCTGAAAAAGAAAGAACTGACATCAGAGCACGAGGGCGGCATCTAAGCACATACCGCTGCGTCATTACGGCGACCATGACGCCAACAACGAACGCGGAGTCGACAGATGTCACAGTTCGACGCGCATTGGTACTGCTGAGGAAAAAAATTCTCCACATCCAGTCTGGCACCTGGGGTAATTCTAAGGTGAGGAATCCATAACTAATTTTTTCTTTCACATTGGTGAAGACAGTATTGAGTAGTACATGGACTACACATATATCAGCAACTATTATTTCCTCTCTCCCTCTTAGTGTTAGCCATGAGTCAGGCGAGAGCTTGAGAGGAAGTCAGGCAAGAGAGGTGGAGGCTCAGAGCTTGAGAACATGGCTGGTGGCTGCAGCTGCAGCTGGCTGTGTAGCTTTGCAGCAAGAGGAAAGTCGGGCCCGCCAACAGCCATGGCTGCTACTGTGAGGGACGAGTGCGCATCTGGTGCACTGTGCTTGTTGCAATTGCTTTTCAAGTTTCACCAACCAACAGTGAAGCAGGAGGAGAGTTGTAGTTCCGTGGTCCCGAATTGGGTTCGATAGTTCCGAAACCCGATTTGTAAAGATTGTCGGAAATGGATGATCTTGGTGTCAGCAGACCGCAAATGGCGAGTGTAACGTGTCTGAGTGTTTTCGTATGAATCGATATAGGAGAACACTCTACATTTGAGGATTTAGTTTGAACCCTCGGGTTCCATTTTGTATGTGGCAGCCATCTTGTGTGGTTGCCCTAACATAGGCCCTATGATTGTGGCCGAACGAGTCCTTGACACGTACGCCTTAGCTGACTTCTGGTTGACCTGGCCAAACTGACTCCTCGCCTGGGGCGAATCCTGCTGTGCCAGTTCCTTGTTCAGCAGCTGCACTGATAAAGATCAAAGAACAGGGCGTGGTCCGATTTTATGGCCCACCGTTCCCACACCTCTATCTCCTTTCCATCTGTTTCTGCCTTTCCTTTACGACATGTTCATCGATCTGGGTTGAGGGTTTTATGGTGGGTTTGTCCGGCCTGATCGAACAGGAAACTTAGCATATGTGCGATCGTTTTGGTGGGCTGGACAACGGAAAGTGGGATTAACTTTGACTGTCGTGATTCGTTACTTTTTGAAATGCTACTTGTTCATTAGTTAGTTTTGTATGCACCGAATGTAAATTGTGATGTTGCCAGAGGCGTAATTTTCAGCATAAAAGACCGAGTTTTGTTCATTGAGTTGGTGCAGTCTCTGTCGAACTACCCGTGTGTACTTCGTAGACCTCTGTCCCTGGTTGCAACCAATAAACTTTGGTCTTTGACGTCATCGAGAAGTATCCCGTGTCTCTGTTTGCCAAGACAGGGGAATCCGGGGTCTTTGGGTGTTGCCCTGACACCGCTGGGTTATGGTAATAGTATCGGTTCCGAGAAAATCCAGTACCTCAATTGGCGCCCAACGTGGGGCGACTTCAGCGGTACCGGTCCAAGCCAGAGGTTCGTGAGGAGCTTCGTGAGAAAATTCCAGAGGTTGGCCAGCCACTTCAGCGACCCCTGTATGTCGACGTGGTTCCGAAGGTCTTTGCTGCGAGGTTTCCCACGCCAGACGGCTACGAAGGACTGCTGCCCTGACTGTTGCCCTGTTTTGGAGCCTTAGACGAATGTAGAGGGAGACGATTGACGGGTCTTCTGGTGACGCCATCGACAATTTAGTTAAGTATAAAGGGAGCGTCTCCTAGTTCTTAGTTTGTTTTGTATCCTTTAGTGGATAGCTTTGATTTGGTACCTGCAGGTCCCAAAGCCAAGGGATTCGTGTATTCACGAGCTTATCGATTTTAGATTACCCTTGTTGTTTGAAGCTAGACTAGTGAGCAAGATGCCTGGTTTTACAGTCTTAGGAATTTGTTTAGTTGTGGTACGTTGAGGGATTCCCGGTTAGAGGATTCGTGTCCGGTTCCTCCGATCGGAACTCCTTCATACGAGTTGTATGTGAAACATGGAGTAGGTCCTATTAGCTATAATGAGATTTGGGTAAAATATACGAAGAATGACGGTGTCCTACAGTGGCCCCGTTATAGTAGTTTCGAGACAGAAGTTTTAGATAATCTTGAAGTGAAGTTGTTCAAGAAGAAAGCCCGGCCGGCAATGTTTGACTCTTTCCGCATATGGCGCAAGGAAGCCAAACAGAAAGAAATTAAGTTAGCAAAGAAGAATAGAAAGGGTATGTCAATGGTGCAAGCTGCCATTGCATACAGAGATGACAAAGAAGAGAAAGACAGTGAGCAGATGCTTAGAGTGAGGAAGTTAGCGGTAGACAGATGCTACCCAGTCTTGCCGGTTAAAGAGCAGAAAGACGAAAAGGAGCTTGTGAAAGACCCTTTTGATGTCGCATTTGCTAAATTCACCACCACCTTATGTGCAGAGTGCTACGGCACCACCACCACCGGTTGTAGCCGCGCAAACACCTATTGCTTTGCCTCCTGTTATTCCTCCACAGCCAGCTTCTTCGTTGGTTGTTGTTCCTTATGCGCAGCCTTCTCAAGGGTTGCCAACTTTGCCTTTTCCTGCTACTACTGTTTCTATGTCTGTTCCGACTATGGATCCTACTACTACTACTGTTTCGTCTCCTCTTGTCTTTCCGACTGTTCCTTCTCCTAGACTGCGGATGACCGCTGCCTTTTCTAATGTTCTAACTCCTATTTTGGGACAAATGGGTATGTCTCCTGTGAGTGAGCGTAGACAATCGCGTAGCCAATTCCCGATACAGATGAACGAGTGGTCCTTGACCATATGGCACGTAGATGGGTGACGTATAAGTCCCAGTATGATCTAGAAGGTATTATGGATGTTTTCCGACAATGGGAAGCACCAAAGCAGCGTTATGTTTTTGAGCTTATGTGTGCGTTCCTCCATGAACAATGGATGGACGGATTGGGTAGAGTTCCTGTAGAATTGTCTCGATTGCGTTCAGAATTTGCTAAAGGAACGATTGTGAGTTTACTCGATGTTGAGAAAGCGGTATCGACGTTACTGTTGCTCCGTAGCGATGTCCCTACTGAACGGCTGTTTGAGCCAGATTCGTCAGTTAGGAGACATGCGCGTCAATATCCGATGCGAGAGGTTCCTCCAGTATGGAGACCTGCTGATCCTAATGCTGCTCCACCTGTTTTAGCGCACTTTCAGCGAGTGTCGGTTCATGTACCATGGAAGCGTGCAGAAGTTCTAGCGCTTAAGCAGACTTTACCAGATCCGCGGAAGAATCCGGCAGGATATTATAAGGAACTTACGCAAACTGTGAGTTCGTGCGTTATGAATTTGGTGGATATAGACATGCTGTTTGGGAACGTTGTTCCACAGCCCATCTGGAATGTCATTCGACATACAGATCATGATAATGAATTGGGCGATTCGTGGGTGAATCTTGTTGCAGCAAATGATAGACAAGTTGGAGGTGCTAAGCCTTAGGATGTTATTACTGAACTTCCTGGTAGGATTATTACTTTCATGAAGACTTTAATGCCTGAAGTCCGTGTTAATTGGGACAAATTGTCAGCTTGTAAGCAGAAGAAAGATGAGTCTGTTTCAGATTTTTTCTCGCGTTTCGAGGAAACTTTTGTTGATCATAGTGGTCAGGATATGGCTACTGAAGGTGGCCAGAGATTGTTTGTTGATAAATTCGTGCACAATCTTCTTCCTGAGTTGTGTACTAAGTTGAAGGATTCCGAGAGTGATTGGCCTGTTTCTACGTCGGCGCAAATTCTTGCCACGGCTCAGTACTACGAGAATAGGCGTAAGGATGAGTTAGAGAGAGCGGATAAGAAGACTAAGGAATTGAAGACTAAAGTTCTTCTACAACAAGCTTATCAACCTCGTGTTAATAATCAACGCGATTATCAGCAGCCTCAACAGTATTCGAGGAACTCGCAAAGAGACGAGACTCCTCAACAACAGCGTATTCAGTATGGGCCTAATCAGTGTGCATATTGCAGAGAAGAGGGCCATTATAAGAATAGTTGTCCGGTTTTGTTGCAACGTGCTAATAGTGCTCCTGGTGTTAGAGGTAGAGGTGCTCAACAAGCGCCTAGAGGTAGAGGTCGCGGACAGAACGCGCGCCATTTGCCTCCGCAGATTTCAATGAACAGTTTCGATCAACAGCAGAATTCTTCTGGTAGGTCTACACAGTACTACGTAGATGATTACTATGTTGAAGGCGATGGAGAGCAAGGTAATGATTGTTAGGACAGCAATGGACAAAGAGAGGGAGTTGTTTCAGTTCCGGTAGATCAGAGTGGACCTTACGTGGAAGTGATTGCATCAAGTGTGTCAGAGCCTTTTCTGCTAGACACTAGTGCTACGAAGAGTTCTATTATGCATTCTAAACTCCCTGGCGCACCTTTGTCTGGCTTTAATAATGTTTCTATAGGTTTTTCTGGCGCCCCCGTTATGAATCCGATTTCTGTTCCATTGCCTCTTTCTGTTGGTCCTCGTAGGTTCGAAGCACCCCTTCTTTTGACTACAGGTTGTAATGAGAACTTGCTAGGCCTTGACCTGTTGAAGAGATTGTATGCAACTTTGTACTGTTCTCCGTCAGGAGTACATCTTACTTTAGGTGAGAATGTGATCTCTCCGATATATGTCTCGAAAGATTGTCTTCCACCTGAGTTTCTTCGTTACCGGATTGGTTGTGGGCTACGGGTCCAAATGATGTGGGCCTGTTAGACATTCCCCCATATGTTGTGACGTTGAAGCGAATGTTCAGTTACAGCGCATTCCGCAATATCGTATTTCAAGCGATGGTGAACGAGCGCTTTTAGCGATCATTTATGATCTGATTGATAAGGGTGTTATTGAAGAGACTCGAGGTAATGTGTGTAATAGTCCGGTTTTGCCTGTTCTGAAGAGAACTGATTCTTCACAGCCTCCTGTGTATAGGTTTGTTATCGACCTTCGTGAAGTGAACAAGATTGTTGTTCCGCAATTCCCTGTTGTACCTGACATTACTGCGTTACTGACATTGATTCCAGCTTCTGCTACCTGGTTTTCGGTGATCGACTTGAAGAATGCTTTCTTCAGCATCCCGATTGCCATAGAGAGTAGAGATATCTTTGGATTCTCTTTAGGAGGACGAAGTTTCCGCTTTAAGCGTGCTCCTCAAGGTTATTGCGAGAGTCCATCAATCTATAGTCAAGCTCTGAAGACGCAACTTGACTTGTTGGCCTTACCCGAAGGTGCAGCCCTTATCCAGTATGTTGACGATTTGTTGGTCGCTGCCGATACTGAAGACATATGTAAGGATGCCACTGTGTCCTTGTTGTCTCATTTATCCGATTGCCATCACAAAGTTTCTCTTTCGAAATTGCAATTTTGTCGCCAAGAAGTTACCTACCTAGGTCACCTCTTATCGAAGGAGGGAAGAAAACGGACCCCAGAAAGAATCCAGACTATTGCGAGAATGAGTGTCCCTATGACACAGAGAGAAGTACGTGCGTTTTTGGGTATTACATCGTACTGTAGACAGTGGATCCCAAATTTTTCCCTTCTAGCGAAACCTTTGATAGCTCTTACGGTTAAGGATACTCCAAATCCGATTCCTTGGACTGAGGAATGCCAAAAGAGTTTCTCTGAACTACGTAATGCGTTGTGTTCGGCTCCTGTGTTGGGTACTCCCGACTACAGCAAGCCTTTCACATTGTAAGTCAATGAAAGAGAGGGATGTGCATTATCGGTTTTGACCCAACAATTTGGCGGGAAGCAACGCCCATGTGCGTACTTTTTGTCAACTTTAGATCCTGTGGCTAGAGCGTTGCCGAGTTGCCTGAGAGCAACTGCAGCAGCGGCTGTTTCCATTCGACAATATGCTGGTTTGGTGATGGATAATACGCTAGTGGTTATGGTTCCACATGCAGTGGATACCTTGTTGAATCGGACGAAGACACAGCACTTGACTAGTGCTCGGTTGTCAGGGTATGAGCTTACGTTGTTAGCAAGCCATGTGCACATCAAGAGGTGCAATACCCTAAATCCGGCTACGTTGTTGCCGATTTCGCTTAAGACATACGATGATAGTGAAGAGCAACACGATTGTTTCTTGTGAACTGAAGAGACGAAAGGGAGGATAGATCTGAGAGATACTCCTCTTCCTGATTGTAATGATGCTTTGTGGGTTGACGGCTCGTGTTTTAAATTACCAAATGGCGATACCACTGCAGCATATGCCGTGACGACTTTACATACAATTGTCGAAGCTGCACGTATCCCGCACAATTCTGCTCAAGCGGCGGAATTATTTGCACTTACGAGAGCATGTGTGTTGGCGAAAGGGAAAAGAGTGAATGTGTATACTGACAGTCAGTATGCATTTGGAGTGGCTCATAGCTTTGGACGATTGTGGCGTGAACGTGGATTTTTGACATCGCATGGGACGAAAATCCAGCATGGGCAGCTGGTGAATGAACTTCTTGAATCTCTTACGTTACCTTTGCAAATAGTGATCGTGAAATGTAGTGCCCATAGGAAGATTACGGATGATGTTGGTCATGGTAATGCGTTTGCGGATGAAGTTGCGAAAGAAACTGCTAGGAATGTGACGAGTCGAATGTATGTTGTGGGACCAGCGAGATGGGTTCCAGAGAAGAGTATGTGCGAAGACACTATTGAGAGCGTGAAGATTATCCAGAGTGAGGCCACTGAGAAAGAGTTGGATGAATGGAGAGAGAGTAAGGGTAGGTTGGATTCGAATGGTTGTTGGACTGATTTGTCCAAATATCAAAGATGTTTGCTGCCAAACGCATATGTGCTTCCAGTTGTTACAATGGCACATGGATTGGCACACATTAGTGTGAAAGGGATTTGCAAGTTGTTGGCTCGGGTTTGGCAGAATGTAGGAATACCCAGATGTGCAGAGAATTTGGTCAAGAACTGTATGGTGTGTTTGATGCATAATACTGGTAAGGGAACTCCAACACCAGCTGGTCATTTTGCTCCTCCTACGTATCCGTTCGAGGCTTTACAGCTAGATTTTATTCATATGGAAAGATGCAACAACTTAAAGTATGTGTTAGTGGTTGTTTGCTCTTTTTCTAGATGGGTAGAAGCTTACCCCCTTAAGGACAACACTGCTTTGTCCACTGCCAAAGCTTTGATAAAAGAATTCTTCCCTAGGTTTGGTTTGCCGAGAATCATTTGGAGTGATAACGGAAGTGAGTTTGTGGGTCAAGTGATGAAGAGAGTGTGTGACGGTCTCGGAATTAGGCAGAAATTCCACGCTGCAAATCATCCCCAATCAGCTGGTTTAGTTGAGTGTTATAATGGCACTCTGAAACTTAAGTTGGCCAAAATTCAAGAGAGCACTGGTTTACAATGGCCAGATGCTTTGCCATTAGCACTTTTGTCCACCCGAATGACTGTGCATTCACGAATGGGTTTGAGTCCGTATGAGGTTGTGTTTGGTCGCCCGGCGAATATTTGGGGCGTACCAAGACCAACGATATTTAGTGACCTTGAATACCCTGTTTTGCTTGATTATTTGCATGAATTGACAACTAAAATTAGTGTTTTACGCCAACAGGTATATAATTCTCTTCCACACGCTACAGAAGATCCAGGCCACGCCATAGAACCCGGCTCTTGGGTCTTCGTCAGGAATTTTCAGAGAACGAAGAACGAGCAGCCCCGTTGGACTGGGCCCTACCAAGTCCTTCTGTCGACGAGATCTGCGGTGCGATTACGTGGGAAACGCCACTGGATCCACGGCTCCCATACGAAGAAAGCACCCTTACCTTTGCCGTATGACAAGTGGGTTCAGGATGGTCTTGCAGATTCCGAAACAGAAACAATTCCGAAATTTGTTACGTTCAGTGATGCTCGTTTGATTGGGACTAATTCAGAACTGGAGAGTGATCGTCTTTTGCAAGCATCAATACCCCCTGCAGATCGATTAGACACTACTGAGCCTCATCTTTTGTTTGCTGATCAAGAATTACCTGGAAGAGACAGATACAATTTGAGATCGAGAATTAAGGACAAATAAAGATTAATAAAGTTTTTTTTTTTTTACTGTTTGCAGGTTAACTCTCCACCAAGGATCTACGTATTTTTGTTTTTCTGAGCTGCCATCCGGTTCTTGCTGCTAGGGTCGCGGTTGCTACCAGTCTTGGGAGTGTAAGCTTGAGACACTAGGTCCTGGGTTCTGTTGGTCCGAGGCAGCCTTCTTGAGTGCAGCAGAGGCACTCTCAAGCAGAATCAACCAACCACCGCGGGCAGCACCCTTAGTTTAGGATGGATTTCTTTGAGTTGGAGAGACCTGTGCAGACACTGACTTTTAGAAAAAGCATTTGCAAAATAATGTCGAAGAAATGCTTTTTGATACCATGCATACTTTTACTGCTGAGTTTCGTAATTTTCATAGTTGGTTATGTAGCATTTGTTTGTAAAATGACGTCTAATTCCACTGTGCAATCTACACCTTCACCTACTGTTTCCTCTCATTCTTTCCACCCTTGCCTGAATATGAGGTAGTCAGACGTAAGGAATTCTCCAATAATTCCTTCATACAGCTTTTGCACCAGCATCAGTTAGTGATCAATACAACAAACTGCTGGATTTGTGGTTTGATGCCCCATACAACCGATAAAGGAATTCCTTATTTGGTCTTGCCCTTTAGTTTGAATGGTTCGATCCGAGCTTACAGAACCATGTTCATATATGCCCACAGTGTTGACCCCTTACGTTCACCGAGAGATAATCCGAAGAATAGTCCTATAGCTAGAGGCATAGTCGACATGATTAAAGGGACTAATGCAGTAGAGACTATTCCGAAAGACGAGAGGCAACCATATAGTGGTTGGAACGTTACTGGATATGGAGTTAGTCTAAGTATTAACCGGCGTGCGAAAAGTCCTCTACCGATGTGGATAGTGCCCCATAAGGGCTACTATTGTCTGCAGGGCAACGGTAAGAATCCGAAGGCTCAGTTAGGGAAGAGCGTTTGCGCTGAGACTTACGTGTTACCGTCTCTGTCTTCCCCAGCGTTCTTAGCTGCTAAGGGTACCTACTTTGTTTGCTATGACAAAGCATACACATGGTTGCCCCATGACTTCTCGGGTACATGTTTTGTTTCCTTTCTGTTACCCCCCACTTTTACAGCTGCGGCAGATTACCACAAAATGTGAATTGCTAGAGGTGTCTTTAGCCAAGAAGGCACTGCAGGACAAGAATTGGGTGATTTCTTTAAGGGTTTTCTGCCGTTCTGAGGACCCATGGCTAACAGTAGGAATATTCGTCAGTTTACGAGAGTGGTTGAGTCCACCATAGTTGAGACCGCCGGTGCCCTTGGTAACCTGACTGCTGAGCTCCAGTTGGATAGACTTATGACACTTCAGAATAGAGTTGCCCTAGACGTTATTCTGGCAGATCGAGGGGGAGTTTGTAGATTGATTCAATCGAGCTGCTGTGTTTTTATTCCAGACAACGCTCCGTCAGTCCTCCAGGCCATTTCCAAATTGCACAAAATCTCCGATTCTGTCCACCTGGACAAAGGGGATTGGTCTTTGATGGGATGGTTATGGGGATTGATATCCACTTGGGGTTGGAAGATTCTGATGGTCATTGGTATGGTTTTGGCGATTCTGTTCATGTTTTGTCTCTGTGTACAGTGTGCTCCAGCTATTTGTGGCCTTTATGCTACTTTGTGCGTACGGAAACCTGTCCGGAGAGAAATGCATAGTAATAAGATGATGCTACAACAGCATATCGATGACCTGATGAATATAGATCCGGATTCAGATTAAAATGGGTCTGGGTTTATTGCCTATGATAGGGCAAAAGGAGGGCCTGTAGTTCCGTAGTCCCGAATTGGGTTCGATAGTTCCGAAACCCGATTTGTAAAGATTGTCGGAAATGGATGATCTTGGTGTCAGCAGACCGCAAATGGCGAGTGTAACGTGTCTGAGTGTTTTCGTATGAATCGATATAGGAGAACACTCTACATTTGAGGATTTAGTTTGAACCCTCGGGTTCCATTTTGTATGTGGCAGCCATCTTGTATGGTTGCCCTAACATAGGCCCTATGATTGTGGCCGAACGAGTCCTTGACACGTACGCCTTAGCTGACTTCTGGTTGACCTGGCCAAACTGACTCCTCGCCTGGGGCGAATCCTGCTGTGCCAGTTCCTTGTTCAGCAGCTGCAATGATAAAGATCAAAGAACAGGACGTGGTCCGATTTTATGGCCCACCGTTCCCACTCCTCTATCTCTTTTCCATCTGTTTCTGCCTTTCCTTTACGACATGTTCATCGATCTGGGTTGAAGGTTTTATGGTGGGTTTGTCCGGCCTGATCGAACAGGAAACTTAGCATATGTGCGATCGTTTTGGTGGGCTGGACAACGGAAAGTGGCATTAACTTTGACTGTAGTGATTCGTTACTTTTTGAAATGCTACTTGTTCATTGGTTAGTTTTGTATGCACCGAATGTAAATTGTGATGTTGCCAGAGGCGTAATTTTCGGCATAAAAGACCGAGTTTCATTCATTGAGTTGGTGCAGTCTCTGTCGAACTACCCGTGTTTACTTCGTAGACCTCTGTCCCTGGTTGCAACCAATAAACTTTGGTCTTTGACGTTATCGAGAAGTATCCTGTGTCTCTGTTTGCCAAGACAGGGAAATCCGGGGTCTTTGGGTGTTGCCCTGACACCGCTGGGTTATGGTAATAGTATCGGTTCCGAGAAAACCCAGTACCTCAGAGTGGGGCGAGTAAGAGCGTGGAGCGGAGCATGCTGGAGCAGTCTGAGCTACCGCTGCGTACACTGCAATGACCAGGCTAATCGCCCCAACTGGTGGGGGTATCAAGCCGGGCAAAGTTGGTTTTGAGGCCTAGTCGACTGGCCTGGCCCTGTCCCCCACCTCAGCTCACTGAGTCCACTGAGCCCACCTATACCTATACTCTCTCTCATTTTCTGGCATTCAACCACCGGTCAGCCCCTCCTCTCCTTGCAGTTACAAGTGCAGGAGCCGTAGTCGGCTCCCGCTGAGAGCAAGCCCCGGGTGGCCCACGGAAGCAGCCCGGCTAGGCCTGGGTGCAGCCAGCGGCCCATCTGGTGTGCCCCACTCTTCTGTCCACAGAAAGAGTCGCAGAAGGGGAGTAATAAGGGTGAGTGGAAGAAGGAGCAGGAGTCGGCGAGTGGCTGTGCGTGGAGCTGACCCCCACCCTGACCTCCTTCCATCTATTCCAGCCTATCTCCAGCCTGCAGCCGTGCTGTGCCCGCGTATTGTCCCATTTCCATTCACCTGGGGTGTCTATTGTTTTGCCCATCAAACGGACCAATGGACATACTGTTTTTGGAGGGGTACTGAGGGGCCGTAGGAGCTGAAGTAGCTGATCAGGCAAAAGGAGCAAGGAGCAGGGACAGGGACAATAGAGGCATGGTGGAGGTACGGTGAGTGAGTTAGTTTGGCTAACATTCTATATATCGCCCCCACCTTTTTCGCGACCGCATTTGTATTCTCTCCACTCAATTGCCTCATCCCTCTCAAGGATTACGCTAGCACCTGCAAGTAGGAGAACTTTGGGGCATATTATCAACAAAGGGCATTACATTATCGCCGCTTTTATCGGCAGGAAACTGCCGATAAAGCGGCGATAATGGGCTTGATAATATGCTCTATGAATTTCAATCGAAGCCCATGTTAGATGTGAAGACATTTAGCATGGGCTTCGATTGAATTCAATAGAGCATATTATCAAGCCCATTATCGCCGCTGTATCGGCAGTTTCCTGCCAATAAAAGCGGCGATAATGTAACGCCCTTTGTTGATAATATGCCCCTTTAAGACTAAGTTATGACGACTGTTCGCAACAACGTGCGCGCACCTCTGTTAGATGAAGCTCTGTGTGTGGCGCGCGCACATCAAAGACGGACATTCGCTCCGCTGCTTTTAAAAAGCGAGCGGCGCTAAAACCTGGTGTTTTTCGTTGATGTAGAGCCCGGCTGCAGTGAATACTGTGTGGTTTGTTTAAGTATTCATGTGAATAGCAGCTCCGTCACGAGCTGCAATTGACATGAATACTTTAAACAAAAGCACACAATATGTCCATCACCCTGCAGCTGCGCTCAATTATGAAAAGAAATTCTGCAAGTCTACAAACAGGGTGTGAAAAGCACATATCATGTTTGTAGACTTGCTGAATTTCTTTTCTTAACAGAGCTGGGCTGTAGGGTGATTGTGTGACTTTGTGAAAGTTTTCATGTTAATTACAGCTGCAGGCGGCTGCTGTGATTAACCTGAAATCCTTAACAAAGCCCCACACTCACCGCCCAGGCCAGCTCTTTTAAGAAATGCAGCAACTCTACAAACATGGCGTGAAAAGCAGCACACGTCATGTTTGTAGAGTTGCTGCATTTCCTTTCTTAACAGAGCTGGGCTGCGGGGTGAGTGTGACTTTGCTAAAGATTTCAGGTCAATTACAGCTCCAGACGGGCGCTGTGATTAACCTGAAATCTTTAACAAAGATGCACAATCACCCCACAGCCCAGCTCTGTTAAGAAGTCACTGGACATCTTTTTATGCAAGCTCATATGCACTTCTTGTTCTTGGACAGAAATATTGGGCTAAAGAATCGGGAGGAGATTATGAGTGGTAGTGGGGAATAGGACTGGGTGGCTGTCAACATTTTTGAAAGGTTTAATAAAGTGAGAATGCCTTCAGATGTCTCAGCAATGCCACACAAGGCTATGTAAGAACTGTTCCTAAGAGATGAAGGGGAAGGAAGCAAGCTTGGAGAGGATCAAGAAGCAAACTGGTGTTGATACGCATTACAATGTGATTATAGATGAGCTTTTGGGATGCATTGGGGATTAAGGAGAAGGTAAAATGATAGAAATGATTTATAATAGTAGCGTGCTTCTCTTTATAGACAAGAAACTAGGCGGCATTGATGGAGAGATTAACACTGCTGGAGAGATTAACACTGCGTGAGAGCGTAGAATAATCAGTTAGAAATGTCCCTAACCTGTCTACACTCATTTAAGAAATTCAGATGCTCTTCTCAACTCTGCAATGTCTCCTTTACTTTGTTCTTCCCTTACTTTATGTGAAGCGCTCTGATACCCTTTGGGGTCTGGTTCGCGCTACACAAAACTTTTTAAATAAAAGAAATGCAGCAACTCTACAAGCACAGCGTGAAAAGCACACGTCGTGTTTGTAGACTTGCTGAATTTCTCTACTTAATAGAGTGCAGCTGTGGGTTGATTCACACTTTTCTGTGCTTGGCATAGTGTGCCACCCTACTTGTATTTTCCTGTTTCTGTCATTGCATCCAGGTATGATACAACAAGTAACATCATACCTACAACAAGTCGGACTATTGGCTTTGCCAGTGGTTATTATTTGCATGAGATAAATAAGCAGCAACTTTGGCTTTCATATAATATTGAAAAAGCTTCCACTTAAAGCACTGGTGACACCACAACAATGTTGCTTCCCCTGAGTTTCAAAAAGAGAAGGGAAGCAAGTGTTAGTGAAGAGAATACTCCCGACAGATGGATCAGTCATTTACACACTTGCAGCTGCCATCTGCTCAGACCTGCATCTTGGCAAGATAAAAAATATTGGCAAGGCCTAACCAGCCTTCCACCCTTCTTAGTTCGTTCAGGTGAGCACAGTTACATAGAGCAAGCATTTAGAAATGACAAGATGGCGAAAAAGGCTCCTTATAGAACCCCCCAACGTTGATATGCAGAGACGCTACTTCTGAAGCTTTGCCATACCACACTCGCTGTCTTCCCTGAAATATCTTTTGTCCTTTTTTCATCCACTCCCCAGCTGCACTCGCCGTCTCCTTCTCTTCTTTTTCTTCTTCCTTATATCAGTCCCTCTCCACGTTTACCCACTTTCCCCTACTCCCCATCCCATTCTTGTCTCCATTTCCCTCCCACTGCCTGTTCTTTGCTCTCTGTTAGAACTGGCTATTTCTGGTTGGCTAAGGCTGACGCCAAAGCCAGGCAGAAACCACCATTCTAGTCAGGGCAAGGGTGTCACACGCCAAGATAACCCCTGCTCACCCCCTTGGTAGCTTGGCACGAGCAGACAGGCTTATCCCGGAGGCAATGTGTAAAGCATTTGCGCACGCACACAACAGCAACATCCTAGGCACACCACAAAAGGAACTCCACAGAAGGTTATATAAAAATAACTTTTGTATTGTCAAAACACATCAGATAGTAATCACACAATATACATGGTGCCAACTGGCACGGGCAATATTCACAAGGGATTATTTATACAGGACAGGGCCACGTGGGCCACTGTCAGAATCAGCACTTAGTAGAAAATAGAGTATAGGATATAAAATCACTGTAGCACAAATTAGCAAATATAGCGCACAACCAGTAACTACTGGTAACAAGTAAGTTCCACCTACGCAACCCTAAACACCTTAGAAGAATGTCACGCAGTGAACCAGGACCTCACTAGGACCACCTGTACTAGAAAGAACATCCACCTAAGTATCACAATACAATTAGGGGTATAAGCAAGAACACATTACACATGATGCATCACAACATTCAGAGGTGTAGGGAAGGAAAACACATGATGCATAAAACATACACATTCAGCGGTGTAAGAACAAGGCACATGACGCATCAAAACACATTCAGAGGTACCGGAGAAACACATGATGCCGAAAACATTCAGAGGTGTAAGGACAGGGAAGACACATGATGCATAAAAAACATTCAGAGGTGCCAGAACAGAACTCAATAGCGCAAAAACTTACATAAGCCACCACTTGTGGCAGTCCCTATGCCACTGGCCTTGTTGGGGCTAGGACGCCCTGTGTCCAAAAAGTCAGGGGCCTAAACTGTGCAGCTGCCCACAAATTGCTGGGCAGCTGTAAATCAACAAACTGCGCCAGAGCCCTCACTGGCCCTAGAACAAAAGCTGTGCAAAGCTGGAGCCACACAGGCTCTGTAAGTAACTTTGCCCCCTAAGAGCCCACTCTGGGCTCGCAAAACAACAAGGTGGGCAGGGAGCCTCTCGGGGCTCTAAGGCAACCACGTGGGCAGGGAGCCTCGGGGCTCTAAACAAAGAAATGCCCCCACGAGCCTCTCTGGGCTCGCAACACAATGCCCCCTGGATGTTGGAGTCCCCCCTCTGGGGACTCGGGATCGCAAACGGCCCACTGGGGCCTCTGGGCTTCAGCAATATTGCCCCGTGAGCCTCTCAGGCTCTCAATGAAGAATGCGGCCGTCGCTGGAGTCCCTCGTGGACTCTGCGCACCAATATGCGGGACAGTCAGCAGAGTCCCCCTCCTGGGGACTCGAAATGACAATGGCCCCCGGAGTCCTCTCAGGGCTCTAAAACAACATTTGGGACCTCGCGGGGGCCTCTCAGCGCCCCCCGCAAGGACTCGGCACCACTGGAGGGGGGGCGGGCACCGGCAATGTGCCCCGAAGCCCCCCTCCTTCCGCGCACACTCACCGGCTCTCTGCGGCACTCTCCTCAGCGGCGGCGTGGCGGGGCTCTCTTCTCTCTGCTGCGGGACCGGCATTACTCCTCCAGGTCTCGCAGCGCAGCAGCTCACTCGGCGGCAATCGCGGGGCTCTCCTCTCGGCATGGGAGCCCCGCGTCCACGCTCTCACGCCGGCCCCTTCACCCCGGTCCCTTGCTGCACGGCCTGGAAGCGGAAGTGACAGACTCCCGGCCCCGCCCACAACTAGGCTGCGGGCCGGACTTCAGTTTCCGGTGTTTCCCCTCGGGCTGCTGCAGCGATCACTTTAGGGGGCAAAGACGAGGGGTAGGCTCCCTCGAGGCAAGAAACAAACAGCGGCTCAGGCACCCGCCATGATTTTAAATTAAGTCCAAAGACGCAGGGTGGCACCTGCACAACAAAAATCTCAAGCAGGCATAAGGGCGATAAAGCGCCCCAGGCGCTAAAGGCACTGGCACCCACAAGGCATAAAAAGGAGGGGGGAATTCCTACGAGGGGGATTCCCTCGGGAAGGGCTGCAGCGCCGCGCTGCTCAGCACCCAGGCTCCCCCTTCAGCTGGGAACATCACCAGCATCCATAAAGCGCTCCTCCTGGCAATACAGCGCTCTGCTGCAGAGGAGATAAAGTCCTCCCAGGCACTTACAGAAAAACGGTCCACAAAGATAAAGGGGGAATCCTAGATCTCAGAAAGATGGAGCAAGCAGCTCCCAAGGAAAAAGTCCTCCAGCATCCAGGGATCCAGGGGCTGGGCAGGGCCCAGGGAGGTAAGCCTTCCCCTTAGCCCAAGCAGCAGCACGCCCCTGGCAGGATTCAAGTCAGAAACAAGAACATTTTGTAAGGGAACACAGCCCCTTTTTATACAGAGAAATCCCTTGTCTTGTAGGGTGCAGGCAGTGTGAGAACCAGCTACAACTGGTTATAGGGAACTCCTTTCACAGACCAGGCTAGGGACATCAGACGCACCCCTAACGGTGGAGCCATCATTGTGTGGGGAAAGCCCAGCCCTTCAGGCCCAGGTGCACCCCTCCCCTCACATCAGCATGCTAAACACTCCATTCACCACCCGGGCAGACCCTCCCAGACTCTTGGAGCCAGGCTCACCAGCCAATCACACGCCAGACACAAATTACACAAATATGCCAACTTCTGAAAGTGGCACTTCTCCACTAGACACAATCATGCCGCATATGTCATTGCGCAGCATTTAATCTCACGAGTTCGCACATACCAAACTCGACCCTGCACTCCCCACACATCAGGAACTAACCTGGTCATATATATTCCCCATGCATTCCTATGGGAGGGCAGGTCACTCACCACACATACACAGAGAGCTCACGCACTTTACACTGTACCACAGTGAAAAAGTGCACAGAGGCCTAAAATCACCAACACCAGGTCACAGAAACTGGCTAGGAAAAAGCAAAAAGTCTCGGGGTGAACCTGCCAAAAGGGTCGGGTCCAACACTCTCTCTCTTACCGGTTTTCCATTCTCCGTTCTCCCTCCCAGTTCTCCAAAGCCTCCGGGTGCCCTTCTTTCCGTCCCTCTTTACTAATTTCTCCATTACCCCTTCCCCATTTCTCGTCTTTGCGCCCTGACTTTTTTTCTACTTTGGTCTGCTCTCCCCCTTTCTTCGCCACTAAATCCAATTTCTTACTTGTCTCCTCTCCTTTTCCTTTGGGCTATGTTACAATTTTGAAAACACATCCCACTAACCCTGAATATTACATGAAAGCACATGTAGAATTTGGACCAGTGTGCATCTGCAGTGTCGATGACCTGGCCAAAATGGACATGAAAAAGCTGAGATTGGATCATGAATCCAAAGCTGTTCTAATCAGGGACCCTGGAAATAAGTTTGGCCCTGGCACTCAAAATCCTTAAAATGTCCCTGTGCATTTGTTAAAGTTTCATGTTAATCGCAGCACCAATTAACACGAAAACCTTAACAAATGCACACAATCACCCCGCAGCCCATCCCTATTAAGAAAAGAAATGCAGCAACATAGCTGCCAAGGTTTTAAATTGCAATGTGGGATGTTTTCATAATTTCACTGTAATTATTAGTGCCATTTGAACAGGGCCGACTTTAGTGCTGGTGGTGCCTGCTGTGACAGTATTTGTTGGCGCCCAATGAACCCCTCAGCCACGATATTCCCATTACCAACTTTTAACAGTGACCTCCAAATCTCCAAAACCACTCTCTCTTTCATATTTATTTTATTTTATAGCACCACTCATACCAGTGTAAGGTGTTCAGCACTTTACTTCGCATACACATTATACAGAGACACTGAATCATAGTGAAAGGGAAATGTTACATCAAACAAAGGAATAAAATGACTCTTCTTAACAGAGCTAGGCTGCTAGGGTTTTAAGCACACGTTTGTAGTAATATTTGGCGCTGCCCACACGCGCGGTGTGGTTCCTGGCGCACATAGCCACGGCTGCAGCGCACAGAGACCCTACACTGCCGCACACAGAGGAAAAAAATTAGAGAGAACATTGGTTATGACCGCTAAGAATTTGTGCTCTGGAGGATTGGTATATATAAGAACGTGCAAAAAAACTAAAGCTAATCCTTTAAGAAACAACTCAATACAAATAAACACTTTGAAAGGTTTAAACGTCATCTCTTCCTTTTTTCCTAATTAACCCCTTCCATGCTCGTGACAAGCTCAGCTCGTCATGCAGCACAGTGCCCGTGTGCTCATGACGAGCTGAGCTCGTCATGACCACACCCGTTTGTATTGCTGTCCAGCACAGCAGGGGAAAGTCTCTAGCAGCGATGCGGATAAGAGACAAGCTTAAACACCAAAGGGATGTTGGAGTCCAATCGAGAACCTTAAGGAGAGGTTAAAGTAGACCCGGGAAAATCACCTCCAGTAGATCCTACTAACCTATCTCCCAAAACTGGAGGAACTTAGTCTAGGGATGTGCCACTCTCTCAATCTAGGGTGGATGACTTTTTGCTGGTAAATCAAACCATCCACTCCCTTGCTAACAGAGTTACGCATCCCAAAGGGATACCTCATCTAGCCCCGAAAGATGGAGACCCTATGATGGAAGACTTTACTCTCTCAGGGCCCGATTCACAGAACTAACTTAAGACAAAATCCTAAACTTACTACCATTTTGGTATTCACAGAAGGCACTTACTCATTTTGGTATTCACAGAAGGCACTTACTCATTTCTGTATTCACAGAAGTTAGGAGTCCTAAAATTTGGACTCCTAAATGCCTTCTGTGAATTCCGAAAGTTTTAAAGTAAGGATTTTTCTCCATTTAGGAGTAGTAAAGTTAGGACTCCTAACTTTAGGACTCCTAAATGCCTTCCGTGAATACCGACAGTCTTAAAGTTAGGATTTTTCTCAGTTTGGGAGTCCAAAAGTTAAGAGTCCTAACTTTACTACTCCTAAATTGAGAAAAATCCTAACTTTAAGCCTAGGCGAAATGGATGACGCGCTTTGATTCTATACACACAGGCCTAAATGAACTTGATTCCAGCTATGCACAACTGGCTTGCCTAACAATTGAGTAACCATACCACTAATCCCTGTCAACCTCTGGGTGGTAGCCTTTGCTACGGTTCTTTAGATAATATATTGGCTGTATACCATGCCTCGATGCGTAGAAAGACTACTCTAGATTTACATTTTAATGTTTATTAGGGGTATAACAATAATATCACATTTCAGAACTTGCGTAAACATGCATGATATGTGATCTCGCCTAATATTTACATAAAAAGTGTGTATTCTGTGTTAATCCACTGTTACTTTCGAAATTTGAATTCTGTTGAGCCAATGCTATGCTGATCTAATGCTCACTGTTCATACAATATGATCAAGTGTTTCAATTATGCATTTAGAACTTAGCACTGTGTATTCACTACAAACTGACACCAACTCGTGTACTTCCAATAGCTACCGAATATTGAGATCAGTTAGATTTTTTCTCTTGCATTTAACTGTGTTTCAATTCTGTCAAAATCATGGTATGATGAGGCCAGCTGCTATCTATTGTTTTTTGGTGACACAGCCAAGAGTGCACAACGAGCGTACCATGTAACCGATGCATCGACATTCAAGTTTTGTTAACTACGCCGCATATTCAGATTATTTATACTGCATTTTATGATTACTGAGTACGTAACCAACTACACAACAATACATATTATAGGCATTCTGAAAATGAACATTTAGGACGCACGGCCCTGGAGTGAGTCTTTTTTCACTCTCTATCGTTTTTGGCCATGACGCGTTGTAGCAAGTATCTAGCGTCTGCACCGGCCCCACAACTCACGATGACTCAGACCTTTTTAGGTTTCGCCTGGCGTAGCATTGCGCAGCAGTGCTCGTGCAGGCGAAATCTTATGTTTACCGCTACGGGGCTTTGTCCCGCCTCTCTCTTCCATTGGCTAGCTCCATAAATGGAGGCTAGCCATTGGAAGCGAGATCTGTCCGTCATTGTCGGAGCAGATTCGTGGGCGTTACGGCGATTTTCTTTCGCTCTCCGCCCCTTTGCGATCGTCATTGCGGCGGTGGGCTGTGTTTTTTTTTTTTCAAGGTTTTTTTTTGGCCATTTTGAAAGTGTCGTTTGCAATACTGCCATGTTTTGTTTCACCTTCAGTGCAGTGGGAAGTGCACGGTTACAAAGGCCTCGCCGAGTGACTGCCTCTCATTCTTCTACTGAAACAACTCGAACTCCGGCCCAGGGCGCTGCACTTTATCATCCTGCGGTTTATGGAGCCAGCTCTTTACGAGCTGCCATTCTCGCTTTCATTGAGGCGGCGTATTTTCATCTCTCTCTCTCGAGCAGGCGGGAACAAAGGACAGCGCAGCACTGGCACAGACGCGCAAGTGTTATCTGTACTCCTCGGCGGCCAAGTCATAATGACTTCTCACGTGCACTGTATAGCAGCCAAGGCTCCTTACCCCGCACCGCCTGAAAGGACAAGATAGCATTCAGTGCATGGCGCACCGGGAGAATTGACGGAATGTGCTGCGCACACAGAGACAGGCTAGGGCGCCTCTTGGGTAGCACGGCATTCCCGGGCATGCCCCCTGATCACCCTGTAGTGAGGGGGCGCTTTGCAAGGGTTCATTCTAGTGTGCAGACAGGAGCCGATACGCTATTTTGCCACTTTGGGGTCACTTCCGGGGTGGAGGCATAGGGGCTACGAGTAACCAGCTTCCACCTGTGACCTCCCTTTCTTTTGGCAGGTGCAGCGAGGAGCACAAGTATCCCCCCTCATCCCTTAATTCTTCGTCTATTGTGTCAGTCGCTCCCCAGGACAGATGTAGTTCACATATGTATGTGCCCCCAACATTGTATACTCCGTTACAGTGGGATCATGACAGTCAAGTTGTAGTTGTAGAAACAATATTTTAACCTGAGTTCTCTAGGTCGGGCATTGTTGTTTTGTGGTATTTCTCGAGGGGCACGGGGTACACAGCTCCTGGTAGGCAAGGGGGTCCCCACAGACGAGCAAAGGAATCCCTAGTGCTTTGTGGTGCACAGATACCCTGTAACACAGGTTGTTCGTGTGTTCTTACTTATCTGGGGGAAGGGCGCTTCTTAACCCATATCACGAGCTTACGTGGTGGGATCCTGTGTGTGAGCCTTCCAGGTGAAGGCAGCGGATTGTGTTAGGAGACGTTACATGTAGTACTTGATTCACTTGCAAATACTACGGTTTTGTGGCGGGGGCTTAAAGTTGGTGTTCAGAAGTCATGATTGGTATTTTCAGGGTAGCGTATTCGGCGTTTTTATTTCATTTTTACCCCTTCACCCTTTCTCTATGCGCCTTGATTATGTTCTCTTCCCCAAGGAGCCATTTTAAGCCATGTACTCTGCGCGCCTGTGAACAAAAGCCGCCAGCAAAGCGCCTTCCAAACCTTTCGGGTTTGAGCCGAAACCCCTCCCAAAAACAATCCATCCTACTGTTTGCTGTTAACGATGAACATGTATAAATCCCTAATTCGATCAAACTAATTAAAGCTTATTTTATTTGTTGTGAATCTTATGAGTCGTCCCAAAAAATAAAACGAAATATCCTAAAACCCAATTGAATATTTTCCAATCCTCCTTCAGTGGTAAAGACGGCTCCTGGGGGCCCCGTGCTCCCCGGGGGTTCTGAGCCGCTGTGGCTAGGAGCTGCAGTGGCAGCCAACATGGCCTCTTCCCTCGCTCTCCGCCTCTCTCCCTCTGTGCGGCTCCCCCCTCGGCTCCCTGTTTATATAGAGCCATTGCAGCTCTCTAATATAGACTCTGCAGGATGGGAAGGTGCTTTGCAGGCCCACGTCACCGCCTCTCCATTTATACAGCCGGGCCAAGGCTTTAAATAGGGAGATGGGCTTTAGCTGCCAGCAAGGGAGGTGCTGCTGCGGAAGGAGGGTAGAGAGAATGATCTGCGGTGCTGGGAGGGAGCGAGGCAGGGGAATCGCTTATATATGGGTTGTGACAGTGCGAGGATGACTACAAATGGAGGAAGGAAGCAGGGACTCTAATTTTGAGTGATTTGTTGTGTTTGAGGCAGGCTCGGCGAATGATCTGCTTTGAATACATTTCAATGTATTCGATTTGTGTGGTATTGCTGAGTTAGTGGGGTAGTTCGAGTGAGGGCAGGTCCATGAAATGAGCCCCTGGCTCGTGATGGTGACAAGAAGAAAGGCTTTAGGCTACTGCTTACCGGGCATGTTTATCACAAAGGCGGCTCTCGAAATTAGTTGCTTTGCTAGCTCTCCCGAGAATAGTTTTGCATCTCCAGCCAGATGAACACTGAGATGCAAGCTTGTGCCATTTCAAGATCACTCTTGCCGTTTAGTTACAATTGTGCACTGTCAAAAAAATATTATTCACTCTACGCTTGAAGTGGTAACATTAAGTTTCTGACTTCTCTTATTTTACCAGGCTGTTGCTTTGCAATTTTAAAATAACCACCATCTTGCGCTTTATTCTATGCTTTGTTTAGTAATTCATAAACGAAACTTTAGCATTATATTACAGTGCAGGGTATTTATGATAATTAATACTGCTCTGTGTCGTGGCTTGCTCTTTAGCTTCATATTTAGTCATAACATACCTATAAATTGTCCAGGCACAGCATGTTAGTGGGGGTCGATATCATTTAAAAGCAGGGGGTCTGTGTGGTGGGTGGGTGCGTGTGGCTCTGTGTGTGTGTGTGGGTGTGTGTGGCTCTGTGTGGTTCTGTGTGTGGGTGCAAATGCAATAGGTCACGCATTTGCGAGAGATTAATCTATTGGCATTGTAAATGACAATACCATTTATTTATCTGTTTTCAAAAACAACACATAAATAAAACGTAAGTCATTTACAATGCCAATAGCTCTAACTTTTGCAAAGGCGAAACCGTTGCATTGTAAATGCTTGTTATAATATTTAAAGACCTCCCTTTCGCCGAATCTCCTCCCTGATACATTCGGAGACCGCAACTTCATGCGAGTAGCGGTAAGCAGGATTGGGGCTCCCCCGTGTGGTCCTTTTGCTTATTTGGAAACACACGAAGTTTTAAGGCGCTTAGAAAGTTTTGGACATGACGTTTGGCTTTTGTTATTTATTGTCTCACCCAGATATTGTGCACCGCCTGAGTATTTGGTTGCATTTAGCACCGAAGATCGGTGAGTCCATCGACCCATCCCTTAAAAAGATACTGTAACTTGGTCTTTTTTCAATCTGTGGACCATTTATAATATCCATGTCTCTGTGTTTTTTCACAGTATCGGTTTATTGAATTTATGACTACACGATCTAGGACAATACCACGTGACTTTGTCATTCATAGCAAGCATCTTTAGTGAGTTGATTTATTAATTCCTCCTCTCGTATGTTGTATTCCTCCCCCACTGTTCTTTTAGATACTTGCGATTGAATTACTTTTTTAGCTGCACTATGGTTTAAAACTCGGAAACAACCATTTTTTGTGATTTATACTTAGAAGGAACACGCTGCCTGTTCCACACATTTGAGTAAGTGATCATTTTGACTTTTTTGAGAAATTAAAAAAATTGTTACCCTAGTTATATTTATATCTTCCTTCAGGGGTTGATGTCGCACTCTACTTCCTAGGAGCCACCTGGCCCTCTATCTACACTGTGTCCTTATTCAAGGACTATCTGGTAAATACTCGATAACACGTTAGGTTTTTTCTGTGAATAATATTGTTGGTTACACAGTACAGATTTTACTTTTTGTACTTCCCACACTAGGTGCCCTCCTACACACACCCTTGTCCTGATGAAGACCCCAGTGTAAGGTGTCAATCAACCTACGTTGTGTTTACAGGGTCGAAACGTTGACATTTCTTTTGCTTGCGAATAGCCCTTGTAACAACAAAGATTTTACTGTGTTCCAGTAATAGGGCATAGTGATGTATAAATGTATATACAAATTCATGGAGCATTGGCTTGTAACTATTAGCCTGATTTTGTTAGTAAAATGATTTATGATTTCACTCCTTTTTCCATGCTTTTCCCATGACCACCATCCTCACTTCAAATTCACTCCCCCTCCCCCATTTCTCTGTCCTGTTGGGCACCTTATGTCTAAACTGTATAGATTGAACTTTTCCAAAAATGAGAAAAGAATTTTGATGTAGCAATGTGATTAAATAACATTTGCTTCTGACATAACTGTTGTAGATTATCCTTTACTCATTTGTTTCCAAATCTAAGAAACTTAGTTTGTCCTTAATTACTGGGGCCACTCTATACCCTACCAATATCCACCCAGGTCCCAGTACCATTGGGTTTACCTTTTATATGTAAAACAGTCCTGATCATAAGCACAGTCCTGTGCTAGAGGGTCCTCAGACCCCTCCCAGTCCTCCCCTTCCTCCTAAGTCTATGAAACAGGCTCAAAATAAGGAGGACGGACATAGGGCATGAAAGGCCCCATCGGCGTCGGTATCGGCATCGAGCGACGCCGATCCGGCGCCGTGTCCGGGTCATGGCTGAAGCTGGGGACCACGTCGTCCCGAGGAGGGGGCGATGTCGGAAGCGGTGCCGGGGAGACCGGCGCCAGTGGTGGTGTCACTGGGTCAACCAGCGTCGATCGGAGTCCGATCCCAGATCCCTGGGGGGCCTGTGGCACCGGGGACGGAGCTAGCGGCGACACCGGGGCTGGAGCTGTCGGAGATGGTAAAGCAGGACCCCCTGTTGGGCCTGTAGGGGTGCTGGCGGGCCAGACGGCCCAAAGAGTCGGGCCATGGCTGCAAGAAACTCTTGAACCTGGGCAGGCATCGCCCCCGCACCCGGGAATGGGGGTAGACTGGGGGCGACGTCACAGGCTCCGCCGGAGCTGCGGGGGTGGCACCGCTCGCACCCTCAGCCGCATCGCGCGAGGGGAAGTTGAAGAGCGACGATGCTTCTTCGACTTCTTCTTGGAATGCTTCGACTTACCTGACCCAGAGTGCGAAGACTTAGATCCAGAGGAGTGGTGATGACGACTCCGCGACTGGTCGATCGACCTCCCACGGGACCGGGACCTCGAGCGGCACGGAGCCGACTGCCAGACTACAAGCAACTTTCGGGACCGCTCCCGCAAAGTCTTCGGCGCCATGGCCCGGCACTCGGGGCACGACTTGGGGTCGTGGTCGCGCCCCAGGCAGTAGAGACACACGCAGTGGGGGTCCGTCACCAACATCATGCGATGACAGTCCCCGCAGTTCTTGAAACCGGGCATCCCTACGACACCAGGAGTCGAACAACTCTAAAAGATGAGGTAAAAGGCCTCGAAAAAGTCAGTCAAAAATTGACTGAGGGTACTTCCTCTTCCCGGATCTGCACTTGCTGGCACGGAAAAAGAAAGAACTGACGTCAGCGCGTGTGGGCGCGTCTAAGTAGCTCCGACGACGTCATCACGGCGCCAACGATGCAAGCGGTGCCGCACGACGATGCCTACCGACGCGCAGGGGTGCTGCTGACGAAAAACGTTTCGGATCCAGTCTGACCCTGGGGGTAATTCTAAGGTAAGGAATCTATCACTACCTGTTTCTTTCAGATCATGAAGAATCATATTAGTAAGGTGTGCAAAGGTGCTAACCACCAGATGAGGATACTTAGGAATCTCAAACCATTCCTTCTACAAGCTGATTTCAAGCAGGTGGTCCAAGAGCTTGTTTTGCCGAGGCTAGACTATGGCAGTGCTACACTCTGCGGCCTCCCCAAATATACCTTGGCCCCACTAAGGGTTTCCTTGAATGCCGCTGCAAGATTGATTATAGGTACAAAAAGAAATGCTCACATATACCCAGTCCTAAAATCACTAAATTGGTTGCCCTACGAAGCAAGACTACAGCTAAAGATTGCTTGCATGACTCACAGGGCCATCCATTTCAAAACCCCCCTGTTACCTGGCTCAAAAGCATGAATTATCTGGAGGTATCAGACTATCAATGTACAAAACTGGCTCTATATAAACTCCACCAAAGTGAGGTACAGTGTGTATAGAGTCCAAGGGGCTCCAGAGGTTTGGCAGAGGTTAAAGTTAGATAGAACCTTACTCTCTAAAGTGGTAGCTTGTTCGAGCAGTAAGGCAGTATCAGGGGACAGTGTTAAGCATTTGATGTACACACTCAGTCAGCAAATGAATTCATACACTCAAGAACTGAACTCTAGGCCAATTGTTTTTGTATAACAAACATACTGTTGTTTTATTTCTAGAACCAAGCAAGCCTGGCACAGGTTAGCATAAAAGTACTTTGCAGTAGTAAATTACTTGTATGAACACAGTTAAAAATTGCAGTATAACTTGTACTGGTTTAGGTTAGAGTTTAAGTAAGCAGTTTGCAACACTTAGCAGGTATCGTACATTCAAATGAATGGGCTTTTTAAGTAAAATGCAGTTAATTACTTTTCAGATTACTTTTGCTAACACAGGGCTGGATCATAGATTCAGCCTTGGGACATTTCCTGAAAACATGTGAGTAAATGAGTTGTAGTTAGAAGTATGATTTTTAAAGAATATTATTGCATTTTAAAAGTTGACACTTTAAAACTTTTTTCACATAGAATCACCAATGTAATCCTTTGGGAGGAAATTCACTTAGCAGGTAAGTTATGCTAACAATAATTTTTCTTACTCAGTGCTGGATACTTAGATTCAGCACTGGGACATTTCCTGAAAACAGTTGAGAAAATGCGTTTTGGTTATTCAGCTGATTTTTGAGGAATATTTCTAGTTTTCAAAAGTCGACAGAAACTTTTTGGGAGAAAGTGTCATTGTTATTCAATGAGGAAAAAGAGGTTATCGGTTTCCAGGTAGGTAATCGGTCTTTAGAGTTAGGGTTCTGGGGTTAGACACAGGGGTCTCCCAGGGTCAGTGATGCACTGTTGTTGCACCCTCAGCGGCACTCGGGTGGCAGGGTGCAGAGTGTTGAAGCCCAATGTTATCCTATGGAGGATAGGGGGACTCCGGTTGGTGGCTGCTGGCAAGCAGGCCACAGGGATGTGGGAGCCAAGCTCCTAGGTTTAAGCTCAGGGCAAGTTGGGGACTAAGTTAGCACAAAAGGGGCACCCTCAGCGGCACTAGGGCGGCCAGGTGCAGCATGCTGTTTTGAGGTCGGGTGCCCTGTTGATTTCAATGGAGATTCTCCGGGACAAAGAAACACTGCAGGCTCGGGGACGAGAATCTTCCAGGAGTTACCACCACTTCGAGTGGTAAGCAGTGATGTTGAGGGTTGGTTAGGCTCCACTGGATTGGGCACACAAGGACATGGGGCGTCGGGTGCAGGGGTGCCTTGGGACATCAGATTTTCTTACCCGCTCCAGTCGCAGTAAGGGGGGTCCTCTGGATTGAGGCTGCAAGCGTCATCTGGAGGCTCTAAGCAGGTCAGGGGTCACGGGTCACTTCCTCGTGGTATTTTTCCACTCGGGCTCGGGCCAGGTTCGAGGGTGCAGAGTGGGCTGGATTCACGGTTCCTGGCTGTCACCAGAAGCTGCAGTTAAAACACGTCCAGTATTCACTGGAGAAACAGCTTGGAAAGTGAAGGAAGGCAGGTCCCCCGGGGTTTTTGAGGATGCTGGCCGCTGGACACGCTGGGTTTTGCAGGAGCAGGTTCGAGGGGAGACAGGCCTGTAGGGCTGGGGTCAAGTCAGTGGGCTTCGTTCTCTTGTTAGCTCTGCCCGACTTCTCGTCTTTCTTCTTCTCTTCTTTTTTTTGTGGTTGCTGGATCTGAGGAAGCAAGATTCAGGGTTGCCCTAAATACTACATTTAGGGGTATTACAGGTAGGTAAAGGGCAGGGACCAATGGGTCCCTTCCATGGGGTGGGTACACCCCTTATTCTGCCACTCTCCAGTTGGAGGGGGGCAGGAGCCTGTCCCTGGTTGGCTGGGTCCCCCCATACTCAAGATTGCGGGGACACAAGGTTGTGCTTCACCTCACCTCCCCCACCTTAGGGGTGGAGTTGGCAGAGGTACGCACACCTCTCTTCCTCACTGGTTCTCCTGCCCAAAGTGGGAGGTAGAACCAGGGGGGACCAGTTGCTGAAAGCAGCAAATGGTCTGGAGAGGCTTACAAAGGCGGCATGCCTTTGAAGCCTCTCCTTCGGGAACCCTGCCCATCTTGGGGGAGGAGGCTTGGCACCTCGTCCCAGGATGTGCATTGCCCTAAGTACAGCAAGCTCTCGACCCAGGGGTCCAGAAACATGTATGGCGGTGGCAGCATAGGCAGCCACTCAGTCAGGTCACTAGAGGTGGGTCCAGATTCAGGGGGCATCTCTAAGATGCCTTCTGTGGTATATTTTACATTAAATCCCACAATGGCACCACCAAACTTCCCAGTCTTCAGTGTAGCCATTATGGTGCTGTGGAGTTCGTAATGACAAACTCCCAGCACCATATACTCTTAATGGCAGCACTGCACTTACAGTGCCCAAGAATGGACCTGGGTACTGTAGGGGTACAGGGCTCATGCACCTGTACCCTCACCACTGGCATAGGGCAACCAGCTAGAGAGGTGACTGATGTATGTGTGCCATGTCGACTATTCACTTTGTTCTGCACCAGGACACTCAGCCTGCAAAGGCAGTGTGTGAGTGTCAGGGTACAGGGCCTCTGAGGGTGGCACAATAAATGCTGCAGCCCTTAGGGGCCTTCTCTGGTCACAGTGCCCTGGGTACCTCTGGTACCATTTACCAGGGGCTGACATGTGGCCAGAGATGCCAATTGGGGTTAGGCTTCAATGCAGTTTTTAGGGAAGGAACACAGGCCCTGGGTACCTGATTGACAGGAGCCCAGGGCACACTCAGTCAAAGCACATCCGCAATTCAGCAAAAAGTGGGGGCATACCATGCAAGAAAGAGGGCACTTTCTCACAATCAAGAAGTGCAAACTCTTTCCTCCTGAAACCACACATTTTTCGCAAAAAGAGAATGAGTCACAGAGCTTTCTTAGGCTCTGCCCCGAAGATCTGGAACTCTTTCCCATCGGAAGTCCGCAGAATCTCCTCCTCGGTTGCTTTCGAAATGGAAGTAAAAATTATCCGAATGAAGAAGTTCTTGCCTTAATTGGCCATGGTTTGTCTATTTCATTGTATTGGGCTTACACCTTGAAGCCCAGAGTCGGCTGCTAGACTCCTATAAGTTATTGTTTGTGTAGGAGAGTAGGGTCTGCAATCCTATGATCACCCCAGATTTTTGCTTTTTGCTTCACTGGTTTACGACTTCTCTGGCTGTGGGCCTGCTAATCAGACCCACAGCCTTGCTGTTCTCTCACTAAATTGACACGTGTACCTTAGGTGCATTTACCAATTGGTACTGGGCCACCTTATCAGACCCTGTAACTCAGGGCATAGGTGTACCCAGGGCCTACCAGGGGCTGCAGCATGTATTATGCCACCCCTGGCTGGCCATCTAAATCTGACACAACTGGCTGCATGACAGCTGGGGCAAGGTGGTGTAATCACCCTTTGCTTTAGATATAGTATACCTATATCTAACCCTAAAATGGACACATAGATTCCTATCAGTCACTCCTATGGCAGGCCTTGACAATCCTGAAGACAGAGTGCTTGGAATCATGTGAGATGGTGCTCTGGCATGAGCTGAGCCCGTTTGCAGCTTGCGGAACCAAGTCCTAATAGCTGTTCCATGATAACGCATACCATATACTCTTAAGTGCATTATAATCCTCGCAGTTATATGCTAACTCTGGTATCGCTTTATCAAAACATGTCGAGTAAGGTGTCATACGAATTGGAATACTAACCCCTCGCCAATTCTGGCGACGGGGTTAGCATTCCACCCTTCTAGAGGGACACGACATGTATGTAACTGTGAACCCCGGTTAAAGTTAACTCGAGCCTCAGCATCACAAAATGGATGCTGCCACCACAGACACAAGTCTGACCCCCTGCCGCTGGGAGTCCTTCCAGCGAGGGGAGCTTGGACAAAGGGTTTCCTGTCAGGGGCGGTGCTAGCACCATCCCAGACAGGGTTTTGTGTATCCTTGGTAGGCAGGGCTTTAGAGGAAGGTGACTGCAAGTGGCACCCCGGTGCTCACTATGCATAGGCCGGCTAGAACCAGTTCCAGGGGCACACCAGCCCCTGACCTGGGGAAAGTCCGGCATGGGAGAGGGGTGTAACCACCCCCCTTCCTGGTCCCACCCATGGGCAGGACCTAGTCGCGTGCCAGCCCCTTTTACTAGTATAAAGATAGGAGCGGGCCCCCTTCCAAATTAGATCATCTTTGAATCCTGAAACTACTTTCTACGAAAGGAACTCTCGACTTCTTCTCAAGATTTCTCCCTTGTGACTAAGGAGTAGTCACCCTGCATCCGCAGGCACCATCCAAGAACACTGCGGTTTGCTGCACGTCCTTCCTCCGGAATCCGACTGACCAGTACGACGAGAACTGGCTTCCCTGGCACCTCTGACCTCTACCCACATCGTCAGCTCAGCTGAGATCCGTGGGTGCGACGAGACCTCGAGGGACCGTCCATCTTCAAAACTGCACGACGCTTGCCCAGCACGACCGCCGAGGGATCCTCGAGTGAGTGCTTTGGGGTCCGAGAAGCCCCAACTCTGAGCAGCTCCAGCACCGAAGTTCAGCCCCCCAGCCTCCACGAGATCTGCGTGGGGCCCTTCTGCTCTTTGCTGCTCACCGCATTGTCTGGCTACTAGCCCGCTGGCTTGTGGCCTTCCCGACGACGAACGACGACATCAACACTGCTGGTCTGGTTGCTCCAGACTGGCCCCTGCTCCCCTCCAACAGAGGAGCACCCCGGACCCACCTGGTCCACTCCAGACGCCATTTTGAGTCCACCGCGTGGGCTTGCATTTGCCAAGACTTGTTGCCCCAATCCTGGGTCCAGCGACGTCGACAGCAGAAACCATCGTGGGACAGCTCGCACCTCCATCCTGGTCGCCGACAACGCCTCCTGGTCCGTGAGACTGCAGAGCCCAGCGTCGCCCACTCACCTGGTCGAGGTGACTTCGTCCGGTGCCATCCTGTTGCCCAGCTAATCACTGGCTAGTGATTCAGAACTTGGTCCCCTCTGCTTACAGGTGTCTTCCATCTTCAATCAAGGCTTGGATCACTTCGAACTTCTTCACTGGTCACCTGCCAGCAACAACTTCTTTCAGGCTCCATAGACTGCAACAAGGATTCCCGACGTCTTTCCAGACCTATGCATCCGCAGCCCCTGGGCTAGGTAACCTCAGCATTTCGGTGCTCCAGCATAGCCTCACTATCCAAGGGTCCAGATCCTTTTTCGTTTCAGCTCTACCTAGTCGGATTCGTCCGATAACACTAACTTTGTAATTTCTAGCAACCATAGACTTTGTCCCGCATCCCGCGTGAGAGTGCACACTCTGCACCCGAGTTCCCTAGGCCTCCTGCTAGTAATCTGAAAGTTCAGTAGTCCAGTCCTAGCGATTCCAAACCCTATGAGATTAGTACTTACCTGCTAGTAATTTCGCATTCTACTTTTAGAGTATATGGTTTTTTGTGCCCCTCGGGCATTTGTGTAAATTGTGCAACTTATAGTATTTTCGTAAGAGTTTTGTTGTGTGCTTAGTACCCTGTCCTCATAAAGAGAACAGGGCTGTTGTGATCTAAATAAATACACTGTTTATTTTCATAACACTTGTGTGGTGTCTTTTCACTTGGTGTTCAAGGGGTATATGTGATGGTATAACGGCTGGCTTAACACGCCCTCTAGAGTTTAGCCCGAAGACTATTCGTATCCATGCTACTAGGATAGCTGGTCTATAAGGTTGATTTACAACCAATCATCAATGAGGGTTGTTTGGACTGATACAAAATGCTCACTAGAATAGTGAACATTATATATCAGACCAACTTCTCACATTGGTGAGCAGCGGTTGGGATTTGAGCTTGCTGTTGTTTTACCACACACATCCTAAGAATATCATTGTGAAAGGTCACATAAGTATTAAGGTACATATAACTTAGCTTAGAATACTCTGAGTTCTACTGAACCAGCTGTTGTTGTTCAACAAGGCTTAGCACACCTTGACTACAACTCTTAGCAAGGGATCAGTAGGCAAACAAATAGTGTAGGTAGGTGCATCACTTACACCACACTAGAAGCATGTCGGACAAAGGAGGGAACTCAGAAGCCCCCCTTGTGTCAGTGGACCCTCCACAGGTCACTTCACGATATGCTGCTCTTAGCTTCCAGGAGATGAGACAAATCTGTACATCCAGGAAGCTAAAACAGGGTTCTAACCCTACAAATCCTTTTCTGATTGGTCTCTTAGAGACTTATGATGCCAGGAGGACTGCCAACACAGATCCTTCTCATCCAGATGGGAATATGCCCCCCCTTAGAGGGAACCCTTGGGGAACCTGACCGCCTCCTCAATGGCACTGGTAGTGAAGAGGAGGAGGAGGAACAGGAGTTGTCAGGGGATGAGGCAGACAAAGGTCAGGTAGAAGTCAGCAGACTCACTAGGACCACCTTAAGTAGGCATGAGAATGGACTTGGGGGACCCCCAGGACCACTCTCAGGCAGACTTAACATTGGGAATGGACGAGATAGGTCTCTATCCAGAGGCTCTAACAGATCCATTCGAACCAATGGCTCTCAGACCTCTTCTCATAGAGGGATGTCTTCCCCTAAGAGAAGGGAGCATGAAGCTAAGATGAGGGAAGCCAATCTGAGGATTGAAAGGGAAGAACTTGCCCTGGCCAAAGAGAGGCTTGCCTTTGCTAGAGAGCAAAAGTTAAGTGGGTTAGATCTCACTGGTGGCAGCATTCTCCCAAGAGAAAAAGACAGGAGTTTAGACACTATACACCTGAGTAAGATAGTGCCCCCTTTAAACAAGGGGATGATATCCACAAATGGATAACTGCTTTGGAAAGGGCCTGCACTGTCCAGTGCGTCCCCCAGAGTCAGTGGGCAGCTGTCTTGTGGCTCTCCTTTGAAGGCAAAGGTAGAGATAAGCTCCTCACTACTAGAGCTGAGGATGCTAACAATTACCAAGTCCTGAAAAGTACACTGATAGATGGGTTTGGCCTAACCACTGAGCAGTACAGATTGCTGTTCAGGGATAGCCAGAAAACTCAGTCTCAGGATTGGTCTGATTTTGTAGATTGTGCCACTAAGGCTTTGGAGGGCTGGTTGCTGGGCAGTAAGGTTACTGATTACACAGGATTGTATAATCTGATCATGAGGGAACAGATTTTAAACAATTGTCAGAACCAGTTGTTGCATCAGCACCTTGTTGACTCAGATCTGACCTCTCCCCAAGAATTGGGAAAGAAGGCAGACAGATGGGTCAGAACAAGGGTCAAGCAGAACCAGGGCCAGAACCAGGGTGATCAGAAGAAAGCAGACCAGAAGGGTAAAGATACCAAAGGTGAACAAAATGACCAGAAGTCTTCGACAGGTCCCCAACAAACCAAAGAGGGTGGGGGTCAGGCTTCCCAGAAGAAGAAGACTCAAAAAGGCCAGTCTAAAAGGTGGTGCCAATACTGCAAAAGTAAAACTCACTGGTTTAGTGAGTGCACCAAGAAAGGAGGGCAAACTCCTGCCACTGCAGCCCCTAAGGCACCTGTACCCCCTAGTACAGTCAGCAGTGGTAGTGCACCTCCCAAGGGATTAGTTGGGTTATCCTTGGGTTCTGAGGGGTATGACAACTTAGTTGGCACACTCACTCAGGCTGTCCTTGTCTGTACAGGGGATGTGGATATATCCCCTGATGCCAGTCCCAATACTTTGGGCAAATACAGACAGACACCTTTTATCAATGGCAAGATGGCTCAGGCCTATAGGGACACTTGTGCCCGTGTCACAATGGTGACACCTAACTTTGTGGACCCTGGACAGATCATGCTAGGACCAGAGTACCTAGTGACCAATGCCAGCAATGTCACTACCCACCATAGTATGGCAATTGTTGATTTCTCCTGGGGAGGGGTAAGTGGCCAAAAGAAGGTTGTTGTTAGTTCAGACCTCCCAGTTGAATGTTTGTTGGGCAATGATTTGGAGTCATCCCTATGGTCAGATGTGGAGCAGAGGACTCACATGGAGATGTTAGGCTTGCCAGCACATGTGCTTGCTGTGACTAGGTCACAGGCCAGAAGATGCCCCACTGAACAGGTGCTGGATCCTGGAACAATGGACCAGACACCTTCCAAGAAGAAGAGCAGTAGGGTCAAGGCATTGCCTTCCCCCTTGCCCCAGGTTGAGGATCAAGTCTCAGAGGAGGCTGGCCTACAGGAACTGAGGGAAACTGAGCCTAAATAATTTGAACTTGATCAAGTTGAGTTTCAGGGCTCAGGGGGACCCTCAAGAGAAGACCTGGGGAAGGAACAGTTAGACTGCCCTTCCCTTGAACCCCTCAGACAGCAGGCTGCTACTGAGGCTGCAGGGAACACCACAGTTACCCACAAGGTATACTGGGATGAAGGACTCCTGTACACTGAGGCAAGAGACCCCAAACCTGGTGCAACCAGGAGGATGGTTATCCCCTTGTCTCAGAGAGGTTTCCTTCTTACCTTGGCCCATGAGATTCCCTTAGCAGGACACTTAGGCCAGACAAAGACTTGGGACAGGCTTGTCTCACACTTTCACTGGCCTCATATGAATGAAGATACCAAGGAGTTTTGTCGCTCCTGTGTCACTTGCCAAGCCAGTGGTAAGTCAGGTGGCACAACAAAGGCCCCCCTTATACCAATGCCTGTGGTGGGGGTGCCCTTTGAAAGAGTGGAGATTGACATTGTTGGTCCAATGGAACCCCAGACAGCATCAGGGCACAAGTTTATACTGGTGGTGGTGGACCATGCCACCAGGTATCCTGAAGCTATTCCCCTTAGGACCACTACAGCACCTGTTGTGGCAAGAGCCCTAGTTGGAGTGTTCTCCAGAGTGGGCTTCCCTAAGGAGGTTGTCTCTGACAGAGGTGCAAACTTCATGTCAGGATATTTGACTGCTATGTGGAAGGAATGTGGTGTCAACTACAAGTTCACTACACCCTATCATCCACAATGCAATGGGCTTGTTGAAAGGTTCAACAGGACCCTAAAAGGGATGATTCATGGACTACCTGAAAAGCTCAGGCGTAGATGGGATGTCCTGATACCCTGCCTTTTGTTTGCTTACAGAGAGGTCCCACAGAAGGGGGTTGGCTTCAGCCCTTTTGAACTTCTGTATGGGCATCCTGTGAGAGGACCCCTGTGTTTGGTGAAGGAAGGATGGGAGAGACCTCTCAAAAAGCCTGCAACCAACATAGTGGACTATGTACTTGGTCTCCGCTCCAGGATGGCTGAGTATATGGAAAAGGCTTCTAAAAACCTTGAGGCAAGCCAAGAACTCCAAAAAGCTTGGCATGACCAAAAGGCTGTCCTGGCTGTGTACAAGCCTGGACAGAAGGTGTGGGTGTTGGAGCCAGTGGCCCCAGCAGCACTCAAAGACAAATGGTCTGGGCCCCACACAATCCTTGAGCAAAAGGGAGAGGTCACCTACCTGGTGGACCTTGGAACTCCCAGGAGCCCCCACAGGGTGCTCCATGTGAACAGGCTCAAAGCATATGTTGACAGGAAGGACATGAGCTTGCTCATGGCCACAGATGAGGGACAGGAGGAGGAGAGTGACCCTCTCCCAGACCTGCTCACTCAGAATCCTGATGATGGATCAGTAGATGGTGTTGTCTTTTGTGGCAGCCTCTCTGACCATCAACAGAAGGATTGCAAACAAGTTCTTCAATCCTTCAGACATATGTTCTCTCTGACACCCAGTCAAACCAATTGGTGTACCCATGAGGTTGACACTGGTGACAGCCTGCCAGTCAAGAGTAAAATCTACAGGCAGCCTGATCATGTTAGAGACTGCATTAAGACAGAAGTGCAGAAAATGTTGGAGCTGGGAGTCATTGAGCCCTCAGATAGCCCTTGGGCTAGTCCAGTAGTTCTAGTGCCAAAGCCTCACACCCAGGGTGGTAAGAAAGAGATGAGGTTTTGCGTAGACTACAGAGGCCTCAATGCAGTCACTAAGACTGATGCCCACCCAATACCAAGGGCATATGAGCTTATAGATAGATTGGCTTCTGCCAACTACTTAAGTGCATTTGACCTGACAGCTGGGTATTGGCAAATCAGGTTAGCTGAGGATGCCAAGCCCAAGACAGCATTTTCAACCCCTGGTGGACATTATCAATTTGTGGTAATGCCCTTTGGTCTGAAAAATGCACCTGCCACCTTCCAAAGGCTGGTGAATCAAGTTCTCACTGGGCTGGATGACTTCTGTGCAGCATATCTTGATGATATAGCTGTCTTTAGTTCCACCTGTTAGGATCACCTGGTCCACCTGAGGAAAGTGTTAGAGGCACTGCAAGCAGCAGGTCTCACTATCAAGGCCACAAAGTGCCAGATAGGGCAGACACAGGTTGTATACCTGGGCCACCTTGTAGGTGGAGGCCAGGTTCAGCCACTGGAGAGCAAGATACAATCCATCAAGGATTGGGCTCCTCCAACCACCCAGACTCAGGTTCGAGCTTTCTTGGGCCTGACTGGTTACTATAGTAAATTTGTCAGGAATTATGGATCAATGGTGACTCCACTTAATGAACTGACAAGTAAAAAGATGCCAAAGAAAGTTCAGTGGACAGCAGGCTGTCAAAAAGCATTCGATGACCTAAAGCAGGCCATGTGCACAGCACCTATCCTAAAGAGTCCAGACTACTCCAAACCATTCATTGTCCAAACAGATGCTTCTGAGTTGGGTGTGGGAGCTGTTCTATCTCAGCTGAATTTTGATGGTCATGACCAGCCCATTGGTTTTATAAGCAGAAGGCTGACCCCCAGAGAGAAAAAATTGGTCAGCTATTGAGAGGGAGGCCTTTGCTGTGGTTTGGGCCCTGATGAAACTTAGGCCATACTTGTTTGGCACCCATTTCAAGTTTCAGACCGACCATAAGCCCCTCTTGTGGCTAAATCAGATGAAGGGTGAAAACCCCAAACTGCTTAGGTGGTTCATTTCCCTACAGGGGATGGATTTTACAGTGGAGCATAGACCTGGCACTGATCATGGCAATGCAGATGGGCTCTCCAGGTATTTCCACTTAGAGCAAGAAGACTCACCTGGTCATGGTTAGCTTATTGTCCCAAAGTTTGGGGGGGGGGGGTCATGTAGGAGAGTAGGGTCTGCAATCCTATGATCACCCCAGATTTTTGCTTTTTGCTTCACTGGTTTACGACTTCTCTGGCTGTGGGCCTGCTAATCAGACCCACAGCCTTGCTGTTCTCTCACTAAATTGACACGTGTACCTTAGGTGCATTTGCCAATTGGTACTGGGCCACCTTATCAGACCCTGTAACTCAGGGCATAGGTGTACCCAGGGCCTACCAGGGGCTGCAGCATGTATTATGCCACCCCTGGCTGGTCATCTAAATCTGACACAACTGGCTGCACGACAGCTGGGGCAAGGTGGTGTAATCACCCTTTGCTTTAGATATAGTATACCTATATCTAACCCTAAAATGGACACATAGATTCCTATCAGTCACTCCTATGGCAGGCCTTGACAATCCTGAAGGCAGAGTGCTTGGAATCATGTGAGATGGTGCTCTGGCATGAGCTGAGCCCGTTTGCAGCTTGCGGAACCAAGTCCTAATAGCTGTTCCATGATAACGCGTACCATATACTCTTAAGTGCATTATAATCCTTGCGGTTATATGCTAACTCTGGTATCGCTTTATCAAAACATGTTGAGTAAGGTGTCATACGAATTGGAATACTAACCCCTCACCAATTCTGGCGACGGGGTTAGCATTCCACCCTTCTAGAGGGACACGACATGTATGTAACTGTGAACCCCGGTTAAAGTTAACTCGAGCCTCAGCATCACAAAATGGATGCTGCCACCACAGACACAAGTCTGACCCCCTGCAGCTGGGAGTCCTTCCAGCGAGGGGAGCTTGGACAAAGGGTTTCCTGTCAGGGGCGGTGCTAGCACCATCCCAGACAGGGTTTTGTGTATCCTGGGTAGGCAGGGCTTTAGAGGAAGGTGACTGCAAGTGGCACCCCGGTGCTCACTATGCATAGGCCGGCTAGAACCAGTTCTAGGGGCACACCAGCCCCTGACCTGGGGAAAGTCCGGCATGGGAGAGGGGTGTAACCACCCCCCTTCCTGGTCCCACCCATGGGCAGGACCTAGTCGCGTGCCAGCCCCTTTTACTAGTATAAAGATAGGAGCGGGCCCCCTTCCAAATTAGATCATCTTTGAATCCTGAAACTAATTTCTACAAAAGGAACTCTCGACTTCTTCTCAAGATTTCTCCCTTGTGACTAAGGAGTAGTCACCCTGCATCCGCAGGCACCATCCAAGAACACTGCGGTTTGCTGCACGTCCTTCCTCCGGAATCCGACTGACCAGCACGACGAGAACCGGCTTTCCTGGCACCTCTGACCTCTACCCACATCGTCAGCTCAGCTGAGATCCGTGGGCGCGACGAGACCTCGAGGGACCGGCCATCTTCAAAACTGCACGACGCTTGCCCAGCACGACCGCCGAGGGATCCTCGAGTGAGTGCTTTGGGGTCCGAGAAGCCCCAACCCTGAGCAGCTCCAGCACCGAAGTTCAGCCCCCCAGCCTCCACGAGATCTGCGTGGGGCCCTTCTGCTCTTTGCTGCTCACCGCGTTGTCTGGCTACTAGCCCGCTGGCTTGTGGCCTTCCCGACGACGAACGACGACATCAACACTGCTGGTCTGGTTGCTCCAGACTGGCCCCTGCTCCCCTCCAACAGAGGAGCACCCCGGACCCTCCTGGTCTACTCCAGACGCCATTTTGAGTCCACCGCGAGGGCTTGCATTTGCCAAGACTTGTTGCCCCAATCCTGGGTCCAGCGACGTCGACAGCAGAAACCATCGTGGGACAGCTCGCACCTCCATCCTGGTCGCCGACAACGCCTCCTGGTCCGTGAGACTGCAGAGCCCAGCGTCGCCCACTCACCTGGTCGAGGTGACTTCGTCCGGTGCCATCCTGGTGCCCAGCTAATCACTGGCTAGTGATTCAGAACTTGGTCCCCTCTGCTTACAGGTGTCTTCCATCTTCGATCCAGGCTTGGATCACTTCGAACTTCTTCACTGGTCACCTGCCAGCAACAACTTCTTTCAGGCTCCATAGACTGCAACAAGGATTCCCGACGTCTTTCCAGACTTATGCATCCGCAGCCCCTGGGCTAGGTAACCTCAGCATTTCGGTGCTCCAGCATAGCCTCACTATCCAAGGGTCCAGATCCTTTTTCGTTTCAGCTCTACCTAGTCGGATTCGTCCGATAACACTAACTTTGTAATTTCTAGCAACCATAGACTTTGTCCCGCATCCCGCGTGAGAGTGCACACTCTGCACCCGAGTTCCCTAGGCCTTCTGCTAGTAATCTGAAGGTTCAGTAGTCCAGTCCTAGCGATTCCAAACCCTATGAGATTAGTACTTACCTGCTAGTAATTTCGCATTCCACTTTTAGAGTATATGGTTTTTCGTGCCCCTCGGGCATTTGTGTAAATTGTGCAACTTATAGTATTTTCGTAAGAGTTTTGTTGTGTGCTTAGTACCCTGTCCTCATAAAGAGAACAGGGCTGTAGTGATCTAAATAAATACACTGTTTATTTTCATAACACTTGTGTGGTGTCCTTTCACTTGGTGTTCAAGGGGTATATGTGATGGTATAATGGCTGGCTTAACACGCCCTCTAGAGTTTAGCCCGAAGACTGCTCGTATCCATGCTACTAGGATAGCTGGTCTATAAGGTTGACTTACAACCAATCATCAATGAGGGTTGTTTGGACTGATACAAAGTGCTCACTAGAATAGTGAACATTATATATCAGACCAACTTCTCACAGTTTGTTCCTCACCCAATTCGCTATTGTATTAGATAAATATGTTGGGGTTTTTTATTCCCACTTTGTCAATTTTCTTGCTTACATACTTAATTGACACCTGTCTTTCCCTTTAGTATTTCCTACCCTCCAAATGTGAAGTGTTCTGATACCCATCTTGGTCATGTTCGCGCTATATAGAACTTAAATAAAAATGTATAATCCTACCAAAGATTTTCCTGAGGTTACTTGCCAAGTCAATCACTTACCTTTTGCAACTTATACCTTAGATTGTTCTTTTATTTTTGATCATGAACCATATATGAATAGATCCTTCCTATTGAGTTGCTTTGCCGAAACCCCTGGTCTCCAAATGATCCAGAGTAATGATCTCCTCCTGGTTCCGGTTCAAAATTACAACAACCCTAGGGGAGCAAGAGTGACATCTGCATCTAAAGTTATCTCCCATCTGATAATGTCAAACAGTGATAAATTACCATGCTGTAGTATTGATGTTCTTGTACCTGAAAAGAAGCTAGTCCCAAAAAAAGCGATCCACAATCAGCAGGTTAATAATTATTCAGAAATCCCCACAAAGTGCTTGCCTCTCTTGGAGAGCGAGAGTATATTGCAGGTTTCCCTTGGTGAAGAGGGAAGGAGGGTTTCAGTTCTCTCAGAGAAAAACCACCACAATGTACTCCCTGCAGATGAGGAAGATAAGAAATGGAGTTGGGTAGCAGACGCCATTAACACAAATAGATACTCAGGCTTAAAATACGGGAATTCTTCCCAGCAAGGGTATTAATTTGATCTCTTGGAACACAGCCGGCTTAAGCACCAATAAAAATAAACTATTATGTTTGAAAGAGAAGAACGCAGACATAATATGTCTACAAGAGACTTGGATCACAAAGAACTGGTCCACTGAAGACTATATAGTGCTGAGCCGGCCAGCACTCCCTGTAAATAGAGGAAATGCTAAAGGAGGTATTGCTATATTATTAAGTACTAACCTTAGATGGTCATATAAAGTATTCTTTCATGCATCTAACTTAATTCAGGCGATCAAGTTAGATCTTAAGGACTTCCAAGATCATTCAAATTCTATGCTGATTGTAAATGCAGATTTACCTCCCAATGCATCTCACTCGCATCTATTAAAGGATCTATTTGCCTTCATCTCCACTACTCTGGAAAGTGAAGATTGCAGGTTTCTAATGCTAGTTGGAGATTTGAATTCTAAAGCTTCTTCTCATAGTATAAGGGTATTCACTAACGCCCAAAAAACATGAAGCCTTAACTATCCACCCTGCTCAGTTCCCGAATAAAAGCAGGACAGATAAAAGAGGACCTGCATTACTTGAACGTCGGGGAAGCTTAGACCTCATAATTGCCAATGGGAGGTTAGAAAGGATATTCCAGCAAACTATACCCATAAGGTGCCTACTGGGAGATCCATTATAGATTATTTAATTGTTTCTGCAGATTTTATCTGCAATTCCATAAGTATGGAAGTTTTGGAAAATAATTTTAGCGACCATTTGCTGATCTGCTCTAAATTTTAATATACTTGTGCTAAGGTAGGGCCCTGGAACTTTAAAGATAGCGCAGTGGGGTTTAATGCAACAAATGGTAGAATCCGTTGGAATGCTCTAGTGACCGCTAAATTACAAGAGAATTTAACAGTTTTGATAAGAGATCAGCAGCACTTAGCAATCACTGAGTGTTAGTCTCCTCAAACTGACTTATTTGAAGCCTTTTCTAGTAATGCAGCTTCTCTGGCTACATCATGTAAATCATTGCATGTTCCAGCGAAACAGAGATCGTATTTTAACCCAATGCTTTCTATAAATACGGAACTAAATAAATAAAGGCAGAGGAAAAAACGTCCCTTAAAGCACATAAAGGAAGATCGCGTATGTGGACAGTTAAAAGAGGCGGTTTCGAAAAATACATCTAAAAGGTACTGGGAAATAATTGCTGATTGTTGTGGCATAAGAGTGAAATCCCTCCCCATTCCTATTAAAGAAGAGGAATGGAAATTCCATCTGGGTGAACTCTACTCTGCAAATTTTAATCCTTCCAGCTCAACCCTCACCTTACCCTACTCATCCAAAATTACTGTATTCAGTTATTCGCCCTCTATGAGCGAAGTGGTAGGACTTATTAAAAACAGAGAGCCTCTGAAGCAATGGGTCCTGATGAAATCCCCATGACAGTAATTAAAAAGGAACCTGTGTTGTGGGCTACTTACATAACTTTACTGTTTGATTTCTGCTATTCCCAGGGGAAGACGCCCCTCTTGGTCTGGAAGTATTTTAATCCCTCTGTACAAAAAAGAACATAGACATCATCCGGGTAACTACCGGCAAACAGCTCTATTAGATACGGTGGGGAAAATATTTGCCCGTCGTATTCTTGATCACCTCACAGAATGGGTGGTGGAGAAGAAGATCCTCCCTATAGAACAAGCAGACTTTAGGAAAAATCACTCTACCCTGGATAACATCTCCATGTTGAAAATAATTGAAAATAAGCGTGAACATATCTGCCTAGCAGACAAATAGCATTAGTGGATTTTAGGGCCATACTACTTGACAAAAACACCTTTTTCGCATTTTGATCTTGCTTTTTAGAGTCTTTATCTCCAGGAACCTGGGGAAAAGCACCTGCCGATTTCTTTGAGCAAGCAGCCTGGACCACCAAACTCTCTGGCAGAGGATGAATAGACTAAGAATTCAGGATCTCCAGGTGCCACCCTATAGCGTCTTGCAACTGATTTTGACACCGCAGGAGCAGTAAGAGGCCTCTTCCAGACTTCCAATATAGGTTCAGTTAGAGCCTCAGTAAATGGTAGAGTTGGCTCAACCACAAAGGACGGAGAATGGAGAACCTCCGTAAGGATGTTAGGCTTGTACTCCACAGGTGGTAAAGTAAAATTCAAGAGTTCTGCAGCTTTCTTAATCACCACATGGTAAGGAGCCACATCCTTAGAAGGAGTATCAGATACAGCGGGCAACTCCCATTCCGGTGAAAGTTCCAAACCACTTGCATCCTGCAACTCTTCAAATTAATCCTCCTGATCCTGAAGTTCACCTTCTTCAACCTCAGGTTCCTCATAATTTCTCTCCTCCATAAGGTGCTGCGCTCTACACCTCAACCACTCCATCTGAATCGACGTCGTCGGATCCGGTAACGACTCCGACGGAGTCAGGGCCGGCGTCGAATGAGGAGCTGGAGCCGCCTTTGAATGAGAAGCTGGAACCAGCGTCGAACCTCGATTTTGATCCCGAGGTCGCTCCGGAGTCGGTATTGCCGTGTACGGAGTCGATTACCTCGGTGGAGCCGAGCTATGCCATGGTGGAATCGGCGCCGGCATAAACGGCAAGAAAGGCGCCGGAGCATAAGCTTGAGGCACATCCAGATTAAATGACAATGGACCCATGGGACCAGCCGGTGCACCAGAGGTGTACATTGCTCTCGCATATACGCCATACATGGCGTTTGGAAAACGCGAAGTGTCCTGACCTGGACCAGGAAACTTAGGGTACGAACCCACTGGTTGCCCCTGAGGAGGCTGTACCGGATTCGACTCCTCCTGTTCCTCGGATTGGTGTACCGGAGTCGCCGAAACCTGAGGAGCCTCAACTTCCTCTTCATCGTGCACCGAAGACTGGTATGGCTCCGGAGACGGATTCGATGTTGGCTCCCGAGACTGTAAAGGCGAGGCCTCACCTTCAGGCTTAGGAGCTGGAGAGGGAGATATCATGCACTTATGATGTCTTCGAGAAGATGACTTCTTTTTCGAGTCCGACTCCCTGCCGGAATGGTGTCTCGAACTGTGCTTCTTCCTCTTATGCTTCTTCTTCGAGGAACCAAAAACATGCCCCGAAGCCGACTTTGAAGCCGACTCCGACCTCGACCGAGACCGCGACCTCGTCTTCGACTTTGACCTCCATCGTCTTGATCTTGACCTCGAAGTCCTCTTGGTATCCTTACCCTTAATTTTGTCAAGAAGGAGTTTCACCTCTCATTCTCGAAGAGCCTTTGGGTTTATCTTCGAACAGGAACGACAACCCTTGACATCGTGATCCGAGCCCAGACACCACAGACAGTCACCATGAGGATCAGTAATGGACATCATCCTGGCACACGAGTCGCATGGCTTAAATCCTGTCTTCTTCGATGACATCTTCAACGGAAGACAGCACTCCAAATAGATACAGAACAAAAGTTCACAATAGTAACAAAGTTACTATCCACAAAATAGAAGATCCCAAGAAACCGTTAGCGTCGACGACACAGAAAAAAGGGAACTGATGTCATCACGCCGATGTAGGCCTAATTAGGAGTCGGTGACGTAAGTCGGAGTCGCGCCCGATGCTGTGCTCCTATGACGTCGTCCACGCCGGCGTGCTATAAAAGAATTTTCCGAACGTTGCTGACCCAGGGGGATATTCACAAGGTGAGGAACCCACTGGCAGATGTATCTATCAGAAACACGATTCTTCGTAAGTCAAACGTTTATACAGCCTTTATAGATTTTTAAACAGCCATTGATGAGTTAGACTGGCCACTATAATGGAGCAAATTACACAAAATGGGAGTGCCTTCTCCTCTGTTGCACAAGTTACTTACCTTCGGTAATGATATATCTGTAAGAAACAGTAGTTAGTGTTAGATTCCTTACCTTAGAATATCCCCAGGCGTCAGACTGGATCCGGAAAGTTTTCGTCAGCAGTACCCCTGTGCGTCGGTAAGCGTCGTCTGCGGCTCTGCGTCCGTCGTCGGCGTCGTGATCGCCAGAATGATGTTGTCGTACTTAGACGCCGCCCTCCGAGCTGGCGTCAGTTCTGTACATAGCTTTCCGCGCCAGGAACGCAGAGCCATGATAGAAACCGACACTGGTGCCATGAAACTAGGGCCCTAAAAGGGATGTCCTTAACCCTAGATATTGGTTCGCAGACCGGGGAGGATGGGTGGGGCAGTAAGGAATCTAACACTAACTACTGTTTCTTACAGATATATTGTTAACGAAGGAAAGTAACTTGTGCATCAGAAAGAAACAGGTGAGTTTTAGATTCCTTAACTTAGAATAGATACCCCAGCAGTACCAACCACGGTGGCGGGTCTGCGAACCAAGATCACACCAGAAAGTCCTGGACAACGGAACGGCCGAAAAAGCCATCTCTCCGGACTTGGCTGTCCAGGCAGTAGTGCCTAGCAAACGTGTACAGCGAGGCCCACGCAGCTGCCTGACAGATGTTCCGCAAGGGGACTCCCCGACCCAGGGCAGTAGTAGCCGCCATGGCCCGAGTGGAATGGGCGCACAGCCCCACAGGAGGCTCCTTTTTAACCCAGGAGTAGCAAACCTTGATGTATAAGACGACCCACTGAGAGATGGTCCGCTAGTGCACCGCCCATCCCTTCTTAGCGCCCACGTAACCAACAAAGAGCTGGTCGTCCACCCAGAACTGGCGTGTGCGGTCTAGATAGAAGGAAAGCGCACGTTTTGGGTCCAGACGGTGGAGCCTCTCTTCCCCTTTCGAGGGATGCGGAGGCGTAATGAAGGTGGGCAAGGTGATGGACTGCCCGATATGAAAGGCTGTGACCACCTTGGGCAGGAAAGAAGGACGAGTCCTCAGAACAACTTTGTCCGGATGGACAGAGAGGAAAGAAGGTTTAGAAGATAGAGCCTGGAGCTCACTCACTCTCCTGGCAGAGGTGATGGCAACCAGGAATGCAGTTTTAAGAGTTAGAAGACGAAGAGGACAGTTATGAAGTGGCTCAAAGGGAGCGCACATCAGATAAGACAGTACAAGGTTCAAGTCCCACTGAGGCATCACGAAGAGAACAGAAGGAAACGTGTGTGATGCCTTTCAAGAATCTATTTACAACAGGGGACTTGAAAAGAGAAGGCTGATCAGGAAGCCTTAAGAAGGCAGAAATGGCCGACAGATAGCCCTTGATAGTGACCAGAGCAGACCCCTGCTGGGCCAAAGAAAGGAGGAACAAGAGAACCTCAGAAAGAGGGGCAGAAAGGGGATCCATAGCCTTTGCTGCACACCATGCCACAAATTTGTTCCATCGGCAGGAGTATACCGTCTTAGTGGAGTGACGCCTGGCTGCCAAGATTACATCACATACTTCGGGAGGCAAGTCAAATGACGTCAACTGCCGCCGCTCAATCTCCACGCAAGGAGGTGGAGGCTGGACAGGTTCGAGTGGAGGACTGCCCCTTGCTGCTCCGACAAAAGATCCTCCCGAAGAGGCAGTCTGATCGGAGGATCGATGGCCATGTGTAACAGCTTGGGATACCAGACTCTTCGGGCCCAATCCGGAGCCACAAGAATGACTTAGGCCCAGTCACTCTTGATCTTCTTCAGCACTCTGGGCAGAAGTGGTACAGGCGGAAAGGTGTAGAGAAGTGGTACAGGCGGAAAGGCGTATAGAAGGCTACAACTCCACTCGCCAAAAAAAGTGATGTCTATCTGTGAGAAGTTGGCCTGATATATGATGCTCACTAGTTCTAGTGTTTACAACAAGGGGTGGTGAGGGACAGAGTCTCTGAATTAAGTAGAAAGCTCTCACCCAGTCAAGAGATCAGGGCTAGATCCAACACCGTTTTTTAGCTCACTGCACCATCCCAGTTTCAGAACCTGGCTGTATGCAAATTAGTCTGTTCCTGTCCCAGTGCATGATGGGAACAGGGCAAACCAAACTACAAAAGCCAATTCTTACGGTGGGAAGGAAACAAGCTCCCGGGGACCGGTTTCTGGCATTACAGCCGTCTTCGGCCCGGTTTGCTTGAATCCTGATGGTGCAATGAGCAAGGGTCTCACATCTGAGAATACCCTTCCACGCTTAGGGTGGACAAAAATATTTACAACAAGGGGTGGTGAGGGACAGAGTCTCTGAATTAAGCAGAAAGCTCTCACCCAGTCAAGAGATCAGGGCTAGATCCAACACCGTTTTTTAGCTCACTGCACCATCCCAGTTTCAGAACCTGGCTGTATGCAAATTAGTCTGTTCCTGTCCCAGTGCATGATGGGAACAGGGCAAACCAAACTACAAAAGCCAATTCTTACGCTGGGAAGGAAACAAGCTCCCGGGGACCGGTTTCTGGCATTACAGCCGTCTTCGGCCCGGTTTGCTTGAATCCTGATGGTGCAATGAGCAAGGGTCTCACATCTGAGAATACCCTTCCACGCTTAGGGTGGACAAAAATATTTACAACAAGGGGTGGTGAGGGACAGAGTCTCTGAATTAAGCAGAAAGCTCTCACCCAGTCAAGAGATCAGGGCTAGATCCAACACCGTTTTTTAGCTCACTGCACCATCCCAGTTTCAGAACCTGGCTGTATGCAAATTAGTCTGTTCCTGTCCCAGTGCATGATGGGAACAGGGCAAACCAAACTACAAAAGCCAATTCTTACGCTGGGAAGGAAACAAGCTCCCGGGGACCGGTTTCTGGCATTACAGCCGTCTTCGGCCCGGTTTGCTTGAATCCTGATGGTGCAATGAGCAAGGGTCTCACATCTGAGAATACCCTTCCACGCTTAGGGTGGACAAAAATATTTACAACAAGGGGTGGTGAGGGACAGAGTCTCTGAATTAAGCAGAAAGCTCTCACCCAGTCAAGAGATCAGGGCTAGATCCAACACCGTTTTTTAGCTCACTGCACCATCCCAGTTTCAGAACCTGGCTGTATGCAAATTAGTCTGTTCCTGTCCCAGTGCATGATGGGAACAGGGCAAACCAAACTACAAAAGCCAATTCTTACGCTGGGAAGGAAACAAGCTCCCGGGGACCGGTTTCTGGCATTACAGCCGTCTTCGGCCCGGTTTGCTTGAATCCTGATGGTGCAATGAGCAAGGGTCTCACATCTGAGAATACCCTTCCACGCTTAGGGTGGACAAAAATATTTACAACAAGGGGTGGTGAGGGACAGAGTCTCTGAATTAAGCAGAAAGCTCTCACCCAGTCAAGAGATCAGGGCTAGATCCAACACCGTTTTTTAGCTCACTGCACCATCCCAGTTTCAGAACCTGGCTGTATGCAAATTAGTCTGTTCCTGTCCCAGTGCATGATGGGAACAGGGCAAACCAAACTACAAAAGCCAATTCTTACGCTGGGAAGGAAACAAGCTCCCGGGGACCGGTTTCTGGCATTACAGCCGTCTTCGGCCCGGTTTGCTTGAATCCTGATGGTGCAATGAGCAAGGGTCTAGTGATCACCTTGTATCAGTCCAAACAACCCTTATGGTGATTGGTTGTAAGTCAACCTTATAGACCAGCTATCCTAATGGTAGCATTGACAAAGCAGTCTTAGGCTAAACTCTTTTGGCATGTGAAGCCAGCTGTTTTACCACATATAACCCCTTGAATACCAAGTGAAAGGACACCACACAGGTTGTTATGAAAATAAACAATATATTTATTACTAACAAACACCTCTGAACTCTTTATGAGATCAGAAGGCTAAGCACATAACAATACTCTTAAGAAAAATACAGTAAGTCACACAAATTACAATGGTGCCCTAGGGGCACGGCAAACCATATACTAAGTAAATGGTATAAGGTGAACGATAGAGGAAATGAAGATGCCCAGAGGCTGTTGGGGGGTCCATTGGTCCAACAATGTCAATCCCCACTCTTTCAAAGGGTACCCCCGCCACAGGTAGTGGAATAAGGGGGGCCTTTGTTGTGCCACCTGATTTGCCACTGGCTTGACAGGTGACACATGAGCGACAAAGCTCTTTGGTGTCTTCAGACATGTGAGGCCAGTGGAAGTGAGGGACAAGCCTGTCCCAAGTCTTATTCTGGCCTAAGTGACCTGCAAGGGGAATTTCATGGTCTAAGGTAAGAAGGAAACCTCTAAGAGACAAGGGGATGACCAGCCTCCTGGTAGCACCAGGCTTGGGGTCTCTTGCCTCAGAGTATAGGAGTCCATCATCCCAGTAAACCTTGTGGGTACCTGTAGCATTCCCTGCAGCCTCAGCAGCAGCTTGCTGTCTGAGGGGTTCAAGGGAGGAACAGTCTAACTGTGCCTGCCTCAAGTCTGCCCTGGAAGGTCCCCCTGTCCCAAGAAACTCAACCTGTTCAGGTTCAAGCTCTTCTAGGACAGTTCCTTCTGGGGTCTTTGGGTCAGCCTCCTGAGAGGGCTGATCCCCAACACGAGGCAGGGGGAAGGCACTGCCTTAACCCTACTGCTCTTCCTCTTGGGTCAGCCGCGTAGCTAGGGGGGGCGGTCCGCCCCAGGCAGCACTATTTTGGGGGTGGCCGGGCGGCGCCTCAGCAGCATCATAATGAAATGAACACAACAGTAATCATCATTGGCAGCCAAAGTGCGTTGCGCAGCATAAATAAGCCTTGATGGGCCAGTGTGTATAAATGCTACTTACTGCATTGTACGCACCACCTAAGCTTATTTTAAAAGTGCACCTAAGGCTTCAAGTTTGGGTCCCGGGCCGTCGTAGCGTGTGAAAGCGCTACCAATGACGGCCCTGCAAACATTCATCATGCAGCAGATCCCGCCTATAGCAGACTTGTACACTGTCCTGTAACGCAATGCGCGCACCAACGCACGTGGTGACGTGCATGAATGCATCCAGTAACCTAAGACTCGGTCTGAATCATCCCCGGGCAGCTGGCTTTGAATGCGGGACAAAATCGAATTGCTGCTCCACTTGTAAAAAATGTAAGTCAGTGTGCTTAACCCTTGGATAATTTGATAAAATGAGGGTAAGCGCGGCCTTCAGATGGAGGCCAAGTAGCAGGGATCGCAGAGAGGGGCACTTGACCTCCGCTGTATGCACATGGAGGGACGGGCACTGGCATACAGATGGTGCATCAGTCGTTGTAGGGCGGCATCTCTACACACACTTCATAATTTCTCGGCAATGCAGAGAAGAAGGCACATAAGCACTTGCTTTCAATCAATACCATTTGCACGAGGGTCACAACAGGGAGCAGAGTGACAAGGAGCATTTACACAAAGGCTCGAAAACCCACTGCACCTTCCTTTGACAAAGAGCAAAGACACGTGGACCCTACCCCTCAGGGGCAGCTGGTGACATTTGAAAGCAGTGGGGCGTAAAAGTTAGGGATGATTTATAAGTAGCAGGAGAGCACTGCATTTCTTTTTTACTTTTGCCATTATTTAATTTGTTTTTATCCCCATCTAACCCATATGCACAGAACTACAATTACAACTGGAACACATGCTCACTGCCCTGTGAGCTGTGCAGAGAGGCGCAGGACTGGATAGCCTTCAAGATTTCTGAACACCTTTTTCCCTCACTTGACAGGCACTGTGAGAAACTCGCAGTGACCTCAGCCTCAGAGCTCTCAAGTCAAGTGGTGCAACTCAGTACAAATTATGCACTGTACAAGAGCACTGTTATACATGAAAAAAATACAGAAGCAACATCGTTCAAATAGCTAATACTTTTAGGGTATGTAATTATGCAAGATGAATACGTGCATTCTAAATAGGAACTAAATCACTGAACATAACGGTTTAAATTCATAATTAAATGTTAAAATGTTGGCATTTACTTTCATTAAAGCAGCTGCCCTTGGTTTGTCATCTCTCTTCCTGTAGTGCCCTGCTCTCACTCCAGTGCCACTGCATTCTTTGACCGTGTGGCGCATCGCAATACTAATCATGTTATGAAATGATAAAAACCACGAGAGCAAACATGTCATTATTCCACGAAAGCAGTTCCGTGAAGCTTCCAGCACTCAATCATAACTGCAAGGAAATAATTGTTATTGTTTGCTAAATTAGAAATGTATCGAAACTCTTGCTCTGAAAGACAGACGGCCTTTGTCTCAGAAGAGCCGGCCAGGGTTCGATCCTGCCTTTGTGCGTGTGAATCTCCGGCAATCAGTCCCTTTGTTCGCACTTGGCACTGCCCTTTGTTGTGGATAGAAACAGGGCGCCGATAACAGAATTGTTTCCCATAATACTTGTTGTTCTCAGGTTTGTAGAGACGCACTGCGTCTTCCATTGGTTCATGTTGGGTTTCTCAGAGTTGGCATTTGTTCAGGTATAACCCTGGGTGATGCAAAGGAAAAAAACTTACCTTGAAGCTGGTCTGCGCCACCTCTCTGCTCCCTTGGCTTGGTGAGTGATCAGGTGCGCTGAAATCACCTGTAGTATCCTGAAGGTGCTGCCGGGCAAAGCCGGCAGAGTGCGTGGTGAAACCCAGTGTGGTGGACCGGTCTGCAGACATTGCTGAGGTTACCTTCAGGCCCAAGGCCTGCCAGGCAAGGCTACTCTTAGTCACTGTCCCTTGCTGTTACTCTAGGTGCTCCTAAGTACTAGTTAGCAGTGACCCTTTTAAACTGTGCCCGCCACTGCCCACTGGACGGTCTACAGGGACCCCTTCGTGTTCGAAGGCCAGGCGCTGGTGATGGCTAAGTTGCTTGCTATCTTTAGGCAAACTGTCCATAGGGCAGAATCGGGGCTGTTCACAGCAGAAAAATTCCCCCACACTGTTCCAGTGCAAGCTGCCTGCCAGCAGCACAATCATAGAGAGTACGCTGTGAGAGTCTCACAATGCTGTTTGCGTGGTGAGCATGGTAACAGGAAAACAAACCAAAAATCAGCCACTGGCTGGGATTATCGTTGCAGGCTTTCTGTTGATGGTACAAGTGCCGGATCCTGGCTGTGTTTATGTTCTGCAGTGACACCAGACAACCAGGTGGAGGGCCGGGCCTGGTGCAAATGTATTTAAGCTGCAGAACAGAAGTATATGTGTGTTTTTAGAGAAGTTTTGACACTGTACACTGCTACTCTCTAACAGCCAAAGCGTAGTCAGTTATAAGCTCCTAATTGCGGCGCAGGACAACCAGTAGCGCAGCAGGTGCTGGCAGTGGCTGCTTTTATCATAATATGAAGTGACGTGTTGTAATTCTTCCAGGAGCTATAGTATGCGTGACTAACACATTTTAGTGCGGTGATGTGGACATCAGTACTAAAACGCCTTAGTCCAACCCCTGATGCGTGGTACTTGGCAATACTGTAATACGCTTGCTGCAAAGGACCTGTGCCATGCATATCAAAGAATAATATTTTATGGGCACAGCTCTGTGGGTTACTGCTTTTGACACAGAGATTCTGTTGTTACTGTGTAGTTCAGAAGTTACATTCGTAATCTAGAACAGTGAGCTATGAACTGCTATCTAAGAGCTGCATGGTACATTTAGAAAAGAATGTGTTTTTTTCTCATTCTTTCTATTTTGATGTTGCTAAGAAAGGTTTGTTTGGGTAAGAAATACATTTTTATTAACGTCGATCCTAAACACTGTGTTATGTTCTGAGTCTGTTCTTCTCCTGACCCAGCACTCTTAAAAAGTGCCTACCAGCATGGGTGGCATATGAATCTTACAACGTTTGGTGGTCTTTGCCTTATGTAATATTTTCTATGCACTAACGTATGATTCATTGTGTCTGGATGTGTGATTTTGAAAATGTGGAAAGGTTTTGCTTTAGGAGCAGGGATTAATGGAGTCCTTTTTAAATGTGGACTGTAACATCTGCAGTTGTAAAGCAAGCATTCAAGCCTTTGGGCATTCTGACTGTTAGATAAGATGTTTGTTACTAATGAGGTATGTTTTGCACAAGATTCTCTATTATGTTATGTTATGTTATACTTTATTTGTATAGCGCACGGCTACTCAGAAAGAGTGTCCCGGCGCTTTATGTAGGCAGCTCAGCGTTAGCAAACATAACAGCATAGGACAGAGACAAAAGAAAAGGGAAACACCCTAAAGGTTAAAAAGCCAGGTCTTGAGGCTCTTCCTAAACAGGAACAAATTAGGCACACTATGTCATACCGCCTTCAATTCTGATCTGCTTTTGAGGAACCATGTTTGCTGAGACTAAGTGTGGTGGGGCAGCACATGCAAAGAAGGTGGGACTGTGTCTGACAAAGGGTAGGGTGTTGAAAATGCACTGGATAAAGTTAATTATCATGCATTTCCAATGAATGCATGACGATGCATAAAGCACAATAATGTATGAGATTCCATACATACTAGATGGTACCTCTGCTGTGATAGAACTCATGTAGAGGCGTGCACCATATGCTGTACACACACACACATGACTCCCCTACGGTGTCCAATTCTTTTTCCAACTTCTTTGTAACAAGGTAGTGATAGTTAGGGATGTCTCTCAGCCTTGCCATTATCATTAACCCATACTACTACATGGTACTTCTACCTTGACACTCTTATTTAGAGGCATACTTCCATTCTGTGTGAACCTTCTTTCTCCAAGGGCAGCTGCAGGCAGGAGTGACTCAGAGCTTAGCCAGTAGCATTTTTCCATACACACTAAATGGTACCTTTGTTTTGAGAGATCTCATGTAGAACATGCTCCATAAGTAGCATGCACACACAGTACTCCCTAGTGCTGACCCCAGTCTGTTTGCCCTATGTTTCACCCAGTACAATAGCAGGCAGGGGTGTCTCTGAGCTTATCCAGTAGTATTCTTCCACATATACACAATGATAGAGGTCTCATGTAAAACATGCACCATAAACAGTATACAACTTTATACTCCCCAGAGGTGTCCCTATTCTGTTTCTGTGTGAACAGGACATGGAGAACCTTATATGCCAACGAGAAGCAGGGTAATTGTATTATATTCCATCAATAGTCCTGTGGGACTTATTTATGTTCTACTTCAATCTTATTTTATAATAATTGTGTGTAGACTCAATTCTATTAGTCAGAAGAAAGGTACAGGATGCCTTATTTGAAAAGAAGTTCATTTGTTGTCTAGGAACGATATAACTCATAAATTGAAAAATAGAAAATAGTCTCATGTAATGAAAGATGAACTGTAAACATCTGCGTCATTGACCCAGTGTTCTGTGCTGTAAACAGGAACTGCATTTCTGACATGGATTACCTTTAGGGTTTTTTATGGCCCTTATTGAGAAAGGTGTATATATTTTCGTTCTCACTTTGAGCAATAAAGATCCATGCTTTTGCCTTGAAATTTAAGGAGCTGATTATACTGCCCATTAGTGATCCATTGCAAAGTCAGTTTTAGGAGCTGCTCTGCCTAAAGCCATGAGTGGCTGATAGGTTTAAAGGAGTTGCATAGCCTGAGATTTCACTGATTAATGGTGTGATGAGAGCCCAACAGCGCGTATGACGAAGAACTATGAGCGGCGATATTACGTGTCTCTCGGACCTCTTTCAAGTGCTCGCCATCTTTTTATCCCAGCACCCCTCCGTCCCCCCCCCCCGGGCCCCCCTCCCCAAGGGGCAGCAATCTGAGGGATAGCCCCGGGCGCCACATGCTCTAGCTACGCCCCTGTCTTGGGTAGTGTCTGGTCCATTATTCCAGGATCCAGCACTTGTTCAGCTGGGCATTTTCTGGCCAGTGACCTGGTCACAGGAAGGACATCTGCTGACAAACCTAACATATCCACATGAGTCCTATACTCCACTTCTGACCATAAGGAGGATTCCAAATCATTGCCCAAAAGACATTCCACTGGGAGGTCTGAACTAACTACAACCCTTTTGAGGCCAGTTACCCCTCCCCAGGAGAAGTTAACAACTGCCATACTGTGATTGGTAGTGACGTTGCTAGCATTGGTCACTAGGTAGTCTGAACCTAGTATGATCTGATCAGGGTCCACAAAGGCTGGTGTCACCATAGTGACACTGGCACATGTGTCCCTGTAGGCCTGAGCCATTTTCCATTGATTAAAGGTGTTTACCTGTATTTGCCCAGAGTACTGGGACTTACAGTAAGGGTCATTTCCATGTCCCCACTACAAACCAGAACAGCCTGAGTAGGTATTCTGACTAAGTCAGAACCCACGACAGTTCCCAGGGTTAACCAAACTATAGCCTTGGGGGGTACACTACCACTACTAACTGTACTAGGGGGTGCAGGTGCCTTAGGGGCAGTAGTGGTAGGAGCTGAGCCTTTCTTGGTGCACTCACTAAACCAGTGAGCCTTACTTTTACAGTACTGGCACCATGGTTTTCTTGGAACATCAGTCTTCTTCTTTTGGGAATTCTGGGACTCACCCTCCTTAGATTGTTGGGGCCCTGTTGATTCTGATTACTACCCTTTTGGTCTGCTTTCTTCTGGCCACCAACCTGGTTCTGGTTCTGCTGCTTGACCCTTGTTCTGACCCATCTGTCTGGCTTCTTTCCCAATTCTTGGGGAAAGGTCAGATCTGAGAGTCAATCAGGTGCTGATGCAACAACTGGTTCTGACAATTATTTAAGATTTGTTCTCTCATAATAAGATTGTACAATTCTGTTCAAGTTCAAGTTCAAGAATTTGTATAGCGCACTACTCACCCAGAGGGTCTCAAGGCGCTTGAGGGGATGAACGGTGCATTACTTATCGAAAAGCCAGGTTTTTAGCTGTTTTCTGAAAGAGAAGTGGTTCTGTGTGTAACTTTACTTCCCAGTAATCAGCCTTCCAAAGCCTTAGTGGCACAATCAACAAAGTCAGTCCAATCCTGAGACTGAGTTTTCTGGGTGTCTCTGAACATCAACCTTTACTGTTCAGTTGTTAGGCCAAACCCATCAATCAGTGCATTTTTCAGGACTTGGTAATCATTAGCATCCTCATCTCTAACAGTGAGGAGCTTATCTCTACCTTTAACTTCAAAGGAGAGCCACAATATAGCTGCCCACTGACTCTGGGGTACCTGCTGTACTTTGCAGGCCCTCTACAGAGCAGTCATCCATTTGTGGATGTCATCTCCTACCTTATAGGAGGGCACTATTTTACTCAGGTGTCTATTATCAAAACTCCTGTCTTTATCCCTAGGGAACTGCTGCCACCAGTGGGTTCTAACCAACTCAATTTCTGCTCTCTGGCAAAGGCAAGTTTCTCCTTGGCAAGGGCAAGTTCTTCCCTTTGGATCCTCAGATTATCTCCCTTCATCTTTGCCTCATGTTCTCTCCTCTGAGGGGAAGTCATTCCCCTCTGAGAAGATGTATGAGAGACATGGGAGTGAATAGATTTGTTAGAGTCTCTGGAGTGAGACCTACCTCTTCTATTCCCAAGGTTAGGCCTGCTTGTGGCTGGGTCTGGGGCTCCCCCAAAACCATCCCCATATAGGCTTAAGTTGGCGCTTGTAAGTCTGCTGACTAAAGGTTGGTCATTGTCTACCTCTCCATCAGAGGAGTTCCCATCTTCCCTACCATCTACATCTTCTGTTTCAGGGAGGTTAGAGTCAGGGTCACCTTCTAGGGGGGGCATGCTTCCATCTGCTGCATCAGAGGGGTAAGGGTTAGAGGCTCTTCTAGCATCATATGCCTCTAAGAGACCTAACAGAAAAGGAAGGGTAGGATTAGAACCCTGTTTCAATTTCCTGGAGGTACACACTTGTCTCATCTCCTGGAAGCTGAGTGCTGCATATCTGGAAAGGACCTGAGGAGGGTCACTAATCACAAGGGGAGTCGCTGAGGCCTCTCCTGTGATAGACATGCTTTCTAGTTTAGGGGTGGTGTGTGCACCTACCTACACTATGGGTTTTCCTACTGATCCCTGGCTACAAGTTGTAGTCAGGGTGTGCTAGGCCCTTTCTACTACAACAGCTGGTTCAGTAGAACTCAGAGTATTTCTAAGCTTTGTTATATGTACCTATGGTACCTTATGTGATCTTTCAAATGATATCTCAAGATTATATTTGGTAAAAACAACAGCAAGCTCAAATCCCAACTGCTGCACACCAATGTGAGAAGTTGGCCTGATATATGCTGCTCACTAGTATAGGAGAGTAGGGTCTGCAATCCTATGATCACCCGGACTTTTTGCTTTTGTTTCACTGGTTTACGACTTTCTCGGGCTGCGGGCCTGCCAATCAGACCCACAGCCTAGCTGTTCTCTCACTAAATTGATGCGTGTACCTTAGGTGCATTACCCAATTGGAACTGGGCCACCCTGTCAGACCCTGTAACTCAGGGCATCGGTGTACCCAGGGCCTACCAGGGGCTGAAGCATGTATTATGCCACCCCTGGATGGCCATCTAAATCTGACACAACTGGCTGCACGACAGCTGGGGCAACGTAGCGTACACGCTCGTTGCTATAGGTATAGTATCCCTATATCTAACCTCACAATGGACACCCGGGTTCCTATCAGTCACTCCTATGGCAGGCCTTGACAATCCTGAAGGCAGAGTGCATGGACCCGTGTGAATTGGGCTCTGGCACGAGCCGAGCCCGGTTGCAGCTTGCGGAACCAAGACCCAACGGCTGTTCCATGATAACGCGTATCATATCGGTAACTTCGGTATAGCGTTATCAAGACATGTCGAGTAAGGTGTCATACGAATCGGGATGCTGCCCCCTCACCAATTCTGGCGACGAGGTTAGCATTCCGCCCTTCTAGAGGGACACGACATGTACGTAACTGTGAACCCCGGTTAAAGTTAACTGAAGCCTCAGCTCCACAAAATGGATGCTGCCACCACAGACACGAGTCTGACCTCCTGCTGCTGGGAGTCCTTCCAGCGAGGAGAGCTTGGACAAAGGGTTTCCTGTCAAGGGCGGTGTTCGCACCGTCCCAGACAGGGTTTGTGTATTCTGGGTAGGTAGGGCTTTACAAGAAGGTGACTGCGGAGTGGCACCCCGGTGCTCACTACGCATCTGCCGGCTAGAACCAGTTCCAGGGGCGCGCGGCCCCTGACCTGGGGAAAGTCCGGCAGGGGAGAGGGGTGTAACTACCCCCCTTCTTGGTCCCACCCCTAGGGCAAGACCTAGTCATGTACCCACCCCTTTCTTTAGGATAAAGGCCTGAGCGGGGACCCTTCCAAATTAGATCATCTTTGAATCAAGAATTCTTTCTACGAAAGGACTTTGAGACTCTTCTCAAGATTTCTCCCTTGTGGCTAAGGAGTAGTCACCCTGCATCAGCGGGCACCATCTAAGAACTCTGCGGTTTGCTGCAAGTCCTTCCTCAGGAATCCGACGGCCCAGCTCGACGAGAACCGGCTTCCCTGGCACCTCTGACCTCTACCCACGTCGTCAGCTCAGCTGCGATCTGCGGGTGCGACGAGACCTCGAGGGACCGGCCATCATCAAAACCTGCACGCTTTCTTAACCAGCACGACCATCGAAGCAATTCTCTGGTGAGTGCTCTGGGGTCCGAGAAGCCCCGACCCTGAGCAGCTCCAGCACCGAAGTGCAGCCTCCCAGCATCTCCACGATCTGCGTGGGGCCCTTCTGCTCACTGCTCAGCACGTTGTCTGGTCACTAGCCGCTGGCTTGTGCCCTTCTTTGACGACATCCGACAACCAACGCTGCTGGTCTGGTTGCTCCAGGCTGGCCTTTGCTTCCTTCTTTGAGAGAAGCACCCCGGACCCTCCTGGTCCACTCAAGACGCCATTTTAGGCCCACCACGTGGCCCTGAAATCTGCCAAGGCTTGTTGCCCCAATCCTGGGCCCAGCGACGCCGACAGCATCAATCTTCGTGGGACAGCTCGCACCTCCATCCTGGTCGCCGACAACGCCTCCTGGTCCGTGAGACTGCAGAGCCTAGCGTCGCCCACTCACCTAGTCGAGGTGACGGCCATCCGGTGCCTTCCTGGTACCCTCTGACTACTGGCTAGTAGTACGAACTTGGTCCCCTCTGCTTTCAGGTATCAACGATCACTGATCCAGGCTTGGATCTCTACGAACTATTCATCACTGGTCGCCGGCCAGCAACTCCTTTTCTTCCGGCTCCTGGCTCGTCAGCGAAGACCCCGACGCCTGTAAGACTTGTGCAGCCGCAGCCCTCGTGGCTAGGTAACTTCGGCATTTCGGTGCCTGCATAGCCTCCTTACTCTAGGGTCCCGAGTCCCTCGCTCCCGACTTGCCTTATCGGGTCCGCCCGAGACCATTAGAACTTTCCGTGCCCTCGGACATTTGTTTTAATTGTGCACTTGAAGTATTTTCTTAAGAGTTTTGTTCTGTGCTTAGTACCCTGTCCTCATAAAGAGTCCAGGGCTGTTGTGATTCTAATAAATACACTGTTTATTTTCATAACACTTGTGTGGTGTCCTTTCACTTGGGGTTCAAGGGGTATGTGATGGTATAACAGCTGGCTTAACACGCCCTCTAGAGTTTAGCCCGAAGACTGCTCGTATCCACGCTACTAGGATAGCTGGTCTAAGGTGGACTTACAACCAATCACCATAAGGGTCGTTTGGACCGATGCATAGTGGTCGCTAGAATAGCGAACGCTGCATATCGGGCCAACTTCTCACATTGGTGAGCAGCGGTTGGGATTTGAGCTTACTGTTGTTTTACCACGCGTATCCTAAGAACATCTTGTGAAAGATCGCATAAGTACTCCAGGTACATATAACTTAGCTTAGAATACTCTGAGTTCTACTGAACCAGCTGTTGTAGCTCCTCAAGGCTTAGCACACCTTGGCTACAACTCTTAGCAAGGGATCAGTAGGAAAACCCATAGTGTAGGTAGGTGCATCACTTACACCACACTAGAAGCAGCATGTTGGACAAAGGAGGAAACTCTGAGTCTCCTCTTGTGTCAGTCGACCTTCCACAGGTCACCTCCAGATATGCTGCACTTAGCTTCCACGAGATGCGACAGATCTGTACATCTCGGAAGTTAAAACAGGGTGCAAACCCTACCATTCCGTTTCTGATTGGTCTCTTGGAGACTTATGATGCAAGGAGGGCGGGTAACACCGACCCTTCTCATCCAGAAGAGAGTATGCCCCCCCTCGAGGGAACCCGAGGTGACCCTGACCTTATCCATCTCTCCGCAGAGGGCGAAGAGGAGGACGAGGAGCCAGAGACATCTGGGGACGAGGCAGACAAAGTTCCAGTCATAGTTAGTCAGCTAACTCAGGACAACTTAAGCCGGCACGAGATTGGTACTAGGAGACCCCTGGGGCCTCTCTCGGGCCAGCTTAACATTGGGACGGACGAGTTAGGTCTCTGTCGAGAGGCTCTAACAGATCTGTTCGAACCAATGGCTCTCGAGGCTCTGCTCGAAGAGGGATGGCATCACCTCAGAAAAGAGTGTACGAAGCGAAGGAGCTGGAAGTCAATCTGCGGATCGAAAGGGAAGAACTTGCCCTAGCCAAAGAGAGACTCGCCTTTGCTCGAGAGCAAGAGTTGAGTGGGACAATTCCCACTGGTGGCAGCATTCCCCCACGGGAACCCAGGAGTTTAGACACTAAGCACCTGAATAAGATAGTGCCCCCCTTTAAGCAAGGGGACGACATCCACAAATGGATTACTGCTTTGGAGCGGGCCTGCACTGTACAGTGCGTCCCCCAGAGTCAGTGGGCAGCTATCTTGTGGCTCTCCTTTGACGGTAAAGGTAGAGATAAGCTCCTCACTACTAGGGTTGAGGATGCTAACAATTACCAGGTCCTGAAGAACACACTGATTGATGGGTTCGGCCTAACCACTGAGCAGTACAGGTTGCTGTTCAGGGATACCCAGAAAACTCAGTCTCAGGACTGGTCTGATTTCGTTGATTGTGCCACTAAGGCTTTCGAGGGCTGGTTGCTGGGCAGTAAGGTTACTGATTACCAAGGATTGTATAATTTGATCATGCGAGAACAGATTTTAAACAATTGTCAGAACCAGTTGTTGCATCAGCACCTTGTCGACTCGGATCTGACCTCTCCCCAAGAATTGGGAAAGAAGGCAGACAGATGGGTCAGAACAAGGGTTAAGCAAAACCAGGGCCAGAACCAGGGTGGTCAGAAGAAAGCAGACCAGAAGGGTAAAGATTCAAAAGGGGAACAAATTGACCAGAAGTCTTCGACAGGTCCCCAACAACCCAAAGAGGGGGGGGGGGTCAGGCTTCCCAGAAAAAGAAGAATCAAGAAGGCCAATCGAAAAGGTGGTGCCAATACTGTAAAAGTAAAACTCACTGGTTTAGTGAGTGCACCAAGAAAGGAGGGCAGACTCCTGCTACTGCAGCCCCTAGGGCACCTGTGCCCCCTAGTACAGCCAGCAGTAGTAGTGCGCCTCCCAAGGGACTAGTTGGGTTAACCTTGGGTTCTGAGGGGTGTGACAACTTAGTTGGCACGCTCACTCAGGCTGTCCTTGTCTGTACGGGGATGTGGATATATCCCCTGATGTTAGTCCCAATACTTTGGGCAAATACCGACAGACGCCTTTAATAAATGGAAGAATGGCTCAGGCCTATAGGGACACTTGTGCCAGTGTCACAATGGTGACGCCTCACTTTGTGGACCCTGGACAGATCATGCCAGGTACAGATTTCCTGGTGACCAATGCCAGCAACGTCACTACCAGTCATAGTTTGGCGATTGTTGCTTTCTCCTGGGGAGGGGTAAATGGCCAGAAAAAGGTTGTTGTTAGTTCAGACCTCCCAGTGGATTGTTTGTTGGGCAATGATTTGGAGTCATCACAATGGTCGGAAGTGGAGCAACGGACTCACATGGAAATGTTAGGCTTGCCAGCACATGTGTTTGCTGTGACTAGGTCACAGGTCAGACGATGCCCCGCTGAACAGGTGCTGGATCCTGGAACAACGGACCAGACACCTCCCAAGAAGAAGAGCAGTCGGGTTAAGGCATCGCCTTCCCCCTTGCCCCAGGTCGAGGATCAAGTCTCAGAGGAGGCTGACCTCCAGGAATTGCGGGAAACTGAACCTAAAGAACTCGAACTTGATCAAGTTGAGTTTCTGGGCTCAGGGGGACCCACACGAGAAGACCTGGGGAAGGATCAGTTAGACTGCCCTTCCCTTGAACCCCTCAGATAGCAGTCTGCTGCTGAGGCTGCTGGGAACGCCACAGGTACCCACAAGGTGTACTGGGAAGATGGACACCTGTACACTGAGGCAAGAGACCCCAAGCCTGGCATGACCAGGAGGCTGGTTATCCCCTTGTCTCAGCGTGGTTTCCTCCTTACCTTGGCCCACGAGATTCCCTTAGCAGGACACCTAGGCCAGACGAAGACGTGGGACAGGCTTGTCTCGCACTTTCACTGGCCTCATATGAACGAAGATACCAAGGAGTTTTGCCGCTCCTGTGTCACCTGCCAAGCCAGTGGCAAGTCAGGTGGCACTACAAAGGCCCCCCTTATACCAATGCCTGTGGTGGGGGTGCCCTTTGAACGGGTGGGGATCGACATCGTCGGTCCCATGGAACCACCAACAGCATCAGGGCACAAGTTTATACTGGTGGTAGTGGATCATGCCACCAGGTATCCTGAAGCTATTCCCCTTAGGACCACTACAGCCCCTGTGGTGGCAAGAGCCCTAGTTGGAGTATTCTCCAGAGTGGGCTTCCCTAAGGAGGTCGTCTCCGACAGAGGTGCAAACTTCATGTCGAGCTACTTAACTGCTATGTGGAAGGAATGTGGTGTCAACTACAAGTTCACTACACCCTATCATCCACAATGCAATGGGCTTGTTGAGAGATTCAACAGGACCCTAAAAGGGATGATTCATGGACTACCGGAAAAGCTTCGGCGGAGATGGGACGTCCTGATTCCCTGCCTCTTATTCGCTTACAGAGAGGTCCCACAGAAGGGTGTTGGCTACAGCCCTTTTGAACTTTTGTACGGGCATCCTGTAAGAGGACCCCTGTGTTTGGTGAAGGAAGGATGGGAGAGGCCTCTCAAAAAGCCTGCAACCAGCATAGTGGACTATGTGCTTGGTCTCCGCTCGCGGATGGCTGAATACATGGAGAAGGCATCTGAAAACCTTAAGGCCAGCCAAGAACTCCAAAAAGCTTGGCATGACCAAAAGGCTGTCTTGACTGTTTATCAGCCCGGACAGAAGGTGTGGGTGTTGGAGCCAGTGGCCCCAGCAGCACTCAAGGACAAATGGTCCGGGCCCTACACCATCCTGGAGAAAAAGGGAGAGGTCACCTACCTGGTGGACCTTGAAACTCCCCGGAGCCCCCACAGGGTGCTCCATGTCAACAGGCTCAAAGCATATGTCGACAGGAAGGACATGAGTTTGCTCATGGCCATAGATGAGGGACAGGAGGAGGAGAGTGACCCTCTCCCCGACCTGCTCACTCAGAATCCTGACGATGGATCGGTAGACGGTGTTGTCTTTTGTGGCAGCCTCTCCGAACATCAACAGGAGGATTGTAAACAGGTTCTTCAATCCTTCCGGCATATGTTCTCTCTAACACCCAGTCAGACTAATTGGTGTACCCATGAGGTCGACACTGGTGACAGCTTGCCCGTCAAGAGTAAAATCTACAGGCAGCCCGATCACGTTAGAGACTGCATCAAGAATGAAGTGCAGAAAATGTTGGAGCTGGGAGTCATTGAACCCTCGGACAGCCCCTGGGCTAGTCCCGTAGTTCTAGTGCCGAAACCTCACACCCCGGGCGGTAAGAAAGAGATGAGGTTCTGCGTAGACTACAGGGGTCTCAATGCAGTCACTAAGACTGATGCCCACCCAATACCAAGGGCAGACGAGCTTATCGATAGATTGGCTTCGGCCAACTACTTAAGCACGTTTGACCTGACAGCTGGGTATTGGCAAATCAGGTTAGCTGAGGACGCCAAGCCTAAGACCGCATTTTCTACCCCTGGTGGGCATTATCAGTTCGTGGTGATGCCCTTTGGTTTGAAAAATGCACCTGCCACCTTCAAACGGTTGTTGAATCACGTTCTCACTGGGCTGGATGACTTCTGTGCGGCGTATCTTGACGATATTGCTGTCTTTAGCTCCACCTGGGAGGATCACCTGGTCCACCTGCGGAAAGTGTTAGAGGCTCTGCAAGCAGCAGGTCTCACTATCAAGGCCACCAAGTGCCAGATAGGGCAGACACAGGTTGTATACTTGGGCCACCTTGTCGGTGGAGGTCATGTTCAACCACTGGAGAGCAAAATACAGTCAATCAGGGACTGGGCACCTCCAACCACCCAGACTCAGGTTCGAGCTTTCTTGGGCCTGACTGGTTACTACCGGAAGTTCGTCAGGAATTACGGATCGATTGTGACTCCGCTCAATGAACTGACGAGTAAGAAAATGCCAAAAAAGGTTCAGTGGACAGCGAGCTGTCAAAAAGCATTCGATGACCTAAAACAGGCCATGTGCACGGCACCTATCCTCAAGAGTCCAGACTACTCCAAACCATTCATTGTCCAAACAGATGCTTCTGAGTTGGGTGTGGGAGCTGTTCTATCTCAACTGAATTTTGATGGTAATGACCAGCCCATTGCTTTTATAAGCAGACGGCTGACCCCCAGAGAGAAAAATTGGTCAACTATAGAGAGGGAGGCCTTCGCTGTGGTGTGGGCCCTGAAGAAACTGAGGCCATACTTGTTTGGCACTCATTTCAAGATTCAGACCGACCACAAGCCCCTCCTATGGCTAAATCAGATGAAGGGTGAAAACCCCAAACTGCTTAGGTGGTCCATTTCCCTACAGGGGATGGACTTCACAGTGGAGCATAGACCTGGCACTGATCATGGCAATGCAGATGGGCTCTCCAGGTATTTCCACTTAGAACAAGAAGACTCACCTGGTCAAGGTTAGCTTATTGTCCCAACGTTTGGGGGGGGTCATGTAGGAGAGTAGGGTCTGCAATCCTATGATCACCCGGACTTTTTGCTTTTGTTTCACTGGTTTACAACTTTCTCGGGCTGTGGGCCTGCCAATCAGACCCACAGCCTAGCTGTTCTCTCACTAAGTTAATGCGTGTACCTTAGGTGCATTACCCAATTGGAACTGGGCCACCCTGTCAGACCCTGTAACTCAGGGCATCGGTGTACCCAGGGCCTACCAGGGGCTGAAGCATGTATTATGCCACCCCTGGATGGCCATCTAAATCTGACACAACTGGCTGCACGACAGCTGGGGCAACGTAGCGTACACGCTCGTTGCTATAGGTATAGTATCCCTATATCTAACCTCACAATGGACACCCGGGTTCCTATCAGTCACTCCTATGGCAGGCCTTGACAATCCTGAAGGCAGAGTGCATGGACCCGTGTGAATTGGGCTCTGGCACGAGCCGAGCCCGGTTGCAGCTTGCGGAACCAAGACCCAACGGCTGTTCCATGATAACGCGTATCATATCGGTAACTTCGGTATAGCGTTATCAAGACATGTCGAGTAAGGTGTCATACGAATCGGGATGCTGCCCCCTCACCAATTCTGGCAACGAGGTTAGAATTCCGCCCTTCTAGAGGGACACGACATGTACGTAACTGTGAACCCCGGTTAAAGTTAACTGAATCCTCAGCTCCACAAAATGGATGCTGCCACCACAGACACGAGTCTGACCTCCTGCTGCTGGGAGTCCTTCCAGCGAGGAGAGCTTGGACAAAGGGTTTCCTGTCAAGGGCGGTGTTCGCACCGTCCCAGACAGGGTTTGTGTATTCTGGGTAGGTAGGGCTTTACAAGAAGGTGACTGCGGAGTGGCACCCCGGTGCTCACTACGCATCTGCCGGCTAGAACCAGTTCCAGGGGCGCCCGGCCCCTGACCTGGGGAAAGTCCGGCAGGGGAGAGGGGTGTAACTACCCCCTTCTTGGTCCCACCCCTAGGGAAGGACCTAGTCATGTACCCACCCCTTTCTTTAGGATAAAGGCCGGAGCGGGGACCCTTCCAAATTAGATCATCTTTGAATCAAGAATACTTTCTACGAAAGGACTTCGAGACTCTTCTCAAGATTTCTCCCTTGTGGCTAAGGAGTAGTCACCCTGCATCAGCGGGCACCATCTAAGAACTCTGCGGTTTGCTGCAAGTCCTTCCTCAGGAATCCGACGGCCCAGCTCGACGAGAACCGGCTTCCCTGGCACCTCTGACCTCTACCCACGTCGTCAGCTCAGCTGCGATCTGCGGGTGCGACGAGACCTCGAGGGACCGGCCATCATCAAAACCTGCACGCTTTCTTAACCAGCACGACCATCGAAGCAATTCTCTGGTGAGTGCTCTGGGGTCCGAGAAGCCCCGACCCTGAGCAGCTCCAGCACCGAAGTGCAGCCTCCCAGCATCTCCACGATCTGCGTGGGGCCCTTCTGCTCACTGCTCAGCACGTTGTCTGGTCACTAGCCGCTGGCTTGTGCCCTTCTTTGACGACATCCGACAACCAACGCTGCTGGTCTGGTTGCTCCAGGCTGGCCTTTGCTTCCTTCTTTGAGAGAAGCACCCCGGACCCTCCTGGTCCACTCAAGACGCCATTTTAGGCCCACCACGTGGCCCTGAAATCTGCCAAGGCTTGTTGCCCCAATCCTGGGCCCAGCGACGCCGACAGCATCAATCTTCGTGGGACAGCTCGCACCTCCATCCTGGTCGCCGACAACGCCTCCTGGTCCGTGAGACTGCAGAGCCTAGCGTCGCCCACTCACCTAGTCGAGGTGACGGCCATCCGGTGCCTTCCTGGTACCCTCTGACTACTGGCTAGTAGTACGAACTTGGTCCCCTCTGCTTTCAGGTATCAACGATCACTGATCCAGGCTTGGATCTCTACGAACTATTCATCACTGGTCGCTGGCCAGCAACTCCTTTTCTTCCGGCTCCTGGCACGTCAGCGAAGACCCCGACGCCTGTAAGACTTGTGCAGCCGCAGCCCTCGTGGCTAGGTAACTTCGGCATTTCAGTGCCTGCATAGCCTCCTTACTCTAGGGTCCCGAGTCCCTCGCTCCCGACTTGCCTTATCGGGTCCCCCCGAGACCATTAGAACTTTCCGTGCCCTCGGGCATTTGTTTTAATTGTGCACTTGAAGTATTTTCTTAAGAGTTTTGTTCTGTGCTTAGTACCCTGTCCTCATAAAGAGTCCAGGGCTGTTGTGATTCTAATAAATACACTGTTTATTTTCATAACACTTGTGTGGTGTCCTTTCACTTGGGGTTCAAGGGGTATGTGATGGTATAACAGCTGGCTTAACACGCCCTCTAGAGTTTAGCCTGAAGACTGCTCGTATCCACGCTACTAGGATAGCTGGTCTAAGGTTGACTTACAACCAATCACCATAAGGGTCGTTTGGACCGATGCATAGTGGTCGCTAGAATAGCGAACGCTGCATATCGGGCCAACTTCTCACAACTAGTTTTAGTGATCACCTTGTATCAGTCCAAACCACCCTTATGGTGATTGGTTGCAAGTCAACCGTATAGACCAGCTATCCTAATGGTAGCATGGACAAAGCAGTCTTAGGCTAAACTCTTTGGGCATGTTAAGCCAGCTGTTTTACCACATATAACCCCTTGAATACCAGATGAAAGGACACAACACAGGTTGTTATGAAAATAAACAATATATTTATTACTAACAAACACCTCTTAACTCTTTATGAGATCAGAGGACTAAGCACATAACAATACTCTTAAGAAAAATACAATAAGTCGCACAAATTACAATGGTTCCCTAGGGGCACGACAAACCATATACTAAGTAAATGGTATAAGGTGAACGATAGAGGAAATGAAGATGCCCAGAGGCTGTAGGATCGCTGGGACTACACTACCCTAACCTTAGGTAAGGAGCAGGAGGCCCACGGGACGCGTGTGCAGAGTGTGAACTCACACGCGAGATACGGTACCAAGTCAATGGGCACGAACAAGTTACAAAATAGGTGAATAAGGACAGGTCCAACTGGTTACGACTAAAACTACAGGATACCTGGACACTAGGAGAGTCAATCTACCTATGAGCACCAAAATGCTCTCGTTACCTCACCCACGGGCTGCGGGTGCATAGGTGTGAAAGTGTGTTGGGTTTCCGAGTTGAAGTCAATGGAGCCTTGAAGAAAGATGCTGCAGGCGACCAGGAGGAAGATGTCCGGAGTGATCCAAGGGCGGATCGAGGAAGATGGAGACCTGAAAGCAGAGGGGACAATGTTCACAGTCACTAGCCAGTGACCGGAGTGGAACCAGGAAGGAACCAGATGCTGTCGTCGCGATCAGGTGAAGAGTAGACGCTTGACTCTGCAGCCACGTGGACCAGGAGGTGTCTTTGACAACCAGGATGGAGGCACAAGCTGTCGCACGCAGGTTCTCGCTGTCGGCGGTGTCTGATCCGGATTCGGAGTCAACAGGCCTTGGCAAAGGCAACCCACGCGGTGAGTGAAGATGGCGTCTGGCGCGGACCAGGAGGGTCCGGGGTGCTTCTCCTTTGCAGGGAAGCAAGGGCCAGTCTGGAGCATTCATGAATCATCGTCTAGGAGGCCACTAGCCAGCCGGCAAGTGACCAGACAACACGTCAAGCAGCAATCAAGCAAAAGGGCCCCACGCAGATCTCGTTGCTGCTGGAGGGCTGGTCTTTGGTGCAGGAGCTGCTCGGGGCTGGTGCTTCTCAATCCCCAAAGCACTTACTCGAGGATGCCTCAGAAGTTGTGCTGGAAGCGAAGTGCAGTTTCTCCAAGATGGCCGGTCCCACGTGTCTCGTCGCACCAACGGATCTCAGCTGTGCTGCAGATGTGGGTTGAGGTCGGAGAGGTCTGGAAGTCCGGGTCTCGGCGGGCTCCGAAGTCTGGTTCCACCAGAAAGGATGACCAAGTGAACTACTAGGACGCTCGATGGTGCCTGCAGATGCAGGGTGGTGGAAGTGTTGTACATGATCACCTGCTCTACTGTTCCCCAGACAGAGGGAAGGAATGCCTTTAGTGCAAGACAGATCGCCCGTAGCTCCAGAAAGTTGATGTGGAGCCCAGACTCCACCAGAGACCTCTGATCTCCGCCTCTCCCATGTGGCCGTCCCATCCCAGAAGTGATGCATCCATCACCACTGTGAACTCTGGTTGAGGAAGGAAGAGAGATCTGCCATTGACTCAATGCTGGATCATGAGCCACCACGCAATTGGTATGCAGTGCCCCCCTAGATCTGGATACAATCGGACAGATTCCCCTGATGTTGTGCCCACTGGAACTTCAGGTCCCACTGCAGAGCCCGCATATGCCACCAGGCATGATCCACCAGCAGGATGCAGGAGGCCATCAGGCCCAGTAGCTGGAGTGTCATCCTGACCGAAACCTGGGATAAGGGCTGAAAGGCCGGAATCATAGCCCAAATATCCTGTGCTCGCTGCTCGGGAGGATAGACCCGAAACTGCGTCGTGTCCCGACCCGCTCCGATAAAACGGAGCATTGGAGAGGGAATCAGGTGTGACTTCGGCACGTTGATGGAGAACCCCAGCGAATGCAGGAGGTCTGCAGTAGTCTGGAGTTGGGAGACGACTGTCTGGGGAGGGCCTGTCTTCAACAACCAGTTGTTGAAATAGGGGAAGACTGGGACCCCTGCTCTGCGCTTAATGAGCCGCAACCACCGCCATCACTTTCGTGAACACCAGAGAGGCACTGGTAAGGCTGAAGGGGAGCACAGTAAACTGAAAATGCTTGTGGCCTACCGTGAACCGCAAGTACCGCCGGTGGGCCGGCAGGACAGGGATATGAAAATAGGTGTCCTGCAAGTCCAACGTTACCATCCAGTCTCCAGGGTCAAGGGCATACAGGACCTGAGCTAGCGTCAACATTTTTTCCAGAGGAAGCGGTTGACGTTCCTGAGGTCCAAGATAGGACGCAGGCCCTTATCCTTCTTGGGTACCAGAAAGCAGTGGGAAAAGCAACCACGACCTACTTCTGGGGCAGGAACGTGCTAGATGGCTCCCTTGGCCAAGAGAGCTGTAACTTCCCGTTGGAGAAGGCCCAGATGATCCTCCTACATGAGATGGTACTGAGGTGGCATGGCTGGGGGGTAGCCTCGAAGGGGAGGGAGACACAAAAGTGGCGAAAAGCAGACTGCACAGGGCGGTTGGAGAGGCCCAATGACTTGGCCGTAGCCCGTGTGTCATTGAAACTCTCTAGAGTGTTGTCTGTTTTGTCACCAAAAAGGAGACGCCCATCAAAGGGCATGTCCATAAGGGTGCTCTCAACCTAAACTACCCAAACCAATGTTTGCGCAACGACGCAACAAAATTCTTAAAGATCTAATAGTCAGGTCAAGATTTAGTGGTACTAATAAAACTGTTCCGTTTATACAAAAATCACTGAATGGAGAGAACGCTACTAAAGGAACCTCTAGATGTGGCGCATGCCAATCATGTGAAGGCATCATACCAGGCCAAACGTTCATATTCAATAAAGTACACATACACGCTAAAGAATTATGGACATGTAATACTACCAACATTGTCTACTTGCTACTATGTCCATGCAATTTAGGATATGTTGGAGAAACTGCAAGGACTATGAAACTCCGCCTAACGGAGCATAGATCTGCAATCAAAACAAAAAAACTGACAGTGCCATTGGCAGCCCACTTTGTAGACTTCAACCATTCCCCATCCCAGATTCGTTGGCGTATTCTTGAAAAGATCCATATAGCCAACAATAACGGTGGTGACAAGATCAGGAAAAAAAGAAAGGTCTTTTGGATCTTTACTCTAAATACATTTACCCAGGGTCTGAATAGTGATCTACCATGGGCAAATGCAATAATATGAAAAATAAGAACTGACGGTATACCCTTTCTAATCTGTAGAGAATAATAAATATGCCAAAAAATAAATAATTCAAGTTACAACCTTACCCCCTGTATAAATTAATATAAAATAATAGCTATATTGTAGATATACGCCATACTAATATGAATACAAAAATAAGAATAAAAAGACCCAATCAGCGAAACTTAGTACACCTACAAAATGAAATTCCGCAATCCAAAACGTACTAATTTAGAGCATACGCCAGGAAACACCTTAGTGGATAAATGTTAAAATCAGCAAAGTAAAAAATAGCAGAACACATTTTGATCCACATATTTAGATTATGAAAAACAAGACCCCAACTATACTTAATGCTATATTGGTGCTTGTAAGCAGCAAATAGCGTATTCTTATACCATTATATCATTTACTGGAATGGAAAAGAAACTAAACTTTCTTTACCTAATTAGTGCAGGCATGCAAGGAGTTAAAAACAAATCGTCTTAAAATGTATGAGGTAGTCAGGTGAACCAATCAGCTGACTGCATATATATATCAACCAGGAAACGCCTAGCAATCCTTATGCCAAACTATCAGAACCGTTGAGACGCCGCCCAGAGGGTCCACTCTCTAACACGAGAATAAGGTAAATACCTTAGCTGCAGTATATTTACTAGCTAGAAGCGTACTCTAATGTATATGGGCAAATCCACGTTAACGCTCTTTATCGTTTCAGTTGTGCTCATTAAAGTGCCGAAAAGAGCGTGCAACGAGCAAGCTGACAAATAAATATCATTTGTGCAGAGCTTTCTTCGTCTGTCCAACAACATTTTAAAAGGTAAAAGCGTCACCTGCTACATTGTTTCCATTGCGGATTTTTGAGCTGTAAACGCGTTGTTGCCTACACGGGTTAATCACCGAAATTCTTACACGATATCCGCTTCTTTCTGTTGCAGCTGCGCTGACATCTTATCTTAATGAAGCGCCAAACGAGCGGCCGTTGAATAACAAATACTCCACATCAGTAGCTCAAGCATACTCGCGGTGCAAATAAAATAACCACAGGTAAAAGCAGTAACGTGAACAATCAGTATGAGGAATGTCTTTTAGTTTAAACAACGGGGACATTTAATCAAATGCGCTCTGGGAAGTAATGTAAACTGGCACTATACCGGCTGTAGGTCTTAGACCACACATGCAAAAAATTATGTCAGCGATAATATGGGAGTCACTCATCTGATCTTAAAATTGAAATAAAATAACTTTGCCAATATGGAGTAAATACAATCAGGGGTAAAAACGATCTTTGCTAATATAGAGAAAATACAATCAGGAGTAAAAACGATCTTTTTTCATAGATGTACTACTAATGCGGTCTGAATAAACTAAATATGGCACCTATGGACAACAAATACTGAAGACTTCTTTACTTTAACACGGTAAGCTAACATCACTATGAGCTGTAAAATATATGTAAATAAATAGGCATTAGGGAATCAAGATGTCTTTACTAACTGAAACACCGACTGGTAGTAAAATGATTAGAGTATAACCCAATTATATTACTCAAGAGGCAATCTGAAATATCTAACGAGCTATCAATGTTTCCTATACTACAGAATTTTATCATCTCTAATATTCAACTCTATGCAGCAATAAGCACTCCCCTGCTTAGGCCGTAGAAGCGTATCCTGATTCGAGCCTGTATATAGGTAAGCATATTAACAATATGAGGCATTAATATATAGGAAGTAAAGTTCAGACTAGGAAACAGTTCTCCTGTACTAGAATAGTGTGTAAAATAGTAACCTAGCCAATATAAGTAGATATATAGGACTACTATTAAGACAATAATTGAACATTTAAGTAGGATGAGAACTGTAGGATGTTTATGAGCCAAAACACATAATACATCTTTTCTTTCAACCAGGCCCCTCACTCTGGGGTATCTTTAGGTGTGTAACCTTGAAATCTAAAAGTCTTTCTTACTTCTATTCTCCTGATAATTTGTAACTAGTAGGATATCCAATGGCACAATACAACCTCTCACTGTGATAATATAAATAAGGCACAACTTTTGTTACCAATGTATACCAATGTATAACTGAATTATATGTTCTCATGTTCTTTGAGTTAAATACCAAGAATTTGCTAGCTATGTGTAATAAGTACCACAAGTGCCCATGTCCTCATCTCATATATATCAATGTATAACTGAATTGTATGTTCTCATGTTCTCTTGAGTTATATACCTAGAATGTGCTAGCTACGTTTAATAAGAACCAATAGTGCCTATGTTTTCATCTTACATGGTAAACAAAATATATAGCAACCAAAACAGTAAATAGAAAGTAGTGATATACGCAAGCGGTATTATCAAATGTCCTTGTTGAAAGCCAAAATCTAACACATGAATTAAATAGCGATAAGACTAACTGGTTTGTACATGGAAATATAACATTGTAAAATTGTGTATAAATATATATATATATTATTATTATCATTTTTTTACAGCTTGATGGTACAGTCCTGAAAAAGGCACATTAAAGTGTCGAAACGCGTAGACAGGATACAGTAAAACCATCCAATAGTTTTTTATACTTATGAATTGTTTAATATTTTGTAATCGTGCATATGTTATAATGCAAACTAATTTTTATATCTTATGTGTGTAATTATGTCAATTATATCAATCAGTATGCAACTGGAATAAGTATTAAATTTGTATTCAAAAATATGTACAAACTGTAGTGGATTACTTTTTTATGTGTTAGTTGGTTTTTTCAATTTGCCTGGGTAATTTACTCACACTTGAAATGTTGCCCTGACCCAGGAAACTTAAAGGTATCAGGGGGTCCTTGTTGTCTCTCACATCATAAGGGTGCTCTGGACATCCCCAGAAAAGCCGGTCGATCTCATCCAGGCGTAGTGTCGAAGGGCTACCGACGTTGAAATCGTCCTGCCTAGAGAGTCGGCGGTATCCAGCCCACAGCGGATGGTAAACTTTGCTGAGTCTCTCCCTGCAGCAACAGCCTGGGAGACTACAGTCCGGGCCTCCTCCGGACACTGAGACAGCACTTGCGCAAGCGTGTCCCACATAGAGTGGGAATAACAACCCCATAGACAAGCGATGTTTACCGACCGTAGTCCCAAGCTGGCGAAAGAAAAAATATTCTTTCCATGATGATCCAGCTTTCTGGATTCCCTATCTGGTGGAGTGTTAAAGAATGTTCTCTTGGAAGTAGAGGCTTGGACTGTAGGAGAGTAGGGTCTGCAATCCTATGGTCACCCCAGATTTTTGCCTTTTGCTTCACTGGTTTACGACTTTCCCTGGCTGTGGGCCTGCTAATCAGACCCACAGCCTAGCTGTTCTCTCTCTAAATTGACATCCATGTACTTTAGGTGCATTTACCAATTGGTATTGGGTCACTCTTGTAAGTCCTTGTACAGTGTACCATAGGTACCCAGGGCATAAGTGCACCTAAGGCCTACCAGGGGCTGCAGCATGTGTTGTGCCACCCCTGGCTGGCCATCTAAACAGACACAACTGGCTGGTAACACAGCTGGGGCAAGGTGGTGTATTCACCCTTTGCTTTAGATATAGTATACCTATATCTAACCCTAAAATAGACACATATCCTCCTGTAAGTCACTCCTATGGCAGGCTTTAACAATTCTGGAGGCAGAGTGCTTGGAATTATGTGAGATTGTACTCTAGCATGAGCTGAGCCTATCTGCAGCTTTCGGAACCAAGTCTTTTAGCTGTTTCCATGATAACACTATACCATATACTCTTAAGTGCATTATAATGCTCGCGGTTATTACTAACTTTGGGATAGCATTATCAAAACATGTCGAGTAAGGTGTCATACGAATTGGAATACTACCCCCTCGCCAGTTCTGATGACTGGGGTAGCATTCCACCCTTTTAGAGGGACACGACATGTATGTAACTGTGAACCCCGGTTAAAGTTAACTCGAGCCTCAACATCACAAAATGGATGCTGCCACCACAGACACAAGTCTGACCTCCTGCTGCTGGGAGTCCTTCCAGCGAGGGAGGCCTGGACAAAGGGTTTACTGCCTTGGGAGGTACTAGCACCACCCCAGAAAGGATTTTTGTGTATTGAGGTAGGACAGGCTGAAAGGAATGAGACATGCCTGGGGCCCACAAGGTGTCCCTGTGCATACCCCGGTTCAAACCAGTTGCTAGGGCACTCCAGCCCCAGCTCTGGCGCAAAACCGGACAAAGGATAGGGGGTGTAACCACCCCCCTTCCTGGTCCCACCCATAGGAGGGACCTAGTCATAGTAAAGCCCCCTTTAGGAGAATAAAGGTAGGAGCTGGTCCCATTCCAAATTAGATTATCCTGATTTGAAACTCTACAAAGAAGAAACTCTAGACTTCGATGTTCTGCCCAACAGAAGACTGAAGAAAATCTCCCTTGTGGCCAAGGAGTGACCACCTGCACAAGCAGGCACCATCAAGCGTCCTAGCGGTTCACTTTGTCGTCCTTCCTGCCTGGAACCAGACTTCAGAGCCCGACGAGACCTGGACTTCTAGACCTCTCCGACCTCTACCTACATCTGCAGCAAAGCTGAGATCTGTGGGTGCGACGAGACACGTGGGACCGGCCATCTTGAACAAACTGCTCTTCGCTTCCAGCACGACTTCAGAGGCATCCTCGAGAAAGTGCTTTGGGGATTGAGAAGCCCCAGCCCCGAGCAGCTCCTGCACAGAAGATCAGCCCTCCAGCATCCACGAGATCTGCGTGGGGCCCTTTTGCTTGATTGCTGCTCGACGCATTGTCTGGTCACTTGCCGCCTGGCTAGTGGCCTCCTAGACAACGATCCACGAAATCTACATCGCTGGTCTGGTTGCTCCAGACTGGCCCTTGCTTCCCTGCAAAGGAGAAGCACCCCGGACCCTCCTGGTGCGCACCAGACGCCTTTTCCACTCACCACGGGGGTTGCCTTTGCCAAGGCCTGTTGACGCCGAATCCGGAACCAACACCGCCGACAGCGAGAGCCTGCGAGGGACAGCTCGTGCCTCCACACTGGTCATCGAAGACACCTCCTGGTCCACGTGGCTGCAGAGTCAAGCGTCCACTCTTCACCTGATTGTGACGACAGCATCTTGTTCCTTCCTGGTTCCACTCTGGTCACTGGCTAGTGACTTTGAACATTGTCCCCTCTGCTTTCAGGTCTTCATCTTCCTTGATCCACCCTTGAATCGCTCCGGACATCTTCCTCCTGGTCGCCTGCAGCATCTTTCTTCAAGGCTCCATAGACTTCGACGCGGAAACCCGACACACTTTCACACCTATGCACCCTCAGCCCGTGGGTGAGGTAACAAGAGCATTTCGGTGCTCAAGGGTAGATTGACTCTCCAAGTGTCCAGGTATCCAGTTGTTTTAGTCCTAATTAGTCAGAACTGTCTTTTACTTACCTTTTCGTAATTTTTAGTGTCCTTTGACTTTGTCCCGCATCTTGCGTGTGAGTTCACACTCTGCACACGCGTCCCGTGGGCCTCCTGTTCCTTACCTAAGGATAGGGTAGTGTAGTCCCAGCGATCCTACAGCCTCTGGACATCTTCATTTCCTCTATTGATTACCTTATACCATTTACTTAGTATATGATTTTTCGTGCCCCTAGGGCACTAATGTAATTTGTGCAACTTATCGTATTTTTCTTAAGAGTCTTGTCATGTGCTTAGCCCTCTGATCTCATAAAGAGTTCAGAGGTGTTTGTTAGTAATAATTATCTTGTTTATTTTCATAACAACCTGTGTGGTGTCCTTTCATTTGGTATTCAAGGGGTTATATGTGATAAAACAGCTGGCTTCACATGCCAAAAGAGTTTAGCCTAAGACTGCTTTGTCCATGCTACCATTAGGATAGCTGGTCTATAAGGTTGACTTACAACCAATCACCATAAGGGTTGTTTGGACTGATACAAGGTGATCACTAGAACTAGTGAGCATCATATATCAGGCCAACTTCTCACATTGGTGGCAGTGGTGGGATTTGAGCTTGCTGTTGTTTTTACAAAATATAATCTTGAGATATCATTTGAAAGATCACATAAGGTACCATAGGTACATATAACAAGCTTAGAAATACTCTGAGTTCTACTGAACCAGCTGTTGTAGTAGAAAGGGAGTAGCACACCCTGACTACAACTCTTAGCAAGGGATCTGTAGGAAAACCCATAGTGTAGGTAAGTGCACCCCTTACACCTCACTAGAAAGCATGTCTATCACAGGAGAGAACACAGTGACTCCCCTTGTGATTAGTGACCCCCACAGGTCCTTTCCAGATATGCAGCACTCAGCTTCCAGGAGATGAGACAATTGTGTACCTCCAGGAAAGTGAAACAGGGTTCTAACCCTACCCTTCCTTTTCTGTTAGGTCTCTTAGAGACATATGATGCTAGAAGGGCTTCTAACCCATGCCCCTCTGATCCTACAGATGGAAGCATGCCCCCCTTAGAAGGTGGCCCTGAGTCTAACCTCCCTGAAACAGAAAATGTAGATGGTATGGAAGATGGGAACTCATCTGAGGAAGAGGTAGACAATGGCCATGTTTTAGTCAGCAGACTTACAAGGGCCAACTTAAGCCTACATGGGGATGGAGCTGGGGGGGCCCCAGACCTATCCACAAGCAGGCCTAACCTGGGAAATAGACGAGCTAGGTCTCACTCCAGAGGCTCTAACAGATCTATTCACCCCCATGTCTCTCAGGCATCTTCTCAGAGAGGGATGACTACCCCTCAGAGAAGAGAACATGAAGCAAAGATGAAGGAAGTTAATCTGAGGATCCAAAGGGAAGAACTTGCCCTTGCCAAAGAGAAACATGCCTTTGCCAGAGAGCAGAAATTGAATGGGTTAGAACCCACTGGTGGCAGCATTATCCCTAGAGATGAAGACAGGAGTTTTGATAATAGACACCTGAGTAAAATAGTGCCCGCCTATAAGGTAGGGGATGGCATCCACAAATGGATGACTGCTCTGGAGAGGGCCTGCACAGTACAGCGGGTACCCCAGAGTCAGTGGGCAGCTATCTTGTGGCTCTCCTTTGAAGGTAAAGGTAGAGATAAGATCCTCACTGTTAGAGCTGAGGATGCTAATGATTACCAAGTCCTGAAAAGTACACTGATTGATGGGTTTGGCTTAACAACTGAACAGTACAGGTTGATGTTCAGAGACACCCAGAAAACTCAGGCTCAGGATTGGACTGACTTTGTTGATTGTGCCACTAAGGCTTTGGAAGGCTGGTTACTGGGAAGTAAAGTTACTGATTACACAGGATTGTATATTCTAATTATGAGATAACAAATCTTAAATAATTGTCAGAAGCAGTTGTTGCATCAGCACCTGATTGACTCAGATCTGACCTCTCCCCAAGAATTGGGAAAGAAGGCAGACAGATGGGTCAGAACCAGGGTTAAGCAGCAGAACCAGAACCAGGGTGGTGTTCAGAAGAAAGCAGACCAAAAGGGCAAACCGAATCAGCAAAATGACCAGAAGTCTTCAACAGGGCCCACACAATCTAAGGAGGGTGGGTCCCAGAATTCCCAAAAGAAGAAGACTGATGTTCCAAGAAAACCATGGTGCCAATACTGTAAAAGTAAGACTCACTGGTTTAGTGAGTGCACCAAGAAAGGCACAGTTCCTACCACTATTGCCCCTAAGGCACCTGCACCCCCTAGTACAGTTAGTAGTGGTAGTGCACCCTCCAAGGCTATAGTTGGGTTAACCCTGGGAACTGAGGTGGGTTCTGACTTAGTCATAATACCTACTCAGGCTGTTCCTGTTTGTAGTGGGGACATGGATATGACCCCCACTGTAAGCCCCAGTACTCTGGGCAAATACAGGCAAACACCTTTAATCAATGGCAAAATGGCTCAGGTCTACAGGGACACATGTGCCAGTGTCACTATGGTGACACCAAACTTTGTGGACCCTGATCAGGTAATACTAGGTTCAGACTACCTAGTGACCAATGCTAGCAACGTCACTACCAATAATAGTATGGCAGTTGTTAACTTCTCCTTGGGAGGGGTAACTGGCCTCAAAAGGGTTGTAGTTAGTTCAGACCTCCCAGTGGACTGTCTTTTGGGCAATGATTTGGAATCCTCCTTATGGTCAGAAGTGGAGTATAGGACTCATGTGGAAATATTAGGTTTGTCAACACATGTCCTTGCTGTGACCAGGTCACAGGCCAAGAAATGCCCAGCTGAACAAGTGCTGGATCCTGGAACAATGGACCAGACACTACCCAAAAGGAAGAGCAGCAGGGTTAAGGCAGTGCCTTCCCCCCTGCCTCAAGGTGAGGATCAGCCATCTCAGGAGGCTGACCCAAAGACCCCAGAAGGAACTGTCCTAGAGGAGCTTGAACCTGATCAGGTTGAGTTTCTTGGGACAGGGGGACCTCCCAGGGCAGACTTGAGGCAGGCACAGTTAGACTGTTCCTCCCTTGAACCCCTCAGACAGCAAGCTGCTGCTGAGGCTGCAGGGAATGCTACAGGTACCCACAAGGTGCACTGGGATGATGGACTCCTATACTCTGAGGCAAGAGACCCCAATACTGGTGCTACCAGGAGGCTGGTCATCCCCTTGTCTCTGAGAGGTTTCCTTCTTACCTTAGCCCATGAGATTCCCCTTGCAGGTCACTTAGGCCAGAACAAGACTTGGGAAAGACTTGTCCCACACTTTCACTGGCCTCATATGTCTAAAGACACCAAAGAGTTTTGTCGCTCATGTGTCACCTGTCAAGCCAGTGGCAAATCAGGTGGCACCTCAAAGGCCCCCCTTATACCACTACCTGTGGTGGGGGTACCCTTTGAAAGAGTGGGGATTGAAATTGTTGGACCAATAGACCCCCAACAGCATCTGGGCACAGATTTATACTGGTGGTAGTGGATCATGCCACCAGGTACCCAGAGGCTATTCCCCTTAGGACCACTACAGCTCCTGTTGTGGCCAGGGCCCTACTTGCAGTTTTCTCCAGAGTGGGGTTTCCTAAGGAGGTTGTCTCTGACAGAGGTGCAAACTTCATGTCAGGATACTTGACTGCAATGTGGAAGGAGTGTGGTGTGGATTACAAATTCACCACCCCCTATCACCCACAGTGCAATGGGCTTGTGGAGAGATTCAACAAGACCCTAAAAGGGATGATAAAAGGGGGACCGGAAAAGCTTAGGCGAAGATGGGAAATACTTTTACCCTGCCTTCTGTTTGCTTACAGAGAGGTCCCACAGAAGGAAGGGGGTTGGCTACAGCCCTTTTGAGCTTCTATTTGGGGATCCTGTAAGAGGACCCCTATGTCTTGTGAAGGAAGGATGGGAGTTACCTCTCAAAAAGCCTAAGCTTGACATAGTGGATTATGTACTTGGTCTCCGCTCCAGGATGGCAGAGTTCATGAAGAAGGCATCCAAAACCTTGAGGCCAGTTAAGAACTTCAAAAAGGTTGGCATGACCAAAAGGCTGTCCTAACTGTTAACCAGCCAGGGCAGAAGGTGTGGGTGTTGGAGCCAGTGGCCCCAGCAGCTCTCCAAGACAAATGGTCTGGACCCCACACCATCATTGAGCAGAAGGGAGAGGTCACCTACCTGGTGGACCTTGGAACTCCCAGGAGCCCTCACAGAGTACTTCATGTGAACAGGCTCAAGGCATTTGTTGACAGGGCAGACATGGGCTTGCTCATGGCCACAAATGAGGGACAGGAGGAAGATAGTGACCCTCTACCAGACCTGCTCACTCAGAACCCTGATGATAGGTCAGTAGATGGTGTGATCTTTTCTAACAGCCTCTCTGAGCATCAGCAAAAGGATTGCAAACAGGTTCTTCAATCCTTTAGACAAATGTTTTCTCTGACCCCCAGTCAGACAAACTGGTGCACCCAAGTGGTGGACCCTGGTGACAGTCTGCATATAAAGAGTAAAATCTACAGGCAACCTGACTAAGTCAGGGACTTCATAAAGAAAGAAGTAAAAAATATGTTGGAATTGGGAGTCATTGAACCCTCAGAGATCCCATGGGCTAGTCCTGTAGTTCTAGTGCCAAAACCTCACACCCCGGATGGTAAGAGAGAGATGAGGTTTTGTGTAGACTACAGGGGTCTCAATGCTGTCACTAAGACAGATGCCCATCCAATACCTAGGGCAGATGAACTCATAGATAAATTGGCTTCTGCCAAATTCTTGAGTACATTTGACCTGACAGCTGGTTATTGGCAAATCAGGTTAGCTGACGATGCCAAGGCTAAAACAGCATTTTCTACCCCAGGAGGTCATTACCAATTTGTGGTGATGCCCTTTGGTTTGAAAAATGCACCTGCCACTTTTCAAAGGTTGGTGAACCAAGTTCTCACTGGGTTGGATGACCTTAGTGTAGCATATCTAGATGATATTGCTGTCTTCAGCTCCACCTGGGAGGATCACCTGATCCACCTGAGGAAAGTTTTGGAGGCCCTGCAAAAGTCAGGCCTCACTATCAAGGCCACCAAGTGCCAGATAGGGCAGAGTCAGGTTGTGTACCTGAGCCACCTTGTAGGTGGAGGCCAGGTTCAACCATTGGAGAGCAAAATACAGGCCATAAAGGACTGAGCTCCTCCAACCACCCAGACACAGGTCAGAGCTTTCTTGGGCCTTTCTGGTTACTATAGGAAATTTGTCAGAAATGATGGGACCATTGTGACCCCACTCAATGACCTGACAAGCAAGAAAATGCCAAAGAAAGTTCAGTGGAGAGTTAGCTGTCAAAAGGCATTCGATGCCTGAAGCAGGCCATGTGTACTGCACCTATTCTCAAGAGTCTAGACTACCCCAAAACTTTCATTGTCCAAACAGATGCTTCCTAGTTGGGTGTGGCAACTGTTCTATCTCAACTGAATGATGATGGTCATGACCAGCCCATTGCTTTTATAAGTAGAAGGCTGACCCCTAGAGAGAAACGTTGGTCAGCTATTGAGAGGGAGGCCTTTGCTGTGGTTGGGCCCTGAAGAAGTTGAGGCCATACTTATTTGGAACTCACTTCAAGATTCTGACAGACCATAAGCCCCTCTTGTGGCTAAATCAAATGAAGGGTGAAAACCCCAAACTTCTTAGGTGGTCCATTTCCCTACAGGGGATGGACTTTACAGTGGAGCACCGCCCAGGGACTGACCATGGCAATGCAGATGGTCTCTCCAGGTATTTCCACTTAGAACAAGAAGACTCACCTGGTCAAGGTTAGTTTAATGTCCCTAAGTTTGGCGGGGGTTATGTAGGAGAGTTGGGTCTGCAATCCTATGGTCACCCCAGATTTTTGCTTTTTTGCTTCACTGGTTTACGACTTTCCCTGGCTGTGGGCCTGCTAATCAGACCCACAGCCTAGCTGTTCTCTCTCTAAATTGACATCCATGTACTTTAGGTGCATTTACCAATTGGTATTGGGTCACTCTTGTAAGTCCTTGTACAGTGTACCATAGGTACCCAGGGCATACGTGCACCTAAGGCCTACCAGGGGCTGCAGCATGTATTGTGCCACCCCTGGCTAGCCATCTAAACAGACACAACTGGCTGGTAACACAGCTGGGGCAAGCTGGTGTATTCACCATTTGCTTTAGATATAGTATACCTATATCTAACCCTAAAATGGACACATATCCTCCTGTAAGTCACTCCTATGGCAGGCTTTAACAATCCTGGAGGCAGAGTGCTTGGAATTATGTGAGATGGTGCTCTAGCATGAGCTGAGCCTGTCTGCAGCTTTCGGAACCAAGTCCTGTAGCTGTTTCCATGATAACGCTATACCATATACTCTTAAGTGCATTATAATCCTCGCGGTTATTGCTAACTTTGGCATAGCATTATCAAAACTTGTCGAGTAAGGTGTCATACGAATTGGAATACTACCCCCTCGCCAGTTCTGGCGACGGGGGTATCATTCCACCCTTTTAGAGGGACACAACATGTATGTAACTGTGAACCCCGGTTAAAGTTAACTCGAGCCTCAGCATCACAAAATGGATGCTGCCACCACAGACACAAGTCTGACCTCCTGCTGCTGGGAATCCTTCCAGCGAGGGAGGCCTGGACAAAGGGTTTCCTGCCTTGGGAGGTGCTAGCACCACCCCAAACAGGATTTTTGTGTATTGAGGTAGGACAGGCTGAAAGGAATGAGACATGCCCCGGTTCAAACCAGTTGCTGGGGCACTCCAGCCCCAGCTCTGGCGCGAAACCGGACAAAGGCTAGGGGGTGTAACCACCCCCCTTCCTGGTCCCACCCATTGGAGGGACCTAGCCATAGTACAGCCCCCTTTAGGAGAATAAAGGTAGGAGCCGGTCCCATTCCAAATTAGATTATCCTGATTTGAAACTCTACAAAGAAGAAACTCTGGACTTCGACGTTCTGCTCCACAGAAGACTGAAGAAAATCTCCCTTGTGGCCAAGGAGTGACCACCCTGCACAAGCAGGCACCATCAAGCGTCCTAGCGGTTCACTTTGTCGTCCTTCCTGCCTGGAACCAGACTTCAGAGCCCGATGAGACCTGGACTTCCAGACCTCTCCGACCTCTACCTACATCTGCACCACAGCTGAGATCCGTGGTTGCGATGAGACACGTGGGACCGGCCATCTTGAAGAAACTGCACTTCGCTTCCAGCACGACTTCAGGGGCATCCTCAAGAAAGTGCTTTGGGGATTGAGAAGCCCCAGCCCGAGCAGCTCCTGCACAGAAGATAAGCCCTCCAGCATCCACGAGATCTGCGTGGAGCCCTTTTGCTTGATTGCTGCTCGACGCGTTGTCTGGTCACTTGCCGGCTGGCTAGTGGCCTCCTAGACGACGATCCACGAAATCTACATCACTGGTCTGGTTGCTCCAGACTGGCCCTTGCTTCCCTGCAAAGGAGAAGCACCCCGGACCCTCCTGGTCCGCACCAGATGCCTTTTCCACTCACCGCGTGGGTTGCCTTAGCCAAGGCCTGTTGACGCCGAATCCGGAACCAACAACGCCGACAGCGAGAGCCTGCGTGGGACAGCTCGTGCCTCCATCCTGGTCGTCGAAGCCACCTCCAGGTCCACGTGGCTGCAGAGTCAAGCGTCCACTCTTCACCTGATCGCGACAACAGCATCTGGTTCCTTCCTGGTTCCACTCCGGTCACTGGCTAGTGACTTTGAACATTGTCCCCTCTGCTTTCAGGTCTTCATCTTCCTTGATCCACCCTTGAATCGCTCAGGACATCTTCCTCCTGGTCGCCTGCAGCATCTTTCTTCAAGGCTCCATAGACTTCGACGCGGAAACCCGACACACTTTCACACCTAAGCACCCGCAGCCCGTGGGTGAGGTAACGAGAGCATTTCGGTGCTCAAGGGTAGATTGACTCTCCTAGTGTCCAGGTATCCAATCGTTTTAGTCCTAACTAGTCGGAACTGTCTTTTACTTACCTTTTCGTAATTTGTAGTGTCCATTGACTTTGTCCCGCATCTCGCGTGTGAGTTCACACTCTGCACACGCGTCCCTTGGGCCTCCTGTTCCTTACCTAATGGTAGTGTAGTCCCAGCGATCCTACAGCATCTGGACATCTTCATTTTCTCTATCAATTTCCTTATACCATTTACTTAGTATATGGTTTGTCGTGCCCCTAGGGCACCATTGTAATTTGTGCAACTTATCGTATTTTTCTTAAGAGTCTTGTCATGTGCTTAGCCTTCTGATCTCATAAAGAGTTCAGAGGTGTTTGTTAGTAATAAATATCTTGTTTATTTTCATAACAACCTGTGTGGTGTCCTTTCATTTGGTATTCAAGGGGTTATATGTGGTAAAACAGCTGGCTTCACATGCCAAAAGAGTTTAGCCTAAGACTGCTGTGTCCATGCTACCATTAGGATAGCTGGTCTATAAGGTTGACTTACAACCAATCACCATAAGGGTTGTTTGGACTGATACAAGGTGATCACTAGAACTAGTGAGCATCATATATCAGGCCAACTTCTCACATGGACCACCAAGCTCTCAGGAGTGGGGTGTTGGGAGAGGAAAGTGGGGTCGCCCGGGGCCGGGCGGTGGCGTCAGGCACTCATCCTATCCACGAGAGCCCCCGTGTTGGGCCTGGACCAGGTACCAAAAAGGATGTTGGTTAGGGTTTCATTAAATGGCAGAAGGGGTTCCGAGGAGCTTGCTTGGGGTTGAAGCACCTCTGTCAGGAGGTTAGAGCTCGAGCTGGAGAGCCTCGGCCACCCTAAACAACACAACTGCATAGGAAGCTCCTTCCCCAGAGCCACGGTAGGAGACAACATGCTAAAGTCTGGGGATGTATCGAGACCACTGGCATCCTCCAGGTCCTCTCTCCAGTCTGTATCATAATCCAACTAGTCGGTCAGAGGGTCACCTGACCCCTCTCAGTCCTCCTCCTAGTCCTCTGGGTGCCAATCCGGCCTGAAAGGGACCACAGGAGTGGACAAGGGCACAAAGATACCACTCGGTGCCGGATCGGCCGTCGGGTGATGCCGGTCCGGCTCCGTGTCCACATCAGGATGGACGCCAGGGTCGAAGTAGCTGGGGGAACAACCGGTGTCAAGGGTGGGTGCGCTGCCAAAGGAAGCGGTGCCGGTGGAGGTGTATTGTGGTCAACCGGCGACGATCTGGATCAAAGGGGGCCCTGCGGCGTCGGGCTAGGGCCGCCGGCAGGGAAGGCCTAGGACCCCACCCCAGTCCGCGGGGCCCAAAGGGATGCCAACAGAGTCAGGCTGCCCAAAGATGGCATGCATCCCCTTATAAAACTGACAAAGCTGGGCAGGAGCTGCTTTGGGCAGGAAGGGAAACTCTGAGTTGACCCTTCAGGCTCCGGACGCGGAGCCGCGGGAGGGGCACCGTCCGCATCCCTCGCCTCTTCAGCCTACCGACGGGGAGAAGTCGAAGAGAGAAGATGCTTCTTCGACTTCTTGTGCTTTGATTTACCTGACCCTGAGTGCGAAGGCTTGATATTGAGTGGTGATGGCTTCACGACCGGTCCGTATTCGAAATACAGGAACCCACTGTGAAGGGTTCAGAGACCTGGTTGGTGTTTTCTGGTTACTGCTAATTAAGTCAGTGTGTACCAAAATGTGAGAAAGAAAAATTTCTTTCTAGAGTCCCCTCACTCACCGGGGTTGCCCCACGGTGACATGCTTCATCATTGGGGCCATCCCAGTTCTCTACGAAAAGGGGCGTGCTGCGACAAGCGGACTACGCAGGAGCACTTGTTTGTGAGATGACTATGTGTGGTGTAAGTGTGGTGATGGTGGAGTGGGTGTGTGATTAAAAATACCGTGCTAGTGGGCCTCAACAATTTATTTTGCTCCTAGTGTGGTATAAATTAAAAAGGGGTAACACTGTATTCTAACTGTCAAATTAAGTTAGATCAGTGTTATGGTCATAACATAACACTGATCTAACTCAATTTAACAGTTAGAATACAGTGTTACCCCTTTTTAATTTATACCACACTAGGAGCAAAATAAATTGTTGAGGCTTACTAGCACGGTATTTTTAATCACACACCCACTACACCATCACCACACTTACACCACACATAGTCATCTCACAAACAAGTGCTCCTGCGTAGTCCGCTTGTCGCAGCACGCCCCTTTTCGTAGAGAACTGGGATGGCCCCAATGATGAAGCATGTCACCGTGGGGCAACCCCGGTGAGTGAGGGGACTCTAGAAAGAAATTTTTCTTTCTCACATTTTGGTACACACTGACTTAATTAGCAGTAACCAGAAAACACCAACCAGGTCTCTGAACCCTTCACAGTGGGTTCCAGTATTTCGAATACTGACTGGAGGCCGACCTGGTCTGGTTTAACCTTCCCCTCCCTCCTATTTTTTGTTCGCGACCGGTCCCTCAACCGCCCTCACAACTTTGAGCGGCGCGGAGCCGACTGCCCACTGTTAGACCCGGGACCCTGGCCGGCCAAGACTCGCGTCGAGGTCAGTCAGGGATCGCCAGTTCTAAGTGTCAGGGCAAGGGAGTCACACACCAAGGCAACCCCTACTCGCCCTCTAGGTAACGTGGCGCGAGCAGTCAAGGCTAAACTTGGAGGCGATGTAAGTTAAGTATTTGCGCATGCACCCCAGCAACAACACCCAAGGCCCACCACAAAGAAACACTCCACACAAGGTTATATAAAAATAGCCTTTGTATTCCAATAAACATACATTAGATAAAACACACACTTTACATTTTGCCAGAGGCACGGGCAGAATTTACAGGGGATAATGTACAGGACAGGGCCACCTGGACCACTGTCAAGGGTATGCACTTTTAGAAATGACACTTTTAGAAATAGCACTTTTTAGATCATAGAATTATCACTGTAGCACAAAAATAACATACAACCAGTCACTACTGGTACCAGGTGAGCACCACCTATGCAACCCTCACTATCTTAGGAGATTACACTAGGGAACCTGGGCTCTGCTAGCACCACCTGTACTAGCAAGAAGAAAACCACCTAAGTATTGCTATACCTGTAGGGGTCTAAGGAAGGAAACACATGATGCATCACAATACATTCAGCGGTGTAAAAGGACAAAGCACAAGAGAACACATGATGAATAATCTACCCATTCAGAGGTGTAAGCAAAAACACACAGTTGCGCAAAACTCAGATAAGTCACCACCTGTGACAGTCCCTAGGCCAACTGGCCTCTCTAGGGCTAGGACGCCCTGTGTCCCAAAGTCAGGGGGCCTAAACGTGGCAGTTGCCCACAAAGTGCTGGGCAACTGGTTCAGGGAAAGTTAGGGCAACGTTGGAGCCTCTCTGGGCTCAAGAACCACCACTGTGGCACTGCGGAGCCTCACTGGACTCTCAGAACAAATGGGCAATGAGCCTCTCTGGGCTCACAAAGCAATCTGCCACCTCGAGCCTCTCAGGGCTCAAAATCAAAAAGGTGCAGCCTCACTGGGCTGTTGGGGACCCTCACGGGGGAATGGCACCCTCAGAGCCTCTCTGGCTCAAAGAACAAATGGCCCCCAGGAGCCTCTCTGGGCTCAAAGAACAAATGGCCCCCAGGAGCCTCTCTGGGCTCAAAGAACAAATGGCCCCCAGGAGCCTCTCTGGGCTCTGGAACAGTGGGGGCGCTGTAAGCGGGAGTCCCCCTCCTGGGGACTCCCAAGGCAATGGTGCACCCTGAGCCTCTCGGGGCTCTTGAGGAACAAACAGGCTCTCTCTCGCTGCGGCCCGCTGTCACCCGGGGCCGCTCTGAGTGAAGTAAAACGGCCCACGAGCCTCTCAGGGCTCGGTCAGGAATGCCCTTGTGCTGGAGGGGAGGGGCGGGCACCGGAAATGTGCCCCGACGCCCTCCTCTTCAGTAAGGGTCACCGGCCCCCCCCCACTCACCAGCTTGCAGGCTTCTTCGGCGGGCTCTCCTCCGCCGGCGCTTCCCCTCTCCCCGGGGCTCTGCTCACTTTCTTGGAGCCTCGGGGGGGACAGGTGCCGGCTTCTTCTTCTCGCGCTGCCCCTCGCTGGGTCTCCCGACCTCCCTGGAGATCAGCAACACCTCCGGGGCTCTCCCGGCAGGCAGTTTCCTTCCCTCGTCTCACGCTACTGCGGCGAGGGCGGGACTTCCGGTTGTCCCGCTACAGCCTGCCTGACTTCCTGTGACTGGGGGCCGCCAATGGCAGCGCGGCCCTCGGTCGGGAGGCGGGCCCTCGAGGCAAACTCCGGGCAGCAGCGGTAAAAACACGGGCAAATGCCGGGTGGGCACCGGCTTCCAAAAGTAAAGCGTTCCTCAGCGCCAACAGGCAAAATAAAGCGCTCTTAAGCGCTAGAAGGGGAATCCACAGCGCTCCTAGCGCTAGCAACAATCCCAGCGCTTCCAGACAAAATAAAGCGCTTCCAAGCGCTTAGGGGGAAATACAACGCTCCCAGCGCTTTAAGGAAGAAATAAAGCGCTCTTAGGTGCAAAAGTCCTCCTTGGCAGGCAGGGGGGCAAGGCTGGGCCAGGGGCCAGCTCACTGGCCCTCCAGGCAGGGAGGCAGTCCAAGTGGCGGTTCCTCCTGGCCCCAGCAGCAGCAGCCCCCTCAAGTAGGATCAGGAAAGAACATTTTCAGTGGGGACACAGCCCCTTCTTATACCAACAAATCCTTTGTTACAATGTGCAGGGTGGGGGGAAAACCAGTCGCAGCTGGTTCTGGAGCACTCTTGATGGCCCAACCACCCATTCCTTTCACTGGGGAGGCTAGGGTCATTAGACACACCACAGGGGGGCGGAGCCAGCATTGTGTGGGGAAAACCCAGCCCATCCAGGACACAGGTACACTCCTCCCACACATCACTCATGCTAATCTCCCACTCACCACCGGGCAGACCCATCCAGACTTCCTGGAGCCTGGCATGCCAGCCAGCTCCAGCCAATCACGCTCCAGCACCCTCACTGTACACATATCTCAATGTCCAGAAGTAGCACTTCCCAACTAGACACACACATGCCGCAGACACCATCTTGCAGCATTCACTCTCACGAGTTCAGGCATACCAAACTCGAGCCTGCACTCCCCACGCATCAGGAACTACTAGGGACACACACATTCCCCATGCATTCCTATGGGAGGGCAGGCCAGCCATACTACACGCACGCACTTTCACTCTGGGACTCAGGGAAAAGTGCGCAGAGACCCACAAATCACTAGCACAGGGTCACAAATAAGGCAAAAAGTCTAGGGGTGAACCTGCCCTGCGGGCCAAGTCCAACACAACCCCCTTCCAGCCAAAACGCAGGGGAGAACAATCACCACCGTGATGGACTTCCCTGCTTGGGGCGATAGAACACGGACGCAGGCCCGCCACGGCCGGGACACTCTCCTGTTCTATGCCACGGTGAACCCCTAGGGTTCCTTCTAAAGCTCCTGTAAGGACCAACTGGGCTACCCCACTGGTACTCCTCAGCTGGCCGCGGCCAGGACCCGGCCCTGGGCCACCCAGGTGCCACCGGTCCTTGCCAATTCGCAGAGCGGGGGGTCGTAACCCCTGGCACATAGTGTCCATTCTCCACTCTCCCTGTCTGCAAGACAGGACTAGACTGCCACTGGTTCACCAGCCTTTGGTCTACAACCTCAGGCGGACCAGGAGTCTCAGGGAAGGCTCTCCTCCCCTTACCTCGTCTTCCAGGGTTCCTCCTCCTCCTGCGAGGGGTACCCTTACAACGCCACTCCAACCCAGGGTTTAACCCCTCAGGTTGCACCGGGGTCAGAGGTGGGCTTTCCCACCCTCTGCACCCCCTTCCAGAGGTCTGCCCTCTCCCAACTGGAGAAGTTCCTCTGGAAGAACCGGTCAGGACACTGCTTACAGTCGTCCTACCCTTCAGGTCAGGCCGAACCTGCCCCTGGCCTCCCAACCTCCGGTCTAAAACCTTTGGTGGAATAATTGCCTGGCACTCCAGGACTTCTGGGGATTCACACGCAATCCCCCTGAGGCTGACACATGACCCATGTGTCGTGTGACGGTCTGTCTGGCGCAGATCTCCCGCCTCCTGTCCACCTGACAGGGCGCAAAGATCCCCCAGACCAGAAGTGGCGCCCCCCGGGTCCACCCAAGACCTAGCCCCACTGGCTAGTCTCTGGTCCACTGGTGCATCCACTGGGAAACTCGTCCCCCAATCACTCCTCGCTTCGGACTTCTGTGCCCTCCCAACTGGAGCGACACTGCCGGACACTGGAACCCCTGGAGTTCTGGTTACAGACACTCCAGGTTCCCTAGACACTAGGAGATCTTCCTCAAGTGTACTAACCGGACAGCCTAGGTCCCTAACCTGGTGTTCCCTCAAGAAACCACCCAGGTTCTGAGATAGGGCTTCGGGCCTCTGGGGACTCTCAGCCTCCCACTGACTCCTGCTCCACTGAGCCAGGTAGTCAGCCCCTCCACCCCTCTCACTATACTGGGACCTAGCTGGGCTACACTGAGCCTCTTCCACCACGCTGGGCTGGAAGCTACCTGTACCACTATTGTTGGACTCACTCTCCAATGACTCTACAGAACCTCTGGCACTCTCCCAGCGCTCTGCTTCTTCTGCAAGGGTGTCCGGATCAGTCAACCCACATTCCAACAGGTGTAGGCGCAACTCTGGCAAACAACTACTAAGCACCTGCTCTCTTAGAACCAGATCAAATAGTTTGTCAAACTCAGATTCCATGTGAACCTCTAACCATTCAGCCAGTGCACCTTGACATTCATCGACAAACTCCCCCCAAGACTGGTGAGACAGTTTCCTACTGCCCCTGAATCTCAACCTATACTCCTCCTCTGGGGAAACAGGTACCAGACTCTGGGAACTGGGACTTCCTGCACTGAGATTCAAATAGCTGCCACCACTGGACCCAACCCTCCCTGGGGGATCCAGAAAATTAGGACTGCGGTCAGGGGATAACCTACACTCTAGGGCTATCTTCTCCCTGGCCAAGGCCCTCTCAGCCTCTGCAGTCCGCTCATTCACACCCAGCTGTGCCATCTCTCTGGCATGCTCTAACCTGAGCTTCTCCATGGCCAGCTGGTGCTCCCTCTCTTCTCTCCTATCCACCCACTCCTCTGGGGACAGGGAAAGGGATGGGGTGCTACATCTGACACTGGACCCAGCAAGGGACTCCCTATCTATGGGGTCCTCGCTCTCTGCTGGCGCCCAGCCACTGTCAAACTCACTCTCCACATCAGACTCTTCAGGGCTCCCCTCAGACCCACCACCCTCATGGTGTGCGGTCCGGGCCCTCTCCCTCTCACTGTGCTCACGCTCCCAGTCACTCTTCTGCCACAGGATCATGTTATCCCTAAGCTTGGACTGGGTGTCTGACTCACTCACTGGGATGTCTCTCTCCTCACAAAACCGTACCAACTCATGCACACTGTACTTAAACAGGCCACACAGGTTAAAAGGAGATTCCATCTTGACAGGATGCTCACAGACACGTGCAACACAAGGGAACTAGCAATCTGAAGTCAAAGTACACAATTCCAAAACTTCCACTCTCCTTAAAAAAAGAACTCACTCATGCGTCCAGGAAAACACACCATTCATCCACACACACCCTCCCCTCGGATCGGTAAGGCAGTTTCTACCACCCCTGACTTCTCAACCTGACCACAAGTGACACAGGTACCAAACTCTGGAAGCAGGGCGGGGGACAAATGTACTGGACACAATTATAAAATGACACTCTTCAGGAGAAGCAACAATGGAACTTCTACCAAAACACAATAATCCCCAAAAATGTGGTCATCTAAAATGCAGAGCTTTGTAGTGGCCAGTTGCCACTGTGGTACAACGCAAACACAAATCCTTATCCTCACCGCTTGCCGCCAAAGTTAGACCCGGGACCCTGGCCGGCCAAGACTCGCGTCGAGGTCAGTCAGGGATCGCCAGTTCTAAGTGTCAGGGCAAGGGAGTCACACACCAAGGCAACCCCTACTCGCCCTCTAGGTAACGTGGCGCGAGCAGTCAAGGCTAAACTTGGAGGCGATGTAAGTTAAGTATTTGCGCATGCACCCCAGCAACAACACCCAAGGCCCACCACAAAGAAACACTCCACACAAGGTTATATAAAAATAGCCTTTGTATTCCAATAAACATACATTAGATAAAACACACACTTTACATTTTGCCAGAGGCACGGGCAGAATTTACAGGGGATAATGTACAGGACAGGGCCACCTGGACCACTGTCAAGGGTATGCACTTTTAGAAATGACACTTTTAGAAATAGCACTTTTTAGATCATAGAATTATCACTGTAGCACAAAAATAACATACAACCAGTCACTACTGGTACCAGGTGAGCACCACCTATGCAACCCTCACTATCTTAGGAGATTACACTAGGGAACCTGGGCTCTGCTAGCACCACCTGTACTAGCAAGAAGAAAACCACCTAAGTATTGCTATACCTGTAGGGGTCTAAGGAAGGAAACACATGATGCATCACAATACATTCAGCGGTGTAAAAGGACAAAGCACAAGAGAACACATGATGAATAATCTACCCATTCAGAGGTGTAAGCAAAAACACACAGTTGCGCAAAACTCAGATAAGTCACCACCTGTGACAGTCCCTAGGCCAACTGGCCTCTCTAGGGCTAGGACGCCCTGTGTCCCAAAGTCAGGGGGCCTAAACGTGGCAGTTGCCCACAAAGTGCTGGGCAACTGGTTCAGGGAAAGTTAGGGCAACGTTGGAGCCTCTCTGGGCTCAAGAACCACCACTGTGGCACTGCGGAGCCTCACTGGACTCTCAGAACAAATGGGCAATGAGCCTCTCTGGGCTCACAAAGCAATCTGCCACCTCGAGCCTCTCAGGGCTCAAAATCAAAAAGGTGCAGCCTCACTGGGCTGTTGGGGACCCTCACGGGGGAATGGCACCCTCAGAGCCTCTCTGGCTCAAAGAACAAATGGCCCCCAGGAGCCTCTCTGGGCTCAAAGAACAAATGGCCCCCAGGAGCCTCTCTGGGCTCAAAGAACAAATGGCCCCCAGGAGCCTCTCTGGGCTCTGGAACAGTGGGGGCGCTGTAAGCGGGAGTCCCCCTCCTGGGGACTCCCAAGGCAATGGTGCACCCTGAGCCTCTCGGGGCTCTTGAGGAACAAACAGGCTCTCTCTCGCTGCGGCCCGCTGTCACCCGGGGCCGCTCTGAGTGAAGTAAAACGGCCCACGAGCCTCTCAGGGCTCGGTCAGGAATGCCCTTGTGCTGGAGGGGAGGGGCGGGCACCGGAAATGTGCCCCGACGCCCTCCTCTTCAGTAAGGGTCACCGGCCCCCCCCCACTCACCAGCTTGCAGGCTTCTTCGGCGGGCTCTCCTCCGCCGGCGCTTCCCCTCTCCCCGGGGCTCTGCTCACTTTCTTGGAGCCTCGGGGGGGACAGGTGCCGGCTTCTTCTTCTCGCGCTGCCCCTCGCTGGGTCTCCCGACCTCCCTGGAGATCAGCAACACCTCCGGGGCTCTCCCGGCAGGCAGTTTCCTTCCCTCGTCTCACGCTACTGCGGCGAGGGCGGGACTTCCGGTTGTCCCGCTACAGCCTGCCTGACTTCCTGTGACTGGGGGCCGCCAATGGCAGCGCGGCCCTCGGTCGGGAGGCGGGCCCTCGAGGCAAACTCCGGGCAGCAGCGGTAAAAACACGGGCAAATGCCGGGTGGGCACCGGCTTCCAAAAGTAAAGCGTTCCTCAGCGCCAACAGGCAAAATAAAGCGCTCTTAAGCGCTAGAAGGGGAATCCACAGCGCTCCTAGCGCTAGCAACAATCCCAGCGCTTCCAGGCAAAATAAAGCGCTTCCAAGCGCTTAGGGGGAAATACAACGCTCCCAGCGCTTTAAGGAAGAAATAAAGCGCTCTTAGGTGCAAAAGTCCTCCTTGGCAGGCAGGGGGGCAAGGCTGGGCCAGGGGCCAGCTCACTGGCCCTCCAGGCAGGGAGGCAGTCCAAGTGGCGGTTCCTCCTGGCCCCAGCAGCAGCAGCCCCCTCAAGTAGGATCAGGAAAGAACATTTTCAGTGGGGACACAGCCCCTTCTTATACCAACAAATCCTTTGTTACAATGTGCAGGGTGGGGGGAAAACCAGTCGCAGCTGGTTCTGGAGCACTCTTGATGGCCCAACCACCCATTCCTTTCACTGGGGAGGCTAGGGTCATTAGACACACCACAGGGGGGCGGAGCCAGCATTGTGTGGGGAAAACCCAGCCCATCCAGGACACAGGTACACTCCTCCCACACATCACTCATGCTAATCTCCCACTCACCACCGGGCAGACCCATCCAGACTTCCTGGAGCCTGGCATGCCAGCCAGCTCCAGCCAATCACGCTCCAGCACCCTCACTGTACACATATCTCAATGTCCAGAAGTAGCACTTCCCAACTAGACACACACATGCCGCAGACACCATCTTGCAGCATTCACTCTCACGAGTTCAGGCATACCAAACTCGAGCCTGCACTCCCCACGCATCAGGAACTACTAGGGACACACACATTCCCCATGCATTCCTATGGGAGGGCAGGCCAGCCATACTACACGCACGCACTTTCACTCTGGGACTCAGGGAAAAGTGCGCAGAGACCCACAAATCACTAGCACAGGGTCACAAATAAGGCAAAAAGTCTAGGGGTGAACCTGCCCTGCGGGCCAAGTCCAACACCCACGCTCAAGAAGCTTTCGGGACCGCTCCCGCAAAGACTTCAGAGCCATGGTCCGGCAGTCAGAGCAGGAATTGGGGCCGGGGTCGCGCTCCAGGCAAAAGAGGCACACGCTGTGCGGATTAGTCACCGACGTCAGTCGGGTACAGGAACTGCATGCCTTGAAACCGGGCATCCCTACGTGCACCAAGACACCGACAAAAGTTGCTCAAAAAGTTCAGTCAAAAAGTGGCTGGAGGTACCGCTCTCTCTGGATCTGCGCTGGCTGGCACGGAAAAAGAAAGAAATGATGTCAGCGCGCATGGGCAGAGTCTAAGTAGCTACTGCGATGTCATTCCAGCGACCACGATGCCAACAACGGACGCTGAGCCGACCAACGGCACCTTTCGACGTGCAGAAATACTGCTGACGAAAACCTTTCTGGATCCAGTCTGACGCCTGGGGTAATTTTAAGGTAAGGAATCTATTACTAACTTTTTTTTCAAATAGTCATCTGTGTACAAGAAGAATCAGTGACCGCCCTCTCTTTTTCAGAATTTAAATGCTTTTTTCAAAATACAATTGGTAAGATCAGCTATAACAGAGATATACATTTTGTAATTCTAAAGAGAGGTTAAAATTTATAACCAGGTTGAATTGATTGAGAATATCTCAAATATTTATCTTGGAACCTAGATCATGGAATACGACGATGGCTTACCCTATGTCGCATGAACCATTTACCTTTAAGTGACCTAACAGCAAACTGGTCTCTTTGCACAAAAAATGGAAAAATCTGTAACTTCTGTGAAACGAGCATTCAGAACCTCGACCATGTCTTGTTTGTATGCCCAGCATTGGTGTGGAGTAGTCGTGGTTGGCAGCGTCCAATGTTTTTACAAAACTGTATTAAAAATGTAAATTCTGCCCACGATTTCCTCTTTTGCCCTAAGAATGAAACAGTCTGTGTAAAACTATTTATTTTTTTAATGAATATATTTTAACTTTCAACTTACCCTTTTAAATGGGTTCTCCTTTTAGACACGGCTCTCCTGTTAATTTAATTGTTAATTCTTATGCCTTTATGTCTTTTTAAGAAGTTTTAATACTCCTTTCCCCCTTTTGGATTGTATTTTAAACATACATTGGCTACTATCCAACTGTTATTTGCACAATCAGGGTATGTTGTACTCCCACACTCTCACCGTTACTTTTAATCTTGACTCTCTAAAGAAGCTGTTACTATACCTAGCTGTATAATGTTTTAGAAATTTGCATATGCAGTTGCTACTATTTAATGTGCGTTTTGCACAAAATAAGAGTATATTTAGTTTTTAGGTTCTATGGTTAAAGGAAAATGTATAGTTTATCCAAATACGTCGATTGTTTCATAACACCTTTTTGTTTTTAGGTCTCGCCTGTCGATGCGCATGCGCATCGAGCAAGCGAGACTATAGGGGCTCATCTACTCTTTATCCGCACTGCAAGGAATCGTGGCGATTCCTTGCAGTGCCCGTGACTTTTAAGGTCAATGCGCATGCGCATTGAGCTTATGCGCATGCGCATTGACCTTAAAAGTGCGTGCGCGTGCACGTCCGTCTTTGTTTACCCCTCCGCCCCCTCCCGCCGTGTCGCATTTCTCCTCCCCCTCCCCTCTCTTCCTTCCGTCTTCCTGCCGCGTCGCACCTCTCCCCTCTCCGCCCCCTCCCCTGCCCGCCCCCTCCCGCCGTGTCGCATTTCTCCTCCCCCTCCCCTCTCTTCCTTCCGTCTTCCTGTTTTCGAAGCAAGCTTCCCGTCCCTCTGCTGCACTTCATCACAATCTGCCTTCTTATTTTGCAACTCCTTCCCCCCCCCCCCCCCCAAACAAGAGAATACAGAACATGAGAATACTACAAAGACCAATTGCATCTTGGTATGATACATTTGTGCAAACTGCTCGTTAATTTTTCGTGTTTTGTAAAGAAAAAAATGCAGAAGTCGCTGAAGTCTGCCAGTTATTATCTTTAAAAAGGATACAGCATGTATCTTCGTAATCTCCTATATCTGATTAAGGGATGAACACTGATATGTACAGATAATATTAAAAAAAGCTCCAGCACTGAACTTTGCAAAAAAAATTCTGCGACTTTTTCTTCTTACCTACCACACAATGAATTCAACATAGTGTCTTTGGTCAGATGGTTGCAAACATTGTTGCGGAGTCAGGTTTATTCTTCTTGTTAGATGCAACTTGTTACCGAATGTGGCCCATACTGTGCCTGCCTTTAGAGCCGAGTTTAGCTGTTTATTTTTATCCTTCGTTACATCGATGATCATCCTGTTGTGTACCTCAATTGACTAAGTCCCTTCCATTGATAGCATGGTCCGTCTTTGTTTACCCCTCCGCCCCCTCCCGCCGTGTCGCATTTCTCCTCCCCCTCCCCTCTCTTCCTTCCGTCTTCCTGCCGCGTCGCACCTCTCCCCTCTCCGCCCCCTCCCCTGCCCGCCCCCTCCCGCCGTGTCGCATTTCCCCCCCCCCCTCCCCTCTCTTCCTTCCGTCTTCCTGTTTTTCGAAGCAAGCTTCCCGTCCCTCTGCTGCACTTCATCACAATCTGCCTCCTCGGAACGACCCTCTTGAAGGCCTGTCTCCCGCTGCCTCGTTCGCCCGCAGCCGCAGCCTGCCCGGCTCATCAATATTTATCAAAGGCAGCCGCGCATTCTGCAGCTTCCCGCCTTTTATTGTTGCCCATATTTCCACTTTATTGTCTTCTCAGACCGTGCATGGGGCAATCGGTCCCTCTTGATTCGATATTATAAATCTGCCGGAGATGCGTCTCCTTCAATGTAATCACAGACGGATATACGATAAATCCAGTTCCCTGTGGACTTCCAGCGCGCCCGAGCCTCTCGGAGCGTGTGCCCACCGCTGCGCCGCACTTGTAGTAGCCGAGTGCCCTCGCTCGGAGCCCCCCCTTTGTTTGTAATCTAGTCCACTTTTCACTCGGCTGCCATTTTAATATCTCACCAGTACTCCTTGTTCCACAATGCTTTGTAGTATAACCTTGTTTAACTCCACAGGCTGAATAACGTTTAGGAATAAAATTCTTTTATGTCACGGACTAGTTTTACAGACAGATGAAGCCTTCCATCCTTCCGAGGTGGGTTAAGTGAGCTCCATTATATGTGGCAGAAGCAGTGATTTAAAAGGATCGGTACTATCAGGTACTCAGAACTTAATTTGGAAGGAATCGTACTGGTACTTCTCAGCACAGAGAGTATAAGCACGTCTTTATTTACATTTGAGGCACGGGGCAGTAGAATCATACAAAAACCTCTCCCATCAGGTCTTTAAGAAACTAACCACTCGCAGTCAAAAAAATATTAAACTCACCCTCACCCTCACTCACCTTCACCCTCACTCACCCTCAACCCCTCACCCTCAACCCCTCACCCTCCCTCACCCACCCTCACCCTCCCTCACTCACTCTCACTCACCCTCACTCACCCTCACTCACCCTCACTCACCCTCACTCACCCTCACTCACCCTCACTCACCCTCACTCACCCTCACTCACCCTCACTCACCCTCACTCACCCTCACTCACCCTCACCCTCACTCACCCTCACCCTCACCCTCACTCACCCTCACTCACTCTCACTCACCCTCACCCACCCTCACCCACTCTCACTCACCCTCACCCTCACCCTCACCCTCACCCTCACTCTCACTCACTCTCACTCACCCTCACTCACCCTCACTCACCCACCCTCACTCACCCTCACTCACCCTCACTCACCCTCACTCTCACTCACCCTCACTCACCCTCACCCACCCTCACCCACCCTCACCCTCCCTCACTCACTCTCACTCACTCTCACTCACCCTCACCCTCACTCACCCTCACTCACCCTCACTCTCACTCACCCTCACTCTCACTCACCCTCACTCTCACTCACCCTCACTCTCACTCTCACTCACCCTCACTTTCACTCACCCTCACTCACTCACACCCTCACTCACCCTCAACCCCTCACCCTCACTCACCCCCACTCACCCTCAACCCCTCACCCTCAACCCCTCACCCTCCCTCACCCTCACTCACCCTCACTCACCCTCAACCCCTCACTCACCCTCAACCCCTCACCCTCAACCCCTCACCCACAATCCCTCACCCACACTCACCCTCACTCACCCCCACTCACCCTCACTCACACACCCTCACTCACCCTCACTCACCCCACCCTCACTCACCCTCACTCACCCTCACCCTCACTCACCCTCACTCACCCTCACCCTCACTCACCCTCAACCCCTCACCCACCCTCAACCCCGCACCCTCACTCACCCTCAACCCCTCACCCTCAACCCCTCACTCACCCTCACTCACCCTCACCCTCAACCCCTCAGCCTCACCCTCACTCACCCTCAACCCCTCACCCTCACTCACCCTCAACCTCATGCTAAAGATTTACAAAAAAACCCATAAACAATTCTAAAAGCACTAACTCTAATGCTGCAAGACCTATTGCATTTCTAATGCTTGTTTATCAAGCGACTATTATGTTGTACATTATTCTAAAATTAATCTTTCACAAAGTTACTATTGTTTAGTATGGACCTAAACGTGTGCCACTTGTTTTGGAAGAGGTTTACATTTAATATTTTGTTGCTGTTTTTTGGCTTAAATGTTGAGAACATTTATTTTTATATTACTCATTAGGGTATTTGAAATGATCTATTTACGATATTTATTAATGGGACTGAGAAAAGAATTGTCCTTATGCTTTGTGATATTTTACTATGTAATAATTATATGAACATTTATGTGGACCTCATTGGAGATACAGAACTTTAATAAATATTGAATAGTGCGCCGTGGGCTCACAATGAATTCTGATAAAATAAAAGATTATCTCCCGGGGGCGTGGCTTGGACGGCAATGAGGAGAGTTGCCCGAGTCCAGAGCTCCGCTACACCCCGGGATGTAAACGAGGAAAAAGCGAGACATCTTCACTTTAAACGAAGACAAAACCATTACTTCAGAAATCGGAAACCACAACGCACTGAAGGTTAAAGCCGGCAGAACCCACAAAGAGCTACAAGTCGCCAAAAACCGAACTTCTAGAGACGAAAGCAGAGGAGTTGTGCAGTCAAAATGGGGCCTGCTGGATAAGACACCTCAGCGAAGCGAAGTGTAAAGGCAAAGCGATCTCCGGAGGGACAGCGCCCATCAGCTAGGTCAGTGACAGATCCCCCCCCTGCCCAACGTACTACCCCCTCTCAACCGACAGCCCGCTAAAGAGCACCAGCACCCCACTGTCACAGTTACTGGCGAAACCGAAAACGAAAATCCGACTTGGTGCGCCATCTTGCAAAGGGCGGGGCGAGAAAGGCATAGAGACACGGCGTACGGGGCGATGATAGAGTGACGGGCCAGCCTCACCTGTTTTCCTGCAACTACCCAGAACATTTGGAGAAAATAAAGAAGTCACTAGCAAAACAAGCGCCTAATAAGGGGTCGCCAGCTTGAGTAGGGCGCGGAGCGAAAGAGTCCTGGCAGCAGTCCTGGGGGCTCCAACCAGTGCGTTCAACGAGCGCAATACCCCTCCCCCCCCAAGGACAACAGACCACTAGAAACCCAGGTGCCCCAACAACAACAAGGACACGGGTAAAAGCTAAACTAGGAGGCGACAGGAGGCAATCTTGAGTGTGAGTGGCGCGGAAGAGTCAGGGGCGGTTCGAAAAAGAAGGGAGCGAAAGAGACCTGGCCGCAACGCAGGTTGAAGAGCTGGGGAGGGCTCCTACCTGTGACCAGCGTGATCAGTGAGCGCTTACCCCCACCACCCAGCGCAATACCCCCCCAAGGGCAATACGGGTAAAAGCGAAACTAAAGAAGCAACAGGAGGCCATTTTGAGTGTGGTGTGACGCGGGAAGTAAGGAGTGAGATCAACGCAAGGTGGAGTTCCGATGAGAATCCCTACCAGCGAGATCAACGTGCAACAACCCCACGGACCAGCCAAGTAACCCGCTGTCGCCAAGAAGCAAGGTGCCCGTGGGCCCCACAAACAGAGGCATCGGCGGAAAACGAAAGTGAGGATCTGTCAGGGGGCCACCATCTTTTGAGGGGCAAGGCGTGGTGAGGGAAGTTCGTAACCCCGCGCGGTGCAACCCGTAACAAAAAGAACACAGCACCGCGTCGGTAACGTCACTGAGGCACTGAGGGTAGACATACACAACGAACATAAGAGAAACCAAAAAGGGCAACAGCTAGGGAATCTGACCGGAAAGGGAATAACCAGCGAGTGCTAAATTAAGGGCAACAACAATAACAACAACAACAAGAACTGTGCAATCCACCAACAACCGAGACCAGTGAGGTAATAGTTGTTCAAGAGAGCGGGCAAGGGTGTGTGAAAAGAAAACCAAAACCTAATAAGACCAGAGGTCAGGGTCCCACAGGGGGGAAAGATCTCAATCACCACCCAATAAGGGGAAATAGAACCAACACGGCGGAAAAAAATCACACACAAAGACCCTACACGAAGAAAAGCGACCGCTGCAGGGGTGGTGGTGCCAATACGCAAGTCCACCAAGAAGAGCCTGGTACCAAAAACAGGGCATATCAAGAGCGACGAAAGGACCACACAAACAGGCCCACAGCAAGTGCTCACAACCAAACCAGAACAACTAAACAAAGACAAGAGATTTGTGCTCCTCCAAACCAAGTCCACGACCTAGCCAAATCAACTAAACTAACCACAGACGCGATCCAGCTTGAATTGGCTGCGGTGAGAGCAGACATGCTTGCAGCAAACAACAGACTCGCTGTGGTGGAAAAAAGGGCGAGTGACTTAGTGAACGGGGGCCTCCACACAAGCAAAGCGATCAGCACTCTGGCTAAAGCGACCACAACCCTACAAAAACAAGCAACAGGATTTGAGGATCGCAGCAGGAAAGGCAACATAAGGATCCTAGGAGTGCCGGAAGGAGAGGAGGACAAAGCAGGGTCGTGCGTGTCACTTGTGGAGGCCCTCATCCCCGAGCTCAGAAAACTTACATTCAAGAACCCCTTTGAGCTGGACAAGACCCATATTATGCAAAACACTTCGTTCACACCACACGGACGCCATTTTCGGAGTCGCAAGGAAAAACCCCAACCTACAATGGAAAGGCCATAAAGCACAAGTTACTTACCTTCGGTAACAATATATCTTTAAAAAACAGTAGTTAGTATTAGATTCCTTACCTTAGAATATCCCCAGGCGTCAGACTGGATCCGGAAAATTTTGCGTAGCAGTACCCCTGCGCGTCGGTAGGCGTCGTCTGCGGCTCCGCATCCGTCGTCCGCGCCGCGATGACGCCGTCGGAGTATTTAGACGCCGCCCTCGCGCGCTGACGTCAGTTCTTATACATAGCTTTTCCGCGCTAGAAACACAAAGCCATTATAAAAACCAACACTGGTGCCATGAAACTAGGGCCCTGAAAGGGGATGACCTTAACCCTAGATATCGGTTCGCGGAATGGGGAGGATGGGTGGGGCGGTAAGGAATCTAATACTAACTACTGTTTCTTACAGATATATTGTTACCGAAGGTAAGTAACTAAGTAACTTGTGCATCTGAAAGAAACAGGTTAGTATTAGATTCCTTACCTTAGAATAGATACCCCAGCAATACCAACCCTGGTGGTGGGTCTGCAAACTAATAATCACACCAGAAAGTCCTGGAGAACGGAACAGCCGAAAAAGCCATCTCTCCGGACTTGGCTGTCCAGGCAGTAGTGTCTTGCACACGTGTGCAGCGAGGCCCACGTAGCTGCCTGACAGATGTCCTGCAAGGGGACTTCCCGACCCAGGGCAGTAGTAGCCGCCGTGGCGCGAGTGGAATGGGCCCTCAGCCTAACAGGAGGCTCCTTTTTAGCCAAAGAGTAGCATACCTTGATGCACAACACGACCCACCAAGAGATGGTCCGCTTGTGCACCGCCCGACCTTTCTTAGCACCCACGTAACCAACAAAGAGTTGGTCATCCACCTGGAACTGGCGTGTGCGATCCAAATAGAATGAGAGCGCAAGTTTTGGGTCCAGACGGTGGAGCCGCTCTTCCTCTTTCTAGGGATGTGGAGGCGGAAAGTAGGTGGGCAAGGTGATGGACTGCCCGATGTGGAAGGCTGTGACTACCTTGGGCAGGAAAGAGGATCGCGTCCGCAACACATCTTTGTCCGGATGGACAGAAAGGAAAGGAGGTATAGAGGAAAGAGCCTGGAGCTCACTCACCCTCCTGGCAGAGGTGATGGCAACCAGGAATGCAGTCTTGAGAGTTAAGAGACGAAGAGGACAGTTATGAAGTGGCTCAAAAGGAGTGCACATCAGATAAGTTAGAACAAGATTCAAGTCCCACTGAGGCATCACGAAAGGAACAGGAGGAAACATATGAGTGATGCCCTTCAAAAACCTATTTACAACTGGGGACTTGAACAAAGAGGGCTGATCAGGGAGCCTTAAGAAGGCGGAAATAGCAGAGAGGTAGCCCTTGATAGTGCCCAGAGCAGAGCCCTGCTGGGCAAGAGAAAGAAGAAAGAGGAGAACCTCTGAAAGAGGGGCAGAAAGGGGATCCACAGCCTTTGCTGTGCACCATGCCACAAATTTGTTCCACCTGCAGGCGTATACCGATTTTGTGGAGGGACGCGTGGCTGCCAGAATCACATTACAGACTACAGGGGCAAGAAAAATGGCCTCAACTATCGCCGCTCAATCTCCACGCATGTAAGTGGAGACTGGACAGGTTTGGGTGGAGGACCGTCCCCTGCTGCTGCGACAGAAGGTCCTCCTGAAGAGGCAGACGAATCGGGGGATCGACAGACATGCTGAGTAGCTCGGGATACCAGTATCTTTGTGCCCAGTCCGGAGCCACACGGATAACTTGGGCCCGGTCGCGTCTGATCTTCTTCAGCACTCTGGGCAGAAGTGGTAAAGGGGGAAAGGCGTACAACAGACCGCAGCTCCACTCGTGATGAAAAGCGTCTCCGAGCGAGTGCCGCCTTGGAAATTGCAACGCACAGAACTGAGGACATTGCACATTCTCTTCTGTGGCGAATTGATCTAACCAAGGCTCTCCCCACTGCTGAAAGAGGCCTTGCGCCACGTCCGAGTTCAGATGCCATTCGTGATCCATCATGCACCGACGGCTGATTTCGTCCGCCCTGGCAATCAGGGAACCTGCCAGGTGTTGAACCACCAGGGTCACGCCATGATATTCCAGTCACTGCCAGAGGCGACCCTACCCCGCCGTGTTTGTTGCAGTACCACATGGCGGTGGTGTTGTCCGTGAACACCTGCACTACACTCCCCCGGACAGAGGGGAGGAATGCCTTCAGTGCAAGCCGGATCGCCCTCAGCTCCAGAAGGTTGATATGGAGCCGGGACTCCGCCGGAGACCAGAGTCCTCTGATCTCCGCCTCTCCCATGTGGCCCCCCCCAGCCCTGGAGGGACGCGTCCGTCACAACTACGTGCTCCAGTTGGGGTAGGGAGAGGGATCTGCCGCTGACCCAATCGCGGTCCGTGAGCCACCACAGCAACTGTCTTGCAATGCCCTCCGAGATCAAAACATGGTCGGACAAGTTGCCCTGAGGCTGGGCTCACTGAAACTTCAGGTCTTACTGCAGAGCCCCAATCCGCCACCTGGCGTGATGCACCAGAAGGGTGCAGGAGGCTATCAGCCCCAGAAGTGGCAGCGTCAACCTGAAAGGACTCGGGATAACGGCTGAAAGATCTGAATCAGAGCCTGAATATCTCGAACCCGCTGTTCGGGAGGATAAACCTGAAACTGCGCCGAGTCTAGAACCGCTCCGATGAAGAGAAGCTTCTGAGAGGGACACAGGTGTGACTTCAGCACATTGATGGAGTACCCCAGGAGGTGCAGGAGGTCGGCCGTAGTCTGGAGGTGGCTGATGACTGTCTGGGGTGAGCCTGCCTTCAACAACCAGTCGTCGAGGTAGGGGGAGACTGAAACCCCCAACCTGCGCAGATGAGCTGCGACCACCGCCATCACTTTTCGTGAACACCCGTGGGGCGCTGGTAAAGCCGAAGGGTAGCACGGTAAACTGAAAGTGCTCGTGACCTACCATGAACCGCAGGTAACGCCGGTGGGCTGTCGGACCGGGATGTGAAAATAAGCGTCCTGCAAGTCCAACGCTCCCATCCAGTCTCCCGGGTCCAGGGCAGCTAAGACCTGAGCCAAAGTCAGCATCTTGAACTTCTCCTTCCGGAGAAAGCCGTTGACGTTCTGCAGGTCCAAGATAGGGCGTAGGCCCCCTTTGCCCTTCTTGGTAACCAGAAAGTAGTGGGAGTAACAACCACATCCTACTTCTGGCCCAGGAACGTGCTCGATGGCCCCCTTGGCCAAGAGGGCCGTAACTTCCTCTTGCAGAAGATCCAAGTGATCCCCCGACATGAGGTGGTACGGCAGTGGCATGGCTGGAGGAGTCGCCTTAAAGGGGAGGGAGTAGCCCCTTCAGACGATTTGCAGCACCCACCTGTCTGAAGTGATGTTGCGCCAGTGAAGGAGGTGATGGCGAACCCTGCCCCCACTGGCGTCATGTGGGCCTGAAAGCTCGGACTAGGAAGGCTTTGAGGCAGATGCTGTGAGGGTGGATGTGGACTGGCCACGCCGTTGTCCCCGGGCACCGCCACGGCGGTTACCACATCAGCCACCGTGCTGGATGTTAGTCTGCGGCCCGTGGCAGGCAGGACGTGTGGGGGAACCCCTTCCTTGGCCACGAAAGGAGCGAAAGGCAGCAGGTTGCTGGCGCGGGCCGACAGACCCATAGACTTGGCCGTAGCCCTGGAGTCCTTAAAGCGCTCAAGTGCACTGTCTGCCTTGTCGTCAAAGGGGCGACGGCCATCAAACGGCATGTCAAAAAGGGTGTTTTGGACATCAGCCGAAAAGTTGGTGGACCTCTTCCAGGCGTGGCGTCGAATCGCCACCGTCGTTGCCATCGCTCTACCTAGCGAGTCCGTTGTATCCAGTCCACACCGGATGGAATACCGTGCCGCATCTCGACCCTCTGCAAGGGCTTGGGCGAATTTAGTCCGGGCCTCCTCCGGACATTGAGGCAGCACAGCCGCGACCGTGTCCCACAGAGGGTGGGTATAACGGCCCAAGAAGCTTGCGTTGTTAACTGACCGCAACCCCAAACTCAGTGAGGAGAACATCTTCTTGCCATACTGTTCGTACCTCTTGGATTTCCGATCTGGGGGAGCCGTCAGAATTCAATCTGGGAGTTAGAGGCCTGGATTACCAGGCTCTCGGGGGTGGGGTGGGTAAACAGGAAGCAAGAGTCGCCCGGTACCGGGCGGTGGCGTCTGGTCACGTTTCTATCTAAAGGCGGACCTGTAGCGGGCCTGGACCAGGTGTCCAGAAGAACGTCAGATAAGGCCTCATTAAACGGCAGCAGAGGCTCCAAGGAGCTTGCCTGCGGTTTAAGGACCTCAGTGAGGAGATTAGTCCTCACGGCCGCGGCAGGAGTTCAAGGGATAAGGCCTTTGCCGCCCGCGACAACACCACACTATAGGCAGCCCCCTCCTTCGTAGCCACGGGGGGGGAGACAAAACCAGTGTCTGGCGAAGTGTCCAGACCACTGGCATCCCCAAGCTCACCTGCCCAGTCCTGATAAGGCTGGCACTCACGTACCAGAGGGTCCTCAGACACCTCCCAATCCTCCTCACCACCCATCTCCTGATACTCAGTGTCAAATTGTCTCAGTGTCAAAGGATGGGGGCCGGGTGATAGAAGCAAAAATCTCCAAGCAGAGTCGAATACGGCACCGGACCCGAATCGAGGGTAGGACCGGGGATGACGTCGTCCTGGGATGGCGTCTGGGGCGACACCCTGGGGGCCGGCGCCGGCGAGGTCGTAAGGTCGACCGGCGACGACCCGGCTCCGGAACCGGATCCGGCGGGGCCCTGCGGCGCCGGGACCGAAGTCGCCGCCGGCGCTGGGGCCGAATCACCCGACAGCGCTGGGGCCGAAGCACCCAGCCCGCTGGGGGACCCAGTTTGGACCGCTGGGCCCGAAGGCGCCGCGGAACCCGACGGAGGAGCGAGCGACCTCATGGCCATGAGGAAGGCCTTGATCTCCTCCGGCGTCGCGTTCTACCCACGGACCGGCGGGTATGGAGCAGGCCGCGACGCCTGCGGCTCCGGCGGAGCTTCGTGGGTGGTGTCACTAGAACCGCCAGCCGCGTCGCGCGAGCGTCGGGGGGAGTCAGAAGAGCGATGTCGCCTCTCCGACTTCTTGTGCCTCTTACCGTAGGACTTGGAGCCCGATGTAGGAGGGTGGACACCTGACTATGGTTACCCCAGATTTTTTGCCTTGTGTTTAGCTGGTTTTCGACTTAGTTGGCCTGGGACCCTGCTAATCAGGGCCCCAGGCTATCTGCTCTCTCTGTAAAATGGACTCCATGCACCCTAGGTGCATAACCAATCTGGTACTGGACACCTTATCAGCCCCTGTACAGTGCACTAAAGGTGCCCAGGGCATAGGTGCATCCAAGGCCTACCAGGGGCTGCAGCATATCTTTTGCCACCCCTGGCGGGACCTTAAATTGACACAACTGGCTGATCACTCAGCTGGGGCAAGGTGGTGTAATCACCCCTTGCTTAGATATAGCATACCTATATCTAAACCTATATCTGGACACATATATACCTATAAGTTACTCCTATGGCAGGCCTTAACAATCCTGGAGGCAGAGTGCTTGGTTTTATGTGAGATGGTGCTCTAGCATGAGCTGAGCCAGTCTGCAGCTGTCGGGACCAACTCCCTTAGCTGTTCCGGGATATTGCCATACCATATACTCTTAAGTGCATTATAATCCATCGCGGTTATGTGCTAACATTGGTTTGGCTTTATCAAAACATGTCGTGTAAGGTGTCATACGATTTGGAATACTACCCCTCGCCAGTCCTGGCAACGGGGGTAGCATTCCTCCCTTCTAGAGGGAGAAGACATGTTACTTTACTAAAACGCGGTTAATCCTAACCAGAGCCTCAGCATCACAAAATGGATGCTGCTGCCACCGACACGAGTCTGACCTCCTGCTGCTGACCGAAACTTGGCAGAGGAGGCCTGGACAAAGGGTTTCCTGTCACAGGGAGGTGCTACACCTCCCCAGACAGGTGATAGTGTATTGGGGCAGGGAGGGCTGAAAGAAACTAGACACTGCCTGGGGAGCACAAGGCTTCCCTTTGCATAATCCGGTCAAACCGGTTCTGGGGCACTCCAGCCCCAGTCCCAGCGCGACCCTGGACAAAGGGAAAGGGGTGTAACCACCCCCTTCCTGGGTCCCACCCATAGGAGGGACCTACCAGGTAATCCAGCCCCCCAGTTTGGTAAAAGAGTGGGAGCAGTGCTAGTGCACACAGATTAATCCTGAACTGAAATTCTGCAAGAAGAAACTCTGGACTTCGACATTCTGCTAAGAAGACTGAAGAAATCTCCCTTGTGGGCAAGGAGTGTCCACCCTGCACAAGAAGGCACCATCAGCGTCCAGCAGCTTCACTTTGTCGTCTTCCCTCGAGGATCCAGACTTCAGAGCCCAACGAGACCCGGATTCCCAGACCTCTCCGACCTCTACTTACATTTGCAGCACAGCTGAGATCCGTGGGTGCAACGAGACACGTGGGACCGGCCATCTTGAAGAAACTGCACTTCGCTTCCAGCACGACTTCTGAGGTAACCTCAACAAAATGCTTTGGGGATTGAGAAGCCCCAGCCCCGAGCAGCTCTTGCACCGAAGACCAGCCCTCCAGCATCCACGAGATCTGCGTGGGGCCCTTCAGCCTGTTTGCTGCTCAACGCGTTGTCTGGTCACTTGCCGGCTGGCTAGTGGCCTCCTAGACAACGATCCACGACATCAACACCGCTGGTCTGGTTGCTCCAGACTGGCCCTTGCTTCCTTCCAAAAGACAGGCCTCCCGGACCCTCCTGGTCCGCACCAGACGTCTTTTCCACTCACCGCGTGGTTTGCCTTTGCCAAGACCTGTTGACTCCAAATCCGGATCCGACACCGCCGACAGCGAGAGCCTGCGTGGGACAGCTCATGCCTCCATCCTGGTCGTTGAAGACACCACCAGGTCCACGTGGCTGCAGAGTCAAGCGTCCACTCTTCACCTGATCGCGACGACAGCCTGTGGGTCCTTCCTGGTTCCACTCCAGTCACTGGCTAGTGACTGTAAACATTGTCCCCTCTGCTTTCAGGTCTTCAGCTTCACTAATCCACCCTTGGATCACACCGGACATCTTCCTCCTGGTCGCCTGCAGCATCTTTTCTTTCAGGCTCCATAGACTTCAACGCAGAAACCTGACACAACTTCGCACCTATGCACCCGCAGCCCGTGGGTGAGGTAACGAGAGCATTTCGGTGCTCAAGGGTAGATTGACTCTCCTAGTGTCCAGTTCCACAGTCGTTGTAGTCCTAACTAGTCAGGATTATCCGTACTCATCTTTTTCTTGAACTGTACTGTCCATAGACGTTGTTACGCATCTCGCGTGTGAGTTCACACTCTGCACACGCGTTCCGTGGGCCTCCTATTACTTACCTAAAGTCAGGGTAGGGTAGTCCCAGCGATCCTACAGCCTCTGGACAGCTCCATTCCTTTAATCGACTTCCTTATACCATTTACTTAGTATATGGTTTGTTGCGCCCCTAGGGCAACATTGTAACTTGTGCAACTTAGCGTATTTTTCTTAAGAGTCTTGTCATGTGCTTAGCCCTCTGATCTCATAAAGAGTTCAGAGGTGTTTGTTAGTTAATAAATATCTTGTTTATTTTCATAACTACCTGTGTGGTGTCCTTTCATTTGGTATTCAAGGGGTTATATGTGGTAAAACAGCTGGCTTCACATGCCAAAAGAGTTTAGCCTAAGACTGCTTTGTCCATGCTACCATTAGGATAGCTGGTCTATAAGGTTGACTTTACAACCAATCACCATAAGGGTTGTTTGGACTGATACAAGGTGATCACTATAACTAGTGAGCATCATATATCAGGCCAACTTCTCACACCCGAGGAATGGTGTCGACTCCCGGAGCTATGATGACTCGGGCCCCGCGACCGGTCCCTCAACCTCCTTCCGGACCGGGACCTCTAACGGCACGGGCCGTCTGCTGGAGCTCGAGGCGCTTGCGGGACCGCTCCCGCCTAGCCTTCGACGTCAAGGCCCGGCATTCGGGGCACGACTTGTCATCGTGGTCGGGCGCCAGGCAATGAAGACACTGGCGATGGGGGTCGGTCACTGACATCAGTCGGCAGCAGTCGACGCTGGCTACTGGAGTCGTTCGACTCGAAAAACAGATCAAAAAGATCCAAAAAGTTTAGTAAAAAATTGACTAAAGGGTACCACTTTCTCTGGACCTGCGCTTGCTGGCGAGGAAAACAGAAGAACTGAGGTCAGCGCGAGAGGGCGGCGTCTAAATACTCCGACGACATAATCCCGGCGCCAACGACGCCGATGACGGACGCGGAGCCGCAGACGACGTCTACCGACGCGCAGGGGTACTGCTACGCAAAATTTTCCAGATCCAGTTTGACGCCTGGGGATATTCTAAGGTAAGGGAACTAATACTAACCTGTTTCTTTCAGATATTATCCTTACACAGGATTATTCATAGACTACAGTCCACATAAGAAAAGGCTTCCTAGCCCAGAGAGAAAAGCTGAGGAAAGAAAACATTGTATTCTCCTTCGCTGGCCCCACTACATTTAGGATAAGCAGCAAAGGGATATCTCGCACATTTGAAGACCCAATGGACCTAGCAAGATACCTACAGGGACCGGCTGAACAGGAAATGGAGACATCAGCGCCAGCATCGGGCAAAAGAAGCGCGTCACCAGACCTAGCGGCGGAATAGACAGAGAAAGCCAAGGGGGGGAAAAAGAAGGCAGCATCAATAAGAGACAACATATCTACCTCAAGTCAACAAAGCCTACCTCAGGTACACAACTAAATAGACCCACTAGACCCAAGGTGAGAAACAAGGAGGTAGCAACAATAAGAGACAACATATCTACCTCAAGACAACAGAGTCTACCTCATGTACTCGCCAAGATAGAACCTTAGGGGGGACCAGGAGCTATATACCTCATGAACACACCAAGCCAAAGCGCCAAGAACAACAAAAGCTACCTCAGGATATACCACTAAAGCAACAGATCAACACAGTCACGCAAAAGACTACAGGACAGTTTGATCGGCCATAAGTCGTACTATATCCTTTATTGCCACACTTAATAGAATGACTAATTGATATATATATCTATAAATGTCTAAGCTAAGAGTAAGAAAGACAGTACAATCACAGTGAACTAATATATCCCGGCGGGGCGGGAGGGATCTTGTTGTCACACGTCCAAAGTACGATGTTTTTGCTCAGGGGGGAAGGGGTGTTGGGGGTGTCGTCTTGTCTGTTTTGTCCATCCTGTATGTCTATTACTTTTGTCCTCATCCACGTATCTGTCCTCACCAAAGGCTCTGGTAGACCGTCCCGTACGATGTGGCCACTACTACCAGTCACCCTGGCGCACGCTGCTTTGTCAAAGGTGCCCTCACGCAGCAGCCACTACACCAAAGCCGATCCCAGAATAGGAAAAAATGACAGAGTCGGGGGGAAAGATAGCGAGGTCCACACACAGTAAGACATGCCACAGAATAACAGCTCAGCCCTGCGTGCAGACCTAAAGATTGTCTCCCTCAACGTAAAGGGGCTAAACCACCCGATTAAGAGAAAGAAGGTACTCGACTAACTTGCAAAGACTAAAGGAGATATCATTCTCTTACAAGAAATCATACTCTCCAAGGAAGATGCGATCAAGCTTAGGGCGAGATGGATAGGACCAGTAGCCTGCTCCCCAGCAGTATGCAAAAAGCGGGGTTCATCACACTGATAAATAGAAAATCTAAGATAACAATCAAAAACGTACAGCATGACGAGGAAGGAGGATTTTTAATAACTCAGCTGAAGAGAGGCGCCAAATCCATACTTGTAGCAAACATATATGCTCCAAATAAAGATGACACATCATACTGGGAGGGTCTATCGAAGAAACTGGAGACAAACTACTCAAATGACATGACTGTACTGGCAGGAGACTTCAACCTGGCACTAGACTACACCCTCGATAGACAATCGACATCCCAGGCTCGGCCCCCTGCCTCGCACAACATTCTAAAAAACATATGAAACAGATTTAACCTGTAAGATCCTTGGCGTTTGCAACACCCCGATACCAGGGATTACACTTTCTACTCCAACCACCACAACTCATACAGCAGAATAGACTACATCCTCATCTCAGGCTCACACACACACACTTGACAGAACACACGGAAATTGCGGCAAGAACAATCTCTGACCACTCATGCATAAGTCTACAACTAGCTGGCCGACATAACGAACACATCACCCGCAGATGGCGGTTTAACAACATAGTCATGGCAAAGCAGGAAGACAAAACCAAAATGGAGCAAATCATCAGGGACTACATCAAAGATAACGACACACCAGACATAAACCCTAAAAGCCGGTGGGACGCTCTTAATGCGACAGTTAGAGGAGCGTTAATTGAGATAAAGCCAGACGCGATAGAGAAGCAAAAGCACAGCTAGAACAACTAGAAAGAGACATCAAACAACTAGAAACCAAACACATCAGGACACGGGTACGCTTGTTGAGCTCGCAGGGAAAAAGTACGAATTCAACAGAATTCATAGTGAACGGGCAGGCCTAAGGATAAAGAAATACAAACAAATTAACCTCTGCGAGGCAAACAAGGCAGGGAAAATCCTAGCATCATACCTTAAGCACAAACAAAGACAACACTGCATCTTCACAATTACAGATGCAAACAACATCGCACACACCCAACATAAGGACATCCTACGAACATTCATGGAATTCTACCAAGAGCTCTACAAAAGAGACGATACTCTTGATCGGGCAGGCAGCAAGGCCTATCTAGACATTCTCAACTTGCCCAAGATTTCAAATGAGGAAGCCATGGCACTAGGTCAAGACATAAAAGCAGAGGAGATTACAAATGCTATCAGGTCCCTAAAGGACAACAAAGCCCCAGGCTGGACGGCTACACTGCCCCTTTCTATAAAACCTTCCAAAATCAGCTCCTACCGGTCATAAAAAAAGTCTTCAACCACTGCGAAAGGGAAGGGAAGGTAACTGAATCTATGTCGCAAGCAACCATAATTGTCATACCCAAGGAGGGCAAAGACACACAGTGGCCCAAAAACTACCGCCCCATCTCACTAATCAACATAGATTCGAAGATATACGCCAAATTTCTAGCCACAAGTCTAAACAAGGTGCTTCCACAGCTGATTGGAAACACACAGGTAGGCTATCTGAAAACGCGTATGTCTCACGACAACACTAGACTCCTCTGCCATGTCATAGAACACTCTTCCAAATCAGACAAACCGGCGGAAGCAATCACGTTAGACACAGAAAAGGCCTTCGACAGAGTGTCCTGGCAATTCCTAGAACAGAGCTTGCAAGCGTACAACTTGGGTGAGAGCTTCACGAGGAATGTAATGGAACTATATAAGAGCCCCAACCCCCAGATAGCTATTAATGGGTCGACATCAAACCAATTCGGCCTCCAGCGGGGCACGAGGGAAGGTTGCCCCCTAACCCCAGCGCTGTTCCTACTAGCACTCGAACCTCTGATTAAAGACATCCTCGCAAACAGAGATCTGGCGGGGGTAACCATCGACAAGACCACAGCCAAACTTGCAGCCTATGCCAACGACTGACTCACAATAACAGAGGACCCAGATCATTCCATATCTGCACTCATGAACATCATAGAGAGGTACTCCAACCACTCCGGATACAAACTCAACAGAGACAAGTCAGAATGTATGCCACTCAACATTCACACAACCAGAGAGGTAGCAGACGAATCAGGGTTAGCCTGGCAACCAGGGTTCGTTAAATACCTAGGAGTCCAATTCGGTAAGAACCTGAAGACCACCCTCGAGAAGAATGAGAAAATAACCCTAGAAAAGATCAAAGGGCTCCTAGAAACCTGGTCGCCCAAGTTCACTACCTGGTGGGGGAGGATAGACACCATAAAAATGATGATCACTCCAGTAGTAAACTACCTAGCAGGAATGCTTCCCCTTACTCTTACAAAAGAAAGGAAGGTAGACCAAATGATAAACAAATTCATATGGCGAGGCAAAAAACCTAGACCAAGCTTCAAGAAACTAAGACTAGAGAAGAGGCTAGGAGGACTAAACGTGGCGGACTTCAAGACATTCCAGCAGGCCCTCATAGCCAGACAAGGAATGTATTGGATACTACCGAACCAGATATACACCCCAACCTGGTTGTCTCTCGAGAAGGCCATTTTAAACACCGACCCTTTGGCTCTCCTCACAGGAACAAGCAGGCAAAAAGAACAACCAGATATTTAAAACCACTAGACACGCGCTTCTCAAGGTAGACCAGAAATTCGAACACAGCATTAAAAACTCACACTGGGAAACCCTCTGGGCAAACCGAAAAATTAAATACAAAGGGAAACCCCTGGACATAGAGTCATAGAAAAGACTAGAGCTATTCTACCCGGCACAGCTAGAAGACGAGGGGCAGCCACATACCTTCAACAGCCTAAAAACACTACACAACCTACCAGACATAGAGCTATACAACTTCCTCGCAATTTGAACAGCCCTAACTAAATCAAAAATAACCCAGCACAAACCTTCGATCTTCCAATACATGGAGAACCTAAACAAAGTGGGACACCAGGTGTATCACTTATACAAGCTTATCCGCCCGAGTACCTCCAGACTCAATGCTAAAAAAAAAATTATTGGGAGACGCAGCTAGGTTCCACACTTACAGAACAAGAGATCCACACCCTTTGGGCGGCCACATCAAAAAATATGATCTCTCCAGTGTTAGCGCAGACGAAATTCTGGTTATTACATCAAGCTTACTGGACACCAGCGCGCTTAGCATCGATAAGACTCAGAGATAATGACAGATGTTGGAACTGCTGCTCGGAAAAGGGAGGTCTAGCGCACCTCACATTCCAATGCATTAAGGTTAAAAAATTCTGGGATAAGGTATTCAAATTCATTAATAAGGCCCTAGGCTGCACCCTAAAGGTAGAATTTGACGCAATATCCACAGCACACATCAAGGCGGACATAGCCACACAACAAGACAGAAACCTCCTGGACTTCCTCCTAACGACAGCAGTAAAAACAGTGCTAGCCAAATGGAAGGATACCACCAAAGCCACTTTCAAGGGGTGGCTGAACTGGGTGACATACCTAAGGGGGGCTGACAGTACAGCACTAAGAAACACACCATGGAAGAACCCAAACAGAGAGATGTGGTCGACACTAGACAAATTCCAAGTCCCATACGAACCCCCATGAACAACGGAAAATAGCTATACCGGCAGGAAGACACTCCCACAAAAGATCAGCTAAAGCTGTAGGAAGACACTCCCACAAGTAATAGGCTAAAATGTAGTCTGTAGGTACAGGATGGAGTGGCGAAGGAGTATTGGTCTCAAACCCGCGCGCGAGACAGACGTCAACCACAAAATAGCCGCCAAGGACCTTTATGTTTTGTGTTATATTATATGTACCCTTTTGACACGAGAATAACCACAAATACTTACATGTTCTATGTTACATGTGTACAGGTCAGTAGGGCGGATAAGCGAAGCCCGATAAGCAGAAAAGTATACCCCACTAATGCAAGCAGCCAATTCTGTAACGCGATCGCCCGGATGGAAACATCCGCCAATTGTGTTATTTGTTATATGTTATGTCATATATTGTAATGTGAAAATATCAATAAAAACATTTATAAAAAAAAAAAGATTATCTCCCTCTTGGATATTTTTTCAACCTAGCATGGCTCTGGATATTAATAGAGCATTGAATGTATCTGTTTTGACTCAATCGATTCATCCAACTTACAACATTCCAACAGGTATTAGACTATCTAATCTTGAAGGCAAGATTGACTTGGTGAAGGGTATACGAGGAGTTTTGTAGGAGATACTAGTCCCACTCTGTATAATTCAGCAATTAGGAGATCAACTGGAGAACCGGGGGGGGGGGGGGGGGGGGGGGGGGAGTACCTCTCAAACTGAGCTTATGATGCATTCAACAACGGATTATATTTTAGCATCTCCATTAACTAATAGTGCAGTGAGAGCTTCTAAAACCCGTGCTTAAACTTGCCATGAAACAATAGGATTTATGTACTGGAAGGTGGCAGGTCTCCCGAGCAAGATCAATAATCTGGAAAGGCAAAAATATATTGAGGATTTCTATTTCATTTGCCTCAAAGAGACATGGCTCATGAAACCAACAAACATAAATGGGTATAGGACTTTTTATGTACTTGTCTCCCCTACACCATGTGGAAGATCAAAAGAGCTAATTCCTTCTATCAGATAATTGTCGGCTAGTGGTGATGCACAAGTTTCTACTTGTGTAACAATATATCTGTAAGAGACATTAGTTAATGATAGATTCCTTACCTTAGTATATCTCCAGGCGTCAGACTGGATCCGGAAAGTTTTTTTTTCACAACAAATTTTATTGATTGATCAGGTAAAGGCATATACACAGTTCTCCACAGTCAGGAGGTCACTGTCAAATATCAACACAAGTTACGATTTCGTAGTAACCCAATCAATAAAAAGAACATTTCCCCCTTTACCTCCCTCCCTCCCACAGCCACCCAATAACCCCTCTACTCACCCCTTATCCCTCCCTAACCCGGTGCACGCGATCACATTAAGCTTCCCGTAGGTGTTGTTAATATGCGAGGCGCTATGCGCCTCTCTAGGCCTGGAGCCCATCTTCTAGATCCGGGCCGTCGTCAGGGTCTGCTGGAGGCTCCAGAGTCAAGCCCCTATAGTCAGCCCACCGTTTCCAGATTTTGAAATGTTTCCGGGGGCATCCTCTGGCCTCGAACACTGGGCGCTCTAGCCCCATAAAATAGTCCAGTCCAGCCTTCCACGCACTCAGGGGGAGGGGGGGCGGGGGGGCTCGCTCATTCTTCCACGCCCGTGCCAAGTCCCGCTTGGCCACAACTAGACCCAATAACAAAAGGTGACGTTTGTAGACATTCCCTCCCACACCCTCCAGCACATGGAGGAGACCCAAGCGATGGGTGCGGGGGAGATCCCATCCCAGTACCTCCGACAGACAGTTCCACACACCATTCCAGAACCTAGTCAAGCCAGCACATGACCATACAGTATGCAGCAGGGAACCTATCTCAGCTCCACATCGCAGGCACTCCGGGGACACGATCAGGCCCACCTTCCACAGCCGCTCCCGTGTATAGTAGGCCCTGTGCAAGTATTTGAATTGGATTAGTCGGAGTCGTACCGCGATAGCGGCCCCACGCGGGGACTCCAATGCTTCCCTCCAATCATCCTCATCTAGTGGTCCTACATCTTTTTCCCAGGCGTCTTTTAATGGAAGCAGGGAGGAGGAACAGTTGGTAACTAGCGTTTGGTAGATACGGGACACCTTTTTACCCCAGAGGTCTCCCATGAAAACCTTCGCTTCTATAGGGCTGAATTCCGGCAGCGACTCCAAACCAACAAGACTAGGCGCGAGCGCGTGCCGAAATTGTAGATACCTGTAAAATTGAGTTTTGGGCATGTGGAATTCGTCCCGTAAGTCCTGGAATGACTTGAGAGTTACACCGGACACTACGTCTCCAAGCGAAGAGATCCCTATAGAATCCCATCCGCCAAATCCCGCCAGCGAGGCCAGCGCAGGGAGCCGCCCATTATGCCACAATGGGGTCTCCGCCGTCAACCTACCCCACCAGCCCATGCGACGCAGTGCTTGTCGCCAAACCGCAAAAACCACTTGCGTGGCGCACGGCAGCCGCCTCCGGAGCCTGGCTGAGTATAAAATTGTGTGTAACGTGTTGTCTCCCATCAGCGAGCGCTCCAAAGCATATGCCGGGTCTCCTGCATCTCCATACCACCATTCATTTAATACTAGCAAATGGGAGACCTGGTAATAGGACAGTATGTCGGACGTAGCAAGGCCACCACAATATGTGGATATGAAGCATGTGCGTAGTGCCACTCTGGCGGCACCACCGGCCCACAAGAAGCGGCCCAGGATAGAATTGACCTGCCGGAACCACTGAGGTGCGATCAGGTGCGGGTGGTTCTGCAACTGATATAGGCGGCGCGGAAGTGCGACCATTTTAAAGATCGCAGACCTACCATATATGGTAAGAGGCATGCGGGACCACGTTTTAATGTCCGTTTGGACCTTCTCCCACACCGGGATCACGTTACGCTCCCACGAGATCGTCGCGGACTCGGACAAGAATATTCCAAGATACAGCATGCCCCCGGCCGCCACCTGCAAGACCGACGCCCACGAGCCCACGCCCACCCCATCTCCCAGCACCCACAGGGTGGACTTATGCGGGTTGAGATAGAGGCCCGACACTTCGCCAAATATACGCATGATTTCCAATACTCGGGGGCCCGATCTATAAGAGGACGTCGTCCGCATAAAGGGCGATCCTATCAGTGAGTCCCCCATCCCACACGAAGCCCCGCAGCTTGGCGTCAATGCGCACCCAGGAGGCCAGGGGCTCCATGGCCAGCGCAAATAAGTACAGGGACAACGGGCAACCCTGACGGGTCCCCCGGCCGATGGTAAATCTCTCTGATACCGCTCCGGAGACACGCACGGACGCTGTGATGTCAGTATACAGCAGTTTGACATATGAAATAAACACTGCGCCTCCATTAAGATGAGGCAGGAGCGCGAACAGATAGGTCCAACTCACAGAATCGGACGCCCTGTTCTCCAGTAGCGCCCATAGCGTCCACGGCCGCCTGCGCCCGACGAATATTGTGCCGCGTCGCTCTACGCGGCATAAAACCTGCCTGATCCCGGTGGACTAGATCGGTTACGTAGGGGAGGAGACGGTTCGCCAACGCCTTAGCCAGCAGTTTCGCCTCGATATTGAGCAATGATATAGGGCGATATGCGTCATGACGCTCAGGGGGCCTACCTGGCTTCTGAAACACCACCACCTCAGCGTGGTGCCAGTCAGCTGGCAACCGACCCAGCTCGCGTGCCGCCTCTAGGGCAGTCCTGTAACGGGACCCCAATTGGAGATGAAATTTCTTATAAAACTTACACGGGAAACCGCTCGGCCCGGGTGCCTTCCCTGTGTTGAGCTGCCCCAGTGCATCTCCCAGTTCTTCCGCCGTAAGGGGGAGGTCCAATGCCGCTTGCGTCTCAAGAGAGACCGCCTTCGGGGGCAGGTCGGCAATGAATATGTTAAAAAGGGTTCCAAAGACAACCGGTAACCAAAAACCCTTTTATGTTGCCCGGCGGTATCGCCTCTATGACCCACCGATATTAATTAATGAAGAAGCAGGCGCTGGAGACTGGAAGGCGGGAAACGAGGATTTTTATTCTCTCCGGAGGAGAACACATCAATTCAGACAGCAAGTATCATCACGAGGTGCTCTAACCACATCTCTGAGGCCTGGCCTCTTATACTGGAGTTTACGACCTTTATTACACATAACACATTCTCGCAATACTTTAGTACTAGAAAGAACATCCTCGGAATCTCCCCTTCAGACCCGTTCCCACATACATTTACAGTCGGATTCCCCACCCCGGTCACAACAGGTGATAGTCGTCACACAGCAGGGCATTCCGCCGATTCACGGAATGCATGGGGTTGATCGGATCTCATGGGGTGGGGGCTTTGATCGGTTCGGGGGTCTTTTGATGGGGAGGGGAGGCTTCCTACTGTACGGGGTAATAAACAGTATCCGCAGAGCCAGGTGGCGGTCTGGGAACAGGGAAGACAAACGGGGATACAGGAAAAGGGGGTTTGCATCAAAAGGGTTTGAGGCCATGAAAGGAATGAGGGGAGGTGTCGCGCTGGGAACAGGATGGGATTCAGTGGTGAAACTGCGCTGGAGAGGGGTTTATGACCCAAGACATGAGAGAGCGGGGGTTGTCAGTGTGCGGGGGAATGCTTGTGAGGTTAAGAGAGAGAGAGAGACGCGCTGGCTATCAGCGAGGGGCAGGGAGGCCATGGTGCTCAAAATGGCTGCCGCTTACGCGCACGAATGGGCTCGAAAAGGGGCAAGATGGCGCCGATAATGTTGACGTTTTGCAGTCTAATCTTTAACAGTCCTCCCTTTTCAACATATCTTAGCCAACTTGCTTACTTAATGTCAATCTTCATCAAATTCCTAACCTCGGCATCATATATTGTTCTCATACGTTCGTTTTCAAAGTCCACAGTCTTAGGGCAAATACAATTTGCACATAATGAACACAGAGGTGGCAGACATTGAATTCCTAAGCATAGACCGCATATCACAACTACAGGAATCAGGATAATGGTGAACAGTCTCCAACCCCAGTTCTTAACAGTGTTCCAGAACCAACCACCAAGCGACCATTCTTCTTGTTCCTGGTGTACTTCTGTAGAGAGTCTGTGGAGATGTTCGATGGCTTTGTACACTGAGGGTGAGTTGTCCGGTATGTATGTACAGCAGCTGGACCCAATGATGCAGCATGCTCCACCACGGTCCGCAAGAACCACATCCAGGACAAGGCGGTTCTGGAGGGCCACCAAGCGGACCGCTTGAAGTTCAGCGGTGTTGTTAGCAAGGATACCAGCCGTGATGTTCATTGTTGTCTCAACTGCTTGAGTCAGATGTCGGATGGCACGGCTGTTTGCCATCGGGCCCCAGAGGGGGACCAGTCCTTTCATAGCATCGATGAATTGCGCTCCTGTTGAATCGGCTTGTTCGATGTCCTTGGCTCGTTTCTGTCTGTGATGATTTGCTGGTGCCACATAAGTCGGAGGAAGGATGAAGGAAATGAAACAAGTGCCCCCCCAGCCTTTGGGGAGCCAGGTGTAAGCCTTCGTGCCGCAGACGAAATACGTGTTTGGAGATGCCACAAAGGAAGGCGGGTCGATGGAGTCCAGAGTTCTGGAAAACCGGCAGGCACTGTGGCCTACCAGCTGAGTCCCAAGGCCTTCCATGCACATGTGGCCAGTGACGTTGATGACTGACAGGGCCACAGTCAGAGTGGCAGCCGTTCGTTTTCGCAGGTAGGAGAAGGTGGTTCTGGTTGGATTATTGAACACTTGCATTTCAACTTGTTCTTTAGTAGGGATGTCCAAGTGGATTGTGTTGTTGTTGGTCTGCGGGCAGAAGTGTGTCTTTGTTCTGTTCCGCCAGACCCCGTGGTAGAAATGCGTTACCGTTTTGCTGGAGGTGGCATTGTCCTTAAAGCTTTCTTGCAGAAGCATCAGCCAGGCAAGACAGGAACCGTGAACTGAGAAGGGTGAAGGGATGAATGGTATCGAGTGTCCAGTGGCGTGGGGTAGCAACCCACAGATCCAACAGTTGGTGGCATTGGTGGCAAGGTTGTGCTGGTGAAGTAGTTGTACGAAGGAGTTATTCCAAAATTCCTTTCGCCTCTCTCTGAGTTGGGGAGAGAGCGAGATCAGATAATGTTCCTTCATGGTGGTAGGCTGGACAGTGGTCAGGAATGTTTCGTGAGCAGGTGTATTTTCTTCCATAATCCAGAGAGTGGTCATGAGGAGAAGGCAGAAGAGGATTGTGATGAAGAGCGCAATAGTCTTTGGGCTATGGAGTCTGTCTGCTTTTGGGTTTCTGCGGTGGGTATTTCCTGTTTCCTTCATCATCGTTTTATTTGGCGCTTCCATCATCTTCTTATCTGGCGCTTCCATCATCTTCAAGGGGCTCGGTAGCGGGCAGAACCACAGACTTTGCTTTGCTTCTCTCCGGGTAACCCTTGGTAGTGTTTAGGTCACCGTTCTGAGATTTAACTCAGTCCGTGGTCTACTTAGCCGTAACTCCCTCCTTTCGACGCAGGAAATACCCTTCTCTTGATGGCACTGTGGGATCAGAGAACTTTGAAAGTTCAAGTGTTTCGGTATCAGGATAGCAGGATAGTGACGGTCGGTCCTTGTTCAGGAGCTCTTCTTGACTGTTGATGGTTTCGGTCGAGGTCAGGGTCGAGGAGATCTTCTTACAATGGTGTGCATGCAGCCAGTTGCGTTTTCCCTCCACCCGGAGTGCTGTTCGGGTGGTGATGAGGACTTGCCAGGGGCCCGTCCACCGGGGTTCCAGACTCTTGGCACGCTGGAAGTTCCGGATCAGGACGAAGTCCCCAGGTTGGATGGTGTGTCCGGGACCCCTGGAAGCGTCAGGGATGGCATGCAGCACCTGTTGATGGATAACAGACAGTGTTTTAGTCAACTGGCATAAGTAATCAGACATTAGGACGTCTGGGACGTCATGAATGGAAGTTGGTTTCGGCGCAGACCAAACATTCATAGGCCGGCCGAACACAACCTCGTATGGTGTCAAGTGGTGTTTGGTGGGGGTGGAACGCATTGAGAGTAATGCCAGGGGGAGTGCGTCTGGCCATTTCAGTCCTGTGGTAGCTACTATTTTGGCCAATTTTAGTTTCAGTGTGGCGTTATGTCGTTCAACTAGTCCAGCAGATTGGGGGTGGAAGACTGCATGGAACTTTTGTTTTACACCCAACCCCTTCAAAATGAGTTGGATAACTTCGGCTACGAAGTGGGGGCCATTGTCGCTCCACAAAATTCGACAAAGGCCGTAGCGGGGGAAAAACTCCTTTAACAGTACCTTTGCTGTGGCCATAGCAGTGTTGTCACGGGTTGGATATGCTTCCACCCATTTGCTAAATGCGCATACCACCACAAGTACATATTTCAGGCCTTGACATCTGTCTAGTTGGATGTAGTCCATCTGCAGGACTTCAAACGGGTGATTTGGGACCCCAAACCCTCCCCGGGGTACTACAGTTCCTTTCCCGGGATTGTGTTGTAGGCATATCAAACATTGTTGGACCAAGCGTTTGGCGGACTCTGTGATCTTATCATTGTGCCAAACTCTGGAGACAAGTTCAATCATGGGGGCTGATCCTATGTGGGCAGGGGAGTGCGCCATAGTCAGTATGGGAATCAGGTACGAGTCAGGTAGCAACCATTTGTCTGTGTCTTTTGTCCGCCAGCAGCCTTCGTCATCTTTCAATCCCACCCGTGTCCATTCAGTCAGTTCGTGTTGTGTGCTAGCCATTTGAATGTCTCTGATAGTGTCCCTAGCGTCAGTCCATTTTTCTGCTTGTGACCTGGTCACGTACATGCGTGTTGTCGTCCTATTTTCAGCTGTCGCTCGGGCAGTGAGGTCGGCTAGTGCATTTCCCTGTCCAATAATGTCTGTCACCTTTTTGTGTGCCTGGCATTTGATGACTGCAAGCTTTTTGGGGAGAAGGACGGCTTCGATCAAGGCGGAGACTAGGTCCCCGTGCAAAATGGGGGTGCCGTGTGAGGTCAAGAATCCCCTCTCCCTCCAAAGGAGCCCGAAATGGTGAACCACCCCGAAGGCGTACTGGCTGTCAGTGTAAATGTTTGCTGTGGTACCTGCTGCTAGAATACAGGCTCGTGTCAGGGCAATCAGTTCCGCTGCCTGGGCAGATCGTTGCGTTATGCGGGCTGTCTCGACTACAGTTCGAGCTGTGGTGACTGCATAGGCAGCTGAAGTGGTGCCATCGGGGAGCTTGATGCAAGAACCGTCCACCCACAACTCTCCGTCGGGGTCGGGGAAAGCCGTGTCTCTGAGGTCAACCCTACTTCTGGTCTGTTCGTCTGTGAGGGTCACACAGTCGTGTACAGGGTGCGCATTGGGATCGTTTTCTGGTAAGGGCAGCAGGGTTGCTGGGTTCAGTGTGGTGCATCTCTTCAGTGTGATGTGGGGTGCGAGCAGAGTCAGTTCGTACCCTGTCAGTCGTGCACTTGTCAGGTGTTGCGTTTTGGTTTGGTTTAGGAGGGTGTCAACTGCATGGGGTACCAGTACTGTGAGGGAATTCGAGAGCACGATCCCCTCACTCTGTCGGATAGAGATCGCAGCAGCAGCTACGGCTCGAAGGCAAGCAGGCAGGGCTCTGGCTACGGGGTCAAGAGTGGCTGAGAAGTAAGCGCATGGTCGTTGCTTTGGGCCAATGGACTGGGTCAGGACAGATAAAGCGCACCCCTCCCTCTCATGGGTGTAAAGGGAGAAGGGCTTTGTGTAATCGGGGGTACCCAACACAGGGGCCGAGCAGAGGGCATCTCGTAGTTGCACGAAAGAAGCCTGACACTCAGGGGTCCAAGGGAGTGGGAGAGGGATGTCCTTTGCTAACAACGAAAGCAGTGGTTTTACTACAAGGCTAAAGTTGGGCAACCACTGTCGGCAGAAGGAGGTGAGGCCTAGTAGGGAGCGGACCTGTTTCTGGGTCTTAGGGACGGGGGTGTCGAGAATGGTTTGGATCCGGTCAGGAGTCAGTTTCCTTCCGTCTTTGGACAAAAGGTGGCCTAGGTAAGTGACCTGGGGTTGGCAGAATTGCAACTTCTTCTTAGAGACCTTGTGGCCATTTTCTGCAAGGAAATGCAGGAGTTGAATGGTGGCTGTGACAGCTAGTGGAGTGGTGTCGGCTGCCAAGAGGATGTCATCGACATATTGTACTAATACCACTCCATCGGGTAACTGGACTTGATCCAGTTGTCTCTTGAGGGCTTGGCTGTAGATGCTAGGGCTTTCTGTGTAGCCCTGGGGTGCTCGGCAGAACCTATACGAGCGGGCTTTTAGGGTGAAACCGAAGAGATATCGGCTGTCTGGGTGGATGGGGATAGAAAAGAATGCGTTTTTGAGGTCAATGACAGTGAAGGTGGTGGCAGTGGAGGGAATCAAAGTCAGGATGGTGGTAATGTCCGAGACCACAGGGTACTGGGGTACCACCACTTTGTTGATCTCTCGAAGGTCAATGATGAAGCGGTATGCTTTCTCATCTCCTTCTCCCTGTTTCTTAATGATGGGCAAGATTGGGCTGTTGCAAACGTTGCTAACTACTTCCTCTACTACTCCTGCGTCTATCAGTGATTGGATGATTTCTACCAATGCCTTCTCGCCCTCGGGCGATATTCGATATTGTGGGAGTTTTGGGAGTGTTGCATCTGGTCGAACAGTGATGTGTATTGGGTCAATCATCATGCGCCCTACATCCGAATCCGTTTTGGCCCACAGATACGGAGGCAGAGTGTCAAGCAGGGAAGTGTCAGCGTCGGTGATGGAAAACATGTGTCTGGGGGGGCAATGTCTAAGCAGAACAGGATTGTCGTAAAGGAAAACTCGGACTCCATCTTGAGAACATCTAATCGTTGCTCGGAAGTGTTTCAATAGGTCGAGTCCCATAATTGCGTCAGGGCTATTGGAGGAGAGTAAAAACGTGGTGTCAGTGGTGTTGTTTTCCAAGTCAAAGAGGATTGGGGCGGACAAAGGGTTAGTGGAGGGCGTCCCATCGAAACCTGTCGATGTTATTAGTAAGCCAGACAAGGGTGCCCTTGGAATCAGTCGTTTAGATAATGCACTACGTGTTGCGCCAGTGTCTACCAGGAATGGTGACTTTGTACCCAAGACCTTAGCAGTGACATAAGGGCCTTGCTGGTCAACATGGAGCTCGACTGGATCCCTCCCTTGCCCTAGGCAGTCCTATGCAAAGTCATGAACGTCATCGTAGTCAGATTGCTGGCATTGGTTTTGTCGGGGTCGATCAAATGTGTTTGGTCTACTGGATCTATCGTAAGTTGCGTTGTTTGGGGGCCCTCGCTGTGGTCCCCTATTTCTTGGTTCGTTTGCTGAATCTCTAGGATCTCTATTTCTGGTGAGTTCCAAAAGAACCGGACACTGTGATTTCCAGTGGCCCGATCCTTTACAGAAGGCACACTGGTCTTCCCTAATGTCTGTACGTCCAATGTGGGGAGTTGAAGCACGGTCTTTGGGAGGTGCCGTTTTAGGGACGTTCATCTGATGGTTTCCCCGATATTGGTCCCGTCCCAGAGTCACCCCTTGCAGTTGCGCTATCATCACCCTCTCCTTTAATTCTTTCTTCTTCCTCTCTGTTGTTCTATCGTTTTCGTTTTTCTGATGTTCATAATATTGGGCCATCTGGAGGATAGCCGTAGGTTTGGAGGCTGCCCAACTACTTTCACTGGCCTGCAGTTTCTGCGAGACCTCCGGTGATAAGCCTTTAACGTAATTCTGGACAAACAGATGGTGTCCGGTTGCAGTGGTCAGGTCCTGGCCGCTGTAATCGGAGAACACCGTTTCAAACCGGGAGAAGTATTCCGATACATCCTCCTGAGGTTTCTGGCGACAAGCCGTTACTATCGACCAGTCCACTTTCTTTTCTGGGATCAGGGTTTTTAATTTCTGCACGATTTTATCTGGGAGGTCTAAAATGGCTTTTAAAGGCTTTTGTCCGGGTTCTCGTTGTCTGTCTATGCCATCAAGTTGTGACCAGTTATGTCCAAACAGCTCAGTGTGGTCGACTTTCCGGATTTGCTTCCACACATCAGCTGGTAGACATAACCCGAAAAACAAGTCGATGTCAGCTAGAGTCATAATCGTCGATCCTAGGGCCGTACCCAACTCAGTATAGAAGGCAGTGGGGTTTTTACGTAGGTCTGGCAGAGATTTCCGGAAGGTCAGAATCTCTTGCCGGTCCCATGGCTGGTAGACCCAATTGTACACTACCCTTCCCTTTGCATCTTTGTTGTTTGCATCATCGTGAGTCCCTTCACCTCGTGGAGGAACCCAGTAAGGGGCAGCCTCTCGTATCGGCATCATAGTGTTAGGTCGTTCAGTTTGCGGGTTGGTTGCTACGGAGGTAGTGGATTCGGTTTTTGGCTTTTGCTCAGTGAGGTGGCGGAAAACCTCAAGCGTACGCGTAAGGAGGTCCGTCACATCACTCTCACTCTCATCCCCGATATCAACCTTCCGGTACAGAGTCGTTAGGCTCTGTGGACCTTTTTCTTGATATCGGTCCTCGTATGCGTTTAAGACGTGGTAACACAGTTGTACAGTAAAGTGTCGTCTGTGACTCCCAGTATAAGAATTAAACACATCCATGACGGATTCTTCATCCTCCCTCTTCTCCACCAGTATCTTTGCTATCTTGTCGACCCCTGCTCGTTCATGTTTGCTTAGTCTATATGCTCTAACAGGACCAACCCTTCGGGCTTCTGGGTCGCCCGGCGTTGTCGTTTGCGTAACATCTAATACGAGGAGTTCAGCCGGCACGGAGGCCATGGGGGCTGAAGCCGTGGGGCTGCTCTCGCTGGTACCTGGGGATAGTGGGTGTTGGGCTAAGGGTTGGGAAGGGGCATATGGAGGGGGCATGTGGACGATCGGAGGACCTAGCAGCAGATCATCGTTGGTTCGCTGTTTTGAGTGTAAATCAGGGTAGAGCGTGGAGGGAGTTCTAACCAGGCACTGGCTTGATGTTTCTATTTCTAGCTTCTGTTTGGTATCCTCTCTTTCTTTTATCTCTTTCTCTAGTTTCTGGGCCGCTAGGTGGGCTGCTTTCCGCAGCTCTTTTCCCAACCTACTCTCAGTTCTCTTTTTGCGTTGGTCGGCTTCTTTTCGCCACATGCCGAAGCTGTCAAGCATAGTGGACGTCGTCTTGTTTTTACCAAGGGCTGTTTCTAGTGCGTTTATTCTATCGTCTTCGAAGGATCCTATCAGTGGCCACTGACTTTCTTGATCTCTTTTCGTATATTTATGCCACAGCTGGCTATAGGCTATAGCGACTAATCCATGTTTTGTGAACATGTCCTTATTAGGGGTGCCTTCCAACGGAGCCGGATGGTTCATCCCTAATAAGCGGTCCGGGTTAAACAGGCTACTAACCAGTGGGGAGAAGACAGGCATGACGGATCACAATGGGATAATAGTCAGCACTACCTATCTTATCACTGCGCGCAAAGACTAGATAGAATATTTCTATTCTACGTTGTTTGCACGTAGTGAATACCTCATGAATCAATTCTGAGCAATCAATCAACGTTAGGTCAAAAATAAAAAATCAATATGGTCAATGGGGAGAATAAGTAGGCTCGCAAAGGTTCGCGTCACCTACCCTTTCACTATCTGTAAAGAGGGGACCTAATCTTCCCTGTTTTCAGACAGAGAATCTCCAGAAAACAATCTATAACAGTTAATCAGTGGGGGGGAAGGGGCAATTTGTTCAGTGGGGGAGAAAGATAGGTCCGACGGGTGCGTACCTATCCTTCGCTGTTTATAAAGGGAGAGCCTGTTGTTTCTCCGTTTGTAGACAGTGAATCTCCAATAAATTAACAAAGAGTAATACTAGTATTTTCTCAACAATTATCAATTACTTTCAATTATCTATCACTTTCGCAATTCGTCGTGTTTACACGACCTTACCCGGACCGCATGGACAGTTTCTCGTCTTCCGAATCCAGCGCCCGATCGTCCTCTTCTCTTCGTACTTCTCGTGGCACTCCTGATGGTTCCCAGTCAGGACCGCAGATCACTCGAGAGAGGTCTGTTCGGAACCAGTGAAGTTCGGATGATCGGCTGTCAGACGAGGGTCTATCGGACAGGGTACCTTCCGATCGTTGCAGTCGTTCACTCTGTCGTCGGGACCTCTCCCACTGGATCCACGAGTCGCTGATGGGCCCCACGTTTGGGACGCCAATTGTTAAAAAGGGTTCCAAAGACAACCGGTAACCAAAAACCCTTTTATGTTGCCCGGCGGTATCGCCTCTATGACCCACCGATATTAATTAATGAAGAAGCAGGCGCTGGAGACTGGAAGGCGGGAAACGAGGATTTTTATTCTCTCCGGAGGAGAACACATCAATTCAGACAGCAAGTATCATCACGAGGTGCTCTAACCACATCTCTGAGGCCTGGCCTCTTATACTGGAGTTTACGACCTTTATTACACATAACACATTCTCGCAATACTTTAGTACTAGAAAGAACATCCTCGGAATCTCCCCTTCAGACCCGTTCCCACATACATTTACAGTCGGATTCCCCACCCCGGTCACAACAGGTGATAGTCGTCACACAGCAGGGCATTCCGCCGATTCACGGAATGCATGGGGTTGATCGGATCTCATGGGGTGGGGGCTTTGATCGGTTCGGGGGTCTTTTGATGGGGAGGGGAGGCTTCCTACTGTACGGGGTAATAAACAGTATCCGCAGAGCCAGGTGGCGGTCTGGGAACAGGGAAGACAAACGGGGATACAGGAAAAGGGGGTTTGCATCAAAAGGGTTTGAGGCCATGAAAGGAATGAGGGGAGGTGTCGCGCTGGGAACAGGATGGGATTCAGTGGTGAAACTGCGCTGGAGAGGGGTTTATGACCCAAGACATGAGAGAGCGGGGGTTGTCAGTGTGCGGGGGAATGCTTGTGAGGTTAAGAGAGAGAGAGAGACGCGCTGGCTATCAGCGAGGGGCAGGGAGGCCATGGTGCTCAAAATGGCTGCCGCTTACGCGCACGAATGGGCTCGAAAAGGGGCAAGATGGCGCCGATAATGTTGACGTTTTGCAGTCTAATCTTTAACAAATATATCAACCGCGTCGGCCGGTAGGCAATCCTGTGGTGCATATTGCCCCGCGTAGTACTGAGCAAAGCTAGCTGCCATTTAAGCCGGGTCTGTTATGGTAATACCATCCCCATCTGTGAGGCCAGGCAGGGCAAGCGGCTGTAAGGTGCGTTGGCATAGCCCGTGTAGCATAGTACAAGACTTGTCCCCCCACTGATATACCCTACTCCGCGTGGCCAGCCACGCTTGTCGGGCTTCGTCAAGTAACACAGACGCATAGGACTGCTGCGCCTGCAGGAGCAGCCGCACCGCTACCTCATCCCCTCCCTCTGACACCGCTGCTCCAGAGCCTCAACCCGAGCCGCTGCCGTAACTATGGCCTCACGACGCCGGCCCCGGGCCGCCGCACACCACGCAATGTCAATTCCCCTCAAGGTAGGTTTCATGGCTTCCCAGACTACCGTTACATCTGTGTCCTCCACCAGATTTTCTCGCCAGTTGTGAGCAATCGCACCCAGCATGTGTTGTACATATTCAGCTTGCTGAAGGTGCCACGAGGACATCCTCCATCGAAATGGTTGTCTATTTCTCCGCAGGTCAACCTCCACCGCCACAGGGGAATGGTCAGACAGCCCCCTAGGAAGGATACTAGCCTCCCGCACTCTACTCAGGAACCCACAGGGCACAAAAACATAGTCCAGCAGCGAGAAGGAGCCATGGACAGCAGAGACATAGGTATACTCTCGGGCCCTAGCATGCATATTTTGCCAAACATCCACCCAGCCTAATCCTTCCACCATCGCACTCAGTCGGGTAGGGGCAGGAGCAGTCAACGTCTCACGCAGTCTCCGACGGTCCACATGTACATCCATCACGTCGTTCCAATCTCCACCCAGCACTGCCAGGGACTCCGGGATTTCCGTCCACACTGCAAACAACCGTTCAGCCAGAGACCACTGCAATGGGGGGGGGGGGGCGCATATATACTGCCAAACACAACAGATTCCGTGCCCACCATCCCTTTAACAAAAACATATCGACCCTGTGGGTCTATCCACTGTTTCTCGTGAATGTAAGCCAACCTACGATGGACCAAGACGGCATGGAAAACACAGCATGGAAGACCTGTTGGTAACCAAATCTCTGTAGGCTAAGCACTTTCATCCCCATCATGTGTGTCTCCTATAACAATAAGACATCTGCCGCTTCCCTCTTCCCCCACCTCAAGATCGCCCCCCTCTTGATCTTATCCAGCATCCCTGTAACAGTCCAACTCAGTATGCGTATGGACTCCTTAGGGAGCCCAGGAGTCGATGCCTCAGCCATGTTCTAATAGGACCCAAAACAAAAGCACCCAGCAACAGGCCCAGGCGCACAGCACAATCTGTAACAAGGCATTAGAAATCGCGTGCACCCCCCACCAACCAACCCCGACCCCCCCCTTCCTGTCCCCCAAACAGTCCCCCCAACTCCCTTCCCCCTATCTCCCGCCACCCACCCCTATACCTCATAGAACTATCTGTCGCGGCATGGGGAACCTCGGGCCCAAAACAGAGCGCCCAAAGCCAACCATACCAATGGATCCCAACTACCCACTCAAACAAAAGTAACCCCCCCCCCCCCGGTCAACCCCCACTCGTGTAGGAGGCAAGTAACCCCTGTAGAGGAGCACCCCGAACCCCACCCGCAGCCCCACACAGTTTCAAGAAAATAAACGAGCAGTGGCACTATATGCAGTTGTCCAATGTCAGTACAATAAGACACAGCTATGCAACTCCCCTCAGCAGGAGCCTGTGACATCCGCAGATAGACTCAGCTCCCCAATATCCCTCAACGGCCCTTTCCAGAGTGATCAGAGTCAGTTGGTGCGCCATCTTATGTTCCACAGTGAGAAGAGGAGCCTTTCCGCGATCTAGACCTCCTATTCCTTTTGCCCCGGGCATTTTGATCTCCCAGGTCCTGCGACGGGCCTCTTGAGTGGCCTGGGTCCAGACCCGGTTGGGCATGCGGCCTGACCCTCACTGTTTCATCAGTCCATTTAAAGACATCCTCCAGGGTATCAAAGAAGTGAGTTCGTGACTGGAAAACTACCCGCAGGCGGGCCGGATAGAGCAAGGAGTATTGAATCTTCAGACCACGCAGTTTTGCCTTGGCGGCAACAAAAGAGTGCTGCTGCTGTTGCACGATTCTGGTATAGTCAGGAAAAATCCTGATCTTCTGATTCTCGAACAGCAGGGAGTCCTTGGCCCGCGCTTCCCGTAGTATAGTGTCCCTATCATGGAAGTTCAGGATTTTAGCAAACACCGGTCTGGGCCGCTCCCCCACAGGTGGCTTCTGCGTCAGGGCTCTATGTACGCGCCCAATCACAAAACAGCGCAATAGAACATCTGGGGGAAGCCAGCTCTCCAACCACTGGGACAAGAAGTGTTCCATATTACCTTTCTAACATCCTTCCGGAAAACCCACGAAGCGAAGGTTGTTCCTGCGTGCCCGCCCTTCGGCATCCTCCACACGGAGCGCAAGGCCCTTTTGAATGCTTTCCATCGCCGCCATTTTCTGCTTCAGGGTCCCAACGTCGTCTTCCACCACCGATATCCTGGATTCTGCCTCTGTGATACGTGCCACTGCATTTTGCAGGCCCTGGCGCAGCAGGGTCACGTCTGCCCCACTGCCCCTATCTTGGCGTCCAGCATGTCCCTGGATTGGGTAATCGCTGCCATGAGCGCCGTATTGTCCGGCCCCATTCCCTGGCCACCTCCAGTCGCTCCAGGCCCCCCACTAGACCCCGTGAATTTATCGATGGGTCCCTGCTTGGCGGGCCCGCTGCCCCCTCTGGTCATGTCTGCGGCGCACCCAGGGCCCGCTGTCTTCGGAGCGTAAGCAGGTCGTCACAGCGCAGGCACCCCGCACTACCAGTTGCGACCAAGGGTATTCCACGCAAATGTCTTGTGGTACATGATTCCCCCACACTGTCATTGTCTGCTGCAAGTTCACTCCCCTCAATGGTGCACAACTTGGTCTCGACCGGGCCTTGTCCCTCTGTTGTGAGGCACTCAACCTGGCCTCCGCTCCACACGGGCCTCGCGGCTCCGCTCCCGGCTGCATAGCTTCTTCGTCCCACAGCCCACTCGCGCTGGGCATCCACAGGCGCACCCCTCGCCCTCCGTTCACACACGCAGAAGGGGCCCCGGGGAGTCACTCACGTCTCTCACTTAGTCACCTCTGGCGCCGGCACAGATCCCTCCGGGCTTGGGCACTATACTCGCCGGTTCGACAGGCCGCCCGCCAGTCCGTGGACCCAAGTATCGCTGCAGCGCTATGTCGGACTTGTCTGGAGGGGTCCCAGCTCTGCAGGTCTCTCCACGTCGCCACCCAGGCCATCACAGGACGCTAGCACTCGCAGCCGGGAACTACCAAACTCGAGGTCTCGGTCTCACGGTCCCGATGTAGGCCACAGCTCTTTCCAGATGTCCCCAGCCCCCTGGCTGTCTCAGCCTTCTTGGTGGATAGGTCAGAGGACTCGCCCGCAGTGCCGCCGACCATGAGGGGCACTGGGCCCAGGATAGATGTTGGCGCGGCCAGCCCGCGTGAAGACCGCTCGATCGGGAGGCGCCAAAATTGAGGCCCCGGCTGCACTCCCCGGGACTAGGCCGCAGGCCGCTTCCGCCACTATGTCCGCTTCGAAGGGCCCGGGAGCGCCACACTCAGCACTGGGTGACACCTCCCACTCTCTGCCACAGTTGCCTCAAGTGTGGGCTACAGATCGGGTCCGGGGGCCAGGATAAATAGATGGATAAGCGTCGGGCTGGCGGGAAATCTAGAAGGCTGCGTCCACCATCTTCGCCCGCGAAGCCACGCCCCCGGATAAGGAAAGTTTTGCTTAGCAGTACCCCTGCGAGTCATTAGGTGGGGTCCTGCGGCTCCGCATCCATCACTGGCGTCGCAAGTGTCGAGAGGACATCACAGCGTCTACTTAGGCGCCACCACTGCACGCGGACGTCAGTTCTGTACACGACTTTCCGCGCCAGGAACGCAGAGCCAAAGCAAAATATTGACCATTGGTGCATAAAACTAGGGCCCTGAAAGGGATGACCTTATTATTATTATTATTATGTGTGTTCTTATATAGCGCTCAACTTACCTTTGGGCATCTTGGCGCTTGCATTGGGAACCCGTCCTGGCTTTTCCCTGTGAGATAACCCATACTGGGCATCCCCAAGGTGAAAGCCAGGCATCCCGCCACGGGGGGCCGTAGTGGAGATTAAGCAAGCTATTGCCCAGAGTTGCAGAGTGTGAACCCATGATTAGATCAGGCACCGAAGCGAGAATTATCGAGTCCGTGGACACTCGGGCTCAGACCCTGCCGCGTCGGGAATTGAACCCTGGTCCCGGGTCTGACCTCTGCTTCAGGGTATGCCTCCTCTAACCAGTGAGCCACACTTCACCTTAACTCTACTAATCAGTTCGCAGAATGGGGAGGATGGGTGGGGCGGTAAGGAATCCATCACTAACTAATGTCTCTTACAGATATATCGATAGACAAGTAGTTACTTGTGCATCTGAAAGAGACACGTTAGTGATAGATTCCTTACTTTATAATAGATACCCCAGCAATACCAACCCTGGTGGTGGGTCTGCAAACAAGATTACACCAGAAAGTCACAGAGCACAGAACGGCCAAAGAAACAGTCTCTCCGGACCTGACTGTCAAGGCAGTAGTGCTTGGTAAACTTATGCAGCGAGGCCCACATAGCTGCCTGACAAATATCCTGCAAGGGAACGCCGCGTCCCAATGCAGTAGTGGCTGCAGTTGCCCTGGTCGAAGGGTCACGCAGCCCCACAGGAGGCTCCTTCTTAGCCAAGGAGTAACATGCTTTGATGCACAGAAAGACCCACCGGGAGATGGTCCGCTTGTGCACGGCCCGACCTTTTTTGACGCCCACGTATCCAACAAAGAGCTGGTCATCCACCCAGAACTGTTGAGCGTCCGTTTCGGGTCCAGATGGTGGAGCCTCTCTTCCTCCCTAGAGGGATGCAGAGGCGGAAAGAAGGTAGGCAAAGTAATGGTCTGCCCGATGTGGAAGGGCGTGACAACCTTAGGCAAGAAAGAAGGACTGGTCCTTAGAACCATCTTGTCCGGATGAACAGAGAGGAAAGGAGGTTTAGAAGAGAGAGCCTGGAGCACATTCACCCTTATGGCAGAGGTGATAGCCACCAGGAGAGACATCTTGAGAGTTAGAAGGCATAAGGAACAGTTATGAAGGGGATCAAAGGGAGTGCACATCAGAAAGCTCAAGACCAGATTCAAGTCCCACTGAGGTATTATGAAAGGCACAGGTGGAAACGTATGTGTAATGCCCTTGAGGAAACGGTTAACAACCCGGGCCTTAAAAAGAGAAGGCTGATCTGGAAGCCGCAGAAAGGCAGAGATGGCCGAAAGATAACCTTTGATAGGGCCCAGAGCAGAGCCCTGCTGGGCCAGAGATAAAAGGAACAGAAGGACCTCAGAAAGAGGGGCAGAAAGGGGATCCACAGCCTCTGCTGTGCACCATGTCACAAATTTGTTCCACCTGCAGGCGTATACCATTTTAGTGGAGGGACGCCTGGTGGCCAGATTGACATCACAGACTTCGGAAGGAAGGTCGAAAGCTGTCAACTGTTGCAGCTCAATCTCCACGCATGGAGGTGGAGGCTGGACAGGTTCGGGTGCAGAACCATCCCCTTCTGCTGACAGAAGATCCTCCCGGAGAGGCAGACGGATCGGGGGATCGACAGCCATGCTGAGTAGCTCGGGATACCAGTATCTTCGTGGCCAGTCCGGAGCCACATGGATAACTTGTGCATGGTCGCGCCTGATCTTCTTCAGCACACTGGGCAGAAGTGGTACAGGCAGAAAGGCGTACAATAGACCGCAGCTCCACTCACGACCAAAAGCATCGGCGAGCGAGCGCCGCCTTGGAAATTCCAACGCACAGAATTGACGACATTGCGCGTTCTCTTTGGTGGCGAATAGATCTAACCAAGGCTCTCCCCACTGCAGAAAAAGATATTGCGCCACATCCACGTTCAGACGCCATTCCTGATCCATCATGCACCCGCGACTGAGTTCGTCCGCCCTGGCGTTCAGAGAACCTGCCAGGGGTTGAACCACCAAGGTGATGCCTTGATGTTCCAGCCATGTTCAGAGGTGCAAAGCCTCTTGACAAAGGGTACATGACCCCACCCCGCACTGCTTGTTGCAATACCACATGGCAGTGGTGTTATCCGTGAACACCAGCACCACACTTCCCCGGACAGAGGGAAGGAATACCTTCAGTGCAAGTCGGATCGCCCGCAGCTCCAAAAGGTTGATATGGAGCCGGGACTCCGCCGGAGACCAGAGGCTTCTGATCTCCACCTCTCCCAAGTGGCTTCCCCATCCCAGGAGGAACGTATCTGTCACCACTGTGTGCTCCGGTTGGGGAAGGGAGATGGATTTGCCACTGACCCAATCGTGATTCGTGAGCCACCACTGCTATTGTTGAGCAGTGCCCTCCGAGATCTGGACATGATCGCACAGGTTGCCCTGATGCTGTGCCCACTGGAACTTCAGGTCCCACTGCAGAGCCCGCATATGCCATCTGGCATGTTGTACTAGCAGGATGCAGGAGGTCATGAAGCCCAGGAGCTGGAGGGTCATCCTGACAAACCCGGGATAGAGGCCGAAAGATTGGAATCGTAGCCTGAATATCCCGGACTCACTGTTCGGGAGGATAGACCAGAAACAGGGTTGAATCCAGAACCGCTTCGATGAAGGGGAGCTTCTGAAACGGACTCAGGTGCGACTTCAGCACATTGATGGAGAACCCCAGCAGATGCAGGAGGTTGGCCGTAGTCTGAAGGTGGCTGATGACAGTTTGGGGCGAGCCCGCCTTTAACAACCAGTCGTAGGGGTAGACTGACACCCCAGAACTGCGCAGATAAGCCGCAACCACCGCCATCACTTTCGTGAACCACGAGGGGGCGCTGGTAATGCCGAAGTGGAGACTGGTAAACTGAAAATGCTCCTGGCCCACCATGAACCACAGGTAACGCTGATGGCCCAGCAGGAGGGGGATGTGAAAATAAGCGTCCTGCAAGTCAAACGCTACCATCCAGTCTCCAGGGTCTAGAGCAGCCAGGACCTGAGCCAGAGTCAGCATTTTGAACTTCTCCTTCCGGAGGAAGCGACTGACGTCCCGGAGGTCCAAGATGGGGCGCAGGCCCCCATTGTCCTTCTTAGAGACCAGAAAATAGTGGGAATAACAACCACTCCCCAACTTCCTGCGCCCGAACGCACTCAATGGCCCCCTTGGCCAAGAGGGCCGTGACTTCCTGTTGGAGAAGAACCAAATTATACCCCGACATGCGGTGGCACCTAGGTGGCATGGCTGGAGGAGGGGACTGAAAGGGAAGAGAGTAACCCCTCTGGATTAACGGCAACACCCACTTGTCCGATGTGATATCGCACCAGTGGGGGAGGTGGTGGTGGATCCTGCCACCCACCAGCGTGGAGTGCTCCACAAAGTTCGTACTAGGAAGGTTTGAAGGTAGGAGCAGCGGGGGTGGAGGTGGACTGACCCGCACGCTGATTCCCAGACCCGCCCTTGCGGAAGCCGCGACCACTGCCGCGCTGAGGCTGGTTCAGCACAGGCTTGTTAAAGGAACGTGTCTGGGTGCCTCTGCCCTGGCCACAAAATGAACGAAAACCAGGAAGTGACGGGATTCTTTGCAGAAAGATCCAAGGACTTGGCCGTGGCCAGCGAGTCCATAAAACGCTCCAAAGCACTGTCAGCCTGATCGCCAAACAGGCACGTGCCATCAAAGGGCATATCCATGAGCGAGCTCTGGACATCGGGTGAGAACCCAGTCGAACGCAACCAGGCGTGTCGTTGCAACGCCACGGCCGTAGAAATCGCCCTGCCCAACGAGTCTGTGGTGTCCAAACCACACCGAATGGCGAACTTAGCTGCATCCTTACCTTCAGCAATTGCTTGAGAAAGAACAGCCTGGACCTTCGGGCACTGAGGCAACACTTGAGCAATGGCCCAACAAGCAGGCGGTGTTCACCAACAGCAGCCCCAAGCGGGCCAAAAAGGTCACCAGGTGCCGGGCGGTAGTGTCTGGCGATGTTTTTATCCACCGGGGCCCCCGTGGCCAGCCGCAACCAATTGCCCAATAGGACTTCGATAAGGGCGTCATTTAAGGGAAGTAACGGCTCTGACGAAGTAGACGTCGACTGGGGCACCTCGGTGAGGAGGTTAGTTTTGAGGGCCACCGTGGGGAGGTCGAGGTTGAGGGCCTCAGCAGCCTGACGGAGCACCATTGTGTAGGAAGCACCCTCCTCCATCGTAGGCGGGGGAGAGGCAACCCCCGGTTCAGAAGCCACATCGAGATCGTCTGCATCTTCCAGATTGTCCACTCAATTGTGCTCGGAGTCACACTGCCGGGCAAGAGGGTCCTCGGACCCTTCCCAGTCCTCCTCTGCCTCCAGCGCTGGAGGGGCCGGTCGCGGTGGCAGGACCGGAGCCGGAGAAGGAACAAACTGCATCGGAAACGGCGCCGGGCCGGCGCCGCCTCATAATGCGGGTCCCAGGTCGGAACAAAATGGTCCTGGAACCGGGTCAAGGGTGGGATAGACGCCCCCCAGTGTGGTGCCGAGGGTAGGATCCTGTGGCACCAAGGCTGGAGCCGCTGGCGGAGCCGCCGGGCCAATAGGATCTGGGCACGGGACCGCGGGGCCCAAACACGCGCCGGCGGGAGCCCGAGGACTGTAAAGGCGGTCCACGGTAGCAAGAAACTCTTGCACCTGTTCGGGAGTTGCCGACAGACCCGGGTACGGTGGGTAGACCGTGGGACTACCAGGCTCCAGAGGAGCTGCAGGGGCGGAGCCCCTGTCCCCCTCGTCCGCCTCCAAGGAGCAAAGGGGGGACGTCGGAGAGCGATCGCACTTCTTCGACTTCTTTTTATGACGTCGCTTACCCCGGAATCAGAGGGTGAAGACATGGAGTCCAAGGAGCGACGGCTCCAGTTCCGCGAGCAGTCCCGGGAACAGCCCCTAGACTAGGAGCGGCGGTGAGAGGAATGCCGGACCTCCAGCAATTTCCGGCGCCGCTCCCACAAGGCCTTCGGGGCCATGGCTCGACAGTCCCGGGAGTAGTGATCAGCCTCCAGGCAGTAGAGGCAAACATCGTGGGGGTCCGCTACCGACATATTACGGCGGTTGTCCCCACAAAACTTAAAGCCAGGCATCCCTACGTGCACCAGGAGAAAAAAGAGGAGAGACAAAAGTCTCAAAATAGTAGTCAAAAAGTGACTAAGGTACTTGCTCAATCCGGATCTGCGCATGCTGGTGCGGAAAAAGAAAGAAATGATGTCAGCGTGCATGGGTGGTGCCTATGTAGTCTCCGTGACGTCATCTTGGGGCTTGCGACGCCAGTGACGGATGCGGGCTGCAGGACGCCACCTACTGACGCGCAGGGGTACAGCTAAGCAAAACTTTCCAGATCCAGTCTGAAGCCTGGGGATATTCTAAGGTAAGGAATCTATCACTAACGTGTCTCTTTCAGGTTAATTATTATTATAATGCAGCTATAGGAGATATAGTAGCAAGTTTGAGAATTTTGGAGGCTGATTTGGAGCAACTAGGCAATTGTAGTATTAAGAATATGCTAGTCCTATGAGGGGGACTTTAACATCAAACTATGTAGCCTACCTTCCAAAAAAGTATGCAGTCTGACTAATCCTGATGATGTAGGTCTAACACGTTATTCATAATTTATATGGTGACAGACTAAACAAACTGATGTCTAATTTTGATCTAGCACTCTCAAATGAAATTTCATTCCCATATGTTCCTTTTAATTGTACCTTCAACTGCAGAGATACTGATAGTATTATTGACTATATTATAATATCCAACAATTGTGCAACCTATGCCTCTAATTTTAAAACTCATTCCATCTCATTAAGTGACCACTTTTCCCAGTCTCTTCAAATTCAAATTCAATAATTGTTATTATCATAATAGTTATCCTATGGCTCAGATAGGAGAGCTAGAGTTAGCATCTCTTAATGGTAACTCACTACGGAGGCATCGTATCATACCCGAGGATTTTTAAAAATATCTACTCTGCAAACAGGGGGAAGCCCTTGAGATTTGTTTGGACAGATGTGCCCACCCCAACAAAATTGTTAACACCTTTATGGCAATAACAAAGGGGGTGAAGGAGAGTCTTGTAGTCATTAGTAAACAAAAAAAGAGAGCAAAGGATGGTTTGACTCAGCATGCACTAAGGCAAAAAAAGAACTAGAAGGGTGCACTACATAACATTCCTAGATGTAGATCTGAGGTTCAGGCCTGAAGATTAGGGTATAGACAGGCAGTGAGACAAAGGAAAGCACGGCTGAGAGAAGAAACATGGGAATCATTACATCAAGCAAGCACTATTAATGATAATAATGCATTTTGGAGTGTAGTCAATTTGACATCACTGAGAGTAAATAAGGGACGTGGGATTGTAGTCGTTAAATACCGGGTAAAACACCTCTCTGATATTTACTCTTCCATAACCTCAATACCGGAATACGATCAGACCCATATACATGGTGATACTCTACACTTAATTCAAACTTCCCCAGTGTGAGAAGTTGGCCTGATATATGATGCTCACTAGTTCTAGTGATCACCTTGTATCAGTCCAAACAACCCTTATGGTGATTGGTTGGAAGTCAACCTTATAGACCAGCTATCCTAATGGTAGCATGGACAAAGCAGTCTTAGGCTAAACTCTTTTGGCATGTGAAGCCAGCTGTTTTACCACATATGACCCCTTGAATACCAAATGATAGGACACCACACAGGTAGTTATGAAAACAAACAAGATATTTATTAACTAACAAACACCTCTGAACTCTTTATGAGATCAGAGGGCTAAGCACATGACAAGACTCTTAGGAAAAATACGTTTAAGTTGCACAATCACAATGTTGCCCTAGGGGCACAACAAACCATATACTAAGTAAGTGGAATGTGAAAGTCAATAGTAGGAATGGAGCTGTCCAGAGGTTGTAGGATCGCTGGGACTACACTATCCTAACCTTAGGTAAGTAATAGGAGGTCCACGGAACGCGTGTGCAGAGTGTGAACTCACACGCGAGATGCGTAACAACGTCTATGGACAGTACAGTTCGAGTAAAAGGTGAGTACGGACAATCCTGACTAGTTAGGACTAAAACGACTGTGGAACTGGACACTAGGAGAGTCAATCTACCCTTGAGCACTGAAATGCTCTTGTTACCTCACCCACAGGCTGCGGGTGCATAGGTGCGAAGTTGTGTCGGGTTCCGGCGTTGAAGTCTATGGAGCCTGAAAGAAAAGATGCTGCAGGCGACCGGGAGGAAGATGTCCGGTGTGATCCAAGGGTGGATCAGTGAAGAGGAGAACCTGAAAGCAGAGGGGACAATGTTCAAAGTCACTAGCCAGTGACTGGAGTGGAACCAGGAGTGGAACCAGATGTCGTTGTCGCGATCAGGTGAAGAGTGGACCCTTGTCTCTGCAGCCACGTGGACCAGGAGGTGTCTTTGACGACCAGAATGGAGGCACGAGCTGTCCCATGCAGGCTCTCGCTGTCGGCGGTGTCGGATCCGGATTTGGAGTCAACAAGCCTTGGCAAAGGCAACCCACGCGGTGAGTGGAAACGGTGTCTGGAGCGGACCAGGAGGATTCTGGGTGCTTCTCCTTTGCAGGGAAGCAAGGGCCAGTCTGGAGCAACCAGACCAGCAGATTGGATTTCAAGATTCGTCGTCTAGGAGGTCACTAGCCAGCCGGCAAGTGACCAGATAACGCGTCGAGCAGCAAACAGGCAGAAGGGCCCCACGCAGATCTTGTGGATGCTGGAGGGCTGGTCTTCGGTGCAGGAGCTGCTCGGGGTAGGGGCTTCTCAGTCGCCAAAACACTTGGTCGAGGTACCTCAGAAGTCGTGCTGGAGCGAAGTGCTGCTTCTTCCAAAATGGCCGGTCCCACGTGTCTCGTCGCACCCACGGATCTCAGCTGTGCTGCAGATGTAGGTAGAGGTCGGAGAGGTCTGGGTATCCGGGTCTCGTCGGGCTCTGAAGTCTGGTTCCTCGAGGGAAGACAACAAAGGGAAGACGCTGGACGCTGATGGTACCTGCTTGTGCAGGGTGGACACTCCTTGCCCACAAGGGAAATTTCTTCAGTCTTCTTGGCAGAAAGTCGAAGTCCAGAGTTTCTTCTTGTAGAGTTGCAGTTCAGGATTAATCTAACTTGGAATGGGACCAGCTCCTACCTTTATCCTGCTAAAGGGGGCTGTACTACGACTAGGTCCCTCCTATGGGTGGTCTTGCGCTGGGGCTGGAGAGCCCCAGGAACTGGTTTGGACCGGTGTATGCACAGGGACACCTTGTGTGCCCCAGGCATGTCTCATTCCTTTCAGCCCTGTCCTACCCAATACACAAAATCCTGTCTGGGGTGGTGCAAGCACCTCCCAAGGCAGGAAACCCTTTGTCCAAGCCTCCCTCGCTGGAAGGACTCCCAGCAGCAGGAGGTCAGACTTGTGTCTGTGGTGGCGGCATCCATTTTGTGATGCTGAGGCTCGGGTTAACTTTAACCGGGGTTCACAGTTAGGTATATGTCGTGTCCCTCTAAAAGGGTGGAATGCTACCCCCGTCACCAAAACTGGCGAGGGGGTAGTATTCCAATTCATATGACACCTTACTCGACATGTTTTGATAATGCTATGCCAAAGTAAGCAATAACCGCGAGGATTATAATGCACTTAAGAGTATATGGTATTGCGTTATCATGGAAACAGCTACAGGACTTGGTTCCGAAAACTGTAGACAGGCTCAGCTCATGCCAGAGCACTATCTCACATAATTCCAAGCACTCTGCCTCCAGGATTGTTAAGGCCTGCCATAGGAGTGACTTACAGGAGTATATGTGTCCATTTTAGGTTTAGATATAGGTATACTATATCTATAGCAAAGGGTGTTTACACCACCTTGCCCCAGCTGATTGATCAGCCAGTTGTGTCAGATTTGGATGGCCAACCAGGGGTGGCATAATACATGCTGCAGCCCCTGGTAGGCCTTGGGTTGACTTATGCCCTGGGTACCTATGGTACACTGTACAAGGACTTACAAGAGTGACCCAATAACGATTGGTAAATGCACCTAAGGTACATGGATGTCAATTTAGAGAGTGAACAGCTAGGCTGTGGGTCTGATTAGCAGGCCCACAGCCAGGGAAAGTCGTAAACCAGTGAAGCAAAAAGCAAAACTCTGGAGTGACCATAGGATTGCAGACCCTACTCTCCTAAATAACCCCCCCCCCCAAACTTAGGGACATTAAACTAACCTTGACCAGGTGAGTCTTCCTGTTCTAAGTGGAAATACCTGGAGAGACCATCTGCATTGCCATGGTCAGTCCCTGGTCTGTGCTCCACTGTAAAGTCCATCTCCTGTAGGGAAATGGACCACCTAAGAAGTTTGGGGTTTTCACCCTTCATCTGATTTAGCCACAAGAGGGGCTTATGGTCAGTCTGAATCCTGAAGTGAGTTCCAAACAAGTATGGCCTCAACTTCTTCAGGGCCCACACCACAGCGAAGGCCTCCCTCTCAATAGCTGACCAACGTTTCTCTCTAGGGGTCAGCCTGCTACTTATAAAAGCAATGGGCTGGTCATGACCATCAATATTCAGCTGAGATAGAACAGCTCCCACACCAAACTCAGAAGCATCTGTTTGGACAATGAAGGTTTTGGAGTAGTCTGGACTCTTGAGAATAGGTGCAGTGCACATGGCCTGCTTTAGGCCATCAACTGCCTTTTGACAGCTAACTGTCCACTGAACTTTCTTTGGCATTTTCTTACTTGTCAGGCCATTAAGAGGGGTCACAATTGTCCCATATTTTCTGACAAATTTCCTGTAGTAACCAGACAGGCCCAAGAAAGCTCTGACCTGTGTCTGGGTGGTTGGAGGAGCCCAGTCCTTTATGGCCTGTATCTTGCTCTCCAATGGTTGAACCTGGCCTCCACCTACAAGGTGGCCCAGGTACACAACCTGACTCTGCCCTATCTGGCACTTAGTAGCCTTGATAGTGAGGCCTGCCTTTTGCAGGGTCTCTAAAACTTTCCTCAGGTGGATCAGGTGATCCTCCCAGGTGGAGCTAAAGACAGCAATATCATCTAGATATGCTGCACAAAAGTCATCCAACCCAGTGAGAACTTGGTTCACCAACCTTTGAAAAGTGGCAGGTGCATTTTTCAAACCAAAGGGCATCACCACAAATTGGTAATGACCTCATGGGGTAGTAAATGCTGCTTTGGCCTTGGCATCCTCAGCTATCCTGATTTGCCAATAACCAGCTGTCAGGTCAAATGTACTCAAGAATTTGGCAGAAGCCAATTTATCTATGAGTTCATCTGCTCTTGGTATTGGGTGGGCATCTGTCCTGGTGACAGCATTGAGACCCCTGTAGTCTACACAAAACCTCATCTCTCTCTTACCATCCTGTGTGTGAGGCTTAGGCACTAGAACTACAGGACTAGCCCAAGGGCTCTCTCAGGGTTCAATGACTCCCAACTCCAACATCTTTTGTACTTCTTGTTTAATGCAGTTCCTGACGTGGTCAGGTTGCCTGTAGATTTTACTCTTTATAGGCAGACTGGCACCAGTGTCCACCTCATGGGTGCACCAGTTTGTCTGACTGTGTGTCAGAGAGAACATTTGTCTAAAGGATTGAAGAACCTGTTTGCAATCCTCTTGTTGATGCTCAGAGAGGCTGTCAGAAAAGACTACACCATCTACTGACCCATCATCAGGGTTCTGAGTGAGCAGGTCTGGGAGAGGGTCATTCTCTTCCTCCAGTCCCTCATCTGTGGCCATGAGCAAGCCCATTGCCTCCCTGTCAACAAATGCTTTGAGCCTATTCACATGAAGTACTCTGTGAGGGCTCCTGGGAGTTCCAAGGTCCACCAGGTATGTGACCTCTCCCTTTTGTTCAATGATGGTATGGGGTCCAGAATATTTGTCTTGGAGAGCTGCTGGGGCCACTGGCTCCAATACCCACACCCTCTGTCCTGGGTGATACGCTGTCAGGACAGCCTTTTGGCCATGCAAAGCTTTTTGAAGTTCTTGGCTGGCCTTCAGGTTTTTAGATGCCTTCTCCATGTACTCTGCCATCCTGGAGCGGAGACCAATCAAGTTTAGGCTTTTTGAGAGGTAACTCCCATCCTTCCCTCACAAGACATAGGGGTCCTCTTACAGGATGCCCAAACAGAAGCTCAAAAGGGCTGTAGCCAACCCCCTTCTGTGGGACCTCTCTGTAAGCAAACAGAAGGCAGGGTAAAAGGATGTCCCATCTTCGCCTAAGCTTTTCTGGTAACCCTTTTATCATCCCTTTTAGGGTCTTGTTGAATCTCTCCACAAGCCCATTGCACTGTGGATGATAGGGTGTGGTAAATTTGTAATTTACATCACACTCTTTCCACGTTGCAGTCAAGAATCCTGACATGAAGTTTGCACCTCTGTCAGAGACAACCTCCTTAGGAAACCCCACTCTAGTAAAAACTGCAAGTAGGGCCCTGGCCACAACAGGAGCTGTAGTGGTCCTAAGGGGAATAGCTTCTGGGTACCTGGTGGCATGATCCACTATCACCAGTATAAATCTGTGCCCAGATGCTGTTGGGGGGTCCATTGGGCCAACAATGTCAATCCCCACTCTTTCAAAGGGTACCCCCACCACAGGTAGTGATATAAGGGGTGCCTTTGTGGTGCCACCTGATTTGCCACTGGCTTGACAGGTGACACATGAGCGACAAAACTCTCTTCTGTCTTCAGACATATGAGGCCAGTGAAAGTGTGGGACAAGCCTTTCCCAAGTCTTGTTCTGGCCTAAGTGACCTGCAAGGGGAATCTCATGGGCCAAGGTAAGAAGGAAACCTCTCAGAGACAAGGGGATGACCAGCCTCCTGGTAGCACAAGGCTTGGGGTCCCTTGCCTCAGAGTATAGGAGCCCATCATCCCAGTACACCTTGTGGGTACCTGTGGCATTCCCTGCAGCCTCAGCAGCAGCCTGCTGTCTGAGGGGTTCAAGAGAGGAACAGTCTAACTGTGCCTGCCTCAAGTCTGCCCTGGAAGGTCCCCCTGCCCCAAGGAACTCAACCTGTTCAGGTTCAAGCTCCTCTAGGACAGTTCCTTCTGGGGTCTTTGGGTCAGCCTCCTCAGAGAGCTGATCCTCCAACTGAGGCAGGGGGAAGGCAAAGCCTTAACCCTACTGCTCTTTCTCTTGGGTAGTGTCTGGTCCATTGTTCCAGGATCCAGCACTAGTTCAGCTGGGCATTTCTTGGGCTGTGACCTGGTCACAGCAAGTACATGTGCTGACACACCTAACATTTCCACATGAGTCCTATACTCCACATCTGACCATAAGGAGGATTCCAAATCATTGCCCAATAGACAGTCCACTGGGAGGTCTGAACTAACTACAACCCTTTTGAGGCCAGTTGCCCCTCCCCAGGAGAAATTAACAAGTGCCATACTATGGTTGGTAGTGACATTGCTAGCATTGGTCACTAGGTAGTCTGAACCTAGTATTACCTGTTCAGGGTCCACAAATGCTGGTGTCACCATAGTGACACTGGCACAGGTGTCCCTGTAGGCCTGAGCCATCTTTCCATTAATCAAAGGCGTTTGCCTGTACTTGCCCAGAGTACTGGGACTTATAGTAGGGGTCATATCCATGCCCCCAGTACAAACAAGAACCGCCTGGGTGGTTATTCTAACTAAGTCAGAATCCACCTCAGTACCCAGGGTTAACCAAACTATAGCCTTGGGGGGTGCACTACCACTACTAACTGTACTAGGGGGTGCAGGTGCATTAGGGGCAGTAGTGGTAAGAGCTGTGCCTTTCTTGGTGCACTCACTAAACCAGTGAGTCTTACTTTTACAGTATTGGCACCATGGTTTTCTTTGACCTTCATTCTTCTTCTTTTGAGTATAAGTGGTCCCACCCTCCTTAGATTGTTGGGGCCCTGTTGAAGACTTCTGGACATTTTGCTTATTCTCTTGATTACCCTTCTGGTCTGCTTTCCTCTGGCCACCACCCTGGTTCTGGTTCTGCTGCTTGACCCTTGTCCTGACCCATCTGTCTGCCTTCTTTCCCAATTCTTGGGGAGAGGTCAGATCTGAGTCAATCAAGTGCTGATGCAACAACTGGTTCTGACAATTATTTAGGTTTTGCTCTCTCATAATTAGATTATACAATCCTGTGTAATCAGTAACTTTACTTCCCAGTAACCAGCCTTCCAAAGCCTTAGTGGCACAATCAAGAAAGACAGTCCAATCCTGAGCCTGAGTTTTCTGGGTGTCTCTGAACATTAACCTGTACTGTTCAGTTGTTAGGCCAAACCCATCAATCAAGAAAAAGAAGAAGAAGCTAGCCCTCACAATAATTTTTCTCTTAAAGTTTTTGAGAATACAAACAAGGGGAATCTTTTGTTTGTATGGGTTACTTTATTTCAACCCTTTTAGAATTTAAGTCATTTTTACGTATATTTTCATGGGTGAGAAAAACACTTTGCACAAACATTTACAATATTTACAACTATCATACAACTATCATACAAATGACATATATACAAATAAACCAACATTTATATACAAACTTCTTTTACAAAAAATAGCGATTATATATCCACAAATAATTTTTCTTTGCGAGATTTCAAACCACTATAGTGCCCCAAAAAGGGTCAAGAACAAAACAGGCAACAAAGAATTGAATTTGACTTTTCAATTAGTTTCAAATAACGAATAATCAACTAAAGAATTAGTGAATCGTGTATCATGAAGCCTATTTGCCGTTTGCCGACGCGTTTCGAAACTGGGAACAATCCCAGATTCTCCTCAGGGCTCTTTCAATGTCGTAATCTAAAAAATAAAGGAAGCTTGTTTTAATCACTGTTAGTAGTGATTTTCAAATCCCCTAGATATACTGATAGTCACTAGATTATGTTACCTTTATACATTGGCGACGCGGTCCCGCGGTCCAATTATTCAGATGGGAGTGGGGGCCGGGGGCTTTTTGTTTTTTCGCGAGGTTCTGTTAGCAAAAAATACAAGATGGTTACTAGACCATCCAGAGCTGCACAGTTGGTGTGGCTCTAGTGCTACAAAGCTCAAATGTCCTACCTTTGGACGTTATGGCGGTGAGGCTACTATTGTTCTCACACTGAAGTCGTTCCGCTCAAATGGCAATACCGGTGATTTCTGAAACGCACAAACAAGAGTTGTGCTTAGTGGCCGTTACTCTGATGTGTACAACATTTGTGCTTTAATTCAAATGCGCAGCGGGACATACCTGTAGATTTTAAGTTGGAGCAGAAGTTGTTGTCATTACTCGAAGCCAAACACTGCCAGGGACTTTACTGGAAGGCGGGGGGCGCCTCCGCGGTGTGTAAAAAAGCGTGCTTCACTCGCGCTAGATTAAAAAATGAAAAATGTATTGAATTGTTTATTTATCGCGTAACGCAGCGTTATCTGTGCCATTAGCTTGGGTGTCAGTGACACTCACCTCTCCCTTGGACGGCTAGACCAGGAAATGCGAACTCATTGGTGGAGAAACCGCCATGTGAGGCTCCTACATCATAGTGAACGTGCCGCTCGGCATTGTGGTTAATGTAGTCTTTCAGTGGACGAACACATCCGGATTTTACAGACGAGAAATCTCGGATAATGAGTTCAGCCCCGTTTGGGTGCTGTTAAATTTTAATATCAGGTAGGCCTCTTTCTTCAGTAGGATTTGCTCAGTATTTGTACCTGATTTGGGTTGATTAATGTTAAACAACACAGTCCATTGGAACTCTTTCTCTCCATGCTTGTTGTCAATGAAATGTTGGACCAGTGGCGCAGTGAGAACTTTGTTCTTAATGCGAGACCTATGTTGTGTCATACGTGTGTTAACTTGTTGGTTCGTCTTGCCTATATAGATTTTGGGACAGGGGCATATGATAGCATAAACAACGTTTTAGGTTCTACAATTGGTGAAGCTTAAGTGGGTCCACGTCATGTTATTGTGATGGAGGGTTTTTCCTTCAATAGTTGTGTCACATGCAATGCAATTCCCACATCTATGATGTCCCTCTATCGGTTTGAGGCCCCATTGAGACAATAAATCGCTTTTAGGTTTAATTGTTCTGATATCTGCACGGACTATTTGCTGACCAATGTTTTGGTTTTTCTTAAATGCAAATATAGGACGGGGAAATGGTATTTCCAATCCTTCTAACAGATGCCAATGTTTCAAAACCATTTGTCTTATTTTGTGGGTCTCTGCACAAAACGTTGTGATGCAGACCAAGCTCTCTAGTTCACGTTTACTTTTTGTTTCAAAGAGACATTCTCTGGGTGTGTATCGAGCTCTCTTGAAAGAATGTTTCAATAATTTTTTCGGGTACCCCCGCTGAACCAATTCATCGCAAAAGTGTTGTCCATGTTGTTCAAATTGTCCGGTCTCTGAGCAGTTTCTCCGAATCCGGAGGAGTTGCCCATACGGCAAATTTGCCCTCAGATTTCTAGGATGTGAGCTGTCATAATGAAGGATGGTGTTTTTGTCCGTTACCTTCTTGAATAGTGACGAATTTAGGGTCCCTCCAACATTTTTTATTTCTACATCAAGAAAAGTCATTTTTACATTACTTGAGTCCAGTGAAAAATGTATGTCCTGATGTCTTGTGTTTAGCCACTGGTGAAAGTTACTCAACTCGGCGTGGCTCCCCTGCCACAAGAGCCACACGTCGTCGATATAACGATACCAGTGCATTATGTGTTCTTTGAAAGGGTTATTTTCCTCACCAAATCTTTTCTCGTATTCGGCCATGTACAGTACGGCCATCTCGGGGGCATAAGGACACCCCATTGCGGTGCCCTTAATTTGCATGAAAAAATCATCATTGAAGCGGAAATAGTTCTTTTTCAATGTTATTTCAGCAAGTCTCAGTATGAAAGATGTGGGGACTCTATGAGGTCTTTCTCTAGAGTCAAGATAAAGTTCAATCACCTCTAGCGCTTCGTCCTGTGGGATCTGCGTGTAGAGTGACGTCACATCCATGGTCACCATTAATTGCGATGTGTCGTTAAACAAGGCACCCTCCACTTTCATTAAAAAATCAGTAGTGTCCCGTAGGTAGGCTTTTACTTTTGCCACAAAGGGCTTTAAGAAGAAATCCACATATTTGGACAATGGCTCGAGGCACGAATCGCACCCCGAGGCAATTGGTCGTCCTGGGGGATTGGACAGGTTTTTATGGATCTTTGGCAAGAAATATGCCACCGGTGTTCTCGGAAATTTTTTGATCAAGAAGTCGCTTTCTTTGGGACCCAAGAACCCACTGTCTCTGCCGATTTGGACAACCTCTAAAATTAGAGACTGTATTTGTTGTAAGGGGTTGTTGGAACCTGGGATGTCAGGTCACCTAGGGTAGCCTGGCCTAGGGCAAGACATGCAATTCTAGAGGCACAAGTGTGAAGGTTGCAAACCACCCAATAGTAAATCCACGCAATAGCACACAAAAATAACACTACACCAAAGTATGGAAAAATAAGTACTGCTTTATAAAAATATATCTCTGCTCTTTGGTTTAGAAATACAGTTTAGTATTCTATAGCTTGTTTTGAGTATAAATGATATTACTTTCCAGATTACCAAATCAATTCATTACTTTGCATCAACAGTTCACTTCAATACATTTTCAACTTCAGTAGGAATCACAATAGACCTTCTATGTTCTCCAATTTCATGACATTACAATTCAATAAAGGAGAGAAGCAGGACAGTTGTACACTGAAGAAATCCTCTATAACTTCCTCCACGTATACCCCTCTGTCTCACACACTTTATAGTAAAGAGGGTACAGTCATTGAGCAATTGACTAGAGTGGGGAAGATCAATAACCTCAGTTACTCTAGGGACACTCTGGCAAGGTCAAAAGAGATAGGTTTCTCTAGGCAGTCAACCCAAAGATGGCACTCTGTAGGACGGCTAGGATCACTCCTTTGACACCTTTTTACCAGGCCTTCTCCTGATCTAGTTCTAGGATCAGGGGCTCTTATGATTCCTGTCGACCTGTAATCCTTGATGACAAACTGAGAGGGTTCTGGAATTCCCCTCCTGTACCAGGGACTCTATGCCGGCAGAAGAGGCTCCCTGCCCTCTGGCTTCCCACACCCTCACTCTCCTTACTTCAATGAAGCCCTCTTGTCACGCTGATCAGAATTACTGGAGGGAGGGGGGAACAAAGGATCACAAGAGGAGCTCCTCGAGGGCGCCGCCGATCCCCTCAGTGCAGCCACGCTCCCTCAACTCAGCGCTAGGCGAGGGGCTCCTTTAGCGGCAAGGGACGAGGGCGCTTCGCCCCTGCTCCGCAGAAGAGCAGCTCTCTGCTTCCCGCCGAGACGCTACAAAGGGGTCCGCCGGCCTCCCACTGGGCCTGCGCGTCTCCTAGACGCTTCCAAATTGTGTCCCAGGCCGCTTGCACACCGAGGCGACTCGCCTCCGAGACACGCTCCTTCCTCGGCCCCGCCTCCCGCAGGCCTCGCCTCCCGCAGGCCTGCGTGTCACTGGATCTGCTTCCTCAGACAAGGAGCGAGGCAGCGCGGGCGCGAGGGACTAGTATTCCCGCTTGGCGCCGCCCTGTCTCCACTCCTACGCCCGCAGTCTCTCCTCTCACCTGGCTCCACTGATGGCACTGTCCAGAGCGGAACGCTCACTTCCCAGGGCCACAAAGGCTCCGCAGACACTCGCCTCTCCCTCGCAGCTTCAGGGGAATACAGGACACAACACCTTGCTCGAATCAGCTTCCTCCCGAAACGCTGGTAGGTGAAGCTCTGCCAAAGGGGAAATAGGGTGAAGTCTCCCAGCAAGAACGTCCCGACAGGGGTCAATGGGGCCAAGGATTAGAGGGGGGCTTCCACCACAGTTAGACCGATCTTTACAGCAGAAGAAGGCGGTTGGGAGGGATTGGTCAGGGGTTGAAAGGGGAACGTCTCCCTGTAGTGGCTGTCTGTCACAAGGACAAACTAACTGCTCCCAGTGCGTCCTCCTCCTCTCACCACTGCCTCACTCCTCCACTCTCTGGTCAACACAAAATGGCTTCCTGCCCTCTGCCCTTTTATAGACAACCCACATAGGGTCAAGTAGGGTCCAGAAAGTTCTGGAAGGCCTAAGGTTATCCTATGGGGCAGTCTAGGATGTGGCAGTTGGAAACAGTTAGAGCCCTCCATTTTGTGAACTACAGCATTTTCCTGACAGAACAGGCCTCTAGGCCTGAGGTGAAAAACCATGAGGGGGAAAAAGAACACCTATCCCCTTGACCAACACCTAGAAAAAGTCAGTGGACAAAAATTATTAAGGGTATGAGGGGCAAAAAGGGGACAAAATAAATAATAATTTGGAGGGACTACGCAGAAAGCCAGACAGGTCTAACAGGGGTCTTCTGTAAGTTTTCGGTACCATTCTTGATTGTTAACCTGGGAGAATCCTTCTGCTAGATATTTCTCCCTTGGCCAGATAACAACGGCACCGCCCTTATCGGCCTGCTTTATGACCACTGAGGGATCTTCCTTTAGATTTCTCAGTGCTGTCCGTTGTCCCTTGGTGATGTTTGGTTTTACAAATTTCTGTTGTTGTTCTAATTTATTAATTGATGACAACAGGATTTGTTCTAAAGCATGCACTTGTTTGGGGATGTTCTGGGTGGGTACGAAGGTGGACTTGTTTCTAAGACCCGTAGTCTCCATGTTACTGATCAAGGGTTGGTTGGCAAAAAAGACTTTCAATCTGATCTTGCGACAGAATTCTATTGCTTCCAACTTGGTCTTAGTGAAATCTGTCCGTCTAGAGGGGACAAATTTAAGCCCCAGGTTCAGGACTGACTCTTCGTCCCTTGACAATGTCCGAGCGGATAGGTTGACTATGGTGGAGGGGCTTTTTACGATTTGTAATAATTTCTCCGGGTTCGCATTTCCCATGGTGCTTTGAATCTTACTTTTGACTGCTGGCCTTTCTCTAAAAAAGGAGTTTGTTTTTTGTTGTTACCCCCTCTTGAGTCTGTTCCTGATGACTCAGAAGACGAAGTCTCCGAGAAAGTTTTAAACCTATTCCTGGATCTTCCTTGGAAATTTGAAAGTTTTGACGACACATCGCAATTAATGGTGACCATGGATGTGACGTCACTGACCCGCAGATCCCACAGGACGAAGCGCTAGAGGTGATTGAACTTTATCTTGACTCTAGAGAAAGACCTCATAGAGTCCCCACATCTTTCATACTGAGACTTGCTGAAATAACATTGAAAAAGAACTATTTCCGCTTCAATGATGATTTTTTCATGCAAATTAAGGGCACCGCGATGGGGTGTCCTTATGCCCCCGAGATGGCCGTACTGTACATGGCCGAATACGAGAAAAGATTTGTTGAGGAAAATAACCCTTTCAAAGAACACATAATGCACTGGTATCGTTATATCGACGACGTGTGGCTCTTGTGGCAGGGGAGCCACGCCGAGTTGAGTAACTTTCACCAGTGGCTAAACACAAGACATCAGGACATACATTTTTCACTGGACTCAAGTAATGTAAAAATGACTTTTCTTGATGTAGAAATAAAAAATGTTGGAGGGACCCTAAATTCGTCACTATTCAAGAAGGTAACGGACAAAAACACCATCCTTCATTATGACAGCTCACATCCTAGAAATCTGAGGGCAAATTTGCCGTATGGGCAACTCCTCCGGATTCGGAGAAACTGCTCAGAGACCGGACAATTTGAACAACATGGACAACACTTTTGCGATGAATTGGTTCAGCGGGGATACCCGAAAAAATTATTCAAACATTCTTTCAAGAGAGCTCGATACACACCCAGAGAATGTCTCTTTGAAACAAAAAGTAAACGTGAACTAGAGAGCTTGGTCTGCTTCACGACGTTTTGTGCAGAGACCCACAAAATAAGACAAATGGTTTTGAAGCATTGGCATCTGTTAGAAGGATTGGAAATACCATTTCCCCGTCCTATATTTGCATTTAAGAAAAACCAAAACATTGGTCAGCAAATAGTCCGTGCAGATATCAGAACAATTAAACCTAAAAGCGATTTATTGTCTCAATGGGGCCTCAAACCGATAGAGGGACATCATAGATGTGGGAATTGCATTGCATGTGACACAACTATGGAAGGAAAAACCCTCCATCACAATAACATGACGTGGACCCACTTAAGCTTCACCAATTGTAGAACCAAAAACGTTGTTTATGCTATCATTTGCCCCTGTCCCAAAATCTATATAGGCAAGACGAACCAACAAGTTAACACACGTATGACACAACATAGGTCTCGCATTAAGAACAAAGTTCTCACTGCGCCCCTGGTCCAACATTTCATTGACAACAAGCATGGAGAGAACGAGTTCCAATGGACTGTGTTGTTTAACATTAATCAACCCACATCAGGTACAAATACTGAGCAAATCCTACTGAAGAAAGAGGCCTACCTGATATTAAAATTTAACAGCACCCAAACGGGGCTGAACTCATTATCCGAGATTTCTCGTCTGTAAAATCCGGATGTGTTCGTCCACTGAAAGACTACATTACCCACAATGCCGAGCGGCACGTTCACTATGATGTAGGAGCCTCACATGGCGGTTTCTCCACCAATGAGTTCGCACTTCCTGGTCTAGGCGTCCAAGGGAGAGGTGAGTGTCACTGACACCCAAGCTAATGGCACAGATAACGCTGCGTTACGCGATAAATAAACAATTCAATACATTTTTCATTTTTTAATCTAGCGCGAGTGAAGCACGCTTTTTTACACGCCGCGGAGGCGCCCCCCGCCTTCCAGTAAAGTCCCTGGCAGTGTTTGGCTTCGAGTAATGACAACAACTTCTGCTCCAACTTAAAATCTACAGGTATGTCCCGCCGCACATTTGAATTAAAGCACAAATGTTGTACACATCAGAGTAACGGCCACTAAGCACAACTCTTGTTTGTGCGTTTCAGAAATCACCGGTATTGCCATTTGAGCGGAACGACTTCAGTGTGAGAACAATAGTAGCCTCACCGCCATAACGTCCAAAGGTAGGACATTTGAGCTTTGTAGCACTAGAGCCACACCAACTGTGCAGCTCTGGATGGTCTAGTAACCATCTTGTATTTTTTGCTAACAGAACCTCGCCAAAAACCAAAAAGCCCCCGGCCCCCACTCCCATCTGAATAATTGGACCGCGGGACCGCGTCGCCAATGTATAAAGGTAACATAATCTAGTGACTATCAGTATATCTGGTGGATTTGAAAATCACTACTAACAGTGATTAAAACAAGCTTCCTTTATTTTTTAGATTACGACATTGAAAGAGCCCTGAGGAGAATCTGGGATTGTCCCCAGTTTCAAAACGCATCGGCAAACGGCAAATAGGCTTCATGATACACAATTCACTAATTCTTTAGTTGATTATTCGTTATTTGAAACTAATTGAAAAGTCAAATTCAATTCTTTGTTGCCTGTTTTGTTCTTGACCCTTTTAGGGGCACTATAGTGGTTTGAAATCTCGCAAAGAAAAATTATTTGTGGATATATAATCGCTATTTTTTGTAAAAGAAGTTTGTGTATAAATGTTGGTTTATTTGTATATATGTCATTTGTATGATAGTTGTATGATAGTTGTAAATATTGTAAATGTTTGTGCAAAGTGTTTTTCTCACCCATGAAAATATACGTAAAAATGACTTAAATTCTAAAAGGGTTGAAATAAAGTAACCCATACAAACAAAAGATTCCCCTTGTTTGTATTCTCAAACTTTAAGAGAAAAATTATTGTGTGGGCTAGCATCTTCTTCTTTTTCTAGTTATATTAGGTCCAGCTACCCCTCAGTCCCAGGACCAAACTCCGTTGTTTAACAAACCCATCAATCAAGGCACTTTTCAGGACTTGGTAATCATTAGTATCCTCATCTCTAACAGTGAGGAGCTTGTCTCTTCCTTTACCTTCAAAGGAGAGCCACAGTATAGCTGCCCACTGACTCTGGGGTACCTGCTGTACTTTGCAGGCTCTCTCCAAAGCAGTCATCCATTTGTGGATGTCATCCCCTACCTTAAAGGGGGGCACTATTTTACTCAGGTTTCTGTTATCAAAACTCATGTCTTTATCTCTAGGGATAATGCTGCCACCAGTGGGTTCTGACCCACTCAATTTCTGCTCTCTGGCAAAGGCAAGTTTCTCTTTGGCAAGGGCAAGTTCTTCCCTCTCAATCCTCAGATTCACTTCCCTCATCTTAGCTTCATGCTCTCTTCTCTGAGGGGATGTCATCCCTCTCTGAGAAGATGCCTGAGAGACATGGGTGTGAATAGATCTGTTAGAGCCTCTGGAGTGAGACCTAATTCGTCTATTCCCAAGGTTAGGCCTGCTTGAGGATGGGTCTGAGGCTCCCCCAGTTCCATTCTCATGCATGCTTAAGTTGGCCCTGGTAGGTCTGCTGACTAACCTAGTCGCGTTCTAATCTAGGACCCGATCAATACTGTGACCTTATGCCCCTATACGGCTATAATCCATTTATACCCCTATAATGGCATAAACGATCAAGAGCGATATTTCAGAAACTCGTCTCTGGCCTAACACGATCAGAGCCACATTTCAGAATCTCTTCCTCTGCAGCTCATTAGAGCAAATGACACTATCTAAGATTCCTAGATTAACACTCAGAGTTCTTCAACAAGATAAAACTCAGCAACCTGGGAAAGCCCCGCTTGCTATGTTTTGATTAGTAATATAACTCTAATGAGCACTGAGAGACGATCACTTCCTAGTGACATCTTTATTGACGTCTTATGTCCAAAAACAAACCAGGCACCTTTCAGGTATAAATATTACCAACGTTGCCTTAAGCAAACGCTGCCTCAACGACATCGATGATAGCGATGGTGTGGTGAATACAGGAGCAGAACAGCTGTCCCTTGCAGAGCCCAGCAGATACAAGCTGCCCACGGACGCTGCCCCTCCTCCTCCTTGACGCGCTGAGAGAGACGCTGTCTTTTCTCCTGCCGAGAAAATCCAGCTCCGGCGTTTCCAGCCTACTCTTGCGAGTGACTGGGATATCGAGTCCTGGAAGGAGATACAAGACCTCCAACATTCTATTCCAGAGGTATGGTGTTGACTAAACCCTTAGAGAGAATTCTTGAAGCAAACCTTGGCAAAACCAACTTAACTAAAACTGCTACTTACTTACTCCCTCCCAAGTATTAGGCTTAGGTCAGGTACACTGGGGTAGGCGTAGTTAGAAGCACCAGTTGAGTACGTTAGTCAAATGTATATATGAATGTATATATTTTATTCATTTTAACCATTGTATGGCTAAGAAACCATATCAATGCTTTTACAGTATTATTTCACAATCCTCATTTTACTGTACGCACTTTTTATAATAACTAGTCTTGCAATTGTGGCAATTCATTTCTCTTGCACGAGAAGAAAGACTGTTCAATAAATAATACCTTTTTATTGAAAACGCCTGTCTCTCTATTTCTCTGCATCTTGGTGAAAGTAATCTGCACAACTGACTGAGTAAAATAACTGTCTATTGTTTCACACGACTTTAGAGATTGACTCTTATTCTAAGGAGCAAAGTTGTCATGTTTAAGCGGTTGTTGGAAAACTGAATCCCTTCTTGTCTGTACCAGGGAAGCTGATCACTTCCTATTCAGTCAAGAAAGTTTCCAGTGACCTCTGAGCTAGTTGGTAACAAACCCAATTAAGTTTAGCATAGTCAGTAGAGACCTGGAAGACCGTACTTCTACGTTTATACTACTGTTTATGTTATTCCAATGCGCAGGGCTTATAGGGAAAATAGGAACTACACTACAACCTGACCATGATCTACCTCTCCATCAGATGAGTCTCCATCCTGGGTGAAAGGTTAAAATCCGCCCGAACTTAGTAGGAAGAGATTCCTATGTAAAGCTCTGGTTTATTCAACGTTGAAGGATACAGTGTTCCAAAATATTGTGCACCTAATCTTTGTCTCCTTGGAGACCTGCTCTGCAAAAAAACCTGCATTTCATAAAATATCAGACTTAGAAAACGGAACCGCTGCACCCGCAGTAAATGCGACTCAGCAGGGTCCCGATGAAATTAATGAACCGGGTGCGATAATCATCCCGGTCAACATAAGAAAATCTATAACGTCAAAACTTATAGACAATGGACTGACCACACAAGGTGGCACAGTCGTCTTCGTGATAGAAGCACACGAATATTGGCAGACAGAGGTATTCTATTCTTGGATAAAAGTTCCAGCGGCAAACACCGCAACACACGAGTTCCACTATTACAACAAATAAGGGGATCCACCAGAAGAGTACGCTTCTTTCGAGGAGATTGAAATCCCATTAAAATTTCAAGAGCACCTGCTCTGGTTTAAAGGCGCCCTAAAACACAACGATCATATTACCAAGCTCGGTCCACTAGGTAGACTAGGAGCAACGTGGCCGGTTCTAGCCAGCTACACACCACATCCGGACATTGCAAAAATGTCTAGAGAAGAACTTTTAGCACAGCTAAAAACATTAATCAAAATACATAGACAATTAGACCAATATGTAATGCGGACTGCAACAGTCCAAACAGCTGTTAATGTACCACAGCTGACCCCTCATCAGGGGAACACAAATAAAATTACACCACAGAACATACAATCATGTCTTGGTAAAACACCCATAAAACGGGAACAAATTCCTTTCTGGTTAGCGCAGAAAATTACTCAAATAGAGGCAGTATTTCTGAATACTACCCCTATTGAGAAACACAGAATCCTGACCATCTGCCTTCGAATGGGGGTCGCACCACACGTGGAGGACTGTGACACTTGGGGTACAGTCTTTGCTTCCATTTACACGAAAACACATGGTGTTCCGTCAATGGCGGTAATACCAGAAGTGCTAAAACAGATTCAGAATGAATACGGTCCAGAACCTGCTTTAACTCTTGTATGAAATTACTGAAAGACTTCAAGCAGGTCTCGGCTATATTACTAGCCAATATAAAAGGAGAAGCAGCATCTGTGGCGATCCGCCAGAAGTTGAAGGAAACAGATATAACAGATCAACCAATTGAACTTGCCAGAATTATAGAAACATGTTATGAAGAACTAGGTAGAGACAGCTTGGGTGGAAAACCAGTAAAGCCCCAACTGCTCGAAAATCCTGAAAAATTATTTATTAAAAATAATTCAAATACTCCTAAAAAGAGCTGGGATGGAAATAAACAATCCACTCCCAAGGAAAAAGTTTTCCAGTCCAGAGGAAGGTCTCCTCGACGGAGGGAAAGAACTCCGACTCGAGAACACCAGTCTCCCCAGAGGGAGCCCTCTGAGAAAAGATATAACCTTAGAAATAGGGATAATTTGAAGAAGCCATGATAGATATCAAAGTATTGATACACGTCCCTCTCGATCTTTTTCGCAGAAATCGGAAAGAAGAGGACGGTCAGACCCAGGAGAGCACACCAAGTCCAAAGACAAGGAACCTGCTCAAAGTAAAAAATCTCAATTTCCAAGAAAGAAGGTAGCCAGTATTAGAGTAATCGAACATGCCGAGAATACTGAGGACACCGTTGAAAAACAGGGAGTGGGCACAGACAATGCTAGACAGTGCAGCAGAAATCACCATAGCTCGCAAGATCCTGATGAGTCATCTGGAGACAGTGGACACAAATGAATACATTCAAGTAGAAACTGCCGACACCAGAGTTAGCGAGCCCCATAAGATATACGAAATAACATTGCGTATAGAGGGTGATAAGACTAGGAAAATAAGGGGTCTATTTTGGGATAAACTCTCAAAAGGCTATGACATTCTGTTAGCTGAAAAAGATTGGCCCCCGGAGTTTGTCAGGGAGTGCCCTCGTGGCGAAGAAATGATTATGCCTGCCTTCTCGAATCACATTCTGATTCACACTAAATATACATATGCAAGGAAATGGGCAGTGGCCCAGGCACCAGCATTATATAAAAATCATGTAGGATGGGATGAGGACTATCCTCCTCACAAAATCCAGTTCAAAAGTCAACCGACTGCACAAAGGCAGTATCCCATTAAGCAAGAAGCTAAAAAACAAGTCAGGGAGATTTTAGATCAACTTGAATACCAGGGGGTGATTGAAACATGCACCTCTCAAATGAACAATCCTTTGTTTCCTGTCTCCAAACCAGACGATTCATATCGTTTCGTTTTGTATTACAGACACCTTAACGCATGTTGCAAAACATTTGCAGTACAGAATTCGCATGGTCCTGCACTAATGAATAACATAGTTAGGAAAAAATATAAAACGACATTAGACATATCAAATGGTTTCTTTTGTCAAAATATTGCACCAGAAAGCAGATACTTGACCGCTTTCTCAGTAATGGGGTCTCAGAAAAATTTCTGTAGGCTCCCACAGGGATTCAAGAACAGCCCAGGACTATTCTCAGCCAGAGTAACAGAGTTACTACAAATATATGATGATGAGGCATTATCTTACGTCGATGACATCTATCTAACAGATGACGACTTGGAGACTCACTTGAAAAGAGTGAACACCATAATACTTGGGTTCGCAGCAGAGGGTTACAAATTCAACTTTAAAAACTCCCGAATTGCCCATCTGACAGTATTATTTTTAGGATACGAATTATCAAGTGAAGGAAAAAGCCTAGCGGACAACTTCTTAGAGAAGTGCGCTGTGCTCCAAGCACCACAAACGCTGAAGAACTTACAATCGATTCTAGGTTTTCTGAATTTTGGAAGAACTTACATCCTAAATTATGCGGAGAGGGTTAAACCTCTCTATGAACTAATTAAACCTGATTTTAAACCAATCACTTGGACTCAAAAACACACAGAAATTTTGAGATCACTGCAAACAGACATGTTAGAAAAAACAAAATTAGATACACGTGATAACACACTCGATCTTGTAATCAAAGTAATCCCAGGAAGATGCGGATTCACGTACCTGACCTCTAATGAGGGAGAAAAGGTACCAATAGCTTACAAATCACACTTGTACACACAAGCGGAAAAAACATTCAGTCCCACAGAAAAAACTGTGAAAGCAGTAGAAACTGCATTAGCGAATGAACGAGAACTAGCACATGGCAGAAGGATCAATATCCTCACAGCGGAATCCGCATTTGAGGCGCTATTCAGCCCAGTAAATCTGCCTACAGTGTCACTGGATCCGAAATGGATACAGTGTGTAAATTCTCTTGGAGCGGAAGATCTGAAATACTATTTCGCCCCGCAACTGGAAAAACTGAATGATTTGACTTAAGATGAATATCCTCTGCCAATCGAACTTCTGCCTCCCCAACAATACTCCTGTATAATCTATACAGATAGATTTGTACAGCATTTTAACGTAGAGAACAAATCCTACGATGCAGCTTGCGCAATTGTTAAAGGTCGCTGGCTGTGCGGTAAATTCAGACCGAAAATAACAAAAACTGAATCAGTGAGGAACTGTTCGGCTCAGCGAGCTGAAATCAGATCTTTAAAGATGGCGCTTGAAAATGCCGAACGTGAATTCCCGACACTAGTCGTGTGCGATTCGCATTTTTGCGTCAACTCTTACAATAATAAGTTGCAGAGCTGGATTAAAAATGATTACAAAGATGACACAGGTGCCACAATCAAGCATAAAGTGCTTTGGAAACAAGTAGTTCTCTTACAGAAGGAACTACAAAAGACTCACGTGATACACACTCTGAGTCATCAACGTGATGGCGTTCACGTTGCAGGGAATTCATTGGCTATTACAGCCATAGCGGAAGCAATTAAACCGGCTTCCGTAGCCACAAAAAAGCGTTCAGAAAAATACATAGACGGGAAACCATGCTGGCAGTAAAAACGTCCATAAAAGGCGACTGTGCAGCACTACCCGTGAACTATCCACTCAATTATGCATACGTAATTGATGCAAACTCCGTTCCTTTTGCTCGAATCCTTGGAGTGGGGGATAGGGTAATTCCAAACATGAACCGGAGAAAGTTATTAACAGCAGACGCACACATGGGTGAAGGTCCAAGGCACAAAAAGATCAAGGAATCTCTGACTGAATTAAAATCAGTATACTGGTGGCCGGGGATGAGCGTGCAACATCAAATATATGTGAAGAACTATCCCAATTGTGACAGGGATCGCAGTAGTGAACCGGTCCAGTCTGTTGCCCAGTTACCGTTTAGAGACAGGGTAATGCTGTCTACACGCCATCCAGCGTCCTATTAATCAAGACAAAATCCACTTAAAAAATGTGGCCCCAGCGCTGGGCTGACGCCAGAACGGTTATAAAAGATCTGCGAGTCTTTATCGGCACATACGCAATTGCCATGTTCCTTTCTGACCAGGGTCCTGCTTTCAGCTCTCTAGCTTATAAGGAGGCCATGGCCAGCATGGGCGTTGGCTTGCGATACTCTTGTCCATCACACCCCGAAGGGAACAGTGTAGTGGAAAGAAAAAACCGGGACATAAAGCAATCTATAACAGCGAAGGTATTAGGTTCGGGTGATGGGTGGGTCAAACATTTAATAAGTGTCCAGTTAAGTCTTAACAATTTGCCATGAAAATTCTCTAAAAGGTTTCAGCCCGTACGAACTATTGTTCGGAACTAGAATGCACATTCAGGACTTAGATAGTCAGGCATCAGTGGTAGAAGATAAGAATAAAGACTTTGACATCATAGATCGTTTGGCTGTTTTACAGGACTTGAATGAAACAAGAAAATCCTTAAGCAACATAAAGTTAAAGCAACAGCCAGCTACCACTGACGAGGCACCACCAGTCCCAGCAAGGCCTGTCTGGATTCCAAAGATTGGGGATCTAGTCAGAGAAAAAATAGCGGTGAAGAAGGAATTTGGGCCTTCTTACAGAAAAGCAGTACCGGTCTTAGCAATAAACGGAACAAGATCAGTAGTACTACCGCCCCTTGCTGTTAAGAAGTAGAACAGAGTTGTATCAATCGACCAGGTAAAACCACAAGCATGTGGCCTATTATCAACAGTAGGCCCAGTGGACTCCCGAGAAACAACAGAATACCCAAACTTGCAACAATTCAAGAGGTCCAAACTGAAAGACTAATCACATTTGATAAACCTGCAGTGCACAGAGAGGGACTACGCAATAATGCCATGGAACTTGTGCCTCTTGAAACACAGATTGAAACAGTTTGTCATGAAACACCAGTCTACAATGACGTGGCATCAGAATGTGCCTCCGAAAGACAAATTGAGAGAACAATTCCAACAATTGACAGAACTGCCTCTGGCTACTTCATCAATTTCAATAACTTTTCTGAGGATCAAAGCAACCCCGAAGTGATGCCAGAAACAAAGACTTTTAAAGAAAAAGCAACAGAACTCTTTCATCAACTCAAGGAAATTTACCTTATATCTCCATGGTTAGAGTTCTGGTTTGGTCTAGGTGTATTTTTCCTCCTGCTTTGGCTCATCATGATACTTTGTTTGGGAAAATTCATTGAGGGAAAATACAGTTCAATGGACACAGCAAGTCAGAACATCAACTTAGTCCTAAAACCACACAAATCATCCCACGTGAAGAAAAGAGAACTGTCAACAGTAAATGTCACAGCCATTCCAATATCCGGCGGGGTAGTATGGGACAAAACTGACTATGAAGTATATGGTCCGGTCGAAATCCTGAAATATCCTCACCAGTTCAAGGTTTCTTTAAGTGACTATGTAAAACCAAGTACATTTTCTGATGATTGGGATTTTGAAAGTATTAATAATATGGTGTCTGATTTAGTGTTGTCAGCAAGATTTACAGAACATGATTATTTACAAGGTTCGTCTAGTTATGAACAGATGTACTGCTTCTCACATTACGGAGATCATTACTTACATAAATCTGCACAACCTAGAAATGTTTTTAAATATAACCAATGGGAACATTGTGCTACTCCACCTAAAAGCAGTTCTAAAACATTCTATGAGAAATTTCAGTACTTCTCAGGGTTTAACACTAGTGATGCAGAAACGTTTTATTATAAACTGTTAGATAAAACAGGATTGAAAACTATGCTGACAAATACTAAATTGATATCTTCAGAAGCATTTTATGAAAAAATGATGACATTTGGTTTTGATTATTGGAAAAATAACATTGAAACAAAAACAATCTGGGGTACAAAAGATTAGCAGGTACAAGGCATAGAAGCATTATTTCGAGCCTGTATGATCCCAGAACAATTAATGTTCTTAAATGACACAATTCACCAAACAACCTGTCTTGGCCTAGCTAAGATTAAAGACCTTAACAAACCGTCTATTCCAAAGCCAATACCTGATAATGCAACAACAGATATTGAAATAGACGTATCTAAAATTTTACATCCAAACAGAACACATCCTGATTGGAAAAAGTGGTTAATCTGGCCTACTGACACAAACAACTGTCAAGATAGATTCCTGAATAAAACACAGGGGTTAGCAATGACCAGACAAGACCCTAGATACTCCCAGAGACAAAATCCAGGGATAGTAACAACATACAGTGTAGGGAAGCTGTGCCTTGAATGGCTAGAATCATCCACACTGGCAGAAATTAAGCAACACTTATCTTTACTTAAAGATGGTCCTGATTTGCGCGATTTCATTCTGGGACCTCGCAAACAGCGTCAAAAGCGTTTCATAGAGACCAGTATATATGCGGCTTACAACGAGGCTTGGAAAGTAACACAAATTGAAACAGCTGAAAAAATACGAGAAATTGATCGTATTAATTTGGAAAAATCACTTTCTGTTGTGGACAATGGGTTAATGACTCTGTCCTCCAGAATATATTCACTGGACAGTATTGTATCATCTGCCATAGATATAATAGACAAAGACTTGCTAATGTTACAGCATGGCCAGTCACAATTGCGTTCTATTGTAGTTAGGCTGGACGCTGCAAAATCTTCGTTCAGGCTATGTGCCTTGGCGTTTAATCAACACAAAGTCATTGTTTTCCATCTTTAACCTTACTGATAAACAAATCAGCTTGGCACAGAAAGGAGCAGACTATACAATCCTGAGCATCGAAAAACTTGAGAGATTACCTTTGACAATGTCAGAAAGTCCTGTCATTGAATGGATAATACACGGGATTATCACAATTCCGATAACAACTTTCCGATTTAAAAATTGCCTTGAATACATACCGACTGGCCAGTATGAATGTTTGGGTAAAGGATACATTAAGTCAGCATGGAAATTACCATACACACACACATGCTATAGTGACAACAACAAAAATGTATTTCTTAGTGGTGAAAACTGCAAACATTCACTAAGCGGTATACTTTTGTGCCAAGGTATTAATTTACACGGAGCCTGTGAAGGAAATTCAAAGAACCTTTCATGCCACCAACATGTCACACCTGCAACGCAGATAGAGCCTTTCTTTAAGGAACTCTCGAACAGGAGTTACATTCTAATAACGGATCACAGCTGTTGTGGCCTTTTGCCAGGGAAAGCATATCTCGTTCAAGTAACTTCCATGGTCAAATGCTGTATGCAAGCATTGTTTCCAAACGGCCCTGGAGACTCAGAGACTCCCATATGGCCTCGTTTGAATGTCTCTTCTATACGAATTGATAATTTAAGCAGAATGAAGTCTGTGCTTTTGCAGACAACAGTGCCCATCACGTCATCAAAAGAGACGTATGATCTCGAAGTTGCAAGGACAACATCAGAGATTCATGACCTTTTATCAACAAATTGCCCCGTGCATTTCACAGAAATGCTTAGCCAAATTCTTAATATGTCGAGTGCCATAGGCATCCCAGGCATATTTAAGACCATTTTTACGGGACAGTTAACACCATTCAAAGCAATTCTAGGAATCATTCCTAATTTTGTCCATTCAGTCTTTGGCGGCATACCCCTGATTTTGGGACTTGTAGCAGGCATTTTATTTTTGACCTTCCTGCTCCGATATGGCAAGCCAAAACTCAGACATGACTCCGACAAGGATGGAAGAAACGATCCTAGCAATACGCTACCGGGACCGAATAACTAGAGTCCTTGGATTGGCCAGGCTGAGAGATCTGAACATGACCTGGTTTCTTTCATTCAGACCGATATGGCAGACCTGCATCTTACCTGTGCTTCGATGTATGCTATGCGGAGATGAGTGCGTGTTGGACATCTGTCTTGCACTTCCATCAGCAGTACCAATGGATATCGATACTTTGCTAAGTCCTATAACGGCTCACACATTGTGTTGTCCCCAGCGGCTACCAATCCTGATGACGGCATTTGTTGAGACTCCTGTGCTACGACTAGGTGGTGACAGTGGAGCAAGAAATAAAAGCAACATCACCCAGGTACGACCTTCTGTGAGCATTGCTGATCCAGACTTTGATGATAGCAATCGTTCCCACACCTGCCAAGTTACAGCGTTATCGAACTTGGTCGAACTGTCACCTGATTTTGTAGACCAATTCTTTGAGAGCCTGTCTGATATGATGTTCTCCCCCGAACAGAAACAATTTTTGAAAAGCATTCCGACATACAGCGTTCCCGTGAACTCTGAATTCGGCCTTCAGTTTTGATCAACAAAAACTACTGAAAAACGTTGGAACTCTATTCCCCCGTTCACCAAGAATTTTTTTTTTTTTAATTGAACAATTTTTTCAAAATATTTACTTTTTCTGGCACTAAATTCTTTGCTTAAAGTAGACCTATTCATAAAGAACAGAACTTCTATTTTTAGGTACTTCTAGAGACATAATAACTTTACATCAGCCTCTAGCACATGTTACAGCAAATGCATTCTATGTGATGAAATTATCTCGCCCTTCTTTTCTGTATTAAGAGATATTTCATGTGTAATTTTTTCGCAAAATCGTTCACTGATTACATATGCTATAATTTTGAATGATTTCTATGCTTAAAGACGTACAGTACAAATAATTCCATGTATTTCAAAATACGCTATTTCAAATGCGGATTTGTATTTTGGGGTGGGTAATGTTACACATGCATCTAATTGCTATAGTTTTTAGTAATTTGATGGACATAAATTCGTGGAGTGGGTGTCGCGTTCTAATCTAGGACCCCGATCAATACTGTGACCTTATGCCCCTACACGGCTATAATCCATTTATACCCCTATAATGGCATAAACGATCAAGAGCGATATTTCAGAAACTCGTCTCTGGCCTAACACGATCAGAGCCACATTTCAGAATCTCTTCCTCTGCAGCTCATTAGAGCAAATGACACAGCAGAAGCCACTATCTAAGATTCCTAGATTACACTCCGAGTTCTTCAACAAGATAAAACTCAGCAACCTGGGAAAGCCCCGTTTGCTATGTTTTGATTAGTAATAGAACTCTAATGAGCACTGAGAGACGATCACTTCCTAGTGACATCTTTATTGACGTCTTATGTCCAAAAGCACAAGTTACTACTTGTGTAACGATATATCTGTAAGAGACATTAGTTAGTGATAGATTCCTTACCTTAGAATATCCCCAGGCGTCAGACTGGATCCGGAAAGTTTTGCGTAGCAGTACCCTTGCGCGTCGGTAGGCGTCGTCTGCGGCTCCGCGTCAGTCGTCGGCGTCGTGGGCGCCGTGATGACGTCGTCGGAGTACTTAGACGCCGCCTCCGCGTGCTGACGTCAGTTCTTAGCCACAGCTTTTCCGCGCCAGAAGCGCAGAGCCATGACAAAAACCGACACTGGTGCAAAAAAACTAGGGCCCTGAAAGGGGATGACCTTAACCCTAGATATCGGTTCGCAGAACGGGGAGGATGGGTGGGCGGTAAGGAATCTATCACTAACTAATGTCTCTTACAGATATATCGTTACACAAGTAGTAACTTGTGCATCTGAAAGAGACACGTTAGTGATAGATTCCTTACCTTAGAATAGATACCCCAGCAATACCATCCCCGTGGTGGTGGGTCTGCGAACCAATAACTACACCAGAAAGTCCTGGAGGACGGAGCGGCCAAAGTAGCCGTCCCTCCGGACTTGACTGTCCAGGCAGTAGTGTCTAGCAAACGTGTGCAGCGAGGCCCACGTAGCTGCCTGGCAAATGTCCTGCAAGGGCACACCTCGGCCCAAGGCAGTTGTAGTGGCCGTGGCTCGAGTAGAATGAGCCCTCAGCCCAACAGGGGGTTCCTTCTTAGCCAAGGAGTAACATGCCTGGATGCACATGATGATCCACCGAGAAATGGTCCTCTTGTGCACCGCTTTCCCTTTCTTAGCGCCCGCGTACCCAACAAAGAGTTGATCATCCACCCGGAATTGGCGTGTGCGATTCAGATACAACAAGAGCGCACGTTTTGGGTCCAGACGGTGGAGCCTCTCCTCCTCTCTCGAGGGGTGCGGAGGCGGAAAGAAGGTGGGCAATGTAATGGACTGCCCAATGTGGAAGGCCGTGACGACCTTTGGCAAGAAGGAGGGCCTAGTCCTGAAAACAACCTTGTCCGGATGGACTGAAAGGAAAGTAGGCTTACAAGAGAGAGCCTGGAGCTCACTCACTCTCCTGGCACCAGGAAGGCAGTCTTCAAAGAAAGAAGGCGAAGCGGACAGTTATGAAGTGGCTCAAAGGGAGCGCACATCAGAAAAGTTAGAACCAGGTTCAAGTCCCACTGAGGCATCACGAAGGGAACAGGAGGAAAGGTATGAGTGATGCCCTTCAGGAATCTGTTTACGATAGGGGACTTGAACAAAGAAGGTTGGTCAGGCAGCCTCAGAAAGGCTGAAGGAGCCGAAAGATAGCCCTTGATAGTGCCCAGAGCAGAGCCCTGCTGGGCAAGAGAAAGAAGGAAGAGGAGAACCTCAGAGAGAGGGGCATTGAGGGGATCCACAGCCTTTGCTGTGCACCATGCCACAAATCTGTTCCACCTGCAGGCGTATACCGTCTTTGTGGAGGGACGCCTGGCTGCCAGAATGATGTTGCAAACTGCAGGAGACAAGTCAAATAGCCTCAACTGTCGCTGCTCAATCTCCATGCATGGAGGTGGAGACTGGACAGGTTCGGGTGGAGGACCGTCCCCTGCTGCTGCGACAGAAGGTCCTCCTGAAGAAGCAGACGAACCGGGGGGTCGACTGACATACTGAGTAGCTCGGGATACCAGTACCTTCGTGCCCAGTCCGGAGCCACAAGGATGACTTGTGCCCGGTCGCGCTTGATCTTCTTCAGCACTCTGGGCAGAAGAGGTATAGGCGGAAAGGCGTACAACAGACCGCAGCTCCACTCGCGACGAAAAGCGTCTCCGAGCGAGTGCCGCCTTGGAAATTCCAACGCGCAGAACTGATGACATTGCGCGTTCTCTTCGGTGGCTAATAGATCTAACCAAGGCTCTCCCCATCGCAGAAAGAGGCCTTGCGCCACGTCCGAGTTCAGACGCCATTCGTGATCCATCGAGCACCGACGGCTGAGTTCGTCCGCCCTGGCGTTCAGAGAACCTGCCAGGTGTTGAACCACCAGAGTCACGCCCTGATGTTCCAGCCATTGCCAGAGGCGCAGAGCCTCCTGGCATAGGGTCCACGACCCCACCCCGCCCTGTTTGTTGCAGTACCACATGGCGGTGGTGTTGTCCGTGAACACCTGCACTGCACTCCCTCGGACAGACGGGAGGAATGCTTTCAGTGCCAGACGAATCACCCGCAGCTCCAACAGGTTGATATGGAGCCGGGACTCCGCCGGAGACCAGAGTCCTCCCCAGCCCTGGAGGGACGCGTCCGTCAAAACTACGTGCTCCGGTTGGGGAAGGGAGAGGGATCTGCCGTTGACCCAATCGCGGTCCGTGAGCCACCACTGCAGCTGTCTCGCAGTGCCCTCCGAGATCAGGACATGGTCGGACAGGTTGCCCCGGTGCTGGGCCCACTGAAACTTCAGGTCCCACTGCAGAGCCCGCATCCGCCACCGTGCGTGATGCACCAGAAGGATGCAGGAGGCCATCGGCCCCAGAAGCCGCAGCGTCAACCTGACCGAAACCCGGGATAACGGCCCGAAGATCGGAATCAGGGCCTGTATATCCCGAACCCGCTGTTCGGGCGGGTAAACCCGAAACTGCGCAGAGTCGAGAACTGCTCCGATGAAAAGGAGCTTCTGAGAGGGGCACAGGTGTGACTTCGGCACATTGATGGAAAATCCCAGCCGGTGCAGGAGATCCGCCGTAGTCTGGAGGTGGTTGACGACTGCCTGGGGCGAGCCCGCCTTCAACAACCAGTCGTCTAGGTAGGGGAAGACTGAAACCCCTAACCTGCGCAGGTGAGCTTTGATCACCGTCATCACCTTCGTGAACACCCGTGGGGCGCTGGTAAGGCCGAAGGGGAGCACGGTAAACTGAAAGTGCTCGAGACCTACCGTGAAACGCAGGTAACGCCGGTGGGCCGGCAGGACGGGGATGTGGAAGTATGCGTCCTGCAAGTCCAACGCTACCATCCAGTCTCCTGGGTCTAGGGCAGCCAAGACCTGAGCTAGTGTCAGCATTTTGAACTTCTCCTTCCGGAGGAAGCCGTTGACGTTCCTCAGATCCAAGATAGGGCGTAGGCCCCCTTTGCCCTTCTTGGGTACCAGGAAGTAGTGGGAGTAGCAACCACGTTCTACTTCTGGCCCAGGAACGCGCTCGATGGCCACCTTGGCCAAGAGGGCCGACACTTCCTCCTGCAGGAGCCGCAAGTGATCCCCCGATACGCGGTGGTGTTGCGGTGGCATGGCTTGAGGGGTCGTCTCGAAGGGGAGGGAGTAGCCCCTTCGGACGATCTGCAGCACCCACCTGTCCGACGTCGGAACCCAGTGAGAGGAGGCATCGGGGACGGCGCCGCCCGAGGACGATGCCGGAGGGGACACCACACGGACCGACCCCGGGGGGGTCGTAAGGTCCACCGGTGACGATCCAGCGCCCGACGAGGGCCGAGCGGCGCCCTGCAACGCCGGGCCCGAAGGCACCGACGACGAAGGGGCCGCTGTACCCTGCGGCGCCGAGCCCGAGGGCACCGGCGGCGTCGGGATAGTGAGGCCCTGCGGCACCGGGCCCGAAGGCGCCGGCGGCGTCGAGGCCGAAGCACCCGACGGTGTCGGGGTCGTAGCCCCCGACCCACTAGGGCCCCCAGACGGGTTCACTGGGCCCAAAGGCGCCGCGGAACCCGTCGGAGGAGAAAGGGACCTCATGGTCATGAGGAAGCGCTCGATCTCCTCCGGCGTCGCATTCAGCCCAGGGACCGGGGGGTATGGGGCCGAACGCGGCGCCCGCGACGAGCCGCGTGGGCGGTGTCACCCGAACCCCCGGCCGCGTCGTGCGAGCGTCGGGGGGAGTCATAAGAGCGATGATGTCTCTTCGACTTCTTATGCTTCTTACCTGACGACTTGGACCCGGAGGAGTGGCGCCGACTCCCGGAGCTGTGACGGCTCCGTCCCCGCGACCTGTCCCTCGACCTCCCGTGGGACCGGGACCGGGACCTCACACGGCGCGGTGCCGACTGGCGGATCTCGAGTCGCCTGCGGGACCGCTCCCGCCTGGCCTTCCTCGAGAGGGTCCGACAGTCGGAGCAGGCCTCGTCGTCATGGTCGACGCCCAAACACATCAGGCACAAGCGGTGGGGATCCGTAACCGACATGGTACGGTCGCACTCGTCGCAATGCTTGAAGCCGGGCATCCCTAACGGCACCGTCGGAGAAGACTTCGATATGGATCAAAAAAGATCACAAAAGTTTAGTCAAAAAGTGACTAGGGAACTGCTCTTTCCAGATCTGCGCTGGCTGGCGCGGAAAAAAGAAGAACTGACGTCAGCACGCGGAGGCGGCGTCTAAGTACTCCGACGACGTCATCACGGCGCCCACGACGGACGCGGAGCCGCAGACGACGCCTACCGACGCGCAAGGGTACTGCTACTTTCCGGATCCAGTCTGACGCCTGGGGATATTCTAAGGTAAGGAATCTATCACTAACGTGTCTCTTTCAGATTTCACTTCCTAGTGACATCTTTATTGACGTCTTATGTCCAAAAACTTACGTCAAACCAGGCACCTTTCAGGTATAAATATTACCAACGTTGCCTTAAGCAAACGCTGCCTCAACGACATCGATGATAGCGATGGTGTGGTGAATACAGGAGCAGAACAGCTGTCCCTTGCAGAGCCCAGCAGATACAAGCTGCCCACGGACGCTGCCCCTCCTCCTCCTTGACGCGCTGAGAGAGACGCTGTCTTTTCTCCTGCCGAGAAAATCCAGCTCCGGCGTTTCCAGCCTACTCTTGCGAGTGACTGGGATATCGAGTCCTGGAAGGAGATACAAGACCTCCAACATTCTATTCCAGAGGTATGGTGTTGACTAAACCCTTAGAGAGAATTCTTGAAGCAAACCTTGGCAAAACCAACTTAACTAAAACTGCTACTTACTTACTCCCTCCCAAGTATTAGGCTTAGGTCAGGTACACTGGGGTAGGCGTAGTTAGAAGCACCAGTTGAGTACGTTAGTCAAATGTATATATGAATGTATATATTTTATTCATTTTAACCATTGTATGTCTAAGAAACCATAATTTTACAGTATTATTTCGCAATCCTCATTTTACTGCACGCACTTTTTATAATAACTAGTCTTGCAATTGTGGCAATTAATTTCTCTTGCACGAGAAGAAAGACTGTTCAATAAATAATACCTTTTTATTGAAAACGCCCGTCTCTCTATTTCTCTGCATCTTGGTGAAAGTAATCTGCACAACTGACTGAGTAAAATAACTGTCTATTGTTTCACACGACTCTAGAGATTGACTCTTATTCTAAGGAGCAAAGTTGTCATGTTTATGCGGTTGTTGGAAAACTGAATCCCTTCTTGTCTGTACCAGGGAAGCTGATCACTTCCTATTCAGTCAAAAAAGTTTCCAGTGACCTCTGAGCTAGTTGGTAACAAACTCAATTAAGTTTAGCATAGTCAGTAGAGACCTGGAAGACCGCACTTTTACGTTTATACTACTGTTTATGTTATTCCAATGCGCAGGGCCTATAGGGAAAATAGGAACTACACTACAACCTGACCATGATCTACCTCTCCATCAGTTGAGTCTCCATCCTCCTCCTCTTGTTTCAGGGAGGTTAGAGTTCTCCTCTACTGGGGGTATGCTTCCATCTGTAGGATCAGAGGGGCTGGATTAGAAGCTCTTCTAGCATCATATGTCTCTAAGAGACCTATCAGAAAAGGAAGGGTAGGGTTTGAACACTGTTTTAGTTTCCTGGAGATACACAATTGTCTCATCTCCTGGAAGCTAAGGGCTGCATATCTTGAAATGACCTGTGGAGGGTCAACTTCCACAAGGGGAGCCACTGTGTTCTCTCCTGTGGTAGACATATTTTGTAGTGAGGTGTAAGTGGTGCACTTACCTACACTATTGGTTTTCCTACTGATCCCTTGCTAAGAGTTGTAGTCAGGGCGTGCTACTCCCTTTCTACTACAACAGCTGGTTCAGTAGAACTCAAGAGTATTTCTAAGCTTTGTTATATGTACCTATGGTACCTTATGTGATCTTTCAAATTATATCTCAAGATTATATTTGGTAGAAACAACAGCAAGCTCAAATCCCAACCGCTGCACACCAATGTGAGAAGTTGGCCTGATATATGATGCTCACTAGTTCTAGTGATCACCTTGTATCAGTCCAAACAACCCTTATGGTGATTGGTTGTAAGTCAACCTTATAGACCAGCTATCCTAATGGTAGCATGGACAAAGCAGTCTTAGGCTAAACTCTTTTGGCATGTGAAGCCAGCTGTTTTACCACATATAACCCCTTGAATACCAAATGAAAGGACACCACACAGGTAGTTATGAAAATAAACAAGATATTTATTAACTAACAAACACCTCTGAACCCTTTATGAGATCAGAGGGCTAGCACATGACAAGACTCTTAGGAAAAATAAGTTTAAGTTGCACAATCACAATGTTGCCCTAGGGGCACAACAAACCATATACTAAGTAAGTGGAATGTGAAAGTCGATAGAAGGAATGGAGCTGTCCAGAGGTTGTAGGATCGCTGGGACTACACTATCCTAACTTTAGGTAAGTAATAGGAGGCCCACGGAACGCGTGTGCAGAGTGTGAACTCACACGCAAGATTCGTAACAACGTCTATGGACAGTACAGTTCAAGTAAAAGGTGAGTACGGACAATCCTGACTAGTAAGGACTAAAACGACTGTGGAACTGGACACTAGGAGAGTCAATCTACCCTTGAGCACCGAAATGCTCTTGTTACCTCACCCACAGGCTGCGGGTGCATAGGTGCGAATTTGTGTCGGGTTCCGGCGTTGAAGTCTATGGAGCCTGAAAGAAAAGATGCTGCAGGTGACCAGGAGGAAGATGTCTGGTGTGATCCAAGGGTGGATCAGTGAAGAGGAGAACCTGAAAGCAGAGGGGACAATGTTCAAAGTCACTAGCCAGTGACTGGAGTGGAACCAGGAGTGGAACCAGATGTCGTTGTCGCGATCAGGTGAAGAGTGGACGCTTGTCTCTGCAGCCACGTGGACCAGGTGTCTTCGACGACCAGGACGGAGGCACGAGCTGTCCCACGCAGGCTCTCGCTGCCGGCGGTGTCGGATCCGGATTTGGAGTCAAAAGGCCTTGGCAAAGGCAACCCACGCAGTGAGTGGAAACGGCGTATGGAGCGGACCAGGAGGGTCCGGGGTGCTTCTCCTTTGCAGGGAAGGAAGGGCCAGTCTGGAGCAACCAGACCAGCAGATTGGATTTCAAGATTCATCGTCTAGGAGGTTACTAGCCAGCCGGCAAGTGACCAGACAACGCGTCGAGCAGCAAACAGGCAGAAGGGCCCCACGCAGATCTCGTGGAAGCTGGAGGGCTGGTCTTCGGTGCAGGAGCTGCTCGGGGTCGGGGCTTCTCAGTCCCCAAAGCACTTGTTCGAGGTTACCACAGAAGTCGTGCTGGAGCGAAGTGCTGCTTCTTCCAAGATGGCCGGTCCCACGTGTCTCGTCGCACCCACAGATCTCAGCTGTGCTGCAGATGTAGGCAGAGGTCGGAGAGGTCTGGGAATCCGGGTTTAGTCGGGCTGTGAAGTCTGGATCCTCGAGGGAAGACGACAAAGGGTAGCCGCCGGACGCTGATGGTGCCTGCTTGTGCAGGGTGGACACTCCTTGCCCACAAGGGAGATTTCTTCAGTCTTCTTGGCAGAAAGTCGAAGTCCAGAGTTTCTTCTTGTAGAGTTTCAGTTCAGGATTAATCTAACTTGGAATAGGACCAGCTCCTACCTTTTACCTGCTAAAGGGGGCTGTACTACGACTAGGTCCCTCCTATGGGTGGGACCAGGAAGGGGGGTGGTTACACCCCCTATCCTTTGTCCGGTCTTGCGCCAGAGCTGGGGCTGGAGAGCCCCAGGAACTGGTTTGGACCATTGTATGCACAGGAACACCTTGTGTGCCCCAGGCATGTCTCATTCCTTTCAGCCCTGTCCTACCCAATACACAAAATCCTTTCTGGGGTGGTGCTAACACCTCCCAAGGCAGGAAACCCTTTGTCAAAGCCTCCCTCGCTGGAAGGACACCCAGCAGCAGGAGGTCAGACTTGTCTCTGTGGTGGCAGCATCCATTTTGTAATGCTGAAGCTCGGGTTAACTTTAACCGGGTTTCACAGTTAGGTACATGTCGTGTCTCTCTAAAAGGGTGGAATGCTACCCCCGTCGCTAGAACTGGCGAGGGGGTAGTATTCCAATTCGTATGGCACCTTACTCGACATGTTTTGATAATGCTATGCCAAAGTTAGCAATAACCGCGAGGATTATAATGCACTTAAGAGTATATGGTATAGCGTTATCATGGAAACAACTACAGGACTTGGTTCCGAAAGCTGTAGACAGGCTCAGCTCATGCCAGAGCACTATCTCACATAATTCCAAGCACTCTGCCTCCAGGATTGTTAAGGCCTGCCATAGGAGTGACTTGCAGGAGTATATGTGTCCATTTTAGGTTTAGATATAGGTATACTATATCTATAGCAAAGGGTGTTTACACCACCTTGCCCCAGCTGATTGATCAGCCAGTTGTGTCAGATTTGAAAGGCCAGCCAGGGGTGGCATAATACATGCTGCAGCCCCTGGTAGGCCTTGGGTTCACTTATTCCCTGGGTACCTATGGTACACTGTACAAGGACTTACAAGAGTGACCCAATACCAATTGGTAAATGCACCTAAGGTACATGGATGTCAATTTAGAGAGAGAACAGCTAGGCTGCGGGTCTGATTAGCAGGCCCACAGCCAGGGAAAGTCGTAAACCAGTGAAGCAAAAAGCACAAATCTGGGGTGACCATAGGATTGCAGACCCTACTGTCCTACACCCAGATTCTCCATTTAGTGTGCAGGAAGTCAATAGGGCAATAACTGCTAGCAAAGGCGGAAAAGCACCCAGCCCTGACACTGTCCCTGTGGTTTGTATAAAGCGAAAGTAATTTTATGGGGACCCTTACCCATATACATAGTGAAAATCTACCCTTAATTCAAACTTCCCCAGATTCTCCATTTAGTGTGCAGGAAGTCAATAGGGCCTAGCAAAGGTGGAAAAGCACCCAGCCCTGACACTGTCCCTGTGGTTTGTATAAAGCTAACGTAATTTTATGGGGACCCTTACTGACTGCTGTATTAAGGGCTTGTTGTAATACATGTTTTCTACCAACTTGGTGAGAATCAATAATTGAACCCATTTATAAGAAAGGTGATTGACGTAATCCAGCGTGTTATAGGCCAATTTCTTTGTTTGACTCTCTAGTGAAGATAGCTGGTTGTATTATCCTTAACAGGCTTCAGGATTGGACAGAAACAAGGAAAATGTTGTCAGATCTTCAATATGGGTTTCGCACTGGGCTAGGGACAATCAAGCAGAGTCTTAATTTAAGTATGTTAAAAAATATATATATTAAGATCAAGGATGGGAATCTATTCCTGGAATTTGTCGATCTCTCCTCTGCATTTGATTGCGTTATTCATTCGAAGTAATGGACAAATATGACTGACATGGGAGTGCAAACATCGATTATACATTTTTTAAGAGACCTTTATACAGGAGCTAAAGCTAGGGTCAAGTATGGGACCTTGGTAGAATGCACCCAGTTTTTTAGTGGGGAGAGAGGTGTCAGACAGGGTTGTGTCTTAGCACCTTTTCTTTTTTCTTTATATATAAACAATTTAGGTGCTGCATTGGTCTCACAAGTTAAAGATCTCCCACAGGTGGGGCATAGTCCAGTGCCGGCCCTCCTTTATGCGTACAATGCTGTCCTCATGGCCTGCACTCCTCTTGCCCTGCAGTCTCTACTTAATATCTTTGTTGAATGTATGCAAGATCTTAATTTGATAGATAATCTATTGAAAACATCTATAATGAAGTGTGGCAGAATTATTACCGGCTGTCATGACATACAAATAAAGGATACCAAGATTGCTTTTACAAACAGGTTTTCATATATAGGTGTCTTGTTCGATAAAGAAGGTACATGGCATAGTGCGACATCTTTGAGGGCCCTATCATTTAAGAAAACTATAATGGCCCTACAAAACTATGCCAGTAGATTAGGCACAAATCCCTCTTTGGAGATAATTAAGATATACAAGGCCAAATGCATTACTGTAGCACTATACGGGGCAGGAATATGGGGGCACATAAAATGTACTGTACTGCAAGCAGTGGAGAATGAGTACTTAAGATACTTGCTCAGTCCCCAAAAGTGGTTGTTCATATGTTTGTCACGCCGAGCTGGGGTTCCCGTTTCTGACTGATCTTATCAGGAAACCACCTATATTGCTATGGCACAAAGTCTGGACTTCAGAACATACTGCCCTAAATCATTGAGGATAGTCTAAAATCATCTCTATTTACTCGTAACTCTTGGTTGACATATATTCAACATTGTTGTTGTGACTTGGGGTGACCAGACTATTTTGATAACCCCTAACTCTCTTTCAGCCATTACCAGAATAACACTGAAAAAAGAATGCACAGAGCACCTAGAGAACCTTAGGCAGACCACTGAATTAAAAGCCTCTGTTTTAAGAAATCAAATTATTTTGACTAGTAATGATATGCAGTTATATCTGAAAGCTGTATCCATCTCAAGAGATAGGTTTGTCCTAACTAGATTTAGAATGGATATTTTCCAGCCAGTTTTCCTAAACTTAATGTCTGTTCAGCAAATTTAGGTCACTGCCCGTGTGATGAAAAGACATCACAAAGTACTATGCATGTTGTACTTTTCTGTAAATGTTATAATCCATGGAAAGAACGTTACATCTTACCAATTTTAAGGGCTTTATATTTTGCATAATGTCGAGCTGCATACCCCTACTTCCAAACACTGCCTACTGTGGAACTTTGCTGTGGAATGTCAAGTTTTTTGTGGGACATCGTTTATGCTAGAAAGAACATGTATAGATAATTTTAATAATTTTTATAAATGATTAATTAAGATTGGCTGTTTTACCAATGTGGATTTACGAACACTGTTTAAGAATATATTATAATCAGGAGTCCCTGACTTTGTTTTTATGAATTTTAGAAATATAGAATAGAGAATCATGTGCAATAGGTATGTAGCTATGTACAGCGTACGCTTAATTGAAGTTATTGTGTTTCTTTTCCTTCATTCTTTCTCTGTGTGTAAATCATTATGTAAAAACATCTTATAGATGTTAAAACTATATATTATCAGTGTCTAGCGATCATATGAAATAATTTTAAAATGCATTTTTTAACTAGGTGCAATCTAAAATATATTTTATTTTTTTATTCTGAAATTTTATGGCCTAATTCATTTCGATCGAATAAAGTTAATAAAGAAAGAAATAAAGACTCGCGGTAGTTTGCCCTGGCTGCAGAACGTCAGCCAAGACATCTAAGTAGCGGAGTAGGAAGTTGAGAACTTTGGCTGCCCTCTGCATGACTACCGTAAAAGACAAAAGAAGTACTCTCTGCAGTTGCAGGACGTAGGAGTATGAGGGAGCCAGAATCGGGAGAAATGTCAAGACTACTGGTGCCTCATTCCAGTTGTCTGTGTACTAGGGAGGTGCATAAAAACATGCACAAACTTTTTCTTTGGCACTCAGATAATATCTTCGGTCTTTGAAGGTGGGCGGGCACCGCAATCAGCTTAAAGGGATGTGCTAAAGGCACGAGAGCTGGCACCTTAACAATCAACAACTTTGGAAGCAGAGCCAAGGCTGCAACTTGAGTCTGGAACTACATGGTCTGGAGGTTGGAGTAATAAGAGTCACAAAACCCAGAGGATCACATCCACGCATAGGAAAGACCTTGAAGGTTGCAGGGGTATCCTGAAAATTACCTTAATAGCTTGTTGAAATGGGACGTGATGGCAGATGAAGCCAGGAAAAACAAAATTGGCTTTGATGAGGAGGAAGAGTGGAGTTTTATTCTCTAGTAAGATCCTTTGGGGAATCGTTTCCTATCAGAAAACGTACCTGAAGAAATAGAAAGGGACTACTTTGGAGTCTCCTTGCATACCCTTTCCAACAATAACTTAGCCTCCTGCTATCTGATGGCCTTGCATGCACTAAAGAGCAACAGTTGCAAGCTAAGGGGTCGTGGTCGAGTACTAGACACGACATACAGATGTGTGAATCTGACAAGGATGTCTTCTTGCAACAGCGTGAACAGGATTTAAATACAGAGACCTTACAAGATGACAACTTACCTATTCACTGTTAAATCTGTAGAGAAACATTGTCAGGAAAACCAGTTTAGAGCTCTGGACCTAAGCTGAAAAGGCATGAAAACTGTCACCAGCGTATCACATATAATCAGATATCATTCTGGGTGAAATGGTATTGAGTGGCACTATATGGCAGCACTGAAGAGCTACTGCAGAGGGGAAATATTTGAGAAATTCAGGGGGAATATTTCTGGAGTCACTCTGCTGCCTGGAGGATATTAGTGGCCTGAGAAATCTGCAGCAATACATATTGTACACACATATCAGTACTGTAAATAGCTGTAATCTTCTCACAACCTAACACAAGCATAACATATACTGCTGCACCCTCTTAGTGAGTTTGTATGCTATAGAAATGCCAAATATTGATAACATCAATAGCTTGAAGCAAACCGAAATCCTTATTTATATTCTTATCAAAGATCCTGACATCTGAAGAATCAGAAAGGAATAAAGAAAATGCAGGGAATAAAACACAATGAATAAGGAAAACAGATGTGTTGCATTGGAGACTCAATCTCAGAAACATTGTCCAAAACACCTAGACAGATACGTATATCACTGAAGCTGCCTTCAACTGTGGCATCCTGATCGTAAGATGCAGAGTTGGCCTCAGGCATCACAAAGAGATCAGATGGAATTTGCTTTTCCAGAACACAACTCACACAAGATTTAGCTTAAAACTGACAAAGTCGTGATTTATTAACATGAAATAAAATGCCCAACTAGAGCTGAAATGTGACAGTATATTAAAAAAATTAAAGAGCATATATAGTATTTATTACACAAAGGTCATACACATCTTTTCAAAAGAAACCTGCCCTTATGTACAATGTTATATTAAATATGACAGAGCCTTTACAAGCAAAATACAGTATGTACAGAACTTGCCATTTCAATCTTGAACCAATCTATACATTAAATTATATTTTTCTACAAACAACCAGTGTAATTAAAGAACTTATCACATCAAAAGTAGAAAAACTGTATTGCATTGTTTGTATCAAGAGGTACACAACTGCTGAGAGAAAAAACTGTTGGTGTGATTACTTTCTTTTGAAACTTCAATTATAAAAGTAAACCAGTAAACAGGCTGTAAAGGACTTAAGCAGTATATATCATACTGTCAGAAAAGTCACTGGAATGTTCAGTTACAAAACAATAAGGATGAATTAAAACCTGTTTAACAGCAGTATAATCATATGATTTAAAAAAAGAAAAAAAGAGGAAAAACACAATGACAGAGCACTGGTGTTTGCGTTTATACAAAGTTTAATGTACAAGCTTTAAAAAGTACCTAAAACCGGCACATATAAAATATACAATTTATTTTACACAGCATTAAAAAATGGTTAGGTTCTAGCAGGCCATTTAATGCCAGCCTGATCCATGGTAATTGTTTTGCAAAGTTGATGGCACCTGTGGCCTCTGAATAGGATTTTGACCAGGTCCTGCTGAAGCCTGATGAGGTCCTTGCACTCCTTGAGGAAGGATTCCAGAGCCAGGATGTGAAGAGAACCCTGCAGCTGTTGGAATACTGTTTGGTCCTTGAGGTTGGATGTGGGATCCTTGACCTGGAATTTGATGATGTGAGCCTGTCCCAACAGGCTGATGCTGAAGTCCAGGTCCCACAGGAGAATGAAGTGAAGCTTGTGGATGGTACAAGGCTGCACTCTGGATAGTGACTGCAGGAAAAAGGGAGGGTCCTTGAGATGGTGAAAGGTGTAATGCTTGCCCTGATGCTTGGCCAACTCCAGTTGAATTCTGAACAGAAGGCGGTAGTGGATTTGTATTTGCTACATGCTGGTGTTGTGCTTGCAGAGTTTGATGCACACTTGTTGAATGCAGATGATGAGTAAAGTTAGGTACAGCACAAGGAGGAGGTGGAGGCGGAGGAGGTGGTAAATGGTGCCCAGGACTTTGACCAAGAACAAGAGATCCAGAGGACGGTGGTGCTGCACTAGCTGGGTTCGGACTATGTGCTAGAATATGTGGTTGATTGGAATTTACTCCAGGTGGTGGAGGTGCGGCAGATAATGTAGCTTGGATTTGAATACTGGGGTTTTGTGATTGTAGGTAATGTCCCAAACTTCCATACTGTCCTTGAACATCTAGCTGGCATGCTTGATTTGGTCCAGGTGCAAACACAGTCTGCTGGGGTAAGGTACCTTTCAATGGACTAAAACACTGAACGTTTCCAGTAGCTTGCTGATTTAGATAACAGTTCGAAATAGTAGAAGGTGGTGGTGGGGGAGGAGGTGGTGGTGTGCTGCTGTTATTATTCGGTTGGTTAAATGTACTGTAACTTGTAACACATTGTCCCATAGGTGCCTGCGGGAATATTGGTCCAATAGCCAATTGCTGGTTATTTTGCTGATGGTTCTGTGAAGTTGGAAAATTCCTATGGGCTTCTCTTTGTGGTGATTGTGGATGCTGAGACTTGTATGGTGAACCTAATTGTTGCACATTAGGGTTTGGTGAGTGGTAACCATGTTGCACATGTATCAAAGACATAGATGACTTTGGAGAATTCTCTAATTTAGGCGAAAGTGGACAATGCAACTTTATGGTTGTGCAAGGCAGCTTTTGTGAACGAGTTTGAGAGTTATGTGTTTTTGAGAATGCCTGGATATTGTTTGTTAGCTGCTTTTGTTGCTGCTCTGACGTTTCAATATTTACACACTCAGGCACTACTTTGTTAACTGATGTATCCAAATCTGATTTTGCTTTAACTGTAGTTGTTCCAAGTGATGAAGCTGTAGCGGTAGTACAAGCCTAGGTTAAAATAAAACAAAAAGTTAATACATTGAACACTTTTCTATTACGATCTTACTGTTTCATCAGTTGTGTAAATTATGTCTCATAATCCTATCTCTGTCATCATCAAACGAAGTGTACCATTAGTTAAGCAAAAGGAGGAATAAGTGCTTAGATGGACATTCATCATCAATTTCATTGACAGTACATGCCACAATAATCGAAATATACAAGTAAGGATAAGCACAACTGACCAACTGGGATACAGAGAAACCTACACTAGACAAACGCGCTCCCATTCATAGAATGAACGGTGATATTAGTTGCATTATATGGGCTTATGAACATCACATTCTCTCACAGCAAAATGAACAATGTACTCAAGCTGTAAGATTACTTTAGCAGTTTTATGCACATGTTTATTTTTGTAATGTAATAAATGTATTTAAAAATCAAAAATAATCAAACATGAATAAAGTTTAGTTCAAAATTATGTTGCATACTTCCCTAAAATACACAATACAGTCATGGCATACACAAACGACTAAGCGTAGTTCAAATAAAACTATATAAATGCAAAAGGATAGACATTTAATTATTTTGCCTGAAACTGCACCTGAGTTTGAAGCTTGTGCTAACTGTTAGCAGTGTAGTAAACATACCAAAGTATTCCTTAACATATGATAGTATAAAAAAAAAGCTGGACACAACACCTCCAGCCCGTTTTTACTTTAACCGGCATGATAAATTACTTAGACAGTTAAAAAACAATTAGTTAAGAAATTGTTAAGAGCAAATGTATCTTTTTAGAATAACTAAAGGAACATGCCAGACTGGCTCTTGCGTGCTTGTTCATAGTGGAGTATTGGACAGGGATGTCATAAGGCCCAATCAAAAATAAATGAATAAGATTCCTTTCAAAACTATTTATGAAGGATTCCTGGAAGTCTTTTTAAATGGAGAGACACAATCCTCCGAAATAAAACATTTGCAGGGTGGTCTAACTGTGACAGTTCTTGTGCTGTTACAATTTGTTTAACTTAAGTATCAATGGGGTGACCCAGTATCCCTATGAACCTGGGCAGTAAGGCAAATATTTATAAACAATTGGTTCATTCGGGTGCACTATATTTCTTCACTTATCTCATATTTTACACGATAAATTCATTCATTGCAGGATGGGAAAAGCAAAGCAAAGTGAGAAAATCAAAGCAAAATCATTAATGAAAAATGAAAAAGGAATCCAAACCATCTGCAGTATTGCAAGATACTTTATAAATTGTATTTATTTATACGTTCTTTCATTTTACAGGAGTAAAAGGGTGTCAAATTTATACAGTGGTGGGCATGGTGAAAAATTGTGACAGTTGGTGCTCAGTGAAACTTTGTTTATTTACAACAAGGGGTGGTGAGGGACAGAGTCTCTGAATTAAGCAGAAAGCTCTCACCCAGTCAAGAGATCAGGGCTAGATCCAACACCGTTTTTTAGCTCACTGCACAATCCCAGTTTCAGAACCTGGCTGTATGCAAATTAGTCTGTTCCTGTCCCAGTGCATGATGGGAACAGGGCAAACCAAACTACAAAAGCCAATTCTTACACTGGGAAGGAAACAAGCTCCCGGGGACCGGTTTCTGGCATTACAGCCATCTTCGGCCCGGTTTGCTTGAATCCTGATGGTGCAATGAGCAAGGGTCTCACATCTGAGAATACCCTTCCACGCTTAGGGTGGACAAAAATATTTACAACAAGGGGTGGTGAGGGACAGAGTCTCTGAATTAAGCAGAAAGCTCTCACCCAGTCAAGAGATCAGGGCTAGATCCAACACCGTTTTTTAGCTCACTGCACCATCCCAGTTTCAGAACCTGGCTGTATGCAAATTAGTCTGTTCCTGTCCCAGTGCATGATGGGAACAGGGCAAACCAAACTACAAAAGCCAATTCTTACACTGGGAAGGAAACAAGCTCCCGGGGACCGGTTTCTGGCATTACAGCCGTCTTCGGTCCGGTTTGCTTGAATCCTGATGGTGCAATGAGCAAGGGTCTCACATCTGAGAATACCCTTCCACGCTTAGGGTGGACAAAAATATTTACAACAAGGGGTGGTGAGGGACAGAGTCTCTGAATTAAGCAGAAAGCTCTCACCCAGTCAAGAGATCAGGGCTAGATCCAACACCGTTTTTTAGCTCACTGCACCATCCCAGTTTCAGAACCTGGCTGTATGCAAATTAGTCTGTTCCTGTCCCAGTGCATGATGGGAACAGGGCAAACCAAACTACAAAAGCCAATTCTTACACTGGGAAGGAAACAAGCTCCCGAAGATGGCTGAAATGCCAGAAACCGGTCCCCGGTAGCTTGTCTCCTTTCTGGTGAAGAATTGGCTTGGTAGTTTAGTCTGCCCTGTTCCCATGATGCACTGGGCCAGGGACAGACTGATTTGCATATAGCCAGGTTCTGAGCTGGGATGGTGCAGTGAGATAAATAACGGTGATGGATCAAGCCCTGATCTTTGGACTGGGTAAAAGTGGTCTGCTTAATTCAGACACTCTGTTCATCACCACCCCCTTTTCTGAATCGTTTTTGGCCACTATAGGTGTGGCAGGGTATACTCAGACATGAGTCCCTTTCTCACTGCACCATCAGGATTCAAGCAAGCCGGGCCGAAGATGGCTGAAATGCCAGAAACCGGTCCCCGGTAGCTTGTCTCCTTTCTGGTGAAGAATTGGCTTGGTAGTTTAGTCTGCCCTGTTCCCATGATGCACTGGGCCAGGGACAGACTGATTTGCATATAGCCAGGTTCTGAGCTGGGATGGTGCAGTGAGATAAATAACGGTGATGGATCAAGCCCTGATCTTTGGACTGGGTAAGAGTGGTCTGCTTAATTCAGACACTCTGTTCATCACCACCCCCTTTTCTGAATCGTTTTTGGCCACTACAGGTGTGGCAGGGTATACTCAGACATGAGTCCCTTTCTCACTGCACCATCAGGATTCAAGCAAGCTGGGCCGAAGATGGCTGAAAAGCCAGAAACCGGTCCCCGGTAGCTTGTCTCCTTTCTGGTGAAGAATTGGCTTGGTAGTTTAGTCTGGCCTGTTCCCATGATGCACTGGGCCAGGGACAGACTGATTTGCATATAGCCAGGTTCTGAGCTGGGATGGTGCAGTGAGATAAATAACGGTGATGGCTCAAGCCCTGATCTTTGGACTGGGTAAGAGTGGTCTGCTTAATTCAGACACTCTGTTCATCACCACCCCCTTTTCTGAATCGTTTTTGGCCACTATAGGTGTGGCAGGGTATACTCAGACATGAGTCCCTTTCTCACTGCACCATCAGGATTCAAGCAAGCCGGGCCGAAGATGGCTGAAATGCCAGAAACCGGTCCCCGGTAGCTTGTCTCCTTTCTGGTGAAGAATTGGCTTGGTAGTTTAGTCTGCCCTGTTCCCATGATGCACTGGGCCAGGGACAGACTGATTTGCATATAGCCAGGTTCTGAGCTGATGTTGGTGCAGTGAGATAAATAACGGTGATGGATCAAGCCCTGATCTTTGGACTGGGTAAGAGTGGTCTGCTTAATTCAGACACTCTGTTCATCACCACCCCCTTTTCTGAATCGTTGTTGGCCACTACAGGTGTGGCAGGGTATACTCAGACATGAGTCCCTTTCTCACTGCACCATCAGGATTCAAGCAAGCCGGGCCGAAGATGGCTGAAATGCCAGAAACCGGTCCCCGGTAGCTTGTCTCCTTTCTGGTGAAGAATTGGCTTGGTAGTTTAGTCTGCCCTGTTCCCATGATGCACTGGGCCAGGGACAGACTGATTTGCATATAGCCAGGTTCTGAGCTGGGATGGTGCAGTGAGATAAATAAGGGTGATGGATCAAGCCCTGATCTTTGGACTGGGTAAGAGTGGTCTGCTTAATTCAGACACTCTGTTCATCACCACCCCCTTTTCTGAATCGTTTTTGGCCACTATAGGTGTGGCAGGGTATACTCAGACATGAGTCCCTTTCTCACTGCACCATCAGGATTCAAGCAAGCCGGGCCGAAGATGGCTGAAATGCCAGAAACCGGTCCCCGGTAGCTTGTCTCCTTTCTGGTGAAGAATTGGCTTGGTTGTTTAGTCTGCCCTGTTCCCATGATGCACTGGGCCAGGGACAGACTGATTTGCATATAGCCAGGTTCTGAGCTGGGATGGTGCAGTGAGATAAATAACGGTGATGGATCAAGCCCTGATCTTTGGACTGGGTAAGAGTGGTCTGCTTAATTCAGACACTCTGTTCATCACCACCCCCTTTTCTGAATCGTTTTTGGCCACTATAGGTGTGGCAGGGTATACTCAGACATGAGTCCCTTTCTCACTGCACCTTCAGGATTCAAGCAAGCCGGGCCGAAGATGGCTGAAATGCCAGAAACCGGTCCCCGGTAGCTTGTCTCCTTTCTGGTGAAGAATTGGCTTGGTAGTTTAGTCTGCCCTGTTCCCATGATGCACTGGGCCAGGGACAGACTGATTTGCATATAGCCAGGTTCTGAGCTGGGATGGTGCAGTGAGATAAATAACGGTGATGGATCAAGCCCTGATCTCTGGACTGGGTAAGAGTGGTCTGCTTAATTCAGACACTCTGTTCATCACCACCCCCTTTTCTGAATCGTTTTTGGCCACTATAGGTGTGGCAGGGTATACTCAGACATGAGTCCCTTTCTCACTGCACCATCAGGATTCAAGCAAGCCGGGCCGAAGATGGCTGAAATGCCAGAAACCGGTCCCCGGTAGCTTGTCTCCTTTCTGGTGAAGAATTGGCTTGGTAGTTTAGTCTGCCCTGTTCCCATGATGCACTGGGCCAGGGACAGGCTGATTTGCATATAGCCAGGTTCTGAGCTGGGATGGTGCAGTGAGATAAATAACGGTGATGGATCAAGCCCTGATCTTTGGACTGGGTAAGAGTGGTCTGCTTAATTCAGACACTCTGTTCATCACCACCCCCTTTTCTGAATCAGTGAAACTTTGTGCCAGTGTAATATACTATATATACAATGCCAATTTCCAATAACGACAAGGGGAGGGAATGGGAGAGAGGGAAAAAGAACGTGACCAGTATTTCTCTATCAAAGAATGTTTTCTGTACACGACAATCGTCAGTATTAGGTACAGAATCCTTAGAAAGCCGGTCCACTGAGATGTTATGTCAACGTTTCAACCCTGTAGTAGCGCTCTTGAAGCGTCTAAGCGGGTCTTCATCAGGACTGTGTGAGGGAAGTGGGGGTATGGGAGGCAGCCTAGTGATTAAAAAGATAACTATCAGGTTTGAATTTGTAACCATGTGGTTATATATATGGAAATTGATGTTGGCAGCTAGGCAGATAAGTGGGAGACAGGACTCCTTTAAGGTCGAGTTCTGTTGGGGAGACCGAAGCCTAATTAGTACTCCTAGTTGTGGTTAAATAAATAAATAAATAGTGACATAAAGCATCATGTAGCTGTCATAACGCTTACCTCTAACTCTATCTAGTACCTGTAACTTCCAATGGAGAAAGGTGCAGTGGTTTAACCTTTTGCGCCAAACTAGAAAGCTACCAAATTATTCAGGTGCCATGCGGTTGCAGGTATTGTCTTACCGTAAAAATGCGCTAAACAATGCCTGCGGTATTTAGTTCAGTCCCAAAGGATCCGGGGAAATGCACGGTGCCGGCGGCGAGATTCGCTCTGACCCGGGACGGCTTGACAGCGTAAATGCCAACGGGTGACGTCCTCAGCTAGTTAAAACTGGATAAGCGAGCGTGAGGACGCTGTCGGTGCTACCGCGTTACCCATTGCTAGGCAACACTCGTAAACGGCAAAACCAGTATGACATGTACGAGGAATGTGAGTTCTCACAATTAATTCCTTGTGTGGTTAGGAATTTAGTTGAAGTGCTTAATGGTGTCTTGGGGCTTACTCAAAAAACATGTAAGTGGAATCATACATTGTGATTTTGTTTTTTTACTTTTCTTTTCTGTTCACGGCATCAATGACAGGGCGTGAATTCCTTATTTCGAAAAGGCTGGGTAGGCGAGCGCGAGCACTCTGCCCATTGCTAGGCAACCCTCGTTACGTCATATGAATGGGAGTGGTTCTAGTGTATCATTATTCTCAGTGGAATTGCTTCAAGAGTACGTAGGAAACATATTCAATAACAATGTTTGTGGAGTCCTACATTGTAAAGTCAGTCACCATGCTGTGATTTAAAAAGATATACAGTGTGCGACATTCGCTTGCTTATAAGTCATTGCCATATATATTCTCAATGGTAAATCCTATTACACACATGACGGGCATAATAATCACACATTGATCAATATCTCAATTTGGGTAATGCTAAAAAGTCAGCACACATATTTCCTTACATTATTTAGTGAGGCGCAACACATGCACGGGCGTGTTTAATCATTGCAACAACAATAGTACCTGCCCTCAGTTTGTGTGCCTGCGGGTGCTCATTACTTGCAGAGTGTAAAGTATGGGGTACTGTGGGTCTAGGGTGGTGGCCCCACCTTGAATAAGCAGAGGTTAGACCTACCCACAACTGCTAACATTCTACAAAGAAACCAAACACTGTGGGTTATAGTTACAACTGTCCCATCTGTCTGGTAGTTTCCTCAATCTCAGTCAGCCCGTTCTGTAATGCGTTAAGTGAATGTATCCAACGACATTCCTTATAGTTCAGGGAGTGCGTGATGGAACCACCCCTAGGATTTGCATGTATCTTTTCCAGAACCCACCATTTCATATCATCAGGTGTGTAGTTATGTGAAGTGTAGTGTTCCACCAAGGGGGCCCCTAGTGTTTTGCATCTTACACGACTCATATGCTCCAAGATTCATGTTTTTACTTTTTGCGTTGTCTGGCCCACATAGATTTTGGCACAGGGGCACAGGATGGCGTATATCAGATTGGTGCTATTCAGTTTGGGAAGTCTAGCAATTTATAAGTCCTGTTATTGTGTGTGAAATCAGTCCCTCTTCGCACAGGTCACAAGCCTTGCAGGTCCCACACTTATGATGGCCAGTTATTGGTGGGAGACCAAGGTAGTTCCTCAGGTCTGGTAGTTTGGGTGGTTCCAAGAAGGCTTTCACCACCATGTCCTTGACATTCTTTCCCCTTTTGAATGCAAAAATGGGTTTTTCAGTGGTTCGGAGTTCCCCGGCTATCAGATTCCAGTACTTCAGTACGATCTTTTTAACGTCATTGCTCTTCGTATTAAACGTGGTCACACAGACGATGTGATCATGTCACCACTTTTTTCTTTTACCTCTAATAGTTGTTCTCTTGGGCAATACCAAGAGAACCATACGATATCAGATCAGATTCTAATGCAAAGATGACTCATACGGAGATGGTTCGTTTTTGCACAGCCCGACCTTTCTTGGCGCCAACATAGCCAACAAAGAGTTGATCGTCCACCCAGAATTGTTTTGTACGATCAAGATAAAATGATAACACATGTTTTGGGTACAGATGGGGGAGTCTTTCCTCCTCCTTGGAAGGATGCAGCGGCTGAAAAAAGGTAGGAAAAGTGATGGCTGTCCTATGTGGAAAGAGGTAACCACTTTAGGAAGAAAAGAAGGTCTAGTTCGAAAGACAACCTTGTCCGGATGGACAGCAAGGAAAGAAGGCTTAGAAGATAGAGCCTGAAGCTCACCCTGCAAGCAGACGTGATGGCAACCAGAAAAGCAATCTTTAAAGTCAAGAGTCTGAGAGGACAATTATGTAGTGGCTCGAAAAGAACACTCATAAGGTACATTAACACCTGATTCAAGTCCCACTTGGCATTACAAAAGGAATGGGAGGAAAGAGGTGCGCAATGCCCTTAATGCACAAGTTACTACTTGTGTAATGATATATCTGTAAGAGACATTAGTTAGTGATAGATTCCTTACCTTAGAATATCCCCAGGCATCAGACTGGATCCGGAAATTTTTGCGTAGCAATACCCGTGCGCGTCAGTATGCGTCGTCCGCGTCCATCGTCGGCGTCATTAGCGCCGGAATGACGTCGTCGGAGTACTTAGACGCCGCCCATGCGCGCTGACGTCAGTTCTGATACACAGCTTTTCCACGCCAGATACGCAAAGCCATGATAGAACCAACACTGGTGCCATGTGTGAGAAATTGGCCTGATATGCAGTGCTCACTATTCTAGTGATCACTATGTATCAGTCCAAATGACCCTTATTGATGATTGGTTGTAAGTCAACCGTAGACCAGCTATCCTAGGAGCATGGACAAGAGCAGTCTTTAGGCTAGACTCTAGCCAGACCAGCGATGAAAGTGTCGTCGTTCGTCGTCAAGAGGGCTACAAGCCAGCAGGCAAGTAGCCGGACAACGCGGTGAGCAGCAAAGAGCAGAAGGGCCCCACGCAGATCTGGTGGATGCTGGGGGGCTGGACTTCGGTGCTGGAGCTGCTCAGGGTTAGGGCTTCTCGAACCCCAAAGCACTCACTCGAGGATCCCTCGGCGGTCGTGCTGGATAAGCGTCGTGCAGTTCTGAAGATGGCCGGTCCCTCGAGGTCTCGTCATACCCACGGATCTCAGCTGGGCTGATGATGTAGGTAGAGGTCACAGGTGCCAGGGAAGCCGGGTCTCGTCGTGCTGGCAGGTCTGGTTCCGGAGGAAGAACGTGCAGCAAACCGCAGTGTTCTTAGTTGGTGCCCGCAGATGCAGGGTGACTACTCCTTAGTCACAAGGGAGAAATCTTGAGAAGAAGTCTTGAGTTCCTTTCGTAGAAAGTAGTTTCAGGATTCAAAGATTATCTAATTTGGGAAGGGGCCCGCTCCTATCTTTATACTAAGGAAAGGGGCTGGCACGCGACTAGGTCCTGCCCATGGGTGGGACCAGAAAGGGGGGTGGTTACACCCCTCTCCCATGCCGGACTTTCCCCAGCTCAGGGGCTGGTGTGCCCCTGGAACTGGTTCTAGCCGGCCTATGCATAGTGAGCACCGGGGTGCCACTTGCAGTCACCTTCCTCTAAAGCCCTGCCTACCCAGGATACACAAAACCCTGTCTGGGATGGTGCTAGCACCGCCCGTGACAGGAAACCCTTTGTCCAAGCTCTCCTCGCTGGAAGGACTCCCAGCAGCAGGAGGTCAGACTTGTGTCTGTGGTGGCAGCATCCATTTTGTGATGCTGAGGCTCGAGTTAACTTTAACCGGGGTTCACAGTTACATACATGTCGTGTCCCTCTAGAAGGGTGGAATGCTAACCCCGTCACCAGAATTGGCGAGGGGTTAGCATTCCAATTCGTATGACACCTTACTCGACATGTTTTGATAAAGCGATACCAGAGTTGGCATATAACCGCGAGGATTATAATGCACTTAAGAGTATATGGTATGCGTTATCATAGATTCCTTACCTTAGAATATCCCCAGGCATCAGACTGGATCCGGAAATTTTTGCGTAGCAATACCCGTGCGCGTCAGTAGGCGTCGTCCGCGTCCATCGTCGGCGTCGTTAGCGCCGGAATGACGTAGTCGGAGTACTTAGACGCCCTCAAAGATGGCCGCCGGGTAGGAGCTCTACGCTAGAGCTCCGAGTGCTTGGGATTCCAATTTTGGATTTCATCCCGGTTAGCACCCAGCACCCTTGGACATCGCAAGCAAGTAACGGCAACGTTACTATCGCAAATAACAGGACAGGATTAATGGATTAATATTGTCAGCCCTCAAGGGCCGGGATCGTCGAGGGAGAGGACCGATTCGCCCCCGCCTTCACCGGACACTCGGCTGCCCCGGCCATCGGCGGTGCCTGGGTCGACCGTCTGGCTGCCTGGAGTCTGCTGTGGCTCGGTCTGAAGCCTGCTGGGGGTCCCTGGTCTCCCCCCAAGGACCGTCGCAGGAGACACCTGGTCGCCCCCCCGGGGACGTTTGCTGGAGAGAGTCGAGACACCCCAGACACTCGGCTGCCCCGGCCATCGGCGGTGCCTGGGTCGACCGTCTGGCTGCCTGGAGTCTGCTGTGGTTCGGTCTGAAGCCTGCTGGGGGTCCCTGGTCTTCCCCCTCCCCTCTGTGTACGGACCCAGGGCTGCCCTTGCCATCGGCGGTGCCCGGGACGGATTCCGTATATACTGAAGCCAGCGGGAGTTGAGCCGAGGGGGAGCGTTGGCGGCCGGAGTGGAGCCCCGAGGAACACGGCGAGGCAAGCTGGAGGCAAGCAGCGTCGCCTACTGAGGCGGGAGGGGCTGCGGCTCGGGAGTTTTTGACTGCCCAGCGGACAGCAGCAGGAATCCCCCTGCGGCTGTGAATCCCGGCGGTCCCCCCTGCTGCTGCCGGGACCTGGAGAGAGGACCTGCGGACCCTGGAGGGTTAGCTGCAGCACTCATCGGAGGGGGCTACCTGGCTCCGGAGGATCGATCGAAGAGCCTGCCCCCACCTGCAGCTGTCGGCGGGAGCAGGATGCGAGTAGGAGTGTTGCCCCGCTGCCCTGGGAGCTGCCGTGGTGGAGCGAGGTAAGCGGGAAACGGGTGTCGTCGCCTTCATCTGCGGTCTGGCTGAGGGAGCGGGAGCCGAGTGGGAGTGTTGCCTCGCTGCCCAGGGAGCTGCCGGGGTGGAGCGAGGAAACCAAGCTGGAAACAAGCGTCTTCGCCTGTCGAGGCGGGAAGGGCCGTGGATCAAGAGCTCTGACCGCCCTGCGGGCGGCAGCGGACCGGGTGACCTACAGACGCTGGCGGGGATCGAGGCTCCCCAGGCATGCATGGAGGTTTGATGGAGCATGATATTTTCATCTCGCATTTCTGTTAGACCCTCGAGATCTACAAAACTCGAGGTGTGCAGAACTTTGCTGTCGACATCGGTTTACCTACTAAACAGACTTCTCTAAAGGTATTTACTGCATCACACTAGCGTGCTCACACTTTTAAATTTTCCTTTATTCAAAATGGCTGAGTTCACTAACGAACAAGTTACTTACCTTCGGTAACGATATATCTGTAAGAAACATTAGTTAGTATTAGATTCCTTACCTTAGAATATCCCCAGGCGTCAGTCTGGATCCGGAAACTTTTGCGTAGCAGTACCCCTGCGCGTCGGTAGGCGTCGTCTGCAGGCGTCCCCTGCGGCTCCGCGTCCGTCGTCGGCGTCGTGCGCCGTGATGACGTCGCTGGAGTATATAGACGCCTCCTCCGCGCGCTGACGTCAGTTCTTTGCACACAGCTTTTCCGCGCCAGGACACGCAGAGCCATGCGAGAACCAACACTGGTGCCATTTGAAACTAGGGCCCTGAAAGGGATGTCCTTAACCCTAGGTATCATTTCGCAGAACGGGGAGGATGGGTGGGTCGGTAAGGAATCTAATACTAACTAATGTTTCTTACAGATATATCGTTACCGAAGGTAAGTAACTTGTTCATCTGAAAGAAACACGTTAGTATTAGATTCCTTACCTTAGAATAGATACCCCAGCAATACCAACCCCGGTGGTGGGTCTGCGAACCAATACATTCCTACACCAGAAAGTCCTGGAGGACAGAACGGCCAAAGAAGCCATCCCTCCGGACTTGACTGTCCAGGCAGTAGTGCCTCGCAAAGGTGTGCAGCGAGGCCCACGTAGCCGCCTGGCAAATGTCCTGCAAGGGGACTCCCCGGCCCAGGGCAGTAGTAGCCGCCGTGGCCCGAGTGGAATGGGCCCTCAGCCCAACAGGAGGCTCCTTCCGAGCCAAAGAGTAGCACGCTTTGATGCACAGAACGACCCACAGAGAGATGGTCCGTTTATGTACCGCCCGTCCCTTCTTCGCACCCACGTAGCCAACAAACAGTTGGTCATCCACCCGGAACTGGCGTGTGCGATCCATATAAAATGAAAGCGCACGTTTTGGGTTCAGACGATGGAGCCGCTCTTCATCCTTTGAAGGATGCGGAGGCGGGAAGAAGGAGGGGAGGGTGATGGACTGCCCGATGTGAAAAGCAGAAACTACTTTGGGCAGGAAAGAAGGTCTAGTCCTCAGAACCACCTTATCTGGATGAATGGACAAGAAAGGAGGTTTGATAGAAAGAGCCTGGAGCTCACTCACTCTCCTGGCAGAGGTGATGGCAACCAGGAAGGCCGTCTTTAAAGTCAGGAGACGGAGAGGACAGGAATGAAGTGGCTCAAAGGGAGCACACATCAAGAATGTTAGAACCAGGTTCAAGTCCCACTGAGGCATCACAAACGGAACAGGAGGATACATGTGTGTGATGCCCTTCAAGAATCTCGTGACAACAGGGGACTTGAACAAAGAAGGTTGATCAGGCAGCCTCAGAAAGGCCGAAAGGGCTGAAAGGTAGCCCTTGATAGTGCCCAGAGCAGAGCCCTGCTGGGCAAGAGAGAGAAGAAAAAGAAGAACCTCGGAAAGAGGGGCAGAAAGAGGGTCCACAGCCTTTGCTGTGCACCATGCCACAAATCTGTTCCACCGACAGGCGTATACCGACTTTGTGGAGGGACGCCTGGCTGCCAGAATCACATCACAGACTTCAGGAGGCAAGTCAAATGGCCTCAACTGCCGCCGCTCAATCTCCAAGCATGGAGGTGGAGACTGGACAGGTTCGGGTGGAGGACCGTCCCCTGCTGCTGCGACAGAAGGTCCTCCTGAAGAGGCAGGCGGATCGGGGGACCGACTGACATGCTGAGTAGCTCGGGATACTAGTACCTTCGAGCCCAGTCCGGAGCCACAAGGATAACTTGGGCCCGGTCGCGCCTGATCTTCTTCAGCACTCTGGGCAGAAGTGGTATAGGCGGAAAGGCGTATAACAGACCGCAACTCCACTCGCGCCGAAAGGCGTCGCCGAGCGAGTGCCGTCTTGGAAACTCCAACGCGCAGAACTGATGACATTGCGCGTTCTCTTCTGTGGCGAATAGATCTAACCAAGGCTCTCCCCACTGCAGAAAGAGGCCTTGCGCCACGTCCGAGTTCAGACGCCATTCGTGATCCATCGAGCACCGACGGCTGAGTTTGTCCGCCCTGGCGTTCAGAGAACCTGCCAGGTGTTGAACCGTCAGAGTCACGCCCTGACGTTCCAGCCATTGCCAGAGACGCAGAGCCTCCTGGCAAAGGGTCCACGACCCCGCCCTGCTTGTTGCAGTACCACATGGTGGTGGTGTTGTCCGTGAACACCTGCACCACACTCCCGTTGACAAAGGGGAGGAATGCCTTCAGTGCTAGACGAATCGCCCGTAACTCCAACAGGTTTATATGGAGCCGGGACTCCGCCGGAGACCAGATGCCTCTGATCTCCGCCTCTCCCAAGTGGCCCCCCCAGCCCTGGAGGGACGCGTCCGTCACGACAACGTGCTCCGGTTGGGGAAGGGAGAGGGACCTGCCTCTGACCCAATCGCGGTCCGTAAGCCACCACTGCAGTTGTCTCGCAGTGCCCTCTGAGATCAAGACGTGGTCGGACAAGTTGCCCTGATGCTGGGCCCACTGAAACTTCAGGTCCCACTGCAGAGCCCGCATCCGCCACCGGGCGTGATGCACCAGAAGGATGCAGGAAGCCATCAGCCCCAGCAGCCGCAGCGTCAACCTGACCGAAACCCGGGATAGTGGCTGAAAGATGGGAATCAAAGCCTGTATATCCCGGACCCGCCATTCCGGAGGATAAACCCGAAACTGCGCCGAGTCCAGAACCGCTCCGATGAAAAGGAGCTTTTGAGAGGGACACAGGTGTGATTTCGGCACATTGATGGAAAACCCCAGCTCGTGCAGGAGGTCTGCCGTCATCTGAAGGTGGTGGACGACTGTCTGGGGCGAGCCCGCCTTCAACAACCAGTCGTCTAGGTAGGGGAAGACTGAAACCCCCAACCTGCGCAGATGGGCTGCGACCACCGCCATCACCTTTGTGAACACCCGTGGGGCGCTGGTAAGGCCGAAGGGGAGCACGATAAACTGAAAGTGCTCCTGGCCTACCGTGAACCGCAGGTAACGCCGGTGGGTCGGCAGGACGGGGATGTGAAAATACGCATCCTGCAAGTCCAACGCTACCATCCAGTCTTGCGGGTCTAGAGCAGCCAAGACCTGAGCTAATGTCAACATCTTGAACTTCTCCTTCCGGAGGAAGCCGTTGACGTTCCGTAGATCCAAGATAGGACGTAGGCCCCCTTTGTCCTTCTTGGGTACCAGAAAGTAGTGGGAATAGCAACCACGCCCTACTTCTGGCCCAGGAACGCGCTCGATGGCCCCCTTGGCCAAGAGGGCCGTAACTTCCCCCCTGCAGAAGTGTCAAGTGGTCCCCCGACACACGGTGGTTCTGCGGTGGCATGGCTGGAGGAGTGGTCTCGAAGGGGAGGGAGTAGCCCCTTCGGACGAGTTGCAGCACCCACCTGTCCGATGTGATCGCGCGCCAGCGGGCGAGGTGATGGCGAACCCTGCCACCCACCGGCGTCACATGGGCCTGAAAGCTCGGACTAGAAGGATTTGGAGGCTGATGCTGCGGGGGGAGGTGTGGTCTGACCCCGCCGTTGACCCCCACCGCCTCCACGGCGGTTTCCACGGCCGCCACCGCGTTGAAAAGATTGTTGCGGCGCGTGGCTGGCAGCACGTGTGGGGGCGCCCCTTCCTTGGCCACGAAAGGAGCGAAAGAAACCTGTTTGCTGGCGCTGGGTCGAGAGACCCAAGGACTTGGCCGTGACCCTGGAGTCCTTGAAGCGCTCCAGCGCGTGGTCCGCCTTGTCACCAAATAGGCGACAGCCATCGAACGGCATGTCCATCAAGGCATTCTGGACATCAGCCGAAAAGTTGGCGGATCTCAGCCAGGCGTGGCGACGAATCGCCACCGTCGTGGACATCGCTCTGCCCAGCGAGTCGGTCGTATCAAGACCACACCGTATGGAATATTTTGCTGCATCTCGGCCCTCAGCCACAGCCTTGCCGAGCTTCGCCCGCACCTCCATGGGGCATTCTGGCAGCAGTTCCGCGACCGTATCCCACACAGAGTGGGTGTAGCGGCCCAAGAGGCAAGCGGTGTTGCAAGACCGCAGTCCCAAACTCAGGGACGAGAAGACCTTCTTGCCATACTGGTCATACCTCTTAGATTCCCAGGCGGGCGGGGCCGATGGGAATGCGGTCTGGGAAGTCGAGGCCTGGATCACCAGACTCTCAGGGGTGGGATGGGTGGACAGGAACTTGGGGTCGTCCGAACACGGACGGTGGCGTCTGGCCACGTTCCTATCAACAGGCGAACCTGAAGAGGGCCTGGACCACGTGCCCAAAAGAACGTCCGACAAGGCTTCGTTAAACGGCAGCAGTGGCTCCTGTGGGCATGACTGCGGTTTGAAGACCTCAGTGAGGATGTTAGGCCTCACGGCCGCGACGGGGAGCTCAAGGTGTAAGGCCTTGGCAGCCCTCATCAACACCACTGAATAGGCAGCACCCTCCTCCGATGCCACGGTAGGAGGCGAGATAAAGCCAGGGTTAGGAGAGTCGTCCAGACCACTGGCATCACCCAAATCACCTGTCCAGTCCAAGTCGTACTGACACTCACGTGACAGAGGGTCTTCAGACCCCTCCCAACCCTCTCCGTACTCTACATCATCTCCATATTCGGAGTCAACAATGTAGACCGGCTCCTCGGGGTTCACAGGCCCCATCGGCGTCGAGCCCGGCGTCGAGCGACGCCGGTCCGACTCCGCGTCCGGATTCGGGGAGGGTGTGGGGACGACGCCGCCGGAGCCCCGGCGCCGGCCGAGGCCGGCACAGGAGAACCGGCGCCGCGCGGGGACGGCGTCGGGGGTAACCCCGATGGAATCGGCGCCGGAGAGGCCGGTAGACCAGCCGGTGTCGACCCCGAAGGCCCCTGCGGCGCCGGGGTCGGAGCCGTCGGCGGCACCGGGGCCGGAGCACCCGATGACGTCGAGGCAGGGGCACCCGGACCGCTAGGGCCCCCGGACGGAAGCACTGGGCCCGAAGGCGCCCTAGGCCCCGTCGGAGAAGTGAGCGCCCTCATGGCCATGAGGAACGCCTCAATCTCCTCAGGCGTCGCGCCTAGCCCAGGGACCGGAGGGTATGGAGCAGGCCGCGCCGGCGACTCTTGCGGAGCCGCGGGGGTGGGATCACCCGAACCCCCGGCCGCGTCGCGCGAGCGTCGGGGGGAGACAGAGGTACGATGGCGACGCCCCGACTTCTTGTGTTTCCTACCTGAGGAACCAGACGAATGGCGGCGACTTCCGGAGCGCTCGGCACGGCTCCGCGACCATTCCCTCGAACGCTCCCTGGACCTCCGGCCGGACCGGGACCGCTCTCGACGCGGGCCGACACCCGGAGCTCGAGTAGCTTGCGGGACCGCTCCCGTCTAGCCTTATTTGTCAAGGCCCGGCAATCGACGCAGGCGTCCACGTCGTGGTCGGGGCCCAGGCACCGGAGGCAGAGTCGGTGATGGTCCGTGACCCACATCGTGCGGTCACAACCGTCACAATTCTTGAAACCGGGCATCCTACCGGCACCAAAAAAGTTATAGAAGTTAACAAAACTTGGTCAAAAGACCGGAGTACTGCTCTTCGGATCTGCGCTTACTGGCGCGGAAAAAAGAAGAACTGACGTCAGCACGCGGAGGCGGCGTCTATATACTCCAGCGACGTCATCACGGCGCACGACGCACGCGGAGCCGCAGGGGACGCCTGCAGACGACGCCTACCGACGCGCAGGGGTACTGCTACGCAAAAGTTTCCGGATCCAGACTGACGCCTGGGGATATTCTAAGGTAAGGAATCTAATACGAACGTGTTTCTTTCAGATAGAAGCAATAAATCCCCTCCTGTACCTCGAGCCAGATGCCCACAAGGCTCCTCTTCATAACTCCCCTGCATAGGACCTCCAAAATAGAGATAAGACTCCCAGGGATTGCTCAAATAGAAACTGAAACTGCCCGGCCCTGCTCTCAAAGGAACAACAACAGACAGAGGACTACTGTCTCTATCGCCCTTACATGGAGGCCATTTTAGACTGGTCTCTCTCTCCCTGGCTGCCATCATGGACTAGTCATCCACACACCTTCCTGTGATAGAGTGTCTGCCTTCTATTACAGTATTACACTTCTGGTTGTTTTTTTTTTTTTTGTACATTCTTAATCATTGCACTTTTTATTATTATTATTGTTATTTTTCACTTGGTATGTTTTGATTGCTACCTCATATATTTTGGTTGCTCACTATTGTCACTTTTAATTCATATATCGTGTATTGTCACTGTTGATTCAGGTATCTTGCACTTTTTATTTTTATTATTGTTATTCTTCACTTGGTATGTTTTGATTGCTACCTCATATATTTTGGTTGCACACTACTGTCACTTTTGATTCATGCATCTTCTGTTTGCATCTGTATTTCGTTCACGACTGCATATAGATGTGTCGCATTTTTGTAACCTGCACCCATTACACTTTTCATTCCCATATGCACTGATTACTACCTCATATATCTTGCACTGATTACTACCTCACACACTTTGGCTGCTCATTAGTGTCAATCTTGTTCCATGTAATTTGTGGTTTGCATCTGTATTTTGCTCCGGTATACCAATATTGTGCACCCCACATTTTGTTTGCATCTCTGTTTACATCTGTTTTTCATTCTCCACTGCATATAGATCTGTCAAATTTTCGAAACTTGCACCCATTTCACTTTTCATTCCCATATGCACTGATTACTACCTCATATATCTTGCACTGATTACTACCTCTTATATTTTGGTTGCTCATTAGTGTCACTCTTGTTCAATGTAACTTGTGGTCTGCATTTGTATGCTGCTCCTGTATATCATTATTGTGCTCCCTACACTTTTGTTCAATCTCTAATCCTGTATACTCCGATTACTACCTCATATACTTTGGCTGCTCACTAGGGGCACTCTGTTCCATGCAACTTGTTATTATTGCACACCCTCCCGCACCTACCTACACCGTCATCCCAACATGGAGCCCATTGGTAAGCACACATATAGAATCAATTACCCACCCTCACTCACCAAAAAAGCCGTTAAACGCTTTAAACACAACTTCCTAAGGTCCCACCCTGAAACCCCCTTTGCAGACACCTACTTCTCACCGGTCAATGGTCCCTTGAACATTGATTTCATCTTCCACACCACACGCAGAGCTCAATGGAGAAAAGTGTTCCTCGCCTTACTCACCATCTCCTCCACCAGGAAATCCGCGCACAGCCTAACTCTCTCCATCACACCATCCCAACTCTTTACAGGCAGAGCCACCATCACTATTTACAATAACGGGATTATCCTATCTCAATCCACAGACATGAACCTGGAACTACTAGACAACTTGTTCCCCCCTTTCAAAGAGCACCTCTCCAATTCGCGGACCAACACTCATATCTCCTCCAGTCCCACCAATCATGACCTCACAGCTCCCACCACCCACATCCTGTCTAACCTACTTCAGCGCCAGTTAACTACTACATACTCCTCAATCAGGGACAAACCTACCACCCCTGTCCTCCCATCTCCCACCCACAACCCCTCTTTCCCAGCTCAACACCAGGCAGCTGCCAGACACGCCTATACCACAGACACAGATCGCTCCCCCTCACACACCACGCACACCCCCACCCCTTCTACCAACCCTCGGACCTCCACACATATCATCAACACTCCTCTCAAACCTACAGCTGGCATTCACACTCCGCTCACCCCTGACAGCACAGCTCCCACCCACAACACACCTAACCTAGTCCAGCACCAGAACAACACGCATATCGACAAATCCCCCTCTTTATCCCCCCCCATTCTCAGTCCCCATTACCCTCTAACCACCTATGCAGAACACACCTCCTCTCTTAATTTAACTCCCCCTCCCCACAACAGGACCATCTCCAATCCCATTTCCCCTCCTACTCTCTGCCCCCACTACCCTTCCTGCACCCCCACCACTACTATCAGTCTCCCATTCTACACCTCGACCCCCCGCCTACCATCAATGCCTTCACTCATACCACCAACCTCCTCCCTACCTCATCCACACCCCTACCGCCCAAAACTTCTCTCCTCCCAAACACCATCCCTTACGCTAACACAACGCAGCCCGGCTCGAACACCAACCCACTCTCCCACCTGCACGCGAACTCCCTGATCAGTCATTCACCTCTGACTGCCACCCCCACCTCCACCACCTACCCCTCGATGGACAGCATCATGGCCACCCTCATACAGATCAAAGAAGAATTGCACATCATCAAAGAACTACTCTCCACACAACCCAAACACCCTTCACCCACCTCCACCTCCCCTCCCAAATTGTCTCCTACCCCTCTGGCTGACTCCCTCACACAACACGCCCTATACCGGGCGCCAATCACTGCTCATAGTCGCAGCAACTGCACTCGTGCCCCCCGTCGCCCCTGCAACCCCTCACATAACTACACCTCCCCGCCCAACTTGTCCTCCGCCCTTCCGATTAACTCTCTCACTCAACTCTCCCCCAACCGGACCTCAATCCCAGCTCGCAATCGCAACAACCGCCCTCGTCGCACCCACAACCCTACTTCTGACCTCGACACACTCACCATTCTCCGCTCCTATGGCCCAGCCCCCCAAATTCACACATCCACCCCACACCTCACCATTCCCACGATACACTCAAATCCCCTTAGACCCCCCACCAGGGCCGGACTGGGAATTGAAAGCAGCCCTGGCAAATTTTGGCAGACCAGCCCCCACCCGGCGTGTAGCGAGCGAGCGCAGCGAGCGAGCCCGACAGCTACTAGGGGGTTTGGGGGGGGGTTCTCCCCCCACGAAAAATTTTGGAAAAATACAGACCAAAATGGTGAATTTTACAGCACATTTTTCATTACATATGCAAATTGTATCACCTTTCAAAGCACAGTAAATAGTAGATGATGACCTTAAAGAACATCAGGTTACCCACCCAGTCATAGTCATATGTACTCATAGACATTCTTTCAGAGTGTATCAAAAATAGACACAAGTAGTGAATCAGAGAGAACAAAGTAAAAGTGAGACCAGCCCCCACATGGTGTGTAGCGAGCAAGTGCAGCGAGCAGCCACTACTAGTGGGAGTGACCAGTCCAGCCCTGTCCACCACCACCACTGTGAGAGGCGTGTGACGTTTGCCCAGTGCCAAGGTACTGTGCCAGCCACCACTGTACAGCCAAAGGAATGAGTCAATCTATATGCCTATAATAGAGGGGGAGACATACTGAAGATGTCTAGCTCTTTGAGATAATACTTGCAGAAATGTCATACTTTTGGGAGGAGTCTTGCTACACACATTCCACTATCTCTCTGATAGGTGCCTCCAGCAAAACAATATTTAAAAAAAAAAAGAAAAAGTCTCTAATGCCCTGTGGCAACCTGCCCCCCTCATGTGTGTGTGTGTGTGTGTGTATATATATATATATATATATATATATATATATATATATATATATATATATATATATATATATATATATATATATATATATATATATATATATATATATATATATATATATATATCAAAACACAAGGTTGCCCTCAATGAAGGAGCACACACCAGCAGAGTTGACACACGTTTATTGTAGTCCCCAGCAGTCAGCTTGTCACCTCAGCTCGCATGGTATTGCCTGCATTTCGCCAACGCGTTTCGGAGTTAACCTTGGTCACGGCTGTAATGGCAATTAGAACAGCAGTCTGCGGACTCATCCGGTAAAATACTCGACCAAACCCCGCCCATGTGGACGTTAGCACGATTGCCTGTTGGTCCTTGTAGTCCATATCCCAATGGATGCTGCCGTTCTAATGAAGTGTTTGTCCCCAGTGGGTGAGTTTAAGATTGGCAAACTGATACCGCTGTACGTCTGCACCACAATAATGGCCTCCACAGTCTGTTCATCGTTCGTGTTTTCGAGCGGTGCAGATCTGCCATCCACGGCAGCGGGGCTCCTTCGCGGCTGAGCTAGCCGCTAAACATCAAAACACAAGGTTGCCCTCAATGAAGGAGCACACACCAGCGGAGTTGACACACGTTTATTGTAGTCTCCAGCAGAGTCAGCTTGTCACCTCAGCTCGCATGGTATTGCCTGCATTTCGCCAACGCGTTTCAGAGTTAACCTTGGTCACGGCTGTAATGGCAATTAGAACAGCAGTCTGCAGACTCATCCGGCAAAATACTCGACCAAACCCCGCCCATGTGGACGTTAGCACGATTGCCTGCACATTTACAAGCACATTCATGTATTGTGTGTTGTCTCACTCCACTCGTGATGCTGCAGACAGCCAGTCACTGGCACTTTTAATTGCGCGAGGCCCAATGCGCATACGGCATGATGACATCAGCCGCACTCTAAGGCGTGCAGACGCGGCGGAGGAGACAGTGCATCATTCTGCGCACAGGCACCTCCTCCTCCTCCTGAAAATGGGGGGTAATCGGTACAAGGCCTTCTAGATGAATTGTCAGAGTCTTTCCTAATCCTTGCTGCGCCCTCCCCTAGTCTTGGTGTCACGTTACGTCACACATAATAGCAAGCAATGCATGAAATGGGATACAGAACTGCAGGTTAGTCCGGGTCCCACCCTGACCCAATGTATTTGCATGCGCCTGAGAAGTGTCTGTACTGTACTCTCCCATTAAATGCATTTTCTTACACCCCTGCCGAGGAGAGCCCTTGGTCTCACTTTAAATTAAAGTAGTGGGCCTACAAGGTAAGGTACCGGACTATACCTGCCAATTTAAAGCCCAGCTTTCTTTAGACCTTCGGTTCATGTGCCTTCAGGCTGCTTTGGTTAGCTGGTCTAGGCCTCCCATACCTGAGACTGACGCTGCCCTCCCGGCACCCAGGCCCAGGCCCAGGCAGTGCAGTGCTGTGGTAACCTTCTCACAATGAACCGAAGATCGTTCAAATCAGCTCTCCTTGTCCCAACCACATTGAAAAGAAAAAGACACAAAGTAAGAACCACAAAGTGCCCTGGCCAAGACCTCTAGAATGGTCTTGACCTATTGATAGGCAATAAGGACACTGCTGTCTCTTCTGGAAAGATTGGAACCCCTTCCCCTCCAGAGATGCATTCGACCCACAGTCGTGTGGATAGAAAGTCTCAACCAAGTGCTCTGAAGTGGCTGCTGGCATACATGTTATCACTAGAAAACGGCTTCACTAAATAACTAAATAAACAACTATCAGAAACAACATGCACAAACAATAGATAGCAAGTAACAATCTAAAGCAAACTGGAGGGAAGAATTAAAGATTAGGATGTGAAACAGAGGCCCAGGCCAGATTAACAAAAAAGATCGGGCAGCGCTGCGCAGCATTGAATGCAGTTGTACACTGAGTTCAAGTTGTATCATGAAAAGAAAAAAATTGTGCGGGCCCGCATGCCGAATATTTCATTGGCTGGATGCACTCCTACTAAAAATTTCTTTTTAGCACAGTAGTGATGTGCCGGCAGAATTTGCCAAAATTTTACTTTTATTTTTTCATTATATAATATACCTCTGCCCCAACGGTAGACTAAACTGCCAAAAAGATTTTCACGTCTAATCTGCCCATCATATAATTAGCTGAAACACTCGGAGAAGGGTTAAATGGAGAAATAATGAACAAAGACATCCCAGATGTGGTGAAGGCAATGCCAAATGGGAAATCACGGGGGAAGATTGAGTCAGAGCAATGCCTCTGTGAATCAGGCCTTATGAGTGCAATTTTATTTTTTAATACCCACGAGTGTTATTTCACAAGTATGATATGGGTAAATCCTAAATATGGGAATATATTAGCTATTTTAGGATCGTTTGGAACTCCGGGGTTTCTCAAACTCTCCAAAAACCCCATCTCACCCTTGGAAATATTCATGAATTCACTCCTGTAAGGTTGACAATAAGCCCCATTAAAGGGTGTGCCTGGGAAGGGTGTTGATATTGTCAGAGAAGGGGTTTCGCCAAGAGAAAAATATTTAAGCTATAGAAAAAATAGGAATAGTGTAATTGCACTCTTTCAAGAGCATTTTCGCACGTTCAATTGTGTATATATGTAAAGTGATGTATGTGTAAATAATTTCAGATGCACCTGTATAGAAAGATAACACCCCTTTCTAGGGATACTCCTGGAAAACATGCTACTGTTACACCTTTTCTGGGGTGCTCTTAGAAAAGTTTACCATTCCCTGAAGTTCCTAAATTTACCCATGCAAGATTTATTAACACGTTTATGAACTGGGCTCTCTGTTCTTCAGACCCTTGCAGTTATGGGAAGCTGAACTCTTGCGTAAGATCTGTAAACGTCTAACCCTTACGCACAAACAGACTAGGACTGCTCCCGCATAGACATGCTGAGATTCCTTTTTATTTACACATCCTCAGAAAAAAATTACAAGTACACAGGATCAGGCTGCAAACAACAAATAGCACTCACCTGCGCTGCGGGAGGCAGACAGGGGAGATCAGGCCTGGGGAGATTAAAGTATGGGGTGCGCAGGGGTGCCGATCTCTTCCTCTTTCCTGGCTGACCTTTTCTGCTCTGAAAGCTTGCCTCAGCTCAGTCACACACACTTCCCAATGTGCATGCCCACCTTAAAAAAACAGCGGCGTCGCGGAGGCGGTAACACATGCGCGCTGAGCCTGCACGCGTCTTCAACAACCACCAGGAACAAATCATCATCATGGTCAGTTGACCAGGAGGGTGTGAGGTCCGTGGTGACATAGTGTTTTTGTAATATACATTAATGCCGGGTGGTGCCGTGGCGGCCTGATCAAAATTAAATAATAATTTATTTGAAATTGGAGCAGCCCGTGCAGATTTCAAATAAATTATTTCATTTTGATCAGGCCGCCGCGGCGCCGCAGCTCACACTAGGCCTCAGATCTGATTGTGCACTGCTGCCTGTAAGCACTGTGTTCTGTTATTGAGGCCGATTTGGACCGACCGTGTTGGTCCAAATTGGCCCCAACAGAACCGGCTCCCCTGCCACAAAATTGGCCCCCACCCCATCCAGCCTACCAGGGGATGGCCCGTTGGCCGGAATGACCAGTCTGGCCCTGTCTAGCTTACTTCGAGGGTTGCTGGACCTAGGAAGTGAATGACTATTATGGCCTTCAGATAGAAAAATCCACCTACCCTGCTGCAGCTGCAATGTAGAGTTTCTTGATACATTTCTAAACACTCTGGGGCAGATTTACAAGCCCCTTGTGCCACTTTTGCGTCACTTTTCCCCATGTTAAAAGTGACACAATAGGGGCGCAAGGGGCTTGTAAATCTTCCCCCATTTATAGTTAAAATGTTCTAAACATTGTGCAATGCAGTGTGAAAATCTGCAGTACTTGTTGCACGAATTGTAAACAATTTCACAGCCACATCTTTAAAAAGAGTCATGTACAGATTCTGTCATCAGCCACATTAAAATAGAGCTGTAAAGCAATGCTAAGTGTTGCTCTAGTACGCTACGATGAGCCAGTAGGAACATGCATGAGGCTCTAGATACACTCTCCAGTACAGATTACAACACAAGGAAAATTGTGAGGAAATGATCACAACACTCTGCTTGCTTTGAGTGTAAATGTAAATGACCTCTTTATTTACAACTGGCAAGTGGAGGACTTAGCCCTTCTGCTGAGCCGCACAAGCTACCCTGTTGACTGGGCTAAAAAAAGATTCCAAACCACCCACCTTCCCTAATAAACTCTCATCCTTACATCCCACCCTCCTAAACACTTCAGAATTGCACACAACTTTTGAAATACTATACTATGAATCCTTGTAGTCCTGGCACTGTAACCCACATTATCCATATTTTTGAACCTGCCCTCACTTGGACCAGGCCCTCATCCCTACCCCAAATCTCGGCTCCATGGTTCTTTGCAAATTCTTATACCTCACCTTATTTTTCCCTTAATCATCTGGACTTCCTCGTCTTGCACTTCAGTGACAATAATACACAACAACAGTAGCCCAACAACAAAGCACCTGCTCACAACCCCCAACAACATGTACCAATGTAGGCGGTGGGCTTCTGCTTGGCAGCTGGCACAAAGGAAAGAACGCTCAAGTTGTATGTGCCAACACCACGTGGCCAGCCCTACGGCCACTACGTCACAGTATCACTCCCTCTGCCCCACCCAACTGCAGTGACCGGCTTGTCACATGCTTGTGTTTCCAAATACTGTGCTTCCACCAGACACTCCTTGAGGGCTGGCTTCCACACACCCCACACCCATCCATCACAGGTGTCAATGGTCTGGTGACCCTTCCAACAAAAGAAGCCGGGAGTACGTGCTCTGGGCCCATTCCAGATAGTATAGCACTATATCTGCGTGGTCATTTCTAGCTATAGGGGCTTTGGCCCCGACGCTTACACCAACCTTCAAAGCACGGAATGTGCAGAGCTGCCCTCTCTAGGGACCCTGACTATTCAGGGGTAAGCAGGGTAAAATTAGTTATCTCCCAGAAATCACACATTATGTATAGAAATCTCAAACTATAGTCCACTTGTCCCTGGTGTCATTAGGCATTCAGATTTCAGGCAGAGCCAGGTCAATAAATGTGGTTTTGTGTCAAAATTGAATGGTTGTGCTGTTCCTGCCCTGTTAATCCCCTTTGCTTGGCTAATAATGGGGCGGGGCTCTGTGGCGTGAAGTAATTTTGCACGCAGGGAGTGTCAACTTTTGGCGCAAAACAGCTTTCGTATGTGAAATGTTGATTGCTGCTGCTTTGTGTGCTGTAAAGTACCACCTTTCATCACGCCATTGCGTGTGCAAAAGTATTGTAATTTCAAGACTGTTGTTTTAATGTAGGGGACGAAGGTCTCAAACAGCAATTTGTGTAATGACAGTGCTACATTCCTGTTGCAAATGCATAACCCCGTTTTTTAACCTAGTACATTCGTTTCTCTCTTACACATAGAAATTCTAGTAAATTGTCACTCTCCTCAAAAATAATGACCTTGAGTCCAACTATATTAATTACCCCTGGATGTACAGTAATTCTGCAATAATAAAGACTGAGGGAACACAACCCTTAGCTTTGCAAATCTCAGCCAGGAAATAAAAAAGCCCTTTTGATTGCACTTGCATTAGATAACTTACAGGGCTGAAAGGTTCATTTAGCTATTGATGCTTGCAAAGGAACATTCATAACGTGGGAACGAGGCAAACATGTCGAGCAAGCAGTTTTTTAAGCAGAAATTGTGCTTCATTAGTCTCAGCACCCAAAAAGCCACGTTTCAGCGCTCCGCACATTTGATAAATAGACGCTTCCTGTCCCACTGTGATGGCCCTCTGACCTCTAGTCTTCAGCTCTGCCCCTGCCAGGGTTGCCCTACATGAACTAACTTCGGTCCTACCTACCTGTTGACCCTGCGCTCCTACTCTGCTGTGCATTATCTAATTGAAATGTAATTCGGACAAAAATGCAAATGACTCACCTGGCGGCGAGCGACACACAGTCGACAGCAGGGAGTGGAACACTGGGACAGGCAGGGCCAGGCTAGAAATAAATTACATTATGGGGTGCCGGGAGAGGGTCTCTCGTCGCGTTTCAGTCTCTGGGTTCTGGAATGCGGGTCACGCCGCGCGCACTTTTTACTGCGCATGTGCCACTGCCAACAGCCGCGCCCGCCCCACCCCCCTAAGGTAATTGAACTGAAGACTCTGCTGCGCCTGCTCCAAATGCATTTATCCTGAACAGAACGCAGCCACAGTCACAGGTGATTGCAATTAAATTGACATTGTTTAAATAGTGCTTTTACCGCACGGAGGCTCTGGAGCAAGTGACACACATGCATGCAGACTGCTGCCAGAAGCAGCAGAGTACAGTAGTAAGTCAGTGACTGACTACTACGGAGTGTTAAAAAAATCGGCCCCAGCCCCACCCAGCAACAAAACCGGCCCCCGGACAAAAAAACGGCCCCCAACCCTGGCAGCCTACCGGGGGATTGCCCGGTGCCCGGCATTGCCAGTCCGGGCCTGCCCCCCACACTAAACAGCAGATTATCCATCCCCAATAACCTTAGAAAAATCCCTCTCTCTCTAGAACCACCTACCACCCTCAACACACCCCGTCTCAAATGCACTCTCCTCAACTGCAGATCGGCCTCAAAACATTCCGCCGCCATTGCTGATCTCCTATTGTCGCTGGGCCTTGACCTAATCATCCTGACTGAAACCTGGCTAACTGAATCCTCGACACCTATAACGGACATTCTGGTTCCTCCCAACTACCACATTATCAGGCTCGACAGATCAGGCAAAATTGGTGGTAGAATCGCATGCATCTACAGGAACAACCTCTCTGTTCTGAAAGTCAATTCCACCACCCTACCATCCCCAACATCCTGGGAATACATCTGCCTTGACATTATCAGTGAGGGCAAACCGATATGCTCTCTTCACAGCATCTACCACCCACCCAGGGACAACTTCCCCTTTTCCCAACAAATCATGGATATGATCTCAACCAATTCCGGACGGCAGCTCACCCAAATATACCTTGGTGACTTCAACCTCCACTGGAACGACCGCAATGACGCGGTAGTAAATAGTCTTAAAAACTTCCTCGATGCCCTTAACCTTACCCAAATCTGCAACAGCCCGACCCACGAGAAAGGTTCTATCCTTGACCTGATCATCTCCAAAGAGGAATCTATCCAACTCGAGTCCATCCAACCCTGTGACTGGTCAGATCATCATATTATCACATTCTTCATCAATGAAAAAGTTAAAGTTAACCCGGCTCAATTCTCCAAGCCCAAAGTCTGGAAAAGAGACATGAAGAAACTCAACCCAAACTCCCTACCCCCTAACAGTTGCAATCTCCTACTTCCACTGACAGGCGATACGGACGTTCAAACCTTGACTGACCACTATCTCAACGCTATGACCACGATAATTAATGAGGCTGCACCTATGCAGCTAAAAAGAGTCTCTACAAAAAGCTCCAATCCATGGTACGACGGGAGTCTCAATGAGGATAGACGAGACATGCGAATGGCAGAGCGCACCTGGAGATCAGCTCCCTCTGCAATGCACCTAGAAGATCTGAAGAAAAAGAGAAACGCCTACTTCAGGAAAATAAAACGCTCAAAATCAGACTTCTTCAGCCTCCAGGTCGACCAAGCGAAAAACCGCCCGAGAAAACTGTTTGAGCTAATCAGATCACAATCCAAGGATCAACCCCAACCACTCAACACGGTGCGTGAGGCTCCCTCCTGTGAAGACTTCGCTGCTTTCTTCATCTAAAAAACTGACAACATAAAGAACGATCTCCTCATTGACGCAAGCCGCTACTCCAAACCCCAGTGCCTAGCACCCATTGAACCAATAAAACAATGCTACATGGTCAACTTTTGGCACATACTCGGAAGAAGAAATTGGCAAACTGCTCAGCACCCTGAAACCATCCAATCACCTCACAGACCTCCTTCCTGCTACCGCAGTAAAAGACTTTACCCCTTTGCTTCTCCCTCTCTGGACTAAAATTATCAACAGCTCTCTCCAACAAGGAAGCATACCTGACTCCCTCAAAGTTGGTCAAGTCACACCTCTACTAAAGAAACCTACAGCCGACCCCTCTGATCTCAACAATTACCGTCCCATTACCAATATTCCCACTCTCGCCAAACTGCTGGAAAAATGCGCACAACTACAATTGACTAAACACATTGAACAATTTGATCTCACCCCTCACCAGTCAGGCGTCCGAGCAGAACACAGTACAGAAACTGCTATGACTCACATAATTGATGACGCACTTCAAATGCTGGACCAAAATGACACCTGCCTCCTCATCCTTCTTGATCTCTCTTCAGCATTCGACACCGTTAAACATGAGAATTTACTAGATCTACTAAAGACAAGAATGGGTTTATCTGGAACTGTTCTCAAGTGGTTCACTTCCTTTCTTCACAACAGGACGCAGAAATTCAAGAGCAACAACCTGATGTCCTCGCCAATACCTGTAACGCTAGGCGTCCCCCAAGGATCCTCTCTATCCCCAACTTTGTTCAACCTAGTCATGGAACCTCTCACCACCCTGCTACAAGCATCCAATGTACACTTTTACATGTACGCCGATGACACTCAACTTTATCTCAAATTACAATCCCCCAAAGACATCTTGCTCCTGAACTCAACGATCAGAGGCACCCAATCCTGGCTTGCCGACAATCATCTCAAACTCAATGCCCTGAAAACAGAGTTCCTTCTGATCTCACCACCAGCGAAGATCTCCACTACGCAAATTTGGCTTAAACACCTAACTGCACTCAATGTACAACCCACCATCGTGGACTCAGCAAAATCTTTGGGCATAACACTCGACACCAATCTCAACATGCAGCAACATATCAGCAAGGCAACAAAGGGAGCGAACTTCCAGATCAATACCCTGAGGAAACTTAAACCCTTCCTCCCAGTCAAAGACTTCCAAACCGCAGTACAAGCTCTAGTCATCCCTCGAATTGAATACTGCAGCACCGCCCTCTGCGGACTCCCCCTAACTACAACCGCACCACTGAGAGCTTCTCTAAACGCTGCAGCGAGACTCATCACTGGGTCAAAAAAGCACTCCCATATTACCCCTGACTTGAAATCCCTGAACTGGCTGCCTTTCGAAGCCAGAATACATCTGAAAATCCCCTGCATGACACACAAGGCTGTACACCTAAACTCACCCTGCTACCTCGCTCAGAAACTGACAATCTCGGGCGGAGCGAGAAACACTAGAGGCACAAACAATCTTCTGCTGAAACCTCGAAGATTCCGGAAGGAAAAAACATAGAAGCGCTCCTTCTCAGGAATGGTGCCTAGGATCTGGAACTCACTCCCTCCCGAAACCAGGCTCATCTCCTCCACTACACTCTTTAAAAATGAAGTAAAAGCTATCCTCATGGCTAAATACACTTGAACTATTATCTCGAACTCTCTTAATACTCTGCACCAATCTGTACTACATGTTTGACCCCTCTGCTTATTTGTATGAGTTGTCTTATTATTCACATGATTGGCTTTGCAGCCACCTATTTGATTTATTGATTTATATGTCTGACTTTGCTCCCTCATGTACCCCTCTATGTAAAGCGCTCTGATATCTGCAAAGATCTTGTCCGCGCTATATAAAACTTTCAAAATAAATAAATAAATAAATAAATAAATAGAACAGCTATTAGGACTTGGTTCCGCAAGCTGCAAACGGGCTCAGCTCATGCCAGAGCACCATCTCACATGATTCCAAGCACTCTGCCTTCAGGATTGTTAAGGCCTGCCATAGGAGTGACTGATAGAAATCTCTGTGTCCATTTTAGGGTTAGATATAGGTATACTATATCTACAGCAAGGGGTGATTACACCCCCTTGCCCCAGCTGTCGTGCAGCCAGTTGTGTCAGATTTAGATGACCAGCCAGGGGTGGCATAATACATGCTGCAGCCCCTGGTAGGCCCTGGGTACACCTATGCCCTGAGTTACAGGGTCTGATAAGGTGGCCCAGTACCAATTGGTAAATGCACCTAAGGTACACGTGTCAATTTAGTGAGAGAACAGCTAGGCTGTGGGTCTGATTAGCAGGCCCACAGCCATAGAAGTCGTAAACCAGTGAAGCAAAAAGCAAAAATCTGGGGTGATCATAGGATTGCAGACCCTACTCTCCTACACCATGAAACTAGGGCCCTGAAAGGGGATGACCTTAACCCTAGATATCGGTTCGCAGAACGGGGAGGATGGGTGGGTTGGTAAGGAATCTATCACGAACTAATGTCTCTTACAGATATATCGTTACACAAGTAGTAACTTGTGCATCTGACAGAGACACGTTAGTGATAGATTCCTTACCTTAGAATAGATAACCCAGCAATACCAACCCCGGTGGTGGGTCTGCGAACCAATAATCACACCAGAAAGTCCTGGATCACGGAACGGCCAAAGAAGCCATCCCTCCGGACTTGGCTGTCCAGGCAGTAGTGTCGTGCAAACGTGTGCAGCGAGGCCCACGTGGCTGCCTGGCAAATGTCCTGCAAGGGCACTCCTCTGCCCAGAGCAGTTGTAGTCGCCGTGGCCCGAGTAGAATGAGCCTGCAATCCAGCAGGGGGCTCCTTTTTCCCATGGAGTAACATGCCTGGATACACAAGATGATCCACCGCGAGATGGTCCTTGTAGGAGAGTAGGGTCTGCAATCCTATGATCACCCAGATTTTTTTGCTTTTGTTTCACTGGTTTACGACTTTCTCTGGCTGTGGGCCTGCCAATCAGACCCACAGCCTGCCTGTTCTCTCGCTAAATTGATGTGTACCTTAGGTGCATTACCCAATTGGAACTGGGCCACCTTGTCAGACCCTGTAACTCAGGGCATCGGTGTACCCAGGGCCTACCAGGGGCTGAAGCATGTATTATGCCACCCCTGGATGGCCATCTAAATCTGACACAACTGGCTGCGCGACAGCTGGGGCAACGTGGCGTACTCGCCCGTTGCTTTAGGTATAGTATCCCTATATCTAACCCTAAAATGGACACCCGAGTTCCTATCAGTCACTCCTATGACAGGCCTTGACAATCCTGAAGGCAGAGTGCATGGAATCGTGTGAGTTGGGCTCTGGCACGAGCCGAGCCCGGTTGCAGGTTGCGGAACCAAGACCCAATGGCTGTTCCAGGATAACGCGTATCATATTGGTAACTTCGGTATCGCGTTATCAAGACATGTCGAATAAGGTGTCATACGAATCGGGATGCTGACCCCTCACCAATGCTGGCGAAGAGGTTAGCATTCCGCCCTTCTAGAGGGACACGACATGTACGTAACTGTGAACCCCGGTTAAAGTTAACTGAAGACTCAGCTCCACAAAGGGATGCTGCCACCACAGACACGAGTCTGACCTCCTGCTGCTGGGAGTCCTTCCAGCGAGGAGAGCCTGGACAAAGGGTTTCCTGTCCGGGGCGGTGTTCGCACCATCCCAGACAGGGTTTTGTGTATCCTGGGTAGGCAGGGCTTTACAGGAAGGTGACTGCGGAGTGGCACCCCGGTGCTCACTACGCATCTGCCGGCTAGAACCAGTTCCAGGGGCACACCAGCCCCTGACCTGGGGAAAGTCCGGCATGGGAGAGGGGTGTAACTACCCCCGGTCCTGGTCCCACCCCTAGGGCAGGACCTAGTCGCGTACCCACCCCTTTCTTTAGGATAAAGGCAGGAGCGGGGACCCTTCCAAATTAGATCATCTTTGAATCAAGAATACTTTCTACGAAAGGAACTCTCGACTCTTCTCAAGATTTCTCCCTTGTGGCTAAGGAGTAGTCACCCTGCATCCGCAGGCACCATCTAAGAACTCTGCGGTTTGCTGCAAGTCCTTCCTCAGGAATCCGAATGCCCAGCTCGACGAGAACCGGCTTCCCTGGCACCTCTGACCTCTACCCACGTCGTCAGCTCAGATGAGATCTGTGGGTGCGACGAGACCTCGAGGGACCGGCCATCATCAAGACCTGCACGATTTCTTAACCGGCACGACCACCGAGGGATCCTCTGGTGAGTGCTCTGGGGTCCGAGAAGCCCCGACCCTGAGCAGCTCCAGCATCAAAGCGCAGCCTCCCAGCATCTCCACGATCTGCGTGGGGCCCTTCTGCTCTCTGCTGCTCAGCACGTTGTCTGATCATTAGCCGCTGGCTTGTGACCTTCTTGACGACACCCGACAACCAACGCTGCTGGTCTGGTTGCTCCAGACTGGCCTTTGCTCCCTTCTACGAGAGGAGCACCCCGGACCCTCCTGGTCCACTCAAGACGCCATTTTAGGCCCACCACGTGGCCCTGAAATTTGCCAAGGCTTGTTGCCCCAATCCTGGGCCCAGCGACGCCAACAGCATCAACCTTCATGGGACAGCTCGCACCTCCACCCTGGTCGCCGACAACGCCTCCTGGTCCGTGAGACTGCAGAGCCCAGCGTCGCCCACTTACCTAGTCGAGGTGACGATCATCCGGTGCCCTCCTGGTACCCTCTGACTACTGGCTAGTAGTTACGAACTTGGTCCCCTCTGCTTTCAGGTGTCATCCATCTCTGATCCAGGCTTGGATCTCTACGAACTATTTCCACTGGTCGCCGGCCAGCAACTTCTCCCTTCCGGCTCCTGGCTCGTCAGCAAAGACTCCCGACGTCTGTAAAGACTTGTGCGGCCGCAGCCCTTGGGGCTAGGTAACTTCGGCATTTCGGTGCCCGCATAGCCTCCTTATTTAAGGGTCCTGAGTCCCTATCGCTTCCGACTTGCCTTATCGGGTCCGCCCGAGACCACTAAACTTTCCATGCCCTCGGGCACTTGTATTGATTGTGCACTTGAAGTATTTTCCTAAGAGTTTCGTTGTGTGCTTAGTACCCTGTCCTCATAAAGAGTACAGGGCTGTTGTGATTCTAATAAATACACTGTTTATTTTCATAACACTTGTGTGGTGTCCTTTCACTTGGTGTTCAAGGGGTATGTGATGGTATGACAGCTGGCTTAACACGCCCTCTAGAGTTTAGCCCGAAGACTGCTCGTATCCACGCTACTAGGATAGCTGGTCTAAGGTTGACTTACAACCAATCACCATAAGGGTCGTTTGGACTGATGCATAGTGAGCACTGCATATCAGGCCAACTTCTCACATTGGTGAGCAGCGGTTCGGATTTGAGCTTGCTGTTGTTTTACCACGCGTATCCTAAGAATATCTTGTGAAAGATCGCATAAGTACTCCAGGTACATATAACTTAGCTTAGAATACTCTGAGTTCTACTGAACCAGCTGTTGTAGCTCCCCAAGGCTTAGCACACCTTGGCTACAACTCTTAGCAAGGGATCAGTAGGTATACATATAGTGTAGGTAGGTGCATCACTTACACCACACTAGAAGCAGCATGTCAGACAAAGGAGGAAACTCTGAGTCTCCCCTTGTGTCAGTCGACCATCCACAGGTCATGTCCAGATATGCTGCACTTAGCTTCCAAGAGATGAGACGGATCTGTACATCTCGGAAGCTAAAACAGGGTGCAAACCCTACCATTCCGTTTCTGATTGGTCTCTTGGAGACTTATGATGCTAGGAGGGCCGGTAACACGGACCCTTCTCATCCAGAAGGGAATATGCCCCCCCTCGAGGGAACCCTAGGTGACCCTGACCTTATCCATCTCTCCGCAGAAGGTGAAGAGGAGGACGAGGAGCCAGAGACATCTGGGGACGAGGCAGACAAAGGTCCAGTCGTAGTTAGCCAGCTAACTAGGGACAACTGAAGCCGGCACAAAAGTGGTACTAGGAGACCCCTGGGGCCCCTCTCCGGCCAGCTTAACATTGGGAATGGACGAGTTAGGTCTCTGTCGAGAGGCTCTAATAGATCCGTTCGAACCAATGGCTCTCGAGGCTCTTCTCGAAGAGGGATGACATCCCCTCAGAGGAGAGTGTACGAAGCTAAGGAGCGGGAAGTCAATCTGCGGATCGAAAGGGAAGAACTTGCCCTGGCCAAAGAAAGACTCGCCTTTGCTAGAGAGCAAGAATTGAGTGGGACAAATCCCACTGGTGGCAGCATTCCCCCACGGGAAAACAGGAGTTTAGACACTAGGCACCTGAGTAAGATAGTGCCCCCCTTTAAGCAAGGGGACGATATCCACAAATGGATTACTGCTTTGGAGCGGGCCTGCACTGTACAGTGCGTCCCCCAGAGTCAGTGGGCAGCTATCTTGTGGCTCTCCTTTGAAGGTAAAGGTAGAGATAAGCTCCTCACTACTAGAGTCGAGGACGCTAACAATTACCAGGTCCTGAAGAGCACACTGATTGATGGGTTCGGCCTAACCACTGAGCAGTACAGGTTGCTGTTCAGGGATACCCAGAAAACTCAGTCTCAGGACTGGTCTGATTTCGTCGATTGTGCCACTAAGGCTTTGGAGGGCTGGTTGCTGGGCAGTAAGGTTACTGATTACACAGGATTGTATAATTTGATCATGCGAGAACAGATTTTAAACAATTGTCAGAACCAGTTGTTGCATCAGCACCTTGTCGACTCGGATCTGACCTCTCCCCAAGAATTGGGAAAGAAGGCAGACAGATGGGTCAGAACAAGGGTTAAGCAAAACCAGGGCCAGAACCAGGGTGGTCAGATGAAAGCAGACCAGAAGGGTAAAGATTCGAAAGGGGAACAAAATGACCAGAAGTCTTCGACAGGTCCCCAAGTCTTCGACAGGTCCCCAACAACCCAAAGAGGGGGGGGGGGGGGGGGGGGGTCAGGCTTCCCAGAAAAAGAAGAATCAAGAAGGCCAATCGAAAAGGTGGTGCCAATACTGTAAAAGTAAAACTCACTGGTTTAGTGAGTGCACCAAGAAAGGGGGGCAGATTCCTGCTACTGCAGCCCCTAAGGCACCTGTGCCCCCTAGTACAGCCAGCAGTAGTAGTGCGCCTCCCAAGGGACTAGTTGGGTTAACCTTGGGTTCTGAGGGGTGTGACAACCTAGTTGGCACACTCACTCAGGCTGTCCTTGTCTGTACAGGGGATGTGGATATATCCCCTGATGTCAGTCCCAATACTTTGGGCAAATACCGACAGACGCCTTTGATCAATGGAAGAATGGCTCAGGCCTATAGGGACACTTGTGCCAGTGTCACCATGGTGACACCTAACTTTGTGGACCCTGGACAGATCATGCCAGGTACAGATTTCCTGGTGACCAATGCCAGCAACGTCACTACCAGTCATAGTATGGCGATTGTTGCTTTCTCCTGGGGAGGGGTAAATGGCCAGAAATGGGTTGTTGTTAGTTCAGACCTCCCAGTGGATTGTTTGTTGGGCAATGATTTGGAGTCATCACAATGGTCAGAAGTGGAGCACCGGACTCACATGGAGATGTTAGGCTTGCCAGCACATGTGCTTGCTGTGACTAGGTCACAGGTCAGACGATGCCCCACTGAACAGGTGCTGGATCCTGGAACAACGGACCAGACACCTCCCAAGAAGAAGAGCAGTCGGGTTAAGGCAGCGCCTTCCCCCTTGCCCCAGGTCGAGGATCAAGTCTCAGAGGAGGCTGACCTCCAGGAATTGCGGGAAACTGAACCTAAAGAACTCGAACTTGATCAAGTTGAGTTTCTGGGCTCAGGGGAACCCACACGAGAAGACCTGGGGAAGGACCAGTTAGACTGCCCTTCCCTTGAACCCCTCAGACAGCAGGCTGCTGCTGAGGCTGCTGGGAACGCCACAGGTACCCACAAGGTATACTGGGAGGATGGACTCATGTACACTGAGGCAAGAGACCCCAAGCCTGGCATGACCAGGAGGCTGGTTATCCCCTTGTCTCAGCGTGGTTTCCTTCTTACCTTGGCCCACGAGATTCCCTTAGCAGGACACTAAGGCCAGACGAAGACGTGGGACAGGCTTGTCTCGCACTTTCACTGGCCTCACATGAACGAAGATACCAAGGAGTTTTGTCGCTCCTGTGTCACTTGCCAAGCCAGTGGTAAGTCAGGTGGCACAACAAAGGCCCCCCTTATACCAATGCCTGTGGTGGGGGTGCCCTTTGAACGAGTGGGGATTGACATTGTCGGTCCAATGGAACCCCCAACAGCATCAGGGCACAAGTTTATACTGGTGGTAGTGGATCATGCCACCAGGTATCCTGAAGCTATTCCCCTTAGGACCACTACAGCACCTGTTGTGGCAAGAGCCCTAGTTGGAGTGTTCTCCAGAGTGGGCTTCCCTAAGGAGGTTGTCTCTGACAGAGGTGCAAACTTCATGTCGAGCTACTTGACTGCTATGTGGAAGGAATGTGGTGTCAACTACAAGTTCACTACACCCTATCATCCACAATGCAATGGGCTTGTTGAAAGGTTCAACAGGACCCTAAAAGGGATGATTCATGGACTACCTGAAAAGCTTCGGCGTAGGTGGGACGTCCTGATTCCCTGCCTTTTATTCGCTTATAGAGAAGTCCCACAGAAGGGGGTTGGCTACAGCCCTTTTGAACTTTTGTACGGACATCCTGTAAGAGGACCCACGTGTTTGGTGAAGGAAGAATGGGAGAGACCTCTCAAAAAGCCAGCAACCAGCATAGTGGACTATGTGCTTGGCCTCCGCTCCCGGATGGCTGAGTACATGGAGAAGGCATCCGAAAACCTTAAGGCCAGCCAAGAACTCCAAAAAGCTTGGCATGACCAAAAGGCTGTCCTGACTGTTTACCAGCCTGGACAGAAGGTGTGGGTGCTGGAGCCAGTGGCCCCAGCAGCACTCAAAGACAAATGGTCTGGGCCCTACACCATCCTGGAGAAAAAGGGAGATGTCACCTACCTGGTGGACCTTGGAACTCCCCGGAGCCCCCACAGGGTGCTCCATGTCAACTGGCTCAAGGCATATGTCGACAGGAAGGACATGAGCTTGCTCATGGCCATAGATGAGGGACAGGAGGAAGAGAGTGACCCTCTCCCAGACCTGCTCACTCAGAATCCTGACGATGGATCGGTAGACGGTGTTGTCTTTTGTGGCAGCCTCTCCGAACATCAACAGGAGGATTGTAAACAGGTTCTTCAATCCTTCCGGCATATGTTTTCTCTAACACCCAGTCAAACCAATTGGTGTACCCATGAGGTTGACACTGGTGACAGCTTGCCCGTCAAGAGTAAAATCTACAGGCAGCCCGATCACGTTAGAGACTGCATCAAAACTGAAGTGCAGAAAATGTTGGAGTTGGGAGTCATTGAACCCTCGGATAGCCCTTGGGCTAGTCCCGTAGTTCTAGTGCCGAAGCCTCACACCCAGGGTGGTAAGAAAGAGATGAGGTTCTGCGTAGACTACAGGGGTCTCAATGCAGTCACTAAGACTGATGCCCACCCAATACCAAGGGCAGATGAGCTTATAGATAGATTGGCTTCTGCCAACTACTTAAGTACATTTGACCTGACAGCTGGGTATTGGCAAATCAGGTTAGCTGAGGACGCCAAGCCCAAGACCGCATTTTCTACCCCTGGTGGGCATTATCAGTTTGTGGTGATGCCCTTTGGTTTGAAAAATGCACCTGCCACCTTCCAACGGTTGGTGAATCACGTTCTCACTGGGCTGGATGACTTCTGTGCGGCGTATCTTGACGATGTTGCGGTCTTTAGCTCCACCTGGGAAGATCACCTGGTCCACCTGCGGAAAGTGTTAGAGGCTCTGCAAGCAGCAGGTCTCACTATCAAGGCTACCAAGTGCCAGATAGGGCAGACACAGGTTGTATACTTGGGCCACCTTGTCGGTGGAGGCCAAGTTCAACCACTGGAGAGCAAAATACAGTCAATCAGGGACTGGGCTCCTCCAACCACCCAGACTCAGGTTCGAGCTTTCTTGGGCCTGACTGGTTACTACCGAAAGTTTGTCAGAAATTACGGATCGATTGTGACTCCGCTTAATGAACTGACGAGTAAGAAAATGCCAAAAAAGGTTCAGTGGACAGCAAGCTGTCAAAAAGCATTCGATGACCTAAAACAGGCCATGTGCACGGCACCTATCCTCAAGAGTCCAGACTACTCCAAACCATTCATTGTCCAAACAGATGCTTCTGAGTTGGGTGTGGGAGCTGTTCTATCTCAACTGAATTTTGATGGTAATGACCAGCCCATTGCTTTTATAAGCAGACGGCTGACCTCCAGAGAGAAAAATTGGTCAGCTATTGAGAGGGAGGCCTTTGCTGTGGTTTGGGCCCAGAATAAACTGAGGCCATACTTGTTTGGCACTTATTTCAAGATTCAGACCGACCATAAGCCCCTCTTATGGCTAAATCAGATGAAGGGTGAAAACCCCAAACTGCTTAGGGGGTCCATTTCCCTACAGGGGATGGACTTCACAGTGGAGCATAGACCTGGCACTGATCATGGCAATGCAGATGGGCTCTCCAGGTATTTCCACTTAGAACAAGAAGACTCACCTGGTCAAGGTTAGTTTATTGTCCCAACGTTTGGGGGGGGGGGGGGTCATGTAGGAGAGTAGGGTCTGCAATCCTATGATCACCCAGATTTTTTTGCTTTTGTTTCACTGGTTTACGACTTTCTCTGGCTGTGGGCCTGCCAATCAGACCCACAGCCTGGCTGTTCTCTCGCTAAATTGATGTGTACCTTAGGTGCATTACCCAATTGGAACTGGGCCACCTTGTCAGACCCAGTAACTCAGGGCATCGGTGTACCCAGGGCCTACCAGGGGCTGAAGCATGTATTATGCCACCCCTGGATGGCCATCTAAATCTGACACAACTGGCTGCGCGACAGCTGGGGCAACGTGGCGTACTCGCCCGTTGCTTTAGGTATAGTATCGCTATATCTAACCCTAAAATGGACACCCGAGTTCCTATCAGTCACTCCTATGGCAGGCCTTGACAATCCTGAAGGCAGAGTGCATGGAATCGTGTGAGTTGGGCTCTGGCACGAGCCGAGCCCGGTTGCAGCTTGCGGAACCAAGACCCAATGGCTGTTCCAGGATAACGCGTATCATATTGGTAACTTCGGTATCGCGTTATCAAGACATGTCGAGTAAGGTGTCATACGAATCGGGATGCTGACCCCTCACCAATGCTGGCGACGAGGTTAGCATTCCGCCCTTCTAGAGGGACACAACATGTACGTAACTGTGAACCCCGGTTAAAGTTAACTGAAGCCTCAGCTCCACAAAGGGATGCTGCCACCACAGACACGAGTTTGACCTCCTGCTGCTGGGAGTCCTTCCAGCGAGGAGAGCTTGGACAAAGGGTTTCCTGTCCGGGGCGGTGTTCGCACCATCCCAGACAGGGTTTTGTGTATCCTGGGTAGGCAGGGCTTTACAGGAAGGTGACTGGGGAGTGGCACCCCGGTGCTCACTACGCATCTGCCGGCTAGAACCAGTTCCAGGGGCACACCAGCCCCTGACCTGGGGAAAGTCCGGCATGGGAGAGGGGTGTAACTACCCCCCGTCCTGGTCCCACCCCTAGAGCAGGACCTAGTCGCGTACCCACCCATTTCTTTAGGATAAAGGCAGGAGCGGGGACCCTTCCAAATTAGATCATCTTTGAATCAAGAATACTTTCTACGAAAGGAACTCTCGACTCTTCTCAAGATTTCTTCCTTGTGGCTAAGGAGTAGTCACCCTGCATCCGTAGGCACCATCTAAGAACTCTGCGGTTTGCTGCAAATCCTTCCTCAGGAATCCGACTGCCCAGCTCGACGAGAACCGGCTTCCCTGGCACCTCTGACCTCTACCCACGTCGTCAGCTCAGCTGAGATCTGTGGGTGCGACGAGACCTCGAGGGACCGGCCATCATCAAGACCTGCACGATTTCTTAACCGGCACGACCACCGAGGGATCCTCTGGTGAGTGCTCTGGGGTCCGAGAAGCCCCGACCCTGAGCAGCTCCAGCATCAAAGCGCAGCCTCCCAGCATCTCCACGATCTGCGTGGGGCCCTTCTGCTCTCTGCTGCTCAGCACGTTGTCTGATCATTAGCCGCTGGCTTGTGACCTTCTTGACGACACCCGACAACCAACGCTGCTGGTCTGGTTGCTCCAGACTGGCCTTTGCTCCCTTCTACGAGAGGAGCACCCCGGACCCTCCTGGTCCACTCAAGACGCCATTTTAGGCCCACCACGTGGCCCTGAAATTTGCCAAGGCTTGTTGCCCCAATCCTGGGCCCAGCGACGCCGACAGCATCAACCTTCGTGGGACAGCTCGCACCTCCATCCTGGTCGCCGACAACGCCTCCTGGTCCGTGAGACTGCAGAGCCCAGCGTCGCCCACTCACCTAGTCGAGGTGACAATCATCCGGTGCCCTCCTGGTACCCTCTGACTACTGGCCAGTAGTTACGAACTTGGTCCCCTCTGCTTTCAGGTGTCATCCATCTCTGATCCAGGCTTGGATCTCTACGAACTATTTCCACTGGTCGCCGGCCAGCAACTTCTCCCTTCCGGCTCCTGGCTGGTCAGCGAAGACTCCCGACGTCTATAAAGACTTGTGCGGCCGCAGCCTTTGGGGCTAGGTAACTTCGGCATTTCGGTGCCCGCATAGCCTCCTTATTTAAGGGTCCCGAGTCCCTATCGCTTCCGACTTGCCTTATCGGGTCCGCCCGAGACCACTAAACTTTCCGTGCCCTCGGGCACTTGTATTGATTGTGCACTTGAAGTATTTTCCTAAGAGTTTCGTTGTGTGCTTAGTACCCTGTCCTCATAAAGAGTACAGGGCTGTTGTGATTCTAATAAATACACTGTTTATTTTCATAACACTTGTGTGGTGTCCTTTCACTTGGTGTTCAAGGGGTATGTGATGGTATAACAGCTGGCTTAACACGCCCTCTAGAGTTTAGCCCGAAGACTGCTCGTATCCACGCTACTAGGATAGCTGGTCTAAGGTTGACTTACAACCAATCACCATAAGGGTCGTTTGGACTGATGCATAGTGAGCACTGCATATCAGGCCAACTTCTCACAGTCCTCTTGTGCACCGCCTTTCCCTTCTTAGCGCCCACGTAACCAATGAAGAGTTTGTCATCCACCCGGAACTGGCGTGTGCGATCTAGATAATAAGAGAGCGCACGTTTTGGGTCCAGACGGTGGAGCCTCTCTTCCTCTTTCGAGGGATGCGGAGGCGGAAAGAAGATGGGCAAAGCAATGGACTGCCCGATGTGGAAGGCCGTGACAACCTTGGGCAAGAAGGAAGTTCTTGTTCGCAACACAACCTTGTCCGGATGAACAGAGAGGAAAGGAGGTGTAGAAGAAAGAGCCTGGAGCTCACTCACTCTCCTGGCAGAGGTGATGGCAACCAGGAAAGCAGTCTTCAGAGTAAGAGGACGGAGAGGACAGTTATGGAGCGGCTCAAAGGGAGCACACATGAGGTAAGTAAGCACAAGATTCAAGTCCCACTGGGGCATCACGAAGGGAACAGGAGGGAACATGTGTGTGATGCCCTTCAAAAACCTATTTACAATGGGGGACTTGAACAAGGAAGGCTGATCAGGTAGCCGTAAGAAGGCGGAAAGGGCAGAAAGGTACCCCTTGAGAGTGCCCAGAGCAGAGCCCTGCTGGGCAAGAGAAAGAAGAAAGAGGAGAACCTCAGAAAGGGGTGCAGAGAGTGGGTCCACAGCCTTTGCTGTGCACCATGCCACAAATCTGTTCCACCTGCAGGCGTATACCGACTTTGTGGAGGGACGCCTGGCTGCCAGAATGATATCACAGACTTCGGGAGGCAAGTCAAATGGCCTCAACTGCCGCCGCTCAATCTCCAAGCTTGTAGGTGGAGACTGGACAGGTTCGGGTGCAGAACCGTCCCCTGCTGCTGCGACAGAATGTCCTCCCGAAGAGGCAGACGAATCGGGGGATCGACTGACATGCTGAGTAGCTCGGGATACCAGTATCTTCGTGCCCAGTCCGGAGCCACAAGGATAACCTGGGCCCGGTCGCGCCTGATCTTCTTCAGCACTCTGGGCAGAAGTGGAATAGGCAGAAAGGCGTACAATAGACCGCAACTCCACTCGCGACGAAAAGCGTCTCAGAGCGAGTGCCGCCTTGGAAATTCCAACGCGCAGAACTGATGACATTGCGCATTCTCTTCTGTGGCGAATAGATCTAACCAAGGCTCTCCCCATTGCTGAAAGAGGCCTTGCGCCACGTCCGAGTTCAGACGCCATTCGTGATCCATCATGCACCGACGGCTGAGTTCGTCCGCCCTGGCATTCAGAGAGCCTGCCAGGTGTTGAACCACCAGGGTCACGCCCTGATGTTCCAGCCACTGCCAGAGGCGCAGAGCCTCCTGGCATAGGGTCCACGACTCCACCCCGCCCTGTTTGTTGCAGTACCACATGGCGGTGGTGTTGTCCGTGAACACCTGCACTACACTCCCCCGGAGGAATGCCTTCAGTGCTAGACGAATCGCCCGCAGCTCCAAAAGGTTGATATGGAGCCGGGACTCCGCCGGAGACCAGAGGCCTCTGATCTCCGCCTCTCCCATGTGGCCTCTCCAGCCCTGGAGGGACGCGTCCGTCACAACCACGTGCTCCGGGTGGGGTAGGGAGAGGGATATGCCACTGACCCAATCGGGTCCGTGAGCCACCACTGCAGTTGTCTCGCAGTGCCCTCCGAGATCAAGACATGATCGGACAAGTTGCCCTGATACTGGGCCCACTGAAACTTCAGGTCCCACTGCAGAGCCCGCATCCGCCACCGGGCGTGATGCACCAGAAGGATGCCGGAGGCCATCAGCCCCAGAAGCCGCAGCGTCAACATGACTGAGACTCGGAATAAAGGCTGGAAGATTGGAATCAGAGCCTGTATATCCCGAACCCGCTGTTCGGATGGGTAAACCCGAAACTGCGCAGAGTCGAGAACCGCTCCGATGAAGAGGAGCTTCTGTGAGGGACACAGGTGAGACTTCGGCACGTTGATGGAGAACCCCAGCAAGTGCAGGAGGTCGGCCGTAGTCTGGAGGTGGCTGACGACTGTCTGGGGCGAGCGGGCCTTTAACAACCAGTCGTCGAGGTAGGGGAAGACTGACACCCCTAACCTGCGCAGATGAGCTGCGACCAAGCCATCACCTTCGTGAACACCCGTGGGGCGCTGGTAAGGCCGAAGGGGAGCACGGTAAACTGAAAGTGCTCGTGGCCTACCGTGAACCGCAGGTAACGCCGGTGGGCCGGCAGGACGGGGGTGTGAAAATAAGCGTCCTGCAAGTCCAACGCTCACAGCCAGTCTCCAGGTTCTAGGGCAGCTAAGACCTGAGCCAAATTCAGCATCGTGAACTTCTCCTTCCATTGACGTTCCGCAGGTCAAAGATAGGGCGTAGGCCCCCTTTGCCCTTCTTGGCTACCAGAACGTAGTGGGAGTAACAACCACACCCTACTTCCGGCCCAGGAACGCGCTCGATGGCCCCCTTGGCCAAGAGGGCCGTGACTTCCTCTTGAAGAAGTTGCAAGTGATCCCCCGACACGCGATGGAATTGCGGTGGCATGGCTGGAGGGGTCGCCTCGAAGGGGAGGGAGTAGCCCCTTCGGACGATTAGCAGCACCCACATGTCCGACGTGACAGTGCGCCAGTGGGAGAGGTGATGGCGAACCCTGCCTCCCACCGGCGTCACATGGGCCTGAAAGCTCGGACTAGGAAGGTTTTGAGGCGGGTGCTGCGGAGGGAGGTGTGGACTGGCATCGTCGTTGTCCCTGACCGCCGCCACAGCGGTTTCCACGGCCGCCACCGCGCTGTTGAACATTCTGCGGCACGTGGCTGGCAGCACGTGTGGGGGCGCCCCTTCCTTGGCCACGAAAGGAGCGAAAGGCACCCGATTACTGGCGTGTGGCCGAGAGGCCCAAGGACTTGGCCGTAGCCCTGGAGTCCTTAACACGCTCAAGCGCATGGTCTGCCTTATCGCCGAAGAGGCGACGGCCATCAAACGGCATGTCCAGAAGTGTGGCCTGGACATCGGCCGGGCGTGGCGTCGAACCGCCACCGTCGTTGCCATCGCCCTGCCCAGTGAGTCCGTGGTATCCAGCCCACACCGGATAGAATATCGCGCTGCATCTCGGCCCTCCACAAGGGTTTGGGCGAGTTTAGCCCGGACCTCCTCCGACATTGTGGCAGCACGTCCGCGACCACGTCCCACAGGGTGTGGGTGTAGCGGCCCAAGAGACAGGCGGTATTGATAGACCACAGCCCTAAGCTTAGGGACGAGAACACCTTCTTCCCGAACTGCTCATATCTCTTGGATTCCCGATCGGGCGGAGCCGACGGGAATGCGGTCTGGAAAGTGAAGGCCTGGATAACCAGACTCTCGGGGGTGGGATGGGTGGACTAAAAGCAAGGGTCGCCGGGGGCCGGGAGGTAGCGTCTGGCCTCGTTCCTATCCACAGGCGGACCTGTGGTGGGCTTGGACCAAGTGCCCACAAGAACGTCACATAAGGCCTCATTGAACGGCTGCAGAGGCTCGCGGGAGCTTGTCTGCGGTTTGAGGACCTCAGTGAGGAGGTTAGTCCTCACGGCCGCGACGGGGAGCTCAAGGTTTAAGGCCTTGGCCGCCCTCGTCAACACTACACTATAAGTAGAACCCTCCTCCGGAGCCACGGTCGGAGGGGAGACAAATCCAGTGTCTGGCGAAGTGTCAATACTACTGGCCTCCCCAAGCTCATATGTCCAGTCCTGTTGAGACTGGCACTCCAGTGCCAGGGGGTCCTCAGACCCCTCCCAATCTCCCTCGTCACCCGTTTCCTGTAAAGCAGTATTAACAGACGGGGCCTCCTCATGGAAATAAAAATCTCCAAAGACCGTTGGAAGCGGCGCCCAGCGGCGCCGTTCCGGCGCCAGAGTCGGACCGAAGGGAACATTGGGGATGGCGTCCACAGTGGGCGACACCCGTGGGGCCGGCGCAGGTGAGGTCGACCGGCGACGACCCGGATCCGGAAGCGGACCCGGTGAGGTCCTGCGGCGCCGGGACCGAAGTCGCCAGCGGCGTCGGGCCGCAGCACCCGACGGCGTCGGGGCCGAAGCACCCGACCCGCTAGGGCATCCAGCCGGGACCGTTGGGCCCGGAGGCGCCACGGAACCCGACTGAGGAGGGAAGGAGCTCATGGCCATGAAGTACCGCTCGATCTCCTCCGGCGTTGCACCGTGCCCAGGGACCTGAAGGTGTGGGGCAGGCGGCGCCGCTTGCGACTCACTCCGAGCCGCGTGGGCGGTGCCGCCCGAACCCCCGGCCGCATCTTGCGAGCGCCGGGGTGGGTCGGAAGAGCGATGACGTCTCTCCGACCTCTCATGCCTCTTACCTGAGGACTTGGATCCTGACGACCGATGTCCACTCCCAGAGCTGCGATGACTCCGACCCCGCGACCGGTCCCTCGACCTCCCGTGGGACTGGGACCGGGACCTAGAACGGCGCGGGCCGACCGCCGGAGCTCGAGTCGCTTGCGGGACCTAGCTTTAGACGTCAGGGCCCGGCAGTCGGAGCAGGTGCGGTCGTCGTGGTCGAGGCCTAAACACTTCAGGCACTGGCGATGGGGGTCCGTAACCGACATCAGTCGGTCGCACTTCGAACAGGGTTTGAACCCGGGCATCCCTACCGGCACCGATAGAGTCGAAGACTCGAAGAAAGAAATGATCAAAAAGTTTAGTCAAAAAATGACTAGGGGTAGAGCTTCTCTGGATCTGGCGCGGAAAAAAGAAGAACTGACGTCAGCGCGCATGGGCGGCGTCTAAGTACTCCGACGACGTCATTCCGGCGCTAACGACGCCGGCGATGGCCGCGGACGACGCCTACCGACGTGCAGGGGTATTGCTACGCAAAAATTTCCGGATCCAGTCTGACGCCTGGGGATTTTCTAAGATAAGGAATCTATCACTAACGTGTCTCTTTCAGATAAACCTATTTACAATAGGGGACTTGAAAAGAAAAGTCTGAAGCGGAAGGTGAAGGAAGGCTGAAACGGCCGAAAGATAGCTTTAAGGGTGCCCAGAGCAGAGCCTTGCAGGGCCAAAGATATAATGAAGAGGAGAACCTCTGAAAGAGGGGCAGAAAGCTTTTGCTATGCACCATGCCACAAATTTGTTCCATCTACAGGTGTATACCGTTTTAGTGGAGGGAAGCATGACGGCAAAAATGCCATTATAGACTTCGGAAGGAAGGTCAAGAGCTGTCAACTGTCACCACTCAATCTCCACGCAAGGAGGTGGAGGCTGGACAGGTTCATGTGGAGGACCGTGCTTGGCTGCTGTGACAGAAGATGCTACCGAAGAGGCAGTCTGATCGGAGGATCGATGGCCATGTTCCAAAGCTCAGGATACCAGACTCTTTGAGCACAGTCCAGGGCCTCAATAATTACTTGAGCCTGGTCGGCTTGATCTTCTTCAGCATTATGGGCAAAAGTGATATAAGCGGAAAAGCGTATAGAAGACCGCAATTCCACTTGTGATGAAAAGCTTCGCAGAGAGATTGCCGCTTTGGAAATTCCAACTTGCAGAACTGATGACATTGTGCGTTCTCTTTGGTGGCGAACAGATCTAACCAAGGCTCTCCCTACTGCTGAAAGAGACCTTGCACCACCTCTGACTGAAGACGGCATTCGTGATCCATCATGCACTGGCGGCAAAGTTTTTCCGCCCTGGCGTTCAGAGAACCTGCCAGGTGTTAAACCACCAGGGACATGCCCTGATGTTCCAGCCACGTCCAAAGGTGAACAGCATCTTGACATAGGGTCCACAACCCCACCCCACTCTGTTTGTTGCAGTACCAGATGGCGTAAGTGTTGACCCTGAACACCTGCACTACCCTTCCTCTGACAGAGGGGAGGAATGCCTTCAGTGCAAGACGAATCACCCGGAGCTCCAGAAGGTTGATGTGGATCCTGGACTCCGCCGGAGACCAGAGGCCACTGATATCCACCTCACCCACGTGGCCACCACATCCCAGCAGACACATCTGTCACCACCGTGAACTCTGGTTTGGGAAGGGAGAGAGATCTGCTGTTGACCTAATCCTGGTACGCTAACCCCTACTGCAATTGGTGTGAAGTGCCCTCCAAGATCTGGACACAATCAGAAAGATTCCCCTGATGCTGAGCCCAATGAAACTTCAGGTCCCATTGTAGAGCCTGGCATGATTCACCAGCAGGAGGCCAGGAGGCCCAGCAGCCTAAGGGTCATTCTTACCGGAATCCGGGATAGAGGCTGAAACATAGGTATCATAGCCCAAATATACCGGACATGCTGCTCGGGAGGATAAGCTCGAAACTGCGCCGTATCCAGAACTGCTCCGATGAATAGGAGCTTCTGAGAGGGAATCCGGTGTGACTTTGGCACGTTGATATTGAACCCCAGCAAGTGCAGGAAATCCGCTGTAGTCTGGAGGTGGGAGACGACAGCCTGTGGCGTGCTCGCCTTCAATAGCTAGTCATCGAGATAGGGAAAGACTGGAGTCCCTGATCTGCGAAGATGAGCTGCAACCACCGCCATCACTTTCGTGAACACCTGAGTGGTACTGGTAAGGCCAAAGGGGAGCACGGTAAACTGAAAATGCTTGTGGCCTACCGTGAACCGTTGGTAACACCTGTAGGCTGGCAGGACAGGGATGTGGAAATAAGCACCTGCAAGTCCAACTCTACAATCCAGTCTCCAGGGTCGAGGGCAGACAGGACCTGAGCTAATGTCAACATTTTGAACTTCTCCCTCCTGAGAACTCCTCTCTCAAGTCTGGTTCCTCCAACTGGTCTGCAAGAGGGTCCACAGACTCCAATCAGTCCTTCTTACCCTCTCCTGTGAGCCACTCAGGGTGGTAGGAAACATCAGGAGAGAACAGGGGTACAAAAGTACTGGTCAGCGCCGGTACCGACGTCGGGCGATGTTGGTCCGGTTGGAGACACAATCGGCGGGGGTGTCATCACTGGATTCAGTGCTAGAGGTGTCACAAGGTCGTCCGTGGACGATCCTTGGGGGCCCTGCGGCACTGGAGCTGAAGCTGCCGACATCGAAGGCCTAGAGCCCCTTACTGAGTACCCGGGGCGCCGAGGGAGCGCTGGCTGAGTTGGGCTGCCCGAAGATAGAATGTAAGGCTTCGTAAAAGCTTCGAAGCTAGGCAGGGGTCGCTCCGGGACCCGGAAAGGGAGGGAAGGCCGGGGTCACTGAACAGGCTCCACAGGCTGAGCCGGACGACTCCTTTCCGCGTCCCGACAGCGGACGGACGGGGAGAATGCGACTGGCGACAATGCCTCTTCGCCTTCTTCTTGTGCTTCGCCTTACCGAAAGACGAGGACTTCGATGACGAGTGGTGGTGGTGGCTCCACAACCGGTCCAGCGACCTCCCTCTCGACCGGGTTTTCGAACAGCACGGAGCGGACTGCCTGGCCTCGAGAAGCTTTCGGGACCGCTCCTGCAAAGACTTCGGACTCATGGCCCGGCATTTGGAGCACGACTTCGGGTCGTGGTCACGCTCCAGGCACCAAAGGCACACGAGGTGAGGATCCGTGACCAATATCAATTTGTGACAGGAGTCACACGACTTGAAGCCGGCCCGATGTGACATCCCTCCATGCACCAGAAGTCGATCGACTCAAAAAAGGTGTTGACGAAAGTCGCATTAACGGAGTCAAAAAGTGACTCGAGGTACCGCTCTCCCTGGATCTGCGCTGGCTGGTGTGGAAAAAGAAAGAACTGATGTTAGCGCGATGGTGGCGTCTAATTGGATACCGCAATGTCATTCTGGCCAACGACAAACGTGGAGTCGACCAACGCAACCTATCGGCGTGCAGAGGTACTGCTGAGGAAAAAATACTCCGGATCCAGTCTGGTGCCTGGGGTTCAGTCTAAAGTGAGGAATCCATAACTAATTGTTTCTTTCAGGAACCGTCGGACTAGGAGGGTTTGGAGGCTGCGGCGGGAGGGAAAGCGTGGACTGGCCCGCATGCTGTCTCTCAGACCCTAGAGGTCACTGAGTCTCACGTCTGAAGCCACGCAGAGGCTGGGCAGCTTCCATGAGCCGGTGGCTAGACTGAGCCAGACATGGTTGGGTGCCCCTTCCGTAACCACAAAAGGGAAAAAAAGCAAACTAGAGTGATTGAGAAGGGGCAGCGAGGCCCAAAGATCTGTCCGTAGCCAAAGGATCTTTAAAGCGCTCCAGCGACAAGTCTGCTTTGTTGCCAAAAAGTTATCCTCAACCAGGCGTACTACCTAAGGGCTACCAACGTGGCAATCATTCTGCCCAATGAGTCGTTGGTATCCCGTCCACATCTAATCGTGAATCTGGCTTCCTCTCTCCCATCCGCCACTGCCTGGGAGAAAACATCCCGGGTTTCCTCCGAGCACTGAGGCAGCACCTGCGCAACCAGATCCTAGATGGTATGGGAGTATTGTCCCAAGAGGCACATGGTATTCACGCACAGCAGTGCCAAGCTGGAGGAAGAGAACATACACTTCTCAAGATGATCCAGCTTCTTGGATTCCCTATCTGGAGGAGCAGAAGGGAATGCGCCCTTTGAAGAAGTGGCTTGGACCACCAAGCTCTTGAGGGAAGGGTGTTGGGTCAAGAACACTGAGTGACCCGGGGGCGGGCAGTGGTGGCGGGCAATCCTCCTCTCCAAAGAAGCCCCTGTCCTGGGCTTGGACCAGGTGCTTTGTGAGGGCTTCGTTAAACAGCAATAGGGTTTCAGAAGTGTAAGCCCCAGGTTAAAGCACCTCCATCAGGAGGTTAGTTCTGACTGCCACTGAAGAGAGCTCAAGGCCCATGACCTCGGCTGCCCTTTTCACCACCAGAGCAGAGGACACTCCCTCCTCCTTAGCCATCGTAGGGGGAAAAAGCAAGCAAGTCTGGAGAAGTGTCCAGACCACTAGGGTCACTCGGGTCCTCTTGCAAGTCCAGTTCTTCGAGCTGGTCAGCTAAAGGGTCTAGTGACCCCTCCCAGTCCTCATCACCACCCTCTGGTTGATAGGGAACATGAGGGATGAACATAAGAACCCACCATTGTCGGTCCCAACGTTGGCCGACGTCCATCTGCCTCAGGGTCCAACTCAGGGATAAGGATGGGGACATCGTTGGTCGGGGGCACGACCTGCACCAGGGGCGTCATCATCGGGATCGGCGCTGGGGAAAGTAGTGTAAGATCGATCGACTGGCGTGGAACCGGATCAAGTCTTGGATCCGTGGGGGTCCTCCAGCACCAGGACCGGAGCAGCCATCATCGAATGCCCAGGACTCTTATCCGCGGGGACCGAAGGCGCACCGGCGGAGTCAGGCTGCCAAAAGACAAGGTGTAATGCCTCGTAAAACCGTCAAAGCTGGACAGAGGGTGCTCTGGTTCCCGGAATTGGGGGAGGCACAAAGTCGTCCCTGAAGCAGGCACCGGAGACGGAGCCTCGGAACGACAACGCTTTGAATCCCGCGTGGCATCAGCCGACCGACGGGGAGAAGGTGAAGACCACTAGTGCTGCTTCGCCTTCTTCTTGTGTTTGGACTTACCCGATGACCTTGACAACTTGTAGTGCGACGAGGAGTGGGAGCTCCGCAAATGGCCTCAAGACCTTACTCTTGAACGAGACCTGGAATGACACGGAGCCGATCGATGGGCAACCAGCAACTTTCAGGACCGCTCTCAAAAAGTTTTCGGAACCATGGCCCTGGTGTCGGAGCATGACTTTGGGTCGTGGTCGTGCTTAAGACATCACAGGCACACAAGATGCAAGTCCGTCACAGAGGGAAATCATTCGCGCACCAGGAGACAAAACATCAGAAAAAGGCTAGCCAAAAAGTGCCCAAGGGGTAGCTCTCTCCGGATCTGCGCTAGGCTGGTGCAAAAAAACATTTTGAACTTCTCCCTCCGGAGGAAGCGAAAGACGTCCCTGAGATCCAAGATAGGACACAGGTCTTGGTCCTTCTTGGGTACCAGGAAATATTGCTAATGACAACCACAACCTACTTATGGCACATGGACTCACTCTATAGCTCCCTTGGCCAACAGAGCTGTAACTTCCTGATGGTGAAGGGTCAAGTGATCCTCCGACATTCAATGAAATTAAGGTGGCATGGATGGAGGGGTCGTCTCAAAGGGGAGGGAGTAGCCCCCCTTCGGACTATCTGCAAAATCCACCTGTCTGACGTGATGTTGAGCCCGTGGAGGAGCTGATAGCGAATCCTGCCGCCCACTGGCGAATGATGGGCCTGAAAGGTCGGACTAGAAGGGTTTGGAGGCTGCTGCAGAGGGGGCGCCGGTAGACTGGCTCGCCGGCTGGCCCCCTGACCCACGGCGGTGGGATCCATGTCCTCGACCGCGCAGAGGATGGACAGCTTGTGCTGGACTGTGGCTCTGGGCGGAATGTGGCGAGGCATCCCTTCCATAGAAAGGGGCAAAAAGCAGACTGCGCCGGGCGGGAAGTGGTAGCGAGGCCTAAGGATCTGGTATCCCTGGATTAATTAATGCGCTCAAGCGCAATTTACACCTTGTAGCAAAACAGTTGGCGGCCATCAAAGGGAATGTCCAAAAGCGTAGCTTGGACCTCCCCTGAAAAACCAGTGGACCTCAACCAGGAGTATTGTCTCGGTGCTACTGACATGAAAATTGTCCTGCCCAGTGAGTCAGCGGTGTCCAGCCCACACCGGATGGTGACCTTCGCTGCGTCTCTCCCTTTCGGCAACAGCACGGGAGAGCAGTATGGCCCGGGCACCTTCGCAACACTGTCACACAGTGTGGGAGTAACGGCCCATTAGACATGCGGTGTTCACCGACCGCAGCCCCAAGCTGGAGGAAGAAAACATCTTCTTCCCAAGATGGTCCATGTGAGAAGTTGGCCTGGTATATGATGTTCACTATTCTAGTGAGCACCTTGCACCAGTCCAAACAACCCTTATGGTGATGGTTGTAAGTCAACCTTATAGACCAGCTATCCTAGTGGTAGCGTGGACAGAACAGTCTTAGGCTAAAAGACTCTTGAGGGCGTGTAAAGCCAGCTGTTTTACCACATGTAACCCCTTGAATATCAAATGAAAGGACACCACACAGGATTTATATGTATTTATTTCTAACACACTCCTCTGAACTCTTTATGAGATCAGAGGCCAAAGCACATAACAAGACACTTAGTTAAAATATGTTAAGTTGCACAATTTACGGTTAGGCCCTAGGGGCGAAGCAAACCATATACTAAGAAAGTCGTATAAGTACCACGTCACGAGAAAAGGGAAGGCCTAGGGACTAGAGAATCGCTGGGGCTACACTATCTGAACCTTAGGTTGGGAGTAGAAGGCCCACAGGCGGTGCGTGCAGTGTCTTTACACACACGCGTAAGTCAATGCAAAGTCAATGGGAACTTAGAAGTTGGAAACAGAAGGATTTAGGACACTTCGGGTGGCGCTAGGAGGAAACAACTAAAAACCTAGACACTTGGATAGTCAATACCCTTGGGAGCACTGAAGTACTTGCGTTACCTCACCCACGGACGGCGGGTGCATAGGTGTGAAGATGTGTCGGATTCCGGTGTTGGATCCTATGGAGACCTGGAGGAAAAATGCTGCAGGCGACCAGGAGGAAGATGTCCGGGTGGATCCAAGGGTGGATCGAAGATGGAGAGGACCTGAAAGCAGAGGGGACAGAGTCTGGGTCACTAGCCAGTGACCGGGTGGAACCAGGAAGGAACCAGACGACGTCGAGGAGCGATCGGGTGCTGTCTTGAAGCTTATCTCTTCCGCCACGCGGACCAGGAGGTGTCGAGGACGACCAGTTGCTGGAGGCGAGCTGTCCCACGAAGGTTCTCGCAGCTGGAGGGGTCGACTGCCGGATTGGAGTCAACAAGCTTTGGCAAAGGCAACCCACGCAGGATTCAAAGAAGGCTTCTGGTGCAGACTAGCAAGGTCTGAGGTGCCTTCCCTTTGCAGGGAGGCAAGGGCCAGTCTGGAGCAACCAGACCAGCGAGGTGATTCAAAAGGATTGTCGTCACAGAGGCTACTAGCCAACGGGCCAGCAACTGGACAAAGCGTCAAGCAGAACACAAGCAGAAGGGCCCCACGCAGAACTCGTGGAGTGAGGAGGGCTGATCTTCGGTGCAGGTGGAGCTCGGGTTCGGGGTCTCTCAGTCCCCAGTGTACAGCTTCGAGGATGCCTCAGGAGCTGCACAGGTAGCAAGTTGCAGGCTTTTCAAGATGTCCGGTCCCACGTGTCTCATCGCCTCCACGGATCTCAGCTATGCTGCAGTCATGAAGAGAGGGTCAGAGAGGTCTGGAAGTCTGGGTCTTGTCAGGCTCTGTGCTCGGGTTCCGGGGGGAACGTCGACAAAGCAAGCCGTTGATTTGCTGGATGGTGCCTGGTTGCCCAGGGTGGTCACTCCTTGGCCACAAAGGAGATTCTTCAGTCTACAGCTTCAGCAGAACGTTGAAGGTCCAGAGTTTCGTGTCAAGTTACGATTCAGGATTAATCTAAAGTTTCCAGATCAGCTCCTACCTTTATACTACTAAAAGGGGCTAGATTACTTTCTAGGTCCCTCCTATGGGTGGGACCAGGAAGGGGGGTGGTTACACCCCCTCTCCTTTGTCCAGTTTCGCGCCAGAGCTGGGGCTGGAATGCCCCAGCAACCGGTTTGACCTGGGGTATGCACGGAACACCTAGTGTGCCCCAGGCAGTGTCTCAATCTACTCAGCCCTCCCTGTCCCAATACACAAAGTCCTGTCTGGGGTGGTGCTCGCACTTTCCCAGGCAGGAAACCTATTGTCCAAACATCCGTGACTGTAAGGACTCCCAGCAGCAGGAGGTCAGACTTGTGTCGGTGGCAGCAGCGTCCATTTTGTGACGCTGGGGCTCTGGTTAACTTTAACCGGGATAGTCAGCAACAACATGTCTTTTCCCTCTAGAAGGGTGGAATGCTACCTCCGTCGCCAGAATTGGCGAGGGGGTAGTATTCCAAACGGCTGGTTGTGGAATCATTAAATCTTTATAAAGCACCTCTATGTTAATGATTTTATTGTGATTCTGTTGACTTTGGCCTTTCCTTAATGATGTGTCATAACGTACACGACTGTGAAGGATTCCTGTTATTGTGTGCATAGGCAATACTTTAGCAATTGTTTGTATGTTAGCCTGTATAACATACTGTTGAGCGGTTAGGGGGTCTTCTCCGCTCGCCTGTTTGCACCTTACTTACTATGTCCATCCGATTACTTTAGCGTCTACATCTGGTAGAGCGCCCTGAAAAATTCTGAAACACTAAAAACCCTTTTTCTGCATGCACATTCCAAAGTGTATGACACCCTACACGACATCTTTGGATAAAGCCAAACCAAATGTAGCATTTAACCGTGAGGATTATAATGCACTTAAGAGTATATGGTATGGCGATATCATAGAACAGCTATTACAACATAGTTCCGAAAGCTGCAGACAGGCTCAGCTCATGCTAGAGCACCATCTCACACATAACCAAGCACTCTGCCTCCAGGATTGTTAAGGCCTGCCATAGGAGTTACTTATAGGTTACTATGTGTCTATACATCAGTAGGTATAGGAATACTACACCTAAGCAAGGGATTACACGACCTTGCCCCAGCTGAGTGATCAGCCAGTTGTGTCTATTTGAGTGGCCAACCAGGGGTGGCATAATACATGCTGCAGCCCCTGGTAGGCCTTGGTTACACCTATGCCCTGAGTACCTAGGGTACACTTCTACAGGGGCTGGCAAGGTGAACCAATTCCCAATTGTGGATGTACCTAGAGTACATGGTGTACATTTAGAGAGAGTGCATCTGTGCTGTGGGTCTGATTAGCAGGCCCACAGCCATATCTAAGTTGAAAACCAGTAAAGCAAAGCAAAAAGTGGGGGTGACCATTGGAAGCAAACCCTACTCTCCTACACAACCCCCCCACCCCCCAAACGTAGGGACATTAGACTAACCTTGACCAGTTGTGTCTTCATGTTCTAAGTGGAAATATCAGGAGAGTCCATCTGCATTTGCATGGTCAGTCCCAGGTCTATGTTCCACTGTAAAGTCCATCCCCTGTAGGAAAATGGAGCACCTAAGAAGTTTGGGATTTTCACCCTTCATCTGATTTAGCCTTAGGAGGGGCTTGTGGTCGGTCTGAATCTTGAAGTGGGTGCCAAACAAGTATGGCCTTAGCTTCTTCAGGGCCCAAACCACAGCAAAGGCCTCCCTCTCTATAGCTGACCAACGTTTCTCTCTAGGGGTCAGCCTTCTGCTTATGAAAGCAATGGGCAGGTCTTGACCATCTATATTCAGTTGTTAAAGTACAGCTCCCACACCCAACTCAGAAGCATCTGTTTGGACGATGAACTCTTTGGAGTAATCTGGACTTTTCAGAATAGGTGCCTGTACACATGGCATGCTTCAGGTCATCAAATGCCTTTTGACAGCTAACTGTCCACTGAACTTTCTTACCAGGCCAACTTCTCACAGTCCAGCTTCTTGGATTCCCTACCAGGTGGTGCATTAGGGAATGCGCCCTAGGACGTGGAGGCTTGGTCTACCAAGCTCTCAGGGGTAGGATGAGAAGAGAGGAAAATGGGGTCACCCGCGGCCAGGCGGTGGTGTCAGGCAATCATCCTGTCGACAGTCCTAGTGTTGGGCTTGGACCAACTGCCCAAAATTATGTCCGTAAGGGCCTCATTGAGCGGCAGCAGGGGTTTTGGGGAGGCCGCTGCCGGTTGAAGCACCTCTGTCAGGAGCACAGTACTTACCGCCACCATAGGAAGCTTGAGGTTTAGGGTCTCTGCTGCCCTACGCAACACCACGGCGTAAGATGCACCCTCCTCCGTAGCAGCCACGGTAAGGGGAGATAGCATCCCAAGGTCTGGGGAGGTGTCCAGACCACTGGCCTCACCCAACTCCTCTCTCAAGTCCGGTTCCTCCAACTGGTCTGCAAGAGGGTCCACAGACTCCAACCAGTCCTTCTTACCCTCTCCTGTGAGCCACTCAGGGTGGTAGGAAACATCAGGAGAGAACAGGGGTACAAAAGTACTGGTCAGCACTGGTACCGACGTCGGGCGATGTTGGTCCGGCGCTGTGTCCTCATTGAGGGGGAGGCCGGGGTCGACGCCGGCTGGAGACACAATCGGCGGGGGTGTCATCACTGGATTCAGTGCTGGAGGTGTCACAAGGTCGTCCGCGGCCGATCCTTGGGAGCCCTGCGGCACTGGACCTGAAGCTGCCGACATCGAAGGCCTAGAGCCCCTTACTGAGTACCCGGGGCGCCAAGGGAGCGCTGGCTGAGTTGGGCTGCCCGAAGATAGAATGTAAGGCTTCGTAAAAGCTTCGAAGCTAGGCAGGGGTCGCTCCGGGACCCGGAAAGGGAGGGAAGGCGGGGGTCACTCAACAGGCTCCACAGGCGGAGCCGGACGACTCCCTTCCGCGTTCCGACAGCGGACGGACGGGGAGAATGCGACTGGCGACAATGCCTCTTCGCCTTCTTCTTGTGCTTCGCCTTACCGAAAGACGAGGACTTCGATGACGAGTGGTGGTGGTGGCTCCACAACCGGTCCCGCGGCATCCCTCTCGACCGGGTTTTCGAACAGCACGGAGCGGACTGCCTGGCCACGAGAAGCTTTCGGGACCGCTCCTGCAAAGACTTTGGACTCATGGCCCGGCATTTGGAGCACGACTTCGGGTCGTGGTCACGCTCCAGGCACCAAAGGCACACGAGGTGAGGATTCGTGACCAATTTCAATTTGTGACAGGAGTCACAAGACTTGAAGCCGGTCCGACGTAACATCCCTCCATGCACCAGAAGTCGATCGACTCAAAAAAGGTGTTGACGAAAGTCGCATTAACGGAGTCAAAAAGTGACTCGAGGTACCGCTCTCCCTGGATCTGCGCTGGCTGGTGTGGAAAAAGAAAGAACTGATGTTAGCGCGATGGTGGCGTATAATTAGATACCGCAATGTCACTCCGGCCAACGACAAACGTGGAGTCGACCAACGCAACCTACCGGCGCGCAGAGGTACTGCTGAGGAAAAAATACTCCAGATCCTGGTGCCTGGGGTTCAGTCTAAAGTGAGGAATCCATAACTAATTGTTTCTTTCAGGAACCGTCGGACTAGGAGGGTTTGGAGGCTGCGGCGGGAGGGAAAGCGTGGACTGGCCCGCATGCTGGCTCTCAGACCCTAGAGGTCACTGAGTCTCACGTCTGAAGCCACGCAGAGGCTGGGCAGTTTCCATGAGCCGGTGGCTAGACTGAGCCAGACATGGTTGGGTGCCCCCTCTGTAACCACAAAAGGGAAAAAAAGCAAACTGGAGTGATTGAGAAGGGGCAGCGAGGCCCAAAGATCTGTCCGTAGCCAAAGGATCTTTAAAGCGCTCCAGCGACAAGTCTGCTTTGTTGCCAAAAAGACATCCCAAAAAAGAACAGTTATCCTCAACCAGGCGTACTACCTAAGGGCTACCAACGTGGCAATCATTCTGCCCAGTGAGTCGTTGGTATCCCGTCCACATCTAATCATGAATCTGGCTTCCTCTCTCCCATCTGCCACTGCCTGGGAGAAAACATCCCGGGTTTCCTCCGAGCACTGAGGCAGCACCTGCGCAACCATATCCTATCGTCCTAAGAGGCACATGGTATTCACGCACAGCAGTGCCAAGCTGGAGGAAGAGAACATACACTTCTCAAGATGATCCAGCTTCTTGGATTCCCTATCTGGAGGAGCAGAGGGGAATGAACCCTTTGAAGAAGTGGCTTGGACCACCAAGCTCTTTATGGAAGGGTGTTGGGTCAAGAACACCGAGTCATCCGGGGGCGGGCAATCATCCTCTCCAAAGAAGCCCCTGTCCTGGGCTTGGACCAGGTGCTTTGTGAGGGCTTCATTAAACGGCATTAGGGTTTCAGAAGTGTAAGCCGCAGGTTGAAGCACCTCCATCAGGAGGGTAGTTCTGACTGCCACTGAAGAGAGCTCAAGGCCCATGACCTTGGCTGCCCTTTTCACCACCAGAGCAGAGGACGCTCCCTACTCCGTAGCCATCGTAGGGGGAAAAAGCAAGCAAGTCTGGAGAAGTGTCCAGACCACTAGGGTCACTCGGGTCCTCTTGCAAGTCCAGTTCTTCGAGCTGGTCAGCTAAAGGGTCTAGTGACCCCTCCCAGTCCTCATCACCACCCTCTGGTTGATAGGGAACATGAGGGATGAACATAAGAACCCACCATTGTCGGTCCCAACGTTGGCCGACGTCCATCTGCCTCAGGGTCCAACTCAGGGATTAGGATGGGGACATCGTTGGTCGGGGGAACGACCGGCACCAGGGGCGTCATCGTCGGGATCGGCGCTGGGGAAAGTAGTGCAAGATCCATCGACTGGGGTGGAACCGGATCCAGTCTTGGATCCGTTGGGGTCCTCCAGCACCAGGACCGGAGCAGCCATCATCGAATGCCCAGGACCCTCATCCGCGGGGACCGAAGGCGCACCGGCGGAGTCAGGCTGCCAAAAGACGAGGTGTAATGCCTCGTAAAACCGTCAAAGCTGGACAGAGGGTGATCTGGTTCCCGGAATTGGGGGAGGCGCAAAGTCGTCCCTGAAGCAGGCACCGGAGACGGAGCCTCGGAACGACGACGCTTTGAATCCCGCGTCGCATCAGCCGACCGACGGGGATAAGGTGAAGACCACTTGTGCTGCTTCGCCTTCTTCTTGTGTTTGGGCTTACCCGATGACCTTGACAACTTGTAGTGCGACGAGGAGTGGGAGCTCCGCGAATGGCCTCAAGACCTTACTCTTGAACGAGACCTGGAATGACACGGAGCCGATCGATGGGCAGCCAGCAACTTTCAGGACCGCTCTCAAAAATTTTTCGGAACCATGACCCTGGTGTCGGAGCATGACTTTGGGTTGTGGTCGTGATTAAGACATCACAGGCACACAAGATGCAAGCCCGTCACAGACATCACCGTGTGACAAGACCAGCATGGTTTGAAACTGGTCCGACGTTGGGAAATCCCTCGCGCACCAGGAGACAAAACATCAGAAAAAGGCTAGCCAAAAAGTGCCCAAGGGGTAGCTCTCTCCGGATCTGCGCTAGGCTGGTGCAGAAAAAGAAAGAACTGACTTCAGCGCGAGTGGTGGAGTCATAGTAGGCACCTAACGATGCGCCGCGGTACTGCTAGAGAAAAAAATCTCAAAGTCCAGTCTGACGCCTGGAGGAAATTCTAAGGTCCGGAATCTATAACTAACAGTCTTTTTCAGATAGGGGAAGACTGGCACCGTTGATCTCCCTAGATGAGCTGCAACCACCACCATCACCATCACCTTGGTGAACACCCGAGGGGCACCGGTAAGGCCAAAAGGAAGCATGGCAAACTGAAAGTGCTTGTGACACACTGTGAACCGCAGGTAACATCTGTGGGCAGGCAGGACTGGAATTTGGAAGAATGCGCCCTGCAAGTCGAAAGCTACCATCCCGGTTCCTGGTTCCAGGGTAGATAAAACTTGAGCGAGCATGAGCATTTTAAACCTCTCCTTCTTGAGGAAGAAATTGAGAGGGCACAGGTCTAGGCTAGGACGAAGGCCTCCATCCTTATTGGGCACCAGAAAGTAGCGGGAATAACAACCACAACGTACTTCTGGCATCTGCACCCCATCTATGGCTCCCTTGGGCAAGACAGCCATCACTTCCTTGCAGAGGAAGGAGAGATGGTCTTCTGTTAGCTTGTCGCAAGTTATGTTATGTTATTGCCACTTGTAAAGCGCACATATCACCCTGAGGGGTCTCATGGCGCTGTAGCGGGCCTTCTAAGGAGCGGGTCCTATAACATGGAGAAATTGATTCAGAACAACCAGCTTTTCAACTGCTTTTTAAACTGTTTAAGGTCTGAGATCGCACAAATGTGTATTTGGAGCTTATTCCATTGTTGAGGGGCCAAGTGACAGAAAGATCTACCTCCAATTTTGGCAGTTCAAACTCTCAAAGGGGTCAGAAGGTATTTTCCCCCAGACCTAAGGTTCTTTATTGGTAGCACCACTTGAGCTTTTTTTTATAGATAACTTGGCCCAGCTCCGTATAGTGACTTATGTGCAATACACATAAACTTAAAACAAATACACTTCCTAATAGGGAGCCAGTGCAGTGATCTCAGGGTAGGTACAGAGGGGGAAAGAGATGGAAGGTTTAGGACTAATCTGGCAGCAGTGTTCTGCATAACCTAGAGTCTAGTATATAGGTCTTCAATAATGGAGGCCAAAGTGCATTGCCATAGTCTACATGGCTAATTATTAGACCCTGAACCAGCGTTTTCCTGGCTTCCAACGGTATCCATTGGAAGATCTTCTGTAGCATTCGCATAGTGTATGGCACTATGGTGACAGGGTCTGATTTATATGGTCCTTCATGGATAACTTGTCATCAATTATTATCCCGAGATTTCGCACTGTGGATTTCAGTGTGGGACAAGGGCCAATGCTGATGGGCCACCATTCAGTGACCAGAGTGATTGTGCTTTGTCAAATAAAATCACTTTGGACTTACATACATTGAATTGTAGGTAGTTTTTTGCATCCAGTGGGATATGTGAGACACACAGTTAATGAATATGGTGTTTGTGTCCTCAGGGTTGGGTTCCAAGGTAACAATTAGCTGGCTATCATCTGCATATGAGATTACTTCAAAACTATACGTTCTGATTACCCTAGCTAGGGGTGCTAGTAGGTGACAAGGGTGGAGTGGAGGTCACAAAGGGGGGGATAGCCCCTTCGGACAATCTGAAGAACCCTGTGGTCTGATGAACAAGTTACTTACCTTCGGTAACACATTATCTGGTAGAGATTCTATCTCGCTGCAGATTCCTTACTCTTCAATTTTCTAGGCGTAAGGCTGGATCCAGAAACTTTTGCTGAGCAATACACCTTGTGCGTGCCGTCAACTGCCTTAATTTGGCTACATATGACATTGTCAACAGCATCAGTTATAACGTTGCGGTGCCTATAAATGCGCCACCCAGGCACACGGATGTCAGTACTTTCCGTTTTTTCCACGCCAGAAGCGCAGATCCGCAAAGTAAAGGGCATAGTTGTGTGCAAAACTAGAGCCCTGAAAGTCTCCCAGAACTTCAGGGGCAGGATATCCATCGCTTAGAAGGGTGCGGGGGAGGGAGTCTACGCTTTCCTCAGGCTGGTAGCCACCCCTCACATACACTATGACGTCATCAAGGTGCGCGAGTGTACGGGCCCTCCTGTTATGGTTAAATGGAGTTCAGGGAGCGCACGTGGGTGAAACGTGCCCTGGGTTGCGCGCGCACGTGGGTGAAACGTGCCCTGGGTTGCGCATGCGCATCTCGAACGTGAGAGCGTAGCTGTAAAAGGATCTGACACCGGTTAGCGACCTTGCCATACGACAATTATTAGAAAGTCTGGTGTTGCAGGATAGTTGAGGGTGACCTTGGAGCTGCAGCTATGTGGACCAGGCGACGCTGTGGAAGACCAGGAGCCGTTCACGAGCTGTCCCACATCGGATGTTGAGAGTTGAGGGGTCGGTGTCCGTCGGGAGCACCAACAAGCCTTGGCAACTGCAAACAAAGTGGAAGGAGGAAAAGGTGCAGTGTCGGGACCAGCAAGGTCCAAGTGACTCACCACAAACAGGGGAGTCAGAGTACGCCCTGAGCAATCAGGGGAGCCCACTGGAATCAAACAAGACCCTCAAGAGGACCCACAGGCCAGAGGCACTGGAGTCACAAGAGGACCTTGATCAGCTCACCAAAGATGCAGGCCTACGGTGCAAGAGATGCAGTGCGAATGAAGATCTTGGTCACAGAAGATGTTTGAGGTGGGGGATACTTGGAGCCTGAAAATCTCTGAGGAAGAGAGCCACGAAGCCTTTGCAACGACAAGTTAACAAGGTGCATAGGGATTTGGTTCCTGCGGTTCCGACGATAGATACTGGCCTCAAACTCGGTGAGAAGACAGTGCAGGCCTCAAGGAATTGTAGAAACACCAGCTGTGTTGCTGAGCCTTTTGGAGTCTGTGGGAGCTGAGCAGCAGCAGACCGGTCAGCTTTGTTGCGGTGCCGGCAGATGCAAAGAAGTGATTCCTGCACTTCAAGGGAGATTCCTTCAGATGTCTTGGATGTCCACAGGCCTGGAAGGATCCTGTATGGAGCACAGGCACGGACGTTGGAGCAGACGAGCAGGACGAGTTTTCCCAGTTACAGTCTCGGTGCCCAGAGCAAAGTCCAGAGTGCCCAGATGGTCGAAGATGAAGTGGTGTCTTGATCTGAATCTTGTCCTATGACAAATCAAGGGACCCACCCACAGGTAAGCCCTTAAGTGCCTTAAGGAAAGGGTTGGGACAATTCAGGGGTCCCTCCCAGAGGAGGGGCAGGACAGTGGGGAGGATACTGTCCTTTGTCCAGTTTTGTGCCAGAGTGGGAGCTAATGGCTCCCTGAACTGGTTTGAACTGGAGTATGCAAAGAAAGCACCAAATGTGGCTTTCAAGCAGTATCAGTGGCGCTGGCAAGTGCCCCCACCCTGCCCCAATACATTATACCCTGTCTTATCTATTGTTGTGCTTCCTCCGGTTCAAGCTTGGCTCAGCAGCAGGAGGGCAGAAAATGTCTCTGGTCGGCAGCAGCCCTAGCTTGCTGTCGTGTTCTGGAAGACAGGTAACGGGAGCACTGAGGGCCTCCCGGAGGAGCTTTACAGTGCATGGAATCATGATTCCAACATGTTTGACACCAAACATGACAGGGTTTGTTACAGCCAGTTTAGAGACGGTCATCGTGTAATGACATTTGGCCACTCTATATAAATGGCTGATGCACTTACAACCCGGGAGAATGGACTCCGAATTTTGTAGGGGTGCCCTGCTCATGCAGGGGAACCCTCACACTTAGAATCAAGAACCCTGTCTTCAGGATTGAAGCACAAATTACTTACCTTCGGTAACGATATATCTGTAAGAAACAGTAGTTATTGTTAGATTACTTACCTTAGAATATCCCCAGGAGTCAGACTGGATCCGGAAAGTTTTGCGTAGCAGTACCCCTGCGCGTCGGTAGGCGACGTCTGCGCCGGGATGACGTCGTCGGAGTACTTAGACGCCACCCTCGCGCGCTGTCAGCTTTTCCGCGCCAGAAACGCAGAGCCATGATAAAAACCGACACTGGTGCCATGAAACTAGCGCCCTCAAAGAGGAAAAAACTTTAACCCTGGATATCGGTTGGCAGAACGGGGAGGATGGGTGGGGCGTTAAGGAATCTAACACTCACTACTGTTTCTTACAGATGCACAAGTTACTACTTGTGTAACGATATATCTGTAAGAGACATTAGTTAGTGATAGATTCCTTACATATCCCCAGGCGTCAGACTGGATCCGGAAACTTTTGCGTAGCAATACCCCTGCGCGCTGGTAGGCGTCGTCTGCGGCTCCGCGTCCGTCGTCGGCGTCGTGAGCGCCGGGATGACGTCGTCGGAGTACTTAGACGGCGCCCATGCGCGCTGACGTCAGTTCTGATAACACAGCTTTTCCGCGCCAGATACGCAGAGCCATGATAGAACTAACACTGGTGCCATGAAACTAGGGCCCTGAAAGGGGATGACCTTAACCCTAGATATCGGTTCGCAGAACGGGGAGGATGGGTGGGCGGTAAGGAATCTATCACTAACTAATGTCTCTTACAGATATATCGTTACACAAGTAGTAACTTGTGCATCTGAAAGAGACACGTTAGTGATAGATTCCTTACCTTAGAATAGATACCCCAGCAATACCAACCCCGGAGGTGGGTCTGCGAACCAATATCACACCAGAAAGTCCTGGAGGACGGAACGGCCAAAGAAGCCTTCCCTCCGGACTTGGCTGTCCAGGCAGTAGTGTCTTGCGAACGTGTGCAGCGAGGCCCACGTGGCTGCCTGACAGATGTCCTGCAGGGGGACACCGCGGCCCAGGGCAGTTGTCGTTGCCGTGGCCCGAGTGGAGTGAGCCCGCAATCCAGCCGGGGGCTCCTTCCTCGCCATGGAGTAACATGCTTGAATACACAAGATGATCCACCTCGAGATGGTCCTCTTGTGCACAGCCTTTCCCTTCTTCGCGCCCACGTAACCAACGAAGAGTTGGTCATCCACCCGGAATTGGCGTGTGCGATCTAGGTAGTAGGAGAGCGCACGTTTTGGATCCAGACGGTGGAGCCTCTCCTCCTCTTTCGAGGGATGCGGAGGCGGAAAGAAGGTGGGCAAGGTGATGGACTGCCCGATGTGGAAGGCCGTGACAACCTTGGGCAGAAAGGAAGGTCGTGTACGTAACACCACCTTATCAGGATGAACAGACAGGAAAGGTGGAGAAGAAGAAAGGGCCTGGAGCTCACTCACCCTCCTGGCAGAGGTGATGGCAACCAGGAAGGCCGTCTTCAGAGTAAGGAGACGAAGAGGGCAGTTATGAAGCGGCTCAAAGGGAGCACACATCAGATAGGTGAGAACCAGATTCAAGTCCCACTGGGGCATCACGAAGGGAACAGGAGGGAACATATGCGTGATGCCCTTCACAAATCTACTCACAATAGGGGACTTGAATAAAGAAGGCTGATCTGGTAGCCTCAAGAAGGCTGATAGAGCAGAAAGGTACCCTTTAAGAGTGCCCAGAGCAGAGCCCTGCCGGGCAAGGGAAAGAAGAAAGAGCAGCACTTCCGAAAGGGGTGCAGAGAGAGGATCCACAGCCTTTGCTGTGCACCATGCCACAAATCTGTTCCACCGGCAGGCGTATACCGACTTTGTGGAGGGACGCCTGGCTGCCAGAATGATATCACAGACTTCGGGAGGCAAGTCAAATGGCCTCAACTGCCGCCGCTCAATCTCCAAGCTTGTAGGTGGAGACTGGACAGGTTCGGGTGCAGGACCATCCCCTGCTGCTGCGACAGAAGGTCCTCCCGAAGAGGCAGACGAATCGGGGGATCGACTGACATGCTGAGTAGCTCGGGATACCAGTATCTTCGTGCCCAGTCCGGAGCCACAAGGACGACCTGGGCCCGGTCGCGCCTGATCTTCTTCAGCACTCTGGGCAGAAGTGGTATAGGCAGAAAGGCGTACAACAGACCGCAGCTCCACTCGCGACGAAAAGCATCTCCGAGCGAGTGCCGCCTTGGAAACTCCAACGCGCAGAACTGCTGACATCGCGCGTTCTCTTCTGTGGCGAATAGATCTAACCAAGGCTCTCCCCACTGTCGAAAGAGACCTTGCGCCACGTCCGAGTTCAGACGCCATTCGTGATCCATCATGCACCGGCGGCTGAGTTCGTCCGCCCTGGCATTCAGAGAGCCTGCCAGGTGTTGAACCACCAGGGTCACGCCCTGATGTTCCAGCCACTGCCAGAGGCGCAGAGCCTCCTGGCAGAGGGTCCACGACCCCACACCGCCCTGTTTGTTGCAGTACCACATGGCGGTGGTGTTGTCGGTGAACACTTGCACTACGCTCCCCTTGACAGAGGGGAGGAATGCCTTCAGTGCAAGACGGATCGCCCGCAGCTCCAGAAGGTTGATGTGGAGCCGGGACTCCGCCGGAGACCAGAGGCCTCTGATCTCCGCCTCTCCCATGTGGCCTCCCCAGCCCTGGAGGGACGCGTCCGTCACAACTACGTGCTCCGGCTGGGGTAGGGAGAGGGGTCTGCCACTGACCCAGTCGCGGTCCGTGAGCCACCACTGCAGTTGCTTCGCAGTGCCCTCCGAGATCAGGACATGATCGGACAGGTTGCCCTGATGCTGGGCCCACTGAAACTTCAGGTCCCACTGCAGAGCCCGCATCCGCCACCTGGCGTGACGCACCAGAAGGATGCAGGAGGCCATCAGCCCCAGAAGCCGCAGCGTCAACCTGACCGAGACCCGGGATAACGGCCTGAATACAGGAATCAGAGCCTGAATATCCCGAACCCGCTGTTCGGGTGGGTAAACCCGAAACTGCGCCGAGTCGAGAACCGCTCCGATGAAGAGGAGCTTTTGAGAGGGACACAGGTGTGACTTCAGCACATTGATGGAGAACCCCAGCAAGTGCAGGAGGTCGGCCGTAGTCTGGAGGTGGCTGACGACTGACTGGGGCGAGCCCGCCTTCAACAACCAGTCGCCGAGGTAGGGGAAGACTGATATCCCCTGCCTGCGCAGATGGGCTGCGACCACCGCCATCACCTTCGTGAACACCCGCGGGGCGCTGGCAAGGCCGAAGGGGAGCACGGTAAACTGAAAGTGCTCTTGGCCTACCATGAACCGTAGGTAACGCCGGTGGGCCGGCAGGACGGGGATGTGGAAATAGGCGTCCTGCAAGTCCAACGCTACCATCCAGTCTCCCGGGTCCAGGGCAGCCAGGACCTGAGCCAAAGTGAGCATCTTGAACTTCTCCGTCCGGAGGAAGCCGTTGACGTTCCGCAGATCCAAGATAGGGCGTAGGCCCCCTTTGCCCTTCTTGGGTACCAGAAAGTAGTGGGAGTAACAACCACGTCCTACTTCTGGCCCAGGAACGCGCTCGATGGCCCTCCTGGCCAAGAGGGCCGAAACCTCCTCTTGCAGAAGTTGCAAGTGATCCCCCGACACACGGTGGTATTGAGGTGGCATGGATGGAGGGGAAGACTCGAAGGGGAGGGAGAAACCCCTTCGGACAATTTGCAGCACCCACCTGTCCGAAGTGACTGTATGCCAGTGGGAGAGGTGATGGCGAACCCTGCCTCCCACAGGCGTCACATGGGCCTGAAAACTCGGACTAGGAAGGTTTTGAGGCGGGGGCTGCTGAGGGAGGTGTGGACTGGCCTCGCCGCTGGCCCCGACCACCGCCACGGCGGTTCCCACGTCCGCCACCGCGTTGCTGAACATTCTGCGGCGCGTGGCTGACGGTCCGTGGTGGGGCGCCCCTTCCGTGGCCACGAAAGGAGCGAAAGGCACCCGATTGCTGGCGTGGGGCCGTAAGGCCCAAGGACTTGGCCGTGGCCCTGGAGTCCATGAAACGTTCCAGCGCATGGTCTGCCTTGTCGCCGAAGAGGCGACGGCCATCAAACGGCATGTCCAGGAGGGTGGTCTGGACATCGGCCGAGAAGTTGGCGGACCTCAACCAGGCGTGGCGTCGAACCGCCACCGTCGTTGCCATCGCCCTGCCCAGTGAGTCCGTGGTATCCAGCCCACACCGGATAGAAAAACGTGCCGCATCTCGGCCGTCCGCAAGGGTTTGGCTGAGTTTAGCCCTGACCTCCTCAGGGCATTGTGGCAGCACCTCCGCAACCGTGTCCCACAGAGTGTGGGTGTAGCGGCCCAAGAGACAGTTGGTGTTCACAGACCGTAGCCCTAGGCTCACAGACGAGAAGACCTTCTTCCCGAACTGCTCATATCTCTTGGATTCCCTGTCGGGCGGGGCCGCCGGGAATGCGGTTTGGGAGTTAGAGGCCTGGATGACCAGGCTCTCGGGGGTGGGATGGGTGGACAAAAAGCATGGGTCGCCCGGTGCCGGGCGGTAGCGTCTGGCCACGTTCCTGTCCACAGGGGGGCCTGTGGCGGGCTTGGACCAAGTGCCCAGCAGAACGTCACACAAGGCCTCATTGAACGGCAGGAGGGGCTCCGCGGAGCCGGACTGCTGTTTGAGGACCTCAGTGAGGAGATTAGTCCTCACGGCCGCGACGGGGAGCTGAAGGTTTAAGGCCTTAGCTGCCTTCGTCAACACTACGCTGTAAGCAGAACCCGCCTCCGAAGCCACAGTCGGGGGCGACGTAAATCCAGTGTCTGGCGAGGTGTCAATACCACTGGCCTCCCCAAGCTCATATGTCCAGTCCTGATGCAACTGGCAATCACGTGCCAGAGGGTCCTCGGACCCCTCCCATTGCTCCTCGTCACCTGGCTCCTGGAGACCAGGATTAACAGCCAGGCCTCCTCGCGGAGATAGAAGTCTCCAAAGGCCGACGGAATCGGCGCCCAGCGGCGCCCTTCCGACTCCTGAGTAGGACCGTAGGAAACATTGGGGTCGGCAACCACATCGGCTGCCGGGGACGACACCTGAAGGGACGGCGCCGGCGAGGTCGTAAGGTCGACCGGCGAGGTCCCGGATCCGGAGCCGGATCCAGCAAGGTCGCGCGGCGCCGGGACCGAAGTCGCCAGCGGCGCCGGGCCCGAAGTACCCGACGTCGTCGGGGCCGAAGCGCCCGACCCGGAAGGACCTCCAGACGGAGCTGATCGGCCCGAAGGCGCCACGGGAACCGACTGAGGAGGGAGGGCCCTCATGGCCATGAGGTACCTCTCGACCTCCTCCTGCGACGCGCCGTGCCCAGGGACCCGAAGGTGTGGGGCAGGCGGCGACGCTTGCGACTCCCGCGGAGCCGCGTGGGCGGTGTCGCCCGAGTCCCCGGCCGCATCGAGCGAGCGTCGGAGCGGGTCGGAGGACCGATGGTGTCGTTCCGACCTCTCATGCCTCTTACCTGAGGACTTGGAACCAGACGATCGGTGTCCACTTCCGGAACGTCGATGACTCCGACCTCGCGACCTGTCCCTCGACCTCCCGTGGGACCGGGACCGGGACCGGGACCTGGAGCGGCGCGGGGCCGAGTGCCTCAGCTCGAGACGCTTGCGGGACCGCTCCCGCCTAGCCTTCGACGTCAGAGCCCGGCAGTGGACGCAGGTACGATCGTCGTGGTCGAGGCCTAAGCACTTCAGGCACCGGCGATGGGGGTCCGTGACCGACATGAGTCGGCCGCACTTCGAACAAGGCTTGAACCCGGGCATCCCTGGCACCGATAGTCGAGACAGTCGACTAAGAGAAGATCAAAAAGGATCAAAAAACTATTCAGTCAAAAAGTGACTGGGGGTAGAGCTTCTTCCGGATCTGCGCTAGCTGGCGCGGAAAAAAGAACTGACGTCAGCGCGCATGGGCGCCGTCTAAGTACTCCGACGACGTCATCCCGGCGCTCATGACGCCGACGACGGACGCGGAGCCGCAGACGACGCCTACCAGCGCGCAGGGGTATTGCTACGCAAAAGTTTCCGGATCCAGTCTGACGCCTGGGGATATTCTAAGGTAAGGAATCTATCACTAACGTGCCTCTTTCAGATATATCGTTACCGAAGGTAAGTAACTTGTGCATCTGAAGGAAACAGGTTAGTGTTAGATTCCTTACCTTAGAATAGATACTCCAGCAATACCAACCCCGGAGGTGGGTCTGCGAACCAATGATCACACCAGAAAGTCCTGGAGAACAGAACGGCCAGAAAAGCCATCGGTACGGACTGGGCTGTCCAGGCAGTAGTGTCTAGCAAACGTGTGCAGCGAGGCCCTCGTAGCTGCCTGACAGATGTCCTGCAAGGGGACTCACCGACCCAGGGCAGTAGTAGCCACCGTAGCCTGAGTGGAATGGGCACGCAGCCCCACAGGAGGCTCCTTTTTAGCCAGAGAATAACAAGCCTTGATGCACAAAACAACCCATCGAGAAATGGTTCGTTTGTGCAACGCCCATCCTTTCTTAGCGCCCACATAACCAACAAAGAACTGGTCATCCATCTGGAACTGGCGAGTGCGGTCCAGATAGAATGAGATCGCAGGTTTTGGGTCCAGACGATGGAGCCTCTCTTCCTTCGCCGCTTTCCTCGAAGCCAACAAATCCCTCGACTCCTCACAATCTGGCTTCCGAGCAAAACACAGCACTGAGACCGCCCTCATCGCAGCAACAGGCGACATTCGAACTCTACTGGACAATGAAGACACAGTCGCCCTCATCCTCCTCGACCTCTCTGCAGCATTCGACACAGTCTGCCACAGCACCCTTCTACAACGCCTCAACAACATCGGAATACAAGGAAAAGCACTTGAATGGATCACCTCGTTCCTCACCGGAAGAACTCAGAGAGTCCGCCTTCCACCATTCAAGTCCGAGGCCACTGAAGTCATCTGTGGTGTTCCACAAGGATCCTCACTCAGCCCCACCCTATTCAACAAATACATGAGCCCCCTCGCGGCCATCGCCCGCCAACACAACCTCAACATCATCTCTTACGCGGATGACACTCAACTAATCCTTTCTCTCACCAATGACCCCAGCACCGCCAAAACTAACCTACACGAAGGAATGAAAGAAGTTGCCGAATGGATGAAACAAAACCGTCTGAAACTGAACTCAGACAAAACAGAAGTCCTCATCCTAGGTACATCCCCCTCTGCATGGGACGACTCTTGGTGGCCGGAAGCCCTAGGAAAAGCACCCATCCCGACAGACCACGCACGGAACCTAGGCGTCATCCTGGATTCTTCACTCTCAATGAACAAACAAGTCAGCGCCGTATCCTCTTCCTGCTTCAACATTCTTCGCATGCTCAAAAAAACATTTCGCTGGATCCCCACCGAAACAAGGAAAACAGTCACCCATGCTCTGGTCACGAGCCGACTGGACTACGGAAACACCCTCTACGCAGGTACTACCGCTAAACTCCAAAAGAAACTCCAACGAATCCAAAACGCCTCAGCCAGGATCATATTGGACATCCCGCGGAACGAACACATCTCTAGTCACCTGAAAGACCTCCACTGGCTACCCGTCAATAAGAGAATCACTTTCCGACTACTAACCCACGCACACAAGTCACTCTATGACATCGGACCAGAATGCCTCAACTCACGACTGTCCTTCTACACCCCCTCCTGCCAACTGCGCTCCTCCAACCAAGCCCTCGCCACTGTACCTCGCATCAACAAGACCACCATGGGAGGCAGATCCTTCTCATACCTGGCTGCTAAAACATGGAACTCACTCCCCGCTTACCTTCGCCTTACCCAGAACCACCTAGCATTCAGAAAGCAACTTAAAACGTGGATATTTGACAAGTAATCCTCCTCCCCTCTCTAAGCGCCTTGAGACCCTCTGGGTATGTAGTGCGCTATATAAATTCTCTGACTTGACTTGACTTGACTTCCTCCTTCGAAGGATGCGGAGGCAGAAAGAAGGTGGGCAAGGTGATTGACTGCCCGATGTGGAAGGCTGTAACTACTTTGGGCAGGAAAGAGACGTGTCCTCAATCCTCAAGACCACTTTGTCCGGATGTACAGAAAGGAAAGGAGTTTTAGAAGAAAGAGCCTGGAGCTCACTCACTCTCCTGGCAGAGGTGATGGCAACCAGGAATGCAGTCTTAAGAGTAAGAAGACGGAGAGGACAATTGTGAAGTGGCTTAAAGGGAGCACACATCAGATAAGTCAAAACATGATTCAAGTCCCACCAAGGCTTCATGAAAGGAACAGGAGGAAACATGTGAGTGATGCCCTTCATGAATATACTTACAACAGGGGACTTGAAAAGAGAAGACTGATCATGAAGCCTTAAGAAGGCTGAAATGGCAGAGAGGTAGCCTTTGATAGTGCCCAGAACAGAGCCCTGCTGGGCAAGAGAAAGAAGAAAAAGGAGAACCTCAGAAAGGGGGGCAGAGAGTGAATCCACAGCCTTTGCTGTGCACCATGCCACAAATTTGTTCCACCTACTGGCGTATACCGTTTTTGTGGATGGACGCCTGGCTGCCATAATGACATCACAGACTTCAGACGGCCAGTCAAATGGCCTCAACTGCCGCCGCTCAAACTCCACGCATGAAGGTGGAGCCTGGACAGGTTCGGGTGAAGGACCGTCCCCTGCTGCTGCGACAGAAGGTCCTCCTGAAGAGGCAGACGAATCGGGGGATCGACTGACATGCTGAGTAGCTCGGGATACCAGTATCTTCGTGCCCAGTCCGGAGCCACAAGAATGACTTGGGCCCGGTCGCGCCTGATCTTCTTCAGCACTCTGGGCAGAAGTGGTATAGGCGAAAAGGCGTACAAAAGACCGCAGCTCCACTTGCGCCGAAAAGGATCTCCGAGCGAGTGCCGCCTTGGAAATTCCAACGCGCAGAACTGATGACATTGCGCATTCTCTTCTGTGGCGAATAGATCTAACCAAGGCTCTCCCCACTGCTGAAAGAGACCTTGCGCCACGTCCGAGTTCAGTTGCCATTCGTGATCCATCATGCACCGATGGCTGAGTTTGTCCGCCCTGGCGTTCAGGGAATCTGCCAGGTGTTGAACCACCAGGGAGACGCCCTGGTGTTCCAGCCATTGCCAGAGGCGCAGAGCCTCCTGACGAAGGGTCCACAACACCACCCCGCCCTGTTTGTTGCAGTACCACTTGGCGGTGATGTTGTCCGTGAACACCTGCACTACACTTCCCCGGACAGAGGGAAGGAATGCCTTCAGTGCAAGACGGATCGCCCGCAGCTCCAGAAGGTTGTTGTGGAGCCGGGACTCCGCCGGAAACCAGAGGCCTCTGATCTCCCTCTCTGCCATGTGGCCCCCCAGCCCAGGAGGGACGCATCTGTCTCAACTACATGCTCTGGTTGGGGTAGGGAGAGGGATCTGCCGCTGACCTAATCGTGGTCCGTGAGCCACCACTGCAACTGTCTCGCAGTGCTCTCCGAGATCAGGACGTGGTCGGACACGTTGCCCTGATGCCGGGCCCACTGAAACTTCAGGTCCCATTGCAGAGCCCGCATCCGCCACCTGGCGAATGCGAGAAGTTGGCCTGATATATGATGCTCACTAATTCTAATGATCACCTTGTATCAGTCCAAACAACCCTTATGGTGATTGGTTGTAAGTCAACCTTATAGACCAGCTATCCTAATGGTAGCATGGACAAAGCAGTCTTAGGCTAAACTCTTTTGGCATGTGAAGCCAGCTGTTTTAGCACATATAACCCCTTGAATACCAAATGAAAGGACAACACACAGGTAGTTATGAAAATAAACAAGATATTTATTAACTAACAAACACCTCTGAACTCTTTATGAGATCAGAGGGCTAAGCACATGACAAGACTCTTAAGAAAAATACGTTTAAGTTGCACAATTACAATGTTGCCCTAGGGGCACCACAAACCATATACTAAGTAAGTGGAATGTGAAAGTCGATAGAAGGAATGGAGCTGTCCAGAGGCTGTAGGATCGCTGGGACTACACTATCCTAACTTTAGGTAAGTAATAGGAGGCCCACGGAACGCATGTGCAGAGTGTGAACTCACACGCGAGATGCGTAATAACGTCTATGGACAGTACAGTTCAAGTAAAAGGTGAGTACGGACAATCCTGACTAGTTAGGACTAAAACGACTGTGGAACTGGACACTAGGAGAGTCAATCTACCCGTGAGCACCGAAATGCTCTTGTTACCTCACCCACAGGCTGCGGGTGCATAGGTGCGAAGTCGTGTCGGGTTCCGGCGTTGAAGTCTATGGAGCCTGAAAGAAAAGGTGCTGCAGGCGACCAGGAGGAAGATGTCCGGTGTGATCCAAGGGTGGATCAGTGAAGAGGAGAACCTGAAAGCAGAGGGGACAATGTTCAAAGTCACTAGCCAGTGACTGGAGGGGAACCAGGAGTGGAACCAGATGTCGTTGTCGCGATCAGGTGAAGAGTGGACGCTTGTCTCTGCAGCCACGTGGACCCGGAGGTGTCTTCGACGACCAGGATGGAGGCACGAGCTGTCCCACGCAGGCTCTCGCTGTCGGCAGTGTCGGATCCGGATTTGGAGTCAACAGGCCTTGGCAAAGGCAAACCACGCGGTGAGTGGAAATGGTGTCTGGAGTGGACCAGGAGGGTTCGGGGTGCTTCTCCTTTGCAGGGAAGCAAGGGCCAGTCTAGAGCAACCAGACCAGCAGATTGGATTTCAAGGTTCGTCATCTAGGAGGTCACTAGCCAGCCGGCAAGTGACCAGACAACGCGTCGAGCAGCAAACAGGCAGAAGGGCCCCACGCAGATCTCGTGGATGCTGGTTGGCTGGTCTTCGGTGCAGGAGCTGCTCGGGGTCGGGGCTTCTCAGTCCCCAAAGCACTTGGTCGAGGTTACCTCAGAAGTCGTGCTGGAGCGAAGTGCTGCTTCTTCCAAGGTGTCTCGTCGCACCCACGGATCTCAGCTGTGCTGCAGATGTAGGTAGAGGTCGGAGAGGTCTGGGAATACGGGTCTCGTCGGGCTCTGAAGTCTGGATCCTCGAGGGAAGACGACAAAGGGAAGCCGCTGGGCGCTGATGGTGCTTGCTTGTGCAGGGTGGACACTCCTTGCCCACAAGGGAGATTTCTTCAGTCTTCTTGGCAGAAAGTCGAAGTCCAGAGTTTCTTCTTGTAGAGTTTCAGTTCAGGATTAATCTAACTTGGAATGGGACCAGCTCCTACCTTTTACCTGCTAAAGGGGGTTGTACTATCACTAGGTCCCTCCTATGGGTGGGACCAGGAAGGGGGGGTGGTTACACCCCTTATCCTTTGTCCGGTCTTGCGCCAGAGCTGGGGCTGGAGAGCCCCAGGAACTGGTTTGGACCTGTGTATGCACAGGGACACCTTGTGTGCCCCAGGCATGTCTCATTCCTTTCAGCCCTGTCCTACCCAATACACAAAATCCTGTCTGGGGTGGTGCTAGCACCTCCCAATGCAGGAAACCCTTTGTCCTCGCTGGAAGGACTCCCAGCAGCAGGAGGTCAGACTTGTGTCTGTGGTGGTAGCATCCATTTTGTGACGCTGAGGCTCGGGTTAACTTTAACCGGGGTTCACAGTTAGGTACATGTCGTGTCCCTCTAAAAGGGTGGAATGCTACCCCCGTCGCCAGAACTGGCGAGGGAGTAGTATTCCAATTCGTATGACACCTTACTCGACATGTTTTGATAATGCTATGCCAAAGTTAACAATAACCGTGAGGTTATAATGCACTTAAGAGTATATGGTATAGCGTTATCATGGAAAGAGCTAAAGGACTTGGTTCCGAAAGCTGCAGACAGGCTCAGCTCATGCCAGAGCACTATCTCACATAATTCCAAGCACTCTGCCTCCAGGATTGTTAAGGCCTGCCATAGGAGTGACTTACAGGAGTATATGTGTCCATTTTAGGTTTAGATATAGGTATACTATATCTATAGCAAAGGGTGATTACACCACCTTGCCCCAGCTGATTGATCAGCCAGTTGTGTCAGATTTGGATGGCCATCCAGGGGTGGCATAATACATGCTGCAGCCTCTGGTAGGCCTTGGGTTCACTTATGCCCTGGGTACCTATGGTACACTGTACAAGGACTTACAAGAGTGACCCAATACCAATTGGTAAATGCACCTAAGGTACATGGATGTCAATTTAGAGAGAGAACAGCTAGGCTGTGGGTCTGATTAGCAGGCCCACATCCAGGGAAAGTCGTAAACCAGTGAAGCAAAAAGCAAAAATCTGGGGTGACCATAGGATTGCAGACCCTACTCTCCTACAACGTGATGCACCAGAAGGGTGCAGTAGGCCATCAGCCCCAGAAGCCGCAGTGTCAACCCGACCAAGACTCGGTATAAAGGCTGAAAGATCAGAATTCGAGCCTGAATATCCCGAACCCGCTGTTCGGGAGGATAAACCCGAAACTGCGCCGAGTCCAGAACCGCTCCGATGAAGAGGAGCTTCTGAGAGGGATTCAGGTGTGACTTCGGCACATTGATGGAGAACCCCAGCAGGTGCAGGAGGTCGGCTGTAGTCTGGAGGTGGCTGACGACTGTCTGGGGCGAGCCAGCCTTCAACAACCAGTCGACGCGATAAGGGAAGACTGACACCCCTAATCTGCGCAGATGAGCTGCGACCACCGCCATCACTTTCGTGAACACCCGAGGGGCGCTGGTAAGGCCAAAGGGGAGCACGGTAAACTGAAAGTGCTCGTGGCCTACCGTGAACCGTGAAGCGTTGACGTTCCGCAGGTCCAAGATAGGGCGTAGGCCCCCTTTGCTCTTCTTAGGAACCAGAAAGGAGTAGGAGTAACAACCACACCCTACTTCTGGCCCAGGAACGCGCTCGTTGACCCCCTTGGCCAAGAAGGCTGAAACTTCCTCTTGCAGAAGTTGCAAGTGATCCCCGACACGCTGTGGTACTGCGGTGGCATGGCTGGAGGGGTCGCCTCGAAGGGGAGGGAGTAGCCCCTTCGGACGATTTGCAGCACCCACCTGTCCGATGTGATGGTGTGCCAGTGGAGGAGGTGATGGCAAACCCTGCCCCCACTGGCGTTAAATGGGCCTGAAAGCTCGGACTAGGAAGGCCTTGAGGCAGATGCTGCGGGGGTGGATGTGGACTGGCCTCGCCGTTGTCCCCTGGCACCGACACAGCGGTTACCATGTCCGCCATCGCGCTGGATGGTAGTCTGCGGCCCGTGGCTGGCAGTACGTGAGGGGGTGCCCCTTGCGGGGCCACGAAAGGAGTGAAAGGCAGAAGTTTGCTGGCGCTGGCCCGACAGGCCCAAGGACTTGGCCGTAGCACTTGAGTTCTTGAAACACTCAAGCGCACTGTCTGCCTTGCCGCTAAAGAGGCGGCTGCCCTCGAACGGCATGTCCATGAGCGTATTCTGAACATCAGCCGAGAAGTTGGCGGACCTCAGCCAGGCGTGGCGGCGAACCGTCACCGTCGTGGAAATTGCCCTGCCCAGCGAGTCCGTGGTATCCAGCCCACATCGAATAGAGTACCGCGCTGCATCTCGCCATTCCGCAAGGGCTTGAGCGAGCTTCATCCGGGCCCCCTCTGGGCACTCCGGCAGCACGGCCGCAACTGTGTCCCACAGACAGTGGGTGTAACGGACCAAAAGGCAAGCAGTGTTGACCGACCACAACCCCAAACTTAAGTGAGTAGAACAGCTTCTTGCCGAACTGTTCATACCTTTTGGATTCCCTATCTGGGGGTGCAGTTGGGAATGCGGACTGGGAAATAGAGGCCTGGATAACCAGGCTCTCGGGGTGGGGTGGGTGGACAGGAAGCTAGGGTCGCCCGGAGTCGGGCGGTGGCGCCTGGCGACGTTCCTATCTACAGGGGGACCTGTAGCGGGCCTGGACCAGGTGCCCAACAGGACGTCTGTGAGAGCCTCATTAAACAGCAGTAGAGGCTCCGAAGAGCTTGCCTGCGGTTTAAGGACCTCAGTGAGGATGTTAGATCTCACTGTCGCGACGGGGAGCTCAAGAGCCAAGGCCTTGGCTGCCCTCGTCAGCACCACACTGTAAGCAGTCCCCTCCTCCGTAGCCACGGTAGGAGGGGAGACAAAGCCAGTGTCGGGCGAAGTGTCCAGACCACTGGCTTCCCCTTGCTCATCTGCCCAGTCCTGATACGACTGGCACTCCCGTGCCAGAGGGTCCTCAGACCCCTCCTAGTCTCCCTCGCCCTCAATCTCCTGAAATGCAGGTTCAAAGGATGGGGCCGGATCATAAAAGAATTGCTCTTCTGCCGGCGTCGAGCGATGCCGGATCCGGACCGAGGGAGGGACCGGGCACGACGCCGTCCGGGGACGGCACCGGGGCGACACCCTGGGGGTTGACGCCGGCGGGTTCTTACGGTCGACCAGCGGCGACCCGGATCCGGATCCATTGGGGCCCTTCGGCGCCGGGACCGAAGTCGCCGATGGCGCCGAAGCTCCCGACAGCGCCGGGGCCGAAGCACCCGGCCCGCTTGGACTCCCAGACGGGGCAGCGGGGCCCGAAGGCGCCCCTGCAGGACCCGACGGAGGAGAGAGCGACCTCATGGCCATGAGGAAGGCATCGATCTCCTCCGGCGTCGCGCTCAGCCCAGGGACCGGCGGGTATGGAGCTGGCCGCGACGCCTGCGACTCAGGCGGAGCCAGTGTCGCCCGAAACCCCGGTCCCATCGCGAGAGCGTCGGGGGGAGTCGGATGAGCGAGGTCGCCTCTTTGTCTTCTTGTGCCTCTTACCTGAGGACTTGGAGCCCGACAAATGATGACAACTCGCCGAGCTTCGAAGACTGTGGCCCTGCCACCGGTCCCTCAACCCCCTCCTGGACCGGGACCGTGAGCGGCGCGGGGCCGGCTGCCGGAGCTCTAGGCGCTTCCGGGACCGCTCCCACCTGGCTATCGACGTCAAGGCCCGGCAGTCGGGGCACGACCGGTTGTCGTGGTCAGCCCCAAGGCAATAGAGGCACTGAAGGTGGGGATCAGGAAACGACATCAGTCGGCTACAATCGGCACAGGGCTTGAACCCGGGCATCCCTATCGGCACCGAGAGTCACAAAGACTCCAAAAATGATCAAAATAGATCGAAAAAGTTTGGTCGAAAAGTGACTAAGAAGTACTGCTTTTCCCGGATCTGCGCTTGCCGGCGCGGAAAAAAGAAGAACTGACGTCAGTGCGCGAGGGCGGCGTCTAAGTACTCCGACGTCATCCCAGCACCAACCGCCGACGACTGACGCGGAGCCGCAGACGACGCCTACCGACGCACAGGCGTACTGCTACGCAAAACTTTCCGGATCCAGTCTGTCGCCTGGGGATATTCTAAGGTAAGGAATCCAACAGTAACTTGTTTTTTTCAGATAGGCCTGCCTTTGGGGTGACTTAACATAACATAACGTGTATTTGTAAAGTGCAAGTTCATCACTACGGGTATCTTGGCACTAAATAACAGAAGTTTGTTGTTACCCAACTCAATGGTACTCATTTTATCGACCTCAGAAGGATAAAAGGCTGAGTGGACTCGCCGGGATTTGAACCTGTGACCATGAGGTCAAAAACAGGCCCCTCCAGTAGACGCATTAGTGCACTGAGCCACCAGAGACGATATTAAGGTTTTAAGTGTAGTGACCTCAGATATAGGGAAACCTATATCTGTCATAAGTGGTGCTAGCACTCGCTTACACAGGCTGCAATGGCAGGCCTGGAGTCAAAATTCGAGTGGTCTCTGTTGGGTTGCATAATACATGCTTCAGCCCATGGGAGACCTCTGGTGTACCTATGCCCTGGGCACCTGGGTACCATATTTATTTATTTATGTATGATATTTGTAGAGCGCGAACAAATGCCCTAGGGCGTCTCGGCGCTATGGACGAAGCAGAGTGAGGAGATGAGGGAAAGGGGAACTATTGGTTGAACAACCAGGTCTTTATTTTTTTCCTGAAAGTGGTCAAGGTAGGAGATGACCTGATGTCGGGATCAAGGGAGTGCCAGAGTTTGGCTGTTGATACAGTGAATCTGCGATCGCCCCATGATACCGTTCTGGTTCGCGGCACCGTCATGAGAGATGCATTTATAGATCGTAACGATCGTTTGTGGACATGAAATTCCAGAGGATTCAAAAGAAATCGAGGGCCCTGTTTATGTGAGGCTTTATAGGCAATGCAGAGGGCTTTGAATTGTATCCTATTTTTCACTGCTAGCCAGTGGTAACCTTTGATAGTTTGGGCGATGGGTTGGAATTTTGGGTTACCTGAGAGCATTCTGGCCGCTGCATTTTGTATGGACTGTAGCTTTTTGATGACATTGTGTTGGGCGTTGACAAGAAGTCCATTACAATAGTCTACAGAAGACATCACAAAAGCGGTGACCAGGGTTTTGCCAGAATTGGGGGGAAGAAAAGGGAGTATCTTTTTTATGGTTTTGAGTTTAAAGAAGGATGAGGAAACGATAGAATTAACATGGGCGGAGAAAGTAAGTTGTCAATGAGTACTCCCAGGTTTTTTACTTTAGTGACTGGGAGGGGAGAGGGGCCTAAGTCGGAAGGCCACCAGGAGTCAGGCCAGGTGGGGGTGAGCTTGCCAAATGTCATGATCTCCGTTATGTCGGAGTTTAGTTTTAGACAGTTTGCGGTCATCCAATTGCTGATGACTAGAATGGCCTGGCAGTTCGGTCTGGACTGTTCTTATGGGGCACAGGGTCGAGACTGATTTGCATATGGCTGGGTCCAACCTGGGGTGGCGTAGTGGGCAAAAGAACGATGGATTTAACCCAGATCCTTTGACTGGGGGAGAATGCTTGCATTGCCAGCATTCCATCCATCATTTGTTTGCTGGAACTCTAACCATTCCCAAGCATCTTTAGGGTCATCACAAAAATGTGTCTTTCCTTCAAAGATAATTCAGAGTTGTGTGGGGAAAATTAAGGAGTATTGTAGACCTTCCACCTGGATAGCTTTCTTGACCTACATAAAGGAGGCCCGCCTCTTCTGTACTACCACCTCGTAATTTGGGAATATGGAGACTTCACTGTTGTTGATGGGCCTGAGTTCACTCTACACCTGAGGAGATCCCCAGCCTTTGTTTCCTCCTTCCGCCATGTCCTCAGCTCACCGCATCCATCGCCCAGGCCGCCCCTTCACCTTCATGCTTATTCAGGGCACTGGTCCGCAATTCTCCAGAAACTCGGTCACCTCTGTGTCTCGAAAAATGTCTCAGGACGTCCCACAGCAGGAGCAAGGTTGTTCTCCCCACAGCATACATTGCCACACGAGTGCGTCACATCCCCAACCTCCACGCAAGCAGTCTGCCATTCTGCTGTCTCCCTGCCGGCCAGCTCCTCTCGTCTGCTCCGTCAGACTAGCTCAGGCAGCCCTGCTATGGGCCCCGGCGCCCGGCCCTCGTCCTCTGGCTCCATCACAGCAAGCCCAGCGGAGGACGTCCTGGTCGTCTCCACTGTGTGCGAACCGTCATACAAGATATTTGCTTTAATGCATAAATGTGAAACTCTGGAAACATCGGGTGTGACAACAACACTGTTGATGAGGATGGTAGGTGCTATACCCATCCAAGTGTTTCATAAGCCTTATGGTACATTGTTTGTGAGATCTTTTACAAATTTGGTGTCAGGGTATCTTAAAACATGGGTTATATCTAAATTCAACAGGAGCTCTACAATAAATCAACTTGCATCACCACAGCATGCGGAGTCCCCAACTACTTTATAGCTAAAATGCTCAATTTACATCAAATATGAATTCACAGAGATGGCGTTTCATATTTTTAAACCTTTAAATTAGTCTAAGAATGCCTCATTGTGTCAATACAAAATACATTCATAGGAAGGTAATTTGGCAAAGTTCCTAAGCTCCAAATTTGACAGTTTATCCACTAACATCTTACACGAACTTCGAATATCAGATGTGCAAGGTATTAAATATATTTTAAGTGTGCATATTTTACCTTGCTCGGTTTCTCAGAATATTCACATGATTTCAAAGGGTTATTTGGGGAAGGACATTCATTTACGTTCTCTGGCATTATATTTTCAGCCTCCGCATCTGCAGACCAAGACAATCAGAGAATTCTGAAATTCAAAAATTGCTAGTGGAACAACAGCTGATAAAATCAAATAGTTCTTCTAAATCTCCTTTACAAGCTTTAAATCAGAATATCAATATAGCTGACCTTTTTAGCTAGGCCAATAAAAAAATATATCTGTTAGAAGTAATTCATATCAGAGTTAAAGAATTGCTACAATGAGCCAAAGTCTTTAAAAAGTTGTAAATCTTCAAATGAATGAGTTACTTACCTTCTGTAACGATGTATCTGGTAGAAACACAGTCTAGCCGCAAAATTAATTATCTGAGAATATCCCCCCAGGTGTCAGACT